>NC_045782.1:22205960-23487297 GCF_008692025.1 Phocoena sinus
ATTTAAGAAAATTGAAATTGTATCAAGTATCTTTTCTGACCATAATGCTGTGAGACTAGATATCATTTACTGGACAAAATCTGTAAACAGTACAAACACATGCAGGCTAAACATTACACTACTAAATAACCAAGAGATGATTGAAGAAATCAAAAAGGAAATCAAAAAATACATAGAAAAAATGGCAATGAAAGCATGATGACCCAAACCTATGGGATACAGTAAAACCAGTTCTAAGAAGAAAGTTTATAGCAATACAATCCTAACTCAAAAAACAAGAAGCATCTCAAATAAACAACCTAATCTTACACTTAAAGCAGTTAGAGAAAGAAGAAGAACAACAACAACGAAACCAAAGTAAGCAGAAGGAAAGAAATCATAAAGATCAGATCAGAAATAAATGAAAAATAAATGAAGGAAATAATAGCAGAGATCAACAAAACTAAAAGCTGTTTCTTTGAGAAGATAAACAAAATTGATAAACCAATAGCCACACTCATCAAGAAAAACAGGGAGAAAACTCAAATCAATTGAATTAGAAATGAAAAAGGAGAAGTAACGACTGACACTGCAGAAATAAAAAAGGTCATGAGAGATTGCTACAAGCAACTATATGCCAATAAAATGGACCACCTGGAGGAAACGAACAAATTCTTAGAAAAGCACAACCTTCCAAGACTGAACCAGGAAGAAATAGAAAATATAAACAGACCCTTCACAAGCACTGTCATGGAGACTGTGATTAAAAATCTTGCAACAAACAAAAGCCCAGGACCAGACAGCTTCACAGGCTAATTCTATCAAATATTTAGAGAAGAGCCAACACTTATCCTTCTCAAATTCTTCCACAATATAGCAGAGGGAGGAATACTCCCAAACTCATTCTATGAGACCACCATCACCCTGATACCAAAACCAGACAAAGATGTCACAAAGAAGGAAAACTACAGGCCAATATCACTGATGAACATAGATGCAAAAATCCTCAACAAAATACCAGCAAACATAATCCAACAGCACATTAAAAGGATCATACACCATGATCAAGTGGAGTTTATCCCTGGAATGCAAGGATCCTTCAATATATGCATATCAATCAATGTGATACACCATATTAACAAGTTGAAGGAGAAAAACCATATGATCATCTCAATAGATGCAGAGAAAACTTTCAGTGAAATTCGAAACCCATTTACGATAAAAAACCTCCAGAAAGTAGGCATAGAGAGTCTTACCTCAACATAATAAAGGCATATATGACAAGCCCACAGCCAGCATCGTTCTCAACGGTGAAAAAATTAACCATTTCCTCTAAGAGCAGGAAGAAGACAAGGTTGTCCACTGCCACCACTACTATTCACCATAGTTTTGGAAGTTTTACCAACAGCAATCAGAGAAGAAAAAGAAATAAAAGGAAACAAAATTGAAAAGACAAAGTAAAGCTGTCACTGTTTGCAGTTGATATGGTACTATACATAGAGAATCCTAAAGATGCTACCAGAAAACTACTAGAGCTAATCAATGTTTGGTAAAGTACCAGGATACAAAATTAATGCACAGATCTCTTGGATTCCTATACACTAATGATGAAAAATCTGAAAAAGAAATTAAGGAACACTCGCATTTACCATTGCAACCAAACGAATAAAATACCTTGGAATAAACCTACCTAAGGAGTCAAAAGACCTCTATGCAGAAAACTATCAGACACTGATGAAAGAAATAAAGATGATACAAACAGATGGAGATATATACCACATTCTTGGGTTGGAAGAATCAACATTGTGAAAATGACTATAGTACCCAAAGCAATCTACAGATTCAATGCAATCCCTATGAAACTACCAATGGCATTTTTCACAGAACTAGAACAAAAAATTTTACAATTTGTATGGAAACAGAAAAGGTCCCGAATAGCCAAAGCAATCTTGAGAAAGAAAAACAGAGCTGGATAACTCAGGTGCCTGGACTTCAGGCTTTACTACAAAGCTATAGTAATCAAGACAGTATGGTACTGGCACAAAAACAGAAATATAGATCAATGGAACAGGATAGGAAGCCCAGAGGTAAACCCACGCACATATGGTCACCTTATTTTTGAAAAAGTAGGCAAGAATATACAATGGAGAAAAGACCACCTCTTCAATAAATGGTCCTGGGGAAACTGGACAGCTACATGTAAAAGAATGAATTTAAAACACTTCCTAGCATTATACACAAAAATAAACTCAAAGTAGATTAAAGATCTTAATGTAAGGTCAGATACTATAAAACTCTTAGAGGAAAACTTTGGCAGAACACTCTATGACATAAATCACAGTAAGATCCTCTTTGACCCACCTCCTAGAAAAATGGAAATAAAAACAAAAGTAAAGGAATGTGACCTTATTAAAAGCTTTTTCACAGCAAAGGAAAACATAAACAAGACGAAAAGTCGGGCCTCAGAATAGGAGAAGATATTTGCAAATGAAACAACTGACAAAGGATTAATCTACAAAATATAAAAGCAGCACATGCAGCTCAATATCCAAAAAACAAACAACACAATCCAAAAATGGGCAGAAGACAGACATTTCTCAAAGAAGATATACAGATTGCCAACAAACACATGAAAGGATGCTCAACATCACTAATCATTACAGAAATGCAAATCAAAACTAAAATGAGGTATCACCTCACACCAGCCAGAATGGCCATCATCAAAAAATGTACAAACAATAAATGCTGGACAGGGTGTGCAGATAAGGAAACCCTCTTGCACTGTTGATGGGAATGTAAATTGATACAGCCATTATGGAGAACAATATGGAGGTTCCTTAAAATACTAAAAATAGAATTACCATATGATCCAGCAATCCCACTACTGGGCATATACCCAGGGAAAACCATAATTCAAAAAGACACATGCACCCCAATATTCATTGCAGCACTATTTACAATAGCCAGGTCATGGAAGCAACCTAAATGCCTATCAACAGACGAATGGATAAAGAAGTTGTGGTACATATATACAATGGCATATTACTCAGCCATAAAAAAGAATGAAATTGAGTCATTTGTTGAGATGTGAATGGATATAGAGACTGTCATACAGAGTTAAGTATGTCAGAAAGAGAAAAACAAATATTGTATATTAACACATGTATGTGGAACCTAGAAAACTGGTACAGATGAGACGGTTTGCAGGACAGAAGTTTAGACACAGATGTAAAGAACAGATGTGTGGACACCAAGGGGGGAAAATCACTGTGGGGTGGGCATGGTGGTGTGCTGAATTGGGCGATTGGGATTGACATGTATACACTGATGTGTATAAAATTGATGACTAATAAGAACCTGCAGTATATATATATATAAAAAACAACAAACAAACAAAACAACTAATACTAAACTTTCTTTGGGCTATTTGTATGGAAATATGTTAATATAAATGTTTCAGACATTAAAAAGAAAAAAAGAGTCATGTACCACAACGCTCATTGCAGCCCTATTTACAGTAGCCAGGACATGGAAGCAACCTAGGTGTCCACTGACAGATGAATGAATAAAGAAGATGTGGCACATATATACAATGGAATATTCATCATAAAAGTAAACGAAATTGAGTTATTTGTAGTGAAGTGGATGGACCTACAGTCTGGCACACAGAATGAAGTAAGTGAGAAAGAGAAAAACAAATACCATATGCTAACACATATAAATGGAATCTAAAAAAAAAAAAAAAAGGTTCTGAGGAACCTAGGGGCAGGACAGGAATGAAGATGCAGATGTAGAGAATGGACTTGAGGACATGGGGAGGGGGAAGGGTAAGCTGGGACAAAGTGAGAGAGTGGCCTGCATGGACATATATACACTACAAAATGTAAAATAGATAGTTGGGGGAAGCAGCCGCACAGCACAGGGAGATGAGCTCAGTGCTTTGTGACCACCTAGAGGGGTGGAATAGTGAGGTTGAGAGGGAGGCGATATAGCAATATATATATATATATATATATATATATATATATATATATATGTATAATTGATTCACTTTCTTATAAAACAGAAATTAACTCACCATTGTAAAGCAATTATACTCCAAGAAAGATGTTAAAAAAAAAAAAAAAAAACAAAACACGGTGGGGGGGGGACCTTCATGATGGTGGAGAAGTAAGATATGGAGATCGTTTTTCTCCCTACAAATACTTTGAAAATACATATAAATGTGGAACAACTCCTACAGAATGTCTACTGAATGCTGGCAGAAGACCTCAGACTTCCCAAAAAGCAAGAAAGTCTCTACATGCCTGTGCAGTGTAAAAGAAAAAAGGAAAAACAGAGACAAAATAATAGGGATGGGACCTGCCCCTCTGGGAGGGAGCTGTGAAGGAAGAAAAGTTTCCACACACTAGGAAGCCTCTTCACTGGCAGACACCAGGGCTGGGTGGGGTGACAGCTTCAGAGCCACAGAGGAGAGCACTGCAACAAGGGTGCAGAGGGCAAAGAGGAAAGATTCCTGCAGGAAGGATCAGTCCAACCAGCACTCACCAGCCTGAGAGGCTTGTCTTCTCACTTGCCAAACCTGGTGGGTGTTGGGAGCTGAGGCTTGGGCTTTAAAGGTCAATCCAGGGAGAGAACTGAGGTTGGCTGTGTGAATACAGCATGAAGGGGACTAGTGCACCACAGCTAGCTGGAAGGGAGTCCGGGGAAATGTCTGGACCTGGCTAAGACATGAGAGAACATTGTTCAGGGTGCACAAGAGGGGATTCAGAGTACCACCTAAATGAACTTCAGAGATGGGCATGAGCTGTGGCTATCACCTTGGACCCCAGAGATGGGCATAAAATATTAATGCTGCTCCTGCAACCACCAAGAATCCTGTGTGCAAGCCACCACCCCCATCCCTGGGAGCCTGTGCAACCTGCCACTTCCAGGGCCCCAAGATCCAGGAAAACTTCCCGGGAGAACACACAGCATGCCCCAGGCTGTTGCAACATCATGCTTGTCTCTGCCACTGCAGTCTCGCCCTACATTCCAATTATAACTACCGTACCCCTCCCTCCCTCTGACCTGAATGAGCAAGAGCACCCTAAACAACAGCTGCTTTAACTGCCTCCTGTCTGGGTGAGGAACAGATGCTTGAGGGCGACTTACATGAAGAGGTGGGGCCAAAACCAAAGCTGAACCCTAGGACCATTGTGAATAAAGAAGAGAAAGGGAAATTTCTCCGTGCAGCCTAAGGAGCAGCCGATTAAATCTCCACAGTCAACTTGATGTACCCTGTCTCTGTGGAATACTTGAATAGACAATGAATCATCTGAAAATTGTGGCAGGGGACTTTAGGATCAACTGTAGACTTGGGATTTGCTGTCTGTGACTGATTTGTTTCTGATTTTTATGTTTATCTTAGTTTAGTATTTAGCACTTGTTATCATTGGTTGATTTGTTTATTGGTTTGATTGCTCCATTCTTTTATTTTTAATTACTTTTTATTTTAATATTTTTTCTTCTGTATTTATTTTTATTTGAGTTTTTTGTTTTCTTCTTTCTTTTTTTTTCTCCCTTTTCTTCTAGCCATGTGGCTGACAGGGTTTGGTGCTCTGGCTGGGTGTCAGGCCTGAGCCTCTAAGGTGGGAGAGCTGAATTCAGGACATTGGACCACCAGAGACCACCTGGCCCCACATAATAACAATTGGCAAAAGGTCTCCCAGAGATCTCCATCTCAATGTTAAGATCCAAGTCCACTCAAAGGCTAGCAAACTCCAGTGCTGGATGCCCCAGGCTAAGCAACTACCAAGAAAAGAACACAAACCCCCAATTAGAAGAGAGGCTGCCCCAAATCATCCTAAGTTCACAGACACCCCAAATCACACCACCAGATGTGGCCCTGCCCACAAGAAAGACAGGATCCAGCCCCACCCACCATAACAGAGGCACAAGTCCCCTCCACCAGGAAGCCTACACAAGCCACTGACCAACCTCACTCACTGGGAGTAGACACCAATGACAACTGGAACTATGAATTTGCAGCCTGTGAAAAGGAGACCCCAAACACAGTAAGTTAAACAAAATGAAAAGACAGAGAAAATTGCAGCAGATGAAGGAGCAAGGTAAAAACTCATCAGACCAAATGAAGAGAAAATAGGCAGTCTACCTGCAAACGAATTCACAATAATGAAAGTAAAGATGATCCAAAATCTAGGAAATAGAATGGAGAAAATACAAGAAACGTTTACAAAGGACCTAGAAGAACTAAAGAGCAAACAAACAATGATAAACAACACAATAAATGAAATTAAAGATTCTCTAGAAGGTATCCATACCAGAGTAACTGAGGCAGAAGAAAGAATAAGTGACCTGGAAGATAAAATAGTGGAAATAACTGCTGCAGAACAGAATAAAGAAAAAGAATGAAAAGAATTGAGGACAGTCTCAGAGATCTCAGGGACAACATTAAACACAACAACATCCGAATTACACGGGTCCCAGAAGGAGAAGAGAAAGAGAAAAGTTCTGAGAAAATATTTGAAGAGACTATAGTTGAAAACTTCCCTAACATGGGAAAAGAAATAGTCAATCAAGTCCAGAAAGCAAAGAGTCCCCATACTGGAAAAATCCGAGGAGAAACATTCTAAGACACATATTAATCAAACTTTCAAAAATTAAACATAAAGAAAAAATATTAAGAGCAACAGGTGAAAAGCAACAAATAACATACAAGGGAATCCTCATAAGGTTAACAGCTGATCTTTCAGCAGAAATTCTGCAAGAAGGGAGTGGCAGGACATACTGAAAGTGATGAAGGGGAAGAACCTACAACCAAGATTACTTTACCCAGCAAAGATCTTATTCAGATCCTATGGAGAAATTAAAAACTTCACAGACATGCAAAAGTTAAGAGAATGCAGCACCACCAAACCAGCTTTACAACAAAAGGAACCAGCTTTACAACAAAAGGAACTTCTCCAGTCAGGAAACACAAGAGAAGGAAAAGATCTACAAAAACAAACACAAAACAACTAAGAAAATGGTAATAAAAACATGCATATCAAAAATTACCTTAAATGTAAGTGGATTAAGTGCTCCAACCAAAAGACATAAAGTGGATGAATGAATACAAAACCATGACCCAGATATATGCTGTCTACAAGAGACCCACTTCAGACATAGGGACACAAAGAGACTGAAAATGAGGGGATAGCAAAAGATATTCCATGAAAATAGAAATAAAATGAAAGCTGGAGTAGCCATTCTCATATCAGACAAAATAGACATTAAAATAAAGACTGTTACAAGAGACAAAGAAGGACACTACATGATGATCAAGGGATCAATCCAAGAAGAAGATATAACAAGCGTTAATATTTATGCACCCAACATAGGAACACCTCAATACATAAGGCAAATGCTAACAGCCATAAAATAGGATATCAACAGTAACACAATAATAGTAGGGGACTTTTACACCCCACTTTCACCAAAGGACAGATCATCCAAAATGAAAATAAATAAGGAAACACAAGGTTTAAATGATACATTAAACAAGATGGACTTAATAGATATTTATAAGACATACCATCCAAAAACAACAGAATACACTTTTTCTCAAGTGCTCATGGAACATTTTCCAGGATAGATCTATCTTGGGTCACAAAGCAAGCCTTTATAAATTTAAGAAAATTGGAATCATATCAAATATCTTTTGCAACCACAGTGCTATGAGACCAGATATCAATTATAGGGGGGGAAATCTGTAAAAAAATTACAAACACATGGAGGTTAAGCAATACACTACTAAATAACCAAGAGATCACTGAAGAAATCAAAGAGGAAATCAAAAAAAAAAAACCTAGAAACAAATATCAATGAAAACACGATGACCCAAAACCTAGGTGGGATGAAGCAAAAGTGGTTCTAAGAGGGAAGTTTATAGCAATACAATCCTAGCTCAAGAAACAAGAAAAGTCTGAAACAAACAACCTAACCTTACACCTAAAGCAATTAGAGAAAAAAGAACAAAAAAAAAACCCAAAGTTAGCAGAAGGAAGGAAATCATAAAGTTCAGATCAGAAGTCAATGAAAAAGAAATGAAGGAAATGATAGCAAAGATCAATAAAGCTAAAAGCTAGTTCTTTGAGAAGATAAACAAAATTTATAAACCACTAGCCAGACTCATTAAGCAAAAAAGGGAGAAGACTCAAATCAATAGAATTAGAAATGAAAAAGAAGTAGCAAATGACACTGCAGAAATACAAAGGATTCTGAGAGATTTCTACAAGCAACCCTATGCCAATAAAATGGACAACCTGGAAGAAATGGACAAATTCTTAGAAAACTTCTGAGACTGAACCATGAAGAAATAGAAAATATAAACAGACCCATCACAAGCACTGAAATTAAAACTGTGATTAAAAATCTTCCAACAAATAAAAACCCAGAAACAGATGGCTTCACAGGGGAATTCTATCAAACATTTAGAGAAGAGCAAACACCCATCCTTCTCAAACTCTTACAAAATATATCAAAGGGAGGAACACTTCCAAACTCATTCTACGAGGCCACCATCACCCTGGTACCAAAACTAGATATTGACGCCAAAAAAAAAAAATTTACAGGCCAATATCACTGATGAACATAGATGCAAATATCCTCAACAAAATACTAGCAAACAGAATCCACCAGCACATTAAAAGGATCATACACCAAGAACAAATGTAGTTTATCTCACGAATGCAAGGTTTCTTCAATATGTGCAAATCAATTAATGTGATATACCATGTTAACAAATTGATGGATTAAAACAATATGATAACCTCAATAGATGCAGAAAAAGCTTCTGACAAAATTCAACCCCGATTTATCATAAAATCTCTACAGAAAGTAGGCATAGAGAGAACCTACCTCACCATAATAAAGGCCATATATGACAAACCCACAGCCAACATCGTTCTCAGTGGTAAAAGACTGAAACCATTTCCTCTAAGATCAGGAAAAAGTCAAGGTTGAACAGTCTCACCAATATTATTCAACATAGCCTAGCCATGGCAATCAGAGAAGAAAAAGAAATAAAAGGAATCCAAACCTGAAAAAAGAAGTAAAGCTGTCACTATTTGTAGGTGACATGATACTCTACATGGAGAATTCTACAGATGCTACCAGAAAACTACCAGAGCTAATCAATGAATCTGGTAAAGTAGCAGGATACAAAATTAACGAACAGAAATCTTTTGGATTCCTATACACTAATGATGAAAAATCTGAAAGAGAATTTAAGGAAACACTCCTATTTACCATTGCAATGAAAAGAAAAAAAATACCTAAGAATAAACCTATCTAAAGAGACAAAAGACCTGTATGTAGAAAACTATAAGACACTGATGAAACAAATTCAAGATGATACAAACAGATGGAGAGATATACCATATTCTTGGATTGGAAAAATCAATATTGTGAAAATGAATATACTACCCAAATCAATGTACAGATTCAATGCAATCCCTATGAAACTACCAATGGCATTTTCACAGAAGTAGAACAAAAAATTTTACAATTTTTATGGAAACAAAAATGATCCCGAATAGTCAAAGCAACATTGAGGAAAAAAACTGGAGATGAAGGAATCAGACTCACTTATTTCAGACTATACTACAAAGCTACAGTAATCAAGACAGTATTGTACTGGCACAAAGAAAATGAAATATAGATCTATGGAACAGGGTAGAAAGCCCAGAGATAAACCCATGCATATATGGTCACCTTACCTTTGATAAACTAGGCAAGAAAGAATATACAATGGAGAAAAGACAGCCTCTTCAATAAGTGGTTCTGGGGAAACTGGACAGCTACATGTAAAACAATGAAATTAGAACAGTTCCTAATGCCATACACAAAAATAAACTCAAAATGGATTAAAGACCTAAATGTAAGGCCAGACACTATAAAGCTTTTAAAGGAAAACATAGGCAGAACACTCTATGACATAAATCACAGCAAGATCCTCTTAAACCCACCTCCTACAAATATAGAAACAAAAATAAACAAATGGGACCTAATGAAACTTAAAAGCTTTTGCACAGCAAAGGAAATCATAAACCAGACGAAAAGACAACCTTCAGAATGGGATAAAATATTTGAGAATGAAGCAACCGAAAAAGGATTATTCTCCAAAATATACAATCAGCTCATGTAGCTCAATATCCAAAAAACAAAAAACCCAATCCAGAAATGCATAGAAGACCTAAATAAACATTTCTCCAAAGAAGACATACAGATTGCCAACAAACATATAAAAGGATGCTCAACATCACTAATCATTAGAGAAATGCAAATCAAAACTATAATGAAATATCACCTCACATTGGACAGAATTGCCATCATCAAACTAATCTACAAACAATAAATGCTGGAGAGGGTGTGGTGAAAAGGGAACCTTCTTGCACTGTTGGTGGGAATATAAATTGATACAGCCACTATGGAGAACAGTATGGAGGTTCCTTAGAAAATTAAAAAAAAACTACCATATGACCCAGCAATCCCACTACTGGGCATATACCCTGAGAAACCCGCAATTCAAAAAGTCATGTTCCACAATGTTTATTGCAGTACTATTTACAATAACCAAGATATGGAAGCAACGTAAGTGTCCATCGACAGAAGAATGGATAAAGAAGATGTGGCACATATATGCAATGTGATATTAGCCATAAAATGAAATGAAATTGAGTTATTTGTAGCAAGGTGGATGGATGGAGAGACTGTCATACAGAGTGAAGTAAGTCAGAAAGAGAAAAACAAAAACCATATGCTAATACATATATATGGAATCTAAAAAAAAAAAAAATTCTGATGCTGATGAACCTAGCGGCAGGACAGGAATAAAGATGCAGATGTAGAGAATGGAGTTAGCTATATGGGGATGGGGAAGGGTAAGCTTGGATGAAGTGAGAGAGTAGCATTTACATATATACAGTACCATATGTATAATAGATAGCTAGTGGGAAACAGCTGCATAGCACAAGGAGATCAGCTCGGTGCTTTGTGACCACCTAGAGGGGTGGAGTAGGGAGGGTGTGAGGGTGGCACAAGAAGTAGGGGATATGGGGATAATTGTATATACATAGCAATTTAGTTTGTTATACAGCAGAAACTTACACAACATTGTAAAGCAATTATACTCAAAGAAAGATGTTAAAAATATATATAATAAAAAATAATAAAAAAACAAGGCATTTTGGTGTGGACCTCTTTGAGTTCATCTTATTTGGGACTGTCAGTGCTTCCTGTTGTGGATGTCTTTTTTGTCGCCCAGATTATGGAATTTTCAACTATTTTGTCTTCAAATCATTTCTCTTCCCTCTTCCCTTTTTCTTCTTATTCTGAGATCCTTATGATGCAAGTGTTAGTACACATGATGTTGTCCCATAGATCTCCTAAACTGTCCTCATTTTTTAAATTCTTTTTTCTCTTTTCTGTTCAGCTTTGGTGATTTCCACTACTCTGTCTTCCACTTCACTGATTTCCCCCCCGCCGAACCCCCCATATCATGTAACTACTGTTGATTACTTCTAGTGTATTTTTTTTTTAATTTCAGTTATTGTATTTTTTCAGCTCTGTTTGTTCTTCTTTACATTTTCTAATGCTTTGTTAAACTTCTCACTGTGTTCATTCATTCTCCTGAGGTCACTTAGCACTCTTATAGTCATTACCTTGAACTCTTTATCAGGTAGATTGCTTACCTCCACTTCACTCAGTTCTTCTTCTGGGGTTTATATTGTTCCTTCATTTGGAACATATTCCTCTGCTTCCTCATTTGTTCTAATTTTCTTTTTTTACTTCTATATATTAGGGAGGTTGCTTACAATATCCATCTTGGATAAATGGCCTTATATAAGAGACATTCTATGGGTCCCAGCATATAGCTCTTGTGACTAGACACTCTCTTTTACTCACAAGAGCTATATGCTCTAGGGGTGTCCCCTATGTGGTATTCATGGGCCCTTCTGTTGTGGCATGGTGACTACTGTGGGTGCCCTGGAAGTTGGGGGCTGGCTCCTGACCAGGTTGGCTGCCAGGTCTTGTCTCATGTGGAGGCCGATGGCTGTTGGCGGCCAAGGCCATGTCTTGGCATGGCTGGTTGTGTGTATTCCAAAGCTTGTACTGACACACTGGTGAGTGGGCCAGGGCTCATGGCAGCTGCTGCTGGGTTCATGAATTCCAGGGCTTGTTATGGGTCTTAAGGGTCCCAGGGCTTGCCTTTGTCCTCTGGTGGTGGGACCAGGTCTAGGGGCAACTGGCTGTGGGTCTGGGAGGTTCCAGGTCTGGTGCTGGCCCACTGGTAGGTGGAGACAGGTATGGGGTGGTTGGCTGTAGAACATAAGCAGGCCTTTAGAAAGTGCCAGCCTTTTGGCGGACAAGAATGTGTCCCCATGTGGCTGGCTATTTGGCTTGTGGTTTCCTGGGACTGGTTAATAGCATACAGAGAAGATTCCAATTGGTGCTTGTCAGTACCAGTGTCCTTATGGTAGAATGAGCTCCTAAAAATGTCTGCTTCCAGTGTATGTGTCTCCAGGAGGAATATTAGTTACCCCCTGCCTTTCCAGGAGGATCCCTATTATCATAAAATGTGTCTGACTCAGGCTCTTTCAAATTACTGCCTCTATGTTCGATATTGGAATGTGTGTGATTTTGTGTGTGTGCTTTAAGAGTGGTGTCTTTGTTTTCTAGAGCCCTCTAGCTCTCCTGAAAGCAAGACCCACTGGCCTTCAAAGCCAAATATTCTGTGGGCTCACCTCAGTATTGGGTCTCCAGGCTGGGGACTTCCATGTGAGGTGCAGATCTTTCGCTACTCGAGGAGAACCTCTACATTTGTGATTATCTTCCCCTTTGTGGGTCACATACCAGAGGGTGTGGGTCTTGACTATCCTGCATTTCCTCCCTTCTAACCAATGTTGGTATACTTCCTTCTTTATATCTTTAGTTGTGGAAAATGTTTTTCTGCTACTCTTTAGGTTATTCTCATCAGTAGTTGCCCTTTAGATATCAATATGTAATTATGGTGTGCCCACAGGAGGAGGTGAGCTCAGTGTTTTCATACTCTTCCATCTTGGCAACTCTTTGCTACTACTTTAATTTTACATTAGATGTACAATGGTCATATTGTAGACCCAGCATAGATGAAATGCATGTTTTCATTGTTATTCCAGAAGTAATGGTAAAATCTATAGAAAGGGTGAATGGGAGACAAATGACAAACACAGCACACAGGGAGAATGCCATGTCAACATGAAGGGCAAACCACCAGAAGTTAGGCAAAAAGCATGGAACAGTTAGGCAAAAAGCACAGTTCTTAGAAAGAATCAATCCTACTGACAACTTGACCTTGGATTTCTAGCCTTCAGCTGTGAGACAGACAATACATTTTTTATATTTAAGTAATCTAGTTTGTGGTACTGTGTTACAGTGACTCTAGCAAACTAATACAATTTTAACAGAATGTGAAAAGATGATGGTTATATACTTTAAATAGACTCTGTTTCAACTTAAGTTGGAGGCAAGTCAAGATGGTGGAGTAGGAAGACCCTGAACTCATCTCCCCTCATGAACACATCAAAACTATAACTACATAGAGAACAAATCTTGCTAAGGATGACCTGCAGAGTAGCAGAACAGTTCTATTATACAAATAAGGATGTAAAGAAAGAACCACACAGAGTCTGATAGGAAGGAAGAAGAAGTAATCTAGTTGGGAGTCACATCCCTAGGTGGTGACCCAGAAAAGGATATCACAGAGTTGGGGACCTTCTCTGGGGAGCGAGGGCTATTTAATAGCCACCCAAGACCTTGAGTCTGATATCAGAAGAGGAGCCCCTTAAATGGTTTGAAAACCAGTGAGAAATAACAGAGGGCTGTAAGAAGCTGAGACTACACTCCTAATGAGCATGTACATAGACTTGCTTGCTCCTCATCCTAGTGTGAAGGCAGCAGATGAGAAACTGGCAGCTGCTCTGGCTGGCCTTCTAGGACTACCCCAGCATGTCCCACAACCTGCACCAACTCTTGCTCCAGCACATACTACCCTGGCACTGCTACTGACTAAGGTGGAGGCTACCATTGCCAATGTATGTGATCTCACCTGGGAAAGGAGCAGAGACAGCTCAGTAGTGTGGTTCCAACCCCTCCAGTCCCAACTCCACCTCAAACCAAGCCATGCACACTGAGAAAAAAGAACTAGCTAAGAACTGCAGTTCCAAGCACGCAGGCCCTAGCTACCCCCCCAACCAAGATGGAGACTTGTTGGGGGCATGGGAGAAGTCCAACTCCCTAAAGGTTCCTGCTCCAGGTGTTCTGGCCCTAACCCCACCCTGACAGATTGATAACCATCAGTGAGCTTAGGAGAAACCCTAGCTTGCACGTGGCTCTGACTTCAGCTTCTCTGACTTTAGCCCTACTTCTCACCATAGCAGTGGCTAACAGTGCCCTGCAGGAGAAGATGCAGATCATGCTCAGTTAAGATTTAGTTCTTCCACCAAAGCCACTGGCCTCATGCAGACTGCATAAGGATGCTACCACACAAGGACATGACTTCAAGACTGGGAGAGGTAATCGTTTAATCTAATTTCATAAAGACAAGCAGAGAAAATTAACAAAATGAGAAAACAAAGGAGTATATTTCCAAAAAAAAAGAAAAACCATAGAAAATACCCTAATACCCTATTGAAACAAAGAAAAAGAATTTATCTGATAAAAAAGTTCAAAGCAATAGCAATAAAAATGTGAATTGAACTTGGAAAAAGATTAGATGAACACAGAACTAAAACAAAGAACTAGAAATATAGAAAAGAACCAGTCAGAGCAGAAGAATACAATAACTGAAATGAAAAATACACTAGAAGGAATTAACAGCAGATTAGGTTATATGAAAGAACACATAAATGACTTGGAAGATAGAATAGTGGATCACCCAAACAGAAGAGTAAAAAGAAAAACAAATTTTAAAAAATGAGGATAGCTTAATGGAACTCTGAAACAACATCAAGTATACTAAAATTCACACTATAAGGCTCCCAGAAGGAGAAGAGACAGAGAAAGGGGTAGAAAATGTATTTGATGCAATTATGCCTGAAAACTTTCCTAATCTGAAGAAGGGAACAGATATCCAGGTACAGGAAGCAGAGAGTCCCAAACAAGATGAACCCAGAGACCCACATCAAAACATATCATAATTAAAATGGTAAAAGTTTAAATTAAAGAGAAAATTTTAAAGACAACAAGAGAAAAAAAGTATCACGTACAAGGCAACCCCCCATAAACCTATCAGCTGATTTTTCAGCAGAAATTTTTCAGGCCCAAAAGAAGTGGCATGACATTTTTAAAGTGCTGAAAGGAAAAATCTACAACCTAGGATACTCTATCCAGCAAGGATATCACTCACAATGGAAGGAGAAATAAAGAGTTTTCTAGCAAGCAAAAACTAAGAGTTCACCACTACTAAACTGACCTTATAAGAAATGTTAAAGGGTCTTCTGTAAGTGAAAAAGAAAAGGGTATAACAAGAAATAAGAAAATATAGGAAGGAAAAAAATCCCACAAACAAAGGCAAATATATAATAAAAGCAGTGGATGAACCACTTAAATAAGCTAGTAGGGGGTTAAAAGACAAAAATTGTAAAATCAACTATAAGTACATTAAGCAGTTAAACGATAGACATAAAAATGTAAAATATGATATAAAATCCAAAATATGGGGTATGGGAGTAAAAATCATAGATCTTTTAGACTGTGCTTGAACTGAAATGACTATTAGTTTAAAATAAGTAGATAAAGTTATAGGTCAACATATATAAACTTCATGGCAACCACAAATCGAAGACCTACAATAGATACCCAAAACTAGGGAGAAAGGTACACAAAAATACACTAAACAAAATTATTAACCACAAGGAAAAAAACTAAAATAAGAAAAGAAAAAAGAAGAACTACAAAAGCAACCAGAAAACAAGTAACAAAATGGAAATAATTGCAGGCCTATCAATAATGGCTTTAAATGTCAATGGACTAAATGCTCCAATCAAAAGACATAGAGTGGGGCTTCCCTGGTGGCGCAGTGGTTGAGAGTCCACCTACCAATGCAGGGGACACAGGTTCGTGCCCCGGTCCGGGAAGATCCCACATGCCACGGAGTGGCTGGACCCATGAGCCATGGTCACTGAGCCTGCGCATCCAGAGCCTGTGCTCCACAAAATGAGGGGCCACAGCAGTGAGAGGCCCACGTACCGAAAAAAAAAAAAAAATTGGTATATAGGGAACATGTCTCAACAAAATAAAGCCTATTTATGACAAACACATATGTAACATCATAGTCAATGGTGAAGAACTGAAAGCCTTTCATCTAACATCAGGAACAAGTATGCCCACTCTCACTGTTTCTGTTTAACACAGTATTGGAATTCCTAGACATAGCAGACAAGAAAAGGAAATAAAGACATCCAAATTGGAAGTTAAGAAAGAAAACTGTCACTATTTGCAGATGACATATACTCTATATAGAAAACACTATCCTCCACCAAAAAACTCTGAGAACTAATAAATGAATTCAGTAAAGTTGCAAGATACAAGATTAATGTACAAAAATCACTACACTGTTAGTGAGAATATATCAATAAATTGGTAAAGCTACTATGGAAAAAGTTTGGAGGTTTCTCAAAAAATTAAAAATAGAACTACCATATGATACAGCACTTCCACTCCTGGGTATACATCAAAAGAAAATGATAACACTAATTCAAAAAGATATATAGCTCTCAATTTTCATTACATTATTTACCATAAAGAAGATGTGGTGTATATATACAATGGGATGTTACTCAGCCATAAAAATGAATAAAACTTTGCCATTTGCAACAATATGAATGGACCTGGAGGATACTATGCTTAGTCAAACAATTCAGACAGAGAAAACAAATATTGTATGATTTCACTTATATGTGGAATCTGAAAAATAAAAACAACAAGTGAGTAGAACAAAATAGAAGCAGACTCACAAACAGATACAAAGAATAAACTAGTGATTATCACTGGGGAGAGAGGTGGAAGAGGGTCAAGAAAGGGAAGGTGATTAAGGTGTATATAGAGAAGTGGCCTAGTATTCTTGTTCTTATGGAAATTTTCTGAAGTTAGCTATTCTTTTCCTCAATTTTGTAATAATTAGGACTTTAAGCTAAATAGTCATGAGAATGTTATAAAGAAATAATTCTGTTGCATTTTCAGAAAAACGGTGGAGTTTTTTTCTTTATAGTTACTAACATTAGATCAGCCATCTGTCATTTTTTACTAGTAAACCTATGCATTTCAAATACTCCTGCCTAGAAAAGCTTGACTATTTCTCTGCTCTAGCAAAATATGAAAATTTCCAGTTATTTATCAATGTTTCAAATAGCAAAAAAATCTTGCAGATATTGCAGTGGTTTATGATGAGGTTACCTAACTCCAAATTCACTGGCAAATGCCATGGCTCACAAAAGGAATGTAATTCTGCTATTTTTTGAAAAGGCAACTTCCACAGACGTTTTGTGTTGATAATGAATGTGAGCTTAATCTGAAATCTTTGTAAGAGTATCAGTGAGTGCTGTGGCTATTTAGTGTTATTGTAGTAACATTTATCACAATCCATAATAATCTTTTTTATGTGTTTAATATTTATCTCCCCAATAGACTGTAAACTCATGAGAACCAGGACTATATTTGTCTTGGTCAACATTGTGCCCCACAAATCTAGCACAAAGAAATTTTAATAAATATTTGTTGAATGAAAACATGATTAAGTATGATGAATCAGTGTTTATTGCATGGTCAAGGCAAAATATTATCAGTTTGATACAAAATGTAGATAACTGCACTTCAGGGGATGTGGTTCTAACCTCTCCTTTCCAGCTATTTAACAAAACTAATTTTTAAAATTTTTCTCCAATTTGGATGTTATATATTTTCTTTAAAAACATTTGTAGCTCTCTATTTCTTAGAAAGTTTAAAATCTGCAGCAGAACAGTTATTTGTATAATCTGACTTCAATCAACACATCCAGCTTTACCTCTTTCCATTTTCCCAGTCTTTCTCTTTCCTTTCCCTCCAAATATGTTCATTATGAGATAGTCAGACAGACCTATTCTCAACCCCATTTGTTTCATGTACTTTCAGAACTATATGATGGTGTTCTTGCCTAGAATAGCTGTCACTTTCACCTCTATCTGTTGGAATTCTATTAATCTTGTAAGATTCTCCTCCCATAGAAACTCACATAATTCACTGCAGACATCACACCGAGGATGTACAAGAATGAGAAAGTTTCTAATAATCATCGTACCAAGTTCCAAAAGAAAGATATGGCAACTAACATCTCACTCAGAGTAAAGGTACATGTTTTTACAATGGTCCCCTGACCTACAGAGTTGATCCCTCTCACCTCAGTTCCAACATCACAGTCCTCTTAATTGTTCCTTGAATATCCCATTGGCAGTGGGTGTCTCTTCTGGCCAGAACGTTCTTCAAGAGATCTGCTTGACTAAATTTTGTAACTATCATTATCCTCTTTAATACTCCAACCTACACCTTTCTCGTCCTCTCTTGCACTCCCAATCCTATTTATACTTCACTTTTTCTTTGTTTTAATCCATAACACTTATCATTCTATAATACAGTGTATACTATATTAATTTGTCTGTTGTTTATTATCTGATTCAACATTCTAGAATAAAGCTCCAGAACTTTACTAATTCACCAGTATATTCAAACACCTGGAAATGAGAGCACTCTCAATACTTCTTGAATGAATACAATTCACAGAGCACTAGATTTGTGTCACAAGCCTTCTCACATATATTATTTTAATTAATCTTACTGACTTTTGGGCTTTTTACTCTTTCCATTTCACAGATGTAGAAACTGAAAGCCAAAGAACCTAAATATGCTAAGTTTATACAAACAATCTGCTGCAGATTCTTTCCAATAAAGCCATGCAGCTTCAGTCTGCAAGGAGAAAGATTTAGATGATTGTTGCACAATTGCTATATCTTAGTAAAATGAATAGACAACTCAGGGTGGAGAATGCTCACTTATGGGTGTGACTAGTTGTCAAAGACAGGTTAGCAAGGAGTAGGGGAATATTTGAGTCTAGGGGAAACAAGTGAGGTAAGAGAAAAGGAATCAGAAACATCCAAGATCAGAGTTGTACCATTAAACCACTGTAAAGATCTTAAAGTGGGACACTGTTTTCCTAGTTTTCCGCTTATCCTAAACCATACACTTGAAATGAATCCCAAACCATATCTGAACAGATGGTTATTTGCATAATTCTTTTAAAAATACCATAGTACATGTCACAGTTAACCTAGTGTTTCCCCAGGGATCCTATGGTCCTTTGGATAAAATGTCCAAAAGTTAAGCTGTTCATTGATAGTTTTTTAGGAAGGAAAATAATGCTTTAAGTTGTTCATTTGTTTAACATTTACTGAGCACTTATTATATTGCAGGTTCTGTGTTAGACCTTGGAGAGTCAGAAATAAACAGGGCAGATATGTTCTTGCCCTTAGAAAACATGCAGTTTCCTTGGAAAGAGGAGAGACTCTTTGTTGTAAGTACAAGAAGTGTTGTTCATATCCGGATAGATGTCTATGTAAGATAAATCTATTATCTAAAAAGAGTTTTCAATTTTCCTTCAAGACAGTGGTCAAGAACTGGTTTTATAACATGAGTTGAGTTTTTAAAAATAAAGAGATATCCAGGGGTGGGATAATTCAAGAAAATGTATTCTGGTTAGAGGGATATATTTGAGCAAGATGCATTCAGTGACCTGCTGGGTGTGACTGGAGCATAGGATTCAAGTTGGAGGTGGGGGAAGGAGCTGGGAGGGAAGAGATGGGACTGGAGAACTAGGAAGATCCAGATCATGCCATGTTAAAGGCCAAGACATTATCCTGGAGGTTTGGCGGGGAGAGGTGTGGAAAAATGTAAATAGCTATATGCCAATTAGTATTGACATTTAGAGAGATGACTCTGGTTGGGACTGTGATGAAGATTTGGAAGGTGTAAGCCTAGTGGCAGGGGGATCTTTTAGGACATTTTTGGAGGAATCCAGGGTCTCTGCTAAAGCTGTCTTTTATAAATTTTTTTCTAAAAATTCTTCCAGGTTTCCCTCTTTTTATACATTCCGTGAGATGCTCCCCATTCCCTATCTCTTCTTTTTCCTGAGCAAACTGCTCTTGCAGGTGAATGAAAAACAGGAGATATGTTTGTCTAAGCCACCAGAACTGAACAGGTACACAGAGGCCCACTTTCAGCTCTTCTGACTCTCAGAACCAAAGATCTGAGAAAGTATTGCAATGAGGTTTTTCATTAGTGGGAGTTCAGAGAAACAGCTGAGACTAGAGCTAATGTTCTGTTGGTGAAGCAAATGAGAAACAGAGAACAATAGAAAAAAAGAATATAAGAAAATGTTGAGGAATAAAGACACATGACCCTTATAAACCTTGGCATGTGAGTGAGGGTGAGATAAAAGAGGAGAGAGGAATGGGGTTTAGAATCCACACTTTTATTTCTGGAAATCTAAAAGAGTACAGCGAGAGACACATGAAAAATATTTTAAATCCAGTTCCACTGAGAAAAGCAGGAACACTTAAGTAAAACAAATTGACCCTGTGTCCCACTTCTTTCTTTCTTTGGAAAAAAAAAAAGGATTGCAGAGAGGGCATTTACTTTGATTATGTCAGGTGTGTGTGAAAATAAGGGGGAAAAAGGACAAGAAAAAGAAAGAAAGCAACTATATTTGAAACAATAAGTCTTTGGAGCTGTGTTTAAGGCATTGTTCGCCTGGAGGAGCATGAGGAGATCGGATGATGAGTAAATATTTTGGAACAGACCCATTTTGAGTAGAGAGCCAGAGAGACAGCTGCAAAGATGAAAAGTTTTTGTTTAAAACATGTAAGGCCAGATTTCCCAGTGGCTAACACAGTGTGAGACTAGGATTTCCCATTTCTTTCTTGAGCAAACTGCTCTTCCAGGTGAGTGAAAAACAGGAGATATGCCATTTCCTCTGCAAATGTACATACTTTATAAAAAATGGTTTTATGACATGCACGCTGGGTAACATCTAGACCAAAAGATATACTTACTGTACGAAGAAAGCACTTGAGAGCAGAAAGCCCCCACAGATCTTATAGATAAAATGCAGCCAAGTTCAATTAACGGTATTAAAATTAAACAAAAATGAAGAAGTGGATTTGACAACTCATTCAGTTGTTAAAAGGCAGTATATTTCAAGTAGGAATTGGAAAAATAAGCTAAGATCTAGGGCATTTTAAAGAGTTCTGTGTTAAAGTTTTGTACCTTACCAATGAAGAAATGAATGAGAAAACACTTGGTATTTAAAAGTTAACAACACTTGGTTTGATTCTTCTTTATTCCTACAAATCATTAAGGATATTGTCACTTAATTAACTCTAGTGAAATGCTAGTTGTATCTTTTCTTGTAAATCCTGGAATGTTAGAACTGGCAAGGCCCTTAGGGACATTCTGGGAAATCTCTATAAATGAACTGAAGGCCCAGAGAGACAAAGCTTATTTTCAGAGTTTAAAGACTGTCCTGGTAAGAGAATATTTACTAAATCTACAGTCGAAATTATCTCAGAGATGGAAATTTGGAGGCAAGAAGCTAATATATATATTTTTTTCCTGGTGCTTCTTCTTAATTTAGTGAAGTGATAGCTCATGAATCCCTCTAAAGCAGGAAGTTAGAGAAAAATGTTGGGTTTTATAAATTTCCCTGATTATTAGAATAAGAGATGGAACCATATAGCAAAACACTGCACGAGGTTGCAGTTTGAATCCCTGGAACAGTTATTTTCCAAGTTTAAAGAGAATGTTTTCTTGCTCCCTTTCTGGCATCCATGAAAAATATATAGGCAGCTGAAAATAATGCAAAGAGGCCAGGATGGTGCTTAGATGATAAAACTCTGTCCCTTATTATTATAGAAATTAAGCAATGCAAACAAAATTCTAAACAAGAAGTTGAAGGGGAGGAAAATTAAATCTCTTTTCAAGATCTTCTTCTTTTGCTTTAGTTTTTTGTAATAAAATATGAACAAAGGTAAATTATGCATTACTTTTTGCTTTCTGATTATCTCCCTTCTAACTCCTAGTGTTTGCTATTTCTGAAATTTTTTCTAGTTATATCAACATGTGATTTTTTAAATACTAAAACCATTGACATTCTAAGTTAATATGTTCATGTTTATTGTCATGAAACTTAATGAAATTCCATCTCTAGTCATTGATGAAATCCATTAACACCCTGATCAATATTGCCCTTGGTCTACTTGCCATGTAACAATTTAGCTCTTACCTGAAAAGTTGAGAATCTTGGCTCATTTATGCAGAGACTGGTATTGGCAGTCAGTTGATTCTACATGGACAAGGTAAGATAAAGTAAAGGCACTTTTTAAAGTATAGTTCATTTAAAATATTAAATTAGTTTTAGGAGTACAACATAGTGATTCAATAATTTTATAGATTATACTTCATATAAAAATATTATAAATTATTGATTATAGCCCTGTAGTGCACATTACATCTCTGTATCTGATTTATTTATACCTGGTAGTGTGTATCTCTTAATCCCCTTCACCTATATTGCCCCTCCTCACACCACTCTCTGTATTGGTAACCATTAGTTTATTCTCTGTATCTACAAGTCTGTTTCAGCTTTGTTATACCAGTTATTTTGTTTTGTTTTTTAGATTCCACATATAAGTGAAAGCATGCAGTATTTGTCTTCTTTTGTCTGACTTAATTCACTGAGGATGATATCCTCCAGGTCCATTCATGTTGTTGCAAATGGCAAAGTTCTGTTCATTTTTATGACTAATATTCCATTGTATATATACACCACATCTTCTTAATCCATTCATCCATTGATGGACACTTAGGTTGCTTTCATATCTTGGCTACCTAAAATAATGCTGCTATGAAAATTGGAGTGTATATATCTTTTCTAATGACTAATTTGGGGTTTTTTTTGGCAATACATTCAGGAGTGGAATTGCTGGATCATATGATAGTTCTATTTTTAGTTTTTTTTGAGGAATCTACATACTTTTTCCATAGTAACTGTACCAATTCATAGTCTCACCAACAGTGTATGAAGGTTCCCTTTCTCCCCTTTCTTGGCAACACTTGCTATTTGTTTTTATTTTGATGATAGCCTTTCGGCAGATGTGAGGTGATATCTTATTGTGGTTTCGATTTGCATTTCCCTGAAGATTACTGATGTTGAGCAACTTTTCATGTGCCTGTGAGTCAAGTGTATGACTTCAGAAATTCCTATCCAGGTCTTCTGCCCATTTTTAAATTGGGTACTTTGTTGTTGTTTTTGCTGTTTTATATTAAGTTGTATGAGTTCTTTATATATTTTGTATATTAACTTCTTAACAGACATATCATTTGCAAATATCTTCTCTCATTCAGCAGGTTGCCTTTTCTTTGTTGATTGTTTCCTATACTGTGCAAAAACTTTTAAGTTTGATTAGGTTGCATTCGTTTATTTTTCCTTTTGTTTCTCCTGTCTGAGGAGACAGATCCATATAAATATTGTTAAGATTTATGTCAAAGAGTGTACTGCCTATGTTTTCTTCTAGGATTTTTATGGTTTCTGGTCTTACATTTAGGTCTTTAATCTATTTGAGTTTATTTTTGTATATCATATAAGAAAATGTTCTACTTTCAATTTTTTGCATATATCTGTCCAGTTCCCCAACAGCACTTATTGAGGAGACTTTTTCCCATTGTATATTCTTGCATCCTTTGACATAGATTAATTGAAGGTATGTGTGTGGGTTTATTTCTGGACCCTCTATTTTGTTCCATGGATCCGTGTGTCTTTCTTGTGCTAGTACCATACTGTTTTGATTATTTACCTTTGTAGTATAGTCTGAAGTCAGGGAACATGATACCTCCAAGTTTATTCTTATTTCTCAAGATTGCTTTAGCTATTCGAGGTCTTTTGTGATTCCACACATACTTTAGGATTATTTTTTTCTAGTTCCATGAAAAATGTCATGGGTATTTTGATGGGGATTGCATTAAATCTGTAGATTGCTTTGGGTAATTTGAAACATTTAAAAATATTAATTCTTCTAATCCATAAAAACTATATATCTTTCCATTTAAATGTATCATCTACAATTTTCATTATCAAAGTCTTATAGTTTTCAGAGTACAGGTCTTTCACCTCCTTGGTTAATTTTGTTCCTAAGAATTTTATTCTTTTTGATGTGATTGTAAATTCGATTGCTTTCTTGACTTCTGTTTCTGATAGAAATTATTAGTGTAACCAAATGTAAAATAGATAGCTAGTGAGAAGCAGCCACATAGCACAGGGAGATCAGCTTGGTGCTTTGTGTCCACCTAGAAGGGTGGGATAGGGAGGGTGGGAGGGAGACGCAAGAGGGAGGAGATATGGGGATATATGTATATGTATAGCTGATTCACTTTGTTATACAGCAGAAACTAACACACTGTTGTAAAGCAACTATACTTCAAAAAATATGTGTTTTTAAAAAAGAGAAATTATTAGTGTATAGCAAAACAACAGAGTTCTGTATGTTAATCTTTTATCCTGCAACTTTACTGAATTCATGTATTAGTTCTCCTAGTTTGTTGGTGGAGACTTTAGGGTTTACTATATATAGTATTATGTCATTTGCAAATAGCAACAGTTTTACTTTTCCCTTCCAATTTTTATGTCTTTTATTTCTTTTTCTTTTCTGATTGCTGTGTCTAGGACTTCCAATACTGTTAAATAGAAATAGTGAGAGTGTGCATCTTTGTTTCTGATCCTGAAGGAAAAGCTTTGAGCTTTTCACCATTGAGTGTAATGTTAACTGTGGGTTTCTTATAAATGGTCTTTAGTATGTTGAGGTATTTTCCCTCTATATCAACTTTGTTGAAGTTTTTATCACAAATGGATGTTGAATTTTTTAAAATATTTTTCTACACCTGTTAAGATAATCATGTGAATTCTATCCTCTATTTTTTTTTATGTGGTGTATCACACTGATTGTAGATATTGAACCATCCTTGTATTCCTGGAATAAATTCCTCTTCTTCAAGGTGTATGATTTTATTTATCTATTGTTCAATTTGGTTTGCTAAATTTTTTTTTTTTTTTTTTTTTTTTTTTTTTTTTTTTTTTTTTGCGTTATGTGGGCCTCTCACTGTTGTGGCCTCTCCCATTGTGGATCACAGCCTCTGGACATGCAGGCTCAGCAGCCATGGCTCATGAGCCCAGCCACTCCACAGCATGTGGGATCTTCCCAGATTGGTGCATGAACCCGTGTCTCCTGCATTGGCAGGCAGACTCTCAACCACTGCGCCACCAGGGAAGCCCTGGTTTGCTAATGTTTTAATGAGCATTTTTGCATCTAGGTTCAGCAGGGATATTGGACTGTAATTTTCTTTTATGTAGTATTTTTCTCTATTTTTGTAATAGACATGGTAATGTTGGCTACATAGAACAAGTTTGTAAGTGCTTCCTTTTCTTCAATTTTTGAGAATAGTTTGAGAAAATTAGGTATTAACTATTCTCTATATTTGTGGTAGAATTTTCCTGTGAAGCTGTCCTGTCCTGAGCTTTTGTTTGTTGTGAGTTTTTTGTTACTAATTACATTTTAATAGTGGTCTGCTCAGATATTCTATTTCTTCCTGATTTAGTTGTTGAAGATTGTATGTTTCTAAAAATTTATCCATTTTTTCTAGGTTGTTCAATTTCTTGGTGTATAACAGCTCATAGTATTCTCTTAAGATTATTTGCATTATGTGATATCAGTTGTACTTTTTTTTAGTTCTACTTTTGTTTATGTGGGCCCTATCTTTTTTCATAATGAGTCTGGCTAAAGTTTTATACATATTGTTTCTTTGAAGGTAGTTTCATTGGTTTTCTCTAATTTTTTTCATCTCTATTTAATTTATTTCTGCTCTGATCTTTAATATTTCTTTTCTACTGCTGAATTTGGGTTTTGTTTATTCTTCTTTTCTTATTCCTTTAGATGAGAAGTTATGCTGTTATCTGAGATTTTTCTTCTTCCTTGAGATAGCCCCATATTGTTAAAAACTTCCCTCTTATATCTGCTTTTGCTATGTCCCAAAGATTTTGGAAAATTTTGTTTTAATTTTCATTTGTCTTGGGATACTTTCTGATTTCCTCTTTGATTTTTTCATTGGTCCATTGTGTTTTTAGTAGCAATTATCCACATATTTGTTTTTTTTTCCATTTTTCTTCCTGTAATTGGTTTTTAATATCATAGCATTGTAAATAGAAGGAATGCTTGATATAATTTCTTCTTAAATTAATTGAGATTTGTTTTGCTACATAGTACATGATCTATCCTGGAGAACATTCCATGTCCACTTGAAAAGAATGTGTATTTAGCTGTTTTTGGATGCAATGTCCTGTAGATATCGATTAAATCCATCAGGTCCTATGTGTCATTTAAGTTCACAGTTTCTTTATTGATTTTCTGTCTAGATGATATATCTATTGATGTAAGTGTAGTGTGAAGTCCTTATTGCTGTTGAATTACTGACAATTTCTCCCTTTAAGTCTGTTAATATTTGCTTTATAAATTTAGTTGCTCCTATAATAGGTGCATATATATTTACAATGTTATATCCTCTCCTTTGGTAGACTTTTTTTGTAATTATATAATGCCCTTCGTTTTCTTTTATTATAAACTTTGTTTCAAAATCTAATTTGTCTGATATGAGTATTGCTACCCCAACTTCCTTTTCATTTACATTTGCATGCAATATCTTTTTCAACCCCTCTACTTTCAGTGTATGTATCTGTAGCTCTTAAGTGAGTCTATTGTAGGCAGCATATAGATGGGTTTTATTTCTTAATCCAATCAGCCACATAGGTCTTTTGATTGGAGCATTTAGTCCACTGACATTTTTTTATTAATTATTTTAGATTTTGGCTGCATTGGGTCTTTGTTGCTGCACGCAGGTTTTCTCTAGTTGCAGGGAGCAGGGGCTACTCTTCGTTGTGGTGTAGAGGCTTCTCATCACAGTAGCTTCTCTTGTTGCAGAGCATGGGCCCTAGGTGCATGGGCTTCAGTGGTTGTGGCATGAAGGCCCAGTAGTTGTGGCTCACGGGCTCTAGAGCACAGGTTCAGTAGTTGTGGCACATGGGCTTACTTGCTCCATGGCATGTGGGACCTTCCCAGACCAGGGCTCAAGCCCATGTCCCCTGCATTGGCAGGTGGATTCTTAACCACTGTGCCACCAGGGAAGCCCAGTCCATTGACATTTAAAGTCATAATTGATAGGTATGTGTTTGTTTCCATTTTTTTACTTGTGTTCTTGTTATTTTGTAGCTCTTTTTTTTTTTTTTTTTTTTTTTTTTTGCGGTACGCGGGCCCCTCACTGCTGTGGCCTCTCCTGTTGCACAGGCTCAGTGGCCATGGCTCAAGGGCCCAGCCGCTCCGCGGCATATGGGATCCTCCCAGACAGGGGCACGAAACTGTGTCCCCCACATCGGCAGGCGGACTCTCAACCACTGCGCCACCAGGGAAGCCCTATTTTGTAGCTCTTCTCTATTCTTTTCTTCTATAGTCTCTGCATTTGTGGTTTGATTTTGTGTGTGTGTGCGTGTGTGTGTGTGTGTGTGTGATCATTTAGAGAAAATTTTCCTTTCTCTTTAATTTTCGTGTATCTATTGTAGGTTTTTAGTTTCATATTCTCAGCCATATATCTACTTGTCTTAAACTGAAAGTCATTTAAGTTAAGCACATTCTAAAACTCTACATTTTTACTCCCCTCCCACAGTATGTGTTTTTATGTTGTATTTTACATCTTTATGTCCATCCTTTAACTGTTTAATGTACTTATAGTTAATTTTACAATTTTTGTCTTTTAACCTTGTACTAACTTATGTAAGTGGTTGATCAACTGCTTTTACTATATATCTGCCTGTTTGTGGGATTTTCCTCTTCCTAAATTTTCTCATTTCTTGTTATAGCCTTTTCTTTTGTACTTAGAGAAGACCATTTAACATTTCGTATAAGGTCAGTTTAGTGGTGGTGAACTCTTAGTTTTTGCTTGCTAGGAAAACTCTTTATTTCTCCTTCAATTGTGAATGATATCCTTGCTAGACAGAGTATCCTAAGTGTAGGTTTTTCATTTCAACACTTTAAAATATCATGCACTTCCTTTGGGCCTGAAAAGTTTCTGCTGAAAAGTCAGATGATGCTTTTATGGGGGGTTGTATTGTATGTGATACTTTTTTTCTCTTGCTGCCTTTAAAATTCTCTCATAACTTTTACCATTTTAATTATGATATGTTTTGATGCGGGTCTCTTAGGTCATCCTGTTGGGACTCTCTGCTTCCTGTACTGGATACCTGTTTCCTTCTTCAGGTTAGGAAAGTTTTCAGCCATAATTTCATCAAATACATTTTCTATCCCTTCCTCTGTTTCTTCTCTTTATGGGATCCCTATAATATGAATGTTAGTACACTTGATGTGTAGAAGAGGTCCTTTAACACATCACATTAATTCTTTTCTTTTTGCTATTCTGATTGGGTGATTTCTACTATTCTATCTTCTAGGTTGCTTATTCTTCTGTATCACCTAATCTGCTGTTAATTCCTTCTAGTGGATTTTTCATTTCAGTTATTGTATTCTTCAGCTCTGATTCTTTTTTATGTTTTCTAGTTCTTTGTTGAAATTCTCACTGTGTTCCTCTATTCTTTTTCTGAGTTCAGTCATCTTTTTTATTACTATTGCTTTGAACTGTTTATCAGGTAAATTATCTCCATTTCATTAGGGTTTTTTATGGGGTTTCATCTTCTTTCATTTGAAACTTATTTCTCTTTCTTCTCATTTTGTTTGATTTTCTCTGTTCATCTCTATGACATTAGGCAAAACAGTTACCTATTCCAGTTTGAAGCTGTGTCCTCCTGTGAAAGTATACCTATACACTCTCCATTGTCCACTGACTTTTGTGGGAGTGGTATAATGAAATGAGCATAGGCCAAGTGTTCTCCCATGGTTTCTGGAAAATGCCCATTTGGCGGGAGGTAGTGCTGAAGTCCAAGGGGTTAGATCCTGAGTTTTGTGTGAGCTAGGGCTTCTCCCAAGGAATGGACAGTTGTCTTATTAGAAAATAGGTCCAGGGCCTGAGGTCTTGGAGCAGGAGTCCTGAGAGAATTGACTTCTCCCCAGTGTGATCCAGTCTCTGTCTTGGTTAATGGTAAGACTGGGACCCAAGGGGCTAGAGCAGCACTTCTGAGCTGGCTCTGTTTTTCCCCAATTCATGTGTGCATGATGGCTATGATGGTCTCTGCCTTGGTTAGGGACCATGTCCAGTCCAGGGTGTTGGATCCACACTTCTAAGATGGCTCCATTCTTTCCCTATTGCACACACGTGTGATGACATGGTGCTCTAGCTGAGATAGAGATGTGGTTGAGGTCTGAGAGGTTGGAGCTTCACTTGTGAGCTGGCACCACTTTTTCCCAGAAGGACCTTTTTTTAAATGTATGGTTTACCTGTATCTGCCAATCCCATTAACTTACTTATCATTTACAGAGCCTATTGTGTGCCATAATTACTCTCCTGAGTTGCACAGCCCTAGTTTCCTTTTCCTATGCTGTCACTGAATGATCTTCTGAAAGCACAAATATGATTTTTTCACTCTCTTGCTTAACCCTCCCCAATGTCTTTTCATAGGGAAAACTCCATAGTTGATAACATTAGCTTTCTAGAATTTGACATCTGTTAAGGTCTTCTACCAATTCTATTTCATATTTTCTATGTTCTCATAACATCGTATTGGCTATTCTCATTGAACATCCTGACATTTCTGACCTCATACATCTGGTAAATCATATCTCATGTTGGAGAACCAAATTAAACATCTGTTTTATGCAGACATTCTTCAACCACCCTATCAAAGTGACCTATTCCTCTTGTCCTACTACTAAACCAAGTGCATTCTTTCATTCAGCCAATAAGTACTTATGAAAACCAATCATCTGGTAACTACTTTCTAGGTGTGGTGAATAGTGTTGTCAGAGCAACATGGAAGAGAAAAAACATAAATAATTAATTGAAAATATGGTATGTGCCACGAAAGAGAAGCAGAGGATTCTTTGAGAGCATAAAGAAAGGAAACCAGGCATATTATTTAGGGTGTTGGAAAAAGCTTTTTCTATTATAACACCTATTGAACTCTAGTACCAGTGTCAACTTATTTCACTTTGTCAGCTATATAAGTTCCGTGAGGTTAGAAACCCATCTTAGTCATTTTTCTCTTAACAGAGCCTGGCAAAGTGACTAGCCCATTGTTGGAACACAGAATATGTATTCCAAAAAAAAAATAAAACCACTTATGCAAGTGGACAGACCTCAAATTTTACTTTACTTAGTAAGACATTTTCTATCTGAAAAGATAAAGCATTTATCCTTTCAGTTATCTTTTATTGTGTTCATTTAATAGATGAGAGACTGGAACTTTGAGAAATTAAGAATTTGTTTTCAAGTGTTTATAGCCTTAAAATACCTAGCACTCTTACAAATTGATACATTTAAGTAAAAAATAAAGATATAGACATATTTATCAAAGAAGAAATATGATTGGCTCCTACCCATATGAAAACATGCCCTACCTCATCAGTGACCAAGGAAATACTAATTAAAATGATATAATATCCAATTTTATTCTTTTCTAATCACAATCCATATTTAAGAATTGTGTTTCTTTTCCCACATAATACTTTCTTCTACTTGATTCTTTGATTTTCATTCTTGTTCTCATCATGCTAGTTTCTTTTACCTTAGAAACTTCTGTAGTTCTTGACTGATTCAATTAGCTTATTTGACTTGATTCAAATTGCTGAAAAATATCATCAATTTTACAACTTAAAAAAAGTACAGAAAAAAGAGAAATCTGCTACCTTTGTATATCTCATACTAAAAAATATTTTATTTGATTACTTTTGTTTATAAAAATGAATCAGATAATGTTATTTTGTAGTTTGTTTTTGTGCCTCTGTGGCCAAGTATCTTAGTTGTGATAAGAGGAAATTAATATTTATTTGGAAACAATTTCAAACATAAATTCTAGGTAAAGACACGGTGTTGAGAGACACTTTTCATGTGCTCAAGAAGTAGATAAAAGCAGTAGGGAGACAAGAAATTTGCCTTAAAACAGAAGAGCAGTGTGGTAAGGCATACCATGAACACTCTTCCAAGTCAATATAATTAAAGCTCTGTCTACCTTCATAGTTCCTGCTATTTTTAGATTGATATATTATTATGAAAACATATGCCAAATTTTGGACATGTAGATTGGTACCAGTGTTTTTGCCCCTATACACAATTCAGCAATTTGTCTTTATCCTTTTAATTTACTCACTAGTATTTTCTTTTATTATCATAAATCATATTGTTGAGCCAAAATAAATATGCGCATTTTTATTTTTTAAAAAAATTTTCAGATTACTTTTTGAATGGGTTTTAGATCTTTATTTTCTCACTAAAAATGTATGAAAGTGCTCATTTACCAACATCCTTGCTATCCCTTGATGTTCTTTAAATTTATCAATTGGATAGCAAACAATTCTTATTCTTTGATTTTCTTTTCTGTGTCTATGAGGTTGAACATCTTTTCAAATGTTTAAATATCATTTGTATTTTCTCTTCTATAAATTGTCAGTCATAAGATTTGCATTTTTTTCTGTTGCACTATTGCAATATTAATCCTTTTTCTGTTTAATACATTGCAAATAGTTTTATTTATTGTTAGTGCTTTTATATCTTGTATTTGAAATTCTTAATTACTCAAAGTCATAAAATATTTTCCTATATTCACTTCTAAGAGATTTAAGCTTGGCTATTCAGCTTTAAATCTTTACATCTCATATCTATTTCTTCCACCATGTCTTATTCTTGGCTTGTTTTCTTTCTCTGAAAACACACTCTTACTGGTATGTAATACTTATCACTTGCATGCTGCCTTGCATCTCCTATATTTTTATTGAATTCTGGTAATGTTTTCAAGGCATTAATGGGGAACCATTTATTATTTCCAATTAGGGGAGGATTGAAATCAGTGACTTATTAAATTTTTACCATAATAAGTACAGTTCACATTTATTGAGTGCTTACTATGTTCTAGAACCTTCATGGAAGCTATTTATAATCTTTGAGTGAGTCTGAATAATGGTTGTCATTAAGCCTATTTTCTGGATATAGAGACTTAAATTCAGAGTTTAAGCCAATACCAAGCATACAGAATTAAAGAGTGAAGCCAGTGTGCCACTTCAGGTTGTGGTCCCAGCCCTTCAAGACTCACCCTGACAAGGCAGTGAACATCATTGCATGACATGAAGAAGTCACAGCTTGCACTGGGTTCCACATCTAGCCTCTCTGGCTCCAGCCCTATGACTTGCTGAGACAGTGGCTATGAGTGCATCCTGGGAGAAGACATGGTCCATACTCATTTAGATCTACCTTTCCTACAAAAGCTACTGGGTACATGCAGACTGTACATGGAACATGGAACACTTCCACACAGGAACATGACTTCAAGACTGAGATAGGTAACTGTTTTGTCTATTTTATAGAGACAGAGTAATGTAAAAACATGAGAAACAATATGAGAACATATTCCACAATTAAAGAACCTCAGAAAAAAAATCCTTAATGAAATTGAAATAAGTAATTTACCTGGTTAAAAGTATAAATTAATGATCATAAAAATGATTACTGATCTTGGAAAAAAAGTAGAGGAACACAGTGAGGGTTTAAACAATGAACTAAAAAATTAAAATAAAAAAATAATCAGAACTGAAAAATACAAACAGAAACAAAAAAAAAGTTTGTAGGAATTAATAGCAAATTAAGTGATACAGAAGATTGCAAAAGTGACATGGAAGATAGAATAGTACACTTCCCTGGTGGTCCAGTGGTTGACTCTGCACTTCCACTGTAGGGGGCACATGTTTGATCCTTGGTCAGGGAACTAAGATCCCACATGCTGGGTGGTATGACCAAAAATAAATAAATAAATAAAATTTAAAAATGAATAAAGTAAAACTTAAGAAAATAGTGGAAATCAGAACAACAAAAGAAAAAAAGTTTAAGGGACCTATGTGACAACATCAAGAGCACTAACATTTGCATTTTAGGGGTCTAATAAGGAGAAGGGGAGATAGAAAATGTATTTGATGATTTTATGGCTGAAAACATCCCTATCCTGATGGAGGAAATAGATAACTAGGCCAAGGAAGCACAGAAACTCCCGAACAAAATGAACTTAAAGAGACCCACACAAAGACATAATTAAAATGGGAAAGCTTAAAGGTACAGATTTTAAAGGCAGCAAGAGAACAACAACATAAGTGACATACAAGGAACCCCCATAAGGTTATCAGCTTATTTTTCAGCAAAAACTTTGAATACCTCAAGGGAGTAGCATGACATATTTAAAGTGCTGGGAGGAAAAAATACAAACTAGGATACTCTACCTAACAAGGTTGTCATTCACAACTGAAGGAGAGATAAGTTTCCCACACATGCTAAAATTAAAAGAGCTCACCACCATTATACTGGACTCACAAGAAATATTAAAGAGTCTTTTTTAATCAAAAAAGAAAAGGCTGTACAAAAATAAGAAAATATATGAAGGAAAAAAACTCAATGGGTAAATGTAAGTAAAGGCAGTGGATCAATCTCTTAAATAAGCTAGTACAACAAGCATAAAATCAACTAACTACAATAAACAATGTAGGGATACACATAAAGATGTAAAGTATGACACCAAAACATAAAACGTGGTCGTAGTGTGTAGTAAAAAATGTAGAGTTTTAAGAATGTGTTTGAACTTAACTATCAGTTTTCAATATATTTGAACCTCATGGTATCCACATATTAGAAACTTACAATACATAGAGGAAATAAAAGAGAAGCCAAAACATTACATTAAAGAGAATCATCAAACAACAAGAGAAGATATAAGTAGAAGAAAAGATCAGAGAGGAACTACAAAAACAAGCAGAAAACAAGTTACAAATTGGCAATAAGTACATCTGTAAACACTTTAATATAAATGGAGTAAATACTCCAATCAAAAAACATAGGGTGGCTGAGTGGATAAAAAAACAAGACCCATATATATACTGTTTACAAGAGACTTACTTAAGACTAAAAGTGAAGGGATGAAAAAAAAATATATTCCTTGCAAATTGAAATGAAAAGAAACCTGGGGTAGCAACAATTATATCAGATAAAATAGATTGTAAAGCAACAGCAATAACAAAACAATGAAAAGGGCATATATAATGATAACGGGATCAATACAAAAGAGGATATAACATTCATAAATGTGTATACACATAATATAGGAGCACCTAAATATATAAAACAAATATTAAGAGACATAAAGTATAAACTGACAGTAATACAATAATAATAGAGAAATTTAACACCCCATTTACATCAATAGATAGATTATCCAGACAGAAAATCAATAAGGAAACAGTAGCCCTAAATGACACATTACATCAGATAGATGTAATAGATACATACAGGACATTCCATCTGAAAACAGCAGAATATACATGCTTTTCAAATGCACATGGAACTTTCTCCAGTCCACAAAATGTCTCAATAAATTTAAGATTAAAATCATATCAAGCCTCTTTTATGACCACAGAAGTATGAAACTAGGAAACAATTACAGGAAGAAAACTGAAAACAAACAAGCAAACATGTGGAAACCAAACAGCATGGTGCTTTAGACAAAGGGTCAGTTAAGTTATAAAAGAGGAAATTAAAGATATTTTGAGATGACTGAAAATGGAAACACAACTTTTCAAAATCTATGAGATATAGCAAAAGCAGTTCCAAGAGGGACACTTATAGTGATACAGGTCTACTTCAAGAAGCAAGAAAAATCTCAAAAAACCTAACTTTCCACCTAATAAATTAGAAAAAGAGGAACAAAACCAAAAGTCTGCAGAAGGAAGGAAATTATAATGATCAGAGCAGAAATAAAATGGAGACAAACCACCTGCCAGTGCAGGAGATGTGGGTTCATGCCCCGGTCCAGGAGGATCCCACATGCCACAAAGTGGCTGGGCCCATGAACCATGGCCACTGAGCCTGTGCATCTGGAGCCTGTGCTCTGTGGTGGGAGAGGCCACAACAGTGAGAGGCCTGTGTACCACAAAAAAAAAAAAAAAAAAAAAAAATGGAGACAAAAATAGAGAATATCAATGAAACTAAAAGCTGGTGTTTTGGGGGTTTTTTTGAAAGCATAAACAAAATAGATAAATATTTAGCTAGACTCATTGAGAAGAAAAATAGAGGGCCTGTATAAATAAATACAATTAGAATTAAAGAAAAGAAGTTACAACTGATATCACAGAAATAAGTATAATCACAAGAGAATACTACAAATATTTACATGCCTACTAACTGGACAACCTGAAAAAAAAAAATGGATAAATTCCTAGAAACATACAATCTTCCAAGAGTCAATCAGGAAGAAATAGAAAATTTGAACAGACAAATTACTCATATTGAAATTGAATCAATAATCAAAAAACTCCTTATAAACAGAAGTCCAAGAACTGATGGAATTTCAGTGGAATTCTATCAAACATTTAAAGAATAGTTAATACCTATCCTTCTCAAACTATTCCAAAAAATTGAAGAGCAGTGAATCCTTCCAAATTTATTCTATGAAGTTGGCATTATCTTGATACCCAAACCAGATAAAGACACACAAAAGAAGAAAATTACAGGCCAATATCCCTGAGAATAAAGATGCAAAAATATTCAACAAAATATTAACAAAGCAAATTCAGCAATACATAAAAAGGATCATACACCACAATCATGTGGGATTTATTCCAGGGATGAAAGAATGGTTCAGTTTCCACAAGTCAACCAAAGTTATACACCACATTAACAACAACAACAACAAAAGAATAAAAATCACATAGTCATCTCTCTAGATGCAAAAAAAAAGTATTTGACAACATTTTACATCCATTTGTGATAAAAACTATCAACAAAGTTGATACAGAGAGAAGAATATACCTCAACATAAGAAATGTCATTTATGACAAACCCACAGCTAAGATCATAAGTGTGGAAAACTGAAAGCTTTTCCCTTAAGATAGGGAACAAGACAAGTATGCTCACTCTCACCACTTCAATTTAACATAGTATTGTTAAATATTGGGCAAAGTTTGGGGGGATAAAAAGTCAACAGAGCAGAGTAAATGTATGTGAGGATCCAGGTTCAGGAATCACATTGCCACATTATTAACTCTGTGAAGCCAGTTTAAGTGAAACTTTTGACATTTAAGTTTTTACTACATATATTCTTAATCTACAAAGTAAAGTTAAAAGTCATGCTTAATTTTTAAGGTCGTTTTAGAACTCATTTGATAAATTATGTGAAATATAATATGCCAGAGGAGTAGGTGGACGTGGAGTTCATCTCGTTCCATGGATGCATCAGGAATACATCTATAGATGGAACAATTCTCACAGAACACCAACTGAAAGCTAGCAGAAGACCTTGGACACTGGAAAGGACTATAAAGATCCCAGCATAACTGGGTGGGATAGAAGAAAGAATAGAGAAGGAGGAGGAGAGGAAATGGGATGGGACCTGCACCATGGGGTGGGGGAGCTGAAGCAGAGGAGAGATTCCTGAATTTGGGGAAACCCCCTCTCTGATGGAGAAATCAATTGGGACAAAGGAGAAGCATTTGAGGCTGTTGGAAGAGGGTGAAGCGGCCGATCTGTGGCAGCTGGGACAGAGTGAGAAATACACAGACAGTCCATACCATGGCCCTACCTGTCCTGGACTGGGACATGTGTTCATATGTGTGCAAGGGGGCTGGGAGCTGGTGCTTGGGGATTGGATAAGAGGCCCAGAGTAAGAACTGCTGTTGGCTGTGAAGAGATGGACTTAGGGGATGGGAGGGAGGAAATCTGCAGCAAGGAATGCCCATGGAGGAAGACTGGACTGCCATGGAAGAAGGGCACTACTGCTGAGTCACATGCATGGGGAAGAGCCACTATTGTAACCTCTCTCTCCTTGCACACTGGCTCCTGCCAACGACAATAAAAGAAGCCCTCTCTGGGCTGACTCTTGTGCACCAGCTGCTGAGCAATAAAAAAAAAGCCCCCTCAGAGCTGGCCCTCATGCAAAGGCTGCAGGGCAATTAAAAAAAAAAGATCTCTCAGGTCTGACCCTTGCATGCTTGCTGCCAGGTGTCAGAAAAACCCCAGCCAGAGCTGGCCCTCACATACCTTACACCAGGCATCAGAAAAGGCTCTCTCTAGGGCCATATCTCTTGCACCCATGGCCACTAGGTTTCCAGTGCATTTGGCACCACCCATCCAAGCAATCATACCACCTCTGTTCCTGGTCCTCACAGGGATAGACCCAAGAGCTCCAAGGCAGCCTGAGGACCAGACTCCTGTGGGTGGACCACATGCAGAGGTGGGAATAAAACCAAAGCTGAATTCCAGGGATGGGTTTACTAGGGAAGAAGATTGAAAATCTTTCCATCAGCTGTACAAGCAGCAGATTAAATTCCCATGATCAGCTAGGTAGACCCTGCATCTTTGGAATATCTGAGTAGACAATGAGTGCTCCCGCAAAAGAAAATGGTCTATCTCTGGCAGCTATGGACTTTGGGAGAAACACATGCAGGAATTGGTCCAGATCAGAGTCTGAGTGGTCCCCACAGGGCCCACAGCAGGTCTAGAGACCAGCCCAGAGGCAGAGAAGAGTCTCTTGGGGAGGTGGAGGTGGGCTTTGGCTCACAGCGTGTGCAAGGACACTTACAGCAGAGACCCCAGGGAAACATAATTATTACTATTAATTTTATTATGTTTTGATTCATCCTGTTGTTCTAGCTTTTTTTTTTTCTTTTGGTTTCTTTTTCTTTTTGTGTTTGCTTGTTGTTGTTTTAGGTTTTTGTTTTGTTTTGTTTTTTAGTCTTTTGGGTTCTTTGTGTTTTATAACATTTTTAATTTTTTTTTATACATTTCTATTTTTACTTTGTTTTCTGTTGTTTTGTGTTCTTTTCCCTTATTTTTTCTTCCTCTTTTTCTTTAATATATTTTCTTTTTGAAAATTTCCATTTTTACTTTGCTTTTCTGTTGTCCTGTGGGTTTTTTTTAAATTTTTATTTTATTATTTTTTAAAAATCATTTCTATCAGTTTGATCTGTTTCCTTGCTTTGTTCCTCAGTTGGCACACTACTTTGGTTTTGTTTTTAGGTTATGTGTTTTTGTTAGTTTTAATCTTAATTGTTCGAGTTCATTTTTGAGTTCTTCTACTTGTCTGGTTGTTCTCCTGCTTTTTGTTTTAGTTGGCTCTGATTTTGTTTCTTTTACGTGTGTGTGTATTTCCTCGTTTTTGTTTTTGTTTGTTTTTACCATTTCTCTGGGGTGTTTTACTTTTTCTTAATATATTTTCTATTTTTTAAAATATATTTCTGTTTCTATGTTGCTTTTCTGTTGTTTTGTCTTCTTTTCCTTTTTTGCTTTTTTCTTTTATATCGTTTTTGTCAGTTTGTTTTTTTCTTTGTTTCATTCTTCAGTTGGCACTCTGCTTTGGTTTTGGTTTTCGGTTACAGCTTTCTTTTTAATTGTTTGATTTCGTTCTTGGGTTCTTTTGTTTGTCTGGTTGTTCTCTTGGTATTTGATTTATTTCGTTCTGTTTTTGGTTCTTATGTGTCTGTGCATGTTTCCTTGTTTCTGTTTCTGTTTGTTTGATTTTAATTTTTATCATTTGTCTGGGGTTTTATTAGTCTTTTTTTTTTTTTTTAAATCCCCTTTATTTCTGGGATGAGCAACTTGTAGGGTCTTAACCAGAAGTTGGGCCTGAGGCTCTGGAGTGGGAGCACCAAGTAGAGGATGCTGGACCATGAGAGAATTCGCAGCCTCAGGGAAGATTAATCACCAAAAGCTCACACAGAGGCCTTTATTTGAATCTAAGACCTGGTTCCACCCAACTGTCAGCAGCTCCCAGTGCTGGACACCTCACACCAAACAACAAACAAGACCGGAACATAAGCCCACCCATCAGCACACAGACTATCTAAACTAATACAAAGATCACAGACACCCTAAAACACACCACTTAACATGGCCCTGCTCATCAGAGGGAAAATATTCACCTCCACCTACCAGAATGCAGGCACCAGTCTCTTCCATCACGAAGCTTACACAAGACACTGGACAAACCTCACCACCAGGGGCAGACAACAGAAACAAGAGGAACAATGACCCTGCAGCCTAAGGAAAGGAGACTTCAAATACTGTAAAATAGACAAAATGAGAAGACAGAGAAATACCTTACAGACAAAGTAGCAAGATAAAAATGCACAAAAGCAAATAAATGAAGAGGAAATAGGGAGTCTACCTGAAAAAGAATTCAGAGTAATGATAGTAAAGATGATACAAAATCTTGAAAATAGAATAGAGAAAATACAAGAAACGTTTAACAAGGACCTAGAAGAACTAAAGAACAAAGAGTAATGAAAAACACAGTAAGTGAAATTAAAAATACTCTAGAAGGAATCAATAGCAGAATAACTGAAGCAGAAGAATGGATAAGTGAGCTTCAAGATAGAATGGTGGAAATAACTGCTGCAGAGCAGAATAAAGAAAAAAGAATGAAAATAATGGACAGTCTCAGAGACTTCTGGAAGAACATTAAGCACACCAACATTCGAATTATATGTGTCCCAGAAGAAGAAGTAAAAAGGAAAGGGTCTGAGAAAATATTTGAAGAGATTATAGTTGAAAACTTCTCCAACATGAGGAAAGAAATAGTCAATCAAGTCCAGGAAGCACAGAGGTCCCATAGAGGATAAACTCAAGGAAAAACACACTTAGAAACGCATTAATCAAACTAACAAAAATTAAACACAGTGACAAAATATTAAAAGCAACAAGGGAAAAGCAATAAATAACATACAAGGGAATCCACATAAGGTTACCAGCTGATTTTTCAGCAGAAACTCTACAGGCCAGAAGGGAGTGGCAACTTATATTTAAAGTGATGAAAGGGAAAAACCTACTACTAAGATTACTTTATCCAGCAAGGAGCTCATTCAGATTCTACAGACAAGCAAAAGTTAACAGAATTCAGCATCACCAAACCAGCTTTATAATAAATGCTAAAGAAACTTCTTTAGGCAAGAAATTGAGAGAGGGAAAAGACTTACAAAAACAAACCCAAAACAATTAAGAAAGTGGTAATATGGACATACATATCAAAAATTACCTTAAATAAAAATGGATAAAAGGCCGCAACCAAAAGACACAGACAGGCTGAAGGGATAAAAACAAGACCCATATATATACTATCTACAAAAGACCCACTTCTGACACAGAGAAATATACAGACTGAAAGTGAACACATGGAAAAAGATACTTCATGCAAATGGAAATCAAAACAAAGCTGGAGTAGCAATACTCATATCAGACATAATAGACTTTAAAATAAAGACTGTTACAAGAGACAAAGAAGGACACTACATAATGATGAAGGGATCAATCCAAGAAGAAGATAAAACAATTGTAAATATCTATGCAAGCAACATAGGAGAACCTCAATACATAGGCAAATGTTAACAGCCAAAAAAGGGGAAATCAACAGTAACACAATAATACTAAGTGACTTTAACACCCCACTTACAACAATGTACAGATCATCCAAACAGAAAGTAGATAAGGAAACACAAGCTTTAAATGACACATTAGACAGATGGACTTAATTGATATTTATACGACATTCCATCCAAAAACAAAAGAATACACTTTCTTCTCAAGTGCACATGGGACATTCTCCAGGATAGAGCACATCTTGGGTCAAAAATCAAGTTTTGGTAAATTTAAGAAAATTGAAATAGTATCAAGCATCTTTTCTGACCACAACACTATGAGACTAGATATCAATTACAGGAAATAAAAAACTGTAAAAATACAAACACATAGAGGGTAAACAATATGGAGCTAAATAGTATGCTGATAACAACCAAGAGATCACTGAAGAAATTAAAGAGGAAATTAAAAAAATACCTAGCAACAAATGACAATGAAAACATGATGACCTAAAACCTATGGGATGCAGCAAAAGAAGTTATAAGAGCGAAGCTTATAGCAATAAAATCTCACTTCAAGAAACAAGAAAAGTCTCAAATAAACAACCTAACCTTACACCTAAAACAATTAGAGAAAGAAGAACAACAACAACAAAAAAAAAAAAATGCCAAAGTTAGCAGAAGGAAAGAAATCATAAAGATTAGAAGAAAAATAAACGAAAAAGAAATGAAGAAAACAATAGCAAAGATCAATAAAATTAATAGCTGGTTCTTTGAGAAGATATACAAAATTGATAAACCATTAGCCAGACTCATGAGGAAAAAAAGGGAGAAGATTCAAGTCAGCAGAATTAGAAACGAAAAGGGAGAAGTAACAACTGACCTCACGGAAATACAAAGGATCATGAGAGATTACTAGAAACAACTATATGCCAAAAAAAAATGGACAACCTGGAAGAAATGGACACATTTTTAGAAAAGTACAACATTCCAAGCCTGAACCAAGAAGAAACAGAAAACATGAACAGACCAATCACAAGCACTGAAACTGAAACTGTGACTAAATTCTTCCAACAAACAAAAGTCCAGGGTCAGGTGGATTCACAGGCAAATTCTATCAAACATTTAGAGGAGAGTTGACACCTATGCTTCTCAAAATCTTCCAAAATACAGCAGAGGGAGGAACACTCCCAAACTCATTCTATGAGGCCACCATCACCCTGACACCAAAACCAGATAAACATGTCCCAAAAAGAAAATTACAGGCCAATATCACTGATGAACACAGATGCAAAAATCCTCAACAAAATACTAGCAAATATAATCCAATAGCACATAAAAAGGATCATACACCATGATCAAGTGGGGTTATCCCAGGAATGCAAGTGTTCTTCAATATCCGCAAATCAATCAATGTGATACACCATATTACTAAACTGAAGGATAAAACCCATATGATAATCTCAATAGATGCAGAGAAAGCTTTTGATAAACTTCAAACTGATACGGTAAAACAAAAAAAAAACAAAACAAAAAACAAAACAACTCTCCAGGAAGTGGGCATAGCGGGAACCTACCTCAACATAATAAATGTCATATATAACAAACTCACAGCCAACATCTTTCTCAATGGTGAAAAAAGGAAAGTATTTCTTCTAAGATCAGGAAAAAGACAAGGTTGCCCACTCTCACCACTATTATTCAACACAATTTTGGAAATTTTAGCCACAGTAATCAGCAAAGAAAATGAAATAAAAGGAATCCAAATTGGAAAAGAAGAAGTAAAACTGTCACTGCTTGCAGATGAGAAGATATTATACATAAAAACTCCAAAAGACACCACCAGAAAACTACTAAAGCTAATCAATGAATTTGGTAAAGTAGCAGGATACACAATTCATGCCAAGAAATCTCTTACATTCCTATACACTAATGATGAAAAATCTGAAAGAGAAATTAAGGAAACACTCCCATTTACCATTGCAACAAAAATAATAAAATACCCAGGAATAAACCTACCTAAGGAGACAAAAGACCTGTATGCAGAAAACTATAATACATTGATGAAAGAATTAAATATGATAAAAAAGATGGAAAGATATACCATATTATTGGCTTGAAAGAATGAACATTGTGAAAATGACTATACTACCCAAAGCAATCTACAGAATAAATGAAATCCCTATAAAATTACCAATGACATTTTTCACAGAACTAGAACAAAAAGTTTTACAATTTTTATGGAAACACAAAAGACCCCAAATAGCCAAAGCAATCTTGAGAAAGAAAAACGGAACTGGAGGAATCAGGCTCCCTGACTTCAGACTATAATACAAAGCTACAGTAATCAAGGCAGTATGATACTGGCACAAAAACAGAAATGTAGATCAATGGAACAGGATAGAAAGCCCAGAGATAAATCCACACACATATGGTCACGTTATCTTTGATAAAGAGGCAAGAGTATACAATGGAGAAAAGATACCCTCTTCAATAAGTGGAGCTGGGAAAACTGGAGAGCTACATGTAAAAGAATGAAATTGGGACACTCCCTAACACCATACACAAAAGTAAACTCAAAATGGATTAAAGACCTAAATGTAAAGCCAGACACTATAAACCTCTCAGAGGAAAACATAGGCAGAGCACTCTATGACATAAATCACAGAAAGATCCGTTTTGACCCACCTCCTAGAGAAATGGAAATAAAAACAAAAATAAACAAATGGGACCTCATGAAACTTCAAAGCTTTTGCACAGAAAAGGACACCATAAACCAGATGAAAAGAATCCTCTGAATGGGAGAAATATTTGCGAATGAAGCAACTGACAAAGGATTATCCTCCAAAATATACAAGCAGCTCATGCAGCTCAGTATCAAATAAAACAAAATAAACAATCCAAAAATGGGCAGAAGACTTAAATAGACATTTATCCAAAGAAGATATACAGATTGCCAACAAACACATGAAAGGATGCTCAACATCACTAATCATTACAGAAGTTCAAATCAAAACTACAACGAGGTGTCACCTCACACTGTTCAGAATGGACATCATCAAAAAATCTTCAAACAATAAATGCTGGAGAGGGTTTGGAGAAAAGGGAATCCTCCTGAACTGTTGGTGGGGATAAATTGATAAATCCACTATGGACAACAGTATGGAGCTTCCTTAAAAAACTAAAAATAGAACTACCATATGACCCAGGAAACCCACTTCTGGGCATATACCCTGAGAAAACCATAATTCAAAATGATACATGTACCACAATGTTCATTGCAACACTATTTACAATTGCCGGGACATGGCAGTAACCTAAATATCCATCGACAGAAGAATGCATAAGGAAGATGTCGCATATATACAATGGAATATTACTCAGCCATAAAAAAAATAATGAGACAGAGTTATTTGTAATGAGATGGATGGACCTAGAGTCTGTCAAACAGAGTGAAGTAAGTCAGAAAGAGAAAAAAACAAATACCATATGATAACACACATGTATGGAATCTAAAAAAAACGGTACTAATGAACCTAGTGGCAGAGCAGCAATAAGGATGCAGACATAGAGAATGGACTTGAGGACATGGTGGGGAAGGGAAAGCTGGGAGGAAGTAAGAGAGTAGCATTGACATATATACACTACCAAATGTAAAATGGTTGGCTAGTGGAAAGCTATTGCATAGCACAGAGAGATCAGCTTGATGCTTTGTGATGACCTAGAGGGGTGGGATAGGGAGGATGGGAGAGAGGCTGAAGAGGGTGGGGATATGGGGATATATGTATACTTAGAGCTGATTCACTTTGTTGTACAACAGAAAGTAACACAACATTTAAAGATATTATACTCCAATAAAGATAATTTTTAAAATGCCTGTGAAAAATGCTTTTTAAATGGTAAAGTTTTTAAGTCTATGTATCTTGTCTCCAGTGACATCAATGCTGTCCAATAACATAGTTCATAGATACATGTGGGCACTGAGCTCTTGAAACATGGCCAGTAATATGTTATAAGTGTAAAATGCACACCAGATTTCAATGACAGAGTACAAAAGAGAAAGTAAAAAAAACTCACTAATTTTTTAGTATTTATTACACAGTGTAAAGATAATATATTGGATGTGTTGAGTTATATAAGTCATGTTAAAATTAATTTTATTTGCTTCTTTTTACTTTTGTTGAAGTTGGTTACTATAATAAAGTTACATGTGTGCTTTGCATTATGTTTCTATTGGAAAGTACTGATATAGATAATACATTTCTTTGGGATAGAAACTCTGATTTTCCCTGAATTAGTTGGTATCTTGCCCCTTCCAATAATTAGTCTTCCCCTTTGCTTTCAGAGTTAACTTCCTTAAACACAAACCTAGTTTTATTAACTCCTGGTTAAATTATTTTCATTCTTTTCTCATTGTCTGCTGAATAAAATCCATCTCACCCAGAAACCTCTAGAAAGCTCACTGGGCTCTCTGTGGTCCAGTCCTAAACTCTGCCACCTTAGGAAGGTGAGTCAAACCTACTCCTCTCTATTTGTGGCTAATAATAAAGGTGGCAAATAATTTATTGTCCAGAAAACCTGGGACACTTTCAAAATTCAAAAGAAGCACTGTTAATAATAATTCTGGGATTACAGGCATAAACTGTGACTGGGCTAAGCTAACCTCATCTACCATCCATCTTTCCTGAAGACGCATGTCAAGTGTGCTTGCACTTGCTGTTCCTTCTTATTAAACAATTCTTCCACCTTCCTGCCATGGAAATTTTCCACTTACTTCTCAGGTTTCATTTTAAGCATTTCTTTAACGGTCCCTCAAACCCATCATCCATTGGGCACAATGACTTACCACACCTATTCTCCTGTTTCAGGGCTCCTTCCTAGTTCCCCTACTGCTTTGTCTCCTTCACAAGCACATGAAAACTGTCTCCCTAGCACCTAGCCCATGTTCTTGCCTGGAATTGGTGTTTGAAACTGTTTCCAAATGAATACCTTACCTCTTACCACAGCTAAGATCCTTGCCCACAGAGGCATGACTACTCTGTTGACTGATTAATCAGGTCCATGATTTTAAATTAGGTTTTTCTGCACCTGCCATTTAATCTCACTAAGTCTACAGTTCAGCTTCTGCAAGTACATGTGCAGAAGCTTGGTTATTGTGAGCAATGTCTATTGCCCATTTGTATGACATCAGGCTATACAGGGAAATCAGAGCATGAGGGGCAGAAGAAAACTGTTTGTTGTGACATTCACAAAACTCCTCGCCTCTCTCTCCCTGGGATATGCAGGTGGAGGCTGCTCTGCTTTCTGACCTTTTGTTAAGGTACTATTTGTAAACAAAGGGCAGTCATTCTCAGCTGAGATCCTTACTATCTCTGGCACAGCCTCATCATGCCAGGGATCCTTTTGCTCCTGTGACTGGTGGAGAGACCCTAGAATCCCTTTTCCTGGTTGAGGTACATTTACAAAATAACAATGGTATTTTATCACACCTAAAAATACGAAGCTATAATCACTAAGATTTGTACAATTATGGCCAAAACTGACTTGTTTTTCATAATAAAACATACCTCGCCTTAGCCTGCCCACAACTTTCATGATACTGAAAACCTCTAGAGGTTAAAGAGGGTTTAGCCTCTTTGAATTATGGATTAAAAGGAGCACAATGTGCTATTCTAAGTTGGTATGAAGGCTCAGTTGTCCCATATGTGCAAGACAGAGTATGATATTTTATACTGCCTGCAAAGATTTGTCCAATTGTGTTTTGTGGTCTGGACTCAAAGATTGCATTGTTTTATTTTGTTTAATTCTGCAGGTGAGTGTTCAGCAAGTCGTCCACTCCCTTGAAGTAGAGAAGATGGGAAATCTGGGATCTTATGGCATAAATTAGCTTCAAACCAAGGTCATTTATGGGGTGGAAAACTAACTCATGAATTCTTCCACTGAACCACATAAGAAAGAGAAAGATGGGTACAGTTCTTGATCTGGTCATGGAGCTGCATATTAGATATAATCACAATAAATCCCCCATTTTTGCCTAAGCCCTCCAAGGTCTATTTCTGTCACTTGAAAAGACCCAGCTTCCATAACCAACATCAAAATGGAAACTTCTGCCACCTGTACTGAATATTTATAAACCTATTTAGTGAATATATTAGAATTTTCAATTTTTCTTTCTCTGAAGTCAATAGTCTATTTTCACGGAAGAAGGGTGTCCCAAATTATACTTATTATATATCTAAGAAATAGCCATAATTTTATGGAGCCTCGTCAAGATTGGCAAAACAGACTCTTCCCAAATGTTTTTTATGTAGACTATAACATTCACTGGTCACTAAGACTCTTGTTAAGACTACATAAAATAATTGCAGCTTTCATCTTTGATAGAGTTATATACTGGGGCAAGGGGCTTCTAAAATAAATATTTCAATATAAAATAAATATTTTTACTCAAGCATGATAACCTCTCTTCCCTCTATTCCTCTCTCTCTCTCTTTCATAATAGTCCAGAAGTCTGAAGGTTGTCAGATGGGGAACAGATGGGAAGCTTCACCCCTTTAAGGGTCCAAGTTCCTTCTGTCTTACTGTTCCACCATTCTTTAGAGTACTGGCTGAACAAGTTTATTGGCAAGTAAACTTTCCAGCTAATGGAGGAAGGGAAACAGCTCACACAGAGTGTGAGAAATTTTTACTGAAGGAAGGGATGTGAAAGTTTTACACATTATTTCTATGTCATTGATGAGACAATATATGGGAGGCTGCAGCAAGGGAGACTGGGATGTGTAGTCTATCTGGACAGTCATGTGCCTTTCTAACACATGGGATGGTAGAAAGATCTTAATATTAAAAATAAGAAGGGGGCTTCCCTGGTGGCGCAGTGGTTGAGAGTCCACCTGCCGATGCAGGGGACACGGGTTCGTGCCCCGGTCCGGGAGGATCCCACATGCCACGGAGCAGCTGGGCCCGTGAGCCATGGCCGCTGGGCCTGCGCGTCCGGAGCCTGTGCTCCGCAACGGGAGAGTCCACAACAGTGAGAGGCCCGTGTACCGCAAAAAAAAAAAAAAAAAAAGAAGGGCAGAATGGATATTGTGGGAAATTTTCTGCCTCTGCCATGTGTTGCTAGATTATTACTATAAGGAAATGAATATGCTCTCTCCTTAGCTAATAAGTCACTCAAACTTTCCATGTGCTAAAAACACATAAATCTTAGTTTGCTATCCCCTCAAACTATTGCCCCCTTTTCATTTTATTCATTACCAGAATTCTATTTAAAAAAATGTAATCTGCACTCATTGTACCAAGTTTCCTACTACTTACTTCCTCTTTAACTCATTGCAATTTTATGAAAAAGCTTTCTCAAAGGTCAAAAATAGCCTCTAATTCCCCTCTTTCAGCTCTCAGTCACTTTGCCCTCTCACCTGCATTGGTAGCTGTTCTGGAAACATGCTTATTACTTTTTATGACTCAGTACTATCTTTCTTCTTCTTTTACTTCTGTAATCATAACTTTTTTCCCCATCTTCATCTTCTCATATTATAAATGTAATATTATCTGGGAGTATAAATTTTTGTATTCTTCTTTGTCTATCTTTCAGCAGTTTCCCTAGTGGCTTTGGCTAACACCTAGGCTGACCTCAGTTCCATACTCAAACTTGCTTTGTGTTATACACAATTTGCCTTATTCTTTCACAATAATCCTTTAAAGGATTCTAATATACATCTAAGCACAGGTCCCTATTAGCTTCCAATGAACATGTTCTGGTGTGTCAGAGCTCTTTTAATTCTAAGGAACAGAAACACTATCTTCCTTCTTGCTGCTGCAAATGCTTCTTCCTACCATGGTCTCATCATCCTTCTCAGAGACTGAACAGGTGGTGGTAGGACATAGCCCCTAACAGCTCCCAAAGTTACTTCTTTTCAATTTTAATTACCCATGGTGAGACTCACTTTTCTCCCCTCAGTCTATATTTCCAAAATCCATGGGAAAAATTCCAATGAAGGTGAGGGAAAAGAAGTACTCAGAAGAAACCAGAGGGACAGTATCCATAAAAGAAGACATTTCAGGGAAGCCACTGTAAAAAATGTCTATCTAATGAAATGAGTCATCTCTTAAATACAAGCACATGTATACACTATAAACAAGGTGGCAAGAACATCAGACTTGGTTTAATAATTCTGCATGTGAATCCCAGGCCTACCATTTCTTTAGCTACGTGATTTGGCTGTTTATATGTGCCTATATTTTAATCACATAATAAACTTTACATTCTGTCATTATTGTGAGGATGAATGACATTATAAATATAAAAGACAGAGTATCAATATATCTATCTGTTATTCATTGGGTTAGTTGTCTATGGATATTCTATGCAGTGCTTAATTGGCCTTGCCAGTTCATTGGGAACTTTGGAGCAGCATCACAACCTTCTAAAGGAAGATAGATTGTGATCTACTTGCTCACATAATAGGAAGCTGCACATCAGCTGAAAGTTCACAGAGCAAAGTTTCCTGGCTTTATCTGTGCAGGAAAAATATTTCGGTTCAATTCAAAGTATACTCTTTGCCTCATTGCAGTGTCATGTTGAATATAACTCTGAGAACAATGTTGATGCCTGTAAGATGGCAGGAGGTGCCAGAAAGATTATATCCTCAAACATGATGGTATTATGTTTGTTCGGCTTCACAAAGTGGTGGTTATTTGAACACTTTCAATTTTAAACTCCTCTTAAACCCTGCTCCTAAACTGTGCTGAAGGCTTGAGATGAACAAAGATGACACTCTGTTCTGATAATACAAAGGTGGGAAGAATTGAAGGAAGATGAGTTGAACATTTGCACAAAACTGGTGGGAGTTTCCAGTGCCCTTGGGACTAACAAGACAGAGAGATTGCCCATTTTTGTTCATAAAATTCTTACAGGCTCCCAGTTTATGTTGAATGTGAGGCTCATGTAGTGCTTACATTTCACTAGCACTTGTCAGATAAAGCAGGTTAAGACCTCTAGCATACAGAGGTACAGTAAAGTCTGATATATTTTCTAGAGGTTCTCTTTTGACCAGCAAAATAGCAGTCGTGAAGCCCAACCATACACCACACACACACACACACACACACACACACACACACACACACACACACAGCTGTACCTATATGCATATATATACACAATATTTTTAATATTGTATATGTATAAGACATATACAATATATAGAAAATATATACAACATTTTTATACATATATGTAATATGTATGTAGAGGAATATATGTAAGGAGTTGCCTAGATAAGTCTGAAAATTGTAAGAGGTCATGAGGAAGGGCAGGCTGGAACTCTTGGGCATGAGTTAAAGCTGCAGTCCATAGGCAGAATTTGTCCTCCAGGAAAACCCAGCTCTGCTTTTACGGTTTTTCAAGTGACTGAATCAAGCCTATCCAGGATATTAGTGTGATCTCTCTTACTTCAAGTGAACTGATTATGGACTTTTCACATCTACTTTTGTGCCTTCACAACAACACTGTTTGTATTTGATTTGTATTTGAGTGAATAAGTGATGACTGCCATCTAGCCAAATTGACACTTCAAAAAGACTATCACAGAAGTTTAGTTAACAAAATGTATAAATAACATTGAAGAAATGTCTCTCAATTCTATCATACTGAATTAATGTTTACATGCCGTGTTCAAATTACATAATATTTTGCTTAACTAAATAGGAAGTATTTAGTCATGTTTCTGAATATATTTAAATAACTGAAAAATAATATAACTATGTTAGATATTTCAGAGAAAAATTTTCCCTTATTAGATTTGAATTAGCTAAGGGGATTATCCTGTAGATTGTTTGCAACTGACTTTGCATAAAGGAAATAGTTTTTGGACACTGGGGGGAGTTATATATTATATCATTCAATATTCCCAGGAATCCTGTGAGATGTGGGTGATATACCCAATTTGGTAGCTCAAGAAGTTGAGTCTCAGAGAGGTTAAATAACTTGGCCAAGATCACAGAATAAGCAAATGGGTATGTTCAAGATTTACATGGAGTCTGGCTAATTTCAAAGCTTGAGTTTACTCTCATTTCGGCCCATTGATGAACATCAGGCTTACCATGCCCCGGGAATTGTAGCAAATGACTAAGTGGTCTTTGCTTCTCAATATCAATCTAATCTAATAAAACAGAATAAACAGACACTAAAGGCAAGTTCACTTCCCATACACACCCCACACAGTCGATTAACTTGTCTCAGGGAGGGATGATGAGGAGGGAACTAGAATGAAGCTGACCAGAGATTGAATGGAGAGAAAGAAAGGAAGAAGAGTAAGAATTTAGATTTCACTGCATTTAAAATTTTAATTAGTTGTACTTAGGAACTGTCCTTTGAGGAGAGGGCTGTAGTCTGATGTGTTTGTCAAATTTACAGCATCCTGCAAAAATTATGAGTTTAAGAAACAGAGTCCTGGAGAAGACCTAATTCTGGATTTGTTCCTGATTATTTGATTAACATTGAACAAATCATTTTACTGCTCTCCACCTTCATTTTCTGTCTTACAAATGCTGCAAATTTTATGTAATGTGCTCTTAGCACTCCCCAAAGGAAGATGTGTGGATAAATAAACTGAAAGTTGTGAAATCTGCAGAAAATATTCTTTATTTTAAAGTGCTATTCAAATGTGATACGTGATTATGAATACAGAATACAACTTTCATTTCTTATGGGTTGATTCATTTATGGCCAAATTATCTGAATGTATTTCCTCCATCTTTCTGAGACCTTATGACCTATCCATGCATTGGGTCTTTGAGCTTGATCAGGATCATTGCAGCCAGCATGGCGTTCCTTTTAGCTTGCTGCTTCTGACTGGGGTAAATTCATAAGCAGCTTCCTTGAATCTACAGCCTGGTCTAAAGTATCTTCTTTATCAAACATCCAGGATAGAGCAGATCCACCAAGACATAGCATATAAAGACATAGCATATACAATGTTTTTTTGTTGGAAAAAAAAGGACATTTTTCAGACGAAAGGCCCTGAGATTTCCTTCTCATTCTCTCTGACTAATTGATTTCTGCTGCCTTATTATTAGAAAGAGCTATAGATAAAATATTTGATGAGCTCCTTTTTTCCACTTGTGTATTAATCTTATAATCTTCCTACAAGGTCAACTTAACTTAGATCCAATTTGAACTAAAAAAATTTGCCTGTATACATTGACTCCTAATTACCTATGGAAGCAACAACTTTGGAGATTTGGCTTGATAATTACAATGGTCAAGCTGCAGAATATTCCACATCATTGAATTTTGATTCTGAAGTGTATACTATGAACTTTTCCCACCACAGTACTTTGCAGTGACATTCAATACAGAATGATGCAATTTTTTAAAAGTTTATATTCTTAAACCACTCATTGGTAGTGTTATAGAGTAGATTCTTGTAAGTTGACCTTAAATGTCCTAGTTTTGACAGGTATCAGATTATATATATTTAAATTTTATATGGTCTATTTAGATGAGATGAAACATATCCCCTTGGAAAGTAGATGAACTGTCAATAGCATGAAAATTAAAATACATATGTTGTATTCTTGCCTGAATGTCAGGCCACTAGGCCTGTGAACAGAGGTTCCTGCAATCAAACCAGAGTTTTCTTCATGAATCAGTTTTAGATATGTCCCAGAACTTGGCTGAGACCACAGTATCAAAAATTGCATCTTGCATCTGTTGTAAAACTGTGGCTGAAGTCATAGCATGTTATGCCACTCAAAATCCCCTACAAAATATCCCAAATAAACATATTACAGAACAAGCCTGGAATAGTGTTTAGCAGGAAATTCAGCAGGAAATATCATTCATCCACATGAACTGTGGTTCCAGCAGACATATATGTTTTCAATTCTAAAGAATTATTTAAAAAGTAACTAATTTACTTTTTACTCAACAACCTTTATTACTTTTTGGAAAAAGTCTGTTTCTAGTGGCACTCTCCACCATTCATTAACTGTGTCCACAAAAATTCTTAGTAATGTTTCTGTAAAGTAAATAATTAATGACAATGAGTCAGCCATAAAAATATGCACCTGGTAATGAATAACTATAGCCAAGATACATCTAGAATTCACAGGAATAGTAAGAGCCAGAATGACCCTCAAGACAACAGGCTGTCAGAAACTTGACTGCAGCTTAATCAATGATATTAACACATCTAAAGAAAGAATGTGTCAAACAAGGAGGTAGAGGTTGCAGTAGTTTGCAAAAATACACATTATGTTGAAGTATCTCCACATCCCTGCAATTTGTAGACTAACTTTATAACCACGCTTCAACATAGGAGACCTTGAAAAAAGAAAATGAACTTGTGATTTGGCTCAGTTCCATGCATCACACAAGTTTCCAGCCAGCCAACTGCCAGGGATGTGAGTAAATCCAGTCAAGATTTCTGAGCCTTACCTAGATCAGCAGAAGCCTCCCCCACCCACCCAGTTGACCTGTAACTTGTGAGCATTAATAAATGGTTGTCGTTTTAATCTTAACATAGTTGCTATGCAACAAAAGATGGCTGATAAAGAGGTCATCATTTAAAAAAAAATAAAATGGGAGCAACAGAATTTAATTTTATCAATATGAATACTGCCTTTCCAAAAGAAGGAATCTGGAATATCTAAAACAGAACAATCATTTGGGCTTTCCCAGAGTTTAGGTGAAACATCCCCTCAAATACTGACTCTTGCTCAGGGTAGGCAAGGTGAGCGTTTCATGTACTGAGAAGTTATAGACATTATAGCTCTGTTGTTACACTTAACTTTTGGATTTCTATCTTTTAGTAAAATGTGAGTTTGGCTAATCATCTTGGATAAGCTCTAATGTGAATATGAAGTTCTCTTCACATGGAAACTTGTCTGAGAGGATTCACTGACTACCAATATCTTCCTTGGTAACCCCGAGAACAGAGTTTCACTGATCATACTGATCTCGGAGGACCTTAGCCTGCAGTGGCTTGAAGTAGGGTTTCAGTTCCCGTCCAGAAATTGAGGTTGGGTCGCAGCAGTGATAGTGTCAAATCTTAGCCACTAGACCAGTGGACAGTGACAAGGCCCTGGCCCTTTGGCTTTGCAGAAAAGAATTCCCACAAAGACAGAGATTGGTGAAACAAGTAAAGTGTTTATCAGGAAGAAAAAGAGTACAGTATATTTGGATAGACACAAGGGTGGACTCAGAGAGTCGCGCCCTTCTGGTATTTTGAATCAGGTATATAGGGCATTTCTTCCGGGTTTTCTCTGGCCAACCATTTTGATTTGTCTGGTTTTGAGTCCGTATTTTGTATATCTCAGGACCTTCCCACGTGTGTGCATTCATCACTCAGACAAGATGGATTCCAGCAAAGAGGCGTATTGGTAGCTTGACATCACTCCTATTTTTTTTTTTTAATTTTTAAATTTTATTTATTTTTTTATACAGCAGGTTCTTATTAGTCATCAATTTTATACACATCAGTGTATACATCTCAATCTCAATCGCCCAATTCATCACACCACCACCCACACCCCACGGGCGCTTTCCCCCCTTCGTGTCCATAAACTTGTTCTCTACATCTGTGTCTCAATTTCTGCCCTGCAAACCGGTTCATCTGTACCATTTTTCTAGGTTCCACATATATGCGTTAATGTACAATATTTGTTTTTCTCTTTCTGACTTAACTTCACTATGACAGTCTCTAGATCCATCCACGTCTCCACAAACGACCCACTTTCCTTCCTTTTTATGGCTGTATATATGTATGTGTGTGTATATATATATATATATATATATATATATATATATATATACCACATCTTCTTATCCATTTGTCTGTCGATGAGCATTTAGGTTGCTTCCATGACCTGGCTATTGTAAATAGTGCCGCAATGAACATTGGGGTGCATGTGTGTTTTTGAAATATGGTTTTCTTTTGGTATATGCACAGTACTGGGATTGCTGGATCATATGGTAATTCTATTTTCAGTTTTTTAACGAGCCTCCATACTGTTCTCCATAGTAGCTGTATCAATTTACATTCCCACCAACAGTGCAAGAGGGTTCCCTTTTCTCCACACCCTCTCCAGCATTTGTTGTTTGTAGATTTTCTGATGATGCTCATTCTAACTGGTATGAGGTGATACCTCATTGTAGTTTTGATTTGCATTTTTCTCATAATTAGTGATGTTGAGCAGCTTTTCATGTGCTTCTTGAGCATCTGTAGTCTTCTTTGGAGAAATGTCTATTTAGGTCTTCTACCTATTTTTGGATTGGGTTGTTTGTTTTTTAAATATTGAGCTGCATGAGCTGTTTATATATTTTGGAGATTAATCCTTTGTCCATTGATTCATTTGCAAATATTTTCTCCCATTCTGAGGGTTGTCTTTTCGTCTTGTTTATGGTGTCCTTTGCTGTGCAAAAGCTTTGAAGTTTCATTAGGTCCCATTTGTTTATTTTTGTTTTTATTTCCATTACCCTAGGAGGTGGATCAAAAAAGATCTTGATGTGATTTATGTCAAATAGTGTTCTTCCTATGTTTTCCTCAAAGAGTTTTACAGTGTCAGGTCTTAAATTTACATCTCTAATCCATTTTGAGTTTATTTTTGTGTATTGTGATAAGGAGTGTTCTAATTTCATTCTTTTACATGTAGCTGTCCAGTTTTCCCAGCACCATTTATTGAGAGACTGTCTTTTCTCCATTGTATATCCTTGTCTCCTTTGTCATAGATTAGTTGACCATAGGTGCATTGGTTTATCTCTGGGTATTCTATCTTGTTCCATTGATCTATTTTTCTGCTTTTGTGCCAGTACCATATTGTCTTGATTACCGTAGCTTTGTAGTATAGTCTGAAGTCAGGGAGTCTGATTCCTCTAGCTCCATTTTTCCCCTAAAGACTACTTTGGGTATTCAGAGTCTTTTGTGTTGGCATACAAATTTTACGATTTTTTGTTCTAGTTCCATAAAAAATGCCATTGGTAATCTGATAGGGATTGCATTGAATCTGTAGATTGTTTTGAGTAGTATAGTCATTTTCAACATATTGATTCTCCCAATCCAAGAGCATGGTATATATCTCCATCTGTTGGTATCCTCTTTAATCTATTTCATCAGTGTCTTATAGTTTTCTGCATACAGGTCTTTTGTCTCCTCATGTAAGTTTATTCCTAGGTATTTTATTCTTTTCATTGCAATGGTAAATGGGAGTGTTTCCTTAATTTCTCTTTCAGATTTTTCATCATTAGTGTATAGGAATGCAAGAGATTTCTGGGCATTAATTTTGTATCTTGGTACTTAACCAAATTCATTGATTAGCTCTAGTAGTTTTCTGGTAGCATCTTTAGGAGTCTCAATGAATAGTATCATGCCATCTGCAAACAGTGACAGCTTGACTTCTTCTTTTCCGATTTGGAATCCTTTTATTTCTTTTTCTTCTCTGATTGCCATGTCTAGGACTTCCAAAACTATGTTGAATAATAGTGGTGAAAGTAGACATCCATGCCTTGTTCCTGATCTTAGAGGAAATGTTTTCAGTTTTTCACCATTGAAAATGATGTTTGCTATGGGTTTTTCATATATGGCCTTTATTTTGTTGAGGTAGGTTGGTTCCATGCTCACTTTCTGGAGAGTTTTTATCATAATGGGTGTTGAATTTTGTCAAAAGCTTTTTTTGCATCTGTTGAGATGATCATATGGTTTTTATTCTTCAATTTATTAATATGGTGTTTCACATTGATTGATTTGTGTATATTGAAGAATCCTTACATCACTGGGATAAATCTCACTTGTTCATGGTGCATGATCCTTTCAATGTGTTGTTGGCTTCTGTTTGCTAGTATTTTGTTGAGGATTTTTGCATCTATATTCATCAGTTATATTGGTCTGTAAATTTATTTTTTTATAGTATCTTTCTCTGGTTTGGTATCAGCATGATGGTGGTCTCACAGAATGAGCTTGGGAATGTTCCTTCCTCTGCAATTTTTTGGAAGAGTTTGAGAAGGATGAGTGTTAGCTCTTCTCTAAATGTTTGATAGAATTCACCTGTGAAGCCATCTGGTCCTGGACTTCTGTTTTTTGGAAAATATTTAATCACAGTTTCAATTTCATCACTTGTGACTGGTGTGTTCATATTTTCTCTTTCTTCCTAGTTCAGTCTTGGAAGGTTATACCCTCTAAGAATTTGTCCATTTCTTCCAGGTTGTCCATTTTATTGTCATAGAACTGCTTGTAGTAGTCTCTTAGGATGCTTTGTGTTTCTGCAGTGTCTGTTGTAAATTCTCCTTTTTCATTTCTACATTTATTGATTTGAGTCTTCTCCCTCTTTTTCTTGATGAGTCTGGCTACTGGTTTACCAATTTTGTTTATCTTCTCAAAGAACCAGCTTTTAGTTTTATTGATCTTTGCTATTGTTTTCTTTGTTTCTATTGCATTTATTTCTGCTCAAATCTTTATGATTTTTTTTCCTTCTGCTAACTTTGGGTTTTGTTCATTCTTCTTTCTTTAGTTCCTTTAGCTGTAACGTTAGATTGTTTACTTGAGATTTTTCTTGTTTCTTGAGGTAGGCTTGTATAGCTGTAAACTTCCCTCTTAGAACTGCTTTTGCTGCATCCCATAGATTTTGGATCATCGTGTTTTCATTGTCATTTGTCTCTAGGTATTTTTTGATTTCCTCTTTGATTTCTTCAGTGATCTCTTGGTTATTTAGTAAAGTATTGTTTAGCTTTCATATGTTTGTGTTTTTAACGTTTTTTTCCCTGTAATTCATTTCTAATCTCATAGCATTGTGGTCAGAAAAGATACTTGAGTGAGGGGAAGATGGCAGAAGAGTGAGACACAGAGATCATCTTCCTCCCCACAGATACACCAGAAATACATCTACACGTGGAACAACTCCTACAGAACACCTACTGAATGCTGGCAGAAGACCTCAGACCTCCCAAAAGGCAAGAAAGTCCCCACGTACCTGGGTGGGGCAAAAGAAAAAAGGAAAAGCATAGACAAAAGAACAGGGAAGGGACCTGCCACAAAGGGAGGGAGCTTTGAAGGAAGAAACGTTTCCACACACTAAGAAACCCCTTCACGGGTGGAGACTGTGGGTGGCAGAGGGGGACGCTTCGGAGCCATGGAAGAGAGCACAGCAACAGGGGTGCAGAGGGCAAAGCAGAGAGATGTCCGCAAAGAGGAGCAGCACTGACTGGCACTCACCAGCCAGAGAGGCTTGTCTGCGCACCCACCAGGGCAGGCGGGGCAGGGACCGGAGGCTTGGTCTTTGGTGGGAGTGCAGGGAGAGGACTGGCAGCGTGAACACAGCCTGAAGGGGGTTAGTGCACCACAGCTAGCCAGGAGGGAGTCCGAGGAAATGTCTGGACCTGCCGAAGAGGCAAGATACTTTTTCTTCCCTATTTTGTTTCCTGTTGCATGAGGAGAGGGGATTCAGAGCACCGCTTAAAGGAACTCCAGAGATAGGCGTGAGCTGCGGCTATCAGCACAGACCCCAGAGACGGGCATGAGACGCTAAGGCTGCTGCTGCCATCAGCAGGAAGCCTGTGAGCGAACACAGGTCACTATCCACATTCACCTTCTGGGGAGCTTGTGCAGCCTGCCAGTGCTAGGGTCCTGGGATCCAGGGACAACTTTCCCGGGAGAACGCATGGCGCGCCTCAGGCTGGTGCAATGTCATGCCGGCCTCTGTCACCACAGGCTCGCCACACACTCTGTGCCCCTCCCTCCCCACAGCCTGAGTGAGCTAGAGCCCCCGAATCAGTGGCTCCTTTAACCCCGTCCTCTCTGAGTGAAGAACAGACGCTCTCCCGTGACCTACATGCAGAGGTGGGGCCAAATCCAAAGCTGAGGCCCTGGGAGCTGTGACAACAAAGAATAGAAAGGGAAATCTCTCCCAGCAGCTTCAGAAACAGCGGATTAACGCTCCACAATCAACTTGATGTACCCTGTATCTGTGGAATACATGAATAGACAATGGATCATCACAAATTGAGGAGGTAGACTTTGAGAGCAAGATTTATTATTTTTTCCCCTTTCTTCTTTTTGTGTGTATGTGTATGATTCTGTGTGAGATTTTTTCTGTATAGCTTTGCTTCCACCATTTGGCCTAGGGTTCTATCCGTCCATTTTTTTTGTTTTGTTTTGTTTTTTTTTTAATTTTCCTTAAAAAAAGGTTTTTTCTTAATAATTATTTTTATTTTAATAACTCAATTTTATTTTATCTTTATTTTATCTTCTTTCTTTCTTTCTCTTTTGCCTTCCTTCCCACCTTCCTTCCTTCCTCCCCCCCTCCCTCCTTACCTCCCTCCATCCTTTCTTCCTTCCTTCCTTCCTTTCTTTCTTTCTTTCTTTCTTTCTTTCTTTCTTTCCTTCTTTCTTTCTACTTTTTCTCCCATTTATTCTGAGAAGTGTGGATGAAACACTTTTGATGCTGCAGCCACGAGTCAGTGCTGTGCCTCTGAGGTGGGAGAGCCAACTTCAGGACACTGGTCCACAAGACACCTCCCAGCTCCACATAATATCAAACAGCAAAAATCTCCCAGAGATCTCCATCTCAATGCCAGCACCCAGCTTCACTCAACGACCAGCAAGCTACAGTGTTGGACACCCTATGCCAAACAACTAGCAAAACAGGAACACAACCCCACCCTTTAGCAGAGAGGCTGCCTAAAATCATAATAAGGCCACAGACACCCAAAAACACACCATCAGACGTGGATCTGCCCACCAGAGAGACAAGATCCAGCCTCATCCACCAGAACACAGGCACGAGTCCCCTCCACCAGGAAACCTACACAAACCACTGAACCAACCTTAGTCACTGGGGACAGACACCAAAAACAGTGGGAACTATGAACATGCAGCCTGCAAAAAGGAGACCCCAAACACAGTAAGATAAGCAAAATGAGAAGACAGAAAAACACACCACAGATGAAGGAGCAAGATAAAAACCCACCAGACCTAACAAATGAAGAGGAAATAGGCAGTCTACCTGAAAAATAATTCAGAATAATGATAGTAAAGATGATCCAAAATCTTGGAAATAGAATAGACAAAATGAAAGAAACATTTAACAAAGACCTAGAAGAACTAAAGATGAAACAAACAATGATGAACAACACAATAAATGAAATTAAAAATACTCTAGATGGGATCAATAACAGAATAACTGAGGCAGAAGAACGGAGAAGTGACCTGGAAGAAAAAATAGTGGGAATAACTACTGCATAGCAGAATAAAGAAAAAAGAATGAAAAGAACTGAGGACAGTCTCAGAGACCTCTGGGACAACATTAAATGCACCAACATTCGAATTACAGGGGTTCCAGAAGAAGAAGAGAAAAAGAAAGGGACTGAGAAAATATTTGAAGAGATTATAGTTGAAAACTACCCTAATATGGAAATGGAAATAGTTAATCAAGTCCAGGAAGCACAGAGAGTCCCATACAGGATAAATCCAAGGAGAAATATGCCAAGACACATATTAATGAAACTGTCAAAAATTAAATACAAAGAAAGCATATTAAAAGCAGCAAGGGAAAACAACAAATAACACACAAGGGAATCCCCATAAGGTTAACAGCAGAACTTTCAGCAAAAATTCTGCAAGCCAGAAGGGAGTGACAAGACATATTGAAAGTGATGAAAGAGAAAAACCTGCAACCAAGATTACTCTACCAGCAAGGATCTCATTCAGAATTGATGGAGAAATTAAAACCTTTACAGACAAGCAAATTCTGAGAGAGTTCAGCACCACCAAACCAGCTTTACAACAAATGCTAAAGGAACTTATCTAGGCAAGAAGCACAAGAGAAGGAAAAGACCTACAATAACGAACTGAAAACAATATAGAAAATGGGAATAGGAACATACATATCGATAATTACCTTAAATGTAAATGGACTAAATGTTCCCACCAAATGACACAGATTGGCTGAAAGGATACAAAAACAAGACCCATATATAGGCTGCCTACAAGAGACCCGCTTCAGACCTAGAGACACATACAGACTGAAAGTAAGGGGATAAAGATATTCCATGCAAATGGAAACCAAAATAAAGCTGGAGTAGCAATTCTCATATCAGACAAAATAGACTTTAAAATAAAATCTATAAGAAGAGACAAAGAAGGAAACTATATAATGATCAAGGGATCGATCGAAGAAGAAGATATAACAATTGTAAATATTTACACACCCAACATAAGAGCACCACAATACATAAGGAAAATACTAACAGCCATAAAAGGGGAAATCGACAGTTACACATTCATAGCAGGGGATGTTAACACCCCACTTTCACCAAAGGAAAGATCATCCAAAATGAAAATAAATAAGGAAACAGAAGCTTTAAATGATACATTAAACAAGATGGACTTAATTGATATTTATAAGACAGTCTATCCAAAAACAATAGAATACACATTTTTCTCAAGTGCTCATGGAACATTCTCCAGGATAGATCATATCTTGGGTCAAAAAACAAGCCTTGGTAAATTTAAGAAAATTGAAATTGTATCAAGTATCTTTTCTGATCACAATGCTATGAGACTAGACATCAAATAAGGAAAAGATCTGTAAAAAATACAGACACATGGAGGCTAAAAAATACACTACTTAATAACGAAGTGATCAATGAAGAAATCAAAGAGGAAATGAAAAAAAAAACCCTACAAACAAATGATAATGGAGAGACGATGACCCAAAACCTATGGGATACAGCAAAACAGTTCTAAGAGGGAAGAGTATAACAATACAAGCCTACCTTAAGAAAGAGGAAACATCTCAAATAATCAACCTAACCTTGCACCTAAAGCAATTAGAGAAAGAAGAAGAAAAAAATCCAAAGTTATCAGAAGGGAAGAGATCATAAAAATCAGATCAGAAATAAATGAGTAAGAAATGAAGGAAATATTCACAAAGATCAACAAAACTAAAAGCTGGTTCTTTAAAAGAGAAACAAAATAGATAAACCATTAGCCAGACTCATCAAGAAAAAAAGGAAGAAGACTCAAATCAATAGAATTAGAAATGAAAAAGGAGAAGTAACAACTGACACTGCAGAAATACAAAAGATCATGAGAGATTACTACAAGTGACTCTATGTCAATAAAATGGAAAACGCGGCAGATATTGAAAAATTCTTAGAAACGCACAACCTGCCAAGACTGAATCAGGAAGAAATAGAAAATATGAACAGACCAATCACAAGCACTTAAATTGAAACTGATTAAAAATCTTCCAACAAACAAAAGCCCAGGATCAGATGGCTTCAGAGGCTAATTCTATCAAACATTTAGAAAAGAGCTAACACCTATACTTCTCAAACTTTTTCAAAATATAGCAGAGGGAGGAACACACCCAAATTCATTCTACAAGGGCACCATCACCTTGAAACCAAAACCAGACAAGGATGTCACAAAGAAAGAAAACTACAGACCAATATCACCGATGAACATAGATGCAAAACTCCTCAACAAAATACCAGCAAACAGAATCCAACAGCACATTAAAAGGATCAAGTGGGGTTTATTCCAGGAATGCAAGGATTCTTCAATATACGCAAATCAATCAATGTGATAAACCATATTAACAAATTGAAGGAGAAAAACCATATGATCATCTCAATAGATGCAGAGAAAGCTTTTGACAAAATTCAACACCCATTTATGACAAAAACCCTCCAGAAAGTAGGCATAGAGGGAACTTTCCTCAACATAATAAAGGCCATATATGACAAACCCACAGCCAACATCATCCTCAGTTGTGAAAAACTGAAAGCATTTCCACTAAGATCAGGAGCAAGACAAGGCTGCCCACTCTCACCACTCTTATTCAGCATTGTTTTGGAAGTTTTAGCCACAGCAATCAGAGAAGAAAAGGAAATAAAAGGAATCCAAATCAGCAAAGAAGAAGTAAAGATGTCACTGTTTGCAGATAACATGATACTATACATAGAGAATCCTAAAGATGCTACCAGAAAACTACTAGAGCTAATCAATGAATTTGGTAAAGTAGCAGGATACAAAATTAATGCACAGAAATCTCTGGCATTCCTATTCACTAATGATGAAATATCTGAAAGTGAAATCAAGAAGACACTCCCGTTTACCATTACAACAAAAAGAATAATATGTCTGGGAATAAACCTACCTAAGGACACAACAGACCTGTGTGCAGAAAATTATAAGACACTGATGAAAGAAGATACAAATAGATTGAGAGTCATACCATGTTCTTGGATTGGAAGAATCAACATTGTGAAAATGACTCTACTACCCAAAGCAATCTGCAGATTCAATGGAATCCCTATCAAACTACCACTGGCATTTTTCACAGAACTAGAACAAAAAATTTCGCAATTTGTATGGAAACACAAAAGACCCCGAATAGTCAAAGCAATCTTGAGAATGAAAAGTGGAGCTGGAGGAATCAGACTCCCTGACTTCAGACTATACTACAAAGCTACAGTAATCAAGACAGTATGGTACTGGCACAAAAACAGAAATATAAATCAATGGAACAGGATAGAAAGCCCAGAGATAAATCCACGCACATATGGTCACCTTATCTTTGATAAAGGATGCAGCAATGTACAGTGAAGAAAGGACAGCCTGTTCAATAAGTGGTGCTGGGAAAACTGGACAGTATGAGATTAGATCACTCCCTAACACCATACACAAAAATAAGCTCAAAATGGATTAAAGACCTAAATGTAAGGCCAGATGCTATCAAACTCTTAGAGGAAAGCATAAGCAGAACACTCTATGGCATAAATTACAGCAAGATCTTTTTTGACCCACCTCCTAGAGAAATGGAAATAAAAACAAAAATAAACAAATGAGACCTGATGAAATTTCAAATCTTTTGCACAGCAAAGGAAACCATAAACAATACCAAAAGATAACCCTCAGAATGGGAGAATATATTTGCAAATGAAGCAACTGACAAAGGATTAATCTCCAAAATTTACAAGCAGCTCATGCAGCTGAATAACCAAAAACAAACAACCCAATCCAAAAATGTGCAGAAGACCTAAATAGACATTTCTCCAAAGAAGATATACAGATTGACAACAAACACATGAAAGAATGCTCAACATCATTAATCATTAGAGAAATGCAAATCAAAACCACAATGAGATATCATCTCACACCAGTCAGAATGGCCACCATCAAAAGATCTAGAAACAATAAATGCTGGATAGGGTGTGGAGAAAAGGGAACACTCTTGCACTGCTGGTGGGAAGGTGAATTGGTATTACCACTATGGAGAACAGTATGGAGGTTCCTTAAAAAACTACAAATAGCACTACCATATGACCCAGCAATCCCACTAATGGGCATATACCCTGAGAAAACCAAAATTCAAAAAGAGTCATGTACCAAAATGTTCATTGCTGCTCTATTTACAATAGCCCAGAGATGGAAACAACCTAATTGTCCATCATCAGATGAATGGATAAAGAAGATGTGGCACATATATACAATGGAATATTACTGAGCCATAAAAAGGAATGAAATTGAGCTATTTGTAATGAGGTGGGTAGACCTAGAGTCTATCATACAGAGTGAAGCAAATCAGAAAGAGAAAGACAAATACTGTATGCTAACACATATATATGAAATTTAAGGAAAAAAATGTCATGAAGAACCTAAGGTTATGACAGGAATAAAGACACAGACCTACTAGAGAATGGACTTGAGGATGTGGGGAGGGGGAAGGGTAAGCTGTGACAAAGCGAGAGAGTGGCATGGACGTATATATACTACGAAACATAAAGTAGATAGCTAGTGGGAAGCAGCCGCATAGCACAGGGAGATCAGCTCGGTGCTTTGTGACCACGTAGAGGGCTGGGATAGGGAGGGTTGTAGGGAAGGAGACCCAAAAGCAAAGAGATATGGGAACATATGTATATGTATAACTGTTTCACTTTGTTATAAAGCAGAAACTAACACACCATTGTAAAGTAATTATACTCCAATGATGATGTAAAAAAAAAAAAAAGAAAAGATGCTTGATATGATTTTAATTTTCTAAAATTTACTGAGGCTTGATTTGTGACCCAAGATGTGATCTATACTAGAGAATATTCCATGTGCACTTGAGAAGAAAGTGTAATGTTCTTTTTTTGCATGGAATATCCTATAAATATCAATTAAATCTCTCTGGTCTATTTTGTCATTTAAAGCTTCTGTTTCCTTATTTATTTTCATTTTGGATGATCTGTCCATTCGTGTAAATCATGTGTCTTTTTCTTTGATTTTTTCCAACTTGTGCACTATGTGTCTTGGTTTGTTTCTCCTTGGATTTATCCTGTGTGGGACTCTCTGCACTTCCTGGACTTGGCTGGCTATTTCCTTTCCCATGTTAGGGAAGTTTTCAAGTATAATCACTTCACATATTTTTTTGGGACCTTTCTCTCTTCTGCTTCTGGAACCCCTATAATGGGGATGTCGTTGCGTTTAATGTTGTCCCAGAGTTCTCTTAGGCTGTTTTCATTTCTTTTCATTCCTTTTTCTTTATTCTCTTCCGCAGCAGTGAATTCCACCATTCTGTCTTCCAGGTCACTTATCCGTTCTTCTAGCTTAATTTTTCTGCTCTTGATTCCTTCTAGTGTATTTTTCATTTCAGTTATTGTATTGTTCATCTCTGTTTATTTGTTCTTTAATTATTCTAAGTTTTCATTAAACATTTCTTGCATCTTCTCAATCTTTTGCCTCCATTCTTTTTCCAAGGTCCTGGCTCATCTTCACTATCATTACTCTGAATTCTTTTTTCTGGAAGGTTGTCTATCTTCACTTCATTTAGTTGCTTTTCTGGAGTTTTATCTTGTTCCTTCATCTGATACATAGCCCTCTGCCTTTTCATCTTGTCTATCTTTCTGTTAATGTGGGTTTTGTTCCATAGGCTGCAGGATTGTAGTTCTTCTAGCTTCTGCTCCCTGCCCTCTGGTGAATGAAGTTATCTAAGTAGCTTGTGCAAGTTTCCTGGTGGGAGGGACTGTTGGTGGGTAGAGCAGACTGTTGCTCTGGTGGGCAGAGCTCAGTAAAGCTTTAATCCACTTTACTTCTTAGGGGTAGAGCTGGATTCCCTCCCTATTGGTTGTTTGGCCTGAGGCAATCCAACACTGGAGCCTACCTGAGCTCTTTGGTGGGGCTAAAGGCAGACTCTGGAGGGCTCATGCTAAGAAGTACTTCCCAGAACTTCTGCTGCCAGTGTGCTTTCCCCATAGTGAGACACAGTGACCCCCACCTCTGCAGGAGACCCTCCAACACTAGCAAGTATGTCTGTTTCAGTCTCCCCTGGGGTCACTGCTCTTTCCTTTGGGTCCTGATGCACACACTACTTTGTGTCTGCCTGCCAATTGTGGAGTCTCTGTTTCCCCCAGTCCTGTCAAAGTTCTGCAATCAAATCCCACTAGCCTTCAAAGTCTGATTCTCTAGGAATCCCTCCTCCTGTTGCCAGACCCCTAGGTTGGGAAACCTGACGAGGGGCTCAGAACCTTCACTCCAGTGGGTGAACTTCTGTGATGTAAGTGTTCTCCAGTCTGTGAGTCACCCACCCAGCATTTATGGGATTTTATTTTACTGTGATTGTGCCCTTCCTACAATCTCATTGTGGCTTCTCCTTTGTCTTTGGATGGACATCACTCCCCTTTTAACCTCCAAGGAACTTTGTAGTCAGGAAGGTCTCTTTGACTTTGAGAATGAGAAATATGTGTTCTCTTATCTTTTAATTGGGCAGAGCCCAGCCTCCTTTCTTAATTTTCCTGCTATTTTGGAATTTCTGTCCACAAGAAACAAAGTCCAACTTCTCACCTTGGGTTGGGGGAGACGTCTATTTCCTGCCTCAAATCCCCCCTAAGAGACATAGACTCCAATAAATCTTTACTGGGAAGATGAAGGATGAAGTTCTGTCTTCTGTAACTTCTTCAAGCTGGCAGAGGGCTTATACCTTACTTAGTTGGGGTTACAGAGCTATTGCCCTGTCTCATTAAGGGGCCCCAGGTTGATTTCTATTGTTATTTTGGCATTATCTGCTGTGCAGAGTGGCTGAAGTCCCTGAATCACCATTGCCCTGTGATGCCTGAGAGAAAAAACAAACTAAATCATCCTAAACACTGTGAGACAAACATGGTGTGGGTAGCTTGCTTCCAAGTATTTCAGGATATAGAGGGAAACTTCCCATTCTAAGAGGGATGAAGAGGATCTGTTTCTTTATTGTCCATTCAAATCCATTTCCAGGAACACATCAGAGTCCTTTGTAAAGCTAGCTGTGTGAATGACCTGAGGAAGAAGACGTTCATTGCTGCAGTAGGTTGGCTGGCTGACATTCCATGCATGGTACACAGCACCCTGTACTTGCACCTTGCCTGTGGGAAATGCATACATACTCTGAAGAGGAAGATAGAAGGGATGCAGGTCATCTAATGGATTTCCCACTTATTTGTAGATGAAAATAAAGACGCTTTCCCATGAAACTTGAGACAGGCTTACGAAAAATGGTACAACCCTTTCCTCCTGCCCCCAGGGACACTGTCTGTACATTGCCTGAACTGAGGGTATGAGGCTTTGTTGATCCAGCCCGTGGGAAATGGATATAGAAATTCTGTGAGAAACGAGGCTTTCCTTCCCTGCAGTGCCACCTGTGCTTCCACTTCGCCTTTGGCACACAGTGCCTCGAGCAGCGCTCTCAAGGCACTCGAAATAGCCAAATTACAGGAATGTTAATTACAACACTTCATACACCACCCTTCAGATACATCTTCCCCTCAAGGAAAAATCACTGAAATGTAGTAGAGTCTTACGGTAAGAAACAAGTGGCTGCAAACCTAGGGTGAAATGCAGGTTGCACTCTGCCGTCTGAAAAATCTTGCTCTGCATGTTGACTGAGATCACTGCGTGTCAGATCAGTACCCAATAGCACTTACAATTCCTGGGTCTCATAACTTACAGACCATGTCTTTCCATGCCTCCTAAGGCGCATACGCCTTGAATGCACCAAAGAAGCCCTGATCAGGGAGCCCTGGCAGGTATGACGGTTGGGTAAATTTCTTGTTCTTTTGGCAGCTCTTCCTTCTTTGCGCAATAAGAAGGCCCATCGCTTGTATAATCCACTCGTCTCCAGTGTTCAGCAGACACATGAATATGCCCATACGTCCTCACTGTTACACGCCTATGAAATAAAGTCTTGCCCACCTAGACACCCGAAGTGAGTTCCATACCCCAGGAACCCTGTGTCTATCCGATATTTCCCATAAGTTGCCGAAACACACCCATGGACATTACAGAGACAAGGCTCTCTTTCCAGGCCGTGGGAAAGGCTTTGAGCCCTCGTGGATTTGGAATCCACAATTTCTGGCCTTATCGATGCAACTTGAGAAAGGCTTATTTGCAGGGCTATGAAATGCTTAGCAACTACCTACTCCTTGTGGATACATACAGCTCACCTCTGCAATGGACACATATGTGACACTTCTTACACCTGGCCTTTCAGTATCCCATACATGTTCTCAATGGAAACAAGCCTTTCCCTCCAGAGGGAGAAGCCGTAGTTGCTTGCCAGTTGGGCACAAGGAGCTCAGGCAGAGCTCGAAGATCCCGGAGCAAGTGCAATATTTCTGGTGCCTAAAACAAGCAATTTTGTACACAGCACACTTCGAATATGACTTCCTTCTAAGGAAAGGATGCAGGACAGGGTCATTGAATCTGAGAGAAACACTTGGCTGCATTCCTCAGGTGAGACACAGGATAACTGTGCCATTGAAAATCATTTGACTTCCAGTTTGTTGAGCACACTTTGTGTCGCTCACCATCAAGTCGGACTAAATATGCCAGTTTGCAAAAAAATTTTCGGAGGACATCTTTGCACGGATCATAAGCCAGAGTAGCTGACCCTCTCCTAGTAAAACAAGGAGGTAGAAAGTTTGTGCTGGTAACATGGCACAAGGGACTTCAGGTTCCCTTTTGGAATCTCTTCATTTTATGAGAGAATAGAAGGTCTTTCTTTGTAGTCTGTGGCCATTGCAAGGCTTGGACGGAAGAAAAATCGCTTTTCCAACCACGGTTGTTAATACGCATGGAAGAGAACACACGCCCTGTTTCAGTCATCGGCCAGAAATACATACACATCAAGGACAGTGTTCCCAGAGATACCTTCCTGTAAATGGGAGAGATGAAGGTTGACTGGGAAAGTCTCAGTCTTTGCAGGCCGTCTGAATAACTTGCTCTCTTGATGTCCTTTGAGCACAGAGTTTCGTGCACCGTTCTCTGAAGCTCTTGGCAGGGCTGATTTTAGGGCTCTCACTGGGACTCCTCGGCTATAGACCTCACAACATCTTCCGGCCCTTACTGGCCTTCTCTGAAACACTTGGGGGATTAAAGTGCTTAGGGCGACACATTCATTTTCCCATGGGAAGCAGGATTTCAGAGCAGTGTGTCAAGCCCTCTGGCCTTCTCTCCTTTGGCACGCAGAGCTTTTGCACTTCTTGCGAATACCTCAACAGAGAGCCCAAAGTATTCCTGATCTCTTCAACAATAGAGTGCTGCCCTACACTTCAGATATGTCTTCCCTGCGAGATACATTAGAGCGTGTAGTTGTTGTTTCTGAAGGTGAGGTACGCTTCCCTAAGGGGCTTTCAGGGTGAAACATGTTGCAAGGGGCCGTCTGCAAACCCTTGCAATTGCATCCATCGGTGGCTGTGGTGGCAGTCAAGTTCGAACAGCAAATGGAAATATCAGCTATCCAAGTTTACGAACCACACTCCTCCGTGTGTCAAAGGGAAGAAGTATAACTTTCCTTTAGAGTCCTAAACCCTGTGAGACAAACATGGTGGGAGTAGCTTGGTTCCACATTATCACTTTTTTTCTGCATCATGAATATAAGCCACCTCACAGCTTTAAATTTGTTTTTAAAACAATTTAATTTTAAAAATAGTTGCAGATCCTGGGTATATAGGGGTTGAAAGCTCTACCAAAATTTCTATTGTTTCAGGTTTTGTTGAGATATATAACTGACATACAGAATTGCATAAATTTAAGACATACAGCATAATGGTTTCACTTAAATATTTTATAAATGATTACTGCATTAAGTTTAGTTAGCATCCATCGTGTCATACAGATTCAATAGAAAGAGAAATAAAAAAAGAAAAAAAAATTTTCTTCTGATGAGAACTCAGGATTTACTCTCTTAAGAACTTTCATATATATATATATATATATATATATATATATATGTGTGTGTGTGTGTGTGTGTGTGTATACATATATACATATACATGTATATATATACATATACATGTATGTGTGTGTATATATATATATATATATACATATATATATATCATACACCCACAACCAGGAGTTTCCTTACAAGGCAGGACCTAGCAACCAAACAGATCTGGGCCAGCTCCACCTTTCCTCTGTTCCCACAGTGGTTGGCCCACCACAACAGAAGGACTCATACAGTTCATATAGAGGGCATCCCTAGAGCATATAACTGGTAACCAGAGGGGAGTGAACTGCTAGGCCCTATAAGATGTCTACTACATAAAACCACTTCTCCAAGATTGAGAAATGTAGCCAACCTGCCAAGTATCAATACATAGGAATAAAAACAAATCAGGCAAAATGAAGTGACAGAGGAATATGTTACAAACAAAGGAACAAGGAAGAAGAAGAAATAAGTGGAGAGGAGATAGACAAGCTACCTGATAAAGAGTTCAAGGTTAATGATCATAAGGATTTTCCATGAACTTGGGAGAATAGTGGATACTATCACATAGAATTTTAACAAAGAATTAAAAAATATAAAGTAGAATGAAACAGTGCTGAATCATAAAATAACTGATAATTAAAAATACACTAAAAGGAATTAATAGTACATGAGATGATACAGAGGAACAGATCAGCAAACTGGAAGAGAGAAATCACTCAAGTTGAACAGAAAAAAGAAAAAAGAATCTTAACCTCTGTGACAACATCAAGCATGCTAATATTCACATTGTAGGAGTCCCAGAAGGAGAAGAAAGAGAAAGAGAGAGAACATATTAAAAGACATCATAGCTGAAAACTGTCCTAATCTGGGAAAGGAAACAGACATCCAGGTCCAAGAAGAATGGAGAGTTCCAAACCAGATAGATCTAAAAAGGACCACACCAAGACACATTGTAATTAAAATAGCAACAATTGAAGATAGACAGAATCTTAAAAGCAACAAGGGAAAAAAAATAAGATACATGCAAGGGAACACACATAAAGATTTATAGCAAAAAATCTATATACCAGAAGGGAATAGTATGATATATTTAAGGTGATGAAAGCAAAAACAAAACAAACAAACAAAAAAGAAACCCAAAAAAACCTACAACCAAGAATATACTACTCAGCATGGCTATCATTCAGATATGGAGAGATCAAGAGTTTTAATGAAAACTAAAGCTACGAAATTTCAGTGCCATGAAACCAGCATTACAAAAATGTTAAAGGGACATTTCTAAGTGGAACAGAAAAGGCCACATATAGAAATACAAAAATTTTGAAAGAAAAATCTCATTGATAAAGGCAAATATACAGTAATATCAACTACTTATAAGGCTGGTAAGAAGGTTAAAAGACAAAAGTGTTGAAATAACCTATATCTACAATAAGTAGGTAAGGGATACAGAAAACAAAAAGATGTAAAACATGACATAAAAACAGTAAACATGGGGGAAGAGGTAAAAATGTAGGACTGTTAAAATGTGTTTGAACTTAAGAGATCAGCAACTTAAAATAATCACTATCATCTATCTATCTATCTTCTATCTATCTAATCTATATCTATATATAAACCTCATAGTTACCACAAACCAAAATTTATAATAGATACACACACAAAGAAAGAGAAAGGGAGACAAGCTACCTGATAAATTTCAAACATAACACTAAAGATAATCATCAAATCACAAGGGAAGGGAATTCCCTGGTGGTCCAGTCCAGTGATTAAGACTCCATGCTCCCACTGCTGGGGTCCTGGATTCAAGCCCTGCTTAGGGAACTAAGATCCCACAAGCCTCATGGTTTGGCCAAAAAAAAAAAAAAATATATATATATATATATATATATATATATATATATATATATATATATTAATAATCACAAGGGAAGAGAGCTATAAAAGAAGAAAGGAAAAAAAAAACTACTAAAACAACCAGAAAACAATTAACAAAATGGAAGTCAGTACTTACCTATAAATAATTAATGTAAATAATGTAAATAGTCTAAATGCTCCAATCAAAAGGCATAGAGTGGCTGGATGGTTACAATAACAAACCATATATATGCTGCCTACAAGAAACTTACTTCAGGTTTAAAGAAATACACAGATTGAAAGCAAGGGGATGAAAAAAAGGTATTACATGTAAATGGAAATGAAAAGAAAGTCAGAGTAGCAATACCTGTGTCAGGCAAAATAGACTTTAAAACAGAGACTGTAACAAGAGACAAAGAAAGACATTAGATAATGATAGAGGGATCAGTTAAAGAAAATATAATGACTGTAAATATATATGTATCCAACATATGAGCACCTAAATACATAAAGCAAATATTAAAAAAAAACATAAAGGGAGAAATTGACAGTAACACATTAAAAGAACTAAACAACCTAATAAATAATGGGCAGAGGATCTGAATACACATTAAAAAAAAAAGACATACAGATAGCCAACAGGCACATGAAAATATGCTCAACAGCACTAATCATCAGGGATATGCAAACCAAAACCACATTGAAGATATCACCTCACACCTGTCAGAATGGCTATTATTAAAAACATAGTAAATAACAAGCCTTGTTGAGGATGTGGAGAAAAGGGAACACTCATGCACTGTTGGTGAGAATTTAAATTTGTACAATCACTGTGGCTAACAGTATGGAGATTCCTCAAAAACTTAAAAAGAGAACTATCATATGATCTAAAAATTTCATTGCTGGGTATTTATACAAAGAAAATAAAAACACTAATTTCAAAAGTCATATGTACTCCTATGTTCATTGTAGCTTTATTTTTCATAGGAAAGATTTGGAAGTAATCTAAGTGCCTACTGATAGATGAATGGATAAAGAAGATGAGATATGTAAGTACAGTGGAACATTAAAACAGACTAACATATTGCCATTTGCAACAATATAGATGGACCTAGAGGGTATTATGCTAAGTGAAATAGGTCAGAGAAAGACAAATACTGTATGATCACTTATATGTGGAATCTAAAAAACAAAATAAATGAACAAATACAAATAAACAGAAATAGGGTTATCAAAACAGAGAACAAATTGGTGGTGCCAGAAGGGAGAGGAGAGAATTACATGAAGGAGATTAAGAGATACAAACTTTCAGCCACAAATAATTAACTCATGGTCATGAAATGTACTGTGTGGGGAATGTAGTCAGTAATTTTGTAATATTTTTATATGGTGACAGATGGGAAGTAGATTTATTGTGGTGATCATTCTGAAATGTATAGAAATATCAAGTCACTATGTTGTGTGCCAGGAACTAATATAGTGTTGTAGGTCAATTATACTTAAAAAGCAAACAAACTCATAGAAAAAAGATATCAGATTTGTGGTTGCCAGAGGTAGGGTGAGTGGTGATGGTAAATCAAATGGAAGTAGTTAAAATATACGAACTTCCAGTTATAAGGTAAGTAAGTACTAGGGATGTAATGTGCAACACAATAAATATAATTAACGCTTCTGTATGTTATATATGAACATTGTTAAGAGAATAAATCCTGAGTTCCTATCACACACAAAAAATATATTTTTATTTTTAATTAAAATTTTTTTATATTACCCCTTCACTTTTTAATTTTTTAAATTAAAAAAATATTTTGTTCTATTATTTTATTAAAGTATGGTTGATTTACAATATTGTGTTAGTTTTGGGTGTACAGCAAGCATAGTGATTCAGTACTTTTGCAGATTATATTCCATTATAGGTTATTACTGATAACGGGTATAATCCCTGTGCTATACAGTATGTCCTTGTTGCTTAACTATTTTGTATATAGTGGATTGTATCTGTTAATATCATACCTCTAATTTGTCCCTCCCTGCTTCCCTTTCTCCTTTGGTAACTACAAGGTTTTTTATTTTTCCATATCTATAAGTCTGTTTCTGTTTTGTATACACATTCATTTATATTACTTTTTAGATTCAACATATAAGTGACATCATATAGTATTTGCCTTTGACTTATTTCACTGAGGATAATATTCTCTAGGTCCATGCACATTGCTTCAAATGGTAGTATTTTGTTGTTTATTATGGCTGAGTAATATTTTTATGGCTGATATATATATATATATATATATATATCATATATTCTTAATCCAATCATCTGTTGATGGACACTTGGATTGCTTCCATGTCTTGGCTATTGTAAATAGTGCTGCTATAAACGTTGGGGTGCATGTAACTTTTCGATTTAATGTTTTTTCTAGATATATACCAAGTAGTGGAATGCTGGATCATATGGTAGTTCTATTTTTAGTTTTTAAAGGGAAACTCCATACTGTTTTCCATAATGGTTGCATAAATTTACATTTTCATACACAGTGTACAATTGTTCCCTATTCTCCACATCCTCTCCAACATTTATTCTTTGTAGACTTTTTAATGATAACCATTCTGACAGGTGTGAGGAGATACCTCATTATGATTTTGATTTGCATTTTCCTTATAAGCAGTGATGTTAAGCACACTGTTAGCCACCTGTATGTCTTCTTTGGAAAAATGTCTATTCAATCTTCTGCCCATATTTGATTAAATTGTTGTTGAGATCTATGAGCTGTTTGTATATTTTAGAAATTAACTTCTTGTCAGTCACATCATTTGCACATATTTTTTTTCCCATTCTGTAGGTTGTTTTTTTCATTGTGTCCATGGTTTCCTTTGCTATCCAAAAGCTTTTAAGTTTAATTAGGTCCCATTTGTTTATTTTAGCTTTTATTTCTTTTGCCTTAGGAGATTGAATGGAAATATACTCTGTGCTCCTGGATTGGAAGAACATTACTTAACATTATTACTTAACATTATTAAAATAGCCATACTACCCAAATCAATCTATATATTTAATTCAATCCCTATCAAAACAACTAGGACATTTTTCACAGACCTAGAACTAATAATTCTAAAATTTATATGAAACCACAAAAGACCCTGAATTGTCAAAACAATTCTGAGAAAAAAAGAAAAAAGCTGGAGGTATAACCATCCCAGACTTCAGACTATACTACAAAGCTACAGTAATTCAACAGCATAATATGGGCACAAAACAGAAATGTATATCAGTGAAACAGAATAAAGAACCCAGAAATAAATCCACCTACCTATGGTCAATTAATCTATGACAAGGGAGGCAGGAATATACAATGGAGAAAAGATAGTTGCTTCAACAAGTGGTGCTGGGGGAACTAGACAATCACATATAAAATGAGATTTCAACATTTCCTCACACTATATACAAAAAATAAACCCCAAATTGTTTAAAGACCTAAATGTAAAAGACCTGAAATCATAAAATTCCTAGACGAGAACAGATGCAGAACATTCTGTGACACAAATTACAGCAAAATAGATTTTTAACTTAAAAAAAATTTGTATCTATAGGAGATGATGGATGTTCACTAAACTTACTGTGATAATCACTTCATGAGGCATATAAGTCAAATTATTATGCTGCACATCTTATACTTAAACAGTGCTGTTTATCAATTGTATCTCAATAGAACTGGAAGAAAACAAAACAAAACAAACAAAAAATAAACTTAAAAAAAAAAGTTGAGGGATGTCATGAACAATCTCTCTGCCATAGTACTGTCTTTTTAACCTAAGAAATAAACTGGAAAAAATGCTTTATGAAAAACAGGAAAATAAATCCTAAAGAAAAAAATATAATCAAAATCAAAATCTAGAAAACAGAGGTTGAAACCTAGGAGATAGGAAAAAGGAATTCAGCTGTCTTTTACACCTATTCCTACAAGCCTGGAGAGTAACTGTTACAGAATGCAAATTCGTGGGACTGACACACAGTGAGGTCAAACAAAGCAAAACATTGGAGTCTGGAACAGAGAAAAGTTTATTGCAGGGCCATGCAAGGAGAATGAGTGACTCATGCCCCTCCAAATCTTTGAACTCCCCAAAAGGTTCCAGCAAAGCATGTTTAAAGGCAAGATGAGAGAGGGGAGTCTCAGGGTACGTGATTATTTAGAAATAACTATCACCATGAGGCTTGCAGCATCTTAGAGTCCTAACTACTGGACCACCAAGGAATTCCCAAGGCAATAGGATTCCATTGGCTGGTTTTAATCAAAGAGATAACTGAATTTTAAAGCACAACCTTGGCTCCTATTTGGAAAAATAGCTTGTAGGAGACAAGGAGAATGCAGGGACGATAGTTATGAAGACGATTGAGTAGTTAAGGCAGAATACAATGAAAGGAAAATCCTAAAGCCACTCAACATGAACATGAAGAGCCATATCTAAAACAAAGATGCAGGATTCAAAATCCAGTGCTTGTCCTTTACACTGCATTGCAAAACTAATTTTAGCTTTAGTGTGAATGTTGACAAAAATAAAAGTAACGTTGACTGCTATTAGAAAGATTTTTAAAAAGGTGCGACCACTTTCAGCTGAAGCATTCCAAGAAAACTCTATTCCTTGATACCTTTTATTACCTTGAAAGCTTGTGCACCATTATAGAATGCCTTGGGCTCATTATTTTTCTCGTGTAGGTTTGTTTTGTAACCCCAAACTAGACAGTAGCCTCTTTGAGGTCAGAAATGTTGTCTTGTGCTATTGTAAAGTGGTTGTCAAGACTTCCCACAGAGTCTAGCATACACCAGGAAGTCTAAAAGTGCTGATGGAGTGAAAATGAATTGAAATTGAATTCAGTGCATCTATTGCATGATTACACTATTTTATGATTATTTTTTCTTTTAACAACTTTATTGGAGTATAATTGCTTTACATCCTTGTGTTAATTGCTGCTGTATAACAAAGTGAATCAGCTATACATATAGATATATCCCCATATACCTTCCTTCCACCGTTTCCCTCTCACCCTCCATATCCTCCCCCTCTAGATGGTCACAAAGCTACGACCTGACTTCTCTGTGCTATGCAGCTGCTTCCCACTAGCAGTCTATTTTACAATTTGTAGTGTATATATGTCAATGCCACTCTCTCACTTCGTCCCAGATTACCATTCCCTCTCCATGTGTCCTCAAGCCCATTCTCTACATCTCCATCTTTATTTCTATCCTGCCCCTAGGTGCTTCAGATACCTTTTTTTCTTTTTCAGGTATCACATATATGTGTTACTATACGGTGCTTGTTTTTCTCTTTCTGAATTGCTTCACTCTATATGACAGACTCTAGGTCCATCCACCTCAGTACAAATAACTCAATTTCATTTCTTTTTATGGATGAGTAATATTCCATTGTATATATGTGCCACATATTCTTTATCCATTCATCTGTTGATGAACAGTTAGGTTGCTTCCATGTCCTGGCTATTGTAAATAGAGCTGCAATGAATATTGTGGTACATGACTCTTTTTGAATTATGGTTTTCTCAGGGTATATGCACAGTTCTGGGATTTCTGGGTCATATGGTAGTTCTATTTTTACTTTTTTAAGGAATCTCCATACGGTTCTCAATAGTGGCTGTATCAATTTACATTCCCACCAACAATGCAAGAGGGTTCCCTTTTCTCCACACCCTGTCCAACATTTACTGTTTGTACATATTTTGATGATGACCATTCTGACCAGTGTGAGGTGATACCTCAAGGGAGTTTTGATTTGCATTTCTCTAATGATTAGTGATGTTGAACATCCTTTCATGTGCTTGTTGGAAATCTGTATATCTTCTTCGGAGAAATGTCTATTTATATCTTCTGCCCGTTTTTCGATTGGGTTGTTTTTTTTTTTTGATATTGAGCTGCATGAGCTGCTTGTAAATTTTGGAGATTAATCCTTTGTCAATTGCTTCATTTACAAATATTTTCTCCCATTCTGGGGGCTATCTTTTTGTCTTGTTTATGGTTTCCTTTGCTGTGCAAAAGCTTTTAAGGTTCATTAAGTCTCATTTGTTTATTTTTGTTTTTATTTCCATTTTTCTAGGAGGTGGATCAAAAAGGATCTTGCTGTGATTTATGTCATAGAGTGTTCTGCCTATGTTTTCCTCTAAGAGTTTTATAGTGTCTGGCCTTACATTTAGGTCTTTAATCTATTTCGAGTTTATTTTTGTATATGGTGTTAGGGAGTATTCAAATTTCATTCTTTACAAGTAGCTGGCCAATTTTCCCAGCACTACTTATTAAAGAGACAGTCTTTTCTCTATTTTATATTCTTGCCTCCTTTATCAAAGATAAGGTGACCATATGTGCATGGGTTTATCTCTGGGCTTTCTATCCTGTTTCATTGATCTATATTTCTGTTTCAGTGTCAGTACCATACTGTCTTGATTCCTGTAGCTTTGTAGTATAGTCTGAAGTCTGGAAGCCTGATTCTTGCAGTTCTGTTTTTCTTTCTCAAGGTTGCTTTGAATATTCGGGGTCTTTTGTGTTTCCATGCAAATTGTGAAATTTTTTGTTCTTGTTCTGTGAAAAATGCCACTGGTAGTTTGATAGGGATGCACTAAATCTGTAGATTGCTTTGAGTAGTATAGTCATTCTGACAATGTTGATTATTCCAATCCAAGAACATGGTATATCTCTCCATATGTTTGTATCATCTTTAATTACTTTCATCAGCGTCTTACAGTTTTCTGCATTCAGGTATTTTGTCTCCTTAGGTAGGTTTATTCCGAGGTATTTTATTCTTTTTGTTGCAACTGTAAATGGGAGTATTTCCTTAATTTCTCTTTAAGATTTTTCATCATTAGTGTATAGGAATGCAAGAGATTTCTGTCCATTAATTTTGTATCTTTGTACCTTACCAAGTTCATTGAGTAGTTCTAGTAGCTTTCTGGTAAAATATTTAGGATTCTCTATGTACAGTACCATGTCATCTGCAAATAGTGAGAGTTTTAATTCTTCTTTACTGATTTGGATTCCTTCTATTTCTTTTTCTTCTCTGACTGTTGTGGCTAAAACTTCCAAAGCTATGTTGAATAATAACAGTGAGAGTGGACAACATTTCTTGTTACTGATCTTAGTGGAAATGGTTTCAGTTTTTCACCATTTAGAACGATGTTGGCTGTGGGTTTGTCATATATGGCCTTTATTTTGTTGAGGTAAGTTCCCTCTATGCCTACTTTCTGGAGGGTATTTGTCATAAATGGGTGTTGAATTTTGTCAAAAGCTTTTCGTGCATCTATTGAGATGATCATATGTTTTTTCTCCTTCAAGTTGTTAATATGATTTATCAGATTGATTTATTTGCCTATATTGTGGAATGTTTGCATTCCTGGACAAACCTCACTTGATCATGGTGTATGATCCTTTTAATATGCTGTTGGATTCTGTTTGCTAGTATTTTGTTGAGGATTTTTGCATCTATGTTCATCAGTGATATTGGCCTCTAGTTTTCTTTCTTTGTGACATCTTTGTCTGGTTTTGGTATCAGGGTGATGGTGGCCTCTTAGAATTAGTAGTAGTGTTCTTTTCTCTGCTTTATTTTGGAAGAGTTTGATAAGGATAGGTGTTAGCTCTTTTCTAAATGTTTGATAAAATTTGCCTGAGAATCCATCTGGTCCTGGGCTTTTGTTTGTTGGAATAATTTAAATCACAGTTTCAATTTAAGTGCTTGTGACTGTTCTGTTTATATTTTCTATTTCTTCCCGTTTCAGGCTCAGAAGGTTGCGCTTTTCTAAGAATTTGTCCTTTTATTCCAGGTTGCCAATTTTATTGGTATATAGTTTCTTGTAGTAATCTCTCATGATCCTTTGTATTTCTGCTGTGTCAGTTGTTACTTCTCCTTTTTCATTTCTAATTCTGTTTTCTTTTTTTTTTTTTTTTTGCTGTACACAGGCCTGTCACTCTTGTGGCCTCTCCCATTGTGGAGCACAGGCTCCAGACGCACAGGCTCAGCAGCCATGGCTCACGGGCCCAGCTGCTCTGCAGCATGTGGGATCTTCCCAGACTGGGGCATGAACTTGCGTCCCCTGCATTGGCAGGTGGACTCGCAACCACTGCACCACCAGGGAAGCCCCTAATTCTGTTTTCTTGATTCTTCCTTTTTTTCTTGATGAGTCTGGCTAATGGTTTATCAATTTTGTTTATATTCTTAAAGAACCAGGTTTTAGTTTTACTGATCTTTGTTATTCTTTCCTTCATATATATTTTATTTTTTACTTTTATTTATTTATTTATTTATTTATTTATTTATTTATTTTTTGTGGTACTCGGGCCTGTCACTGTTGTGGCCTCTCCCGTTGTGGAGCACAGGCTCTGGACACGCAGGCTCAGTGGCCATGGCTCATGGGCCCAGCCGCTCCATGGCATATGGGATCTTCCCAGACCAGGGCATGAGCCCGTGTCCCCTGTACTGGCAGGCGGACTCTCAACCACTCCGCCACCAGGGAAGCCCTTTCATTCATATCTTTTTCATTCCTTTCTGATCTGGTCTTTATGATTTCTTTCCTTCTGCTAAATTTGTGGTTTCTTTGTTCCTCTTTCTCTACTTGCTTTACGTGTAATGTTGGGTTGTTTATTTGAGATGTATCTTGTTCCTTGAGATAGGATTGTATTGCTGTAAACTTCCCTCTTAGAACTGCTTTTGCTGCATCCCATAGGTTTTGGGCTGTTGTGTTTTCATTTTCATTTGTATCTAGGTATTTTTTTGTTTTCCTCTTTGATTTCTTCAGTGCTCTCTTAGTTATTTAATAACGTAATGATTAGCCTCCATGTGTTAGTATATTTTACAGCTTTTTTCCCTGTAATTGATATCGAATCTCATAGCACTGTGGTTGGAAAAGATACTTGATATGATTTCAATTTTCTTAAATTTACCAAGGCTTGATTTGTGACCCAATATATGATCTATCTTAGAGAGTATGTATTCTGTTGTTTTTAGATGAAATGTCCTATAAATATCAATTAAGTCCATCTTGTTTAATGTATCACTTAAAGCTTGTGTTTCCATATTTATTTTCATTTTGGAAGATCTGTCCATTGGTGACAGTGGGGTGTTATTTTTCCCTACTATTATTGTGTGACTGTCAGTTTTCCCTGTTATGGTTGTTAGCATTTGCATCATGTGTCAAGGTGCTACAATTTTGTTGTATAAATATTTAGAATTGTTATATCTTCTTCATGGATTGATCCCTTAATCATTATTTAGTGTCCTTCATTGTCTCTTGTAATAGCCTTTATTTTAAAGTCTATTTTGTCTGATATGAGAATTGCTACTACAGCTTTCTTTTGATTTCCATTTGCATGGAAATCATTGGAATATCCATGGAATATCATGGAATATCATTTTCCATGCCCTCACTTTCAGTCTGTATGTGTCCCTAGGTCTGAAGTGGGTCTGTTGTAGACAGTATATATACAGGTCTTGTTGTTGTATCCACTCAGCCAATCTATGTATTTTGGTTGCAGTATTTAATCCATTAACATTTAAGGTAGTTATCTATACGTATGTTTCTATTACCATTTTCTTAATTGTGTTGGGTTTGTTATTGTACATCTTTTCCTTCTGCTGTGTTTCCTGCCTAGAGAAGTTCCTTTAGCATTTGTTGTAAAGCTGGTTTGGTGGTGTTGAATTCTCTTAGATTTTGCTTGTCTCTAAAAACTTTAATTTCTCCATCAAGTCTGAATGAAATCCTTGCTGGGTAGAGTAATCTTCTTTGTAGCTTTTTCCCTTCCATCATCTAATTATGTCCTGCCACTCCCTTCTGGCTTGCCGAGTTTCTGCTGAAAGATCTGCTGTTAACCTTTTGGGGATTTCCTGTATGTTATTTGCTGCTTTTCTCTTGCTGCTTTTGATACTTTTTTCTTTGTATTTAATTTTAGATAATATGTGTCTTGGTGTGTTTCTCCTTGGATTTATACTGTATGGGACTTTCTGTGCTTCTTGAACTTGATTGACTCTTTCTTTTCCCATATCAGGGAGGTTTTCAACTATAATGTCTTCAAATATTTTCTCAGTCCCTTTCTCTTTCTCTTCCTATTCTGGGATCCTATAATTTGACAGCTGGTGCATTTAATATTGTCCCAGAGGTCTCTGAGACTGTCCTCAATTCTTTTCATTCTTTTTTTCTTTATTCTGGTCTGTGGTAGTTATTTCCACTATTTTATCTTCCAGGTCACTTATCCGTTTTTCTGCCTCAGTTATTCTGCTCTTGATTCCTTCTAGAGAAGTTTTAATTTCATTTATTGTGTTATTCATCATTGTTTGTTTGCTCTTTAGTTCTTCTATTTTCTTGTTAAACATGTCTTGTTTAATCTCCATTCTATTTCCAAGATTGTGGATTATCTTTATTACCATTACTCTTAATTCTTTTTCAGGCAGACTACCTTTTTATTCTTCATTTGCTTGGTCTGGTGGGTTTTTACCTTGCCCCTTCAACTGCTACATATTTCTCTGTCTTCTTATTTACTTTAACTTACTGTGTTTGGTGTCTTCTTTCACAGAGCAACCTGTCTTCACCATAGTTAACACTCAGTGGACTAACTGGAAATTGGAATTAAAATCTTATTAAGAAGGAATGTCTGAGCATGATATATATTTTGTTCTTTTGGTTTGGACTGACAGCTCATCTACAATACTTCTATTAAATTTAAATGAGCAGATCACAGTTTATTATGGTCCAAGTGTTGGAAATGTTCAAATTGAAAGAGTGTCTTCAATTTGACTGATAATACAAGCAGAATGCAGCTGTTATATTTAAATAAGTAATGAGAACTGGTGGCATTGTAAATAACATACCAGGAAATTTGAACAAACCCATACTTTTATTTTTTTAACTATTATCTGATTTAATATCAAGATTGCACATGAAATTTTTAGTTTTGGGAGAAAATTGAGTCAAGATCTATTTAAAAGATGAGGGGATTTAAGCTGGGGGAGTGGAAGTAGATTACTTAAATTGACAATTATTTGGTAACAAAGCTGAAGTTAGAACCCTGGTCAACTGCTCTTATCCTGGCCCTTTCTGTTGTGTGGCACAGATTCCTCAGACAGGATGATAAGAAAAATGATAAATCACATTACTTATGTCCCCAGTCATTCTCTCTTACCAATTAGCATTTCCTGGACAAAAAGGGTGTAGGAAAGACCAATGGGCAAGAATTTTCCATTTTGCAAGCAAATTGTTCTCATGTTTTTGGGGAAAGAGTAACCTTAAAATAATGAATGTTTGTCATAATAATGGCTCCTTCAGCACAGGCATTATGATAGTTGTAAAAAGGCCATCCATTTTAGTGCCAAAGAAAATTGAAGTGGAGAGTACATTATGTCTTTTTTTTTTTTTTTTTCTAATAAATGATGCTGGCTCAGGAGCAGTGTGATTGTTGTAAGCTTAAAGCATTTGTCTAAATGCTTGTGATCACAGGGACACCTCATCAGAAAGGAAGCTAGCTTTCTAAAAACGATATAATAATGTCTGCAGCCTTTATTAGTGCATTCAAGGACTATTGTGATCTGCTATCAAGCTATTTCTTTTACTTATCTTCTATAACTTTCAATCTCAATCACTTCAGATAATTATTATTATTTCTAGATCATTCTGTTTTCTTCCAATCTCCTTTATATGCTGTATCCTCTGCCTTTTAAGCTCTTTCCATTTTTTTTTTTTTTTTTGCAAGACTGAGTAATTCTCTTTTTTCACCGTCCAGCTTAGTGTTCCCACTGGGTCCATCTCCACCTCTTTCATTCTTCAAGCTGCATAAACTGTTGCATCACCAGGACACCCCCAATCCTTATAAAATTTATTCAAGTTGTTCATATTAATGGTCTTATGGTCAGGTGTTTGTCCTCTCATGTAGAGGTTTCACTTTCTGAAAGCAGAGACCTTATGCATCATTGCATAACTAGTGCCTGGTACGGTACTTTGAAAATAGCAGGCAATTAAATATTTGTCTAAAGAATGAAATTGTTGATAAGTCATGAGTGAATGGGGAATACACGTGAGAGATAAAAAAGCATCACACTTATGGATACTTCTTTAAGAAGACTTTCTCAGCTATAGACTCAATCTCAGTCACAATTAGTCCCAGTGATCAGGAACTGGGAGTCTCCATTTTAGCAAACATCACAGCTGCCAAGATTTATGTCATCTGTGTATCACCAAGCAATAACGTTCCTGATGTAACATTGTGTTCAGTTGAAAGAGGTTTATCATTTTAAATGAAGCAATCTTTTTCAGTGACATGACAGAGCACTTGGAACCCTCTAGTCTACATAATTAACATCCATGTAATTATCTTTCTACTTTGTCACTTGGTTTGAACTTTCACTGATGATCATTATCTTGTGATATGATAATATCAAAGTAAACTGGTAGTTAATTTAACAGCATTTAAAAGTAATAAAGGACTAAATATTTCAGAAATAAATGTTTTTTTGAAAACTCAGGAAACTCTTACAACTATTTTGAAATCTGGGTAAACATAAAACCCTTAAAAGAGCTAAGATGAAAGAGCAGCTGAATTGTGATTTAATTCAGTCAGGGAAACACTAGGGAGGCAGTGTTAAGACAATGAAAAAAGGATTAGGCTTAGAACAAGAGGTCTAAGTTTGAATTCTCAGCTTCACCTGCTCTTAGCAGTACCATCTTAGCTGTCTCCATTTCTTTTTTCTATAAACAGTACATATTAAGTTCTACATTGCAACATTGTTGACAACAAAAAGAACCCACATATGTAAGTTCCAAATCTGGCATGCAGTTGGCTCTCAATAAATGTCCCTTCATTTCTCCTTTAAAAAAGAGATTATTTTGACATGTCATTTCTTATATCCCTGTGTACTATATGAGCATGGAAAGAACACTGATTCAGAAATAGGGATGAAGTGAAATCAAATAGGCATGAGGAGGTACGATCATGCAAGAATTTAGTAAACTACTTCAGGAGAGAAGAGCATGAGTTTGGGATTGGACACTTGGAGTTGCTAGGACTCCAGCACTGTGTGGATGTGCACTTGGCTATTGGAAAGATGAGGAAGGCTCTGGGAGGAGTGACACCTTGCTGAAACCACACTGTTGCATGTGGCTGACAGGGTCTTTGTGCTCCAGCCTGGTGTCAGACCTGTGCCTCTGAGGTGTGAGAGCCAAGTTCAGGACATTGGTCCACCAGAGACATCCCAGCACCACATAATATCAAATGGTGAAAGCTCTCCCAGAAACCTCCATCTCAACGCTAAGGACCAGTTCCACTTATTGAGTAGCAAGCTACAGTGCTGGACACCATATTCCAAAGAACTAGCAAGACAGGAACACAACACCACCCACTAGCAGAGAGACAGCCTAAAATCATAATAAAGTCACAGGCAGGCCAAAACACACCACCAGATGCGGTCCTGCCCTCCAGAAAGGCAAGTTCCAGCCTCATCCACCAGAACACAGGCAACAGTCCCCTCCAGCAGGAAGCCTACACAACCCATTGAACAAACCTTAGCCACTGGGGAGCAGATACCAAAAATAATGGCAACTGCAAACCTGCAGCCTGTAAAAAGGAGACCCCTAACACAGTAGGTTAAGCAAAATGAGAAGACAGAGAAACACACAGCAGATGAAAGAGCAAGGCAAAAACTCACCAGACAAAACAAATGAAGAGGAAAGAGGCAGTCTACCTGAAAAAGAATTCAGAGTAATGATAGTAAAGATGATCCAAAATCTTGGAAACACTACAGAGAAAATACAAGAAAAGTTTAACAAGGACTTGGAAGAACTAAAGAGCAAACAAACAATGATGAACATTGCAATAAATGAAATTAAACTTTTCTAGAAGGAATCAAGAGCAGAATAACTGAGGCAGAAGAACGGATAAGTGACCTGGAAGATAAAATAGTGGAAATAACTACCACAGACCAGAATAAAGAAAAAAAGAATGAAAAGAATTGAGGACAGTCTCAGAGACCTCTGGGACAACATTAAATGCATGAACATTCGAATTATGGGGCTCCCAGAAGAAGAAGAGAAAAAGAAAGAGTCTGACAAAATATTTGAAGAGATTATAGTTGAAAACTTCCCTAACATGGGAAAGGAAATAGTCACTCAAGTCCAGGAAGCACAGAGAGTCCCATACAGGATAAATCCAATGAGAAACACTCCAAGACACATAGTAATCAAATTACCAAAAATTAAATACAAACAAAAAAATATTAAAAGCAGCAAGGGAAAAACAACAAATAACATACAAGGGAATCCCCAAAAGGTTAACAGCTGATCTTTCAGCAGAAACTGCAAGCCAGAAGGGAGTGGCAGGACATAATTAAAGTGATGATGAAAGGGAAAAAGCTACAAACAAGATTACAAGATTACCGAGCAAGGATCACATTCAGATTTGATGGAGAAATTAAAACCTTTAGAGGCAACCAAACATAAGAGAATTCAGCACCACAAAACAAGATTTGCAACAAATGCCAAAGGAACCTTTCTAGGCAGGAAACACAAGACAAGGAAAAGATGTACAATTACAAACCCAAAACAATTAAGAAAATGGTAATAGGAACATACATATTGATAATTACCTTAATAATAATTGTATTAAATGCTCCATCCAAAGACATAAATTGGCTGAATGGATTCAAAAGCAAGACCCATATATATGCTGTCTACAAGAGGCCGACTTCAGACTTAGGGACACATATAGAATGAAAGTGAGGGGATGGAAAAATATATTCCATGCAAATGGAAACCAAAAGAAAGCTGGAGTAGCAATTCTCATATCAGACAAAATGCACTTTAAATTAAAGACTATTACAAGAGACAAAGAAGGACAATATACAATGACCAAGGAATCAACCCACGAAGAAGATATAACAATTCTAAATATTTATGCACCCAACATAGGAGCACCTCAATACATAAGGCAAATGCTAACAGCTATAAAAGGGGAAATCGACAGTAACACAATCATACTATGGGACCTTAACACCGCACTTTCACCAATGGACAGATCATCCAAAATGAAAATAAATAAGGAAACACAAGCTTTAAATGATACATTAAACAAGATGGACTTAATTGATATTTATAGGACATCCCATCCAAAAACAAGAGAATACACTTTCTTCTCAAGTGCTCTTCGAACAGTCTGCAGGATAGATCATATTTTGTGTCACAAATCAAGCCTTGGTAAATTTGAGAAAATTGAAATCTTGTCAAGTATATTTTCCGACCACAATGCTATGTGACTAGATATCAATTACAGGAATAAACCTGTAAAAAATACAAACACATGGAGGCTAAACAATACACTACTTAATAATGAAGAGATCACTGAAGAAATCAAACAGGAAATAAAAAAATACTGAGAAACAAATGACAATGAAAACACAATGACCCAAAACTTATGGGATGCAGCAAAAGCAGTTCTAAGAGGGAAGTTTATAGCAATACAACCTTACCTTAAGAAACAAGAAACATCTCAAATAAACAACCTCTTACACCTAAAGCAATTAGAAAATGAAGAACAAAACAACCCTAAAGTTAGCAGAAGGAAAGAAATCATAAAGATCATATCAGAAATAAATGAAAAAGAAATGAAGGAAACAATAGCAACAATCAATAAAACTAAAAGCTGGTTCTTTGAGAAGATAAGCAAAATTGATAAACCATTATGCAGATTCATCAATAAAATAATGGGAAGACTCAAATCAATAGAATTAGAAATGAAAAAGGAGAAGTAACAACTGACACTACAGAGATACATGGATCATGAGAGATTACTACAAGCAACTATATGCCAATAAAATTGACCACCTGGAAGAAATGGACAAATTCTTAGAAATGCACAATGTCCTGAGACTGAACCAGGAAGAAATTGAAAATATGAACAGACACATCACAAGCAATAAAATTGAAATTGTGATTAAAAATATTCCAACAGGAGCTTCCCTGGTGGCACAGTGGTTGAGATCCGCCTGCCGATGCAGGGGACATGGGTACGTGTCGTGGTCCAGAGAGATCACACATGCCATGGAGTGGCTAAGCCTGTGAACCATGGCCGCTGAGCCTGTGAGTCCAGAGCCTGTGCTCCACAATGGGAGAGGCCACAACAGTGAGAGGCCTGCGTATCACAAAAAACAAAACAAAACAAAAAATATTCCAACAAACAAAAGCCCAGGATGGCATCACAAGTGAATTCTATCAAACGTTTAGAGAAGAGCTAACACGTATCCTCAAACTCTTCCAAAATATAGCAGATGGAAGAACACTCCCAAAGTCATTCTACGAGGCCCCATCACCCTGATACCAAAAACAGGCAAAGATGTCACAAAGAAATAAAACTACAGGCCAATATCACTGATGAACATAGATGCAAAAATCCTCAACAAAATACTAGCAAAGAGATCCAGCAGCACATTAACAGGATCATACACCATGATCAAGTGGGATTTATCCTAGGAATGCAAGGATTCTTCAATATATGCATATAAATCAGTGTGATCCACCTTATTAAAAATTAAAGGAGAAAAACCATATGATCATCTCAATAGATGCAAAGAAAGCTTTCAACGAAATTCAACACCGATTTATGATAAAATCCCTCCAGAAAGTAGGCATAGTGGGAAATTACCTCAACATAATAAAGGCCATATATAACAAACCCACAGCCAACATCGTCCTCAACGGTGAAAAACTTAAACCGTTTCCACTAGGATCAGGAAGAAGACAAGGTTGCCCACTCTCACCACTATTATTCAACATAGTTTTGGAAGTTTTAGCCACAGCAATCAGAGAAGAAAAAGAAATAAAATGAATCCATATCAGAAAAGAAGAAGGAAAGCTGTCACTGTTTGCAGATGACATATTATACGTACAGAATCCTAAAGATGCTACCAGAAAACTACTAGAGCTAATCAGTGAATTTGGTAAAGTAGCAAGACACAACATTAATGCACAGACATCTCTTGCATTTCCTATACACTAATGATGAAAAATCTGAAAGAGAAATTAAGGAAACACTCCCATTTATCATTGCAACACAAAGAATATAATATCCAGGAGTAAATCTAACTAAGGAGACAAAAGACTTTTGTACAGAAAATTATAAGACACTGATGAAAGAAATTAAAAATGATACAAACATATGGAGGGATATACCATGTTCTTGGATTGGAAGAATCAACATTGTCAGAATGACTATACTACTCAAAGCAATCTACAGATTTAATGCATCCCTATCAAACTACCAATAGCATTTTTCACAGAACAAGAACAAAAAAAATTTTCACAATTTGTATGGAAACACAAACGGCCCCAAATATTCAAACCAACCTTGAGAAAGAAAAACATAACTGTAAGAATCAGGCTTCCAGATTTCAGACTATATTACAAAGCTACAGGAATCAAGATAGTATGGTATTGGCACAAAAACAGAAATATAGATCAATGGAACAGGATAGAAAGCCCAGAGATAAACCCCTGCACATATGGTCACCTTATCTTTGATAAAGGAGACAAGAATATAAAATAGAGAAAAGACTGTCTCTTCAATAAGTGGTGCTGAGAAAACTGGCCAGCTACTTGTGAAGAACGAAATTAGAACACTTCTTAACACCATATACAAAAATAAACTCAAAATGGATTAAAGACCTAAATGTAAGGCCAGACACTATAAAACTCTTAGAGGAAAACATAGGCAGAACACTCTATGGCATAAATCACAGCAAGATCCTTTTTGATCCACCTCCTAGAAAAATGGAAATAAAAACAAAAATAAACAAATGAGACTTAATGAACCTTAAAAGCTTTTGCACAGCAAAGGAAACCATAAACAAGACAAAAAGACAACTCTCAGAATGGGAGAAAATATTTGTAAATGAAGCAACTGACAAAGGATTAATCTCCAAAATTTACAAGCAACTCATGCAGCTCAATAACAAAAATCAAACAACCCAATCCAAAAATTGGCAGAAGATCTAAATAGACATTTCTCCAAAGAAGATATACAGATTTCCAACAAGCACATGAAAGAATGCTCAACATCACTAATCATTAGAGAAATGCAAATCAAAACTCCCTTGAGGTATCACCTCACACTGGTCAGAATGGTCATCATCAAAACATCTACAAACAATAAATGCTGGACAGGGTGTGGAGAAAAGGGAACCTTCTTGCACTGTTGGTGGAAATGTAAGTTGATACAGCCACTATGGAGAATCATATGGAGGTTCCTTTAAAAACTAAAAATAGAACTACCATACAATCCAGCAATCCCAGAACTGTGCATATACCCTGAGAAAACCATAATTCAAAAAGAGTCATGTACCACAATATTCATTGCAACTTTATTTACAATAGCCAGGACATGGAAGCAACCTAGGTGTCTATCAACAGATGAATAGATAAAGAAGATGTGGCACATATATACAATGGGGTATTTCTCAACCATACAAAGAAACGAAATTGAGTTATTTGTAGTGAGTTGGATGGAGGTAGACTCTGTCATACAGAGTGAAGTAAGTGAGAAAGAGAAAAACAAATGCCGTATGCTAACTCATATATATGGAATCTAAAAAGCAAACCAAAAAAAAGAGGTCTTGAAGAACCTAGGGGCAAGATGGGAATAAAGACTCAGACATACTAGAGAATGGACTTGAGGACATGGGGAAGGGGAAGGGTAAGCTGAGACAAAGTGAGAGAGTGGCATGGACATATATATACTACCAAATGTAAAATAGATAGCTAGTGGGAAGCAACCGCATAACACAGGTAGATCAGATCGGTGCTTTGTGACCACCTGGAGGGGTGGCATAGTGAGGGTGGGAGGAAGTTGCAAGAGGGAGGGTATATGGGATATATGTATACATATAACTGATTTACTTTGTTATACAGCAGAAACTAACACACGATTGTAGAGAAATTGTACTCCAATAAGGTGTTAAAAAATATGCTAAAGAGCACTAGTACTCGTGAAAATGCAAATTAAACAACAATGAGGTAGATAATCTTTCACATTCACCACATAAGGCCACATTAAAAATCCACCAATACCAACTGCAGGAGAGATGTTGTAAGAGATAATCTATCACTGTTGTTGATGGAATTGTGATGTTAATAAAATTACGATGTACCAGTTGCTGATGCAAATTTATACAATTATGTGGAAGAGCACACATTCTATCAAGTGGAAGCTATGCATACCTGTTACATATCTAGTATGTACTCTGGAGAAACCTCTCCCATGTGCTCAAGGAGTCACGTACAATGATGTTCACTGGAGTTCTTCATAATATTGAAGGTTTGACAACAACTCATAAAGTAAACAGGTGAATAAATATATAAACTATGCCATTTTAGTCAATGAAATTCCATGTAGCACTTAAAATGGATCAGTGAAACAAATATGAAACAGGGATAAATTACAAAACAATGTTGAGTGGCCCAAAAATGAAATGGAATACTGAATGGTGTCATGCCGTTTGCATTTTTTCAAAAACATTCTGTATAAATTAGGGATGCCTACATATTTAGCAAAAAATATTTATAAAAATAATGCACATAAAGGTTATTCACCGATTTTGAGGTGTTTATCTCTGCAGAGAAAGGGGGTAATCAGGGGGACTCCAATGATTTTCACTGTTATTTCCTTAAAAAATATGTTCTGAAGCAAATGTGCTAAATGATAAAGTGTTAAATCAAGTAGAAGGTGTATGTGTACCCATCATATCATTCCCATTTTTTTATGTGTAGTTAAAATATTTCATATTTAAATTTATAATTAAGAACTTTATAGATGTATAAGTAAAAGAAGACAAAGAAAAGGAGGAGATGACAGGCTGGCAATAACAATAGTGGCCATGTCTTCAAGATGTTTTAGTTCAATACAGCCTAAACATGTAGAACCACAAAGGTTTGTCATCCCTTACTTATTAGTGTCCCCCAGAATTGAGTATAAATCCTTCTGTTTATACTCCATACCAATTAAACTTGTGGACAACATGGGATTCCATATAAGAAAACTGAAGTCCTTGAGGCTGTATTTCCCTGAATGGGCATATAGTAAAAATTAAAAAATGCTGGTTCACTGACTGAATCAATAAATAACTATCAAGGTGATTAAATAACCAAAATAGTACCAGTAAATGCACCATACAGTGGGGTGACAAGCTTAACTGTCAGAGTATAAAGTAACTTAAAATTTTAAAAAAAGATATTCAAAATTACCCTTGAAAATACTGTAGAAAATATCCATGTTGGGTCTCATTGAGGTTAAATACAGCATCTCACCTACTGTCTTGAAACTTTTTTTTTTTCAGTTAAACAGCTATATAATAAATATAAAGAGTAGTTGTCTTGCATTTAGGAATGAAATTATAGTAAAACTATGTATCTTTAAATGTTATAATCACACTCAGGGAGAAGTTTATGCTATCAGAAGCATGAGAACCTGAGCTTAAGGTTCTCCTGAGCAGATCTTTGTCTCCCATGTCAAAGTTACTGTTGAAGTGTGCACTCAGTGAACAGAATAGTGGAAAGAATCATGTGCTATAAAATCACGGTTTATCTTTCATTTGTCTTTATAGATCAAGCAAGCATTGGTTTGGCCAATACGTTTGGTCGGAATTTTCCGTAAGAGGTTACAGAAAACCAGAATGAACTTTTTGGCCAACCAATAGAAGTGAATTTACATGAGTTAATACAGAATATGATGTGATCCAACTTTATTTTATTTTTTTTTCTTTTTTTTTTTTTTAACAGCTTTATTGGGGTATAATTGCTTTACAATGGTGTGTTAGTTTCCGCTTTATAACAAAGTGAATCAGCTATACATATACATATGTTCCCATATGACTTCCCTCTTGCGTCTCCCTCCCTCCCACTCTCCCCATCCCACCCCTCCAGGCTGTCACAAAGCCCCGAGCTAATATCCCTGTGCCTTGCGGCTGCTTCCCCTTAGCTATCTACCTTACTACGTTTGTTAGTGGGTATATGCCCATGACTCTCTCTCGCCCTGTCAAAACTCACCCTTCCCCCTCCCCATATCCTCAAGTCCGTTCTCCAGTAGGTCTGCGTCTTTTTTCCTGTCTTACCCCTAGGTTCTTCATGACATTTTTTTCCCTTAAATTCCATATATATGTGTTAGCATACGGTATTTGTCTTTTTCTTTCTGACTTACTTCACTCTGTATGACAGACACTAGGTCTATCCATCTCATTACAAATAGCTCAATTTCATTTCTTTTTAAGGCTGAGTAATATTCCATTGTGTATATGTGCCACATCTTCTTTATCCATTCATCCGATGATGGGCGCTTAGGTTGTTTCCATCTCCGGGCTATTGTAAATAGAGCTGCAATGAACATTTTGGTACATGACTCTTTTTGAATTTTGGTTTTCTCAGGGTATATGCCCAGTAGTGGGATTGCTGGGTCATACGGTAATTCTATTTGTAGTTTTTTAAGGAACCTCCATACTGTTCTCCATAGTGGCTGAACCAATTCACATTCCCACCAGCAGTGCAAGAGTGTCCCCTTTTCTCCACACCCTCTCCAGCATTTATTGTTTATAGATTTTTTGATGATGGCCATTCTGACTGGTGTGAGATGATATCTCACTGTAGTTTTGATTTGCATTTCTCTAATGATTAATGATGTTGAGCATTCTTTCATGTGTATGTTGGTATTCTGTATATCTTCTTTGGAGAAATGTCTGTTTAGGTCTTCTGCCCATTTTTGGATGGGGTTGTTTGTTTTTTTGTTATTGAGCTGCATGAGCTGCTTGTAAATTTTGGAGATTAATCCTTTGTCAGTTGCTTCATTTGCAAATGTTTTCTCCCATTCTGAGGGTTGTCTTTTGGTCTTGATTATGGTTTCCTTTGCTCTGCAAAAGCTTTGAAGTTTCATTAGGTCCCATTTATTTTTGTTTTTATTTCCATTACTCTAGGAGGTGGGTCAGAAAGGATCTTGCTGTGATTTATGTCATAGAGTGTTCTGCCTATGTTTTCCTCTAAGAGTTTGATAGTTTCTGGCCTTACATTTAGGTCTTTAATCCATTTTGAGCTTATTTTTGTGTATGGTGTTAGGGAGTGATCTAATCTCATACTTTTATATGTACCTGTCCAGTTTTCCCAGCACCATTTATTGAAGAGGCTGTCCATTCTCCACTGTACATTCCTGCCTCCTTTATCAAAGATAAGGTGTCCATATGTGCGTGGGTTTACCTCTGGGCTTTCTATCCTGTTCCACTGATCTATCTTTCTGTTTTTGTGCCAGTACCATACTTTTTTTTTTTTTTTTTTTTAAACATCTTTATTGGGGTATAATTGCTTTACAATGGTGTGTTAGTTTCTGCTTTACAACAAAGTGAATCAGCTATACATATACATATGTTCCCATATGTCTTCCCTCTTGCGTCTCCCTCCCTCCCACTCTCCCCATCCCACCCCTCCAGGCTGTCACAAAGCACCGAGCTAATATCCCTGTGCCTTGCGGCTGCTTCCCCCCAGCTATCTATCTTACTACGTTTGTTAGTGTGTATATGTCCATGACTCTCTCGCCCTGTCAAAACTCACCCTTCCCCCTCCCCATATCCTCAAGTCCGTTCTCCAGTAGGTCTGTGTCTTTATTCCTGTTTTACCCCTAGGTTCTTCATGACATTTTTTTTTTCCCCTTAAATTCCATATATATGTGTTAGCATACGGTATTTGTCTTTTTCTTTCTGACTTACTTCACTCTGTATGACAGACTCTAGGTCTATCCATCTCATTACAAATAACTCAATTTCATTTCTTTTTAAGGCTGAGTAATATTCCATTGTGTATATGTGCCACATCTTCTTTATCCATTCATCCGATGATGGGCGCTTAGGTTGTTTCCATCTCCGGGCTATTGTAAATAGAGCTGCAATGAACATTTTGGTACATGACTCTTTTTGAATTTTGGTTTTCTCAGGGTATATGCCCAGTAGTGGGATTGCTGGGTCATATGGTAATTCTATTTGTAGTTTTCTAAGGAACCTCCATACTGTTCTCCACAGTGGCTGAACCAATTCACATTCCCACCAGCAGTGCAAGAGTGTCCCCTTTTCTCCACACCCTCTCCAGCATTTATTGTTTATAGATTTTTTGATGATGGCCATTCTGACTGGTGTGAGATGATATCTCATTGTAGTTTTGATTTGCATTTCTCTAATGATTAATGATGTTGAGCATTCTTTCATGTGTTTGTTGGCATTCTGTATATCTTCTTTGGAGAAATGTCTATTTAGGTCTTCTGCCCATTTTTGGATGGGGTTGTTTGTTTTTTTGTTATTGAGCTGCATGAGCTGCTTGTAAATTTTGGAGATTAATCCTTTGTCAGTTGCTTCATTTGCAAATGTTTTCTCCCATTCTGAGGGTTGTCTTTTGGTCTTGGTTATGGTTTCCTTTGCTGTGCAAAAGCTTTGAAGTTTCATTAGGTCCCATTTGTTTATTTTTGTTTTTATTTCCATTACTCTAGGAGGTGGGTCAGAAAGGATCTTGCTGTGATTTATGTCATAGAATGTTCTTCCTATGTTTTCTTCTAAGAGTTTGATAGTTTCTGGCCTTACATTTAGGTCTTTAATCCATTTTGAGCTTATTTTTGTGTATGGTGTTAGGGAGTGATCTAATCTCATACTTTTACATGTACCTGTCCAGTTTTCCCAGCACGATTTATTGAAGAGGCTGTCCTTTCTCCACTGTACATTTCTGCCTCCTTTATCAAAGATAAGGTGTCCGTATGTGCGTGGGTTTATCTCTGGGCTTTCTATCCTGTTCCACTGATCTATCTTTCTGTTTTTGTGCCAGTACCATACTGTCTTGATTACTGTTGCTTTGTAGTATAGTCTGAAGTCAGGGAGCCTGATTCCTCCAGCTCCTTTTTTCGTTCTCAAGATTGCTTTGGCTATTCGGGGTCTTTTGTGTTTCCATACAAATTGTGAAATTTTTTGTTCTCGTTCTGTGAAAAATGCCAGTGGTAGTTTGATAGGGATTGCATTGAATCTGTAGATTGCTTTGGGTAGTAGAGTCATTTTCACAATGTTGCTTCTTCCCATCCAAGAACATGGTATATCTCTCCATCTATTTGTATCATCTTTAATTTCTTTCATCAGTGTCTTATAATTTTCTGCATACAGGTCTTTCATCTCCTCAGGTAGGTTTATTCCTAGATATTTTATTCTTTTTGTTGCAATGGTAAATGGGAGTGTTTTCTTTTTTTTTTTTTTTTTTTTTTTTTTTAAACATCTTTATTGGGGTATAATTGCTTTACAATGGTGTGTTAGTTTCTGCTTTACAACAAAGTGAATCAGCTATACATATACATATGTTCCCATATGTCTTCCCTCTTGCGTCTCCCTCCCTCCCACTCTCCCCATCCCACCCTTCCAGGCTGTCACAAAGCACCGAGCTAATATCCCTGTGCCTTGCGGCTGCTTCCCCCCAGCTATCTACCTTACTACGTTTGTTAGTGTGTATATGTCCATGACTCTCTCTCGCCCTGTCAAAACTCACCCTTCCCCCTCCCCATATCCTTAAGTCCGTTCTCCAGGAGGTCTGCGTCTTTATTCCTATCTTACCCCTAGGTTCTTCATGACATTTTTTTCCCTTAAATTCCATATATATGTGTTAGCATACGGTATTTGTCTTTTTCTTTCTGACTTACTTCACTCTGTATGACAGATTCTAGGTCTATCCATCTCATTACAAATAGCTCAATTTCATTTCTTTTTAAGGCTGAGTAATATTCCATTGTGTATATGTGCCACATCTTCTTTATCCATTCATCCGATGATGGGCGCTTAGGTTGTTTCCATGTCCTGGCTATTGTAAATAGAGCTGCAATGAACATTTTGGTACATGACTCTCTTTGAATTTTGGTTTTCTCAGGGTATATGCCAAGTAGTGGGATTGCTGGGTCATATGGTAATTCTATTTGTAGTTTTCTAAGGAACCTCCATACTGTTCTCCACAGTGGCTGAACCAATTCACATTCCCACCAGCAGTGCAAGAGTGTCCCCTTTTCTCCACACCCTCTCCAGCATTTATTGTTTATAGATTTTTTGATGATGGCCATTCTGACTGGTGTGAGATGATATCTCATTGTAGTTTTGATTTGCATTTCTCTAATGATTAATGATGTTGAGCATTCTTTCATGTGTTTGTTGGCATTCTGTATATCTTCTTTGGAGAAATGTCTATTTAGGTCTTCTGCCCATTTTTGGATGGGGTTGTTTGGTTTTTTGTTATTGAGCTGCATGAGCTGCTTGTAAATTTTGGAGATTAATCCTTTGTCAGTTGCTTCATTTGCAAATGTTTTCTCCCATTCTGAGGGTTGTCTTTTGGTCTTGGTTATGGTTTCCTTTGCTGTGCAAAAGCTTTGAAGTTTCATTAGGTCCCATTTGTTTATTTTTGTTTTTATTTCCATTACTCTAGGAGGTGGGTCAGAAAGGATCTTGCTGTGATTTATGTCATAGAATGTTCTTCCTATGTTTTCTTCTAAGAGTTTGATAGTTTCTGGCCTTACATTTAGGTCTTTAATCCATTTTGAGCTTATTTTTGTGTATGGTGTTAGGGAGTGATCTAATCTCATACTTTTACATGTACCTGTCCAGTTTTCCCAGCACGATTTATTGAAGAGGCTGTCCTTTCTCCACTGTACATTTCTGCCTCCTTTATCAAAGATAAGGTGTCCGTATGTGCGTGGGTTTATCTCTGGGCTTTCTATCCTGTTCCACTGATCTATCTTTCTGTTTTTGTGCCAGTACCATACTGTCTTGATTACTGTTGCTTTGTAGTATAGTCTGAAGTCAGGGAGCCTGATTCCTCCAGCTCCTTTTTTCGTTCTCAAGATTGCTTTGGCTATTCGGGGTCTTTTGTGTTTCCATACAAATTGTGAAATTTTTTGTTCTCGTTCTGTGAAAAATGCCAGTGGTAGTTTGATAGGGATTGCATTGAATCTGTAGATTGCTTTGGGTAGTAGAGTCATTTTCACAATGTTGCTTCTTCCCATCCAAGAACATGGTATATCTCTCCATCTATTTGTATCATCTTTAATTTCTTTCATCAGTGTCTTATAATTTTCTGCATACAGGTCTTTCATCTCCTCAGGTAGGTTTATTCCTAGATATTTTATTCTTTTTGTTGCAATGGTAAATGGGAGTGTTTTCTTGATTTCACTTTCACATCTTTCATCATTAGTATATAGGAATGCCAGAGATTTCTGTGCATTAATTTTGTATCCTGCTACTTTACCAAATTCATTGATTAGCTCTAGTAGTTTTCTGGTAGCATCTTTAGGATTCTCTATGTATAGTATCATGTCATCTGCAAACAGTGACAGCTTTACTTCTTCTTTTCCTATTTGGATTCCTTTTATTTCCTTTTCTTCTCTGATTGCTGTGGCTAAAACTTCCAAAACTATGTTGAATAAGAGTGGTGAGAGTGGGCAACCTTGTCTTGTTCCTGATCTTAGTGGAAATGCTTTCAGTTTTTCACCATTGAGGATGATGTTTGCTGTGGGCTTGTCATATATGGCCTTTATTATGTTGAGGAAAGTTCCCTCTATGCCTACTTTCTGCAGGGTTTTTATCATAAATGGGTGTTGAATTTTGTCGAAAGCTTTCTCTGCATCTATTGAGATGATCATATGGTTTTTCTCCTTCAATTTGTTAATATGGTGTATCACATTGATAGATTTGCGTATATTGAAGAATCCTTGCATTCCTGGAATAAACCCCACTTGATCATGGTGTATGATCCTTTTAATGTGCTGTTGGATTCTGTTTGCTAGTATTTTGTTGAGGATTTTTGCATCTAGGTTCATCAGTGATATTGGCCTGTAGTTTTCTTTCTTTGTGACATCCTTGTCTGGTTTTGGTATCAAGGTGATGGTGACCTCGTAGAACGAATTTGGGAGTGTTCCTCCCTCTGCTATATTTTGGAAGAGTTCGAGAAGGATAGGTGTTAGCTCTTCTCTAAACGTTTGATAGAATTCACCTGTGAAGCCATCTGGTCCTGGGCTTTTGTTTGTTGGAAGATTTTTAATCACAGTTTCAATTTCAGTGCTTGTGATTGGTCTGTTCATATTTTCTATTTCTTCCTGATTCAGTCTTGGCAGGTTGTGCATTTCTAAGAATTTGTCCATTTCTTCCAGATTGTCCATTTTATTGGCATAGAGTTGCTTGTAGTAATCTCTCATGTTTTTTTTATTTCTGCAGTGTCAGTTGTTACTTCTCCTTTTTCATTTCTAATTCTATTGATTTGAGTCTTCTCCTTTCTTTTCTTGATGAGTCTGGCTAGTGGTTTATCTATTTTGTTTATCTTCTCTAAGAACCAGCTTTTAGTTTTATTGATCTTTGCTATCGTTTCCTTCATTTCTTTTTCATTTATTTCTGATCTGATTTTTATGATTTCTTTCCTTCTGCTAGCTTTGGGGTTTTTTTGTTCTTCTTTCTCTAATTGCTTGAGGTGCAAGGTTAGGTTGTTTATTCGAGATGTTTCCTGCTTCTTAAGGTGGGCTTGTATTGCTATAAACTTCCCCCTTAGAACTGCTTTTGCTGCATCCCATAGGTTTTGGGTCGTTGTGTCTCCATTGTCATTTGTTTCTAGGTATTTTTTTATTTCCTCTTTGATTTCTTCAGTGATCACTTCATTATTTAGTGTATTGTTTAGCCTCCATGTGTTTCTATTTTTTACTGAACTTTTCCTGTAATTGATATCTAGTCTCATGGCATTGTGGTCAGAAAAGATACTTGATAAAATTTCAGTTTTCTTAAATTTACCAAGGCTTGATTTGTGACCCAAGATATGATCTATCCTGGAGAATGTTCCGTGAGCACTTGAGAAAAATGTGTATTCTGTTGTTTTTGGATGGAGTGTCCTATAAATATCAATTAAGTCCATCTTGTTTAATGTATCATTTAAAGCTTGTGTTTCCTTATTTATTTTCATTTTGGATGATCTGTCCATTGGTGAAAGTGGGGTGTTAAAGTCCCCTACTATGAATGTGTTACTGTCGATCTCCCCTTTTACGGCTGTTAGTATTTGCCTTATGTATTGAGGTGCTCCTATGTTGGGTGCATAAATATTTACAATTGTTATATCTTCTTCTTGGATGGATCCCTTGATCATTATGTAGTGTCCTTCTTTATCCCTTTTAATAGTCCTTATTTTAAAGTCTATTTTGTCTGATATGAGAATTGCTACTCCAGCTTTCTTTAGGTTTCCATTTGCATGGAATATCTTTTTCCATCCCCTTACTTTCAGTCTGTATGTGTCTCTAGGTCTGAAGTGGGTCTCTTGTAGACAGCATATATAAGGGTCTTGTTTTTGTATCCATTCAGCCAATCTGTGTCTTTTGGTGGCAGCATTTAGTCCATTTACATTTAAGGTAATTATTGATATGTATGTTCCTATTCCCATTTTCTATATTGTTTTGGGTTCGTTATTATAGGTCGTTTCCTTCTCTTGCATTTCTTGTCTAGAGAAGTTCCTTTAGCATTTGCTGTAAAGCTGGTTTGATGGTGCTGAACTCTCTCAGCTTTTGCTTGTCTGTAAAGGTTTTAATTTCTCCATCAAATCTGAATGAGATCCTTGCTGGGTAGAGTAGTCTTGGTTGCAGGTTTTTCTCCTTCATCACTTTCAGTATGTCCTGCCACTCCCTTCTGGCTTGTAGGGTTTCTGCTGAGAGATCAGCTGTTAACCTTATGGGGATTCCCTTGTGTGTTATTTGTTGTTTTTCCCTTGCTGCTTTTAATATGCTTTATTTGTATTTAACTTTTGACAGTTTGATTAATATGTGTCTTGGAGTATTTCTCCTTGTATTTATCCTGTATGGGACTCTCTGTGCTTCCTGGACTTGATTAACTATTTCCTTTCCCATATGAGGGAAGTTTTCAACTATAATCTCTTCAAATATTTTCTCAGTCCCTTTCTTTTTTTCTTCTTCTTCTGGAACCCCTATAATTCGAATGTTGGTGCATTTAATGTTGTCCCAGAGGTCTCTGAGCCTGTCCTCAGTTCTTTTCATTCTTTTTTCTTTATTCTGCTCTGCAGTAGTTATTTCCAGTACTTTATCTTCCAGGTCGCTTATCCATTCTTCTGCCTCAGTTATTCTGCTATTGATCCCATCTAGAGTACTTTTAATTTCATTTATTGCGTTGTTCATCGTTGCTTGTTTCATCTTTATTTCTTCTAGGTCCTTGTTAACTGTTTCTTGCATTTTGTCCATTCTACTTCCAAGATTTTGGATCATCCTTACTATCATTATTCTGAATTCTTTTTCAGGTAGATTGCCTGTTTCCTCTTCATTTGTTAGGTCTGGTGGGTTTTTATCTTGCTCCTTCATCTGCTGTTTGTTTTTCTGTCTTATCATTTTGCTTATCTTACTGTGTTTGGGGTCTCCTTTTTGCAGGCTGCACATTTGTAGTTCCCGTTGTTTTTGATGTCCGTCTCCAGTGGCTAAGGTTGTTTCAGTGGGTTGTGTAGGCTTCCTGGTGGAGGGGACTAGTGCCTGTGTTGTGCTGGATGAGGCTGGATCTTGTCTCTCTGGTGGGCAGGTTCACATCTGGTGGTGTGTTTTGGGCTGTCTGTGGCCTTATTATGATTTTAGGCAGCCTCTCTGCTAATGGGTGTGGTTGTGTTCCTGTTTTGCTAGTTGTTTGGCATAGGTTGTCCAGCCCTGTGGCTTGCTGGTCGTTGAGTGAAGCTGGGTGCTGGTATTAAGATGGAGGTCTCTGGGAGATTTCCACCGTTTAATATTATGTGGAGCTGGGAGGGCTCTTGTTGACCAGTGTCCTGAAGTTGGCTCTCCTACCTCAGAGGCAGAGCCCTGACTCCTGGGCTGGAGCACCAAGAGCCTTTCATCCACATGGCTCAGAATAAAAGGGAGAAAAAGTAGCGAGAATTAGTAGAAGTATGAGGAAAGAAAGAAGGAAAGGAGGAAAGGAAGGAAGGAAGAAAGAAGCAAAGAAGGAAAGAAAAGAGGGAGGGAGGGAGGGAGGAAGGAAGAAAGGAGGGAAAGAAGGAAAAAAGACAGAAAGAAAGAAGATACAGTAAAAATAAAATAAAGTATAATATAGTTATTGAATTAAAAAATATTTAGAAAAAAAAAAACGGACGGATAGAACCTTAGGACAAATGTTGGAAGCAAATCTATACAGAGAAAATCTTACACAGAAGCATACACATACACGTTCACAAAAAGGTAAAGGGGGAAAAATCATAAATCTTGCTCTCAGAGACCACCTCCTCAATTTGGGGTGATTCGTTGTCTAAAGGAGGGAAGGAAGGAAGGAAAGAAAGAAAGAAAGAACGAAGGTAAAGTATAATAAAGTTATTACAATTAAAATTAATTATTAAGAAAAAAAAAATTAAAAAAACCATGGACGGATAGAGCCCTAGGACAAATGGTGGAGGCAAGAGTATACAGATAAGATCTCACACAGAAGCATACACGTACACATTCACAAAAAGAGGAAAAGGGAAAAAAATCATAGATCTCGCTCCTAAATTCCACCTCTTCAATTTGGGATCATTCCTTGTCTATTCAGGTATTCCACAGATGCAGGGTATATCAAGTTGATTGTGGAGCTTTAATCCGCTGCTTCTGTTGCTGCTGGGAGAGATTTCCCTTTCTCTTCTTTGTTCTCACAGCTCACAGGAGCTCAGCTTTGGATTTGGCCCTGCCTCTGCGTGTAGGTCGCTGGAGGGCGTCTGTTTTTTGCTCAGACAGGACGGGGTTAAAGGAGCCGCTGATTCGGGGGCTCCGGCTCACTCAGGCCGGGGGTTGGGGGATGGGGGAAGGAGGGGCACTGCGTGCGGGGCGGGCCTGCGGCGGCAGAGGCGGCATGACGTTGCGGCAGAGGCAGGCGTGACGTTGCACCAGCCTGAGGCCCGCCGTGCGTACTCCCGGGGAAGTTGTCCCTGGATCCCGGGAACCTGGCAGTGGCGGGCTGCACTGGCTCCGCGGAAGAGGGGTGTGGAGAGTGACCTGTACTCGCACACAGGCCCCTTGGTGGCGGCAGCAGCAGCCTTAGCGTCTCCCGCCCGTCTCTGTGTTTCGCGCTTTTAGCCGCTGCTCGCGCCCGTCTCTGGGGTTCGCGTTTTTAGCCGCGGCTCGCACCCGTCTCTGGGGTTCGCGCTTTTAGCCGCAGCTCGCGCCCGTCTCTAGGGTTCGCGCTTTTAGCCGTGGCTCGCGACCGTCTCTGGAGTTCCTTTAAGCAGCGCTCTTAAACCCCTTTCCTCGCGCACCAGGAAACAAAGAGGGAAGAAAAAGTCTCTTGCCTCTTTGGCCGGTGCAGGCTTTTCCCCGAACTGCCTCCCGGCTAGTCGTGGTGCACTAACCCCTTCAGGCTATGTTCAAGCCGCCAACCCCAGTCCTCTCCCTGCGCTCCGTCCAAAACCGAAACCCGAGCCTCCGTGACCCAACTTTAAATGGAATTGTTTCGTTATTACCAAAATAATCATAATTTATTAAAGCATGTAGAAACCTGTAATTTCACCAATTCAACATCATCCTTACATGCTCATATTAATGATTCCATGATCATTTGTTTATTTTGGATCAATTCAAAAGAAGACAACATCTTCTAGAAACTTCACCACTACATTTAATTTCTATAAACTGCTGCACCTACACCTAAAAACTTCACAGTTTATCATAATTTTCTAAAGTGTGTGTGCCTGCCACATACCATATTCCAAAATGTCAACCCAGGAAACACATATTTTAAGAGCATGATAGAGTGTTGTCTACAGCCCTGATCCCTTCAGTATTTTTATGCCAAATTGAAGGCAGGCTTACCAAATTTTCAAATGATAAGAGGCTCAGAGATATAGGAAATATTTTCAAATAAAAAAAAGAGTTTGGAATGATATGATGAATAAAGCAACATGGAATTTAAAAGAACTAAATGTAAGGCCTTGGGCCCGAGTTGAAAATTCAACCTCTCAAATAGAAGATGGGGGAGATAGATGTCAGGAACATCACATTTGAAAAAGAATTAGAAATTTCAATCAACAAGAAGTTCATCAGAGTAATGGGGTTGCTTGGCGCTTCATAGAGAAAACAAACCTTTTTGTTGGGAATGAAAGCCCAAATATAGGAAAGTACTATATAAACTCTAATGATATTACTAATTTGAGTGTATTAATATGTCATAGTTTGTACAGTTACATTTCAATGTAAGCCCATTTCAACAAATAAATTAATACATCCAAATATGGCTAAAAGGATAGTGTTTCTGTTGTCTATTGCTGTACAAAAAGCCAGCCCCAAACTTAGTGCCTTAAGGGTATTTTTTCCACAATTCTCTAGTATGGGAATTTAGTCAGGATTCTGCTGGGTGGTTGTTCTGCTCCAAATTGTGTCAGCTCTTGTCAATTCACTTTCAACTGCATTTAGCTTAAACCTAGGCTGAATCAGAAGGTCCATTAAGTCTGGTGTCTCAGGGTCCTCCACATGGCCTCTCTCTCTCCACATGTTTATTATCATTTGTAGTCTAAGTCAGGATTTCACAGGTTCTCCATTATTGACATTTTGGGCTGAAAAATTTTTTGCTTGGTTATGTTCTCTTCTTTGTAGGATGTTTAGCAGAATCTTTGGTCCCTACCCACTAGATCTCAGAGGCAGCCTTTCCCTCTCTCCTTCCAGATATGACAACCAAAAATATCTCCAGACATTGCCAAATGTCCCAGATACTTTCATTTCTTCTTTTGACATACTTATTCATATTACTACCTCTTAATGTTGTTGCAGATATTGAGATAATAAATGCAAAGCCCTGCATACAATTCCTGGTGTTTAGTAAATGTTCAATAAATGTTTATTATTATTATTGTCCTCACCTTATACTTATGAATTTGCACAAGGTTCATTTTAAGGACAGTGATTATGAAATAATTTCCATTAGAATTTTGTAGCTCCTAAGGCTCTCTGCAAAATACCTGCTCCCACTTATGTTAACCTGGAAAAGGCTTCTCTCTCTGTGCAGCCTTGCCATCTTTGTTGTCAAAATGGAGTGCATGGTGTCCTAAACTATGGTGTTTCATGGTGTTTTCCCTACTGCTGTGGTGAGGAGAAATTGTGGTGGAAAAAATTACTTACCAATTTGAATCCAAACTGAAATCAGATTTTTTTCCGTTGAGTATCTGCATTATAACCATATTATTATCCATAATATTAACAATCATCTTGTTTTTATACAGCAGTTTAGGTTTTAACAAGTTACCTCAGTGCTTCTACTGTCCTATTAGAAGCATTGTATACATTTTTTATGAAGTGGATTTATTCTTAAATAAGTAGTAAGATTAAATGAAATTTAAGTTGCTTAAATACTGAATGACCATGATTTTATTTTAATCTGTTGGCATTTCTCAAGGTCTATTAATTCATATAAGGACCATTTAGAAATGAAGGAGTGAGAATTTCATGAATTTAAGTCCAAGACATATGTAGTTTTGTAAGGCATTAAAAATTATATAAACATAATTTAATGGCAGTTCTCTGTGAGAGGCAGTCCTTAATATAATTTAAAGGCAGTCATTAAAATTCAATTGAACTTCAGCAATAAAATTCCAACAAAAATATCAAGTAAGTATCCAGGTGAAATCAGCTTTTGGTTTTGTTGGAAACTACTATCTATGCAATAGGCTTTCAACCTTTTCTCAGATGTGTGAGATGGAAGTATTATGTAAAACAAAACAAGGAAGAGGAAGATAATTCAGTGTAGGGACTATGACAGGGTTGAAGAGCTGGCCAAAGTTCTGGAAATGTGATTTTCCCAAGAATGATAAGAACAAAGACATGATTATAGCAAATCCCTCAATGACATCTCAGATGTGGCAAAGTCTGGGACTAAAATGATTGAAATTTTAGCTGCATCCAGCATAGGATAGGATGTCTTTATACATTGATGGAATTGAAAGATGAAAAAGAAAAAAATCACCAACCTGCTCTTGGATAAATGAGAATACAATGACTAGAAGGCAAGTAAGTTATTTTCAGGTAGTGTGTGCTCTAAAGAAATTTGACAGGAAGAGAGCTATAGTTAGAAGGTCAATATAAACCAGGAAGTCTCAAAGTGATTAAAAGAAGATCTTGGCTTAAGTTTGTCTCTTAGAATTATTTTATACATAGGTTCCTTTCTGTTCAGATATTTTAATAAATTGAGTATAAAAATAATAATAAATTAGGACATTCAGGTATTTTTTAGAGGATTTGGATAGACAAAACTTTCAGATTTCCCTACCCTACTATACACAAACTCTCTTTCTCCTTTTCCTTACTGATTTTCATTAGTGTGACTTAAGAACCCAACACTATACTGAAATTATTATCTTAAATATCTCAAAAACTATTCTTTGGAAAAATCCAATGTTCTTTCCTGATCTTCATTATCCTCAATATCTTTTAAAACACTAGATGCTTTTGCATTGTTTCTTTAGACCTTCTATCTGACAATTTTTGTTTTGTCATCTTCTCTGAATATTTATTTTATTATTACTTAATACTAATATCTGTTAATTTCCACCCATGTCCCATCCTTCATGCCTTTATTTCTGCCTATTCACTCCCTCAGAAAGATATCCACTATTGTTTCTTCAACTATTACTAACAGTAAGGTGAATTCCAAATCTAAATTCTAAAATATGAATCTAGTTATTTACATTCCAAAACTCTATAAAGTATGTCTGCTTAGATGACACATCTGTACTAACCAGGACAGGAGAGACTCTGTTGCACAATAAATAAGTCTTGAAGATTAGTGACAATAGAAAAAGAGTTTTATTGCTACTCATGTCACACCAAATGTAGGGCAGATTGCTCTCTTCTAAACAATGACTCAAGGATCCTGATCTTTTCCTTTATAAAATATGACATCCAGAGTAGACACAGATGTGGAAGTGGCATACATCTCTTCCTACAACATTCCATTGGCCAGAACCTAGTCACATGATATCAACCTACTTTAAGACTCATAAATGTTGTCTTCATGTGAGCACAAAATAAAAATCAAATGGGATTTGGTGAACAAAGAATATTTTCTCCATCACAACATTCTCACTCAAGCTCAGTTCAACTCAGATCTAACTCATCTTCCTTCATAAACTGCAGTTAACCAACTATTTCAAACTATTTCTAATAGTCATTCACTACTTTTCTTGAGTATCTCAAGCTTAAAAACATTACCTATAATGAATCTTTCTATTTTATTCCTTATATAAAGTTTGACACCAAAACATGATTTCTTCTTTCAAAACATCAGTCATACATTCATACATTCTTGGTATTGATGTCTTAGTGTAGATACTCATAAAATTCTGCTTGTATTACTTTAAACAGCTTATTATATCATCTTCTTTTTTCACTTTATTCTGGATTTCCTTCTGTAAATATCTTCTTTACACGATGTTTCCTTCATGTCTATCCCTGGCATAAATGACTTCCTATTTTTCTTAGTATGCAGCCCAATCTCAGAACTTTGAATAATCTGGTCTCATATCACCCAGGTAGCATGATCTTCCATTGCTGTATTAGTCAGGGCTCTCCAGAGAAACAGAAGCAATAGAATATCTATATATACATATGAATCTACATCTTAATTCCAGCTCTATAATCTCTTTCTCTAACTAGAAAGAGATTTATTATATTATACTGGCTCACACAGCTATGGAGACTGAGAAATCTCACCTTCTGCTCTCAGGAAGCTGGTAGTGTTCTTCAAAGTCCTGAGAGCCAGATAGCCTTTGTGTAGATTCCAGTCTGGGTCTGAAGGCCTGGAAGCCAAAAGCACTGAAGGCAAAATATTGATGTCACAGCTTAAGCAGTCAGGGAGAGAGTACATTCAACTTTCATTTGCATTTTGTTATATTCTGGTCTTTGATGGATTGGATGATGCCAGTACACATTGGAGAGGACAATCTACTTTACTCAGTCCACCAATTCAAATGCTAATCTCTTCCAGAAACATTCTCAGAGACACACTCAGAAATAATGTTTAACAAGTAATCTTGGAATCCTGTGGGCCAGTCAAGTTGACAAATAAGATTAATCACTACAATTGCTCTCCAATATGTTCATGATAATCTAGATAAAGCATTTCCCTTATAACCCCCATCCTCCTCCTTCACTTTCCATACATATAGGTCATGCTATTATTTGTCTCCGTGATCTTTTCCTAACCTAAAGTACATCAACAATTTTCATCTATTCAAAACTGATTTACCCTTCAAGACCCACTTCTAGGATTTCCCTGGTGGCACAGTGGTTGAGAATCTGCCTGCCAATGCAGGGCACACAGGTTCGATCCCTGGTCCAGGAATATCCCACATGCCGTGGAACAGCTAAGTCCGTGCACCACAACTACTGAGCCCGTACACCTAGAACCCATGTTCCACAATAAGAGAAGCCACCGCAATGAGAAGCCCATGCACTGCAACGAAGAGTAGCCCCCGCTTGCTGCAACTAGCAAAAGCCTACACACAGCAATGAAGTCCCAATGCAGCCAAAAATAAATAAATAAAAAATAAATAAATTTATAAGACCCATTTCTACTGCTATGAAACATTTTCCTCTATTCCAGGCCATGCTAATCCCTTAATTCCCTGTACTCAGTTTAGCATTTCACTGTTTTTTCTTGTTTTGTGTTAGATTTTTCTCCTAAGTTAGTAGATAAGCACTAATTCAGGACTCACAGTTTTTTTTCATAATTGCATAATTTTACTCTTATGTACTCATTTGTGTCCTATTTTTCTCTTACAGCACCTAGGAGAGTGATAAGCATATAGTCAATTCTAAATAAAAATGTTGCAAGATTCAGAAAATTAAATGATAAGACACCAAGAAAAGTTGTTTATTCTTGTAACACATACTTCAATTAACATTTTCATGAATTCTATCAGGTTATTATTTTCCTGGGATATTGTTAGCAGTGTATAAATATTTTACAAGACTCCTAAAGAGCTTCAATATGGTATAAGTATTCTTACCATAAACCTACATTAAGATATTTAATTAACCCAAAATATTACATAACACATTTACTTATTGTGTGGTCATTGGCAATTTCTGGGCAACTTCCATCTCTGTTTCCAATTCACCTCACCAACTTGCAGAATTTGGTATTTGTCCATTAAATTTTTCCAGAAGGTTCAGGTCTCCCCTGAACATATACAGCTGTTCTCCTGGGTATTTGTGCTTTGGTCAAAGTCAGGTATGGACTTTCAAGATTTGATGACCTATGCTATTATTTCTGGCTGCTTAAATGGTTTTTCAGCTTGTGACTCCCCATCACTAAATTCTTGACTGCTCAGCAGAAGTGACAAAAATCAAATTTATTTTGTGGACATATTTCTTTCTTCCTTTAAATCCTTTTTGTCTCTGGAGAGTTATTTTTTTGTGCCCATATGTTTCTCCATGAATTACTCTGTCCCTTGGTTCTCTCTTTCCTCTTTGGCACATTCTTATAAAAACTTCTGTAACTCTCATTTTACTCTTAAATAAATACTTGAGTATAAAAACTTAGATCATCTATGCTTATATATACACACCTAAAATTAATTGAATCACACCAAAATTATATCAGGATATTTACAAACACCACTTTCTGTGCTATTGAAATAAACTGAAATTTGTTCCACATATGTTAATCCATCAGGGCCTCTGGCTTCCCTATCATATGCATTATCTTGTATATTTTCCAAGCAGCCTGACAATGACGTGGAGACATCTAATGGAATCCCTATCCTATAAGAATATTACTATTTTGTGAGTGATAAACTGGAAGAGACACTTGAGGAAAATCCTGTTTATAGAGTCTGATTTAAATATCTACAATTACCCAAGAAGGCAGGAAACACAGGATGTATTCCCAGCCCACAGACAAACAAATGAGGAACTTCAGGTTCCTCATTTGTAAAGTGACAGAGACAAACCAGATGATTTTTGAGGCCTGTTTGCAAATTATTATGCTATATTTTTTTCATCATTGATATTCATTGTGATTTGCAAAGAGATGAGAATTTTGAGCAAAGTCTTTTACTTTAATGTCTGTGCTCAGAAGTGCTGCTTATTGTGTTCAATGACTACTAATAAGGGGATTTAGATATTTCATAGGACGAGCTCCAATGCTCACCAGGATCTTCCTTCTCCTGAGTTGAAGATCCAAGAATATTCTCAGGTCTAATGTTCATCCTTCAGAGTGATCATGGATAACAAGAACCAAAACTTCTTTTTTTCAAAAAGCCAAGGTAATATAAACTAGCTTTGTGAGCATGAATCACACATTTATCAGCTCAACAGGAATGTTTTCAACCATCTTGCCATCAAAACTTTCCTGGAAAGGGAACAATATGATGTATGTGTAAGCACTTTCTAAAATGAAAATTTTATTTAATAGTAGCAATTATACTGCTAAAGGTAATAAAACTCAATGAAAATGATAGTATTATTAATTAGGCTTTTGAACACGGAGGTTGGTCCTAAATCCTGCACAAGGACTTATTATGTTTGTGTAGGTTAGCCTGGAAACCTACCACCATATACAATCAGGCACCATGATCATATATATATATGGATACAGACAGCTCTGTCTGCTCCAGAAGCCTAGAACCGGTGATCATTCAGTAGAAACAAATGCACCTGGTACCTGGATCTTGGTTTCTAAACATTATTATCCAATCAAAAACCCAGAGCACATTGGAGAAATGGCTGATACTAGTGCTTATGGCACACAAAATTAAGGATGAACCTGGAGCATGTTGTAGTGTCAAAAAGTAAGAAAATGTTAAAAGAAAGAAAGGAAGAAAGAAAGAAAGAAAGGCAGCATTGAGTTATAACCCAAAGAATAAAATGAGGGAGACTGAGAATAAATTTAACAACAACAAAAAATACCCTGCTCATTAATATCCTAAAACCCTCCCCAAGATCATAGTGAAAGGTTCTCTTTAATGTTATATGAAGGATAAAGAATTGGAGCCAGTAACCTTCATTTAAAATTTGGTTATGATCCTTATAGTGTGTCTTTGGGAAGTTGTTTAGCCAAAGCCTTGATTTCCCAGTTTATATATATATACATGTTTTCTGAGTTGTTATGAGTACCACATGAGATAATGCATACAAGAGCACTGTGAAACTATAAAGAAATATAAAAATATTAGATATTATCTATTAGCTTTAATCGCCTATTGCAGTAATTTTCAAAACATGATCTGGGGACCCTAAGGGATTTCTAAAGCCATATTGTGAAGTTCCAGAAAGCTAAATCACTTTCATAATAATCCTAAATTATTGTTTTTTTCATCCACATTCTTTCATGAGCATAGAGTGGAGCTCCTCAGAGACCACGTGTTATGTGATGACATCATCATTCTAAAGAGTGGGTTTTGTTTTTCTTGTGTTTTAATGACCTCTCAGTCTTAATTTCTCATATGGTAAATACAAATAGACATAACTCATATAAACAAAAGGCTTTGGAATTGTCAATTAATTTTAAGAATGTAAAGCTTTTTTGAGACCAAGAGATTTGAGAACTACTATTTTACTGCTTTATTATCTACTATAAAATTACTAAGGCACATTTTAAAAATTAAAACTAAAAATTCAGTCTTTCTAGGGCATAATTTATTTTAGATTATTTGAATTACTGCTAAACTATTCTGAATGAAACTGAGCAGAATCCTGTGGGGCCCTCCCAAGTATGAAAGTCCCTCCATGACCCATGCCTATTGTTTGTAGCTGAATTCTCCCAGTCCTCCTCTGATTCAAAGAAAGAGCAGGGTTTCCCTGGTGGTGCAGTGGTTGAGAGTCCGCCTGCCGATGCAGGGGACATGGGTTCGTGCCCCGGTCCGGGAAGATCCCACATGCCGCGGAGTGGCTGGGCCTGTGAGCCATGGCTGCTGAGCCTGCGCGTCCGGAGCCTGTGCTCTGCAACGGGAGAGGCCACAACGGTGAGAGGCCCGTGTACCGAAAAAAAAAAAAAAAAAAAAAAAAAAAGAGCAGGTTCAAAGAGTTAATAATTAGGACAATAGAGTCACAGAATCTTTCAGTGTCTGATGCACATTCCTGAGTTGTTTTACAGTTACTATAACCGCCACCAGAGGGAAAAAGCTAACTGCATGCTGACCAGACAGTAGCCATGCCATAAGCTGCTCCATCTTGAGCAGTACTGAATTTATGGCTAGCACAGTTCCAAGAACTTGCCTCAAGGGAATGGGATTGACACTATTGCTTATAATAATTTGTATCTTTGTGGGCATCAAAATAATTGTGGCTTGTTCTGCCCATACATGTAATAGGGCAACTAAATTGTCAGCAAAGAGTTGCTACAGACCCATGTCGACATCTTTCACTCTAAGAATATGGCACCCTATGTCAGCATGAAGAAGTTACAGAAGACAAACCTTCACCCATAATCCCATAGAAATGGAATGATTTCTGACAGTGGGGATTTGTAAGCAAATCTTTGCAGGCAGCTCTTTGCAGGAAGCAGTTATCTGCAGGACATCTTTTTTCTTATCACTTTAGCAAAGCTATCGTTAACTTAAGTTTTACACCAGGTGCTTCTCCATGCTCTATTCATCTCTGACCCAAGCACTCCTTTCAAATCTTATGATCACACAAAGTCTTGCTTAACCTGTTGATTCTTTCCTTAGATTAAAGAAGTAGAAATGAAGAATAAGTAATTAACAGATGACTAGATCATTTCCCCAGATTCCCCTTCAGTAATCTCATGAGCAAACTGTGTGAACATGATATAATCTAAAGAGAGATCACAAGGAATCAACAAACCTGCATGCAGTGGTAGATAGGAAAGAATATGACCCCTTACCACAATGATTAACTGAGATCACTTCCCCTTTTTCCCTTTGAAAACTTTTATGGCTGAGCAGAATCTTGGGAGTTGGTTCTGGGACATGAATCTACCTTCTCCCCAGGTTGCTGGCCTCCTGAATAAAGCAAACTTTTTTTTTCCTTACTAGCACTTGTCTCTCAAGTATTGTCTTTCAACATTGAGCAGCCAAACCTGAGTTTGGTAACATGAATTTGAGAAATTGTTTCATTCAGTAAACAGAGGCTAGGGCCTAGCGTGTCTGAGATACTAAAATGCAAATGTGATCAGAACTTCTAACCCTGAGTCAAGTGAAGTGATACAAAGGCATGAACAAATAATTCTAAAATGAATATGAAGTGCTGAATACACTCAAATGCAGAGGCTTCCCTAAGGAGAGATTAGGGAGAATTATTAGGACAGGAAACATTTGAAATTAAACTTTAAGGAAGAGAGAAAAAGGAAAAAAATTGGATTTTCATTCCAGGATTCCAAATATTCCAGAAATCAGAAATAATAACTAGCAAAGGAATAGCAGCATAGAAGACCAAGGTTACCTTAAGAGTGGCTAGAAATTTGTTGTAACTGATTTTCCAACCAAAAGTTATTTTGTTTGCCTGGCTTTACTATCATTCTTTAAAAGATTCCAACTGATGTCAAAATGAAAATATCATGAATGATGTGTGAGTAGAATTCTAAACAACAAGTATCTTTTTTTTTTAAAGGACTTTTTAAACAGGAAAAGAAAGGAAGAAATAATAAAAGTCCTGTGTTTGTTCTCATGTCAGGTGTATAATATCTTTATTTTGCTTACTGTATTAAAAGTTCTTTTTATGGCCATCTTAAGTAAGCCATAGGCTGGTAGTTTGTCTTCTTTCCATATCTCAAATCATATTGTACTGAAGCTTCAAAGCTCTGTTTCTGTTATTTCTTTCTTAAGAACTTGATAAAGACGGATGGGTTTACAGTACAGCAAAATCTGATGCACATTTCACATGCTTCATCTTGTATTGAAAGAAATAAGTAAATTATCCGCTGATGGACAGCTGAATTCTTGCATGTGTGAAAAGAATGCTTCCCTCTTTTTCATACACCGTCTAAGCTTAATTATCTTCTTTAAACCCCAAATGTTTTGTTCTCTGGGGTTTAATAATCATTCAATATTCTCAAATATTTTTTGGTTTTTTTTTTCGTAAATGTACCATTGTCTTGCAATCAGTTTTAACTTTGTTCAGGTGTCCAGGTTTATAATATAAATAATAATTTTAAATCTTCAAAAATTCAACTATTCTGTAAGACGTTTTGCTCACAAATTTTAACCCTTTAAAAATTTTCAAATTGACAAAGAAAAGGGTAACATTCAGGGCTTCAGTGATTTAGTTAATTTTCATAAATAATTGTTTTGTAAATTTGGAAAAATGCTATGACATTTAACAAAGGCCAAAGTGTCTTTTATTTTTTTAAGTAAAATTTTATGTCCTAGATTAAACCATAACCAGTGATACACTCTACCTTTCAAATATCAAAAATAGTTTCCAATTTATTTAGGTAATTATAGGCATAAGTCCACACAAGGTAATTGGTAATGTCAAGATCTTATTTAAGGAATTTCACTCGTTTGAAATTGATCATCTGCCTGAATAACATACTTACAGAACACAGATCCAATGAGAAAACTAGTGAGCTATATATGATCCTTGATGCTGAAAAATGCAATTAATTGATTTACAGATTGCTATTGACAATTCAAAAACAAATGCTTTAATAAAGCAAGATGTTTTTGAATGTTAATATAATAATTGTGATAGACAGTTCTTTATAATCAGAGACTAATCGTTATTAATTCCTTTGACATTCACTGCAGTGATATTAATTATAACAAACATCAAATGTAGTCCAGAGCTCTAAAGCAAAATGTATTGCCATTTGAAATTCACTGCTGTACACCCACTGGGAACTGTGGCTATATTATCCAATTATGAGCATCATATTAACCAAAGTGAATATTTTACTTTTCTTCAGATTAAAAAAAAATCATGTTTTTGAAATGTTTGATAATTATGCCCTATTTTTTTCTTTTGGGTTCCATGACTTTGAAATTTTGTTTTACCTTAAAGAAAAAGTTTCTATTTTTTTATCTAGACTTTTCTCCCCAGATATCTCTATTTGATTTATGCATGTTCTCCTTATTTTTCTTATTTTCCATGGCTCATGAAAACTTAAAAAAAATGTTATAACCACTTAGTACATGCAGTAAATTGAATGGAAAGCAAACAGTTTCTTCACTTTTGAAATTTAGTTGTAGAAGAAAACATAACCACCTCATGAAATTCTTAATACTCTAAACTTGTCCTAATTCATTTTGTCTTGGGCATATAGGTTTAGTTACCTATATGGGCATATAAGTTTTGTTACTTCATCATGCTTTTGTTATTTTTTTCCCAATTGCTTTTTTGAGTAGGGTCTTTTTTTAGGGACAGTGATGTAGAAGGCATTCAGTCTTTAGAAACTGACAGAGTTCATGTTTACTTGTTGAATGATCTGACAAAAAGATGGTATTCATTCTAAAAGGAGAATAACTTTTAGACATGTTCTAAGAACTAGCTCAGAGAATATGGTAGATGTTCAGCTCATGATGAGTAATCAGAGCTAATATTTACTGATCATTCAATTTGTTTCAGACAATGTACAGTTTACATGTATCATCTTATCTAATCTTTACAACAAGCCAGAAAAGAGAATTCTGAAATAAGAATGTTGTTCTAGGAATATTACTTACTCCTAAGTTGTTTTGAGGATTTTTTGGCTGTGGGTTCCTCTGAGTTCCCTGTATAAATATTTTCTTTCTTTCTCCTCTCCTCTTTCTTCTCCTCCTCCTTTCCTTCTTCTTTTTTAAAAAACCTCCATCTCTCTCTGTCTCTTTGTCTGTCTGTTTGTCTCTCTTTTGTTACACCCTCTATCCCTCCCTCCCTCTTATTTCACCTCTATTGAGGTATAATTGATAAAAAGAAATCATATATATTTAAGGTGTATATATTGTAAAATGATCATTACAATCAAGATAATCACATAGTTCCATTTTCTTTCTTTCCTTTTGTGTGTGTGTGTGTGTGTGTGGTGAGAACAGGTAAGTTCATCCTCATCAAATTTCAAGTATAAAATACAGTAATACAGAACTGCCAGCATGTCCTAACTGACTGAATTTAGCATCATGCTGTGATCTCAAGTCTATGCAGAGCTAACTGGTATGGAAACATTCATTCTCTTTTGGGCATGGACTATTCTCCTAACCACCTCCATCACTCTGCCACTTCTTTTTCTACTTTTAAGAGTGAAAGTAAAAAAAAAGGAGTAGAATGAATAAAGTAAAATAAGCTAAAATATCATCCCATAAAATGGCAATGATAAAGTAGTAAAAATATGCAGCTATAGTAAACACACACACACAAAACCCCATGTAGACAAAACTGTAAAAGCTGTAAAAGAGAACTAACCTGACTCCATTTTGGATCTATTTCTTTAGCTCTAAACTTTGAGCTCAGTTGCTTGTGTTTAGTCATGCTGGCTCTGCACCTTTGTAAAAGAATGTTGCCTATAGCCTGAAATATGCAAAATAGCCCTTTCTCAAGGTTCTGCCTGCCAGGCTTGACCTTTAAAGAATAACACTTTTTATTTATGTAGAGATAAAAAGTTGTGGAACAGAGAATAATATTTGTCTTGCTAGATGTTTACAGAAACATTGTGATCAAACCTACATGCATAATATTTGTCTTGCTAGATGTTTACAGAAACATTGTGACCAAACCTACATGGACCATGGACAGCTGCAAGAACAAAGGATTATCACACCCATTCTGGGGACTGGCCAGCACCCAAAAGTTTGCAACAGCCAGACACACCCCCTCCTCTTTTAGTATAAAAGAAGCCTGAATTCTAACGTGGGTAGGATGGTTCTTTAAGACACTAGATTCCCCTCCATCTTTGACATCTGCTGACTTTCCAAATAGTTGCTATTCCCTGCCCCAATATCTAGTCCTCAATTTATTGGCCTGTCATGTGGTGAGGAATATGAACTTGGACTTGGTAACAAAACCAATTTAGAGGATCAACTAGGGCCACTCACTTATATCTAAAATTACTGAAAACAGAGACATTTTGAGCTGACTGTTCAAAGAAGGAACACTTCTCGTAGGAGTACTCCTAGTCAGTAGTAGTTGCCACTGTTCTCCTCTTGCTCCTTTTTCTTCTGCCCTCCTCTACTTCTCCCAGCTGATTTTCCCCTTAGTGAAGCTGAGTCTTGCCCCAGAGGTTACTGGTTTATGTTATTAATTCCCACAATTGGCACTAAATTTGTAGTAACTGTACAGGGATCTCAATGAATGAGTAAGAACTGTGGTATCTTGGAGATGTATTCGGCTTCTTCAAGAAAATAATTCTTGTGCATATAGTTACACCAGAGGTTTCTTCTTTTTAGTATCCTATAAGGTTATGAGTTGGGGAAAAACACTAGTGATCATTCAGTTTAATGAACCACTGTAAGGATTAGTAAATGAGGTGTAGGGGGAAAAAATGACCTGTCATACCAAATCCCAGGGCTGACTGGTGGTTAAGACAGCACTAGAGTCCAGTTTTTCTTGTTTCAAAAGCACTTTGTATAAATGACAGGTCATTCTGAGGAAAATGCTTGTATATTAATAGCTGCTAGTATTATCCCTTTTTCAATTCTTTCTTGAAAGGTTGGGAAGACATATTCTGACACCAGCACCTTAGTGTATCTCATTCTCATCCAATGGTTCTATTCTCACTTGTGACTTTGGTTTCAGGAAAATGTGTTCCTTTAGTTTTATTAACTGCATTACACTTCACATTTTAAAGTAGAAAAGGTCTGCCATTTTATACCTGGTTAACTGCTTGAGTTTTCCAATTCCAAATATTTCCTGAAGACTTATGCCTACTCTGCATAACAATAAACAACACCTCCTTATAGTAATCCAAAGGTAATCAGAGTCTGCTCAAACAAGTACAGAAATAAGAGGTTGCATTTACTGAGAGTACTGAGAGTTTGAACACAAAGTTTTGTTTTGTTTTGTTTTTTGCGGTACGCGGGCCTCTCACTGTTGTGGCTTCTCCCGTTGCGGAGCACAGGCTCCGGAGGTGCAGGCTCAGCGGCCATGGCTCACGGGCCTAGCTGCTCCGCGGAATGTGGGATCTTCCCAGACCGGGACACGAACCCGTGTCCCCTGCATCTGCAGGTGGGCTCTCAACCACTGCCCCAGCAGGGAAGCCCTGAACACAAATTTTGAGATAAAATCTTGTGCTCCTCAATGTCCAGTCTCAGTTTTAGACTTCATTAAATTAATATGCAGGAATGTCAAGGAGGAATCATTACAGTTGGAAAGGAGGCAGGAACGTTAAGGAAGGCAATGTAAGTAGCTATGTGTAAGCATATTAGAATCATATTGGCCTGGGCTTGAAGTCTGGTTTTACCACTCAATACCCATGGGACCTTGAATAAGAATCTTAAGCTTTCTGGGTGATTTTATATATATATATATATATATATATATATATATATATATATATATATAAAATATTATATAATATATTATAAATATATATCTATAATATGTATTATATAAATGTAAAAGATATATAATATATTATATATATATAATTTATTATATATATATTTATATTTATAAATGTTAACATTAACTACTATACTACTAATTATTATTAAAGAATTTGTTCTCAAGAAACATGGAATGTGAGGTTTTCTGACTCTGATTTAAATCCTAAGTCTCCACTGTCTGATGTTACACTAATTACATAGTTGATTTCCAAGTATTCTTTTTTTTTTTTTTTTTTTTGCGGTACGCGGGCCTCTCACTGCTGTGGCCTCTCCTGCTGCAGAGCACAGGTTCCGGACGCGCAGGCTCAGCGGCCATTACTCATGGGCCCAGCCGCTCCGCAGCATGTGGGATCTTCCCGGACCGGGGCACGAACCGTGGACTCTCAACCACTGCGCCACCAGGGAAGCCCCCAGGTATTCTTTTAAAACCAAGAATTTTGCTTTCAAATGAGTGATAGCAAGTTACTTGTTTTTATTCACTTAGGATGATGCTAATATTTATTTTCATGTCTTTAATATATTTTATTAAATCATTTACAGAATTACTATTCATTTAATAGAACTGATAAGATTTTACCAGATCCATTTATGAAGGATATCAGATTGCCCTCTTTTAAGAAGAAATACAAATACATAACTAGGTGCATCTTTCTGGGTATGAAAGCACAAGTGGGATATTTTAAAATCTAACTAACTGACTTGACAAGACTTTTAGGATGCCATTCAATCTTGAATAAAACTCAACAGTATTTAGTACAAATTAAATATTTAATGGAATATAACCATCTCTGCTTCTGATTCCTCTCTTTGACCTAAATGGCTATACTACTCAACTTTATATTCAATGCTATAGGTCCCTTATATGAATGAATCTAGCTATGACTTGACACTGAATTCAGTTCCAGGTTAATTATGGGACTTGTGACTTTCTGGGCATTCTGCAAATGCTAAACTCCATTTGAAAATCTGCAAGTTGAAAGTCAGACTGCTGGCAACCTTCAAGCTGACAGATGTGTAAGATATGGAGATCACCTTCCCCCCAACAAATACATCAAAAATATATCACATGTGGAACAACTCTTACAGAACATCTACTGAACACTGGCAGAAGACCTCAGACTTCCAAAAAGGCAAGACAATCTTCATGAATCTGGGTAGGGCAAAAGAAAAAGAAAGAGACAAAGGAACAGGGATGGGACCTGCACCTCTGGGAGGGAACTGTGAAAGAGGAAAAGTTTCCACACACTAGGAAACCCCCTCATTGGCAGGGACAGTGAGGGGACTTTTGGAGCCACAGAGGAGAGTGCAGCAACAGGGGTTCAGAGGGCAAAGTGGAGAGATTCCCACATAGAGGATCAGTGTTGACCAGCACTCACCAGCCTGAGATGCTTGTGTGCTCACCCACTTGGGTGGGTGGGGTCTGGGAGCTGAGGCTTGAGCTTCAGAGGTCAGACACCAGGGAGAGGAGTGGGGTTGGCTGTGTGAACACAGCCTGAGGGGGCTAGTGTGCCACAGCTAGCCAGGAAGGAGTCCAGGAAAATGTCTGGGCCTGCTGGAGAGGTTAGAGATGATTGTTTCAAGGTGCAGGAGGAGGATGGTTTCCCACTCTGTGTGCCCACAGATGGCAGAGCACCACTTAAGCGAGCTCCAGAGACAGGCACAAGCCACAGCTATCATCTCAGACCCCAGAGGCAGGCACAGACCATTGCCACTGCCACTGTTGTCACCAAGGGTACTGCATGCAAGCCCAGGTCACTACCCACACACTCCTGGGAACCTGTGTAACACACCTCTGTCAGGGTTCTGTTATCCAGAGCCAATTTTCCTAGGAGAACACAGCATGCCTCATGGTGTTGCAACTGCACACTGGCTTCTGCTGCAGCAGACATGCCCCACATCTGAATTGTGACTACCCTACCCCTCCCTCTTCCCAGCCTGAGTAAGCAAGAGAGCCCTAATCAGCTGATGCTTCAACTCCCTCCTTTCTGGTGGGTAAAAGACACCTAAGGGCAGCCTACATGCAGAGGCAGGGCCAAAACCAAAGCTGAACCCCAGGAGCTGTGTGAACAAGGAAAGAAAGGGAAATTTCCCTGTGCAGCCTCATGAGCAGTGGATTAAATCCCTGAAATCAGCTTGGTAAACCCTGCATCTGTGGAATACCTGAATAGAAAACAAATGCTCCCAAAATTGAGGTGGTGGACTGAGGCAGCAGCTGTGGACTTGGGGTTTGCTTTCTGTGTTTCATTTGTTTTTGGTTTTATGTTTACCTTAGTTTAGTTTTTAGTGTTTGTTTTCATTTGTGGGTTTGTTTATTGGTTTGGTTGCTCTCTTCCTTTTTTTCTTTCCTCTTTGTGTGAATGTGTGTGTGCATGTTTCTTTGTGTGATTTTGTGTGTTTAGTTTTGCTTTTAACATTTGTTTTGGGTTTCTGTCTATTCAGTTTTCTTTTTTTCTTCCATGCCATGTGGCTGGCAGGGTCTTTGTGCTCTAGCCGGGCATCAGGCCTGAGCCTCCGAGGTTGGAGAGCTGAGTCCAGGACGTTGGACCAAGAGAGACCTCTGGCCCCATGTAATATTAATTGGTGAGAGCTCTCCCAGAGATCTCTTTCTCAGCACTAAGACCTGCTCCACCCAATGGCCAGCCAGCTCCGGTGCCCCATGCCAAACAACTAGAAGAGAGGAAAACAAATCCCCCCATTAACAGACAGGCTGCCTAAACTCATACTGAGTTCACAGACACCCCCAAACACACCACCAGATGTGGACCTGCCCATGAGAGGGACAAGATCCAGCCACACCCAGCAGAACAGAAACACCAGTCCCATCCACCAGGAAGCCTACACAAGCCACCAAACCTACCTCAATCACTGGGGACAGACAGAAGAAGTAAGAGGAACTATGAACCTGCAGCATGCAAAAAGGAGACCACAAACACAGTAAGTTAAAAAAAAAATGGGAAGACAGAGAAATATGCAGCAGATGAAGGAGCAAGGTAAAAATCCACTAGACCAAACAGTGAAGAGGAAATAGGCAGTCTACCTAAAAAGAATTCAGAGTAATGAAAGTAAAGATGATCTCAAATCTCAGAAATGGAATGGAGAAAATGCAAGAAATGTTGAACAAGGACCTAAAAGAACTAAAGAACAAACAATGTAGAGAAATACAGTAAATGAAATTAAAAATACTCTAGAAGGAATCAATAGCAGAATAACTGAGGCAGGAGAATAGAAAAGTGACCTGGAAGATAGAATATTGGAAATAACTGTCACAGAGCAGAATAAATAAAAAAGCATAAAAAGAATTGCAGACAGTCTCAGAGACCTCTGGGACAATGTTAAATGAACAAGAATTTGAATTATAGGGGTCCCAGAAGAAGAAGAGAAAAAAAAGGGATGGAGAAAATATTTGAAGAGATTGTAGATGAAAACTTCCTTAACATGGGAAAGGAAATAGTCAAGTGCAAGAAGCACAGAGAGTACCATAGAGGATAAATCCAAGCAGAAACACACCAAGACAAATATTAATCAAATATCAAAAATTAAATACAAAGAAAAAATATTAAAAGCAGCAAGCGAAAAGTAAAAAAAATAGCACAAAAGGGAAGCCCCATAACATTAAAAGCTGATCTTTCATCAGACACTCTGCAAGTCAGAAGGAAATAGCAGGATGTATATAAAGTGATGAAAGGGAAAAGCCTACAATGAAGATTACTCTATGCAGCAAGGATCTCATTCAGATTTGATGGAGAAATTAAAATATTTAAAGACAAGCAAAAGTTAAGAGAACTCAGCACCACCAAACCAGGTTTACAACAAATGCTAAAGGAACTTCTCTAGTCAGGAAACACAAGAGGAGGAAAAGACCTACAATAATAAACCCAAAACAATTAAGAAAATGGTAATAAGAGCATACATATTGATTATTACCTTAAAAGTGAACTGATTAAATGGTCCAATGAAAAGACACAGACTGGCTGAATGGATACAAAAACAAGACCCGTATATATGCAGTTTATAAGAGACCCACTTCAGACTTAGGGACACATACAGAAAAAGTGAAGGGATGGAAAAATATATTCCATGCAAATGGAAATCAAAAAAAGCTGGAGTAGCAGATCTCATATCAGACAAAATAGACTTTAAAATAGACTATTACAAGAAACAAACATGGACAGTACATAATGATCAAGGGATCAATCCAAGAAGAAGATGTAACAATTGTAAATATTTATCCAGCCAACATAGGAGCCCCTCAATACATAAGGCAAATGCTAAGAGCCATAAAAGAGAAAATCAACAGTAACACAAAAATAGTAAGGTATATTAACACCCCACTTACACCAATGGACAGATCATCCAAAATGAAATTAAATAGGGAAACACAAGCTTTAAATGACATGTTAGAACAGATGGGCTTAAATGATATTTAAAGGACATTCCATCCAAAAACAATAGAATACACTTTCTTCTCAAGTGCATATGGAAGATTCACCAGGATAGATCATATCTTGGGTCACAAATCAAGCCTTGGTAAATTTAAGAAAACTGAAATTTTATCAAGCATCTTTTCTGACCACAATGCTGAGACTAGATATCAATTACAGAAAAAAAAAAAAAACAACTAAAATATACAAGGACACAGGGACTAAACAATATGCTACTAAATAACCAAGAGATCACTGAGGAAATCAAAGAGGAAATCAAAACATATCTAGAAACAAATGACAATGAAAACATGATGACCCAAAACCTATGGGATGCAGCAAAAGCAGTTCTAAGAGTGAAAAATATAACAATACAATCCTACCTCAAGAAACAAGAAACATCTCAAATAAACAACCCAACCTTACACCTAAAGCAATTAGAGAAAGAAAGAAAACAAACAAACCAAACTTCACAGAAGGAAAGAAATCATAAAGATCAGATCAGAAATAAATGAAAAAGAAATGTAGGAAACAATACTAAAGATCAATACAACTAAAAGCTCGTTCTTTGAGAAGTTAAAAAAATTGATAAACCATTATCCAGACTCATCAGGAAAAAGAGGAAGAAGACTCAAAACAACAGAAGTAGAAATGAAAAAGGAGAAGTAACAACTGAAACTGCAGAAATACAAAGGATCATGAGAGACTACTATAAACAACTACATGCTAATAAAATGGACAACCTGGAAGAAATGGACAAACTCTTAGAAAAGTACAACCTTCCAAGACTGAATGAGGAAGAAACAGACAATATGAAGAGACAAGTCACAAGCACTGAAATTGAAACTGTGATTTAAAATGTTCCAACAAACAAAAGCCCAGGACCAGATGGCTTCACAGACGAATTCTCTCAAAACTTTAGAGAAGAGGTAAAACCTATCCTTCTCAAATTCTTCCAAAATATAGCAGAAAGAGGAACACTGCCAAACTCATTCTAAAAGACAACAATTAGCCTTACACCAAAGCCAGACAAAGATGTGAGAAAAAAAGAAAACTACAGGCCAATATCACTGATGAACATAGATGTAAAAATCCTCAACAAAATACTAGCAAATAGAATCAAACAGCACATTAAAAAGATCATACACCATGCTTAATTGGGCTTTACCCCAGGAATGCAAGGATTATTCAATATACACAAATCAATCAATGTGATACACCATATTAACAAATTGAAGGAGAAAAACCATATGATCATCTCAATAGATGCAGAAAAATATTTCAACAAAATTCAACACCTATATGATAAAAACTCTCCAGAAAGTGGGCATAGAGGGAACCTACCTCAACATAATAAAGGCCATATATGACAAACCCACAGCCAACATCATTCTCAATGGTGAAAAACTTAAACCATTTCCTCTAAGATCAGGAACAAGACAAGGATGTCCTCTCTCACCACTATTATTCAACATAATTTTGGAAGGTTTAGCCATGGCAATCAGAGAAGAAAAAGAAATAAAAGGAATCCAATTTGGAAAATAAGTAAAACTGTCACTGTTTGCAGATGACATGATGCTATACATAGAGAATCCTAAAGATGCTACCAGAAAACTACTAGAGCTACTCAATGAATTTGGTAATGTAACAGGACACAAAATTAACACACAGAAATCTCTTGCATTCCTAAAAACTAGCAATGAAAAATCTGAAAGAGAAATTAAGGAAACACTCCCATTTACCATTGCAAAAAAAGAATAAAATACCTAGGAATAAACCTACCTAAGGAGACAAAAGACATGTTTGCACAAAACTATAAGACAGTGATGAAAGAAATCAAAGATGATACAAACAGATGGAGAGATATGCCTTGTCCTTGGATTGGAAGAATCAACACTGTGAAAATGACTATACACCCAAAGCAATCTACAGACTCATGCAATCCTTATCAAACTACCAATGGCATTTTTCACAGAAGTAGAACAAATTTTTTTACAATTTTTATGAAAACACAAAAGACCCTGAATAGCCAAAGCAATCTTGAAAAAGAAAAACGGAGCTGGAGGAATCAGGCTCCCAGACTTCAGAATATACTACAAAGCTACAGTAATGGAAACAGTATTCTACTGACACAAAAACAGAAATACAGATCAATGGAACAAGGTAGAAACCCAGAGATAAACTCACACATATATGGTCACCTTAACTTAGACAAAGGAAGCAAGATATACAATGGGGGAAAGACAGCCTCCTCAATAAGTCATGCTGGGAAAACTGGACAGCTACATGTAAAAGAATGAAATTAAAACACTTCTTAACACCATACAGAAAAATAAACTCAAAATGGATTAAAGGCCCAAACGTAAGGCCAGACATTATAAAACTCTTAGAGGAAAATATAGGCAGAACACTGTATGACATAAATCACTGCAAGGTTCTTTTTGACCCACCTCCTAGAGTAATGGAAATAAAAACAGAAATAAGCAAATGGGACCTAATTAAACTTAAAAGCTTTTGCACAGCAAAGGAAACCATAAACAAGATGAAAAGACAACAATCAGAGTGAGAGAAAATATTTGCAAATGAAGCAACTGACAAAGGATTAATCTCCAAAATGCACAAAGAGCTCATGCAGCTCAATATCAAAAAATAAACAACCATAATCCAGAAATGGGTGGAAGAACTAAATAGACATTTCTCCAAAGAAGATATACAGATTGCCAACAAACCCATTAAAGGATGCACAACATCACTAATCATTAGAGAAATTCAAGTCAAAACTACCATGTGGTATCACTTCACACCGGTCCAAATGGCCGTCATTAAAAAAATCTACAAACAAGAAATGCTGGAGAGGGTGTGGAGAAAAGGGAACCCTCTTGCACTGTTGGTGGGAATGTAAATTGATACAACCACTATGGAGAACAGTAGGAGGTTCCTTAAAAAACTGCAAATAGAACTACCATATGACCCAGCAATCCCACTACTGGGCATATACCCTGAGGAAACCATAATTCAAAAAAGAGACATGTACCACAATGTTCGTTCCAGTACTTTTTACAATAACCAGGACATGGAAGCAACCCAAATGTCCATTGAAGAATGGATAAAGAAGATGTGGCACATATATACAATTGTATATTAATCATAAAAAAATGAAAATGAGTTATTTGTAGTGAGATGGATGGACCTAGAATCTGTCATACAGAGTGAAGTAAGTCAGAAATAGAAAAAATAATACCATATGCTAACACATATATATGGAATCTAAAAAAAAATTCTGATGATGAACCTAGTGGCAGGACAGGAATAAAGATGCAGATGTAGATAATGGACTGAAGACACGGGGGAGGAGGGGAAGCTGGGATGATGTGAGAGAGTAGCATTGACATATATACACTACCAAATGTAAAATAGATAGCTAGTGGGAAGCAGCCACTGTAGCACAGGGAGATCAGCTCAGTGCTTTGTGACCACTTAGAGGGGTTGGATAGGGAGGTTCAAGAGGGAGGGGATATGGTGATATATGTATACATATAGCTGATTTACTGTTTTATACAGCAGAACCTAACACAGCATTGTAAAGCAATTATACTCCAGTAAAGAGGTGAACAAACGAAAGAATGAAAGTCAGCCTGTGGTTCTGTCCTTGCTTACATACTTACAGAATCATGAATGTACAGAGGATAGAAGAAGTAAAAACAAAACAGAGCAAAACAGGAGACCATCTTTCTCCACTGAGTATTTTAATCTTCGGATTTAGAAATTTAAGCTTTTGGAGATGAACAGGAGGAGCCTGGAAGGGCTAAAGGATCTAATGATGAGACAGGTAACAATAAGTATAACTTTACTTGGTGGTCTACACAAGAGATTCATTTAGCTCACTAATCTCTAACTGATATCAGGAAAGCAGAAATTTATTCATATTCTTGGGGTCGTAGTAAGGGATGATGTCCTTATTGCTCTTTTACCTCCTACTAAGGTTTTTGGTTTGTTTGCTTTTTGTGTTTTTTGTGTGTTTTATTTTTAATCTCCCAAGGAATTGTGTCTTAGTACTTTTGAGATTCTGTCAAAATCAGCTTATCCAGGCTTTAATCAAGAGGTTGGCTGCATTCACTGTTAGCTTCCTACTTGGTAGCTGTGTTAAGTCTCAAAAAATGAAAGTTAAACTGTTTTACTCTTCTGCCTGCTACTTTTAAATTCTTCCAGTAATTTCTATATTGTCCAGCTCTTTGTAGGTCAGGCAAAGCCTCCCATAATCTGGCCCTTGCTCATCTCTAGTAACATATTTTGCTACATTCTTTGTTGAGCCCCCACTCAACCACTCTCAACCTCTTGCAGTTTTCTTTGCCAACTCATGCTTGCATACCTGCTTTGTGGTATTCTTCTTTAGAAACTCATTCCCCCTTTATCCAATGCCAATTAAATTTGTAACTTCAGCCTTAGTATAACCTCCTCCATTAAGCCCTTTCCACAGGAAGAAATAAGCAGTCCTTTTTTGTTTTCCTCCACTGTACATATGCAACAATAGCAGTACCTACAATATTCACCATAATTATCTTAATTTATGTGTCTGTCTTCCCTTACAGCATCTGTAAGTTTCTTGAATGAAAGATTAGGTCTGTATTATTTGAAAGTGCAGTCACTAGACAATATGGAAGTTTCTTGGGCCCTAGCCCAGACCTGTTAAATCAGATTAGGTGGAGATGTTAGAGAAAAGCCCCAGAATCTTCATTTTTAGCAATCACCATGTAATTTTTATGCAAATAATTTTGAGCAGCACTAGAGTATGTCATTTATTTTTCTACTCAGATTGCCTACCATAGTGACTGCAATAATTGTGAAATGAATAAACAAAAGAATGAAAAGGTAAATGGGTGGACAATCTTATTTATATTCATATGTAATCCATATGTGACATAAAGGACTCCTTTCCTTAAGAAGAGATCTTGTTAAAATTTGTTCTAATTACATATTTCATGCCCTGTGGAAGTCAAAAACTGTGTCCATATTTACAAGGCATCTGCTCTTATGGTCCCTGCTACTTTGCACTCTAGTAATGGTACTTACTGTTTTGTCCCACATCAGCCCAGGCACAAACCTTAATCCTTCTACCAGATTTTATGAGAAGTCTGTTCACATGGAGCATTTTGTAAGATTAATAGATTTGCTGAAGATTATAGAAGTCATGGGGAAAAGTCACATCATGGAATCTTCTCCTTTCTTCCTCTCTCCTTCTGTGCTCAATTTGCCAAATATTTCTCCTTATTATGAGTAGCTCAGTGCTTACCTTCAAACTTATCAAACTCAACTCTAGTGTCTCAGTAGGATTACATAGACTGTTTTGTTGATTCACCAATTATATGAAGACAGTTGGAAGTTTATTTTTGTTACAGATTTAATACTTTCTCTATTTTATACTTCTGCACACCCTTTAGGATTTATGGAGAAAGACTATCTTTGAATCATAGGGCTGAAATCCCTGCGATGTCCTGGGGTAGACAGAAGGAAGAAGGGATGGTATAGCAGGCTAAGGGTTAAAGCTGCAAGATGCACACATGGGATCGCAGCCAGTATTCCAAGATGTATTTCTGTGTTGGTAGGAGAAAAGGGGAAATAGACAGGAAAATAGCAAATCTCTCTCTTGTCTAACAGGATGCTGAGCCTTCCTTTCTATTTTCAACCCTTATTTCTTGCACTCTCTTTAGTTTAATACTTGTCAGGTTTTCCTCAAATTTGGCTGAACCCAGAAATCCAGATCTGTGCATAGAAACTTGATGAATTCAGACATTTAGTGAAAACTAGTTTACTCATCACTCTGACTCTTTAATTCACAAGTCCAGCAAACATTGGGGCACCCTAGCTAGAGAGATGATTTGGAACACATTAAAGGAAAGTTAGACTTTAGTTGAATCAGTTGTCTTGTTGATAGTGTGGGACACTGAGATACTTGCACTAGCACATAGTAAAGGAAAACATATTTTCAAGTCTAAAAGCAAAACTTTTCATTGTTCTCCAAGACCTGAGGGATATCCTTGAGTGTTGGAAGCACCCCTGGAACATCATTTCTTCCTTTATGGGTGCAGCCATGAGAGCCTTTTGTCTGATCTCTCAGGCTTTACCTTTGTGACCATGGCTTCTCCATAAGTTATCTACTGCTGTGAAACAAACTGCACTCAAACTCGCTTCTGCTGAGATGACTCAAATGGCTGGAACTGGAACAACTGGGGCCTGGCCAAGACTCTCTCTCTCTCTCCCCCTGTCTTATCCCTTTATGTGGTTAGTTTGGGCTTTCTCACTGAATGACAGCTTCTGAGTAATTAGGGGTCCTGGCTCCAAGGGTGTTCCCAGGAACAGATGGAAACCTACTCCTAAGATCTGAGCCCAAAATCTAGTATGGCATCAGTTTCTATTGGTCAAAACAGCCTCACATCTGGCCCAGATTCAAGAGAAAGGGTCATAGTCCACACGTCTAGCTGGAAGGTGTGACCAAGAATTTGTGATAATCTTTAATTTGCCAAATGACATTTCTGAGATCCTTGCACCTATTGGGAATTACATTCCATTTTGCTCAGAAAAAGTTGTTTTATTTTATTTTATTTTTAAAAAGGTCAGTATTCTTTTTTAAAAAAAATAATATTATATATATTTTTAAAATTTTTGGCTGCCTTGGGTCTTCGTTGCTGCACGCGGACTTTCTCTAGTTGCAGTAAGCAGGGGCTACTCTTCATTGTGCTGCACAGGTTTCTCATTGTAGTGGCTTCTCCTATTGCAGAGCACAGGCTCCAGGTGCATGGGCTTCAGCAGTTGTGGCTCGAGGGCTCTAGAGCTCAGGCTCAGTAGTTGTGGTGCACGGGCTCAGTTGCTCCACAGCATGTGGGATCTTCCCAGACCAGGGCTCGAACCCATGTCCCCTGCATTGTCAGGCGGATTCTTAACCACTGTGCCACCAGGGAAGCCCCAGAATGAGTTATCTTTGATGTATGCTTATCTTTGAGGTATAATTCCCTTATTTCTAGCATTAGGTTCTTTGTGTCATAGTGAATAAGGTTTAATCACTTATTAGGAAGTACCTCATAGTCACAAAGCCAGGTCTCATTTCTTTAAACAGCAAAAGGTCCTCCCACTACCTGGGGTTGAAATTGACAGAGGGAGATGCTTTTATTGTGCTTTCTTCAAGAAATTAAATAATTCTTATAAATTAGGAACATAAGTCTCATCCCAGCAAGCCCCAATATGAGTTTTTATGTCTTGCTAATTTCAGTTCTTATTAAATATTATATATATATATATGTGTGTGTGTGTGTGTATAGCAGGAAGATATATATATATATGTATATATATATATATATATATACATATATATTATGGTATTGACTAGATGCATGAATGAGTAAATGAATGAATGATAGAATACATAATATTGAAATGATGTGCCTCTGTTTCTTTTGACAAGGATAGCATTAATTAACAGCATTAGGAAGTATAGCTACTGTCTATGTCAACATGAATACCCTGTCCTCAAGAGGCTTAGACTTTCATAGTTTCCTAATGGTAAAACACAGTTTTTCAGGTGCAAGATTCTCAATGCTTGAACTCTTAAGAAATGGCATCTGGCTTTGTTTTCTCTCCTATGATAAGACTTTAAACGGTAGCTCACTGTGATAATAAAGCCATTGTTAATTCTTATATGTGAGCCCCTCAGGCAAAATTTCTTTAAAGCACTAATTTCTGAGATAACACAAATCAGACATTAAATTGTACTTTTTATAAAAATTTAATGAACATCAAGCCAAAGTTAGGACAGATATTGCCCTTATGAAACGATCAGTGGATCACTTACTAAAAGTTCATTGATAGATATATCGTATTGTGTAAAATGCTTAGTAGTAATACTCAGAATGTTTAGCTAATGAGCTGTTTCAGTATTTTCTAGGTCTGGAGTGGGATCCTGACACCTGCATTTTTAAGAAGCTCCTTAGGAAATTCTGTTACACAGTGATGTTTGAGAATTTATCTGGTACATATGAACACATACACAATTTGCACAAAAAAATAAGTACTAGTGTCTTTCTAAAAAACACAGAAGTGTAGCAGCCAAGAAAATGAGGAGTGAGATAGTGAGAATGTTAAAGAGAGACGGAAATGAAAAATAAGCAAACAAACAAACAAACAAAGCTTCTAACTAATCTGTTCTTCTGACTTTAATTTCATTTTATCTCCAGTCCATTCTCTATTATGCCAAGAGACATACTTTTTAAACCACAAATCCAGTCATAGCTTTTTGCTAAAGCAAACAAACAAACAAAACTTCTGAGTGTTTCTTATTACCTGTGGAACAGTCTAAATTACTGATCGTGACTTTTAATTGGGACCCTCCCTATATTTTCAGACTCACTTTTTTCCCATTTTCCCCCTCATATTTACTCTAGCCATGCTTGGCCACTTAGCATTTGCTAAACAATCCTAATATTTTTAGATTTCTGTGTCTTGCTTTCTTCCTGGAATGCTCTTCTCTCAACTTGGATTACAGGATATTCATACTTCAATACAAAGCTAAATCTCAAGTTATTGATGTTTTCTGACAATAATATTTTAAGAGATAAGATTAAGAAAATCTATATCACGGGTCAATATACAGGTCAATTTTTTAAAATTAATTAATTTATTTTTGCTGTGTGGGGTCTTCGTTTCTGTGTGAGGGCTTTCTCTAGTTGTGGCAAGTGGGGGCCACTCTTCATCGCGGTGCGCGGGCCTCTCACTGTCGCGGCCTCTCTTTTTGCGGAGCACAGGCTCCAGACATGCAGGCTCAGTAGTTGTGGCTCACGGGCCTAGTTGCTCCGCAGCATGTGGGATCCTCCCAAACCAGGGCTCGTGTCACCTGCATTAGCAGGCAGATTCTCAACCACTGCACCACCAGGGAAGCCCCACAGGGCAATTTTTGATGCAATCTGATGCAAGCTCATAATTCTAGGGGATCACTAGAAGGCAACATTATGACATATAGAAGCCACATTGATTTTTTAAACTATCAAATATGTTAATGGTTAACATCTACATTAAATGTGTGTAGGGCCTAGAATTTTTTATTACTACTTTACGATGAACACTTCTATGATCTCAGAGTATGCTTTCAGACTTTAATCAGGCAAATATTCTATTTTTTTCTGGAAGAAAGTGTAGCTCTGTGCCCATATAAACTACCTCCATGCATTTTCAATATTGATAGAATAAAATCTGGACTTTCCAGTTTTTCCAACGTCTCAAGATAAAAATTGTGAAACATGCAGAAAAGTTGAAATAATTGTATATACCTACCATCTGGATACTACAATTGTTAGCATTTTGTCATTTTTTTTTTTTATCACATACCTATCCTTCTGTCTTTCCATCTGCCCACCCATTCATCCATCTTAATTTCCATGCATCTCAAAGCAAGTTGCAAACATTAGTATAATTCAGGTCCTCACATTTGTTAATGCAGAATGTTAAGACTTTCATGTGAAAGCTTGGCAATTCAAACATATACATTTCTCATCAATCAATAACATATATTTACACTATAGTTTTAAACAGTATGTGGTTTGTTTCCTATTAAAAGCATGGTTAAACTGAGTAATATTTGTGTAAGCTCACATATATTTTTATGATTTCTTACAAAATTCTCTCTTAGGTCACATCACCAGAAAGCAAATAATTTTTAATTCTGATAACTTAAAAATTGCAGAAATCCCATTAGTGTTTTAATACTTTGCCTATATAAAGGTTTGCTGTATATATATATTTTCCAGCTTCTGTAGAGCTATTCTTAAAGACAATTTCTTTAATATGACTTATTTTCCTTAACCTCCTAGTCAAGGGATACCACCTAGTTTGAATGAATAAGTAATGAATGTTTGGAGATATATTCCTTGAATTTTCAGAGTTGCACAGTGGAGAAATGAGAATAGTGATATAGGAATAGGGGAAGAGAGGTGGGGATAGAGTTTGTAAGTTGATAAACCAATGCTATAATGTTATTTAGTACTGTAAAATTAATAGGAAGCACTAAATAGTTAAAAACAGGAAGTTCTTTGGAGCTAGAGTGGACAGAAGAGGGTTGTGGAAAGAAACTGGTGATGTTCACCATAAGCCCTCCTGTAATGATAATATTAATAATAATGCATGATAATAACATATATAGTACTTGTTATGTGTCAAGAACTATCTTAAACTCTTTACATTTATATATTATTACATTTTTCTTAAATGTTACATTTTACTTAATTTTCATTTAATCTTCATAAGAGTTTTATGAGGTTGATATTATTGTTATTGCCATTTTACAGATGTGGACACTAGTCTCAAAGCAAGACTTCAGTCATTGAATTCAAGAGTTGTGTTCTAAAATCCATGTTGTTTACTGTTGCATCTTGATATAGTTTGTTTAAAAAGTTATCCATGAGGTGTTGTTTTCTGCCTTCAGTGGCAGGAAAACTTCCTCTGTTTTAAAAAATCTTGTAAGCATTCTTTTACAAATAATGAAATTCATGTAAGCTCTATGTAAAGCCCACTTCTCTGGTCTTTGAAAGGCTAGACATCCATATATTGCTCAAATATTGCAATTATCCCACTCTTGGTTTCTAGTCTCACTTTTATATTCTCCCCCTGTGCATATAGGAAACAATATTCAAAGTAAGTAAATAAACAAATATGACAATAAATTATACTTTTGCTCACTTGTTTGCTTCTACTATGATAATTTTATTTAAACTTTTACATCTTTCATGATTTCTGTTGATGAAATAAAATTATTTTTAAGGCAGGACAAGAAATATTTAACATAAAATTTTCTCTGCCATTTGAGCCACTAGCCCCTCCTTGTTAGCGTGCATTGTGTTTCTGCATCACACATTAACTAGATCCCCTCAGAAGACACAGGAATGCCTGCATGCCAAAAAAAAAAAAAAGCAATTTTCTCTTAGTGCTAGCAAGGTAACTCCTTAGGAGATAACGTTCCTTTCTCAACCTTGTTAGGGGTCACAGTGACCCATTACTTTCCTTGTTGGATTATATGAACTGTCAATGTGTTGCTTTGATGTATAATCCTTTCATGTATAACCACTTGTCTCAAAAACTTGTATAACTGCTTTGACTTCTAATGGGCAGGATAGTCCTCAGAGCTCTCTGAAAGACTGTCTCCTGCGTTATAATTCTCAGGTTGGTATGAATAAAATTTTCCATTTCTTTCTTAGCTTGGCTATTGATTAATTTTTTGTTGACATTTGCATGGCATAGTCAGTAGGATATTATAGACAACACCAGAGTATACCTGGAGTCTACCCCAAACAGGTGCTAAGTACTAGCATGGACCCTTTGAACCTCACTGGCTTCTTGGCACTCCTTACATGTTTTGGTGAGTTTTCCTAATATCTAGAGCTCAGTATTTAAGTGTTGGTCCTGCAAATTGTATTTGAGCTGTTTTACTTAAGACTTGGAGTCTTAAGGGGCACTGATGAATTTTCTAAGTAGGGACCTATGGGGATCTGGGCAGGAGGCCCAAGAAAACATAAGTGGCTGCATTTTGTTAAATTTGGCTTAATATTTTTTTTAAAAAAGCAAGTAGATAGATGGTCTGAACAAACTAGTGAAATGAGAGATTGAATTATTCAGCTCCAAAGAGGAAGGGACATTTGCTCCTTACAGCCACAAGGTGTCCTCAGGCAACTGAGAACCTAGTGGAGATGTCTGAAGATCAATCCTCCTGATATGCAATGGTCCTACAGGGAACAGTACTACAGCCATTAAGTAAATACTGCTCTTCCAGGGACACACAATAAGGGTTGGTCACCCAGTGCTTTGAGCACCTTAGGCAGTTTTAGACTGTCAGATGGAGAAACCAAGACATATTAAAGAGTCTAACAGACCCAAGGGTAAATCCCGGGGAGCTAGACTCAGAAGCAGCACACATCTGATTCACCACACTGTCCTCAGAAATTTGTTCAGATCATATCTCATATCTGAATTAGGCTGCCAGATTAATAATGAAAAATTTTACTTAAAAGACCAAACAGCTCCCTGATGGACATCCATCTATGGGAACCTCAGCTGGGTTTATGTATAACTTATGGAATGGAAACTTGCAAGTGCTTACTTAGGAACTTAGGGAAGTCTCTCCCTGAAAATGGCCAAGATGTGGCTAATTTGACGTTCCAAAACTAGATTTTTGTATATTCAATCATAGAAAGACAGCTTGATAAACATCTTTTTAGAATTCTGACCCAAAGGGAACAAATCATTCTAGGATAAACTTGCTTTTCTCCTCCTGTACCTTGAGATGTAAATGTTTTACCCAGGCTCTCAGGAACTCTTATCTTACTCTTAACTAGAACATCTCCAATTTCTGAGACTAAGGAAAAAATGGGGGAAAGAGGCCTTTTCAAACATACTGTGAGATATATGTCTATGTCTATATGAATGTATGTATGTCTATGTGTTTGTTATAGATATGATATGTTTCTAACTCCGAATGGTATTACCGAAATTTATTTTTAAAAGAGCTCTATTTATTTGGCTTAAAGGAAATTAACCACTTACATAATAAGCCGTATTAAAGTTAGTTTCAGTTTGTTGGTTTAATTAATATAGATATATATTTAGAGTTATAAATATTAAGTATAATATTTTTATCATGCCAAGGTTTATTGAAAGTCAGTAAGAACTTATTGTTTCTGTTATAAAACATTGTCAGCAAGAAAAATAATTTGGTATGATGAAACTCAAGTAAATTAAATGTAAAAGAGATAAGAGTTTTTAGGTGAATCCTTTAAAGAATAGTTATGTTTCAGGTACGTCTGCCTAAAAATAGTTTCTCTAAATTTTTAGTAACTTGAAACTTTAGAGTTTTGCTACATTAAGTTAAATCATGGAAATTCATTGGCTCTCCAGATCATTTCCAAATAAGATGTACTACTGCAATATTAATTGTTAAACAAGTCTAAGTTTACTAAAACTAAAGATGTTTGGGTTTATTGGACATACCTTGTACCACATTGAGAAAAGAAATTATGCAGTGAGAAAATGTATGTTTCTAGAGGTTATAAAACGTTCATAAGTTTGCCAGTTGAGAAATGCTGGTATAGGAGAAGTCAAGATGGCGGTGTGGGAAGACTCGGAATTAGTGTCTCCCCACAACTAGGGTGCCTGCTGGTGCTGGTAGGGAACTCTGACCCCCAAGGAGACAGGAAGAACCCCAGAGTGAACTGGTAGGACATACCAGAGGGGAGAGGAGACGTGGAGGCCAGATAAGATCAGTGTCCCTGAGGCTGAGGAAATGAGGAGAGGCAGGCAGGAGGGGACCTCCCAGACCCAAGACCAGAAGAACAAGAGAGGAGAGGAAGGATTTTGCCCCCCCACACACATACTTGAGCCCAGGAAGCCTGCTGGGCTCCCAGGTGAGATCCCTTGCCTGCTGAGACCAGGGGTGGGGGGCAGGGCTGGGCCCCTTCTGTTTCTTGAGCCTAAGCCCCACACCCCCACAGTACCCGGGGTATTTTCCAGCCTTGTGGGTCCTGAGCATTGGCCCTGCCCACCACCCAAACCTTGCCCTTGTTTACTTTCCACTCTCCACAGCCAAGGTCTTTCCACCCCCCCAACCCCCCTTTTTTTTTCTTTTCCCACCTTCTACTATTGTGGTACTGATGTACCTTCAGGTTGTTAATTCATCTATATTTTTATTTTTACATTCTTTCTAACATATCTGTTAGTTTCCTAGTTTAATTTTATTTTTTACTTTGTTATTGTTCTGTCTCTCTTTTTTTCTTTTTTCTTTTTTTTGCTTCCCCATGCAGCTTGTGGGATCTTGATTCACAACCTCAGGTTTGGGTCCCTGCAGTGGGAGCTCCAAATCCGAACCACTGGACTAACAGAGAACCTCAGACCCAAGGGAATATTCATCAGAGTGAGGTCTCACAGAGTTCCTCATCTCAACACCAAGACCCAGCTCTACCCAATGGTCTACAAACTCCAGTGTTGGAAGCCTCAGGCCAAACAACCAGTAAAATAGGAACGCAGCCACACTCATTAAAAAAATAAAAATTGTGACAGGAAAAAAATACGTCACAGGTGAAGGAGCAAGGTAAAAACCTACAAGACCATATAAATGAAGAGGAAATAAGCAATCTACCTGAAAAAGAATTCACAGTAATGATAGTTAAGATGATCCAGAATCTCGGAAATAGAATGGAAGCATGGATGGAGAAAATATAGGAAATGATTAACAAAGATCTAGAAGAACTAAAGAACAAACAGAAGTGAACTACACAAGGACTAAAATGAAAAATAAATTAGAAGGAATCAATAACAGAGTAATGGAGGCAGAAGAATGAATAACTGAGTTGGAAGGCAAAATGGTGGAAATAACTGATGAGGAGCAGAATAAAGAAAAAAGAATGAAAAGAAGACTATCTCAGAGACCTCTGGGAAAACAATAAACACACCAACATTCGAATTATAGGGGTCCCAGAAGAAGAGAAAAATATTCTGAGAAAATATTTGAAGAGATTATAGTTGAAAACTTCCCTAACATGGGAAAGGAAATAGTCACCCAAGTCCAGGAAGCACAGAGAGTTCCATACAGGATAAACCCTAGGAAAAACACACCAAGACACATATTAATCAAACTAACAAAACTTAAATTCAAAGAAAAAATATTAAAAGCAGCAAGGGAAAAACAAAAAATAACATACAAAAAATCCCCATAAGGTTATCAGCTGATTTTTCAGTGGAAACTCTGCAGACCAGAAGGGAGTGGCAGGATACACTTAAAGTGATGAAAGAGAAAAACCTACAACCAAGATTACTCTACCTAGCAAGGATCTCATTCAGAGTCGATGGAGAAGTCAAAAGTTTGTCAGGCAAACAAAAGCTAAGAGAATTCAGCACCACCAAACCAGCTTTATAACAAATGCTAAAGAAACTTCTCTAAGCAGAAAACACAAGAGGAGAAAAAGACCCACAAAAACAAACCCAAAACAATTAAGAAAATGGTAATAGGAACATACATATTTATAATAACCTTAAATGTAAATGGATTAAATACCCCAAGCAAAAGACACAGACTGGTGAAATGGATACAAAAACAAGACCCATATATATGCTGTCTACAAGAGACCCACTTCAGACCTAGGGACATGTACAGACTGAAAGTGAAGGGATGGAAAAAGATATTCTATGCAAATGGGAATCAGAAGAAAGCTGGAGTAGTAATATTTGTATCAGACAAAATAGACTATAAAATAAAGACTGGTACAAGAGATAAGGAAGGATACTATATAATGATCAAAGGATCAATCCAAGAATAAAACATAACCATTATAAATGTTCATGCACCCAACATAGGTGCACCTCAATACATAAGGCAAATGCTAACAACTGTGAAAGGAGAAATCAACAGTAACACAATAATAGGGGACTTTAACACCCCACTTACACCAATGGACAGATCTTCCAAACAGAAAATAAATAAGGAAACACAAGTTTTAAATGACACAATAGAGAGGTCGGCGGGAAGATGGGAGAGGTCGGCGGGAAGATGGCGGAAGAGTAAGACGTGGAGATCGCCTTCCTCCTCACGGATATACCAGAAATACATCTACACGTGGAACAACTCCTACAGAACACCTACTGAAGGCTGGCAGAAGACCTCAGAGCTCCCAAAAGGCAAGAAACTCCCCACGTACCTGGGTAGGGCAAAAGAAAAAAGAAAAAACAGAGACAAAAGAATAAGGACGGCACCTGCACCAGTGGGAGGGAGCTGTGAAGGAGGAAAAGTTTCCACACACTAGGAAGCCCCTCCGCGGGCGGAGACTGCGGGAGGCGGAGGGGGGAGCTTCGGGACCGCGGAGTGGTGCACAGCGACGGGTGTGGAGGGCAAAGCGGGGAGATTCCTGCACAGACGATCAGTGCCGACCGGCACTCACCAACCCGAGAGGCTTGTCTGCTCACCCGCCGGGGCGGGCGGGGCTGCGAGCTGAGGCTCGGGTTTCGGTTTTGGACGGAGCGCAGGGAGAGGACTGGGGTTGGCAGCTTGAGCATAGCCTGAAGGGGTTGGTGCGCCACGACTAGCCGGGAGGGAGTTCGGGGAAAAGCCGGCACCGGCCGAAGAGGCAAGAGACTTTTTCTTCCCTCTTTGTTTCCTGGTGCGCGAGGAAAGGGGTTTAAGAGCGCTGCTTAAAGGAACTCCAGAGACGGGCGCGAGCCGCGGCTAAAAGCGCGAACTCCAGAGACGGGCGCGAGCCGCGGCTGAGGGCGCGAGCCCCCGAGACGGGCGCGAGCCGCGGCGGGAAGCGCGAGCCCCAGAGACGGGCGCGAGCCGCGGCTGAAACCGCGGACCCCAGAGACGGGCGGGAGACGCTGGGGCTGCTGCTGCCGCCACCAGGGGGGCTGTGTGCGAGCACAGGTCACTCTCCGCGCCCCTCTTCCGCGGAGCCTGTGCAGGCCGCCACTGCCAGGTTCCCGGGATCCAGGGACAACTTCCCCAGGAGTACGCACGGCGGGTCTCAGGCTGGTGCAGCGTCACGCCGGCCTCTGCCGCAGCGTCACGCCGCCTCTGCCGCTGCAGGCCCGCCCCGCACGCAGTGCCCCTCCTTCCCCCATCCACCAACCCCCGGCCTGAGTGAGCCGGAGCTCCCGAATCAGCGGCTCCTTTAACCCCGTCCTGTCTGAGCAAAAAAACAGACGCCCTCCAGCGATCTGCGCGCAGGGGCAGGGCCGGGTACAAAGCTGAGCTCCTGTGAGCTGTGAGAGCAGGGAGGAGAGGGGGAGGTCTCTCCCGGCAGCCGCGGAGGCGGCGGATTGAAGCTCCACGATCAACTTGATGTGCCCTGCATTGTGGAATACCTGAATAGACAGGGAGTGATCCCAAATTGAAGAGGGGGAATTTAGGAGCGAGATCTGTGATTTTTTTCCCTTTTCCTCTTTTTGTGAATGTGTGCGTGTATGCTTCTGTGTGAGATCTTGTCTGTATACTCTTGCTTCCACCATTTGTCCTAGGGCTCTATCCGTCCATGTTTTTTTTTTGTTTTTTTTTTTAAATTTTTTTTTAAATAATTAATTTTAATTGTAATAACTTTATTGAACTTTACCTTCGTTCTTTCTTTCTTTCTTTCCTTCCCTCCTTCCCTCCTTTAGACAGCGAATCACCCCAGGTTGAGGGGGTGGTCTCTGGGAGCAGGATTTATGATTTTTCCCCCTTTGCCCCTCTTTGTGAACGTGTATGTGTACGCTTCTGTGTAAGATTTTCTCTGTATAGCTTTGCTGCCAACAGTTGTCCTAGGGCTCTATCCGTCCATGGTTTTTTTTAAAAAAAAAATTTTTTTTTTCTTAATAATTAATTTTAATTGTGATAACGTTATTGTACTTTACCTTCGTTCTTTCTTTCTTTCTTTCCTTCCTTCCTTCCCTCCTTTAGACAACAAATCACCCCAAATTGAGGAGGTGGTCTCTGGGAGCAGGATTTATGATTTTTCCCCCTTTGCCTCTCTTTGTGAACGTGTATGTGTATGCTTCTGTGTAAGATTTTCTCTGTATAGCTTTGCTTCCAACATTTGTCCTAGGGCTCTATCCGTCCATGGTTTTTTTAAAAAAAAATTTTTTTTTCTTAATAATTAATTTTAATTGTAATTACTTTATTGTACTTTACCTTCGTTCTTTCTTTCCTTCCTTCCTTCCTTCCCTCCTTTAGACAGCGAATCACCCCAGGTTGAGGAGGTGGTCTCTGGGAGCAGGATTTATGATTTTTCCCCCTTTGCCTCTCTTTGTGAACACGTATGTGTATGCTTCTGTGTAAGATTTTCTCTGTATAGCTTTGTTTCCAACATTTGTCCTAGGGTTCTATCTGTTCTTTTTTTTTTTTTTTTTTCTTTCTTTCTAAATATTTTTTAGTACAATAACTATATTATACTTTATTTTATTTTTACTGTATCTTCTTTCTTTCTGTCTTTTATCCTTCTTTCCCTCCTTCCTTCCTCCCTTCCTCCCTCCCTCCCTCCCTCCTTTCTTTCCTTCTTTGCTTCTTTCTTCCTTCCTTCCTTTCCTCCTTTCCTCCTTTCCTTCTTTCTTTCCTCAAACTTCTACTAATTCTCTCTACATTTTCTCCTTCTTTCCCTCCTTCCTTCCTTCCTTCTCCCCTCCCTCCCTTTCTTTCCTTCTTTGCTTCTTTCTTCCTTCCTTCCTTTCCTCCTTTCCTTCTTTCTTTCCTCATACTTCTACTAATTCTCTCTACATTTTCTCCTTCTTTCCCTCCTACCTTCCTTCCTTCCTCCCTCCCTCCCTCCTTTCTTTCCTTCTTTGCTTCTTTCTTCCTTCCTTCCTTTCCTCCTTTCCCTCTTTCTTTCCTCATATTTCTACTAATTCTCTCTACATTTTCTCCTTCTTTACCTCCTTCTTTCCTTCCTTCCTTCCTCCTTCCCTCCCTCCTTTCTTTCCTTCTTTGCTTCTTTCTTCCTTCCTTCCTTTCCTCCTTTCCTTCTTTCCTCAAACTTCTACTAATTCTCTCTACATTTTCTCCTTCTTTCCCTCCTTCCTTCCTTCCTTCCTCCCTCCCTCCCTCCTTTCTTTCCTCCTTTGCTTCTTTCTTCCTTCCTTCCTTTCCTCCTTTCCTTCTTTCTTTCCTCATACTTCTAATAATTCTCTCTACTTTTCCTCCCTTTTATTCTGAGCCGTGTGGATGAAAGGCTCTTGGTGCTCCAGCCCAGGAGGCAGGGCTCTGCCTCTGAGGTAGGAGAGCCAACTTCAGGACACTGATCAACAAGAGACCTCCCAGCTCCACATAATATTAAACGGTGGAAATCTCCCAGAGACCTCCATCTTAACACCAGCACCCAGCTTCACTCAACGACCAGCAAGCCACAGTGCTGGACAACCTATGCCAAACAACTAGCAAAACAGGAACACAACCCCACCCATTAGCAGAGAGGCTGCCTAAAATCATAACAAGGCCACAGACACCCCAAAACACACCACCAGACGTGAACCTGCCCACTAGAGAGACAAGATCCAGCCTCATCCAGCACAACACAGGCACTAGTCCCCTCCACCAGGAAGCCTACACAACCCGCTGAAACAACCTTAGCCACTGGAGACAGACATCAAAAACAACGGGAACTACGAACGTGCAGCCTGAAAAAGGAGACCCCAAACACAGTAAGATAAGCAAAATGAGAAGACAGAAAAACACACAGCAGATGAAGGAGCAAGATAAAAACCCACCAGACCTAACAAATGAAGAGGAAATAGGCAATCTACCTGAAAAAGAATTCAGAATAATGATAGTAAGGATGATCCGAAATCTTGGAAGTAGAATGGACAAAATGCAAGAAACAGTTAACAAGGACCTACAAGAACTAAAGATGAAACAAGCAACGATGAACAACGCAATAAATGAAATTAAAAGTACTCTAGATAGGATCAATAGCAGAATAACTGAGGCAGAAGAACGGATAAGTGACCTGGAAGATAAAGTAGTGGAAATAACTACTGCAGAGCAGAATAAAGAAAAAAGAATGAAAAGAACTGAGGACAGTCTCAGAGAGCTCTGGGACAACATTAAACGCACCAACATTCGAATTATAGGGGTTCCAGAAGAAGAAGAAATAAAGAAAGGGACTGAGAAAATATTTGAAGAGATTATAGTTGAAAACTTCCCTCATATGGGAAAGGAAATAGTTAATCAAGTCCAGGAAGCACAGAGAGTCCCATACAGGATAAATACAAGGAGAAATACGCCAAGACACATATTAATCAAACTATCAAAAATTAAATACAAAGAAAGCATATTAAAAGCAGCAAGGGAAAAACAACAAATAACACACAAGGGAATCCCCATAAGGTTAACAGCTGATCTCTCAGCAGAAACCCTACAACCCAGAAGGGAGTGGCAGGACATACTGAAAGTGATGAAGGAGAAAAACCTGCAACCAAGACTACTCTACCCAGCAAGGATCTCATTCAGATTTGATGGAGAAATTAAAATCTTTACAGACAAGCAAAAGCTGAGAGAGTTCAGCACCACCAAACCAGCTTTACAACAAATGCTAAAGGAACTTCTCTAGATAAGAAATGCAAAAGAAGGAAACGACCTATAATAACGAACCCAAAACAATATAGAAAATGGGAATAGGAACATACATATCGATAATTACCTTAAATGTAAATGGACTAAATGCTGCCACCAAAAGACACAGATTGGCTGAATGGATACAAAAACAAGACCCTTATATATGCTGTCTACAAGAGACCCACCTCAGACCTAGAGACACATACAGACTGAAAGTAAGGGGATGGAAAAAGATATTCCATGCAAATGGAAACCAAAATAAAGCTGGAGTAGCAATTCTCATATCAGACAAAATAGACTTTAAAATAAGGACTATTAAAAGGGATAAAGAAAGACACTACATAATGATCAAGGGATCGATCCAAGAAGAAGATATAACAATTGTAAATATTTATGCACCCAACATAGGAGCACCTCAATACGTAAGGCAAATACTAACAGCCATAAAAGGGGAAATTGACAGTAACACATTCATAGTAGGGGACTTTAACACCCCACTTTCACCCATGGACAGATCATCCAAAATGAAAATAAATAAGGAAACACAAGCTTTAAATGATACATTAAACAAGATGGACTTAATTGATATTTATAGGACACTCCATCCAAAAACAACAGAATACACATTTTTCTCAAGTGCTCATGGAACATTCTCCAGGATAGATCATATCTTGGGTCACAAATCAAGCCTTGGTAAATTTAAGAAAATTGTAATTGTATCAAGTATCTTTTCTGACCACAACGCCATGAGACTAGATATCAATTACAGGAAAAGATCTGTAAAATATACAAACACATGGAGGCTAAACAATACACTACTTAATAATGAAGTGATCACTGAAGAAATCAAAGAGGAAATAAAAAAATACCTAGAAACAAATGACAATGGAGACACAACGACCCAAAACCTATGGGATGCAGCAAAAGCAGTTCTAAGGGGCAAGTTTATAGCAATACAAGCCCACCTTAAGAAGCAGGAAACATCTCGAATAAACAACCTAACCTTGCACCTCAAGCAATTAGAGAAAGAAGAACAAAAAAGCCCCAAAGCTAGCAGAAGGAAAGAAATCATAAAAATCAGATCAGAAATAAATGAAAAAGAAATGAAGGAAACAATAGCAAAGATCAATAAAACTAAAAGCTGGTTCTTTGAGAAGATAAAATAGATAAACCACTAGCCAGACTCATCAAGAAAAAAAGGGAGAAGACTCAAATCAATAGAATTAGAAATGAGAAAGGAGAAATAACAACTGACACTGCAGAAATAAAAAAAATCATGAGAGATTACTACAAGCAACTCTATGCCAATAAAATGGACAATCTGGAAGAAATGGACAAATTCTTAGAAATGCACAACCTGCCAAGACTGAATCAGGAAGAAATAGAAAATATGAACAGACCAATCACAAGCACTGAAATTGAAACTGTGATTAAAAATCTTCCAACAAACAAAAGCCCAGGACCAGATGGCTTCACAGGTGAATTCTATCAAACGTTTAGAGAAGAACTAACACCTATCCTTCTCGAACTCTTCCAAAATATAGCAGAGGGAGGAACACTCCCAAATTCCTTCTACGAGGCCACCATCACCTTGATACCAAAACCAGACAAGGATGTCACAAAGAAAGAAAACTACAGGCCAATATCACTGATGAACATAGATGCAAAAATCCTCAACAAAATACTAGCAAACAGAATCCAGCAGCACATTAAAAGGATCATACACCATGATCAAGTGGGGTTTATTCCAGGAATGCAAGGATTCTTCAATATACGCAAATCTATCAATGTGATAAACCATATTAACAAATTGAAGGAGAAAAACCATATGATCATCTCAATAGATGCAGAGAAAGCTTTTGACAAAATTCAACACCCATTTATGATAAAAACCCTCCAGAAAGTAGGCATAGAGGGAACTTTCCTCAACATAATAAAGGCCATATATGACAAGCCCACAGCAAACATCATCCTCAATGGTGAAAAACTGAAGGCATTTCCACTAAGATCAGGAACAAGACAAGGTTGCCCACTCTCACCACTCTTATTCAACATAGTTTTGGAAGTTTTAGCCACAGCAATCAGAGAAGAAAAGGAAATAAAAGGAATCCACATCGGAAAAGAAGAAGTAAAGCTGTCACTGTTTGCAGATGACATGATACTATACATAGAGAATCCTAAAGATGCTACCAGAAAACTACTAGAGCTAATCAATGAATTTGGTAAAGTAGCAGGATACAAAATTAATGCACAGAAATCTCTGGCATTCCTATATACTAATGATGAAAAATCTGAAAGTGAAATCAAGAAAACACTCCCATTTACCATTGCAACAAAAAGAATAAAATATCTAGGAATAAACCTACCTAAGGATACGAAAGACCTGTATGCAGAAAATTATAAGACACTGATGAAAGAAATTAAAGATGATACAAATAGATGGAGAGATATACCATGTTCTTGGATGGGAAGAATCAACATTGTGAAAATGACTCTACTACCCAAAGCAATCTACAGATTCAATGCAATCCCTATCAAACTACCACTGGCATTTTTCACACAACTAGAACAAGAAATTTCGCAATTTGTATGGAAACACAAAAGACCCCGAATAGCCAAAGCAATCTTGAGAATGAAAAAAGGAGCTGGAGGAATCAGGCTCCCTGACTTCAGACTATACTACAAAGCAACAGTAATCAAGACAGTATGGTACTGGCACAAAAACAGAAAGATAGATCAGTGGAACAGGATAGAAAGCCCAGAGATAAACCCACGCACATATGGACACCTTATCTTTGATAAAGGAGGCTGGAATGTACAGTGGAGAAAGGACAGCCTCTTCAATAAATGGTGCTGGGAAAACTGGACAGGTACATGTAAAAGTATGAGATTAGATCACTCCCTAACACCATACACAAAAATAAGCTCAAAATGGATTAAAGACCTAAATGTAAGGCCAGAAACTATCAAACTCTTAGAGGAAAACATAGGCAGAACACTCTATGACATAAATCACAGCAAGATCCTTTCTGACCCACCTCCTAGAGTAATGGAAATAAAAACAAAAATAAACAAATGGGACCTAATGAAACTTCAAAGCTTTTGCACAGCAAAGGAAACCATAATCAAGACCAAAAGACAACCCTCAGAATGGGAGAAAACATTTGCAAATGAAGCAACTGACAAAGGATTAATCTCCAAAATCTACAAGCAGCTCATGCAGCTCAATAACAAAAAAACAAACAACCCCATCCAAAAATGGGCAGAAGACCTAAACAGACATTTCTCCAAAGAAGATATACAGAATGCCAACAAACACATGAAAGAATGCTCAACATCATTAATCATTAGAGAAATGCAAATCAAAACTACAATGAGATATCATCTCACACCAGTCAGAATGGCCATCATCAAAAAATCTAGAAACAATAAATGCTGGAGAGGGTGTGGAGAAAAGGGGACACTCTTGCACTGCTGGTGGGAATGTGAATTGGTTCAGCCACTATGGAGAACAGTATGGAGGTTCCTTAAAAAACTACAAATAGAATTACCATATGACCCAGCAATCCCACTACTGGGCATATACCCTGAGAAAACCAAAATTCAAAAAGAGTCATGTACCAAAATGTTCATTGCAGCTCTATTTAAAATAGCCCGGAGATGGAAAGAACCTAAGCGCCCATCATCGGACGAATGGATAAAGAAGATGTGGCACATATACACAATGGAATATTACTCAGCCTTAAAAAGAAATGAAATTGAGATATTTGTAATGAGATGGATAGACCTAGAGTCTGTCATACAGAGTGAAGTAAGTCAGAAAGACAAAGACAAATACCGTATGCTAACACATATATATGGAATTTAAGGGGAAAAAAATGTCATGAAGAACCTAGGGATAAGACAGGAATAGAGGCGCAGACCTACTGGAGAACGGACTTGAGGATATGGGGAGGGGGAAGGGTGAGTTTTGACAGGGCGAGAGAGAGTCATGGACATATACACACTAACAATCGTAGTAAGGGAGATAGCTAGGGGGAAGCAGCCGCAAGGCACAGGGATATAAGCTCGGGGCTTTGGGACAGCCTGGAGGGGTGGGAGGGGGAGAGTGGGAGGGAGGAAGACGCAAGAGGGAAGACACATGGGAGCACATGTATATGTATAGCTGATTCACTTTGTTATAAATCAGAAACTAACACACCATTGTAAAGCAATTATACCCCAATAAAGATGTTAAAAAATAAAAAAAAAATAAAAAAATAAGTCAGAGAAAAAAAAAAAAAATGACACAATAGATGAGATAAATCTAATTGATATTTATAGAACTTTCCACCTGAAAGTGGCAGAATACAGTTTCTTCTCAAGTGCACATGGAACATTCTCCAGGATAGATCACATCTTGGTTCACAAATCAAGCCTTGGAAAATTTAAGAAAATTGAAATCACATCAAGCATCTTTTCTGACCACAATGCTATGAGATTGTAGATCAATTACAGGAAAAAAAAAACTGCAAAAAATACAAATACATAGAGGCTAAATAGTGCATGACTAAATAACCAAGAGATCACTGAAGAAATCAAAGAAGAAATTTTAAAAAACACATAGAAACAAATGACAATGAAAACATGACAACCCAAAACCTATGGGATGCAGCAAAAACAGTTCTAAGAGGGAAGTTTATAGCAATTCAATCTCACCTCAAGAACCAAGAAAAATCTCAAATAAACAATCTAACCCTACACTTAAAAAAATATAGAGAAAGAAGAACAAAGAAAACCCAAAGGCAGTAGAAGGAAAGAAATCATAAAGATGAGACAGAAATAAATGAAACAGAAATGAAGAAAATAGCAAAGATAAATAAAACTAGAAGCTGGTTTTTGGAGAAGATAAACAAAATTGATAAAACCTTAGCCAGACAAATCAATAAAAAAAAAGGAGAGGATGCAAATCAATAAAATAGAAATGAAAAAGGAGAAATCACAACTGACACTGCAGAAATACAAAGGATTATAAGAGACTACTACAAATAACTATATGCCAATAAAGTGGACAACCATGTAGAAATGGACAAATTCTTGGAAAGGTACAATTTTCCAAGACTGAACCAGGCATAATTAGAAAATATAAACAGACCAATCACAAGTAATTAAATTGAAACCATAATTCAAAATCTTCCAACAAACAAAAGTCCAGGACCAATTGGCTTCACAGGCTAATTCTATCAAACATTTGGAGAAGAGCTAACACTGATCCTTCTCAAACTCTTCCAAAAAACTACAGAGGGAGAAACACTCCCAAATTCATTCTATGAAGCCACAATCACGCTAATACCAAAACCAGAAAAATATATTACACAAAAAAGAAAATTACAGACCAATATCACTAATGAACATAGATGCAAAAACCCTGAACAAAATACTAGCAAACAGAATCCAACAGCACATTAAAAGGATCATACACCATGATCAAGTGGGATTTATCCCAGGGATGCAAGGATTCTTCAATATATGCAAATCAATCAATGTGATACACCACATTAACAAATTAAGGAATAAAAACCATATGATCGTCTAAATAAGTACAGAAAAAGCTTTTGACAAAATTCAACACCAAGGTACGACCAAAAAAACTCTCCAGAAAATGGGCATAGAGGGAACCTACCTCAACATAATAAAGGCCATATATGACAAACCAAGAACAAGCATAATACTTGATGGTGAAAAACTGAAAGCATTTCCACTAGGATCATGAACAAGACAAGGATGTCCACTCTCACCACTCTTATTCACCATAGTTTTGGAAGTCTTAGCCATGACAATCAAAGAAGTAAAAGAAATAAAAGGAATACAATTTGGAGAAGAAGAAGTAAAAGAGTCACTATTTGCCAATGACATGATACTATACATAGAAAATCCTAAAGTTGCCACCAGAAAACTACTAGGACTAATCAATGAATTTGGTAAGGTTGCAGGATACAAAATTAATGCACAGAAATCTCTGACATTCCTATACACCAGCACTGAAAAATCAGAAAGAGAAATTAAGGAAACACTCTCATTTGCCATTGCAACAAAAAGAATAAAATACCTAGGAATAAACATTCCTAAGGAGAAAGTAGACTTGTACTCAGAAAACTATAAAACACTGATGAAAGAAATCAAAGATGACATAAACAAATGGAGAAATATACCATGTTCTTGGATTGGAAGAATCAATATTTTGAAAATGACTATACTGCCCAAAACAATCTACAGATTCAATGCAATCCCTACCAAACTACCAATGGCATTCTTCACAGAATTAGAACAAAAAATCTTACAATTCATATGGAAACACAAAAGACCCTGAATAGCCAAAGTAATCTTGAGAAAGAAAAACAGAGTTGGAGGAATCAGGCTCCCTAACTTCAAACTATACCACAAAGCTACAGTAATCAAGACAGTATGGTACTGGAACAAAAACAGAAATATAGATCAATGGTACAGGATAGAATGCCCAGAGATAAACTCACGCATATATGGGCACCTAATTTAGAACAAAGGAAGGAAGAGCATACAATGGAGAAAAGACAGCCTCTTCAATAAGTGGTGCTGGGAAAACTGGACAGCTACATGTAAAAGAATGAAATTAGAACAGTACCTAACACCATACACAAAAATAAACTCTACGTGGATTAAAGACTTAAATGTAAGTCCAGACACTATAAAACTTTTAGAGGAAAAACATTCTTTGACATAACCACAGCAAGATCTTTTTTGACCCACCTCCTAGAGTAACAGAAATAAAAACAAAAATAAACTAATGGGACTTAATTAAATGTAAAAGCTTTTGCACAGCAAAGGAAACCATAAAAAAGACAAAAGGACAACCCTCAGAATGGGAGAAAATATTTGCAATGAAATAACAAAGGATTAATCTCCAAAATATACAAACAGTTCATGGAGCTCAGTATTAAAAAAACAAGCAGTCCTGTTAAAAAATGGGCTGAAGACCTAAATAGACATTTCACCAAGGAAGACATACAGATGACCAAGAGGCACATGAAAAGATGCTCAACATCACTAATTATTAGAGAAATACAAATCAAAACTACAATGAGGTATCACCACACGCTGGTCAGAATGGCCATTATCAAAAAACTAGAAACAATAAATGCTGGAAAGGGTGTGGTAAAAGGGTACCCTCCTACACTGTTGTTGGGAATGTAAATTGATACAACCACTATGGAAAACAGTATGAAGGTTCCTCAAAAAACAAAAATAGAACTACCATATGACCAAGCAATCACTACTGGGCATATACCCTGAGAAAATCATAATTCAAAAAGAGTCATGTACCACAGTGTTCATTGCAGCACTATTTACAATAGCCAGGACATGGAACCAACCTAAATGTCCATTGACAGATGAATGGGTAAAGAAGATGTGGCACATATATGCAATGGAATATTACTCAGCCATAAAAAGAAATGAAATTGAGTTATTTGTAGTGAGTTGGATGGACCTAGAGTCTGTCATACAGAGTGAAGTAAGTCCGAAAGAGAAAAAAAAATTACTGTATGCTAACACATATATATGGAATAAAAAAAAAAAATGATACTGATGAACCTAGTTGCAGGGCAGGAATAAAGAGGTAGACACAGAGAATGGACTTGATGACATGTAGTGAGAGGGCAAGGCTGGGGTGAATTAAGAGCAATACTGATGTATATACACTACCAAATGTAAAATAGTTGGCTGGTGGGAAGCAGCAGCATAGCACAGGGTGATTGACTCGGTGCTTTGCAGTAACCTAGAAGAGAGGGAGTGGGAAGGTGGGAGGGAGGCTCAAGAGGGAGGGGATATGGGGACATGTGTATGCATATGGCTGATTTGCTTGGTTGTTCAACAAAAACTAACACAGTATTGTGAAGCAATTATCCTCCAATAATGGTGTATTAAAAAAAAAATTTAGCAACCAAAAAAAAAAAAAAAAAGAAATGCTGGTATGACAAACAGTTCACATTCACTTGCTTCTTGGTTTCTGCTAGAGATTTTCTTTAAGGTTAAAGGTTGTAATAGATATGTTATTGAAGCTACTAGAAATAATAAGGAAAACATTTCAGTATGCAAAGAAAAGATGTGTGTTTTCAACAAAAGAAGGTATAGGAAAGGAAATGCATTTTCTTAAGGGAAAAGAAAATAATTTTGTCGTAAAGCTGGTTATTTCTAAATGGGGGAAAAGAGGAACAAACTAATCTAAATATGAAAAGCCATGGAATGTTGGTGGAAAAGGAATCCTGAGAAAGGGGTTTTGTGTATGGTCAAGACTGGCTAAGATTAGACTGAATTTAATTAGGTAAATGAATTTTGTTATTAAAAGTAAGCTGGTACAAGACTGGAGTTTGGTTTTTCTCTGTGAAGAGAACAAAGTTTTCTAGGAATATTGAGGTGCTTTGAATAACAGATTGCTTCTTTACCTTTCAATTAAGTGATTTGCCTTTGAAAACGTTTTTTGTCACTTTGGTTAAGTGAAGAAATATTGTTTCACAGTGACCTGTAATCCTATTTGACCAAGGGTTTTAGAGCTTTTTCTAAAAATATTTTTTACAAACTTCACAAAGATTAAATTCTGATTGAAGTTCTTTTGACTTCTACCTAAGTTTAGAATGCTTTGGAGGGCCTCTGAAGCATTTCAGAGAGAGATATTAAACTAATTATGTTTACTTGTTATGTTCAATTACATGGGAGGCATTGGCAAATGAGTGGTGATAAATCTTCTTAGGTCATATTGTATAGGTAAATACTATTAAAATAAATGTTCTAGAAATCATGTGTAATTTCTAAAACTTGGATATGTCCTGGTATAATGTTATCAGTCATAATTCTAGTTATTATCTTAAAATATTATGTCACAAAGTAGCCTAATTTATTTGTCAACTGCATTACAACCAGGTCTTTAACCAGGCTTTTTAAAGTTTTATCATTTATGGACAGCTGTAATCTGATGCTTTGGCAAAATTGTTTCATCTTCAACAAAATTCATAGAAAGAACTTTTTGACAAGCACAGGTTTTGGGTAACTTGCAGATATTGCCATTGAACTGGGTAGGAAATTAAAGAATTCATTGATGATTTCATAAAACTGTTAATGAAAGATTAAGATCAAAGAATAGTTACATAAGACTGAGTGATCTGATGAATATTGTTATATCTTTTATGGTTTTTGTCTGAAGTATTACTGGCTTTTAATCTTTGTTTTCCATATATAAGAAAATCTTTCCCTTTAAGCTAATTATAACTTACAGCAATTTGGTAAGTTATACGTTTGTAAATATAATTGTTTGTAAATATATCTTTTTTTAAACATCTTTATTGGAGTATAATTGCTTTACATTGTTGTGTTAGTTGCTGCTGTATAACAAAGTGAATCCGCTATATATATACATATATCCCCATATCTCCTCCCTCTCTGTCTCCCTCCTCCCCTCCCTATCCCACCCATCTAGGTGGTCACAAAGCACTGAGCTGATCTCCCTGTGCTATGCGTCTGCTTCCCACTAGCTATCTATTTTACATTTGGTAGTGTATATATGTCAATGCCACCCTCTCACTTCGTCTCAGCTTACGCTTCCCCCTCACCATGTCCTCAAGTCCATTCTCTATGTCTGTGTCTTTATTCCTGTCCTGCTCCTAGGTTCTTCAGAACATTTTTTTGTTTTGATTTTTAGATTCCATATATATGTGTTAACATATGGTATTTATTTTCTCTTTCTGACTTACTTTACTCTGCATGACAGATTCTAGGTCCATCCACCTCACTACAAATAACTCAATTTCATTTCTTTTTATGGCTAATATTCCATTGTATATATGTGTCACATCTTCTTTATCCTTTTATCTTTCGATGAACACTTAGGTTGCTTCCACATCCTGGCTATTGTAAATAGTGCTGCAATGAACATTGGGGTACATGACTCTTTTTTTTTTTTTTTTTTTTTTTGCAGTACGCCGGCCTCTCACTATTGCGGCCCCTCCCGTTGCGGAGCACAGGCTCCGGATGCGCAGGCTCAGCGGCCATGGCTCACAGGCCCAGCCGCTCCGCGGCATGTGGGATCTTCCCGGACCGGGGCACGAACCCGTGTCCCCTGCATCGGCAGGTGGACGCTCAAACACTGTGCCACCAGGGAAGCCCTATGACTCCTTTTGAATTATGGTTTTCTCAGGGTAGGGTATATGCCCAGTACTGGGATTGCTGGGTCATATGATAGTTCTACGTTTAGTTTTTTAAGGAACCTCCACACTGTTCTCCATAGTGACTGTTTCAATTTACATTCCCACCAACAGTGCAAGAGGGTTCCCTTTTCTCCACACCCTCTCCAGCATTTATTTTTTGTAGATTTTTTATGATGGCCATTCTGACCAGAGTGAGGTGATACCTCATTGTAGTGAAACATTTATCTTTTCTCTCTCTACATGATCCCTCTAAAATTTGAAAACTCTTACTGGGTACTCATTTTTATGTCAACTTAATTATTTGAATAAGTTCAATAAGAATCTGTTTTCCTTATGACAGGACATAATTGGAATCATTGGTTATATTAGCATGGCTTTGACTGAAATATCATACCTAAGAAAATGCATAGACTCAAATATGACCAGACAGCTTTAAAGAACTAAGGAGAACATTAAAGATCCATAAAACTTGTTGGAAAAATTACATTGTATCCTGCTGAGTTCCCAGCAGCCTTACTAGGTATATAAGGAAGGCAACCTCCTGGCAATAGCAAGAATCTCAAGATATTTTGAAGATCTTGGGAAGAGAATTATTTACCCAAATCTATAGATATTGCAAGCAGAATCTGATAGGAAGCTCTTGGTTTGCCTTTTCTGGTTTTGAGAGCCCTTTTAAAAGATTTAATACTAGATTCCTTATGAAAATTTCCAGCAAAGCCAAAGAGCCTGTAGGATCAATTACACTTATGTAAATAATCAGGCCAAGTTTATTGAAACCAGACTTAGTTTGCAAACAAATTAGTATTAATTTAGGTCTATTTGGGCCAAATGAGGACAAATTTAGGTAGAGGAAATTGTATTTCAGCAATATACCTTTGTGAATATTAAATTCTAGTGTTGTTTAATTTTCTTTGAGGTTTTATGTTTATCACCTGATTCACTTCCTGAATGGCTCCTCATTTCTATGTTACATTATTGTAAAGTTTAATTGAATTATTAAAAGGGCATTCTAAATTTGTTACTGAAGCTTATCACAGTAATCTGTCTTTGGATTAAAATTGATACTGCATGACCTGAAACCAGAAGATTATGTATATTGGAAAAGACATCAGATAAAGAACTTTTACAGCCATGTTGGAAGGGGTTTATCAGACATCCTCTCCTGAATGGACTGCAACTCCTGTTTTTGACACCTGGCTTGGACTAACTGAGACAAGTACTTGGTAAGCTGAGAAGATGATATCTGAAGTAGACAGCTGACCCATGATGCTGGATGAGGCATGTGTACTGATTACCTTGATGACTGTTCATACTTTTCATATGAACTGAGTGTATTTCTTTCTTGGGCTCAATTATCTGTAAGTTTCAAAAGAAAAGTCATTCCAATTGCTGGGTTTGTAGCAAATTACCTATGTCCAGTACTCCTGAGTTACCTTGAGTTACCTGGATTTCTCCTCTCCAAGACTCTAGGTGGATGGCCCTTAGGAAATTTATTCTAAAAGAAAGAAATTACAGTTCTGGTCAGGCCACTATTGTTATTACTAGTGGGTTTCCCTCTCACATGACCAACAATCATACTCGCTCTGACCATGACCATAAATATAAATTTTCTTTAAAGTTACTCAAGTTAAATCAGAGCAATGAGCTAAATTTCAGCCAAAGAATATAATTTCCCAATTATTAGGACAGACTTTTCCTCAATTATGGGATAGACTTATATGGCTACACCAGGCTATGGTCATTTAAGTTTAAAGACCCTTATGTTGGGAGCAATTAAATCATACTAAGGATAATCAGACAAATAACACCAGGAAATTGGACTGAATGCTTTATGAACAATGCCAGTATATCATTCCCTTTGAGAACCAGTGATTGGTTTGGAACTGATTGGTTGAGATCACCCGGAAAATAGTGGGTAGCTCTGAACAGGATCAAGTGGATTTATGGAACAAATTTATGGCTTTGGCTCTCCCCATATTGGTTAGAAAGATGCACAATGTATTTCCCTTGTGCTCAAGGCCACCTGTGGGTAGCTTTGATGAAAGTCCCTGCCAATCAATCTTTAACATGGACAGAATAGGTTCAATCAGTTTTCCAATGAAATGAACATTTGGACATAATATTTGTTCATTCACTTGGAATAGAAGATGTCATTAATCACATAGAGGTTTTAACAAGATTTATTCAGCAAGATTTGAATGATAGTAAGCAAGCCATTAACTTGTTAAATTCAGAAGTTTCCTTGATGAGAAAAGCAGTCCTATAGAAGAGCATGGCCCTTAATATTCTAAAAACTTCCCAAGGGGGAACTCATGTTATAATACAATCTGAATATTGCATTTGTATATCTAATGAATCTCTAGTATAAACCATTTTATGGCCCATAGAAAGAGTCAAATTTCCACTCTGAAAGATCCCCTTCCCAGTTTAGGGGAAATATGAGGAAATTTGGTTCAGGAGGATCTTAAACCTTTACTAATGACATTAATATCCTTGTTCACAATTTTGATTACAGTTTACATAATATAATATCTAAACAACTTTAAATTTTTGATAACACCTATAGTTTTCTATAAATTAATGAACATGCTCAATGCACATGCAAGGTAAAATTGGCATAAGTTCTATTGGACAGCTTGGAATTGACTGTCAGTCCTTGCCAGACATCCTACCAATACAATCCACTTACCTCCCCAAGAGAAGAGAAAGGACTGGGCTATTAATTAAGACCCAACATCAAGGGACATGATGAATCCAGGGCAGGAAAGCAAACACTCGGGCATTCAGGGACCAAATGTTTAATCATCTAATGCTTTCTTTGAAAATATTACTGATCAAAAGGTGGAATCAATTAAATAAAATTATTTTTAAGACAGAATAAGAAATATTTATTTATTTTAAAAATTTTATTTATTTATTTACTTATTTTTGGCTGTGTTGGGTCTTCGTTGCTGCACGTGGACTTTCTCTAGTTGTGGTGAGTGGGGGGCTACTCTTCATTGTGGTGCATGAGCTTCTTATTGCAGTGGCTTCTCTTGTTTCAGATCATGGGCTGTAGGTGCGCGAGCTTCAGTAGTTGTGGCACGCGAGCTCAGTAGTTGTGGCTCATAGCCTCTAGAGCGCAGGCTCAGTAGTTGTGGTGCACAGGCTTCGTTGCTCCTCAGCGTGTGGGATCTTCCTGGACCAGGGATCATACCCGTGTCCCCTTCATTGGCAGGTGGACTCTTAACCACTGCCCCACCAAGGAATCCCAAGAAATATTTAATATAAAGTTTTCTCTGCTCCCTCCCTTTTAGTGTGCATTGTGCATCTGCATTACACATTAATTAAATACCCTTAGAAGACACAGGAATGCTTGCCAAAAAATGCAGTTTCATCCTGGCACCAGCAAGATAACTCCTTGGGAGATAACATTCCTTTCTCAATCCTGTCAGGGGTCACAATGATTCACCTTGTCAGATTATGTAAACTGTCAATATGTTACATTGATGTATATACCCCTTTAAAGTACCACCCTTTGTCTCAGTAACTTATATAACTAGCTCTGCTTTAACCTCTAACAAATGGAACAGTCCTCAGACCTTTCTGGAAGACTATCTTCCAGGTTATAATCCTTGGATTGGCCTGAATAAAATTTTCCATTTCTTTCATAGATTGGCTACTGATTTATGTTGTTGCTATTGACACTGGCATTGTTATGACTTCAGGAAGAATGATCCCTGAGGATTCAAAATAACTATAAGGTCACTCACTAAGAAAAATCCATGTATTGCTGATAAGGCAACATGAAAATTTTTACTCTGGCTATGTTAAAATGGACACATCATTTGTTTTTCACTAATGAGAGGTTTGCAAAAGTGGTGGATTCTGGGTTGAAAACCTGTTTATCAAGTCAGTGCCTGTATTTAAAGGTATAAAGAAAAGATCTTGGGGTTTACATTTTCTCTGTGCATTGATGCTTCCTAGTATAAGAATACCCACATTATATTCTTACCCCATCATTTTTGATCATTCATCCTCAAATGAATTTATCCTTCAACATTCTAATGGATTTCTGTGCCTCACAATAATCATCAAGATGTGACCCTGGTTACATAGCACCGGACCTCTGAACAAAGTTCCATAGACGATCCATTTGGGCCTAATAATGATCTAACTTTTTATCTCTGATGTCTAACAACTCTCATTTCAAAAGGGATCAATGGCTTAAAAAAAACTCTTAAGGATTGTAACCTGCCTTAAAATATATGTATCCTTTTCTTCCCTTCCAAGATGGATTTTTTAGTCTTTTAAATCAAGGTGAGCTGAAAAATGATTGCATTGAAACTAAAAAAGCAAAACAAAACAAAACAAAAACTGCCAAAGAACGTAGAGTTGCAGTCTGAATTTATCTCAAAACAATCCAAGGAGAAGTTCCCTGTTATTGTTATAGTACCAGTGGAGTTAAAATGTAAGATGTGAGAAACTATGCTTGATTTCATGGGGTGCTTGTACCTTAGCTAGGAATATAATGCTGCTGTCTCTAACATAATAAAAGGAAAGGATCTTAGAAATGGAAATGGAAAAATAAACACATTTTTAGAAGTTTGAAATGATGTTATTGTCAGAGCAATCAATCACTCAGTTGAATGGTAGTAAGTTAAAGTAGAGAAGAACCAAGATCTCAGTTATATTTAAAAGAAAAAAGAAAGACTTGATTTGGCTACAAAGTAGAGAATATTTGGGTGGGGTAGGAGTAGAAGCAGAGAGATCAGCTAGATGGTTATTGCCTTAGACCAGATATCAGGTGGTAGCGAGGTAGATTATGATGGGGAAAGTAAAAATGAAGAAAAATATGTATTTGTGGTACATACTGTGGACATAAAGAACTGAAAGATGTACTGGTGGTTTAAAAAGTTGCAGTCATGGGTTGAAAAAGGAAGGAATGAGAGATGACTTTTAGGATTTGGGGTTGAGAACCTATGTGGATGTCTGTGCCCTTCACTGAGATGGAAAGTTGGAATTGGAACAAGTTTGGGAATATAAATAGAAACTTTCATTTTGGATACATTGTATACACTCTTGATTCCCAAGTGACATATGGAAAAGGACTATTTTAACCTAAGAGACAATGTATATATTCATACATGTGCACAAACATGCATAAGATAAAACCAGAAAACGCATGAATTAGGTTTCCACTCACATCTGTGGAAAACCCTTGACCTTGATTCAGTCTCCAAGCATCAGAAAGCGGTCACTGCTTGGAAAACTTTATGCTCCAGTTCCATTTGCATATCTTGTCTTTTCAAATAGGCTGTAAGCTTTTGACAATAAGAACAAACTATGTCTTATGATTCTTGGAATCCACCCAGTAACTAGGAACATGGTATAATGAAAAGAATTGAGATTTTGAGAAGATATAGATGTGAATTACAGTGCTACTGCTTATCCTTCATTTGAGGAAGTTACTTAGCCTTGATAAATTTGTACTTTTTCATCTGTAAACTGTAATAATAATACCTACTGTCTTGTGGTTGCTCTGAAGATTAAATGAGAAAAGTTTAACCGAAGCTTAACAGAGTTCTCAGAATATATTGAGGTACAATAAATGTTAGTTTTCCTTCTCTAAACATGGTTATATGGACTTAATACATATTTGTCAAATAAAAGAATGACATTATCTTTGGAATATTACCACCATTAATTCCTAATGGGTCTTGAATTTTGGGTGAAAATGACACTTTGTTAATGTTTTCCTATTTGGTGTTAATAGCTCTATAGTGTCACAGATCACAAAACATACTTAATGTCTGTTGCTATTATCAATCAGTACAGTTGAACACAGTCCACAGAATGTAATTGAGTCAGATTAATTTTAATCATTTGAAAGTGAACATTAGCATTCATGGTAATGGGAATAAAATTGTCTCCATCACAAGTTAAATTACTACTGCTGTAATTTTAAAATAGCTGATTCTGAATTTCTACCTGTATCTTTAAAAAGTGATCTATATCTTCTCATTATTTTCTTTCATAGACACTTAGGCAGAATTTAATCTCAGTTGTACTTAGAGTAAAGCTAGAAAGTAGCTGAAAAAATGTTTCTTAATGAACTATTTATACCAATGTAACTTAAATCTTGAGAAATTAGTTAAAATATAGTTTTCCTCAAATATTTTGACATTGTATTTTGTATGACTATTATCCTCTTGAAATACTAACTTATAAGAATTCTTACTACTAATACTATGTCATAGAGCACGTACACTATTAAACTCTAGGTCCTGGTCAGAAAGTTGAGAACTACTTTTTTTTTTTTTTTTAATTTTTTAAATTGAAGTATAGTTGATTTACAATGCATGCCAATCTCTGCTGTACAGCAAAGTGACTCAGTTACACACAAATAGACCTTCTTTTTTTTTCTAATATTCTTTTCCATTGTAGTTTATCCCAGGATGTTGAATATAGTTCCCTGTGCTATACAGTAGGACCTTGTTGTTTATCCATCCTATATATAATAGTTTGCATCTACTATTCCCAAATTCCCAATCCTTCTCTTACCCTCCACCCTCAACAACCACAAGTCTGGAGAACTACTTATTGATAAACAAATACATAGATTTCCCAAGGTTTTTCTAGCTTCCATAGAGTTAAATTCTGCTCTCACTTTTAACCAACCAAAGGCATTCAACTCTTCTCCTAATAACATTCTTATCTATAGTGATGTGTAGACTCTTTTTTACCCTATTATTGGGTTAAAGAAAGTGGGTTTGTATTTTAAAACCTTTCACTCTCATAGAAAATCAATATATTTGAGTCACATATACTAGGTAGTAAAATGTTTCTTGGTTTACCAGGGACCAGAGTTTTTGGTCCACAATAGTTTCCAGACCCTGATTGTTGGAAAATCACTTCAGCATTTCTCCTTAGTCTGGTACTTCAGGAAGTATTTGGCTATAGTGTAAAGTAGCTGGCTTTATTGGAGAAGGTAAATGTATCAAGGGAGAATTTCTAGGAATAGTGAAAGAAAAAAAAAATCTTAAAAATGCAGACTAAATTACAAATAAACAAAGCATGGGAAAACACTCTCAGGAAGGATGGTTGTAATGCTTGAAAGGCTCTTATGTAGCTAATTTGAGATAAAGTAAAATGGGGAGGATTCTAGGAAATATGCATAGCAGTACATTGATAAGGCCATATAAATTTACCTGTTTCAGAGAAGAGTGATAAAGAATAAGGAGGAAAGCAGTAAAGAAACTGTCTACTTCTTGAAATGTGACTCTAAATTATCTTAAGATGAGTCTTTTATTTTCATTTATTTTATAATTACAGAGAAAATTATAAATAAAGAGTTGACCCTGGTTCTGCCCTGAAACTTGAGAAAGTACATTTATAGATCACACAAACAGAAAAAAAAAAAAAAAGTGGCTGTTGGGCACATTCAATATGTATTTAACGTATTAAGTAAAAGGGGAAATTTTATATTACATCAGTTCATGCCAAAATTGAGGATAAATACCTCCATTCATCTTCTATTTATAAGTAATAGAGTACTATAAAGATACTTTCTTAATTTAAATGGAAAAAATCTGCATATGGTCAATACCATGCTTAATGAAGGATTACTAGAAATTTTCTTTATATAGTGGTAGTGTTACTACTGAAAAGAAAGGGCCTTAGAACTAGTCTGCCTGAAATTGAATTCAGTTTTTCCATTTATTAGCTGTGTGATCTCGGAGAAGTCTCTTCCACTTTTTGTGTCAGTTTCTTCTCCTGAGAATAATAGCATTAACTGTCTCACAAGATTGTTGTGGGGTTAAGTGAGTAGTCCCATGTAAAGTATGTAGAACAGTGCCTGACATACAATAACTGCTATATATCTGTCAGACATTTTTATTCTAGAAATTAAAACATAAATATCTATCAACAACAATATTACCTGGCATATTTTTAAAATACCAGACAATACAATAACATTAGAAAATAAAAGCAAGTTATAAATAAGAAGGAAACAAAATTATTATTATACTCAGATTATATTATTATTTGTGGAGATAAAAAAGAAAAATCAATTAAGAATCATTATAAAAATAAAAACTGTAAACAACAGGTGAGATAAATAGGAAAAAAGTAGCAAGATGGTATAAGTAAATCCAACAAAATGACCTTAACACTTCAATTAATGACAGGGATTATAAGACTGTAAAAAAACAAACTATATGCTGTCTATAGGAAACACTTCAAATAAAAAGACACAGATAACTTAAAAGTAAATAGATGCAAAAAGAACATTATGTTAACATGAACAAATAAAAGCTAGAGTGTCCATATTAATATCAGTCAAAAATTTTAGACAAAAAAGATAGTACATGGAATAAAAAGGATTATTTTATGATGGGAAAGTGACAAATTAATTGAACACATAGCAATTCTAAATGTGTACGCACCTAATAACAGAATTTTAAAGTTCATGGACCAAAAATTAGTAGAAGTGAAAGGAAAAATTGAAAATTCACAACTATGGCTGGAGATTTGAACATCTGTCAGTAATTAAAAATAGAATATTAATAAGAATATAGAGGTTTTAAACAACACTATCAGCCAGCTTGATCTAATTGAGTTATAGAATACTCCACCAAACAACAATGGGCTACAACTCTATTCAAGTACAAGCAAGACACTGACCAAGATAGAACATCTTCTGGGCCATACAAAACATTTCAACAAGTATGAACAGCAGAAATAATAGGCATTATGTTCTTTGATTATAACATAATTAAAATAAAAATGAGTAACAGAAATATACCTGCAAAGATCTTAAATATTTGAAAATTTGAACAACTCACTTTTAAAAGCCTATATGACAAAACACACACACACACACACACACACACACCTGAGAAGAATTAAAACTATTTTGAACTAATTGAAAATGAAAACCTACTGAACAAAAAATTCTGAGATATAGCTAAAATAAAGTATTGAGAAAATTTATACCATAAAATTCTCATCTAACCCAAGAAGAATGATGTCCAATCAAAGATTGCTCTAAGCCTCCACCTTAAGAAGCTGGAAAAAGTGGATTAAATTTAATGTCAAAATAAGCAGAAGAAAGGAAAATTAAAAAAAAACATAAATCAATGAAAGGGAAATCAGAAAAAAAGTCAATAAAGCCAAGTGTTGCTTTTTGGAAAAAAATCAACATATTTGATAGAATTCCAGCCAAATTAATGAGGAACAAAAAAAGGAAGGCACAAACTAACTATATAATGAATGAGATAAGAGACATAACTACAGACATTAAAAGAATAGCAATAACAATTTTATGCTGATAAATTTGACATCTTTGATGAATTGGACAAATTCTGTGAAGAAAATAAGCTATCAAAATGCACTAAAGGGCTTCCCTGGTGGTGCAGTGGTTGAGAATCTGCCTGCCAATGCAGGGGACATGGGTTCGTGCCCTGGTCCGGGAAGATCCCACATGCCGCGGAACAACTAGGGCAGTGAGCCACAACTACTGAGCCTGCATGTCTGGAGCTTGTGCTCTGCAACGAGAGAGGCTGCAACAGTGAGAGGCCCGTGCACCACAATGAAGAGTGGTCCCCACTTGCTGCAACTAGAGAAAGCCCACGCACAGAAACGAAGACCCAACAAAGCCAAAATAAATAAATAAATAAATAAATAAGTTTAAAAATGCACTAAAGAAGATGTAGACAACTTGAATATTCCTATCCTTTTGAGAAATTGATTTTGTAGTTAACAGCCTTCCCACAAAGAAAATCCCAGGCTCAGATGGCTTCACTGGTGAATTCTCCCGAATATTTCAAGAAGGAGAAACACCAATTTTACATAAAATGTTCTAGAAGAGAAGCAAACTATTTTTAATTCATTTTGTGAGTCCAAAACTATACAACATACAGAAAAGCACCCTGCAGATCTCTCTTGGTGAAGGTGCAAAACTACTCAACAAAATATTAAATCAAATCCAACAGTTAAAAGAGTGCATAATTATGACCAAGTGGGTTTGTCCTGCAAATAAAAGACTGGCTCAACATTTGACAATCAATCAGTGTAATTGATTGTATTAAGACTAAAGAAGAGGGGGCTTCCCTGGTGGTGCAGTGGTTGAGAGTCTGCCTGCCAATGCAGGGGACACGGGTTCGTGCCCTGGTCCGGGAAGATCCCACATGCCGCAGAGCGGCTGGGCCCATGAGCCATGGCTGCTGAGCCTGCGCATCCGGAGCCTGTGCTCCGCAACGGGAGAGGCCACAACAGTGAGAGGCCCGTGTACCACAAAAAAAAAAAAAAAGATTAAAGGAGAAAAATACAGGGTCTTCTCAATAATTATGGAAAAATTATTGATACAAATTAATATACATTCATGATAGACATCCTTAGCAAAGTAGGAACAGAAAAAACACTTTTTTTCCCCCAAAAATATCACTACTTCTCTTCAGCATTATATTGGACTCCCAGTAAAGGCAATAATGTAAGTTAAAGAAATAAAAGCCATGTAGATTGGAAAGGAACAAGTATAAATTTCTTTATTCACAGATAATACTATTCTTTCTGTAGAAAATCTAAAGAGAGATACAAAAGAGCTGCTAGAAATAATAAGTGAATTTAACACGGTTTCAGGATCCAAGGTCAATGTACAAAATCAATTGTATTTCTCTATACTCATATAAAACAATTGAAAATTTGAATAAAAGCAATACTATTTACAATATCTTCACAGATTTGGAAAATTAGGGAATAATTTTAACAAAATGTCTATAAGATCTGTGCACTGAAAACAACTGAACACTGATGAGACAAATTATGTTGGGGCTCAGACTAAAACAGATTCTGCCAATCTTCAGCTTCCTGGACATTGACATCGACCCAGCAGAGGAAGAGAAAAAGAGACAGTAAAAGGTTGGTACAGAAGGTTTTTATGAGCCGGTCCTAGGTGTACGGTACTTTACTTCTACACATATTCTATTGGTTAGAACTAAAATACAAGATTATATATCTACCTGAAAGGGACACAGGGGAATATAGTCAAGCTGTTTGCCCAGGATAAACATTTCTGTCCCACATAACACTCTTTGACATAAATCACAGCAAGATGTTTTTTGATCTACCTCCTAGAGTAATGAAAATAAAAACAAAAATAAACAAATGGGGCCTAATTAAACTTAAAAGCTTTTGCACAGCAAAGGAAACCATAAATGAAAAGACAACCCTCAGAATGGGAGAAAATGTTTGCAAACGAAGCAACAAACAAGAGATTAATCTCCAAAATATACGAAAGCTCATGCAGCTCAATATCAAAACAAAACAAAAAAACCCCAAAACAACCCAATCAAAATATGGGCAGATGATCTAAATAGACATTTCTCTAAAAATGTTTCTATATGGTACAAATCCTTCTTTGACCATTTGTTTTACTTTAGTTTCACTGCTCATATCATAGAAGGGTCCATGTCATAAAAGAAGTCAAAAGCAGTTTTGGATAATCAGAATCCTTCCTCAAGATGTCAATTTGATTTCTGGCATTACGTCTTCTTCCTCATTGTCTGGCACTTGTTCAGAAGCACTTATCTCCATCAAGTTGTCTTCTGTTAATTCTTCTGGTGTGGTGTCTATTAGCTTTTGAATTTTGCCAAGATCCATATCTTGAAACTTTCACCCCTCACCTTTTCTGCCATACCCACAATCTCTTTCATGATTTCCTTGATTGGCTCTGTCATAAATCCTATGAAATTATGCACAACATATGGATACATTTCTCTTCAGCAGAAATTTACTCTTTGGTGCTTGATAGATTTCAATGGTGTAATCCTTCCAGACTTTCATGATAGTTTCTCTATAAGGGTTCTCTTCCAGAGCCTTGACAATTCTTTCCATAGAGAACTATGTGAAATGAACATTAAACGTCCTTATGACCCTTTGATGTAGAAGCTGAATTAGAGACCTTGTGTTTGGGGGAAAGTAGACCACTTTGAAGCCTTTGATGATGAATTCGCGAGCTTCTGGGTGGCGTTTTCCAACATCGACAAAACTTCAAAAGGCATTATATTACTGGCAGTGTAATTGCTGACTTCAGGGACAAAGCATTGATGGAACCAATACAGAAAAAGGGTTCTCATTGTCTAGGCCCACTTCTTGTACAATTAAAAGACTGGCAATTGGTATTTATTTTTTCCATCAAGTCTCAGGGGTTTGCAGCTTTATAGACAGGACAATCCTGATTATAAACTCAATTTCATTTGCACAAAACAGTAGAGTTAGCTTATCCCTTTCTGCCTTAAATCCTGGTGCTCACTTCTCTTTATTTCTAATAAATGTCCCTTGTGAATTTTTTTCTAGAATAAAACATTTTCATCTACATTAAAAGAAACATGTACTCAGCCATAAAAAAGAATGAAATAATGCCATTTGCAGCAACATGGATGGACCTAGCGATTGTCATACTGAGTGAAGTAAGTCAGACAGAGTAAGACAATTAGCATGTGATATCACTGATATGTGGAATCTAAAAAAAGGCTACAAATGAACTTATCTACCAAACAGAAATACAGTACTAGGTGTATAAAATAAACTTATGGTTACCAGGGGGTAAGGGGTGAGGGGTAAATTGGAAGATTGGGATTGACATATACACACTACTATATATAAAATAGATAACTAATAAGGACCTATGGTATAGCACAGGAAACTTTATTCAATACTCTGTAATGACCTATATGGGAAAATAATCTTAAAAAAAGATGGATATAGATATATGTATAACAGATTCACTTTGCTGTACACCTGAAACTAACACAACATTGTAAATCAACTATACTCCAATAAAAATTAAAGAAAAAAAGGGTCAGTTGTATGGGAAAGTTTTTGGGAGAGTAAATCCTAAGAGTTCTCATCACAAGGAAAAGTTTTTTTTTCTTTTTCTTTTTTTTTTTTTTATATATGAGCTATACGAGATGATGGATTTTAGCTGATCCTATTGTGATAAACATTTCACAATATACATAAATTAAACTATCATGCTATATCCCTTAAACTTATACAGTGATATCTTTCAATTATTGCTCAATAAGACTTGAGGGAATAAAGAAGTACTATCAAGCTGGAATAAGATTGTGTGGTATTGATTGAAAAAACAGATATATAGAACAATGAAAATGGTTAGAAATATCCATTAATAGACCCAAACAGACATGGACAGATGATTTTTCAAGAAAGGCACAAAGGAATTTTAATGGGGAAATGACAATCTTTTCAGTAAATTGTGCTGGAACAATTGGGAATTCATATGAAAAACAAAAAAGCCTTAAACTCTTGTTTCACACCATCTACAAATTATGTAACATATCCTTACCTGTAGGAGCTAAAATTACAAAACTTCTGGGTTAGGCAGAGATTTCTTAAGTAGGAAACAAAATGTATAAAATATTAAAAATGATAAATTGCATTTCATCAAAATTAAAACTTTTGCTTTTCAAAGTTTTGTTAAGGAAATGAAAAGACAAGCCACCACCTGGGAGAAAATATTTTCAAAATATGTATTTGATGAAGGACTTGTATCCAGAACATATTAAGAACTCTTACAACTCAATAATGAGACCCAAAAAATTAAAAATAGGCACAGTATTTGAACAAGTGCTTCAACAGAAAAGGTATGTAGATGGCAAATAAGAACATTAGTCATTAGGAAAATAGAAATTAAAACCACAATGTGATTTAAAACTACTACAAATCCCCTAGAATGACTAAAATTGCAAACACCAACAATCCCAACTGTTGGTGAAGCTCTGGAGCAACTGTAATTCTCATTTATTGCTGTTGATGCAAAATAATAAGATTTTTGGAAAACAGTTTTGTAGTTCCCTCTAAAGTTAATCATATATTCACCATAGTACGACCTAACAATCCAACACTTAGCTCTTTACCATAGAGAATTTTTGAAAAATATGATTACACAGATGACTGTACATGAATGTTTATAGAAGCTTTATTTATTATAGACAAACACCAAAATAAATGCAAATACCTATCAATTTATGAATAGATAAAAAATTGTGGTATATCCACAATGGAATGGTATTCAGTTGTAAAATGGAATGAACTAATGTTACATGTAAAACATGGAATAATTTTTAAAAATACACTTAGAAATAAAAAAATTATGTTCACATAAAAATCTATATGCAAATGTTCACAGCCATTTTATTTGTAATAACTCCAAACTGGAAACAACACAAATGCCCTTCCATGGATGAATGGCTAAACAAACTGCATGCATCCACACATGGAATTTTATTTACAATAAAAGTAAATGAGTTATTGATAGCCCATCTATTTAGATAAATCTCAAGGGAGTTGTGCTAAATGAAAAAAAACCCTCAAAGGTACTGTAGGATGTAGTATGTGACATTCCTGAAATAGAAAAAAAAAAAATATATATGTAGAAATAGAGAACAGAATAGTGGTTGCCAGAGGTTAGAGGGGAGTGGTGGGAAGGAGGTAGCTGTGTCTATTAAGGGTAGCCTGAGAAATCTGTGTGATGGAACCATTCTTTATCTTGACTTTGGTGAAGGTCACATGAATCTTCATATGTGGTAAAACGCATAGTACTAAATGCACACACACACCCACATATACACAAATGAGGACACATGGTGAACACTGGTAAAATCTGAAGAAAAAAAAAAACAGTGGTTTATCAATGTCAGTTTCCTAGTTGTGGTATTGTACTATAGTTATGCAAGATTGAGTGAACTGGGTGATGGTTGTATGGAATCTCTTTGTATTATTTCTTAAAACTGCACTTAAAGCTACATTATCTCAAAATAGAAAAAGTTTAAAAAATAATACAACGAATGAAAAAAAGCTGGACACAAAAGATCATACACTATATGATTCCATTTATATGAAATTCTAGAAAAGGCAAAACTGTAATTATAGAAAACAGATTACTGGTTGCCAGGGGTCAGGGACTGGATAGAGGACTTTGACTACAAAGAGAGACAGAGAAATGCTCTATATCATGATTGTTATATGATTATGTACACTTCTCAAAACTCATATACTTGTGTACTTGAAATTGTCGTAGTTCAGGATGCTATAACAGAATACCATAGGCTGGGTAGCTCATCAACAACAGAAATTTACTTTTCAATGTTCTGGAGGCTGGGAGTCTAACATCAGAGTGCCAACTTAATTGGACTCTGGTGAGAGCCCTCTTTCAAGTTGTAGATGGCTGACTTCTTGTATTCTCACATGGAAGAAAGAGATCAAGCTAGTTATCTGGCTTCTTAAAAGGGTGCAAATCCACTCATAAGGGCTCTACCCTCATGATCTAATTATTTCCCAAAGGTACCACCTTCAAATCACATTAAATATTAGAGTCCAATATATGAACATATGAATTTGGGTGGGAATACATTCAATCTATAACATAAATTATACCTCAATAAATTTGTTATGTAATTTTAAAAGTAGATACCAGTAATGTAGTAAGTCATAATGTACCTATACTGATATCATTATTCTTATATTCCAAAAATGAATATAAAATTATTATTGATCCCACTCAAAGCAACATGATTGAAAATTACAAAAGAATAAACTTAAGAAATGGGTGGGGGGAAAACTGTGAAGATACTGAGAGAACCAAAAGAAGATTTAAATATGTGAGTAGACATGTTATGTAACTGAAATAAAATATTCAGTATTCTAAAGATGTTAATTCTTTTCCATATTATCTTTAATTGCAACTTTAATTATAATCTCAATGAGATTTTTTTCCTATCATTCCATATGCAAAACACCCCAGAATATTTAGCGAACAAAAGAGTAAAAATCACAGCACGACAAAACAAAATGTCAGAAGCCAGTGGGACTTAACCGCTCAAAGTGTTAAAATACATTATAAAACTACAGCGCTTGGATGTAGTGCTAGAATATATTAGCAGAACACTGGAACAAAATAAAAAGTTCAGAAACATTATGAAGTACATTTTAGAGATTTGGATATAATAAACTATCAGAGAAGTAGGGTAACCAACATTGGAACAAAGGGCTAATTAGATAAAATCAGATTTGTACTTTAACACTCATGCCAAAATAAAGTTCTGACAAATAAAAAACATATTAGTGCTTACTAGAAGAAAATATCATTGAACATTTTTAAATCTAGAGGCACAGAGGTCTCTTCTAACACTGACAACAAAAGCAGAAAATAAAATATAATGTAACACTGTTGGTGAGAATGTAAATTGATACAGCTACTATGGAGAAGAGTATGGAGGTTCCTTAAAAAACTAAAAATAGAACTACCATACGACCCAGCAATCCCACTACTGGGCATATACTCTGAGAAAACCATAACTCAGAAAGAGTCATGTGTCACAATGTCCATTGCAGCTCTATTTACAATAGCCAGGACATGGAAGCAACCTAAGTGTTCATTGACAGATGAATGGATAAAGAAGATGTGGCACATATATACAATGGAATATTACTCAGCCATAAAAAGAAACAAATTGAATTATTTGTGGTGAGGTGGATGGACCTAGAGTCTGTCATACAGAGTAAAGTAAGTCCGAAAGAGAAAAAAAAAATACTGTCATATATATGGAATCTAAAAAAAAAAAAAAATTGGTTCTGAAAAACCTAGGGGCAGGACAGGAATAAAGGTGCAGACATAGAGAATGGACTTGAGGACACAGGAAGGGGAAGGGGAAGCTGGGACAAAGTGAGAGAGTGGCATGCACATATATACACTACAAAGTGTAAAATAGATAGCTAGTGGGAAGCAGCTGCATAGCACAGGGAGATCAGGTCGATGCTTTGTGACCACCTAGAAGGGTGGGATAGGGAGGATGGGAGGGAGAGGCAAGACGGAGGAGATATGGGGATATATGTATATGTATAGCTGATTCACTTTGTTATAAAACAGAAACTAACACAACAATGTAAAGCAATTATACTCCAATAAAGATGTTTTATATATATATATATATATATATATATATATGTGTGTGACAGAATTTTATATTTAAGTACGTAAAAATTTTACACATTGGTAGCCATTCTAGGGCATGTTGCAGATTCTATTCCCTATCCTACTCCTCTTTTCTACATTAATCCCTATTCTATTGAGGTATCTACTCAGTCCCCAGCTCCAGGGGTGGATACTAATCAGCATAAACCAAAGACAGCAAATTAAAATACCAGACTATTTCTGTGGTGGTTGGTTTTATGTATCAACTTTACTGGGTTTAAATCTGCCTGTATAGCTGGTAAAGCATTGTTTCCAGGAGTAGTGGTGAGGGTATGTCAGAAGAGTTTATTGAGAGGATGTGACTGCTGGTTGAATCTGGTGATCTGAGTTTCCTTACCCACCCACCCAAACTAGGAGCCATTGCAAGGACACAGCCTTGAGAGAGACAGGTATTATTGAGACCAACTGGACTGATTATGTGACTGAACCAAGATAAGGTCTCTATATAAATTTTAAGATTCTGATGGGGAGGGGCAGAGGTCTTCTCCTCTTGCAGCTGTTCAAGACAAATGTCACATTATTAAATAATAAAAAATAATAATAAGCTAGCTTAATTAAACTGCCACTTACCAATGTGGAGTAGCCTGCCTCTGCCTCTGCCTCTGTCTCTGCTTGCTCTCCATGTGTGTGGAGGCGCCAAGTTCAGATTTCCTGGAACTCCTGGAAGGAAGAGGAAGGGTAAGTATGCTCTCCGTTTGGACGTTGGCACTTCTGGTTCTCAGGCCTTCAGACTTGGACTGGGACTACACCAACAGCTTTCCTGGGTCTCCAACTTAAAGATGGTGGATCATGGGACTTCTCAGTCTCCATAATTCTGTAAGCCAAAAACCTTATAATAAATAAATAAATAAATATATATATATCCTATTGATATTTCTTCTCTGGAAAACCTTAACTAATATAATTTCTATTTATTAATTTGGCAAATATTAAAAAAAGATTGTTAAAATTCTTTGTCATCAAGGTTATAGAAAAATTGGCACTCTCATACATCCTTAAAGGGCATGTATCAATATATTGAGCCTTTAAGAAAACGGCATGTGAAAGTATCACCAAGCATTACATTACACACTTTCAATTCCAAAATTCCTCTTTAAAATGTATCTTAATTAAGGCCTGGCATAAACTTAAAGGTGCAAAAATATTTATCGTGTCATTGCTTATAGTAGCAAAAAAGTAGTAGTATATTAAATAAGTATTTTTAAAATAAATTCTGATTTATCACAAGGAGACTAGAATAACAAAGTAATTTGAGTAACTAACATGATTATAGTGTCTACTAAGTGCAAGTCACTGTGGTCATTGAAATGGTTATGTAGCTCTGTAATTGCTGACAGAAATAAATACATCAATTTCATGTTAAGAAAAAGATAAGCCTATAGAAATATGCATAGTATGATCCAATTTTTCTAAATAGGTAGGCACTGTATAGTGTGTATATTCATAGAATAAGTTCTGGAAGGTTATTAGGGTGACCACGTGTCTTGATTCACCTAGTAGAGTTCATTGTCCCAAAGTATTTATTTATTTTATTTTCACTCTAAAAGGACTCACTTTAGATAACAAATAATATTAGTGATGTGCGATTTTTTAAACTTTCTTAATTATTTATATCTATATTCAATAAAGTCTTAAAATGAGCATATATTTTCTAAAGCAGGCATGGGAGAGAAAATAATGAAGCGTTTTAATTGGACAAACCAAAAAGTATGCTCCAGAAAATATGTGCTGTACAGCATACACACATATATAAAATACATCATAAACTTAAAAGCTTATAAAAAAATCCCTCAGTTTTGGTGTTTTCTGTTCACTACTTTTTAGTCATTTCTTTGTTGAGAAGTGTTTCAGGGAAGTGAAAGTTGAATTAACATCACTTGCTCAGCTTTAAGAAACTGATCCTCTGTTGAAACAACTGTAAACCCATTTCTACAAAGTTTTCTGAAAATGCTTTTCAGTGAGAGAAGGAAAAGAATCAATTTCTATCAATAGAAAGTAAGATGATTAAAATCTCTAAAAGTTGAAGAGGGCTTGCAAAGAGCAGTTACATAGTCAATAAGCAAAAATGCTCCAAAAAGAAGAAGAGACTGGAAGAAGATTTCAACATGATTCTTTCTTGGTTAAAGTACATCTTGGAGAGTCTAAGTATGTTGGTGACAATGTGTGATTTTCTTTAACTATCTGGGTTTCTTACGAAGAGACAATTTGTAGAAAACTGGAGCAAACATTGCTTAATAGGATGATGGAAATGGTGGCAGAATTTGGAGTTCTAAAGGGGATGAAAAGATTAAATTAATGAAGATCTAGCTAGAGGAGTTAGCATTAGCCTCTTAATACAGAGGAGGGGGATGAGGTGGAGAGAAGGATTGTTCTTACTGGTTTAAACTGAAGTTTGAATTATCATAACTCAGATTTCTGACTTTAAGAAAAGCATCAAAATAAAGTTAAAGCAGAGAATACCAGAGTTATATGAGCAAAAACTGGTATTGTTGAATTTTAAATTATAAAATGTACTGTGCTCAGATTCGAACCTCAAATGTCAACTGGGGTGAATCTATAACATCTAAGTAAGACTAGTTAACCCTCCCCACCCCTTCTATGATTTGTGAAAAGTACAAGGTCCTCCCTATGAAGCTTGCAAATTCCCAGGAGGATTCCTTTATCAAGCCCATATTTGATCTGAGTTCCTGCCTTTATTTACCATCCTAGGCTTTTCCTCACAGAAGTCCATATATAGAATTCAGTCCTTTTCCTTGTTACACACACACACACACAATTCACACACCACTCACTATAGGGATTTGTGGATGTAGCTGACTCTACTGAAATTTAGGGAATGAGGAGAGGTTTAAAACCATATAAACAGGGAACTTCCTGGCAGTCCAGTTTTTAGGACTCCATGCACTCACTGCTGAGGGCCCAAATTCAATCACTGGTCAGGGGACTAAGATCCCACAGGCTGCATGGCACAGTCAAAAAAAAAAACAAAAAAACCCCAAACATTCTTACTAATTATTAGACCTTCTGCAGTTTCAAATGCCTTAGGCATTTTGGTAAGAGAAGAACAAATGCAAATCCATACTGGATCCATTCCTTAAGCTCTAACCTTTGTACTTTGTTGTCCATATTTAGTCATGCTGGCTCTTCACATTGGCAAAAGAATGCTGACTGTTGCCTGAAATATACAAAACAGCTTTTTATCAAGGCTCTGCCTCAAAGACTTGACCTTTAAAGAAAAAACACTCTTCATTCATATAGAGACAAAAAGTTGCAGAACAGAGAATATTTGCCTTATTGAAGGTTTACAGGAACATCATGACCAGACCTACGTGCACAGAGGCAAGAACAAAGGATTATCACATCTCCTCTGGGGTCTGGCAGGCACCATGAAGCTTGCATGAACCAGCCTGACACCCTCCCCTTTCAATATAAAAGAAGCCTGAACACTAACTCAGGTAAGATGGGTCTTTGGAACACTAGTCCTCCATCTTCTCGGTCTGCTGGCTTTCCAAATAAAGTTGCTTTTCCTTGCCCCAATACTTTGTCTCTTGATTTATTGGCCTGTCCTGTGGTGAGCAGTGCAAGCTTGGATTTGGTAACATTTTTACCTATCCTGATCCTGTTTTTTGCCATATGCAGCCCATCTCTTCATCTCTTTTCTTTTCCTTTACCCAATTCCTTTTTTCTCAGACATAAAAATAAATACTTCCTGTGTTTTTAGCGGTGGCCTCTCCCGTTGCGGAGCACAGGCTCCAGACGTGCAGGCTCAGGCTCCAGACGTGCAGGCTCAGTGGTCATGGCTCACGGGCCCAGCCGCTCCGTGGCACATGGAATCCTCCTGGACCGGGACACGAACCCACGTCCCCTGACATTGCCAGGCAGACTCTCAACCACTGCACCACCAGGGAAGCCCCACCCCTTCCTGTGTTTTTATACAGAACAAATTAGTTCTTTCTATTCCTTTACAAGGTTAGCGTTTGGGCTCCTTTTGTGAATCTAAGCTTTAAAAATTACTCTGGTGTAATTAAATTTTTAGACAATGTGTCCATTACTCATCTGTGTGGTGGAGATTTTATTTTACAGTTTAATTGTATTTTGCAATCTTATTACAAATTCCCAAAAGTTTTACATTTTGTAAGAAATGGTGAGCAGTTAAATAATTCATACTCTTTTAATAAATAGTCTACTATGATAAAGTCATTGAAAAGAGAAGAACATTTTCATATTATCTCTAGCAGTTATTCATGTTTGGAGTAAATCTAAGTATTTCGATTATACTTAACACCTCACAGTAATATTGGTCATCTGGTGATATTGAACCAAGTTTTATACACTGGGGAAGGTTTGGGTAACTAGCATATGTTAAATTCCAGAAAACTGGCTAAGTTCTGTACATTATTATGCTTGTCTTTTTTTTTTTTTTTTTTTGCTCATTAGTTGGATTTACGAAAAGTGGAAAGAAGTTAAGAAAGTACTCAACTCAAGGGCTTCCCTGGTGGCGCAGTGGTTGCGAGTCCGCCTGCCGATGCAGGGGACACGGGTTCGTGCCCCGGTCTGGGAAGATCCCACATGCCGCGGAGCGGCTGGGCCCGTGAGCCATGGCCGCTGAGCCTACGCGTCCGGAGCCTGTCCTCCGCAACGGGAGAGGCCACAACAGTGAGAGGCCCGCGTAACGCATAAAAAAAAAAAAAAAGAAAGTACTCAACTCAAAATATATATTCTCATGAGAAATAAAAACAAACAGAATCAGTGTTCTAGAAATTAACATTGAAAAAATGTTAAGTAGAAGTTGTTTTCATTTTTGCTTTTGGTCACATTTACATATTGGAACAATAAATACACATATTTCTGGGGAAATGAATGCATACAAATCTGTATTCTCAAAACAATCTAACAAAAGTTAGAGACAACGATCAACTGAGCTACAGAATAACAAAACTATTAGTTCTTTATTCTACATTTCATTGTCATAGAAATTCTTGCATAGGAAATTGTTTTCATATTCAGTTGTTCCAGACTTTGCACATCCTTTAATTTTGGTAGTACTGTCAAATATGTCTGTGACTAGGATTTTTCTCTATGTTGACAGTGGTCCTTTCACTTTTTTCAATGGTTCTTCACATCTGAAGGATCCTTGTGCCATTAACTGATGTTTCTCTAGACAAGAGTTTATTTAGTAAAACAGCAACAACAACTATAAATCTCCAGAAACATAAAAATTCAGAAAGTGCACAGCCTCAGATGTGAATAAGAGGAACTGGGAAGGGAATGATCTCACTAATGAATGGCCTTATGTCCTTTCTCACAGTGGTGAGAGTTGGGCCCCTTTCACCACAAGTAGAACCTTGCCACTAGCACAAAACCTCCAAAACTTTGGAAAACATTTCTTATTTTATTAATGTATACAAATTTTAAGTTATTTATTTGTCATTGTATTCTCAAGATAAATTAAAGTTAATATGTATGTTAACTGTCCACAAATGGAAAGTAGGTTTAAGTTTATTTAATTTTCTCCACTTATCTAAGAGGTTGGGGCTACTATCTTTACAACACATTCTTTGACTTTTTAGTTTAATTTCTCAGACTTTGTCACTTGCCATTGTTCTTCTCCAACTCTTGATATCATTGGAGATTCTACTGGCAGGCAGGTGACAGCAGAAGCATAAACTGGATCACATAAACATGTGTAAACATCTTAATATCATTTTGGCACAACTTGGAAGATTTCTATATTGCTAACTCATGACTGGCAGACAATTAGTTTTCATCTATTATGAATGCGGAACAACCTGATTTGTCATGTGTTACATTTTTGCCTCCTTTTAAGTCATTTACTCATTTTGCCTCCTTTTTATTTAGTTCACTCACTTGGGCAGTGATATAGTTTCATGCATCACATAATCATATCATCTAACTTCAATTGGTGTTGCAGCTTGGGTGTCTCAGAAGAAGACTCTGAGATTCAGATTCATGAAGAGGATGCTTATTAGGGAGCATTCTGAGGGTACGACATTTGGGAGGAAAAGAGGAGGATTGGGCAGAAGAAACTGTGATGCTCTTCTAATGAAGGGCCCAGCTGACACTATGGTGGAGCTCTGGAGCATGGGATGATTCCTCAAAGTTGTCCCAAGTTGAGGCAAGAGGCCAAGTCATTCATTTATATAGATTTATATAGATCTGTTGTTGAATATGAGCTTTTCCTGGAAGGAGGTTGACTGAAACCAGTCTACCCATCTACCCAGTTTTCTTCAACTGGGGCAATCCTCAAAAATGGATGGCAGCTAAGGGTCATCTCCTGGCAACACTCACAACAGCTAGGAGAAAAATTTTCTCATTCCTAAAGACATGGGTTGCATATCACACTATCTACCTCATAATTTAATGGTCATTCAATGTAGAAGCTTTCTCTAGATCAATGGATTACAAACTTCTGTTTTTAAGAAACAGTATTTTTTGTCCCAAGCCTTTTTTTGTACACAAAATATTTCTATATAAAAGATACAAAAGCAGTTGCTTTACCAGAATGCCCAAGATACTTCCACAGTTACTTAGACATCCAGGGTTTCTTGGGACACATTTAAAAACCTACTAGATGAATAGTTGTAAGACTTGTCTGATCATCAGCTGAAAAACTTAAAAAAAAAGCAAAACCACACACACAGATTCTTGGGTTTCATACCTAGAAACTTTGGTTCATCAGGTCTATGATTGGGCATCAGTATATGAATATATAAATACACACACATATACGATCCTTGTGATCCTTCTAGATTAGTGCTCTACATAATAGCTTTTTTTTAATACTGGATTTTCTTATTAGAAGAAAAAACTGTATAGATCTGAATCACTATTATCCAAAAATGAAAAAATGAAAAAGTCCAGGGCATACAGATTGGGAGGTGAGCAGGGAGGAGCCCTGCTATGCTGCAGTTTTCTTCTGTTCTTTATCTTCTGCTTTCCTCCTGAGTTACATGTCATTAAGGTTTATAGGTTTGGTTATTCCTCAAAGATAACTTGGTGACAGTTTTCCTAGGTGTTGATTTTATTGGTTAGGTGTTAGGGAAAGAAAGTTCTGAGATGGCTCAAGATACCATCTTCACATTGATTTCCCTGGTATGTGCATCTCCAAATATATATGACAAAGCCAAGTTCTCTCCAAAGAGACACTCTCCACCAGCAGTTTATGAGTGATTCTGCTACTCCACATTAGCACTTAGAACTGTTAATTTATTTATTAAGTAAATATTTATTGATTACCCACCATGTGCTAAACACCATTCTAGGTGTTTGGGATAAATCAATGAAAAAAATCAAGCCATTTTAGTAGACTGACAAACAATATATATAATAAGTAAATAAATTTTACTGGATGTTACAAGATGATAAATGCAATAGAATAAAGAAAAGGAAGAGCAGAGTAAGAGGGATCAGGAATGTCATGAAAAGGGGGATTGAGGTGGTAATTTTAAATACAGGAGCTCAGATCAGTTTTATTGAGAAGGTAACATTTGAATAGGTTTGAAAAGGGATCAGGAAATTAACTGTGTAGTTATCTGAGGAAAGTCTGTTTGAGCTAGAGCTGGGTTTCTCAATTATGACACTATTGACATTTTGGGTTGAATAATTCTTTGTCGTGGGGGCTGTCCTATGCTTTGCAGAATGTTCAGCAGCATCCCTGACCTCTACCCTATCAATTGTATTTACCCCTCCAGTTGTTGCAGCCAAAAGTGAACCAAACATTGCCAAATGTTCCATGGGGGCCAAAATCACCCTAATTAAGAACCACTGCTTGTAAACTGCATAAATAATTTTGTCCTTTTCTATATGGATCCCAATTTTCTCAGTTACTTATTAGAAAGGCCATCTTATTTTTGAATTGTAAAATGGTACATTTGTCAAACAGAAAGTTCTCATATATGTGAGAGTTAGAGTCCTACTCTCTATGATGTTTCAAAGATCTATTATCTACTCTCTTAATTATTATAACTTTATAAACTTTGCTCTCAAGTATTTTTTCCTTATTTTTCTTTGAAATTAACTTACCATTTTTGGCTAGTTATTCTCTTCCATATGTATTTTCAGACCAGGTTGTCACAGTTTATAAAAACTGTGAAGGGATTATGATAGAAATTCAGTAAACTTATTGATTAATTTAGAGGAATTTGACACCTTTATGAAATTGATTCTTGCCATCCATAACCAAAAATATCTCTATCCATTTATTTAGGGTTTTTTATGTCCTTCAACAAAGATATTATTCATTTTCCCTATGTAGGTCTCAGGTCTTTTTTGATAGATTCATTTCTATTTTGATAGATTTCAGAACCTACATGATAGGTTCTGTTGCTAATGTGAAGAGTGTTTTTAAAAACAATTATTACATTTTCTTAATTACTGTTTCTGGTGCATAGGATTGTAATGAATTTTTGCAATTTCAATGCAACAATCTTGTATATGGTTGCCAGCAATTTCCTACAAATTATATTTAATAGTCCAGGAGGACCATTGTATAATATATGGATTATGAAAAAAATTCCTTTCCAATCCCTTTAGCTCATATTGCTTTTTTGTTGTATTTTGCTTCAGTTAGCAGTATAGTGGAAGTTTGTAATTCTGTTCCTGATCTTAAAATGATTGATTCTAATATTTCACCTTAAGTGTAACCATTGCTATAGTCTTTCAGTGGGTAAACTTCATCAGGTCAAAGATGAGCCCTTCCATTTTCAGTATGCAATGAGTTTTATCTCTCAAGGGAATTAAATTTTATCCAATACATTTTTTGGATGTATTTAGATAATATGTTTTCTTTTTCTCCTTTAATAAATGAATAGAGTGATTACAATAACAGATTTTTCTGAAGTTAACAATTCTTACATCCTGGAACCAAACCTACTCATTCACTCTAGAAAGGAGAACAGCTCCATGCTGCAAACAAAGGAGTATCTGTTTCATCTCTAGGGAAAGTTGCCTAGAAAGTTGCCTGGAAAGAGGCAGATCCAGGTTCATAGAGAACTGAAGATTATTTAACTTGGAGTCTCTCTATAACAATAATAATCATGCAGATTATGTATACAAATGAGCAATAAATGCAAGTACATATTTAAAATTGAAAATAAACCATAGTAAATTACAATTTTATTAAGCTGATGAATATCATAAGTATCATAAAGTCTAGAAAAGTAACTTAACTGTTTTATTTACCAACTTATGTTGATAAACACTTTAACACATTTTTCTTCAACTTTTGGCTGCATACTCTTAAAACACCTCTTTATAAGACAATTAATTTTTTTTTTTTTTTTTTTTTTTTTGATACGCGGGCCTCTCACTGTTGTGGCCTCTCCCGTTGCGGAGCACAGGCTCCGGACACGCAGGCTCAGCAGCCATGGCTCACGGGCCCAGCCACTCCATGGCATGTGGGATTTTCCCGGACCGGGGCATGAACCCATGTACCCTGCATCGGCAGGCGGACTCTCAACCACTGTGCCACCAGGGAAGCCCAAGACAATGATTTTAAAATATTTTCTCTGTAAATACTGGACAAATAATAAGTCATTCTTTTGCATGAGCAACAAATGTTAGTTTTTAAGCAATTACTGATATTGGAGGGACCTTCAAGGTGGCGGAGGAGTAAGATGTGGAGATCACCTTCTTCCCCACAAATACATAAAAAATACATCTACATGTGGCACAACTCTTACAGAATACCTACAGAATGCTTGCAGAATACCTCAGACTTCCCAAAAGGAAAGAAGATCCCAAAATACCTGGGTAGGACAAAAGAAAAAAGAAAAAACAGAGACAAAAGAATAGGGATGGGAACTGCACCTCTGGGAGGGAGATGTGAAGGAGGAAACGTTTCCACAGACTAGGGAGCCCCTTCACTTGCAGGGATAGAAGGTGGGCAGGAGGGTAAGTTTGAGAGCCATGGAGGAGAGCGCAGCAACAGGGGTGCAGAGGGCAAAGCGGAGAGATTCCCACACAGAGGATTGGTGCCAACCAGGACTCACCAGCCTGAGAGGCTTGCCTGCTCACCTGCTGGGGTGGGTGGAGGCTGAGGCTTGGGTTTTGGAGGTCAGATCCCAGGGAGAGGACTGGGGTTGGCTGTGTGAACACAGCCTGAAGGGGCTAGTGTGCCACAGCTAGCCGGGGGGTAGTCCAGGAAAAAGTCTGGACCTGCCTAAGATGCAAGAGACCATTGTTTTGGGGTGCATGAGAAGAGGGGATTCCTTCTCTGACTGCCCACAGAAGGCAGAGTACCATCTAAACAAGTCCAGAGATGGGCGCAAGCTGCGGCTATCACCTTGGACCACAGAGGTGGGCATGAAATGCTAATTCTGCTGCTGCAGATACCAAAAGTCCTGTGTTCAAGCCCAGGTCACTATGACACCTCCCCTGGGAGCCTCCGCAGCATGCCACTGCCAGGGTCCTGTGATCCAGGGACAAATTCCCTGCAAGAACACACGGCGTGCCTCAGGCTGTTGCATGTCACACTAGCCTCTGCCACCGCAGGCTTGCCTGCATTCCAATTATGACTACCGTACCCATCCCTCCTCCCAGCCTGAATGAGCAAGAGCCTCCTAATCAGCCGTTACATTAACCATGTCCTCTCTGGACAGGAACAGATGCCTGAGGGTGACCTACACAAAGAGCTGGGGCCAAAACCAAAGCCGAACCCCGGGACCTGTGTGAAACAAGATGAGAAAGGGAAATTTCTCCATGCAGCTTCAGAAACAGCAGATTAAATTTCCACAATCAACTTGATGTACCCTGCATCTATGGAGTACCTGAATAGGCAATGAATCGTCCCAATATTGAGGCAGTAAACTTAGGGAGCAACGCGCTTGTTAACATTGGTGGATTCGTTTATTGGTTTCGTTGTTCTCCTCTTTTATTTTTATTATTATTAAAATTCTTTCTTTCTTTCTTTTTCTTCTCCTTTTCTTCTGAGCCGTGTGGCTGATAGGGTTTTCATTCTCTGGCCTGGTGTCAGGCCTGAGCCTCTGAGGTGGGAGAGCTGAGTTCAGGATATTAGACCAACAGAGACATCCTGGCCCACATATTATCAATTTGCAAGAGCTCTCCCAGAGGTCTCCATCTCAACACTAAGACCCAGCTCCACCCAATAGCCAGCAAGTTCCAGTGATGGACTCCCCATGCCAAACAACGAGCAAGACAGGAGCAAAACCCCACCCATTAAGAGAGAGGCTGCCTAAAATTATACTAACTCCACAGACACCCTAAAACACATGACCAGATGCAGTCCTGCCCACCAGATAGACAAGATCCAGCCCGACCCACCAGAACACAGTCACCAGTCCCCTAGACCAGGAAGCCAAAAGAAGCCACAGAACCAAGCTCACTGACTGGGGGCAGACACCAAAAAACAATGGGAACTATGAACCTGCAGCCTGCAAAAGCAGACCCTAAACACAGTAACTTAAACAAAATGAGAAGACACACAAATATGCAGCAGATGAAGAAGCAAGGTAAAAACACAAAATACCAAACAAATGAAGAGGAAATAGGCAGTCTACCTGAAAGAGAGTACAGAGTAATGATAGTAAAGATGATCCACGATCTTAGAAATAGAATGGAGAAAATACAAGACATGTTTAACAAGGACATAGAAGAACTAAAGAGCAAACAAACAATGATGAACAACACAATAAATGAAATTTAAAATTCTCTAGAAGGATTCAATAGCAGAATAACTGAGGCAGAAGAATGGATAAATGACCTGGAAGGTAAAAGAGTGGAAATAACTACTGCAGAGCAGAATAAAGAAAAAAGAATGAAAAGAATTGAGGACAGTCTCAAGACTTCCGAGACAATATTAAATGCACCAACATTAGAATTATAAGGGTCTTAGAAGAAGAAGAGAAAAAGAAAGGGACTGAGAAAATATTTGAAGAGATTATAGTTGAAAACTTCCCTAACATGGGAAAGGAAATAGTCAATCAAGTCCAGGAAGCACAGAGAGTCCCATATATGATAAATCAAAGGGGAAACATGCCAAGATTCATATTATTCAAACCATAAAAAACTAAACACAAAGAAAAAATATTAAAAGCTGCAAGGGAAAAGCAACAAACAAGGGAATCCCCATAAGGTTAACCGATGATCTTTCAGCAGAAATTCTGCAGGCCAGAAGGGAGTGGCAGGACATATTTAAAGTGAAGAAAGGGGAAAATCTACAACCAAAATTGCTCTACCCAGCAAGGATCTCATTCAGATTTGATGGAGAAATTAACACCTTTACAGACAAGCAAAAGTTAAGAGAATTCAGAACCACCAAACCAGCTTTACAAGAAATGCTAAAGGAAATTCTCTAGGAATGAAACATAAGAGAAGGAAAAGACCTACCAAAAAATAAACCCAAAACAACAAAATGGTAATAGGAACATACATATAGATAATTACCTTATAGGTAAAGGGATTAAATGCTCTAACCGGTAGACATAGACTGGCTGAATGGATATAGAAAGATGACCTGTATATATGCTGTCTACAAGAGACCCACTTCAGACCTAGGGACGCATAGAGACTAAAAGTAAGGAGATGGAAAACGATAGTCCATGCAAATGGAAATCAAAAGAAAACTGGGGTAGCAATTCTCATATCAGACAAAATAGACTTTAAGTTAAAGACTATTGCAGGAGACAAAGAAGAACACTACATAATGATCAAGGGATCAATTCAAGAAGAAGATATAACAATTGTAAATATTATGCACCCAATAAAGGAGCACCTCAATATATGAGGCAAATGCTAACAGTCATAAAAGAGGAAATCAACAGTAACACAATAATAGTAGGGGACTTTAAAACCCCACATTCACCAATAGACAGATCACCCAAAATGAAAATAAATAAGGTAACACAAGCTTTTAATGACACATTAAACAAGGTGGTCTTAATTGATCTCTATAGGACATTCCATCAAAACAACAGAATACACTTTCTTCTCAAGCAGTCATGGAACATTCTCCAGGATAGATCATACCTTGGGTCACAAATCAAGTCTTGGTAAATTTAAGAAAATTGAAATCACATCAAGAATCTTTTCCAGCCACAGTGCTATGAGACTAGATATCAATCACAGGAAGAAAACTGGAAAAAAAATGAAAACAAAGGGAAGCTAAACAATATGTTACTAATTAAACAAGATATCACTGAAGAAATCAATGAGGAAATCAAAAATACATAGAATCAAATGATAATGATAACACGATGACCCAAAACTTATAGGATGCAGCAAAAGCAGTTCTATGAGGAAAGTTTATAACAATACAATCCTACCTCAAAAACAAGAAAAATCTCAAATAAACAACTTAACCTTAAACCTAGAGCAATTAGAGAAAGAAGAACAAAACAACCTCAGAGTTAGCAGAAGGAAAGATCATAAAGATCCGATCAGAAATAAACGAAAAAGAAATGAAGGAAACAATAGCAGAGATGAATAAAACTAAAAGCTGATTCTTTGAGAAGATAAACAAAATTTATAAACTATTAGCCAGACTCTTCAGGAAAGAAAGGGAGAAGACTCAAATCAATAGAATTAGAAATGAAAAAGGAGAAGTAACAACATTGGCACTTCAGAAATACAAAGGATCATGAGAGATTTCTACAAGCAACTCTATGCCAATAAAATGGACAACCTGGAAGAAATGGACAAATACTTAGAAAAGAACAGCCTTCTGAGCATGAACCAGGAAAAAATAGAAAACATGTACAGACCAATCACAAGCACTGAGATTGAAACTGAGATTAAAAATATTCCAACAAACCAAAGCCCAGGACCAGATGGCTTCACAGACAAATTCTATCAAACATCTAGAAAAGAGATAACACCTATCCTTCTCAAATTCTTCCAAAATATAGCAGAGGGAGGAACACTCCCAGACTCATTCTATGTACCCACCATCACCCTGATACCAAAACCAGAGAAAGATATCACAGAAAAAGAAAACTACAGGCCAATATCACTGATGAGCATAGATGCAAAAATCCTCAACAAAATGCAAGCAAACAGAATCCAACAGCACTTTAAAAGGCTCATACACCATGATCAAGTGGGGTGTATCCCAGGAATACAAGGATTCTTCGATATACACAAATCAATCAATGTAATACACCACAATAACAAATTGAAGGATAAAAACCTTATGATAATCTCAATAGATGCAGAAAAAGCTTTTGACAAAATTCAACACACATTTATGATAAAAACTCTCCAGAATGTGGGCATAGAGGGAACCTACTACAACATAATAAAGGCCATATATTGTTCTCAATGGTGAAAAAGTGAAGCCGTTTCCTCTAAGATCAGGAAGAAAACAAGGTTGCCCACTCTCACTGCTATTATTCAACACAGTTTTGGAAGTTTTAGGTACAGCAATCAGAAACAAAAAAGAAATAAAAGGAATCCAAATCAGAAAAGAAGAAGTAAAACTGTCACTGTTTGCAGATGATATGATACTAGATATAGAGAGAATCCTAAAGAAGCCACAAGAAAACTTCTAGACCTAATCAATGAATTTGGTAAAGTAGCAGGATACAAAATTAATTCACAGAAATCTCTTGCATTCCTATACACCAATTAATGAAAATCTGAAAGAGAACTTAAAGAAACACTCCCATTTAACATTGTATATAAAATATTTACGAATAAACCTACCTAAGGAGAGAAAAGAACTGTATGCAGAAAACTAAAAGATACTGATGAGAGAAACTAAAGATGATACAAACAGTTGGAGAGATATACTTTGTTCTTGGATTGAAAGAATCAACATTGTGAAAATGACTACACTACTCAAAGCAATCTACAGATTCAATGCAATCCCTATCAAACTAGCAATGGCATTTTTCACAGAACTAGAACAAAAAAATTCACAATTTGTATAGAAACACAAAAGACTCCAAATAGCCAAAGCAGTCTTAAGAAAGAAAAACGGAGCTGGAGGAATCAGTCTCCCTGACTTCAGACTAAATCACAAATCCACAGTAATTAAGACAGTATTGTACTGGCACCAAAACAGAGCTATACCTCAATGCAACAGGATAGAAAGCCCAGAGATAAACCCATGCACATATGGTCACCTTATTTTTGATAAAGGAGGCAAGAATATACAATGAAGAAAAGACAGCCTCTTCAATAAGTGGCGCTGGGAAAGCTGGACAGTTACATGTGAAAGAATGAAATAGGAATACTCCCTAATGTAGTATACAAAAATAATCTCAAAATGGATTAACGACCTAAATATAAGGCCAGACACTATAAAACTCTTAGAGGAAAACATAGGCAGGACACTCTATGACATAAATCACAGCAAGATCATTTTTGACCCACCTCCTAGAGACATGGAAATAAAAGCAAAAATAAATAAATGGGACCTAATGAAACTTAAAAGCTTTTGCCCAGCAAATGAAACCATAAACAACACGAAATGACAACCCTCAGAATGGGAGAAAATATTTGCAAATGAAGCAATTAACAGAGGATTAATCTCCAAAATTTATAAGCAGCTCATGTGTCTCAATATCCAAAAAACAAACAACCCAATTCAAAAATGGGCAGAAGACCTAAATAGATATTTCTCCAAGGAAGATATCCAGATTGCCAACAAACGCATGAAAGGATGCTCAACATCACTAATCATTAGAGAAATGCAAATCAAAACTATAATGTCACACCTGTCCGAATGAGCATCATCAAAATATCTACAAACAATAAATGCTGGTGAGGGTGTGGAGAAAAGGGAACCCTCTTGCACTGTTGGTGGGAATGTAAATTGACACAGCCACTATGGAGAACAGTATGGAGGTTCCTTAAATACCTAAAAATAGAACTACCATACAACCCAGCAGTCCCATCACTGGGCACATACCCTGGAAAACCATAATTCAAAAAGAGTCATGTACCACAATGTTCATTGCAGCTCTATTTACAATAGTCAGGACGCGGAAGCAAACTAAGTATCTATCAACAGATGAATGGATAAAGAAGATGTGGCACATATATACAATGGAATATTACTCAGCCATAAAAAGAAACGAAATTGAGCTATTTGTAATGAGGTGGATAGGCCTAGAGTCCGTCATACAGAGTGAAGTAAGTCAGAACGAAAAAGACAAATACCGTATGCTAACACATACATATGGAATTTAAGAAAAAAAAATGTCATGAAGAACCTAGGGGTACGACAGGAATAAAGACACAGACCTACTGGAGAACGGACTTGAGGATATGGGGAGGAGGAAGGGTGAGATGTGACAAAGCGAGAGAGAGGCATGGACATATATACACTAATAAACGTAAGGTAGATAGCTAGTGGGAAGCAGCCGCATGGCACAGGGGTATCGGCTTGGTGCTTTGTGACCGCCTGGAGGGGTGGGATAGGGAGGGTGGGAGGGAGGGAGACACAAGAAGGAAGAGATATGGGAACATATGTATATGTAAAACTGATTCACTTTGTTATAAAGCAGAAACTAACACAACATTGTAAAGCAATTATACCCCAATAAAGATGTTAAAAAAAAAAAAGAGCAGAAGACCTAAACAGACATTTCTCCAAGGAAGATATCCAGATTGCCAACAAATGCATGAAAGGATGCTCAACATCACTAATCATTAGAGAAATGCAAATCAAAACTATAATGTGGTATCACCTCACACCTGTCTGAATGAGCATCATCAAAATATCTACAAACAATAAATGCTGGTGAGGGTGTGGAGAAAAGGGAACCCTCTTGCACTGTTGGTGGGAATGTAAAATGACACAGCCACTATGGAGAACAGTATGGAGGTTCCTTAAATATCTAAAAATAGAACTACCATACAACCCAGCAATCCCATCACTGGGCACATACTCTGGAAAACCATAATTCAAAAAGAGTCATGTACCACAATGTTCATTGCAGCTCTATTTACAATAGTCAGGACGCGGAAGCAAACTATCTATCGACAGATGAATGGATAAAGAAGATGTGGCACATATATACAATGGAATATTACTCAGCCATAAAAAGAAATGAAGTTGAGTTATTTGTAGTGAGGTGGATGGAACTAGAGTCCGTCATACACAGTGAAGTAAGTCAGAAGGACAAAAACAAATACCATATGTTAACATATATGGAATCTAAAAGAAAAAAAAAGGTTCTGAAGAAACTATGGGCAGGACAGGAATAAAGATGCAGATGTAAAGAATGGACTTGAGGACATGGGGAGGGAGAAGGGTAAGCTGGGACGAAGTGAGAGAGTAGTACTGACGTATATACGTTACCAAATGTAAAACAGATAGCTAGTGGGAAGCAGCTGCATCACCCAAGTAGATCAGCTCGGTGCTTTGTGAACACCTAGAGTCATGGGATAGGGAGGGTGGGAGGGAGATGCAAGAAGGAGGGGATACAGAGATATATGTATACATATACCTGATTCACTTTGTTATACAGCAAAAACTAACACAACATTGTAAAGCAAGTATACTCCATTAAGGTGTAAAAAAAGAAAGGAATTCTGAGAAGTTAGATAACCCTAAAAAAAAAAAAAATGATATTGTGTGCAAATCCCCATGTGTACACCCACTCTTTTTGTGTTATATTCTGTCCCCTATTAACAGCAGAATTCTGATACCTATTATTTTTCATGGTTTCCATAAAAAATATCTGACACATTTTTAAGTGTTTAAGCTACATTTTTAGTATATTAATGATAAAAGAAAACTTCTGCTTTGAATAGGCATTATTAAGAAACAAATTCTTTGCTTACAAATTTATATTTGTGTCATTTGGAAGACATTTCCAGAGACTAGCTTATGGTTCCACCAAATTCAGATTTTGTTTCTCTTCTACTCCTCATACAATACCATTATTAATATCTGAAGAATAACTTCAGATTTTTGTAACACCTGTGGCCCTGTGCTTTTACATTACATCATGGTGAGTCTTCACAGTGGGCAGGAGGAGTATTTCTGAAAACCATTCTTACACTGGAAATTTTGGCAATAAATTAAATGTAAACAGAAGTGACTCTAAACCATATAACTCTATCTCACTAAATGACAAATATATGTATTCCCCAGCTCAACTTCTTAACTTGAATCCATATAACTATCAATTGACCCAAATGGAAGTGTGAAGGAAAGCAAACTGAGGTGGTGAGAAACAGTGATCTTAATGATCATAACAAATATACCTAACTTAACAAATTTTACCAAAACATATAATCACAACCCATTGCTAGGTTTAACCCATTCCACAGCTGTGGCAAGAATTTGTGCAAGGTAGGGACTTTGAAACTTGATGTTTATTAGCTTCATGTATACCCCATTATGATAGGAGCTACATAATAAGTGCTTAAAAGAAAACTAAAAAATATAATGTATTCCATTTGTAAGTTTGTATGATATTTTACAATGTGTTCCCTTTGCAACCACGTGAAGTGAGGATGTACGCTCAACTTTTCACAGAATATTTGCCTCCATACTGCTAACTGAAATAAGATGCTCAATAGAGAGCTTGCTCACTGAGACAAGGCAAGAAAAATTAACTTTAAGAAAATTTCTGATAATTAAGATTTAATTTTCCTTCCCATTCTAAAAAATTTCTCAGTTTTCCTTCAGATAAATATCTTAGTTATCATTTTTCCAAACTCATATAACTCCCACTAATATTTGATGTTAGTGAAATACACACTACTAAATATTCTTGCACATGATAGTTCTCCATTTATTCAGATAAGGATGATAAATAAGACTTTATATGTTTTGATATCCAAACTATAAATTCACATTTATTTTTATATGAAAGACTTTGGAAATATCAAATACATGATCTTGATCTTGCCCACTGTTGGAAAATAGTTCCACATGCTGAAAAATCAAAACATCTGCTCATGTTCTTCACCAGATAATATATTTTTATTTCTGAGTATTACTGGAAACTCAAGCAGGGGAACACCACTAAGGAACTATGGAACAGATAATGTTTTCTGTTCTTTCTCAAATCTTCCCTTTCTGTACCATTTTCCTCCTTTCCTTCTAGGTTGGCTCCATTAGGGTCAACAGCATTCATATGCTGTCTTGCACATCAAGGCATCAATTCCTGATAGACTCATGCCTGAGGTTCTCTTTTTCACTGGCATATCTGCTAGGATTCACAAAACAACTCACACATAACAGCACAAAAAAAGAATGATTTTTTGAGAACGTGCTCAGAAAAAGTAAATAAATGTTGGTTCCAAATGTAACCATAAAACATTCAACATGAAATTGTTGTAATTTATTAAAGGAATGATAAACAAGGAAGAGACATATTAAACAAGGTAGGAAGAACAAAAACTTGAGAAAGCTATCAAGACAATCACAGCTTTTTAAACTCAAAGGAAATTTAAAGCTGCAGCAGTAAATCAGCTCCCAATCTAAAATGTTCAGAGCACTTCCCTGGTGGTGCAGTGGTTAAGAATCTGCCTGCCAATGCAGGGGACATGGGTTCTAGCCGTGGTCTGGGAAGATCCCACATGCCGTGGAGCAGCTAAGCCTGAGCACCACAACTGCTGAGCCTGTGCCCTAGAGCCTGTGAGCCACAACTACTGAGCTCACGTGCCACAAATAATGATAGCTGTGCACCTAGAGCCCATGCTCTGCAACAAGAGAAGCTGCCGCAATGAGAAGCCTAGGCACCACAATGAAGAGCAACCCCTGCTCAGCGCAACTAGAGAAAACCCACACACAGCAATGAAGACCCAACACAGCCATAAATAAATAAATAAATAAATAAAATTTTAAAAATTAAAAAAGTAAATATTCAGAATGTGAGGAGGAGTGACCAAGGTGTCAGAGTAGTAAGATCCTGAGATCATTTCCTCCTATGGGTGCACCAAAAGCAAAACTATTTACAAAGCAACTATCAATGAGAATGACCTGGACACTAGCAGAAAAAATTTTCCACAACTAAAGATATAAAGAAGGAACGGGTAGGACAGGTAGAGATGTAATATAGTCAAGATCCTCACCACTGTTAAGCAAACTACAAGGGGGAAGATAATCACAATTTCAGAGATTCTCCACAAGGAGTGAAGGATTCAAGCCCCACATGGGGGTCTCCAGTCCTGAGGTGCTGCACTGCAAAGATGAGCCCCCATACTATCTGACTTTGAAGAGCAGCAGGGCTTGTGTACCAAAGAGCTGAAAACCTGTAGCAAAAAAGAGACTTGGTTCTTAAAGAGCACACACAAAATCTCACATGCTGCAAGGCCCAGTGCAGAGGTAGAAATTTGGAAGGATCCTGGGTTAGACACATTTATTCATCTTGTAGAACCTCCCAGAGAGGGCAGGAGGCAACTGGGACTACCTCTGGGGACAAAGATTCTAGTTGCAGCCATTTTGGGGAGTTCTTTCTACAATGAGGACACTGTTGATGGCTGGCTCCATTTAGGCGTCCTCTTTCTATTCTACTAGCTCTGAGGTCGTACCAGTGCACCAACATGTTTTTACCAGTCCCAGGACCTCCCATGCCCTGCAACCAGTCTCCCTGAGACACATCTCCACCCACCAAAAGGCCAGGACCAGAACTGAGATGTTCCAAGTCATCCAGCCATCTGCACCAGGGGTTGGCCCCACCCACCAAAGTCCAGAAGCATCCACATAAGGCCTAGGCTGGTAGCCAACCAGGACAGGGGCCAGCCAAGCCTAAAGAGCACCCACAGTATTTCACCTCAACACAAGAGAAGGGCCCACTTAGCTCACACAGTGAGCACCCCTAGATCATGTAACTCTGGTGACAAGAGGAGATTTCACTATTGGGCTCCATAGGAAGTCTCCTACATAAGGCCACTTCTCCAAGATCAGGAAACTTTACCTACCTAATCTACTTAATGCATACAGCAATCACAGAGAATTAAGCAAACCTAGGTGACAAAAGAATATGTCCCAAATGTAGAGGCAAGATAAAACCCAAGAAGCACTAAGTGATGTAGAGATAAGCAATCTACCTAATAATGGGTCAATGTAATGATAATAAAAATGCACAATAAACTTGGGAGAAGAATTTTTGAACACAGTGAAAGTTTAACAGAGTTAGAAAATATAAAGAACTAAATGAAGCTGAAGAATACAATAACTGGAAGGAAAAATACACTGGAAGGAATCAACAGTAGACTAGATGATACAGAAGAATGAATCAGCTAATTGTAAGCCATAACAGTGGAAATCACCCACACTGAACAGAAAAAAAAAAAAAAAAAAGAAAAAGAAAAAAGAATTTTATAACACGAGAATAGTTTAAGAGACCTCTGGGACAGAATCAAGTGTACTAACATTTGCATTATAGGAGTCCCAGAAGAAGTGAGAAAGGGGCAGATAACTTATTTGAAGTGATAATAGCTGAAAATTTCCCTAATCTGGGAAAGGAAAAAGATGTCCATGTCCAGGAACTACAGAGAGTCCCAAATAAAATGAACACAAAAGGATTCACACCAGTACACATTATAACTAAGATGGCAAAATTTAAGGATAAAGAGAGAATCTTAAAAGGAGCAAGGGAAAAGAAACTAGTTATGTACCAGGTAAATCCCATAACACTGTCAGCTGACTTTTCTGCAGAAATTTTGGCCAGAAGGGAGTGGCATGATATATTTAAAGTGATGAAACAAAACACCTACAACCAGGAATACTCTGCCTGACAAATCTATCATTTAGATTTGAAAGAGAGATAAAGAGTTTTACAGACAAACAGAGGCTAAAAGAGTTCAGCACCACTAAACCAGCTTTAAAAGAAAGATTTAATGGACCTCTCTAAGTGGAAAAGGAAAGACCACAACTAGAAATGTGAAATTATAAAATAAAAAAATCTCATTGGTAAGGTAAATATATAGAAAAAAAATATTAGATCAACCACTTATAAAGCTAGTACAAAGGTTAAAGACAAAAGTAGTAAAATCATCTATATTCACAATGAAGAATACACAAAATAGAAAGATGGAAAATATGGTTTCAAAAACATTAAAAGTAGGGGAGGGAGTAAAAATGTAGGATTAGTAGAATAAATTTAATCTTAAGAAATCATCAAATTAAAATAATTATATTGCTATGTATAAACCATGTGGTAATTGTAACAAAACCTATAATAGATACACACAAAAGAATAAATCCTTGAATCACAAGGGAAAAGTGCTATTGAAGAAGAAAGGAACAAAAAGGGACTATTAAAACAATCAGGAAATTAACAAAATGACAATAAGTACATACACATCAATAATTACTTTAAATGTAAATGGACTAAATGTTCCAATAAAATATATAGAGTGGGTGAATTGATAAAAAAATACCAGGCCCATATATATGCTGCCTCAAAAAGATTCATTTCAGATAAAAAGACATACATACTGCAGGTTAGGGGCTGGAAAATGGTATTCCATGCAAACGGAAACAAAAGGAAAGCTGGAGTAACAATGCTTATATCAGAAAAAATATAGTTTAAAACAAAGGCTGTAACAAGAGACAAAGAAGAATATTACATAAAATAAAGGGATAAGTCCAACAAGAAGATAAAACAATTGTAAATATATATGTACCTAAAATAGGAACACCTAAATACATAAAGCAAATATTAACAAACAAAGGAAATATTAAAGGATGAAATTGACAGAAACACAATAATAGTAGGGGACTTTAAAACTCCACTTTATTAAAGTATAGGACTAAATAAGGACTTTAATACATCAATGGATGCATGATCTGACAAAAAGTCAATAAGGAAACAATGGCTTTAAATGACACATTAGAACAGATGGACTTAACAGATGTCTACAAAACATTCCATGCAAAAGCAGCAGAATACACATTATTTTAAAGTGCACATGGAACATGCACCAGGATAGATTACATACTAGGCCACAAAACAAGTCTTAATAAATTTAAGAATATGAAATCATATCAAGCATCTTTTCTGATAGACCAAGGAATAACCTGCCATCATGTCAGGAGAAACAGAGCTAGCTCAGAACTGCAGCTTCCAGCCCCTTGAGTTCTTGCCTACACCTAGCCAAGGTGGAGACCACCATTACAGCAGGAAGAAGCCCAGCACCCTCAGTGCTGTGACTCCAGCTCCTTGGGGTCCTGCCCCACCATTGGCCAAGGTGACAATCATCATTGCTCTGGGGTTAAGCCTGGGCCTCTCAGGGTTCCCACTCCAAATTCTGGGGCCCTGGCTCTGCCCCCAGACAGTGTGATGACCAACAATGAACCTGGGATAAACCCTGGCTCATGTCAGGCATTAGCTCTAACCCCTCTGACTCCAGCCATACCCACCTCCCATCAAGAAGGTGACTGCCAGTGCACCCTGGGAGAAAACAACCCATGCTCACTTCAGACTCAGCTCTACCCCAAAAATCAATGGGAACAAGCAGAATGCATAGGGATGCTCCCACATAAGGACCTGCCTTCAAGACTGAGATAGGTAAAAAAGAATTAGAAGACAGAAATATCTTACAACCAGAGAACAGGATAAAACCCCAGGATTAATCCCAAAGAAGCAGAGATAAGTAATTTACTTGACAATGAGTTCAAAGCAATAGTAATAAAAATATTAACTGAATCTGGGAAAATAATAAAGGAACACAGTGAGAACTTCAATAAAGAAATAGAAAATATAAAAAGAACTAAGCTGAAGAACATAACAATTGCAATGAAAAATACGCTAGAAGGAATTACCAGCAGATTCAGTGATACAGAAGAACACAAAAGTGACTTGGAGGACGAATAGTGGAAATAAACAAATCAAGAGCAAAAAAATAAATAAATTAAGATAATTTAAGAAACCTCATGGACAACATCAAATCATACTAACATTTACATTATAGTGGTCCCAGAAAGAGAAGAAAAGAAAAGGAGCAGAAATCATATTTGATTAAATTATGTCTGAAAATTACCTACCTGAAGAAGAAAACAGATACATATGTCCTAAGTGCAGAGAATCTCAAACATGGTAACACAAAGAGACTCATACCAAAACATATGATTAAAATGACAAATGTTAAAGATATAACTAGAATTTTGAAATGGCAAGAGAAACAAAGAGTCACATAAAAGGGAAGCCCTGTACTTCATCAGCTGCTTTTTCACAGGAATTTTGCAGGTCATAAGGGAGCGGTCTCATATATTTAAATTACTGGCAGGAAGAAACCTACAACCAAAGACACTCTACCCAACAAGGTTATTATTCACAACACAAAGAGAGAGAAAGTTTTCCAGACAAGGAAAAAGTGAGAGTTCATCATCACTAGCCTACCCTACAAGGAATGTTTAAGAATCTACTTTAAGCAAAAAAGAAAAGTCTATAACTAGAAATAAGAAAGTAGATGAAGGAAAAATCTTACTGATGAAGTTATATATAGTACAAGCAGTGGGCCAACCACTTAAATAAACTAGTTCAAAGGTTATAAAGCAAGAAATTTAAAAATTAAGTATAGCTATATTAAACAATTAAGGAATAGACATGAAAACATAAAATATGAAACCAAAATGTAAAACGTTGTGGGGGGAGTAAAAAAATGTAGTTTTTACAATGATTTTGAACGAAATGACTATCAGTTTAAAACAGACAGATAAAGTTATAGTTTGATATACATAAACCTCATGGTAAACACAAATCAAAAACCTACAATAGATACAGAAAAAATTAAGAGAAAGAAAGCCAAACATAACTCTAAAGAAAATCATCAAGCCACAAGGGAAAGGAAAGGGGAATAAGACAATAGAGCAGAACTACAAGAACAGCCAGAAAACAAGTAAAAACTGGCAATAAGTACATACCTATCAATAATCACTTTAAATATCAATGAACTAAATGCTCCAATAAAAAGACATAATGGGGCTAAATGGATTAAAAAAAAAAGATCCATCTCTATGCTTCATATAAGAGACTCACTTAAGAATTAAGACAGACACAGCCTGAAAATAAGGCAATGGAAAAAGATTTCCATGCAATTGGAAACAAACACACAAAAAGCTGGGTTAGAAATACTCATATCAGGGCTTCCCTGGTGGCGCAGTGGTTGAGAGTCCGCCTGCCGATGCAGGGGACACGGGTTCCTACCCCGGTCCGGGAAGATCCCACATGCCGCGGAGGGGCTGGGCCCGTGAACCGTGGCTGCTGAGCCTGCGCGTCCGGAGCCTGTGCTCCGCAATGGGAGAGGCCACAACAGTGAGAGGCCAGTGTACCGCAAAAAAAAAAAAAAAGAAATACTCATATCAGACTAATAGAGTTTAAAACAAAATATAATAAAAGACAAAGAAGACATGGTATAATGATAGATAAAGTTTCAATCCAAGAAGAGGATATAACATGTGTAAATATATATGCACCTAATATAGGAGCACCTAAATATATAAAGCAAATATTAACAGACATATAGGGAGAAACTGAAAATAACACAATAATAGTAGGGGATTTAATATCCAAATTACATCAATAGATAAATGATCCAGACAGAAAATCAATAAGGAAACAGTGTCCTGAAATGACACATTGTACCAGATGTCCTTAGGAGATGTATACAGAACATTCCATCCAAAAACAGCAGTATATTTATTCTTTTTAAATACACGTAGAACTTCCTTGAGAATAGGTCACATGTTAGGCAATAAAATGGCTCAATAATTTGAAGAATATTAAGATTATATCAAACATATTTTCCAACCACAATGGTATGAAAGTGTAAATCAATTACAGAAATAAAAATGGAAATACAAAACACCTCAGAAAGCATGGATACTAAACTACATGGTATTAAAAAACAAATCAGTCAGTGAAGAAATCATAGAAATTAAAAAAAAAAATAACTTGAGACAAATTAATATAAAAACATAACCTTCCAAAATCTGTAGACATAGCAAATGCAGTTTTAAGAGGGAAGTTTACAGTGATTCAGGAGTACACACAAAATAAGAAAAATATCACATAAACATCCTATCTATCTAAAGGAATTACAAAAAGAACGATTAAATTCTAAGGTCAGCAGAAGGAAGGAAATAATAAAGATAAGTACAGAACTAAATAAAATATAGACCAAAAAATCAATACAAAATATTAATGAAGCTAAGAGATTTTTTGAAAGATAAAAAAGATTGATAAATCTTTAGCCAGACTCATTAAGCAAAAAAGAGAGGGCTGAAATTTAAAAAAAAAAAAAATGAAATGAAAGAGGAGAGTTAATAAATGACATCACAGAAATACAATTATAAGACAATACTATGAACAGTTATACAGCAATAAATTGGACAACCTAGAAGAAATGGATAACTGCCTAGAAAAGTACCATCTTCCAAGACTGAATCAGAAAAAAATAGAAAATCCAAAGAGATTGATTACTAGCATTGAAACTGAATATGAAGACAAAAACTCCAATAATCCAAAGTCACAAATTCACAGTGAAATTTGACAATTTAAAGAAGAGTTAATACTTATTCTTCTCAAACTATTTGAAAAATTTGAAGAGGAAGAAACACTTCCAAATTCATTCTATGAATAAGCTTCACCCTGTTACCAAGTCCAGAGAAAGACACTAAAAAATACAGATAAAATGATAGGACAATATCCATTATGAATATAGATGCAAAAATTCTCAACAAAATACTAGCAAATTGAAATCAACCATACATTAAAAAGGATCATGCACTCTGATCAAGTGGCATTTATTCCAGGGATGTGAAGATGGTTCATAACCACAAATCAATCAATGTGACACACCACATTAACAAAATGAAGGATAAAATTCACATGATCATCTCAATACATGCAGAAAAATAATTTGACAAAATTAAATGTTAAGTCATGATAAAAACTCTGGACAAAATTAGTATGTAGGGAATATACTTCAACATAATATAGGCCATTATGACAAACCAATAAATAACATTATACTCAATGGTAAAAACCTGAAAGCTTTTCCTCTATTTTCAGAAACAAGACAAGATGCCCACTGTCAGCACTTCTATTAAACATAATATTGGAAATACTAGCTACAGAAATCAGACAAGAAAAAATATATTTAAATTCAACTGAAGAAGTAAAACTCACCATTTGCAGATGGCTTGCTACTGTATATAGAAGACTTTAAAGAATTCATCAGTGGGACCTTCAATATGGTGGAGGAATAAGATGTGGAGATCACCTTCCTCACCACAAATACATCAAAATACATCTACATGTGGAACAACTCCTACAGAAAACCTACTGAACGCAGGCAAAAGACCTCAGACTTCCCCAAAGGCAAGAAATTCCGCACATACATGGGCATGTGGCTGAAAGGGTCTTGGTGCTCTGCCCTGGTGTCAGGCTTGAGCCTCCAAGGTGGGAGAGCTGAGTTGAGGATATTGGACAACCAGAGACCTCCTGGCCCCACATAATATCAATTGGTGAGAGCTCTTCCAGAAATCTCCATCTCTACAGTAAGACACAACTCCACTCAACTGCCAGCCAGTTCCAGTGCTGGATGCCCCATGCCAAACAACTAGCAAGGCAGGAACACAAGCCCAAGCATTGGCAGAGAGTCTGTCTAAAATCAAAGTTCACAGACACCCCAAAACACACCACCAGATGTGGCCCAGGCCACCAGAAACACAAGATCCAGCCCCACCCACCAGAACACAGCCACAAGTTCCCACCACCAAGAAGCTGACACAAGTCACTGAACCAAGCTCACCAACTGGGGGCAGACACCAAAAACAACAGGAACTAAGATCTGGGAGCCTGCTAAAAGGAGACCCCAAACACAGTAAGTTAAACAAAATGAGAAGACAGAGAAAGATACAGCAGATGAAGGAGCAAGGTAAAAACTCACCAGACCAAAAAAATGAAGAGGAAATAGGCAGTCTACCTGCAAAAGAATTCAGAATAATGATAGTAAAGATGATCCAAAATCTTGGAAATACAATGGAGAAAATATAAGAAATGTTTAACAAGGACCTAGAAGAACTAAAGAGCACACAAAGAATGATGAAAACACAATAAATGAAATTAAAACTTCTCTAGAAGGAATCAATAGCAGAATAACTGAGGCAGGAGAATGGATAAGTGACCTGGAAGATAGAATAGTGGAAATAACTCTCAGAGCAGAATAAAGAAAAATAAATAAAAAGAATTGAAGACAGTCTCAGGATCTTCTGGGACAACATTAAATGCACCAACATTCGAATTATAGAGATCACAGAAGAAGAGAAAAAGAAAGGGTCTGAGAAAATATTTGAAAATATTATAATAGAAAACTTCCCTAATATGGAAAGGAAAATATCAAGTCCAGAAAGCACAGAGAGTCCTGTAGAGAATAAATCCAAGGAGAAACATGCCAAGACATATATTAAACAAACTATTAAAAATTAAATACAAAGAAAACATATTAAAATCAGCAAGGGAAAAATCAACAAATAACGTACGAGGGAATCCCCATGAGGTTAACAGCTGATCTTTCAGCAGAAATTCTGCGAGACAGAAGGGAGTGGCAGGACATATTTAAAGTGATGAAAGGAAAAGAACCTACAACCAAATAACTCTAGCCAGCAAGGATATCATTAAGATTGCATGGAGAAATTAAAGTCTTTACAGACAAGCAAAAGTTAAGAGAATTCAGCACTACCAAACCAGCTTTACAATAAATACTAAAGGAACTGATAAGGCAGGAAATACAAGAAAAGGAAAAGACCTACAAAAAAGAACCCATAACAATTAAGAAAATGGCAATAAGAACATACATATAGATAATTAACTTAAATGTAAATGAATTATATGCTCCAACCAAAACACATAGACTGCCTGAATGGAAATAAAAACAAGACCCATATATATGTTGTCTACAAGAGACACACTTCAGACCGAGGGACACATACAGAATGAAAGTGAGGGGATGGAAAACAGATATTCCATGCAAATGGAAATCAAAAAGAAGCTGAGTAGCAGTTCTCATATCAGAAAAAATAGACTTTAAAATAAAGACTATTACAAGAGATAAAGAAGGACAATACATAATGGTCAAGGAATCAATCGAAGAAAAAGATATAACAATTGTAAATATCTATGCACCCAAAATAGGAGCACCTCACCTCAATACATAAGGCAAATGCTAACAGCCATAAAAGGGAAATCGACAGTAACACAATAATAGTAGGGGACATTAACACCCCACTTTCACCAATGGACAGATCATCCAAAATGAAAATAAATAAGGAAACACAAGCTTTAAAAGATACATTAAACAATATGAACTTAATTGATATTTATAGGGCATTCCATCTAAAAAGAGCAGATTACACTTCTCAACTGCTCATGGAACATTCTCCAGGATAAATCATACCTTGGTTCACAAACCAAGCCTTGATAAATTAAAAAAAAATTGAAGTCATATCAAGTATCTTTTCTGACCACAATACTGAGACTAGATATCAATTATAGGAAAAATACTGTAAGAAATACAAACACATGGAGGCTAAACAATACACTACTAAATCACCCAAGAGATCACTGAAGAAATCAAAGAAGAAATTTAAAAAATACCTAGAAACAAATGACAATGAAAACACAACTATCCAAAACCTATGGGATGCAACAAAAGCAGTTCTAAGAGGGAAGTTTATAACAACACAATCCTACCTCAAGAAACAAGAATAATCTCAAATAAGCAACCTAACCTTACACCTAGAGCAAGTAGAGAAAGAAGAACAAAACAGTCAGAGTTAGCAGAAAGAAAGAAATCATAAAGATCAGATCAGAAATAAATGAAAAAGAAATGAAGGAGACAATAGCAAAGATCAATAAAACTAAAAGATGGTTCTTTGAGAAGATAAACAAAATTGATAAACAATTAGCCAGGCTCATCCAGAAAAAAGGGGAGAAGACTCAAATCAGTAGATTTAGAAATGAAAAGGAGAAGTAACAACTGACACGGCAGAAATACAAAGGATCATGAGAGAGTACTACAAGAAACTATATGCTGATAAAATGAGCAACCTGGAAGAAATGGAAAAATTCTTATAAAAGTACAACCTTCTGAGGCTGAATGAGGAAGAAATAGAAAATATAAACAGACCACACATAGCACAGAAATTGAAACTGAGATTAAAAATCTTCCAACAAACAAAAGCCCAGGACCAGATGGCTTTACAGGTGAATTCTATGAAACATTAGGAGAAGAGATAACACCAATCCTTCTCAAACTCTTCCAAAATATAGCAGAGGGAGGAAGACTCCCAAATTCATTCTATGAGGCCACTATCACCCTGACACCAAAACCAGACAAAGATGCCACAAAAAAAGAAAAGTACAGGTCAATATCATTAATAAACATAGATTCAAAAATCGTCAACAAAATACTAGCAAACAGAATCCAACAGCACATTAAAAGGATCATACACCATTATCAAGTGGGATTTATCCCAGGAATGCAAGGATTCTTCAATATACACAAATCAATCAATGTAATAAACCATATTAACAAATTGAAGAAGAAAAAACATATGATTGTCTCAATAGATGTATAGAAGTCTTTTGACAAAATTCAACACCCATTTATGATAAAAACCCTCCAGAAAGTAGGCATAGAGGGAACTTACCTCAACATAATAAAGGCTGTATATGACAAACCCACAGGCAACATCGTTCTCAATGGTGAAATATTGAAACCACTTCCACTAAGATCAGAAACAATACAAGGTTGCCCACTCTCACCACTATTATTCAACATAGTTTTGGAAGTTTTAGTCACAGCAATCAGAGAAGAAATAGAAATAAGAGGAATCCAAATTGGACAAGAAAGAGTAAAAGTGTCATTGTTTGCATATGACATAGTACTATACATAGAGAATCCTAAAGTTGCTACTAGAAAACTACTAGAGCTAATCAATGAATTTGATAAAGTAGCAGGATAAAAAATTAGTGTACAGAAATCTCTTGCATTCCTATGCACTAATGATGAAAAATCTGAAAGAGAAATTAAGGAAACATTCCCATTTACCACTGCAACAAAAAGAATAAAATACCTAGGGATAAACCTACCTAAGGAGACAAAAGACCTGTATGCAACAATCTATATGACACTGATGAAAGAAATTAAAGATGATACAAACAGATGGAGAGATATACCATGTTCTTGGATTGGAAGAATCAACATTGTGAAAATGACTCTATGGTATTTTTCACAGAACTAGAACAAAAAAATTCACAATTCGTATGGAAACACAAAAGACCCCAAATAACCAAGCAATCTTGAGAAAAAAAACAGAGCTGGAGGAATCAGGCTCCCTGACTTCAGACTATACTACAAAGCTACAGTAATCAGGACAATATTGTACTGGCACAAAAACAGAAAGATAGATCAATGGAACAGGATAGGAAGCCCAGAGATAAACCCATACACATATGGTCACCTTATCTTTGATAAAGGAGGCAGGAATGTACAGTGGAGAAATGATAGTCTGTTCAATAAGTGGTGTGGGGAAAATTGGACAGCTATATGCAAAAGAATGAAATTAGAACACTCCCTAACACCATACACAAAAATAAACTCAAAATGGATTAAAGACCTAAATGTAAAGTCAGACACTATAAAACTCTTAGAGGAAAACTCTTAGAGCAGAACACTCTATGACATACATCACAGCAAGATCCTTTTTGACCCACCTCCTAGAGAAATGGAAATAAATTCAAAAATAAACAAGTGGGACCTAATGAAGCTTAAAAACTTTTGCACAACAAAGGAAACCATAAAGAAGACGAAAAAACAAACCTCAGAATGGGAGAAAATATTTGCAAGTGAAGCAACTGACCAAGGATTAATCTCCAAACTTTACCTGCAGCTCATGCAGCTAAATATAAAGGAATATAAACAATCTAATCCAAAAATGGGCAGAAGACCCAAATAGACATTTCTCCAAAGAAGATATACAGATTGCCAACAAACAATTATTGATGTTGAGCATGAAAGGATGCTCACATCACTAATCACTAGAGAAATGCAAATCAAAACTACAATGAGGTATTGCTTCACACTGGTCAGAATGGCCATCATTAAAAAATTTACAAAAAAAAAAATTACAAACAATCAATGCTGGAGAGGGTGTGGAGAAAAGGGAACCCTCCTGCTCTCTTGGTGGGAAAAATTGATAAATTGATACAGCCACTATGGTGAACAGTATGGAGGTTCCTTAAAAAACTAAAAGTATAACTACCATATGACCCAGCAATCCCACTTTTGGGCACACATCCTGAGAAAACCATAATTCAATAAGAGACCTGTACCACAATGTTCACTACAGCACTATTTAAATTGCCAGGACATGGAAACAACCTAAGCATCCATCAACAGATGAATAGATAAAGAAGATGTGGCATATATATGCAATGGAATATTACTCAGCCATAAAAGGAAATGAAATTGAGTTATTTGTAGTGAGAAGGATGGACCTAGAGTCTGTCATACGGAGTGAAGTAAGTCAGAAAGACAAAACAAATACCTTATGCTAACACATATATATGGAATCTAACAACAACAGCAACAAAAAACAATGGTTCTGACAAACCTAGGGGCTGGACAGGAATAAAGACACAGGCATAGAAAATGGACTTGAGGACTCAGGGAGAGAGAAGGGTAAGTTGGGACTTAGTGACAGAGTAGCATTGACATATATACACTACCAAATTTTAAATAGATAGCTTGGGGGAAGCAGCTGCATTGCACAGGGAGATCAGCTCTGTGCTTTTTGACCTCTTAGAGGGGTGTGATAGGGAGGGTGGGAGGGAGATGCAAGAGGGAGGGGATATACATATACATATAGGTGATTCATTTTGTTGTACAGCAGAGTTTAACACAGTACTGTAAAGCAATTATACTCCAATAAATATGTTTTAAAAAATTAAAAAAGAAAAAACGAAAGAATTGAAATAAAAAATAAGAATCCACCAAAAAACTGTTAGAACTAAAAACAAATCTGGTAAAGTGGAAAGATACAAGACACATACTAATAATGAACTATCAGAGAAATCAACAAAACAATCCCATTTATAATGGCATTAATAAAAATAATATACATAGCAATAAGTTTGATCAAGGATGTGAAAGACCTGTATTCTGAAAAGTGTAAGATATTAGTGAAGGAAATTGAAGATGACACAAATAAATGGAACGTAATCCACTTTCATGGATTGGAAGAATTAATATTGTTATAATGTCCATACTACCCAAAGCAAGCTATAGGTTTACTGCAATCCCTCTCAAAATATCCATAAAATTATTCACAGACTAGAATACATAATCCTAAACTTTTTGGAGAACCACGAAAGACCCCAAATAACCATTGAATTCTTGAGAAAAAAAGAACAGAGCTGGCAGTATCATGTTCCTTGACTTCAGGCTATTCTACAAAGCTACAGCATTCCTAACAGTATGATATTTGAAAAAAAAAAAAAAAGACACATATATCAATGGAAGATAATATAGAACCCAAGAATAAACCTACACACATATGGTCAATCAATCTATGACAAAGGAGGCAAGAATATGCAATGGGGAAAAGACATTCTTTTCAATAAATGGTGTTTAGAGAACTGGACAGCTATGTGAAAAAGAATAAAACTAGGGCATTTTCCCACACCATATAAAAAATAAACTCAAAATGTTTTAAAGACTTAAATGTAGGACCCCAAATCATAAAACCCCTAGAATAAAACATAGGAATTATGCTCATTGACATTGGTCTTTGCAATATTTCTTTGGATCTGTCTCCTCAGGTAAGGGAAATGAATGCAAAAAAAATTTTAATGGTACCTAATCAAACTTTAAAACTTTTGACAGCAAAGGAAACCTTCAACCAAATGAAAAGGTAACCTCCTGAAAGGGAGAAGATATTTGCAAGCAATATGTCCAATAAGGGGTTAATATAAAAAAAATATTCAATGAATTCATACAAATCAATATCAAAAATAACAATCTGATTACAAAATGGACATAGGACCCTAATAGGCATTTTTCCAAAGAAGAAATAAAATGTTCGGTAGGCAAATAGATACTGAACATCACTGATCATCAGGACAATGCAAATCAAAACCACAAAGAGATATCACCTCACACCTATCAGAATAGCTATCGTCCAAAAGACATCAAATAATAAGTCTTGACAAGAATATGGAGACAAAAGAATGCTCCTGCACTGTTGGCAGGAATACAGCCACCATGAAAAATAGTATGGAAGTTCCTCAAAACTTTAAAAATAGAGCTAACATATAATCCAGCAATTCCATTCTTGGTATTTATCCAATGAAAATGAAAACTCTAATTCAAAAAGACATAAACACCCCAAAGTTCATGAAGCACTATTTACAGTAGCCAAGGTATGGATGTAACCTAAGTGCCTATTGATAGATGATTGGATAAAGAATATGTGAGGGGATGGGTTGGAAGATGGCGGAAGAGTAAGACGTGGAGATCGCCTTCCTCCCCACGGATACACCAGAAATACATCTACACGTGGAACAACTCCTACAGAACACCTACTGAAGGCTGGCAGAAGACCTCAGAGCTCCCAAAAGGCAAGAAACTCCCCACGTACCTGGGTAGGGCAAAAGAAAAAAAAGAAAAAACAGAGACAAAAGAATAAGGATGGCACATGCACCAGTGGGAGGGAGCTGTGAAGGAGGAAAAGTTTCCACACACTAGGAAGCCCCTCCGCGGGTGGAGACTGCGGGAGGCGGAGGGGGGAGCTTCGGGACCGCGGAGTAGTGCACAGCGACGGGTGCGGAGGGCAAAGCGGGGAGATTCCTGCACAGACGATCGGTGCCGACCGGCACTCACCAACCCGAGAGGCTTGTCTGCTCACCCGCGGGGCGGGCGGGGCTGCGAGCTGAGGCTCGGGTTTCGGTTTTGGACAGAGCGCAGGGAGAGGACTGGGGTTGGCGGCTTGAACATAGCCTGAAGGGGTTGGTGCGCCACGACTAGCTGGGAGGGAGTTCGGGGAAAAGCCTGCACCTGCCGAAGAGGCAAGAGACTTTTTCTTCCCTCTTTGTTTCCTGGTGCACGAGGAGAGGGGTATAAGAGCACTGCTTAAAGGAACTCCAGAGACGGGCGTGAACCGCGGCTAAAAGCACGAACGCCAGAGACGGGCGCGAGCCGCGACTGAGGGCGCGAGCCCCCGAGACGGGTGCAAGCCGCGGCTGGAAGCGCGAACCCCAGAGACGGGCGGAAGACGCTAGGGCTGCTGCTGCCGCCACCAGGGGGGCTGTGTGCGAGCACAGGTCACACTCCGCGCCCCTCTTCCGCGGAGCCAGTGCAGGGCGCCACTGCCAGGTTCCCGGGATCCAGGGACAACTTCCCCGGGAGTACGCACGGCGGGTCTCAGGCTGGTGCAACGTCACGCCGGCCTCTGCCGCAGCGTCACGCCGCCTCTGCCGCCGCAGGCCCGCCCCGCACGCAGTGCCCCTCCTTCCCCCATCCCCCAACCCCCGGCCTGAGTGAGCCGGAGCTCCCGAATCAGCGGCTCCTTTAACCCCGTCCTGTCTGAGCAAAAAACAGACGCCCTCCAGCGACCTGCGCGCAGGGGCAGGGCCGGGTACAAAGCTGAGCTCCTGTGAGCTGTGAGAGCAGGGAGGAGAGGGGGAGGTCTCTCCCGGCAGCCGCGGAGGCGGCGGATTGAAGCTCCACAATCAACTTGATGTGCCGTGCATTGTGGAATACCTGAATAGACAGGGAGTGATCCCAAATTGAAGAGGTGGAATTTAGGAGCGAGATCTGTGATTTTTTTCCCTTTTCCTCTTTTTGTGAATGTGTGCGTGTATGCTTCTGTGTGAGATCTTGGCTGTATACTCTTGCTTCCACCATTTGTCCTAGGGCTCTATCCGTCCATGGTTTTTAAAAAAATTTTTTTTTTCTTAATAATTAATTTTAATTGTAATAACTTTATTGTACTTTACCTTCATTCTTTCTTTCTTTCTTTCCTTCCTTCCTTCCCTCCTTTAGACAGTGAATCACCCCAGGTTGAGGAGGTGGTCTCAGGGAGCAGGATTTATGATTTTTCCCCCTTTGCCTCTTTTTGTGAACGTGTATGTGTATGCTTCTGTGTAAGATTTTCTCTGTATAGCCTTGCTTCCAACATTTGTCCTAGGGTTCTATCCGTCCCTTTTTTTTTTTTCTAAATATTTTTTAGTTAAATAACTATATTATACCTTATTTTATTTTTACTGTATCTTCTTTCTTTCTGTCTTTTTTCCTTCTTTCCTTCCTTCCTTCCTCCCTCCCTCCCACCCTCCTTTCTTTCCTTCTTTCCTTCTTTCTTCCTTCCTTCCTTTCCCCCTTGCCTTCTTTCTTTCCTCATACTTCTAATAATTCTCTCTACTTTTTCTCCCTTTTATTCTGAGCCGTGTGGATGAAAGGCTCTTGGTGCTTCAGCCCAGGAGTCAGAGCTCTGCCTCTGAGGTAGGAGAGCCAACTTCAGGACACTGGTCAACAAGAGACCTCCCAGCTCCACATAATATTAAACGGTGGAAATCTCCCAGAGACCTCCATCTTAACACCAGCACCCAGCTTCACTCAACGACCAGCAAGCCACAGTGCTGGACAACCTATGCCAAACAACTAGCAAAACAGGAACACAACCCCACCCATTAGCAGAGAGGCTGCCTAAAATCATAATAAGGCCACAGACAGCCCAAAACACACCACCAGACGTGAACCTGCCCACTAGAGAGACAAGATCCAGCCTCATCCAGCACAACACAGGCACTAGTCCCCTCCACCAGGAAGCCTACACAACCCACTGAAACAACCTTAGCCACTGGAGACAGACATCAAAAACAACGGGAACTACGAACGTGCAGCCTGCAAAAAGGAGACCCCAAACACAGTAAGATAAGCAAAATGAGAAGACAGAAAAACACACAGCAGATGAAGGAGCAAGATAAAAACCCACCAGACCTAACAAATGAAGAGGAAATAGGCAATCTACCTGAAAAAGAATTCAGAATAATGATAGTAAGGATGATCCGAAATCATGGAAGTAGAATGGACAAAATGCAAGAAACAGTTAACAAGGACCTAGAAGACATAAAGATGAAACAAGCAACGATGAACAACGCAATAAATGAAATTAAAAGTACTCTAGATAGGATCAATAGCAGAATAACTGAGGCGGAAGAACGGATAAGTGACCTGGAAGATAAAGCAGTGAAAATAACTACTGCAGAGCAGAATAAAGAAAAAAGAATGAAAAGAACTGAGGACAGTCTCAGAGACCTCTGGGACAACATTAAACGCACCAACATTCGAATTATAGGAGTTCCAGAAGAAGAAGAAAAAAAGAAAGGGACTGAGAAAATATTTGAAGAGATTATAATTGAAAACTTCCCTCATATGGGAAAGGAAATAGTTAATCAAGTCCAGGAAGCACAGAGAGTCCCATACAGGATAAATACAAGGAGAAATACGCCAAGACACATATTAATCAAACTGTCAAAAATTAAATACAAATAAAGCATAGTAAAAGCAGCAAGGGAAAAACAACAAATAACACACAAGGGAATCCCCATAAGGTTAACAGCTGATCTCTCAGCAGAAACCCTACAAGCCAGAAGGGAGTGGCAGGACATACTGAAAGTGATGAAGGAGAAAAACCTACAACCAAGACTACTCTACCCAGCAAGTATCTCATTCAGATTTGATGGAGAAATTAAACCTTTACAGACAAGCAAAAGCTGAGAGAGTTCAGCACCACCAAACCAGCCAAAATGCTAAAGGAACTTCTCTAGACAAGAAACACAAGAGAAGGAAACGACCTATAATAACGAACCCAAAACAATATAGAAAATGGGAATAGGAACATACATATCAATAATTACCTTAAATGTAAATGGACTAAATGCTGCCACCAAAAGACACAGATTGGCTGAATGGATACAAAAACAAGACCCTTATATATGCTGTCTACAAGAGACCCACTTCAGACCTAGAGACACATACAGACTGAAAGTAAGGGGATGGAAAAAGATATTCCATGCAAGTGGAAACCAAAAGAAAGCTGGAGTAGCAATTCTCATATCAGACAAAATAGACTTTAAAATAAGGACTATTAAAAGGGACAAAGAAGGACACTACATAATGATCAAGGGATCGATCCAAGAAGATATAACAATTGTAAATATTTATGCACCCAACATAGGAGCACCTCAATACATAAGGCAAATACTAACAGCCATAAAAGGGGAGATCGACAGTAACACATTCATAGTAGGGGACTTTAACACCCCACTTTCACCAATGGACAGATCATCCAAAATGAAAATAAATAAGGAAACACAAGCTTTAAATGATACATTAAACAAGATGGACTTAATTGATATTTGTAGGACACTCCACCCAAAAACAACAGAACACACATTTTTCTCAAGTGCTTACGGAACATTCTCCAGGATAGATCATACCTTGGGTCACAAATCAAGCCTTGGTAAATTTAAGAAAACTGAAATTGTATCAAGTATCTTTTCTGACCACAACGCCATGAGACTAGATATCAATTACAGGAAAAGATCAGTAAAAAATACAAACACATGGAGGCTAAACAATACACTAAATAATGAAGTGATCACTGAAGAAATCAAAGAGGAAATAAAAAAATACCTAGAAACAAATGACAATGGAGACACAACAACCCAAAACCTATGGGATGCAGCAAAAGCAGTTCTAAGGGGGAAGTTTATAGCAATACAAGCCTACCTTAAGAAGCAGGTAACATCTCGAATAAACAACCTAACCTTGCACTTCAAGCAATTAGAGAAAGAAGAACAAAAAAACCCCAAAGCTAGCAGAAGGAAAGAAATCATAAAAATCAGATCAGAAATAAATGAAAAAGAAATGAAGGAAACAATAGCAAAGATCAATAAAGCTAAAAGCTGGTTCTTTGAGAAGATAAACAAAATAGATAAACCACTAGCCAGACTCATCAAGAAAATAAAGGAGAAGACTCAAATCAATAGAATTAGAAATGAAAAAGGAGAAGTAACAACTGACACTGCAGAAATAAAAAAATTACTACAAGCAACTCTATGCCAATAAAATGGACAATCTGGAAGAAATGGACAAATTCTTAGAAATGCACAACCTGCCAAGACTGAATCAGGAAGAAATAGAAAATATGAACAGACCAATCACAAGCACTGAAATTGAAACTGTGATTAAAAATCTTCCAACAAACAAAAGCCCAGGACCAGATGGCTTCACAGGTGAATTCTATCAAACGTTTAGAGAAGAGCTAACACCTATCCTTCTCAAACTCTTCCAAAATATAGCAGAGGGAGGAACACTCCCAAATTCCTTCTATGAGGCCACCATCACCTTGATACCAAAACCAGACAAGGATGTCACAAAGAAAGAAAACTACAGGCCAATATCATTGATGAACATAGATGGAAAAATCCTCAACAAAATACTAGCAAACAGAATCCAACAGCACATTAAAAGGATCATACACCATGATCAAGTGGGGTTTATTCCAGGAATGCAAGGATTCTTCAATATACGCAAATCTATCAATGTGATACACCATATTAACAAATTGAAGGAGAAAAACCATATGATCATCTCAATAGATGCAGAGAAAGCTTTCGACAAAATTCAACACCCATTTATGATAAAAACACTGCAGAAAGTAGGCATAGAGGGAACTTTCCTCAACATAATAAAGGCCATATATGACAAGCCCACAGCAAACATCATCCTCAATGGTGAAAAACTGAAAGCATTTCCACTAAGATCAGGAACAAGACAAGGTTGCCCACTCTCACCACTCTTATTCAACATAGTTTTGGAAGTTTTAGCCACAGCAATCAGAGAAGAAAAGGAAATAAAAGGAATCCAAATTGGACAAGAAAGAGTAAAGCTGTCACTGTTTGCAGATGACATGATAGTATGCATAGAGAATCCTAAAGATGCTACCAGAAAACTACTAGGGCTAATCAATGAATTTGGTAAAGTAGCAGGATACAAAATTAATGCACAGAAATCTCTGGCATTCCTATATACTAATGATGAAAGATGTGAAAGTGAAATCAAGAAAACACTCCCATTTACCATTGCAACAAAAAGAATAAAATATCTAGGAATAAACCTACCTAAGGATACGAAAGACCTGTATGCAGAAAATTATAAGACACTGATGAAAGAAATTAAAGATGATACAAATAGATGGAGAGATATACCATGTTCTTGGATGGGAAGAAGCAACATTGTGAAAATGACTCTACTACCCAAAGCAATCTACAGATTCAATGCAATCCCTATCAAACTACCACTGGCATTTTTCACAGAAGTAGAACAAAAAAATTTCACAATTTGTATGGAAACACAAAAGACCCCGAATAGCCAAAGCAATCTTGAGAACAAAAAAAGGAGCTGGAGGAATCAGGCTCCCTGACTTCAGACTATACTACAAAGCAACAGTAATCAAGACAGTATGGTACTGGCACAAAAACAGAAAGATAGATCAGTGGAACAGGATAGAAAGCCCAGAGGTAAACCCACGCACATATGGACACCTTATGTTTGATAAAGGAGGCAGGAATGTACAGTGGAGAATGGACAGCCTCTTCAATAAATGGTGCTGGGAAAACTGGACAGGTACATGTAAAAGTATGAGATTAGATCACTCCCTAACACCATACACAAAAATAAGCTCAAAATGGATTAAAGACCTAAATATAAGGCCAGAAACTATCAAACTCTTAGAGGAAAACATAGTAAGAACACTCTATGACATAAATCACAGCAAGATTCTTTCTGACCCACCTCCTAGAGTAATGGAAGTAAAAACAAAAATAAACAAATGGGACCTAATGAAACTTCAAGGCTTTTGCACAGCAAAGGAAACCATAATCAAGACCAAAAGACAACCCTCAGAATGCGAGAAAACATTTGCAAATGAAGCAACTGACAAAGGATTAATCTCCAAAATTTACAAGCAGCTCATGCAGTTCAATAACAAAAAAACAAACAACCCCATCCAAAAATGGGCAGAGGACCTACACAGACATTTCTCCAAAGAAGATATACAGAATGCCAACAAACACATGAAAGAATGCTCAACATCATTAATCATTAGAGAAATGCAAATCAAAACTACAATGAGATATCATCTCACACCAGTCAGAATGGCCATCATCAAAAAATCTAGAAACAATAAATGCTGGAGAGGGTGTGGAGAAAAGGGGACACTCTTGCACTGCTGGTGGGAATGTGAATTGGTTCAGCCACTATGGAGAACAGTATGGAGGTTCCTTAAAAAACTACAAATAGAATTACCATATGACCCAGCAATCCCACTACTGGGCATATACCCTGAGAAAACCAAAATTCAAAAAGAGTCATGTACCAAAATGTTCATTGCAGCTCTATTTACAATAGCCCGGAGATGGAAACAACCTAAGTGCCCATCATCAGATGAATGCATAAAGAAGATGTGGCACATATACACAATGGAATATTACTCAGCCTTAAAAAGAAATGAAATTGAGTTATTTGTAATGAGATGGATAGACCTAGTGTCTGTCATACAGAGTGAAGTAAGTCAGAAAGAAAAAGACAAATACCGTATGCTAACACATATATATGGAATTTAAGGAAAAAAAATATCATGAAGAACCTAGGGGTAAGACAGGAATAAAGACGCAGACCTACTGGAGAACGGACTTGAGGATATGGGGAGGGGAAAGGGTGAGTTTTGACAGGGCGAGAGAGAGTCATGGACATATACCCACTAACAAACGTAGTAAGGTAGATAGCTAGGGGGAAGCAGCCGCAAGGCACAGGGGTATTAGCTCGGTGCTTTGTGACAGCCTGGAGGGGTGGGATGGGGAGAGTGGGAGGGAGGGAGATGCAAGAGGGAAGACATATGGGAACATATGTATATGTATAGCTGATTCACTTTGTTATAAAGCAGAAACTAACACACCATTGTAAAGCAATTATACCCCAATAAAGATGTTTAAAAAAAAAAAAAAAGAATATGTGAGATATATATATCTGAGTCATAAGAAGAATGAAATCTTGCCACTTGTCAGAGTGTTGATGGACCTGGAGTGTATTATGCTGAGCAAAATAAATTAGACAGAGAAAGACAAATACTGTATGTTTTCACTTATAAGTGGAATCTACAAAATAAATCAAATGAACAAATATAACCAAGCAGAAACAGACTCACAGATACAAAGAACAACTAATGGTTACCTGAGGGGACAGTAGCAGGGATAGAAGCAAAATAGTTGAAGGAGATTAAGAGGAACAATCTACTAGGTATAGAATAAATGTTATAAGTATCTAATGTATAGCATAGGGAATATAGGCAATATTTTATAACTTTGTATGGAGTATAATCTGTAAAAATTTTGAATTACTATGTTGTACAACTGAAACTAATATAAAATTGTAAGTCAACTATATTTCAATTAAATAAAACTACAGATAACAATATGCTACTAAACAAGAAATTGGTCACTGAAGAAGTAAAAGAGAAAATTTTTAAATTCCTGGAATCAAATAAAAGCAACATACCACAATACAAAATCTATGGGACACAGCAAAAAATGTTGTAAAATGGAAATTTATATCAATAGAAGCCTACATCAAGAAATAAAAATCTCAAATAAATGATCTAAATTTACACCCAAAGGAACTACAAAAAGAAGAAAAAACAAAACCCAAATTTAATAGAATGATGAAAATAATAAACATCAGTACAGAAATAAATGAAATAGAGACTTAACAGTTTTAAAGATCAATGAATCTGAGAGATGGTCTTTGAATAGATAAACAAAATTGATAAATCTGTAACCAGACTCATTTGGAAAAAAAGGGAGAGGGCCCAAATATATAAAATCAGAAGTAAAAGAGGAGTTACAACTGACATCACAGAAATACAAAGGATCATAAAAGATTACTACCAATAATTATATGCCAATAAATTGGACGACTTAGAAGAAATGGATAAATTCCTAGAAACATATAATTTCTTAAGACTGAATCGTGAAGAAATACAATATGAACAGACCAATTACAAGTAATCAGAATCAGTAATCAAAAAACTCCCAACAAGTAAATTTCCCCACAAGATGGCATTATAGGTGAATTCTATGAAACATTTAAAGAAAAGCCAACACTTATTCTCAAACTAGTCCAACAAATTGAACAAGAAGGAATGCTTTCTAACTCATTCTCCCTGATACTAAAATAATACAAAGACACCACAAAAAAAGAAAATTACAAACCAATATCACTGATGAACGTAAATGTAAAAATCCTCAACAAAATAATAGCAAACTGAATTCAACAATACATTAAAAGTATTGTACACCATAATCAAGCAGGATTTATCCCAGGAATGCAATATTGGTTCAATATATGCACATCATGTGACACACCACATCAACCCACTGAAGAATAAAAGTTATAAGATCATCTCAGTAGATGTAAAAAAATTCTTTTGAAGGGAGGGTGGGAAGGAGGGAGATGGAAGAGGGAAGAGATATGGGAACATATATATATATATATATGTATAACTGATTCACTTTTTTTGTAAAGCAGAAACTAACACACCATTGCAATTATACTCCAATAAAGATGTTAAAAAATATTTTGACAAAATTCAACACCCATTTATGATTAAAAAAAACTCTCAACAAAGTTGGTACAGAGGGAATATTCCTCAAAATAATAAAGGCCACATATGACAAACCTAGGGCCATTATCATACCAATAGTGAAAATAAAATCCTTCCTTCTAAGATCAGGAAAAAGACAAGGATGTCCACTCTTACCCATTTTATCCAACATATTATTGGATGTCCTAGTCACAGCAATTGGACAAGAAAAAGCAATAAAAGACATCCAAATTGGAAAGGAAGAGTAAAACTGTAACTGTTTGCACATGATATAGTGATATTTAAAGAAAATCTTAAAGATGTCACCAAATAACTATTAGAAGTAATAAATAAATTCAGTAAAATTGCTGAATACAAAGTTAATATATAGAAACCTGTTGTGTTTTTATACACTAACATCAAGCCTCAGAAAGATAAATTAAGAGAAAAATGTCATTTCCAATTGAATCTAAAATAATAAAATACCCAGGAATAAATATAACTATGGAGGTTAAAGGCCTGTACGTGGAAAACTATAAGACACTGATGAAATAATTGAAGACTACACAAACAAATGGAAAGATATATCATGCCTATTAACTGGAAGAATTAGTGTTGTTAAAATGATCATACTACCCAAGGCAATCTACAGATTTAATGCAATATTTATCAAAATATCAATGGCATTCTTCACAGAACCAGAACAAATAACTCTAAAATTTGTATGGAAACACAAAAGACCCCAGTTGCCAAAACAGTCTTGAGAAAGAGCAAAGCTGGAAGTATCACACTCCCTGATTTCAAGCTATAGTACAAAGCCAGAGTAATCAAAACAACATGGTACTTTAAGAAAAATATGGACATAAATAAATGGAAATGAATAGAGAGCTTAGAAATAAGCTCACATTTATGTTGTCAATTAGCCTAAGACAAAGGAGGTGAGAATATACAATGGAGAAAAGACACCATTTTCAAGAAGTGATATTGGGAAAACTGGACAGCTCCATACAAAATAATCAAACTGAACTACTTTCTGATACCATCTGCAAAAATAAACTCCAAATGGATTAGAGACCCAAATGTAAGACCCAAAGTTATAAAACTCCTAGAAGAAAACATAGGCAGTACACTCTTTGACACTGGTCTTAGCAATATATATACATATATTTGTATATTTTTGTATCTGTCTCCTCAGGCAAAGGAAATAAAAGCAAAAATAAACAAAAGGGACCCAATGAAACCTAAAAGCTTTTGCACAGTAAAGGAAACCATCAAAAATTGAAAAGACAACCTACTATATGGAAAGTAATTTGCAAATGATATGTTCGATAAGGGGTTAATATCCAAACTATATAAAGAACTCTTACACTCAATTCAAAAAAAAACAAAAAGAAAAACAGAACAAAACCAAATTTAAAAGTGGGCAAAGGACCTGAATAGACATTTTTCCAAAGAAAACATACAGGTCAAGGAAGCACATGAAAAGATGTTGAACATCACTAATCATCAGGGAAATGCAAATCAAAATCACAATGAGGTATTGCCTCACAAGTTTCAGATTGGCTATTATCAAAAAGATCACAAAAAACAAATGTTGGTGAGGATGTGGAAAAAAGGGAACGCTTGTGCACTCTTGGTTTTTTACCAAAAGTAAATTGGCACAGCCACTACGGAAAACTGTATGAAGGTTTCAAAAAATTAAAAATAGAACTACCATGCAATCCAACAATTACACTCCTGTGTATTTATATGAAGAGATTGAAAACACTAATTTGAAAAGATATATTCACCCCTATTGTCATTGCAGCATTATTTATAATAGCCAAGATATGGAAGCAACCTAGGTACCCATAGAGAGATAAATGGATAATGGGGGTTGGGGGGAAGGGAGAATGGGAGAAAGCTGGTCAAAAGTACAAACTTCCAGTTTTAAGATAAATAAATACTAAGGATGTTGTGCACAATATGATTAATATAATGAACACTGCTTTATGTTATATATGAATGCATCGAAGAGAGTAAATCCTATGAGTTCTCTTCACAAGAAAACTTTTTCTTTTTGTTTTCTCTCTATATGAGATGACGGCTAGTCACTTAACTTATTGTTATAATAAGTTATTATTTATTACATGATAAATGTAAGTCAAATGTAAGTCAAATTATTTATTACATGATGCTTGTAAGTCAAATCATTATGTTGTACACCTTAAACTTATAGTGCTGTATGTCAATTTTATCTCAATAGAACCAGAAAATGTTCAGAATATTTAGAATATTTTCAAATAAACTTTAAAATTAGAAAACTAAGGCAAATATCCAATGAAGGGAATTAGCTTTGCTCATTTTGAATCCAAGGGACTATATCTTCTAGTGAATGAGAGGGCAGTTACCCTCTGTCCTAATCATAGGTTGTGTAAAATACCAGGAATTTTTTATTAAGCCCTTCAACTCTTTGCTCTTGGGGGTAAAAATCAATGCACATAGTAGGAAAAAGATTTTTAGTATAGAAAGATTTTTAGTATGATAGACTCCAAATGTGGCTGAGCACCAGCATTACCTGCAGAGCTTGTTAAACTGCAAACACCAAGATGCACAGCCAGTTCCAGGAATGCTGGCCAATTAGATGTAAGTAAGAGTAAAGGTGTTTGGTGGCCCTTAAGGAATAGGTATTTTTTAAATCAAGTTGTGACCCTTAAGGAATGGCCCTTAAGGAATAGGTTTTTTTATAACCAAGTTGTGGTAATTTAATAATTCACACTCCCCCACTAAACATAATCTGGCAAAGACAAAAGATAGTCATGTAGCAGACCCCTGGGTCAATGCTGGAGTCTTCAAATCTCCTTTGATTTTCTCAATAAAGACCACCCTCCATTTTTGCACCTGACATTTTCAAACCACCCTTCTTCATGGTGACAGATTTACCTAAACTACCGTATGAAAGTATAGGGATTAAGAATATGAGTCTTGGAATTGGATCAAGACCTTAATCTGACTCTACTGCTTATCCATCCTGGACAACTCAATCTCTGAGCTTCTTTACTTTACCTGTCAGATGAAGATAATGAAATCTACTCTATAGGAATTTATGGGGATTCAGTGTAATGTGTACATTAAAGTGGCTTATAAAGTACTAGGCATATTTTAGTTATGAGTTGTAACTGCTTCCTGCTGATGTTTAAAATAAACACCCTTCAGTGAAATATTTACACATCATATTGCTGGATGTATTGTTCTTCTAAAAGTTTCTTTAGAAATTACCTTACTTTCCCATCCATTTTTTCATTATATTCTGAATAGTATCCACTTGTAGCCACAACTTTGAGTTCTAGAGCACAATATATATCCAGATGTTTATAGAGTAGTGGCCACATATTATTTATCTTTCCAAAAGAAATGTTTATGATTTCCTTCCTATGGGGACCACCTAACTCTGATAGCATAATAATCTTCATCAGTCCCCATTACCCCACTGATAAATTAAGAACATACCTTAACAATGGGTATCACAATTATTTTAGGGATAGGCATGTTGTACAAACCAGACCTAGAGTCCTTTCCTATACTTTTACAGAGATTTGTTCAGAAAGACAACCTTTGATATCCTCTAGGATCAAGGATGCAAGGGACATGCAAATCTGAAATTGCTGATTGTTCTCTCACCCATAATGTGGAGACCACCTCCCTGAAAATGAAGGCAATATGGATGAGTGTAGAAAAAGAGACAGAAACCAGTGATGCAGTGTGAGCACCTGGTTTCAGTCACACCTGTGAATACTGAATATTGGATACCTCCATGAGTATTCTAGTTTTTTTTTTTTTTTTTTTTTTTTTTTTAGTATTCTAGTTTTAAAAGCTAGTAAGCTTTTTTCCCCCTCCAAGCTAGTATGTACTGGGTATTTACTTTCAATCAGAAGAGTTCTGATCAGTGAAAATATACCTTGCTTTGCATTTGTAGAATCTCACTTTATATGTGAATTCCTCTATTATCTCATTTCCATCTTGGCTGAATTAATTATTGTACCCTTTGGTCATTCCTCCAATGTTGTCTATGCTTTCTGTTTTAAGTGTGTGTCTTCCTCATAGACTATGAACTCCCCTAGGATATGGACTGTTTCTTATTAAACTTTATAGTTTCAGCATGTTGCAGAGTATCTAATGCAGTAGGAACTTAATGATATTTGTTGTGCAATCTGACTAAAACTAAATGATTATACTGTCATTTGCAATTTTCAAATGCAGAGACAAAAGTTTATTTCCTCCTTCCCATATCCTCTTATAACTAGATTCAAAGATATTTGATCACTCATTGAAAGGGAATATGGGAATCTGGGAGACAGTAGAACACATCTTCCATGATGGCAAACTTTGAGCTAATATAATTCAAGTACTTTGCTTTCTGATGATTTAACAACTTGGAAAATTTATAAGAATAGATTGTTTATATTTCCTCTAATATCATGTTTTATTTATTTTTAGGTTCTAACTTTGTAAATTTTATTTTTTTTACATCTTTATTGGAGTATAATTGCTTTACAATGGTGTGTTAGTTTCTGCTTTATAACAAAGTGAATCAGGTATACATATACATATGTTCCCATATCTCTTCCCTCTTGCATCTCCCTCCCTCCCACCCTCCCTATCCCACCCCTCCAGGCGGTCACAAAGCACCGAGCTGATCTCCCTGTGCTATGTGGCTGCTTCCCACTAGCTATCTACCTTACGTTTGGTAGTGTATATATGTCCATGCCCCTCTCTCGCTTTGTCACAGCTTACCCTTTCTCCTCTCCATATCTTCAAGTCCATTCTCTAGTAGGTCTGTGTCTTTATTCCTGTCTTACAACTAGGTTCTTCATGACATTTTTTTTTTCTTAAATTCCATATATGTGTTAGCATATGGTATTTGTCTTTCTCTTTCTGACTTACTTCACTCTGTATGACAGACTCTAGGTCTACCCACCTCATTACAAATAGCTCAATTTCGTTTCTTTTTATGGCTGAGTAATATTCCATTGTATATATGTGCCACACCTTCTTTATCCATTCATCCAATGATGGGCACTTAGGTTGTTTCCATCTCTGGGCTATTGTAATTAGAGCTGCAATGAACATTTTGGTACATGACTCTTTCTGAATTATGGTTTTCTCAGGGTATAGGCCCAGTAGTGGGATTGCTGGGCCATATGGTAGTTCTATTTGTAGTTTTTTAAGGAACCTCCATACTGTTCTCCACAGTAGCTGTATCAATTTGCATTCCCACCAACAGTGCAAGAGGGTTCCCTTTTCTCCACACCCTCTCCAGCATTTATTGTTTCTAGATTTTTTGATGATGGCCATTCTGACTGGTGTGAGATGATATCTCACTGTAGTTTTGATTTGCATTTCTCTAATGATTAATGACGTTGAGAATTCTTTCATGTGTTTGTTGGCAGTCTGTATATCTTCTTTGGAGAAATGTCTATTTAGGTCTTCTGCCCATTTTGGATTGGGCTGTTTGTTTTTTTTTGTTATTGAGCTGCATGAGCTGCTTATAAATTTTGGAGATTAATCCTTTGTCAGTTGCTTCATTTGCAAATATTTTCTTCCATTGTGAGAGTTGTCTTTTGGTCTTGTTTATGGTTTCCTTTGCTGTGCAAAAGCTTTTAAGTTTCATTAGGTCCCATTTGTTTATTTTTAACTCCATTTCTCTAGGAGGTGGGTCAAAAAGATTCTTGCTGTGATTTATGTCATAGAGTGTTCTGCCTATGTTTTCCTCTAAGAGTTTGATAGTTTCTGGCCTTACATTTAGGTCTTTAATCCATTTTGAGCTTATTTTTGTGTATGGTGTTAGGGAGTGATCTAATCTCATACTTTTACATGTACCTGTTCAGTTTTCCCAGCACCACTTATTGAAGAGGCTGTACTTTCTCCACTGTACATTCCTGCCTCCTTTATCAAAGGTAAGGTACCATATGTGCGTGGGTTTATCTCTGGGCTTCCTATCCTGTTCCATTGATCTATCTTTCTGTTTTTGTGCCAGTACAATATTGTATTGATTACTGTAGTTTTGTAGTATAGTCTCAAGTCAGAGAGCCTGATTCCTCCAGCTCCGTTTTTCAAGATTGCTTTGGCTATTCAGGGTCTTTTTTGTTTCCATGCAAATTGGGAAATTTTTTGTTCTAGTTCTGTGAAAAATACCAGTGGTAGTTTGATAGGGATTACATTGAATCTGTAGATTGCTTTGGGTAGTAGAGTCATTTTCACAATGTTGATTCTTCCAATCCAAGAACATGGCATATCTCTCCATCTGTTTGTATCATCTTTAATTTCTTTCATCAGTGTCTTATAATTTTCTTCATAGAGGTCTTTTGTCTCCTTAGGTAGGTTTATTCCTAGATATTTTATTCTTTTTGTTGCACTGGTAAATGGGAATGTTTTCTTGATTTCACTTTCAGATTTTTCATCATTAGTGTATAGGAATGCTAGAGATTTCTGTACATTAATTTTTTTATTCTGATACTTTACCAAATTCATTGTTTAGCTCTAGTAGTTTTCTGGCAGCATCTTTAGGATTCTCTATGTATAATATCATGTCATCTGCAAACAGTGACAGCTTTACTTCTTCATTTCCGATGTGGATTACTTTTACTTCCTTTTCTTCTCTGATTGCTGTGGCTAAAACTTCCAAAACTATGTTGAATAAAAGTGGTGAGAGTCGGCAACCTTGTCTTTTTCTTGACCTTAGTTGAAATGCTTTTAATTTTCACCATTGAGGACAATGTTGGCTGTGGGTTTGTCATATATATATGCCTTTACTATGTTGAGGAAAGTTCCCTCTATGTCAACTTTCTGCAGGGTTTTTATCATAAATGGGTGTCGAATTTTGTCAAAAGCCTTCCCTGCATCTATTGAAATGATCATATGTTTTTTCTCCTTCAATTTGTTAATATGGTTTATCACATTGATTGTTTTGCGTATATTGAAGAATCCTTGCATTCCTGGATGAAACCCCACTTGATAATGGTGTATGATCCTTTTAATGTGCTGTTGGATTCTGTTTGCCTGTATTTTGTTGAGGATTTTTGCATCTATGTTCATCATTGATATTGGCCTATAGTATTCTTTCCTTGTGACATCCTTGTCTGGTTTTGGTATCAAGGTGATGGTGGCCTCGTAGAATGAGTTGGGGAGGGTTCCTCCCTCTGATATATTTTGGAAGAGTTTGAGAAGAATAGGTGTTATCTCTTCTCTAAATGTTTGATAGAATTCGCCTGTGAAGCCATCTGGTCCTGGGCTTTTGTTTGTTGGAAGATTTTTAATCACAGTTTCAATTTCAGTGCTTGTGATTGGTCTGTTCATATTTTCTATTTCCTCCTGATTCAGTCTTGGCAGGTTGTGCATTTCGAAGAATTTGTCCATTTCTTCCAGGTTGTCCATTTTCTTGGCATAGAGTTGCTTGTAGTAATCTCTCATGATCTTTTTATTTCGCAGTATCAGTTGTTACTTCTCCTTTTTCATTTCTAATTCTATTGATTTGAGTCTTCTCCCTTTTTTCCTTGATGAATCTGGCTAATGGTTTATCAATTTTTTTATCTTCTCAAAGAACCATCGTTTAGTTTTATTGATCTTTGCTATCATTTCTTTCATTTCTTTTTCATTTATTTCTGATCTGATTTTTATGATTTCTTTCCTTCTGCTAACTTTTTTTTGTTGTTGTTGTTCTTTCTCTAATTGCTTTAGGTTCAAGGTTAGTTTGTTTTTTCGGGATGTTTCCTGTTTCTTAAGGTAGTATTCTATTGCTATAAACTTCCCTCTTAGAACTGCTTTTGCTGTATCACATAGATTTTGGGTCATCGTGTCTCCATTGTCACTTGTTTCTAGGTATTATTTTATTTCCTCTTTGATTTCTTCAGTGATCACTTCATTATTAAGTAGTGTATTGTTTAGCCTCCATGTGTTTGCATTTTTTACAGATCATTTTCTGTAAATTTTTTACAGATCTTCTCCTGTAAATTGTATCAAGTATCTTTTCTGACCACGCCTCATAGAGTTGTGGTTGGAAAAGGTACTTGATACACTTTAAAATTTCTTAAATTTACCAAGGCTTGATTTGTGACCCATGGTATGTTCTATCCTGTAGAATGTTCTTTGAACACTTGAGAAAAATGTGTATTCTGTTGTTTTTGGATGGAATGTCCTATAAATATCAATTAGGTCCATCTTGTTTAATGTATCATTTAAAGCTTGTGCTTCCTTATTTATTTTCATTTTGGATGATCTGTCTGTTGGTGAAAGTGGGGTGTTAAAGTCCCCTACTATGAATGTGTTGTTGTTGATTTCCCCTTTTATGGCTGTTAGTATTTGCCTTATGTATTGAGGTGCTCCTATGTTGGGTTCATAAATATTTACAATTGTTATATCTTCTTTTTGGATTGATCCCTTGATCATTATGTAGTGTCCTTCTTTGTCTCTTCTAATAGTCCTTATTTTAAAGTCTATTTTGTCTGATATAAGAATTGCTACTCCAGCTTTCCTTTGGTTTCCATTTGCATGGAATATCTTTCTCTATCCCCTTACTTTCAGTCTGTATGCATCTCTAGGTCTGAAGTGGATGCCTTGTAGGCAGCATATATATGGGTCTTGTTTTTGTATCCTTTCAGCCAATCTGCATCTTTTGGTGGCAGCATTTAGTCCATTTACATTTAAGGTAATTATCGATATGTATGTTCCTATTCCCATTTTCTATATTGTTTTCAGTTTGTTATTGTAGGTCTTTTCCTTCTCTTGTGTTTCTTGCCTAGGTAAGTTCCTTTAGCATTTGTTGTAAAGCTGGTTTGGTGGTGCTGAACTCTCTCAGCTTTTGCTTGTCTGTAAAGGTTTTAATTTCTCCATCAAATCTGAATGAGATCCTTGCTGGGTAGAGTAATCTTTGTTGCAGGTTTTTCTCCTTCATCACTTTAAATATGTCATGCCACTCCCTTCTGGCTTGCAGAGTTTCTGCTGAAACGTCAGCTGTTAACCTTATGGGGATTCCCTTGTGTGTTATTTGTTGTTTTTCTCTTGCTGCTTTTAATATGTTTTCTTTGTATTTAATTTTTGACAGTTTGGTTAATATGTGCCTTGGAGTATTTCTCCTTGGATTTATCCTGTATGGGACTCTCTGTGCTTCCTGGACTTGATTAACTATTTCCTTTCCCATATTAGGGAAGTTTTCAACTATAATCTCTTCAAATATTTTCTCAGTTCCTTTCTTTTTTTCTTCCTCTTCTGGAACCACTATAATTCGAATGTTGGTGCATTTAATGTTGTCCCAGAGGTCTCTGAGACTGTCCTCTGTTCTTTTCATTCTTTTTTCTTTATTCTGCTCTGCAGTAGTTATTTCCACTATTTTATCTTCCAGTTCACTTCTCCATTCTTCTGCCTCAGTTATTCTGTTATTGATCCCATCTAGAGTATTTTTCATTTCATTTATTGTGTTGTTCATCGTTGTTTCATCTTTAGTTCTTCTAGGTCCTTGTTAAATGTTTCTTGCATTTTGTCTATTCTATTTCCGAGATTTTGGATCATCTTTACTATCATTATTCTGAATTATTTTTCAGGTAGACTGCCTATTTCCTCTTCATTTGTTAGGTCTGGTGGGTTTTTATCTTGCTCCTTCATCTGCTGTGTGTTTTTCTGTCTTCTCATTTTGCTTATCTTACTGTGTTTGGGGTCTCCTTTTTGCAGGCTGCATGTTCGTAGTTCCCATTATTTTTGGTGTCTGCCCCAGTGGGTGATGTTAGTTCAGTGGGTTGTGTAGGCTTCCTGGTGGAGGGGACTAGTGCCTGTGTTCTGGTGGTTGAGGCTGGATCTTGTCTTTCTGGTTGGCAGGTCCACATCTAGTGGTGTGTTTTGGGGTGTCTGTGGCCTTATTATGCTTTTAGGCAATCTCTATGCTAAAGGGTGGGGTTGTGTTCTTGTTTTGCTAGTTGTTTGGCCTAGGATGTCCAGCACTGTAGCTTGCTGGTTGTTGAGTGAATCTGGGTGCTGGTGTTGAGATGGAGATCTTTGGGAGGTTTTCACCATTTGATATTATTTGGAGCTGGGAAGTCTCTTGTGGACCAGTGTCCTGAAGTTGGCTCTCCCACATCACAGGCATAGCACTGACTTCTGGCTGCAGCACCAAGAGCCTTTCATCCACACAGCTCAGAATAAAAGGGAGAAAAAGTAGAAAGAAAGAATTAGTAGAAGTAGAAAGAAAGAAAGAAAGAAGGAAAGAAAGAAAGGAGGGACAGAGGGAGGAAGGGAAGAAAGATGGAAGGAAGGAAGGAGGGAAGGAAGGAAAACAAAGAAAGAAAGAAGATAAAGTAAAATAAAGTAAAGTAAGATAAAATGTAATAAAGTTATTAAAATAAAAAAATAATTATTAAGAAAAAAAATTAAAAACAAACAAGAAAAAATCGCACGGATAGGACCCTAGGACAAATGGTGGAAGCAAAGCTATACAGACAAAATCTCACACAGAATCATACACATACACACTCACAAAAAGAGGAAAAGGGGAAAAAAAAATCTTGCTCTCCAACTCCGCCTCCTCAATTTGGGATGATTTGTTGTCTATTCAGGTATTCCACAGATTTAGGGTACATCAAGTTGATTGTGGAGCTTTAATCCACTGCTTCTGAGGCTGCTGAGAGAGATTTCCCTTTCTCTTCTTTGTTCTCACAGCTCCCAGGGACTCAGCTTTGGATTTGGCCCTGCCTCTGCGTGTAGGTCGCCGGAAGGTGTCTGTTCTTCTCTCAGAAATGAGGGGGTTAAAGGAGCCGCTGATTCGGGGGCTCTGGCTCACTCAGGCCAGGGGTAGAGAGGGGCACGGAGTGCGGGGCTAGGCTGTGGCAGCAGAGGCCAGTGTGCAACACATCCTGAGGCGTGCTGTGCGTTCTCCAGGGGGAGTTGTCCGTGGATCCCGGGACCCTGGCAGTGGTGGGCTTCACAGGCTCCCCGGAAGGGGGGTGTGGATAGTGACCTGTGCTCGCACACTGGCTTCTTGGTGGTGGCAGCAGCAGCCTTAGAATCTCATGCCCGTCTCTGGTGTCTGCGCTGTTAGCCATGGCTCGCGTCCGTCTCTGGAACTCCTTTAAGAAGTGCTCTTAATCCCCTCTCCTTGCGCACCAGGAAACAAAGAGGGAAGAAAATGTCTCTTGCTTCTTCGGCAGGTCCAGACTTTTCCCTGGACTCCCTCCCGGCTAGCCGTGGCGTACTAACCTCCAGCTGGCTGTGTTCATGCAGCCAACCCCAGTCCTTTCCCGGCACTCCAACCGAATCCTGAGGCTCAACTCCCACCCCTGCCTGCCCTGTCTGGTGAGCAGACAAGCCTCTCGGGCTGGTGAGTGCTGGTTGGCACCGATCCTCTGTGCGGGAATGTCTCCGCTTTGCTCTCCGCACATCTGTTGCTCTTCTCTCCTCCGCGGCTCCGAAGCTTTCCCCCTCCGCCACCCGCAGTCTCCGCCCGTGAAGGGGCTCCTAGTGTGTGGAAACCTTTCCTCCTTCACAGCTCCCTCCCACTGGTGCAGGTCCCGTCCCTATCCTTTTGTCTCTGTTTATTCTTTTTTCTTTTGCCCTACCCAGGTACGTGGGGGGTTTCTTGCCTTTGGGGAGGTGTGAGGTCTTCTGCCAGCATTCAGTGGATGTTCTATCGGAGCAATTCCACGTGTAGATGTATTTCTGGTGTATCTGTGGGGAGGAAGGTGATCTCCGCGTCTTACTCTTCTGCCATCATCCCAGAAGCCTCTATCTGTTTTAAATAATTTTTCAGCAGACACTGTCTTCTCATCAATTTATGATTGAGTTCTCCAGCAAATGCCAGTGGTGCAAACGGTCTCTCAAGCAGGTGTCCCCACTGTGAAGGGAACGCACTGATAGGCTGCTGTGGACTGCTGGCATCCTGACAGTCAAGATTACCCCCCGTAAGTTATCAATGTGGCTTTCCCTTGTGGATTTGATTGGTATGAGCCAGGTTTTCTTTCTTTCCCTTGTGGATTTGATTGGTATGAGCCAGGTTTTCTTTCTGCTCAGCCATGAAACTTTTAAAGGGAAGGAGGGAAGTAATCTCAGTTAATCATTGAGGTAGGTGTTCAGAGTTGCCTTACCCCACCGCATGTAAGCTCATTGACATTTTATGATCTTCCTCGTGATAACATCTACAAGATGTTATCTAGTTCACACAGTCTGGTCACACAGTTTGTTTGTGAGATTACTGAAGGGGAAGCTAGGAAAGAGATCTGTTCGTCTGCTAATTACAGTAAGTCCCCTACATACAAAACTTCAAGTTGTGAACTTTCAAATATTCGAAGGTGCGTTCCATCAATGTTAGGTTTGAGTGAAATTTCAGCTTGGCTTCTGTCTCCTATTGCTGACGTTCCTTCAGCTCCACCATCTCCCACCTCCTTTTCCTCCTTCAGTCAGTAACTCTTCTTGCCTGTTCACTCGATGCCACCCCTGTATGCAAGCTGTTGTACTGTACTACTCTACTTTTCAAGGTAGTGTACTGTAGGATTAAAAATGTTTTCTTTATTTTTTGTGTTTATTTGTTTTTTATGTATTATTTGTGTGAAAAGTATTGTAAGTCTATTATAGTACAGTACTATATAGCCAATTGTGTTAGTTGGGTACCTAGGCTAATTTTGTTGGACTTACTAACAAATTGGACTTATGAACTCATTCTCGGAATGGAACTCATTCATATGTAGGGGACTTACTGTACTTATTTTTCATTTCTACTTCTTTGATCTATAGAAAGAACTGACAAGTTATGGAAATAACTGGCAAGTTAGGCAAAGCATTGTGTGATTAAAAGATTTGAAAGGTGTGCTTGGGCCAGAAATGAGTAGAGCATGGAGATGCCTGGTTTAAGGTTAAAACAAAATGGTGTCTCCTGAAAGAGAGCTCTTTCCTGCCAAAATCTGCTTATATTACCAAGTAAGCCATTCAGGCTTTGCACCTGAGAGATCAGTGTGTGGAGGCATGTTTGCAGGAGACCCATCCAGTTGTAGCTATCAGTTTTTTTATTGCACTCCACTCCTTCAAGTTCAGTCTTGTCCTGATGGAGGCACACACTGAGCAAATCAATATTTCATCAGGTCATACATATCATTTTCCTTTAAATGTGGCATTTCCTGAATCCTCAAATATAGTGTTGATTATATCTTGGGACCACTCTTGCCTTGGACTCTTATGTCTGAAATTAAAATATAAGACAATGGAGAGAATAGATTAAATTTTTTAAAAGTCTGGTTTTATTTTTTTACTAATTTAAGAACAAGTATATTATTGAATGTTGGAGAAACTATAGACTGTAAGTGCCAGTGATCATGAAAGTCTTCCAAACTCCAGAGACTTTACCCCACTTTCTCCTAACTCTTGATTCTAGGGTTCAGATATTCTATTACTAACAATGACATTTCTCTGGAAAAAAATTTCCAACATCTTACTTAACCCTGTGTGTCATGGTGAGGCAGGAGGTAGATGTGCTCCAGGCTAGAAATTTACAACTGGCCTCCTTTTCACACTTCCTGGGTGAGAAAAAGATGGGCTGCAGGCAGGACATTCACTACCAGCCCCCTGTTTACATTTCCTGAGGCAAGAGATAAATGGGCTCCGGACAACATATTTATGACATTACTCCTGTCTACAGTTTGAGACCTTCACTTTGATATAAGAAACAACAATAGGAGTAGGGTAGATAACCAGATATTGGACACTTTTATGGCAGGGACAGAGAGGGGCTAAGCCATTTTAAAAGATCAGGAGTTCATACATTTCCCATCCTTAGGGCAAGAGAGACACTACACATGTGCAAATGGCTTCACAGGGTCAAAAAGGCAGGGGAAGACAGACCATAGTAAGTCTTGCTATCTTCCTCCCAGATGCCTTTGTGATGAAGACTATCTTGACTGGGGGGGTGCGTGCACACCCAGAGGAGGGTCCTGAGACAAATTAACCATGGGGTCAGAACAATACGATTGGACAAATAGAAGACAAAGACCTAGAAGACTGCCCCCTTGTAAAGGATTTAAACTTCCCAAAGGTGTGACTCTTGCGAGTAACTCACTGAGTTCACCTGTGTGTCTTTCCGCATGTACTCTGCTTTTCTAATAAACACTTTACTTCCTTCTATACCTTCTGTCTCCTTGTGAGATTCCTCCTTTCAATGCAGACAAGTACTGGGGACTTAGATTTTAGCAGCTGGCCCTATGGTCTAACGCGTAAGATTCTCAGTTCCCATTCAGGCAACCAGGGTTTGATTCCCAGTCAGGGAACTAAGGTCTCCCTTCCAGCTGCTGCTTCACTGCAAGCTACCACTCACTGCTGCGTGTGGCTGAAATCAATGGGTTAAAGGGTCAGGGTGTCATTCTTTTGTGTAAAGACTTCTTTAAGAAAAAACAATGCTAATCCTTTAGCAATTTGCTCCCAATAGTTGTGAAACAGTTTGTTTTGCAAACAATTGTTTAAGTTTCTTTTCAGTAAGATCTTCAGAACATGCAGGACCCTAACAAGGATTTAGGTGAGAAGGGGAAGATTTGGTTCACCAAAGAGGCAAAAAGGGAAACATAAACATTTATTGAACACCTACTATGAGGTTAGTGTATCAAATATGCTGTCAGCAAAATTCATGTAAAACTACAAGATGTCAATTAGCAGAACAATCAGGGAGTCAAGACATTTGGGCTCAAATTACAGTTCTGTCATTTACTAACAGAATAACCCTAGGCAAGTTACTTAACCATTCAGAAACTCCATTTCCTCATTTTTAAAATAGTATTCATAACAATATCTAAAATCATACTTAAGAAAAAAGAAACAAATAAGGTAATGCCATCAATTTTCACCTTCAAACCTGTTAGTGTGTAATGGTTTTTATTATAAAACATCATTATTCATTATTTAATTAAAGAAGATTAGGAAACTGAGTCTCAAATAAGATGACCAAAGCCATTTATGAATGAAGGCTGACCTTCTCCTTTATAACACTATTTTTTATTTTTGGAGGCAGAGGTGATAGGAAGCAGGGTGAGGGGTGTGTATATCAGTGGTAGAGGGGTTGGGTTAGGATTTTTGTGGAGCCTTGAGAAATTGGATGATAAGAGCAGGGCCACTGTTCTTTATGTATTACATTATGATTGCAGCTGCTCAGTCTCCTGATATTTTTTTAGAGTGTCTTTTAGAACATTTGCTATTTTTAGGCTTCCTTGCCATGTTTTGATTTTTCTGATGTCAGAAATGGCTTTGAAAAGTTATACAATGCTGAAAGAACTTTGGTCATTTATCATCTCTCAAGCATCCAAAGTGTTACCACTATTGTTCAGCAACACTGAAGGAAGAGAATTCACCCCTTGGGACTTTCTTTTGATGGTTGTTAGATTTTAGTCATAGCTAAACATCATTAAAATCATTGCCCTCATAAGAAAAGTCTGCACTTTGGTGGCCTTGCAGTTTTCCATTACAGTGCCCAAGCTGTTCATTGAGATACAATGAGGATCTAAGCAATGTCATCTACCTCAGTCATTTTTGACATGAGAGTAAAACCCAGTGTCTGAAACCTTTGTCTCTTGTCACCCTAAAACTCTATCCATCAATCTTTCTTCTCATCAGTTCTAGCATAAATGCCAGAGTGAGACATTTTCCTCCTCATTTTTAAGTTAAGGCAACTAAGCTTGCTTTTATATGTATCAACTATATCATACTACACAGGTAGAGCTGAGCCTTAGCTGGTTCCATGATGAATGCTGGTGCTGCCAATGACTTTGTTTTGGAAAGACAGTTTCCTGTTTTAACACAGTCCTTAGAAAATAGTGAACTGAAGCATAAATCACTCAAATATTTTTTTTCTTAGAGTCCACTTTACTCATTTGTCACTAAAAAATCTCAGTGTGCCATAAAACAAATACAGTTGTTTAATAATTTGGCTTCAGATCCAAACTGAAGCTGTATCAATAGTAGGAAAGAACCATTACATAGTTCTTAACATTTTGATAAATATTTTCTTACAAATTATAGTCATTTGTTAGCTTAAGTAAGCTGAAAAAACTTTAGGATATATATTACTGGTGGAATCATGTATTTTTTCCACCATGCACAGACAATTTCAGGATTACTGGCCAAATAGTCGATCTTGTTGGGGAACTACAGTGATAAGAACAAGGGTGGATGCTCTTTCTCAAGAATATTGGGGTCTTGCTTTGAGACAAAATCTAATAAAGCTGAATGAGAGGCCTGTCTTAAATATGCAAGGTAGGGCTTTATCAGAATATACTAGTATAAGGCTGAGATAGAATTAAATCCTTAACCATTTTAATACTATAGGGGCTTCCATGGATGATATAAAACTCTCCGTTTGCTTGAGGACCAGTTATGTCAGGTTTTCAGACTGTTAGGAGAATAGAATATAAAAATGAATAAGATTCTGGTATATGTTAGAAAATGTGGGAAGTTCTAGATTGACTTTTTTAGATTGATATTTTTTAGGTCATTTTTAGAAGTGATACCATCTTGGCCAGATAGGGCGCTACTTAGAAATACAGGATATGGCCCAGAAACAGCACATCAGAGATCTCAGATATCCATTTGTTTTGTATTGGCCTGGGAGTGATTCTCAGAAGACAATCAAGAAAAGACTGGATTAAGGACACATGAAATACCAGGTATAGAAACAGTGTCAGATTTTTTTTTCAAAGTAACTCACAACTACTGACCCTCATAGGCCATGGAAGGTGCTGACTATCAAGTATTACAAACTAACAGGAATATTGCATAGGTTAAAATGAATCACAGCTCTCTGGCAAAAATGAGTCTGGAATACCCTTATTACCTTTCCATATAAGGACAACACTAATATTTTCAATGTCCTGAAAGTGGAATTTTGGAACAGATTAAAGGGCTATAGGTATTGACTGCATTGAAGTCTCAGTTCATAAATAGTTTTGTGCCAAAAGAGCGTGAGGGGATAAAAGGATAAATAAAATATTTTATATCCATACACTGGAACACTATTTGGCCATAAAAAGGAACAAAATACTGATGCATGCTAAAACATGTATGAATCCTAAAAACATGCTAAGTGAAAGAAGCCAGACAAAAAAGATCAGACCTTGCAATTCTATTTATATGAAATGTTTAGAATAAGCAAATCTATAAAGATAGAAGGTAGATTAATGGTTGTCTATGATATGGATGAGGATGGGAAGAGGGAAGGACTGCAAATGAGCACAAGGTTTCCTTTTGGTGTGGTGAAAGTGTTCTAAAATGAGATTGTGGTGATTACTGTAGAGCTCTGTAAATATACTGAAAAACACTAGCTTATTAATTTGAAATGGATGAATTTTTATGGTATGTAAATTTTATCACTATTAGAAGAAAAAAGAACGGAGAAGGTCTTTGTGGAGGAAAAATAAACATAATGAACTCTGAAAGACACGAACAATTGGCTCATTAAGATAACACTTGTCGGGCTTCCCTGGTGTCGCAGTGGTTGAGAGTCCGCTTGCCGATGTAGGGGACACGGGTTCGTGCCCCAGTCTGGGAAGATTCCACATGCCGTGGAGCGGCTGGGCCCGTGAGCCATGGCCGCTGAGCCTGTGCGTCCGGAGCCTGTGCTCCACGACGGGAGAGGCCACAGCAGTGAGAGGCCCGTGTACCGGAAAAAAAAAAAAAAGATAGCACTTGTCCTTCTTAACCAGGTATGTAGGCCTTAGGCATCAGATCACCATCTCATTTTCACTGGAAAAAAAGAGAAAGGCTCATCAGGCTCTGAGTTCACATCACAGCCTCTGGGACACAGTTAGTTTAGTTGTCACTTACAGGGCACTATTATATCATTATTGTAAGGGGAAATATTGGACTTAATCTTTGGATTTATTATCTACTGCTGTGTGCGGGGATGCTGTAGACTCAGGGCTTCAGGGGGCATGCTCACATAATATTCCCTGTAGGTGACCAACCTTACACTTGGGCTCTGTTGTACTGGTTATTGTTCCTCTAGATTGGGCAGGTGGGTGCTGGAAGCTAGGAGGGTCTCTGAAAGCCTTAGCCAAATTTATCTCCTACCTCACATGGCTAGGAGAGATTCTAGGAGAAAACCAAACTCAGCATATTCACCCAGAGCTGAATTGTTATTATGAGCTCTAGAATCAAAATAAATAGGAGCAGTAGAAAATTCCAGGCTTCAAGAGATAACTTGTGAACATTCACGGATGACCTAGACTGGGTTTCAGTGGGCCTCAGAAATAGGGACCATGTGAGAGTAGTCCACAGCATCAGCAGACACGGAAAAAAGTTGACTCTAATCTAATTCCCTGAGTGAAGAATTTCAGGTTCTGTAGCTGTAGGGCTTGGGACTAAGGGGAATAATGATGGCGGGAGTTTTACAACAAAGGGCAGATAGTCAGAATGTCAAAAGATTATTGTTAATTAAAGAAAACCAGATATCTCAAGTTAAATAATTTAGTGCTATTCTATGTATGGGAAGATGCAAGAGTCTGGGATCACTAAAATCATTCCTTTGATATGCACCTCAGCTATCTGGGGCCAGCATCTTGTGTATTCTAATCCTGAGTTTCCTCAAGCTGCACCATTGTGGGTGGCTGCAATCTGATGACAGCTAGATGGCAGGCATATCTTATTTCCAGCCTGAGTTCTCTTGGAGCTCACCATTGGGTGTGGCTGCAATCACTGATGGCTGTGACACCTTTTGTTTACTGATATGGCAGGCAGCATTAGTCCACAGTGCCCCTCATGATCATAAATTCAACCAATGTTTGGGAGGCATTTCATGACCAGTTTTGTCCCATGGCACTGGGAGGCTCTTCCCAGATTAGGCAAAGATTCTTGTTGATATGCCAACTCCAGGTGCTGATTTCTGGATTAGGCCCTGTTGATAATTTAAAATTCTCTGGATCCTCTCTCTTACTAGTCTATTGTGATCCAGGACATGTTTTTCCCTGTGTTTCTTTCCATGCCTAGAATCACACTATTATAATTATTCTATAAGAGTCATAAGTGTGATCTATTTCCTCAAGATGTTTAGCCATCATCAATTTTTTTGGAGGTCTGGTTGCACATTGGGTACTGTAAGAGACAATGATCTTATAAAATAGACAGGATATAAGCTAGTAACATTGACAAAGTCATAGTGCAGCAGAAAGACACAAAGCATAAGCAATTTGGAAACAAAGAATAAATTAAAACAATGTTTAGTATAACTAGTTGTAATCTGGTTGCAATTAACCGTCAAGTCCACAGGAGAGCTAGATGGAGAAGCCAAATTCTGGACGGATCAGATAGAGAGGAAAAGATAAATGTTTTATTTATCAAATTCTTGTACGTCACAGCATAAGAGAAAAGTATTTTTCTGGAAAACAAAGATTAAAGCTGGTATATTTCTCCCCAGAAGTCATAAAGTTATAAATCATATTTATCAGCTCATTCAATCCCTTGTAATTAATTCCTGTTGACCTGGATGAAGTCATCGGGTTTTCAATTAGAGTTTTGTCATTTGTTACCCTGTTCAGTGGATTATCTAGAGGCTCTCAGAAACTTATATTTGTCAAAAAATTTCTTTTATGAGCCTCCTTGAGGATCATCATTTTGTAAAAGTATCAGAGTAAAATAATGACTGTCTATAAAGGGCAAAACTTAAAATGGCATGGTTAAAGGTTTGAGTACAATGCAATTGGTAAGAAACTTGGACATTTCTGTGACATGTAATACATTAAGATAATAACTAGAATTATAACATTTTATCAGGGCATATCAGATGTTAGGAATTATATATAAATTTTGGAATATCTATATCAATGACATTTATCCATACACTATAACCTAAGGTTCATCTGCAACCTCAATGTTTCTCAAGTAATTTAACATACCAAAGAAGCATAATTAGTTTAACATTCCTTTCTGAGATGTCTCAGGGTTCCTTGGAAACATCCCAGAGTTAGCTGGAGGCTAAAAGAACTTCAGTTAGAATTTGATATTTTGGAAAGTTTATTAAATGTATCAAAAAGGTTTTAAAACACAATAGGATCATAGGTCACTGTGAAACGATACTTACTCATTTAATCAAAGTCACAGAAAGATTAAAAAAAATCACTTAAGGGCACAGAAACTCACAAAATCTGTTATCAAAAAGGAGCACTCTAAGAAATGTTGTTCTCTTAACAGAGAGAGAAATAAAAATCCAGTCTTGTACTAGCTTACTTAAAAACAAAATCCATTTACTTAATTAAATTCAATCTAAATTTAGCTAATTCATGCATTAAACTTTTTTCTTGGGGTTCCTCTCCACAACCTTTTATCACTTTTTGTATCCATGTTAGTTTGTCCCTTATTTTTCCATCCAAAACCAACCATCTCTAAGACAAAATAACTATCTTTTCCCTTAATAAAATGTAATTCCATTCTTTATAACTTCTTTACTGAAAACATGCATTCTACTTTCCTATTGAAATGTTTTATTAGTTCTATTGGCTTTTATGACATATTTAAAATAGAATCCTCAACTGTTAAGGAACCTTAATTTCTAGTGAAAATTAAGAAGTAAGCAATTATGAACTTTTACACTAGCATTCTGTAGATTGGTGAACATGAATACCAGTGATAATTTCTAAAACCATTTGCCTTCTGATAGAGAATATCTCAGTTTGGTACCAAACATATTCATTAATAGTCCTAAATACCTTTAGTTTCTCTGTTTAGTAATTGATGTCTCAGTATCTTATTTCTTTGGAAATGACCTAGCTATTCAACAGACTTCCATCATTTAACTTAAATTAGCACAAGTCTAGAATTTTAAGTTATAAAATATTTGGAGAGATCATTTTAAGTAGATATTTCTAAAACATAATTATTTTTAAAGAGTTTACTCTTTAAAGAGTTTACTCAAAAGCTCTTATCTCATTTACATTTAAAGTTTCATCATATCAAGCTGTTTTCCTTGCTGGCAAATTTGCAACAGATATAATAAGGTCTTGTTTGACTTCTATTAAATCTAGTACAATAATAGTATTATACTTAATGCTGATGACTCTAAAGACATGTCTATATTAATTAGATCAACAAACAAACTAACTTTAATACCAGGTATCAACTTAATATTGGATATTTCCCAGTTCATTTGAACCTGAAAGTCATTTTGTCTAGCTTCTTTTATAGTTAATTTGTAAGCACTTACTTTTTTTTTTTTTTTTTTTTTTTTTTTTTGTGGTACACGGGCCTCTCACTGTTGTGGCCTCTTCTGTTGCAGAGCACAGGCTCCAGACGTGCAGGCTCAGCAGCCATGGCTCACGGACCCAGCTGCTCCATGGCATGTGAGATCTTCCCCGACTGGGGCACGAACACATGTTCCCTGCATCAGCAGGCCGACTCTCAACCACTGCACAACCAGGGAAGCCCTGGAAGCACTTACTTTTAAGTCAATTAAATGGAGCGCTCTATAAATTCAATTTTGATAATGATTTCTAGAGGTAGATATATCTCATATGTATAATGTGTTCACAGATATATAAACAGGCAAAACTAGAGATCTCACGGCTTTACTTAAAAAAAAACAGTTATAAATCAGGCATTACAATATAAACTTACTAGTTTACAAAGAAGTGTTGGAATACATTAAAGTTTCTTGCTCAGATGACTAAGGCTTTAAAATTTGTGGAAAAGGCTTCTAAGATTTGTATTTGTTCTTGAGAAAAATTCTAGGGAGGCTATGAATTAGATTTTCAGTGGAGGGAGGCTTTCCAGTGGTTTGAATTTTAAAACTGCCACCTTTGTCATTTCTTTTTTTTCCCTTGGTTTCAAGTCCTTCCGAATTAAGCTAATTAGACTGAGTCTCAGGTCCCTGTGGCCTGTATTTACATGTCTGATTTGTAGAGATTTGTATGATAAGGACAGTTGCTTTTTGATATTAGTGAGAATGTTTCTAACGAAACTGAAATTTAAGTGTTCTGTGTTCTAGAGTTTTAGTTTAATTTATCATTCCTTCACAATTTGTATAAGGCGTTCAACAAAGAGCCTCTTTCTGAGTTTATGAGTTAAACCCAGAGCAAAATCACTATTGTTATTTTTATTAGTCCCTTAATATGAGTTTCTATTTCACTTTGTTGTATGGCTCAGGTACCCTATTTGTTTCCTTTAGTATGTTTACTATTTCCTGAGGGGCAGATCTATATGCCTTGTCTTTTAATATCATGCAGGGGAAACATTCCCCGATGAAATATGTCTATCTCACAATATAATTAAGAAAAAGAGATGTAACCATCTTAAATAAAGCCCACTTAAATAGACCAATTTTATACTCTTTTATACTCTTTCATCTCAATTCTGTCAACTTTTATACCTTTAACTTTAGTTTTCACTAGGATCTAATCAACAAGTTTTGATCTTACCAGAGGAGTCCTAGAAGTTTTTCTTTCTTTTTATTCCCTGTCCATTTTATTTTTATATAAAATGTTCTGGGATCCCCATAGAGAGGAGGTGAGCTAAGGAGCACAGGCCCTTTTGTCAATCTTGATTAATTGGCCTAATTTTTGCCCCAAGTAATTTTTGGTCAGATATCTCAGTGTAACTTCTTTTTCCAGCCCCATATATATATGTCTATATATATATCTATATATATATATACACACACACATACACACACACACACACACACACACACACACACATACATATATATATACATATATATTAAATTGGAGTAAATAAAGCAGGCTTGTTTGGCTTTTAATCTTGGGGACCAGTAGGGGTTCCCTTTTGGCCCATTTAACCTTAGGTAATGTAATATCAAAACCTTGTGTTTTAATCATATATATGTCCGTTTTATTTATCCCACTTTACATAATAATCTAAAGATTTCTTTATCCATTTGGGATGTCTTTTTAAAAATTTCTACCTTGTTGGAAAAAGTATCTAGGCTTTTCTTACAGGTTTTTTTCCTGTTAACATTAGTTACTTTTATTTTATTATTTTTTAAGCATCTGTATGTCACCTACAAATTGACACTTGCCATCTACTTCTACAAGGATCAAATTATGAGCCACTGTAGCTGCTGACCATCGGGGAGATCAGGAATGAGGCCCTCTTTGCTCTGTGAAAAACTGGCAGAACAGGTCTTCAGATAGATATTTTCAGGGGATGATTTTATAAGTCCAATTCTTGCATCTCCTCATATCTAGAAAAGCACTAAAATCCTTCATGGTGATGTCTGCTCCTTGTAACTAGCAGTAACCTTCACGAGACTAACAGAAACTTTCTGTAAAAAATACATGCTTGATTGCATGTACTCCCCCTTCACCAAAATCACATATATATTGACCTTCCCCCGTACCTCTTTGGAGCAGTTTCTCAGAGCTGTCTGAAATGCTCTCTCCTGGGCTATAGTCTTCATTTTGCCCCAAATAAAACTTAGCTCTCACACTGTGCTTCTTTTTTTCCAGTCAACATGTAAGATCCATTGAGGGGAAGCAAATACCACAAATAAAGCTTCTCAAACTGTTTTTGTTTGTTTGATTTAAACTAATGGAGTTCTCAGGTTAACCATTAGATATACTTCTTTTTTTTTCCAACTTTAGTTTGATTTTTGTTTATATAGGTACCAGTAAAACAGTTGTTTATAATTAGAGCTCTCTAAAAAATTACCAATTTTGAAGATTCTCCAATTTAAAAGATCCATCATTTGGCTATTAACTAATAAGATGCAAGTTGCTTTCACATAAGAGTGTATTTTCGCAAGTAGCTTTTGCATCGGGAAGGATGCCACCTAAATAAAAGATCCAGAAAGTTCACTCCCCTAAATACCGTGACAGAGATCAAGTTTTTTCACACACACACACACAACATCCTAAGAAGATCATTATAATATTTACATCTCAAAGACCCAAGAAGAGAAATGCAAGTTCCCCCTAGAAGGCCTTTGTTTAAAGTCAGAATTCTGAAAATATATTTTTATCAAGCTGGCTTTTAAAACTTAACTGCTTTCACAATAAAAGAGCCCCTTCTTTTAGGATGAGATTTCCTTTAATTCCCAGTTAAGTAAGTATTTGTAAGTGTAAGTATGTATATACATAAACCTGGCTGGTGTATTAGTTGGAGGCTGACAATCTGTCTTTCCATTTTGTTGTTTGTTTTGATAGCTTTATTTCTCATTCTGAGGTCGGTTTGTTGATTGATAAACTTGCTAGCACTGATCGCGTGGTGGGTTAATGTGCTGCTTAAGAGCTTAACTCCTCTTTTTTCTTTTTTATTCTTCCAGAGTTGTTTTAGCTCCCTTTTACGTGTCTCGGGTTTTCCCGGTGGCAGCATAAGACAAGCACAGGTGCTCAGATCACAGAATAGCCGGCCAGTTCTTATTCATGTCCCTGGTTGAGCAGGTTGTTAATTAAAACGAGTGGGTTTCCCTACAGGGACAGCTACACAAAGGCATGAGGTCTTTGACTTCACCACTCCTGCAAGTTTCTCAGTCCCCTGAGAAAGCCATTGTCAGCCGGGATGAGAGAGTCCCTTCTTCAGAGATAAGAAGTTTTCATAAGATTCAAGTTTTATTTCAACAAACCATATTAAGGTAGACAATTCAAGGAAAAATGATAGGCCAGTCTTCCCCCTAATTACTCAGTCCAACCCTATTTAGTATTTGACTGAGCAAAGTCTTCCCAAGTCTTTCAACTGAGGATAAAACCACTCAGTATCTAAACTGACCCTGAATGTGTTTCGACCAGGCTTCCCTAATATTTTCAATTAGGGGGCATTTTCTCCTTTTTCAACTGGGCTCCCCTAATACCTTTAAATTAGAGGGTCACTCCCCTCTATCTTTCAACTGGTGAGCCAGGTACATGTTAGACATTACCAAATAAAACTCAGGATCATCAACCAAAAACTGGGAGAAACAGGAGAGACCCAATTCTTCTGGACTCTCTAATGAGGCAGATGGGCACAAGAGGCCTCTGCTGGTACCAAGGATCCAGTTCATCATAGAGTTCAGGTGAAGGAGATACATCTGCTCTGGGTCCTTTATTCATGGTATTCAAAATTGTTGACTGGAAAATAATGTACAACTTAAAACTTAAGAGTTATGTTTTATTCAGTGGACATTCTTAGGACTTCAAGCCCAGCAGATAGCATTTCAAATAACCCTGAGAAAACTACTCCAAGGAGGCAAGGGGGGAGCCAGGATATACCGGTGTTTTTGCAAAAAAGGCCAGGTAGTTGGAACGTCAAAGATGATTGTTAATTAAAGAAAACCAGATATCTCAATTTAAATGTTAGTGCTTTTCTATGTGTGGGAAGATGCAAGAGTCTGGGATCACTGAAATCATTCCTTTGATATGCACCTCAGCTATCTGGGGCCAACATCCTTTGTTATCTCATCCTGAGTTTCCTCAAGCTGCACCATTGTGGGTGGCTGCAATCTTACGACTGCTAAATGGCAGGCATTCCTTGTTTTCATCCTAAGTTCCCTCAGGGCTCACTGTCAGGGGTGGCTGCAATCGCTGATGGCTGTGACATCATTTGTTTACTATATGGCAGGCAGCATTCCTAGTTCACAGTTGCTGTTTCTTCTCCTGGCTCCTTTGTTGGTAAATGAATTTATTGTGTAGTGAATTCCTGCATGAGTCCAAGTCTGAGGGTCTTTGAGTTGTGGCTAAACATTTGTAGGAAAAAATGGGAAAATTTCTGCTCATTTGAAACACAAGAATTCTCTTTTGGACTTTTTTTTGGTCTTGAAATGACTTTGCCTGACTTTGGAATCAGAGTAATGCCATTCTCATAAAATGGGTTGGGAAGTGTTCCCTTTTCTATATTCATTCTAGAAGGATGTATGTGGAATGGGTTTCTTTATTTCTCTTTGGAATTTATTTCATGGGTGTTGACTCACTGTTTACATCACTGTTATTGCAGAGGAAATTTGTTTTCCATAAGGCAGAATCTCTAATAGTCAGATAGAACCACTCAACATTCTTCACCATTTCCCACCGGGGAAAACCTTACTCCCATTTCCTTACAGCTCCAAGTGCCTTTTTTTTTTTTTTTTTTTTTTGTGCTACGCGGGCCTCTCACTGTTGTGGCCTCTCCCGTTGCGGAGCACAGGCTCCGGACGCACAGGCTCAGCGACCATGGCTCACGGGCCTAGCCGTTCCACGGCATGTGGGATCTTCCCGGACTGGGGCACGAACCCGTGTCCCCTGCATTGGCAGGCAGACTCTCAACCACTGCGCCACCAGGGAAGCCCTCCAAGTGCCCTTTTGGTATATTTCTGGAGCACAGTCTTTCATATCAGACAGACTTGGGTCCAAATTCTAGCTTTGCTTCTGATTTTTTAAAAGACTTATTTTTTAGAGCAATTTTTAGGTTTACAGAAAAATTGCATGGAAAGCGTAGAGAAAACCCATGTTTTCTCCCTCCTACAAAATTTCTCCTATTTTCACAATCTTGCATTAGTGTGGTTCATTATAAACCAATATTGATACATAATTATAAACTACAGTCCATAGTTTGCAGTAGAGTTTACTCTTTGTGTTGAACAATTCTTTGGGTTTGGAAAAATGTATAATGTTATGTATTGATCATTACAGAATCATATAGAAGTTTTACCACCATGTTATATTCTGTGATACATTTATTCATCCTGTCTTCTCTGCCCCTGAACCCTTGATAACCACTGATCTGTTTACTATCTCCATAGTTTTTCCTTTTCCTGAATGTCACATAGTTGAAATAATACAATATAATCTTTTCAGACTGCCTGCTTTCACTTAGTGGTATACTTTTAAATTTCTTCCATATCTTTTAATGGCTTGATAAACTCATTTCCTTTTAGCATTGAAAGGCTGGACTGCCAACATGGAGTGCATCATGAAAGCCCTGGCACTTTGGGACAACTCGACCATGGGCTACATGATGGCCAAAAAGCATCTGGAGATCAATCCTGGCTACCCCATTGTGGAGACCCTGCGGCAGAAGGCAGAAGCAGACAAGAATGACAAGGCCATCAGGGACCTGGTGGTGCTGCTGTTCGAAACTACACTGCTCTCTTCTGTAGAAGAGAATTTGTATCTTTTCAAATTCTATTGATTGGGTGTGCCCCAGTTCATTTATCCATTAATGCACTGAAGGATGTCTTGGTAGCTTCTAAGTTTGGGCAATTATGAATTATGAATAAAGTTGCTATATGGACATAAGTTTTTTGTGTGGACATAAATTTTCAACTCATTTGGGTAAACACCTAGGAGTGTGACTGTTGGATTATATAATCAGACTATGGTTAGCTTTGTAAGAAACTGTACTTTCCAATGTTGTTACTGAATTAAGTTGTATGTATTTCTGCTTGGGCCTTAGACCCGCTGAGGCCCTCTGCCTTGGTGGGGAGGTTATTTTTCCATTCCAGTTCATATAGCTGAAAACAAAACTGAAGCTGAGATTGAAGCACCACAAGCTTCATTCAATGGCCAGAGGATGGAGAAGTGAGGTCATGGTTCACAAATAAATTTCTCACCTTAATGGAGAGAGGAATTTCCTTTTAAGGAGTAAGGACAATGGGGGGAAGCAGAGAGATTAATGATTGGGAGGCATATACATAGTTTTCTGGGTAAGAGGCAGGGTTTTCCTGGAAATGGGGTGCCCCCCCTTCTCTTCTTTCTGTGTCAGTGACTTCTTGTGGTCACCAGTTGATATGTCATTTAGTATGCTAATGTAGTAAAATCAGTGCAAAATGAGACTCGGGGTCTGTTGCAGGTCAGATTCATCATCATGCTTTTCAAAAATTTATTGAAGTATAGTTGATTCACAGTGTTGTGTTGACATGTGTTAACACTTTCTGCTGTACAGCAAAGTGACTGTATATACATATACTATATATATATATATATATATTATTTTTCATATTCTTTTCCATTATGGTTTGTCACAGGATATTGAACATAGTTCCCTGTGCTACATAGTAGGACTTTGTTGTTTATCCATCCTATATATAAGAGTTTGCATCTACTAATCTCAAACTCCCAGTACTTCCCTCCCCCACCCCCCTCACCCTTGGCAACCGAAAGTCTGCTCCCTATGTCTGTGAGTCTCTTTCTGTTTTGTAGATATGTTCTTTTATGTCATATTTTAGATTCCATATATAAGTGATATGATATGGTATTTGCTTTTCTCTTTGTGACTTACATCACTTAGTATGACCATCTCTGGGTCCATCCTTGTTGCTTCAAGTGACATTATTTCATTCTTTTTAATGGCTGGGTAATATTCCATTATATATATATATACATATATATATGTATATATATATATATATGTATATATACACACACACACCATATCTTTGTTATTCATTCATCTGTCGATGAATATTTAGGTTGTTTCCATGTCTTGGCTATTGTAAATAGTGCTTCTATGAACATAGAGGTGCATGTATCTTTTCAAATTACAGTTTTGTTTGGATCTGCCCAAATTCCCAGGAGTGGGATTGCTGGATCATATCTATTTTTAGTTTATTTGGAAATATCCATAATGTTTTCCACAGTGGTTGAACCAATTTACATTCCTACCAACAGTGTAAGAGGGTTCTCTTTTTTCCACACCCTCTCCAGCATTTATTATTTTTAGACTTCTTAATGATGTCCATTCTGACTTGTGTGAGGTGGTACCTCATTGTAGTTTTTATGTGCATTTCTCTAATAATTAGTGATGATGAGCAGCTTGTCATGTGCCTATTGGCCATCTGTATGTCTTCTTTGGAGAAATGTCTATTTAAGTCTTCTGCCCTTTTTTTGATTGGGTTGTTTGTTTTTTTGTCATTGAATTATATGAGCTCTTTGTATATTTTGGAAATTAAGCCCTTGTTAGTAGCATTATTTGCAAAGATTCTCTCCTAGTCCATAGGCTGTCTTTTGTTTTGTTTATGGTTTCCTTTGTTGTGAAAAACTTATAAGCTTGATTAGGTCCCATTTGTTTATTTTTGCTTTTATTTCTATTGCCTTGGGAGACTGACCTAAGAAAACATTGTTACAATTTATGTCAGAGAATGTTTTGCCTATGCTTTCTTCTAGGAGTTTTATGGTTTCTTGTCTTATATTTAAGTTTTTAAGCCATTTTGAGTTTATTTTTGTATATGGTATGCAGGTGTTTTCTAACTTCATTGATTTACATGCAGCTGTCCAAATTTCCCAGTACCATTGCTGAAGAGACTGTCTTTTCCCCATTGTATATTCTTGCCTCTTTGGTGGAAGATTAATTGTCCATAAGTGTGTGGGTTTATTTCTAGCTCTATTCTGTTCCATTTTATGTTCCATACATGTGTGTTTTTTGTGCCAATACCATGCTGTTTTGATTACTGTAGCTTTGTAGTACTGTCTGAAGTCTGGGAGGGTTATGCCTCCTGCTTTGTTCTTTTCCTCAGAATTGCTTTGGAAATTCTGTGTCTTTTATGTTTCCATATAAATTTTAAGATTTTTTTGTTCTAGTTCTGTAAAAAATGTCATGGGTAATTTGATAGAGATCACATTAAATCTGTAGTTTGCTTTGGATAGTATGGCCATTTTAACAATATTAATTCTTCCAATCCAAGAACATAGGATACAATTCATCACCATCTTGATTTCACCTGGTTTTATGCAGTTTTTCTTTTTCTTTTCCTATAGCTTCCTTTCTTTGTTTTCAGATTCTGTGACTTAAAGACATATGTTAAGTCCTATTTAAAGAAGAGGTTGGTGGGTTTTGAGCAAGGGTCTGTTGGCAACTCTGGTAACAATGTGACTATACCATTTCTCATTCCCACCAGCAAAGAATGAGAGTTTCCATTGTTCCACATCCTTGTCAGCATTTGGTGTTGTCATTATTTTGGGATTTAACCATTCTAATAGGTGTGCAGTGGTATCTAGCTGGTGTTTTAGTTTACAATTCCATAATGATATATGACATTTAGCATATCTTTATATGCTTATTTGTAATTTGTATGTCTTCTTTGTTGAAGTGTCCATTGAGATCCTTTGACTAAGTTTTAAAACTTTTTTTCTTATAGTTGAGTTTTAAGATTCTTTGTAAGTCTTGGATAAAAGTCCTTTATAGGATATATGCTTTGCAAATATGTTTGCTGTCTGTGTCTCTGCCTTTTATTAATTGTATGACCTAGGCTAAAACTCTTAACCTTTCTCAACCTTAATATCCTCCCTTCAGAAAAAGAGAATGGCAATATCCAACTTACATTTTTTTTTTTTTTCTTTTTTTTAATAGACGGAGTTGACAAGTTATATGAAAGAACCCAGTCCACTGCCTGGCTCAATAAAAGTTAGCCTTGTGTCTGTGCCTTTTCTTCTCTCATCCTCCAAACATACATCCATTTAATACTTCTCATGTTTTATATGTGGTTGTTTTTATCAGTACTTTTCACACTTTAATGAGCATATAAATTGTAGACTCTAATTCAGTAAGTCTGAGGCAGAGCCTGAGATTCTGCATTTCTAGCAGACCTAAATAGACATTTCTCCAAAGAACATATACAGATTGCAAACAAATGCAAGAAAGGTTGCTCAACATCAGTAATCATTAGAGAAATGTGAATCAAAACTACAATGAGGTATCATATCACACTGGTCAGAATGGCCATCATCAAAAAATCTAGAAACAATAAATGCTGGAGAGGGTGTGGAGAAAAGGGAACCCTCATGCACTGTTGGTGGGAATGTAAATTGATACAGCCACTATGGAGAACAGTATGAGAGTTCCTTAAAAAACTAGAAATAGAACTACCATATGACCCAGCAATCTGACTACTGGGCATATACCCTGAGAAAACCATAATTCAGAAAGAGTCATGTACCACAATATTCATTGCAGCTCTATTTACAATAGCCAGGACATGGAAGAAACCTAAGTGCCCATTGACAGATGAATGGATAAAGATGATATGGCACATATATATACATGGAATATTACTCAGCCATAAAAAGAAATTGAATTATTTGTAGTGAGGTGGATGGACCTAGAGACTGTCATACAGAATGAAGTAAGTCAGAAAGAGAAAAACAAATGTGCTATGCTAACACACACACACACACACACACACACACACATATATAGAATCTATAAAAAAAAAAGTAGTTCTGATGAACCTAGAGGCAGGACAGGAATAAAGATGTAGAGAATGGACTTGAGGACACGGGGAGGGGGAAGGGTAAGCTGGGACGAAATGAGAGAGTAGCATTGACATATATACACTACCAAACGTAAAATAGATAGCTAGTGGGAAACAGCCACATAGCACAAGGAGATCAGCTCGGTGCTTTGTGATCACCTAGATGGGTGGGATAGGGAGGGTGGGAGGGAGACACAAGAGGGAGGGGATATGGGGATATATGTATACATATAGCTGATTCACTTTGTTATACAGCAGAAACTAACATAACATTGTAAAGAAATTATACTCCAATAAAGATATTAAAAAAGATAAAGATTTTAAGTGATGTTGGGGCTGCTGTTCCATAGAACATACTTTGAGTAGCAAGGGTTTACATTTCTTTCTCCTCTTATAAATCAATGCTGTCAAACTTCTTTTTTGACCTATTAGTGAGATATGAAATCAATTTTGTCAATTGGCAGTCATCATTTTTACACACATAGAATACAATAAAAAACATCACAGGGAGTTAACCATTAACATTATTGTTTCATTAAAAAACATTGTGATGCACAATATAAATACTGTGGTCAAATTAAAGGGTATTTGATGATTTACTGTATTATACTGAAAGAAGGCTAAAATCTTGCTTATTCATACACATATTGTCAGCTACTGAAACATGTTTTTGCAACTGATAGGTAAATTAATACTTGTTTATTTCAACTGGGATGTAGAGACAGTAAGATGAGTAAGTTTTGGATAGTCTGAATAATCCTCATGATGAAGCAAAGACATGGATTGGTTGTTGAGGAATACATAGAATGGCACTTGGTATAAAGGAAGACAGGAAGGTGGAAATGACTCGAGTTATAAATAGAAAGCGTACAGTGTGGGCTAGCCTGAAGTGTGGAGCCAGGGGAAAGGATGGTCCAGGTGTGGGAGGCAACAGGGAGCTAAGAACGTCTATAGTTGCATGTTTAGAATTGAAAGATAAAAGCAGAAGCACACGGTGGTTTAAAAGGAGTGGGGACAGTAAATGGAACTGAGGCAGGAAACCCAGATAAATTTCTCCTCCGTTGTATTAATACAGGAATAAACTTATAAGAGCCTGAGTTAAGTTAATGACAGCAAAAATGAGGATCACAAATCATTCTAAAAGATAACTCTGTCCCAAGGTTACCCTTTATCCATACTGCTGTGGGGTAGTGGAGTATTATTATTAATTGTGAGATTTTGACTGTACACCATTCAGAAACATCAGTTTCAATTTGCACATTTCCCTGAAAAGGGAAATCCCAGTGTGGAATTCTCTCAGCAAAGGGAAATTCTGATGTAAGGCGCCACTTAGGGCAAAGGTCCAGGTCTAGTAGGACTCGGAAGTCAAGTTTGGGTGGGTTTCCACCATATGTTTTTCTTTTTGAGCATCTCTTTGCTGTTTCCTCTTATGGTTTATGTTTTATGTGTGACTTCCAGCTGTCAAGGTGAGGGTTTAGGTTTTCATTTGAGCACGTTAACATCTAACTTTTATTGCCAACTGCTCAAACCAAAATGGGAAACATTTCCTCTGAGGTTCCACCCCTACCTGGGAGCCCCTTGGGAAAATTTTTGAATGACTGGTCGACCTATAGTTATGATCCAATGAAGAAAAGAAAGTTTTTTTTTTTTTTTTTTTTTTTTTTTTGACACAGGATGGCCACAGTATTCTTTAGACTCTGGAGAAAATTGGTTAAAATAAAACTTTTTTAAAAACTACAAAATGAGTTCTTTTTGCATGTACAATTAGAGAAAGCTAGCTTACTGAAATACTTTTTCAGAATTCTGTCCCTGAGAGGACAAAAATATTCTTAGGAGAAAAACTTGGAGTTAACTCTTATCATGTCCTTGAGATACACAGCCCACTTTGGCTGAGATTTTCAGCCTTGAGTAAAAAAAAAGAGAGAGAGACAGAGACAGAGAGACATTTTAAGCCTCAAGCAGAAAGCTAGGTCTCTCACTGTGTCTGTCTGGATATATGTATATCTCAGTATGTGTCTGTCTTTGGATAATATTTCTGAGGTTAATTTGTAAATGAGGCCCATTTAATTGGCTTAAAGAAAAGTAAGCTCTTACAAATCAAACAATTGTAAATACAAGAGAAATTAAGCTAAATGAATTTCAGGTTCATGTGAACTGGGAAACATTCAGTATTAAATTAATACCTGGTATCAATGTTTAAGTTTGTTGATCTAATTAATATAGACATGTCTTTAGAGTCATCAACATTAAGTATAATACTTTTATTGTACCTAGGCTTAATATAAGCTAAATAAGATCTTATTATATCTGTTGCAAGTTTTCAGCAAGGAAAGTAACTCAATGTGAGGAAACTTTTAAGGAAAGAAAATGCAAATAAGATAAGAGCTTTGGATGAAATTTTTAGGAACAATTTTATTTTAGGAATGTCTACTTAAGAATAATCTCTCCAGATATTTGACAACTTGAAATTTTAGAGTTGTGCTAAATTAAGTTAAATGATGGAAATTTATTGAATAACTAGACCATTTCCAAATAAAATAAACTACTGAAACATTAATTACTGAACACTGGTTTACTTTCACAGATAAACAAAAGGTTTAGATTGATTAATAAATGTGTTTCATGTCACAACGAGATATTTTCTATAAGAAAGCACATTTTTCAAGAAATTATTATTTGGTTTTATGTTTACCAATCTACAGAGTGCTGATATAAAGGACAGTTCATGGTTGTTTAAGGAAAGGAGGATGTGTGTTTTCAGTAAAGAGGAGATGAGGAATGGAATTGCATTGTATTAAGGGGAAAAGAAAATAGGTCTGACTTACAACTGGCTGTTTCTGGATGGAAAAATAAAACGATGGATACAGAAAGTGATGAAAGTTTGTGGAAAGTGGATGCCAAGGAAAGAGTTTTGTGCATGATCAGGGTTGACTAAGTTTAGAAAAAATTTAAGTGAGTAAATAAATTTTAAATGTAAACTGCTGCAAAACTTGAAAGTATTTTTTCTCTCTGTTCAAAGGACAAGTTTTTTAAAAAATGTTGAGCTGCCTTTGATAACAGATTTTAAGTTTCTTTACCTTTTAAGAGATCTGTATTTGCCTTTGAAAACTTTTATTGCCACTTTGGCTACAAAAATAACTATTATTTCACAGTGACCTATGATCCTATCTGGACTATTTTGACAAAACTTCCAAATCAAACTGTAATGAAGTTTCTTTGACCTCTAGCTAACTTTGGGATGCTTCAAGGGGCCTCTGAAGCATCCCAAAGAGAGATATTATACTAATTATGTTCATTTGGTATGTAAATTACATGAGAAGAATTGTCAAATACATAATAAATCTTCTTAGTTTATATTGTATGGCAAATGTTACTAATATAGATGTTCTAGAAATTAGATGGAGTTTCTAAAATTCTGATATGTCCTGGTAAAACGTATCAGTCATAGTTCTAGTTATTTTCTGAAGTGTTGTATGTCACAGCAGTAACCAAGTTACTTTGTCAATTGCATTGTAATCAGATTTTTAAACATGCCTTCTAAAGTCTTTCGTCATTATAGACATTTATGGTTTCACTCGAATCTTTTGCAAAAATTCTACCTCTTGAAGAAGATTTATAGAAAGGACTTTTGGATAAATACAGGTTTCTGATTTTCAGACCATAATTCTAAACTGGGTAAGAAATTGAAGAATTCTAATGGGAAACTTGATGGCTTCATAAAACTGTTAACAAAAAGATTAGTTACATAGGCCTGAGTGAACTGGTGAATATGGTTATAATTTTTATGGTTTCTATCTGAAAAATTACTTGTTTGAATTTGTGTTTTCTAGGTATAAGGAAATCCTTACCCTCAAATTAATTATGGTTTATAGTAATCGGTAAATTATACCTTTAAAAGCAGAATTTATCTGCTTCTATCTGAAACATTTATCTTTTTTCTCTATCTGTTCCCTTCAGAGATTGGAAACTCTTAGGTTCACCGCAGCTTTGTCAGATAAATTAAGAAGGCTACCTCACTAACAGGTACAGAAATCTCAAGGTATTTTGGGGACCTTGAAAAGAGAGGAATTCACCTAGTTCTGTTAGGCAAAATCTGTGACAAGCCCTTGGCGTGATTTTCCTAGCCCTGAGAGGTCTTTTAAAAGTTCAGTCTGAAACTCCTTATAAAAGTTTCATCAAAGTAAAAAAAAAAAAAATAAATAAAAAAAGCCTATATGGTCAATTACCGTTATATAAATCAACAAGCCAAGTTTATTGAGACCAGAATTATTTTGCAAACAAACTAGTCTTAATTTTGTTATATTTGGTAAAAATGAGGGTAATTTTAGAGAGAAAGAGATTGTTTCAGTAAATATTACATTCCAGTTTTGTTAATGGAGATCTGTATTCACTAAGACTCACCTCCCAGATAGTTCCCCATTGTTGTGTTATATTAATGTAAAGTTTAATTGAATTATTAAAGACACTCTGTTTCTGAAGCTTATTTTAGTAATCTAACTTTAGATGAAGATCAGATGACTCATGACCTGCAACCAAGGGATTATGCATACTGGAAAAATAATTTAAAGGACTATCTCCAACCTAGACACAAGGACTCTTATCAGGTACTCTTAACTAGCTCATACACCATGAAACTGAAGGGAATTGACTCTTGGATTAATTTCTACTCACAAATGGTGCCTGCACTGGACTGGCCTATAGAGAGGACTGCTGACCTTAAAATCACCTTAAAACAATGCTCAAACTGAGAAGAAACTGCACTCACACCAGGATGAGAAGAAGATGACATCAGAAATAGACAGTTAGCCCAAGATCCTGGACCTGACTCAAATGATCATTTATAATGTTTTCTTGACTTCTAGACCATTGCATATGAATCAAATGCTTTTCTATATATAGGCATGATTCTATGCTAGTTTTAAAAATCAATCCAATTTTGGGTTTGTTGCCAGTTACCCATATCTAGCACTTCTGGGTTACGTTGGTGGATTTCTCCACTCCAAGGCTCTAATTGGTTGGCTCTTAGAAATTTATTTTAGAAAAAAGAAATTATAGTCCTTCTAAGGTCACTATTGATATTACTAAGTGGGATTGGGATCCTCTCACCTGGCAATTAATAATACCTGCTCTGACCCTGACCATAAATATGAATTTTCCTCTATTACTCAAGTTCAATCAGAGCAACAAGCAAAATTTCAGCCAAGAAATAAAACTTCCCATGATTGTGTGATAGGTTTATGTAGTTAGCACCAGGCTATGGTAATTTAAGTTTAAAGACTCCCCTATGCTGAGAACATTTAAATCATACTAAGGATATCAGTCTAGTAACACTAGGAAACTGGGCTGGGTGCCTTATGGACAGTGCCAGTATATAATTTCCCTGAAAGATAAGGATGGTACGGAACAGACTATGTCAGATGACCTGGGATATACTGGACAGCACCTAATAGAAGTTCTTGAACTACATTCTTATTTATGACCTTACTAACTATATTGACCTTACTAGCTATATTGTTTCCTATATTGCCTTTTTTTCAGAAAATTGTTGTTTCTTACATTACCAAATGTGTGACTGAGCTTCTGATAAAATGACATATAGTTCCATGTGAGATCAGTGATTGTAATAGTGTAACTTTAGATATGGGAAGAAGCAACAAGAGGGAATATTTTCCTGGACCATAAGAGACTAGTAAGACAGGTGGTCCAGAGACTTTTTGCACTGTTAATAAGGACAAGTCCAATAATAGCACATTGAGTGACCTATCAATGAAATCTTCACCAGACCTGAGAATGAACATTCCTAGCACTGTGGGATGAAATAGTCATGAAATGCCCCCCAAACCAGGGTCAAAATTATGACCCTGAAGGGGCCCTGCCAACTGAAAATTGGCACTTGCCTTCTGCCTCTGCAAGGATTAAGTCAATGGCTACTGTGGCCACTGACCTTCAAAACCCACTGAAATGAATTCAGGGTGGAGAACAGAAATGAGTCACTCCATGCTCTGAGAAAACTGGCAGAACAGGCCTTTACATATTTACAGAAGATCTTATGAGTCCAAATTCTTGCATCTCCTCATATCTAGAAAAGCACTGAAATTAATAACAATAACATCTGCTTTAACACTGAGGAGGGGAATACATTTGAAAGTCAAAATGGAGTAAGTATGGTTAAACTAGGTGACAATTGTGGAAATGATTTCAGATGCAGTCATTCCGTATTTTTGCAAATTTGAATTCTCTGAGCTATGCCACAAGGATTTAAATATTCCCTTACCCTCTTCAATGAAATTTTGCTAAAGATTTAAGAAGATTACGCCTAGATCAAGATTGAATAGAGGCCTTTCCAGTCAGAACGAAAAAGCATCGGAAGTGACAAAAACTCTTTTAAGGACATTATTAAGAAAACTCTTACCAAGCTATGCCAGAAAACTCACCCAAAATGGGACAAGGTCTTGCCAATTGCTCTCCTCCATATACTGATGGCTTCTAAAAGCAGGCTAGGATTGAGTCCTTATGAAATTATGTACAGGAGACCATTCTTAGCTCCTAAGAGTAAGGAAAGAGAAACATTTCTAACACAGAAGGAAAAAGGAAAATCAAACAGTATGTTCAACAGATTGGTCAGTTGTTAACTGCTATGTACGATATTGTGTTCCACAGGTCTCACCCTCACCTAGAAGCTCTCTTGCATCCCATCAAAGCAGGAGACTGGGTGGTGCTGAAAGTGAAAAAGAGCAATGACCTGAGCAAACATTTAAAGAAAAATGGAAGGGATCCTATGACATTCTTCTTACTACTTACACCTCTCTAAAACTGGATGGAGTAAAAATGTAGGTACATCACACCAGGGCAAGAATATTGCCTACAACCAGCAAGCAGACTCCTGAGAAGCAGACATCTCACCTTTTGGGAAACTTCAATTATTTGTTCCTACAAGAGGAATGAAAGTTCTGTTGTCTTATCTTTTCTCATAAATTTTACCTATATATAGATTCACATACTGATTATTTTGGTAATTCTAACTGCTAAATAAGTAGTCAGCTTCCTATTTCTGGATCTTCAGGATTGCCTGGATGGGTTTCCCCGTACAGGGAATGGTTTGGAAACAACTGGCTACAATAAGACTCTCTGAAGTGCTGATTCCAGACTGGGCTTCAGACTTACTCTCCTGAATTCCTAAGGAAATGAAATCTATTTAGTCTACTAAAGTTCTAGCTATCACTCCTCTTACCTCTAACTGAGTCTATTGCACCAAAATGGTGGAACAAGGGATTGAGACCTTAATAATGTAAGACACGGATCCAGGACTTGAAACTCAAATATTTCTAATTCAGTATCTATTACCCAAAATTTAGGCAAGACTACCTCAGGAGGAAGTAGTTAGAGAAGTCACCACCCCATTCTCTGAAGGATTTGGGGAAAGATAAAACCAAAATGAGGATTAAAACCAATTCCCCCTAAAACTGAGTTTATGATTAATGTCTCTATCCAAAAAAATTATTCCCTTATTTGTCCAACACCTGTTCTCCTCAAGATTGAGGGAGTATCAAAAAAGGGGGGGGGTCATATTGAGCAGCTCCCTGTGGGGCTCCTGGGCATAAAGGCTTTCTGTGTCCCCCTTTTCTTTGATTACAGGAAATAGCCTTCATTCAGCCTCCATGACGTTCCCTGAGTTCTAGCAGGCAGATTCAAGCAGTTTTTAATTAGGGAAGGGAGGGGATATAAAAGAAGAAAGAAACAGCGTCAAGAGAAACAATAGTTCAGATTTGGGGCAAGGTCCTTGTTCCCCATCAATGTACACACACAATGTCTTTGAGAAGTTTTGCAGATACTGAAATCCCCTCCAGGTAGGAAAAGTTAATGATAGTATGCTGCTCACAAACACGTAGACTCCAGACAAGCTGGAACCAGAAGGTTGATGATGCTGACTCCCACTTACCTGACCACCAACCAATCGGAAAAATGTCCACGAGCTGATCACGCCTTCTTTGAACCATTATTATAAAAACTTCTCACTATCTTCTCAAAGGGAGCACAGTTTCTGGAGGTGCTAGCCTGCTGTATTCCCTCTTTGCCTGGCAAAGAAATACAGCTACTCTTTCTCTTTCCTCCAAAACTCTGTCTCTGTATTTCTGTTTGACATTGGTGCATAGGGAGCCAATATTTTGGCATCATTATTACTCTACTTCTATCCCTAGGGTAGACCCAATGTGTCAGTGATGGAGGGCACAGAAAATGAGGTATAAGAAGAAAGGGGTGGGGTGGGAAGTCTGAAATCCATCTGTTTCCTTATCTCTGTAGTACTCTTACCAAACCTATCTGCCACAGTTTCTCACAGCACCAAATAAATAAAGACCCCATCTAAACCAGCGATTACATACCAAAGTTTTACCATGCTTACAAGCTTCCCACTATGCACTAGGAATGTAAGAGTTGAAAGGAACCTGAGATATTTTGCAGGCTGACGATTTAATTTTGCAGAGAAAGAAAGGGAAAGTGAGTGTTCATATAGTCATCAACATAGCAACTGGTAAGGGACAACTCCTCTGTAGATATTTTCTGAATGAAGCAAATTAGATACTTACAGGGACAAGATTAGACCCAGAAACTCTGACTTCTGGACCACTATGCTCTTCTGCTTACCCCTCAGCTGGCTCTTCACAAAACTATTATATCTGAGTAAAAATCCAGTCTCTAAATATTGAGACCACACAAGACTAGAGTTCATCCTACGATTTACAGCGAGTTCTGCCATTTTAGTAAAAGGCGTGGATAGCATGGAAGACAAGTATATGGTAACACCATGAAATTAGATACATTAAGAGCTCTGAAAAACTCTGGAACCACTTGTGAAAGATTGAAATAGAATAATTGATTGGGCTGGCCACAGGGTACCAAATGTTCATAGAGAGGAATAAGTGCTAAAGATACCAAGAATAAAACCATTTCTAGGAATTCCTCAAAGCCAGTGGTACTTTGTTTCCTACAATTCCACTTTTACCTGGTTGTGTTCTTCACGTTGTTTTGGGTGGGGCTATTTATTAAGCCCATGGGTCCCTCAGACAGTTATGTAGCAAAAGGTTTAAATAAGAGAAGAAAAGGGCTTCCCTGGTGGCGAACTGATTGAGAGTCCGCCTGCTGATGTAGGGGACACGGGTTCGTGCCCCGGTCTGGGGGGATCCCACATGCCGCGGAGCGGCTGGGCCGGTGAGCCATGGCAGCTGAGCCTGTGCGTCCGGAGCCTGTGCTCCGCAATGGGAGAGGCTACAACAGTGAGAGGTCCGCGTACCGAAAAAAAAAAAAAAAAAAGGAGAAAAATTTTTGCTACACAAGGAGAAAATAAAGGAAAGGAATATATTTTTGTGGGGAGTATCTGGAAACCTCAGGTCTCTAAATCTATGCCTGCTCCTTAATTTTCTCCCTAGTTTCCAGAAGTTAAAACTACAGGCAATAGGAAGCCCAAAGGGAGGCTTTGAAGAGGGAGTGGCAACACTTCTTGGTGTGTTGGAAATCCTAGAACTTGTGGGTCAGGAAGAAGGCTGAGGGGATCTTTTGGCTCTGGGAAAATAAGATTTACTTTCCTGGGTCCTGAAATCAAAAAGACCAAGGTTTACTCTTGGTTCTGTGATCTTGAGCAAGTGCATAACTTCCTCATTCAGTTTTCATTTAAGAAATGGAGATAATGATCATGCTTATTTTATACAATGTTTAAGGATTAAGTGAGATAATTTATATAAAGTGTTGAATATAGTCTGGTGCACAAGCAACACAAAGCAAATGATGAAAATTATTATGATTACTAGGGATTATTATCATAACTAGGGAGTTTCTTGGAGCAGCTATGGGGTTGGCAGTATTGACAGTGTGGCTGCAGCCCTGGCAGCAGATATAGATGGAAAAGGAGAATAAACCAAGATTCTGACCTCCAGAGTTTTGGGTTTCTGTCTTAGCCCTAACACCTTCCAGGTGCATTTATCTTGGAAAAGCCACCAACCCTCTCCAGGTCTTGATTTCTTCATCTCTGAAGCATGAAAAATTTTTAATAAATGCCCCAGGGAGATTATGGTCTGGATAGAAACTTTTATATACTGAACTGTGAGAAATGGAATATTTCGTGCCGTATCAGTAAACTAAAGGATGACACAGTCATCAGCAGTTGCAGCCACAGCCTATGGTGAGCTGGTAAGCCCTGAGGGAACTCAGGAAGGAAAGGATACCTGCCATCTAACAGCCATCAGACTGCAGCCACTCCCTAGCGTGAGCCCTGAGGAAACTCAGGATATTAAAACAGAGGATACTGGCCCCAGATAGCTGAGGTACATATCAAAGGAATGATTTCAGTGAACCCAGACTCTTGCATCTTCCCATACATAGAAAAATGCTAAATTCCTTAAATTGATAGGTCCGGTTTTCCTTAATTAACAGCAATCTTTTGATGTTTCCAATTACCTGCCCTTTGTTGCAAAACTCCTGTATACCGCAGCTCTCCCCTTGCCTCCTTGAAGCATTTCTCTCAGGGTTACTTGAGATGATGCCTTCTGGGCTTGAAGTCCTAAAAACTCCCACCAGATAAAACATAGCTCTCAACTTTAAAGTTGTGATTTTATTTATTTATTTTTTTGTCAACAACTGTTATACAAGCAAATATTTTTTGTTATTTGTAGCAAATCTGGTCAGCCTTTTCCCTTGCATACTCAGCTCCCTGCCATTATAACCTTTGAAGCCAATCTTAAGAGTTGCTACCCAGGGTGACAATAATCATCAAGGTGAAAATTGACTATGCCTTCCTGTTTGCTTGCTGTGGTGACCCACACTGTGATTTTGTTCAAATTTATTGTCACATCATACATTCTCCCAGAGGATATGTGGGTCACTTATCCTTACTTCTCCACCTTTCTAACTCTTTCCACCTGCTGCATCCAAATAGCAAAGAGACACTATCCCACTGCCTATGAACCAGACTCATGTCACATGGAAGGAGCCTCAGTCACTCAGGGCAGGAACAAGGGATGCCTTTCAAGAATGCCAGTAAATTTGATAGTTATAAACACTATGCTCTATAGATCACCAGCACTTATTTATCTTGCATAGGCTAACAATACAGTATAATATGCTTAAAGTTTGCTAAGAGGGTAGATCTTATGTTGAATGTTCTTACCATTGGGAAAATCAATCAGTCAATCAATCAGGCAGGAAGAAACTTTTGAAGGTGATGTATATGTCTATGGGTTTGATTGAAACTGAGCAGGACCCTCTGGGGCCTTCCCAGGATAGACGCCCTCCCCCATATCTCTGCTGTATCTCCTCTCTGAAGTACCTAAATAATGGTATCTGATGTACATTTCCTGAGTTGTTTTACAGATGCTAAAACCCCCACAAAATGGAAGGATTTGACTACTTGAAGACCATGAGCACCTATCTCCCAGGCCTCCTGGCACCTAAGGATTGATAATCTTAACCCCTGTGATGCCACCCTGATACATCACCATCAGCCAATCAGAGAACTGTGCACAAGCTGATCACATACCCTGGAACTCCCCTCCCTCACCGTGCCTTTAAAAATGTTTTGCTGAAACCTATTGGGGAGTTTGGGTTTTTTGAGCATTAGCTGTCCTGGACTCCTTGTATGGTGCTTTATAATAAACACTGCACTTTCCTTCACCACAGCTTTGTGTTAGTAGATTGGCTTTACTGTGTGCAGACAAGCAGACACAAGTTTTGGTTTGGCAACATGATGGTGGTGATGATTTCATGGGTGTATACCTAGCTTCAAGTCATTGAGTTGTATATATTAAATATGTCCAGCTTTTTACATGTCAATCACACCTCAATAAAGTAGTTTAAAAAAAAAAAAGAAAGAAAGAAAGCCATCCTGTGCAGTGTTTGTAGCAGTGTGGCCTCAGTTCTCCTTGGCCGGTTTATACAGTCTCCTCTAACAGACAGATCTTTTTCTGAGTCCCTGGGAAGGAAAATAAAAGCAGAGAAATCCTGTTAGCCTGGGGGAAGAATCAAGCTTGCAGGTTGAATTTTGTACTCAGGCAACATCTTGTCAGCCAAGTCATGCCTGTTTGCAAAGGTCCTCAGATCAGATCCCTTAGAGGTGAGTCTGCATAGGATTCATGTCCCAAAGTAAGCATCTGGGAGGTTGAGATGAGCATAAGGCAGAGACTGCTCTTTAGACAAGTCCAGCACTCCAGCATCAAAAATAATTGTGCCCTTCAAAAAAGATACTACCGGAGGCTAGTACTGATTCCTTTGTTGTTATACTCACTGTATTAATTCTCACCATGTAAAATATTGGAGATTTTTCCTTTGGTATGGTCCCAGTGTTAGACCCAAACGGTCTACGAGGGATTCCAACTCGCCCAAGAACCGCCAAGAGTCGAGAGCCGCTGCAACACGCAAGAGGTTTATTAGGAGCCGATGCACCGGGGTTCCCTGAACCTCACGCAGGAGGCCGATGGGGAACCCCTAAAAGCGGAATCACATACTTTTTATGGGTTTATTTACTCATAGGGCGGGTATATTCTCACAATGATTGGGTAAATGTGGTGACTTTTGAATTCATTGGCTTAGGAACTTTTGCCCCACCTTCTGGCCGTTATAGTTGTCTGTTCATTGTGGCGGTTAGGGCGTATACCTGTTACGGGCAACTGGAAAATTACCCGCTGGCTGGAAAGTCCCCGTCAACTGAAAAACTCCAAGAATTGGTTTCGATAGGGAGAAGAATTGGTTTCGATAGGGAGAAGGAGTGGCGCACGATAGGGAGAAGAATTGGTTTCGATAGGGAGGAGGAGTGGCGCAAGAGGTTGGTTTACGGGAACAAGTGAGCGGGTGGAAAGTCCCTAAAGGCCCCACACCAGAGGAGGTTATAAATTACAAACAAAAAATGGCTCATCTTACATTCGATTGCCGGATTGTATTGCCCAACTTTATCAATAATGTGACTTATTTTTTTCATGAAAACAACAATATATAGAACTTACCAAGTATGTTAAATCACTGAGCTATGTGTTTTCCAACAACTTTCAAGGTGGGAAGAGTAATCTTGGAGATAATCCCCAGCTTTTTGTCATTTCAAGAAGCTTCTCAGTGTAAATTTGCACTCAGAATTTTTTAATTCCGAAGTTAATAAAATTTCCATTAGGGCAAAGTGATTGTTTCTCCAAGTTTCAATCCACCTTTGACTGACCAAATATTACCAGAGAATGTTCTATTGGGAATTCCAAAAGTGGTTTTCTAAAATATAGCTGGCTTTATTGGAATAAACTTTTACACTCACATAATGCGTAACCACTTTGAAGGAGGGATTGCTCATTTGCTATAACATATTTCATGTGTTTATTTGGAAAAAATGATTCCACCTCAATTCTAATCTATGGGTTTTCCTCTTATTCTGTCTTCCTTTTTATTTTTAGCCTGAAAGAATTTCTAGAATGTTTGTTAGAGTATATTTATATTTATTCTAGAATATTTATTAAGGTATATCTTGTTGCCTGACTGGCTCAGGGGAAAATGATGAAGTCTTCATTAATTCAGCACACTAGTATGCCCAGGTGCATACTGTGGCTGAAAGTCATATCCAACGCAGCTTTTCATATCTCCAAGCATCCTTCCAGTTGCCCTTTATCTGATGGTTGAGTAGCCTTCTACCTCAGAGATACTACTGACCAGCCCTCTCACCAATTACAACAGAAAGTCAAGCATGATAAATATCTAAAGATGATGTAAATTACACCAAAGATCAGCGTTGCAAGTGCTTACCAAAAAGCATAACCCAAAGTTAATGAAGTAGGTATGAAGGAACTATACAGTGCTTGGCATAGAGAAAATGCTATAGATATTAATTTCTTCATTTTCTTTGAATTGTCTGCTTTGTATCTCATGTGTATATATGAGCTAAAAGATATATTGTTTCAGGAAAAATACTCTAAGGTGTCATGTTGTACTCCTATAGATACTCTGAACTGTATCTCAGAACCACTTGGATTGTAAATTCACGTTACCTAGCCTCTTGACCAGTGATTATCTACTCTGTTTCAAGAAGCTCAAAAACTTCAAAAATGATCTTCCAGAGTTTCATGAAAGGCTTAATGGTTTTACAAGTCATAGATCTTTAATCAATTTCATAACATTGGGATAAAAATCACTGCTGCTTTGAATCAAACTGTTATGTTGGAAAGACAGGGAGTCTTGAAGATCCAGCTGATTTCAGATCAAATTCCAGTTTCACTGCTTACCTGCTGTATGATCTTAAGAAACGTATTGTATGTCTTTATGCATTATTGTTCCTCTGTGAAATGTAGATATCTTTTTGAATTTCCACTGGGCTGTTGTTACAAGGATACACACATACATACATATATACACACATACACATGTATATATACATATATATTATATATACGTATATCATATGTATATGTATATAATATATATTATATATACATATATCATATGATATCATATGTTTATGTATCTATATGTATATTGAGAGAGAGAGAGAGAGATTGAGAGAGAGAAGATTTGGTAAGTAGATAATTGTAGGAGAGAGAGAAAAAGAGTCTATTCAAAGACTTCTGTTTCCCTCATTTTTCCTGTTTGCTCTACAACTAGCTCTCTAATTAGTTTGCTCTGCAGCTAGTTCTTTATGCATTCTGGATATCAACCTTTATCAGAAATGTGCTTTGTAGATGTACCTTTTCATTTTATAGGTTGCCTTTTCACTCTGTTGATTGTGTCTTTTGACGTACAAAAGATTATAAGTTTGATGTAGTCCTGTTACCAAGTTCAAGCTCACTCTGCTCACCGCAAAACAGGCCAATAAATCAGGAGATGAGATGTTTAGGCAAGGAATATGACTTTATTCAGAAAGCTGGCAGACCAAGAAGATGGCAGACTAATGTCTCCAAAAAACCATCTTATCAGGGTCTGGATGCCAATTTTTTTTTTTTTTTTTTTTTATAGAACACAGAAGGAGAGGAGATGAGGAAGTAAAGTAAAAAAGCCATAAATTTTGCAAATATCCCCTGGAATGGCCAGCCTTGGGGAGAGAATGTGTTAATTTCTTCTTTCTTGCAGCCATTCACAGGTGGACAGGCTCAGGATACTTCCATTAACAAAGGCACTTTGGTTTAATGTTCAGGCGGAGGGGCAGGGTTCCCTGAGGCAGGACATTATGTATAGACAGTAACCTTTTAGTAAACAAAAGCAATGGGAGGCAAATGTTAAAGTAAAAGAAAGAGCGAACACATAGTCAGATTTAGCTCTTCCCTGTTACAGTCCCATTAACCTATGTTTGCTTTAGTTGCCTATACTTTTGATGTCATACCCAATAAGTCATTGCCAAACCCAATGTCATAAAACTTTTCTTCTATGTTTTCTGGAGGGAGTTTTGTAGTTTTTTTTTCTTACATTTAGGTCTTTAATCCATTTTGAGTTTTTGTATATGGTGTAAGATAAGGGTTCAACTTCATGGTTTTGCAGGTGGATATCTAGCTTTCCAAACTACAAGGCACATAATTTTTCAGTTAGCAGCAGAACTCAAACTGCATGGCTCAGATATCAAGGTTAGAATTTACTTCATCTTGTACATGTGTATTGGTAAATTTTTATATTCTAGTGTCAGGTAGATCTGAAATAGTTGCTACAACAACCTGAAGAGCCATGGATTGAACTCTACTTATTTCCCTCATTTATGGATTCCAACCCAGCTGGAGTTAACCTGTATATAGAATTGCATACTTCTGACCTTGTTATTCTCCTGGTTTGAGCCTGAATATTTTTGTGTTCCTACCAAAACTTCACATTTTGCCTCTCCCCATTCATATGGATTTATAATTGTAGGTGACATCTTTGGCCAGTGTCCTGGAACTTTATGTCTTCCTCCTACATCCTTACTGTTACTATGGACAATTCTTAACTAGAATTCTCCTTTTGACTTTCTTAGGTCTTCAACTCCCCAAACATGGCAGCATGTAGTCTTCAAAATAAGGTTGAACATAAGTATTCAAAAGGAGGTAGAGGCTTAATATTAATAGAGTTAGAAATATTTAGAAAAGCAAAACAGTTTTGAAAACAAAAGAGAAAAGAAAAAAAAAACCCTTTGATTCACCCTACATTATATAAGATTAATTATAAAAGTATAATACAATTATTCCGTAAACTTATATCATGCCACCATTTTAGACCTGTGGCAATTTTAGTTTACACTCGAGCTCTCATTCAATACAGACATTAATCAGTTGTACAAAATTTAACAACACTGGTATTATTTAATTTTATTATTTTGCTTTCATTTCTGTACTAATTCCAACTTGGCTTACCTCTTGAGCCAGTGTTTCTCAATAAGGGATCCACGGACCAACTGCATATGAATCATCTTGTTATTCATAAAATTCAGGTACTAGATGGGCTCCACTACATTCTTCTTGATTTGGAAGAACAAAATATCGATGGAATTTTGAAAACCAGTGTCTTACTTTTTTTTTTTTTTGAAAATTAATTAATTAATCTATTTATTTATTCTTGGCTGCATTGAGTCTTTGTTGCTGTGCACAGGCTTTCTCTCGTTGTGGCGAGTGAGGGCTACTCTTCATTGTGGTGTGTGAGCTTCTCATTGCAGTGGCTTCTCATTGCAGAGCGTGGGCTCTAGGCATGCGGGCTTCAGTATTTGCAACATGCAGGCTCACTGGTTGTGGCTCTTTGGCTCTAGAGCACAGGCTCAGTTGTGGTGCATGGGCTTAGTTGCTCCATGGCATGTGGGACCTTCCTCAACCAGGGCTCGTACCTGTGTCCCCTGCATTGGCAGGCAGATTCTTAACCACTGCACCACCAAGGAACCCCTTTACATTTTGTTTTAGAAGTACCATTCTTCTCAGTCAAAAAAAACAACAAAAAAAACTTGTTCCCTAACTTGAGCTTCATTTGAACTCTAACCAATATTCATGCATTGATCTTGTGGACTGATCCTTGACACTTCATCTTCTTTTCCTGCAATACAGTGAATCCTGATTCACTAGATCTAAGACAAATTTCTGCTTGTCTACGTTGTTACCAAACCAAAACTTGGGTCTGCTTGCCTGAACACAGTAAAGCCAACCTTCTGACACCAGGTTGTGGTGAAGGAAAATGTAGTATGTATTACTGTAAGACACCAGACAAGGAGTCCAGGACAGCTAATGCTCAAAAAGCCCAAACTCCCCATTGGTGTTCAGCAAAGAATGTTCAAAAGCAAGGTGAAGGAGGAGGAGTCTCAGGATATGTGATCAGCTTGTGCACAATTCTTTAATTGGCTGACGGTGAAGTAACAGGGCAGTGTCACAGGAGTTAACTTTATCAATCCTTAGGCACCAGCAAGTCTGGGGGCTATGTGCACATGGTCATCAAGTAATTTCTTCCATTTGGTGGGGGGTTTTAGCATCTGTAAATCAACTCAAGAAATGTGCATTAAATACTATTTATCTAAGTACTTCAGAGAGGAGCTAAAGCAGAGGATATGGGGGAGGGTTCTGTTCTGGGAAGGCCTCATAAGGTTCTGCTTGGTTATAATTCCCCCCTTTTACTTTGATACTTCTCAATCCTGAGGGGAATAGGGGAGATGACTTCTCTGGTTATTTCTTGCTAAATGAGGGCAAAGTCAAATTTTCAGGATTAAAGGAGAGAAAGTTGTTGACTTTCATTTCAAAGAAGTATTGAGTCCCAAGCTTAGCACCAATATTTTGTATTATTAAAATATTACTCTACTTCTGATTGCTTTATTATAGTACCTGACAGATATTTGAAAATTAGCACACATATTACAATCAGAATAATGATCAAAATGCATCCTTATAGTATTTCCCAAAGGAGTCTTCCTATTCTAGATGGCAACCAGGACAAAAAGTTATGGAGTGGGTCCTCTCTACAAATATCTTTTAACCAAGTAGACTTTTGAGTTATTCTATTTATTTGTGTTTAAATTTCTCCAGGGATATTAATATATATCTAAAGAACTCAGTGCATTCTGCTGGGAGACTATAGCCTGAACTGTCTTGTTTGTCACTACTATATCTAAAGTAAGAGAAAGAGCTCATGCTTACAAGAGGAGACCTTCAGACAATAAGGTTGCAGTTGGCAGCTGCTAGCAGATATTGTTTTAGAATGCCTGTTGGTGTTTGGAAACTTCAAGTTCTCAGCAATACACAGACATCTGAAATCACATCCACAAATGGCCACCTATTTTACCCTGTATGTCTGAACCATAGCTACTCCATTTTGAATTTTAAATTCATTCCTCTTCTCAATGGCAAAAGTAGATATACAGTGTATGCTTAATAAGCCACAAAAGAGTCCAATCTGATCAGTAAAGTTTACATTAAACCATGTATAAGGCAGAGTGATGTCCCCATTCCTCAATATGTGAAGATTTTTCCATTATTTCCACTTCTCATTGTAAATTTTTGATGGACCGAAGTACAGTAAGTCCCCTAAATATGAATGAGTCCCATTCCAAGAGCACGTTCATAAGTCCAATTTGTTCATAAGTCCAACAAAGTTAGCCTAGGTACCCAACTGACACAATCGGCTATAGGGTACTGTACTGTAATACGTTTATAATACTTTTCACACAAATACATAAAAGACAAACACAAAATAAAACATTTTTAATCTTACAGTACAGTGTCTTGAAAAGTAGAGTAGAACAGTACAACAGCTGGCATACAGGGGCTGGCATCGAGTAAACCAGCAAGAAGTTACTGACTGGAGGAGGGAGAGGAGGTGGGAGATGGTAGAGCTAAAGGACCATCAGCAATAGGAGACAGAGGGCAAACTGCAATTTCACTCACACTTGACACTGATAGCACAGGTTCTGGCTCCTTTTTGGATTCAATTCTTTCTACCCTCTTGAAAAAATAATCCATTGATGTCTGGGATCTTTTTTTCTCATCATAGATGACAAGGTAGCACTGGATTGCATTCTGAATGACTGCTGCAACCTTCAGGTACTATTCTACATTCAGGCCCTGTGCTCAAAAATTAACGGTGTCTCCTAAAATAAAGGAAATCCCCTTGCTATTTCCTGCATTGTGAATGTCTTCAGTTCTTTGGTTAGTTCTTCTTCCTCTTGTCTCTCTTCATTCTTTCTCTAGGCCTTCAATTCCATCAGGTCTTTATCAGTAAGCTCCTCATGTTGCACAGCAAGAAAGTCAATGAAGTTGTCCTCTTGCAGATCTACCTCCAGCTTCTCACTGAGGGTCACTAAGTTGCTGAAGACCTCTTTGGGCTCCTCACTCACCTTCTCAAATCCATGAAAATCATGAACAAACTGAGGGCAAAGACTCTTCCAAACCCCATTCATGGTGATGTCTGTAACCTCACACCAAGCAAAGTCAATGTTTTTTATGGACTTGTAGATGTTATAACCCTTCCAAAATTATCACAAAGTTGTTTCTGATTCATCACTCACCATTACTGCTTGATGAAAAGTGTGACAGAAATAATATTTCTTGAAAATTTTTATAACTCCCTTGTCCATAGGTTAGATGAGAGACATAGTATTCAGTTGGCAGATGCATTACTTTCACATTGGGATGAAAGACGTCCATGAATGAGGAGGTGGTCTAGAGCATTTTTGTGCAGCAAAAGAATAGGACATCCTTCTCCAAGCAATATTCCTCTACCTCCTGGATAAAGTAGTGGAAAAGCCAGTCCTGGAAAATGGCTTGTGTAACCCAGGATTTGGGGTTCTCTTCCACAATAGGAAGAGAGCCCTTGGCTATGTTTTTAAGGGCTCTTGGATTCTCTGAATGATAGAGAGGCTTCAGCTTCATCTCACTGGAAGTATTGCCACCAAACAACAGAGTTAGCCTATCCTTTGCTGCTTTACAGCCTGGCATCAACATTTCCACCTTATTGATGTAACCTCAGTTTGGCATCCTCTCTGGTACAGTCCAGTCTTGTCTCATCCACATTAAAAACCTGCTCAGATAAATATGCACCTTCATCAATAATTTCTCAAAGTGTTTCAGGAAATTCCTGGGCAGCTACCATATCTGCACTTGCTGCCTCACTACTTATTTTTACATTGTGAAGGTTGACTCTAGCCTTGAACCAATGAAACCAGCCATGGCTGGCATTAAAATTGCACCCTCTGATTCTTTGCTGTGTTTCTTCTTCAAGTCTTCATAAAGGCTTTTAGCTTTCTCTTGAATCAGCATTAAGGTTAGTGGGACTCAATGCTGATGGTGATCCTGCATCCATACACTGAGGAGTTTCTGTATCTCCTCCATCACTTTTCCACACTTCAGTATTATTGTCAACATCATTGGTACAGCAGACTTCACATGTTCCATGATTTTGTCCATGTTCTTTAGAATCGTGGCATGGTTGAGTGATTGATGTTATAAGAATGAACAATGTCTACCATCTTTTCACCTCGCTCCACTCTCAATTATTTTCACTTTTGTTTTCATTGTTATCACTTGGCACTTCTTAACAGTACCAGCTATATCACCACTGCTTTTATTCTTGCTTCTGGACATCCTGGGCTTGAAATAAATATACTGTACTACTGTACTCTATACAGTACTGTGCAGTAAAGTACACAAAAGCACAACCACTTGTAGAGGATGCACACACATGTCAATGTACACCAGACACATGAACTAACTTATGTGATTGGGCATGCAAACACACATCCACATCTTTAAAAGTTTGTAACTTGAAGGTTCGTATATAGGGGAATTACTGTATCTGTCCCCTGATGCCTGGGTGGCTGCTGTCTTCCCTGGATCCATCGTGTCCTTCAGTGTTAAGCCTACTTTTTGTTTATATATATATTTGTCTAGTTATCCATGTTGGGGGAAAACTAATCACACATAGTAATTAGCTCAGAGGTATGTTAGCCAGAAAACATTACACAGGCCATACATTTTATCAATTACACCTTATTTTTACACAAGCATTGTACATATGCTTTCAGCAATAGACTTAAAACAAGCAATATTGCAGATCATGAGTAGTTACTCTGTGACAACTCCACTAGAGAATTCTCTTCACATCCTAAACATTCAGTACAACAGTGTGGTTAAAAGTAAAACAATAACTTTCAATGTTGATAGGGAAAAAATATTTGGCAAACAGTTCAATTAGATTAGTATAATAAGTCTTACAGCCTTGGACCAGGCTCCTGGTTCAGCTGCCCATCGTTGCTGTTTTCTTCTCATCCTGGTGTGGGTGTTTTTCAGGATCAGCAGTTCCCTATACAGATGACTCCAACGCAGAAGTCCTCCTCAAGTGGGAAATATAAGTCCAAGAGTCAATTCTATTCAGTTTTACTGCACATAAGCTAGTTGAGAGTACCTGATGTGGGTTCTTTTATCTAGGTTGGAGACAGTCCTTTAAATGCCCATTTCAGCATGCATAATCCCCTGGCTGCTGGTCATGGGACATCTGATCCTCATCCAAAGATAGACTGCTGTGATTAGCTTCAGAAACAAACTTAGAGAATTCTTTTAGTAGCTCAACTAAACTTTGTAATAATATAACAAAGGGCCATCTGGGGAGTGAGTCTTAGGCAGTAAATACTGACCTCAATTAACAAACCTTGAATTTAACATCCATTGAAACATAATTATTTTCCCTCTAAAATTACCTTCGTTTTTACCCATATGACCAAATTCAGGCTAATTTGTCTGCACATAGGTTCTTTTAAATTTGCTGTGCTGGAACTTTTCATAGGAATCTCAGATTGAACTTTTAAAGTCACACCAAGAGCTTTTCACAGATTTTACCTTACAGATTTGGGTGAATTTCTCTCTTTCTGAGGTCCCCAAAATATCTTGAGATTCTTGAGTCTGTTAGGAGGTGACATTCCTTATTTACCTGGTACTGCTGGGAGCCTAAGAGTTTCCAATACCTGGAGGGATTAGGTAGAGAGAAAAGAAAAATGTTTCAATTCTACTTATGAAGGTAAAATTTACAAAGTTGCTGCAAATCATAATTAGCTTAAGGGAAAAGGTCTCCCTGCATTTGGAAGACACAGATTAAAAGCCAGGAATATTTCAGACGATACCCAATAATTATAAACATATTTATCAGTTTACCCAATTGCATGTAACTAATCCTTTCTGCTAACTGTTTTATGAAATCAGAGTTTCTATTAGACTTTTTAAAGTTCTTACCCAGTTCAGAAGTATGATCTGAAAATTATCAGAAACCTGTAGTTGTCCAAAATCTTTTCTATAAATCTTCTTGAAGATGAAGCAGTTTTGCAGAGCATCAGCTTAACTGTCTATGAATGACAAAAGACTTAAAAAGGCAAGGTTAAATATATGATTACAATGTTTTTGACTAAGAAGCTTAACCAAGTTTTTGTGACATACTTTTTAAGATAACTAGAATTATGACTGATAAAATTATACCAGGGCATTTCCAAACTTTGGAAACTTAATATAATTACTAGACTGTCTATATTAATAACATTTACCCATACAGTATAATCTGAGGAGGTTATCATTCATTTGACAATGCTTCCTGTGTAATTTAATGTAGCAAACAAACCTAGTTTATTATTTCTCCCTGAGATGACTTAGGGGTCCTCTGAAGCATCGCAAAGTTAGCTGGAGGTCAAAAGAACTTTAATTAGAATTTGATAGGAAGTTTGTCAAAAATATCAAAAAGATTCAAAACTTCATCAAATAGGATAATAGGTCACTGTAAATATTTATTCACTTAACCGAAGTGACAGAAGATTTCAAAAGCAAATATAGATCACTTAAAAGCAAGGAAATTCATACAATCTGTTATCAAAAGCATTATTCTAAGAAAACTTTGTTCTCTTAACAGAGAGAGGAATCAAATCTAGTTCTGCATCACTGTACTTTCAATAACAAAATAAATTTACTTAATTAAATTTAATCTAATCACAGCCCAACCATGCACAAAGCTCCTTTATCAGTGCTCCCTTTCCACAAACCTTCCACAACTTTCTGTATCTATATTAGTTTGTCCCTTATTTTTCCATTCAGAAACAACCAGATTTAGGATAAATCTACCATTTTTTTTCCTTTGACAAAAATGCACTTTCATTCCTCACACCTTCATTTACCAAAAACACACATTCTACTTTCTTGGCATACTAAAATGTTTCCCTTGTTATTTTACTAACTTTAATTACATATAATTTTAACTCTAAAAACCTTAATCTCTAGCAAACACCAAAAAGCAAGCAATTGTGAACTCTCTGTCATGCCACCACTTCCGGATTGGAACTTATGAACATATTCTATAACCTGTATTTGAAATGACCTAGATGTTCAATGAATTCTCATCATTTAACTTAACTTAGCAAAACTCAAGTTACCAAAAATCACAGAAAGTACTTTAAATAGACATACCCTAAACATGATTATTCCTAAAAGAGTTCACCTGAAAAATCATATCTCATCTGCCTTTATTTTATAACTTATGAAAATCATACCAATTTAAATTTTGTGTTTTTTTTTGTTGTTGTTGACAAACTCTGCAACAGGAATAACATGAACTTATTGGTCTTTGGTAAACCTAGGTACAATAAAAGTAAGACATGTCTTTGTTAAATAAACCAACAAGTTTAAGCAAGGTTTAATACCAGATATTAATTTAATATTGAGAATTTCCTAGATCAAGTGAACTTGAAATTTGTTCTGACCAGTTTCTTTTATATTTAGAAGTATTTAATTTGTAAGTTTAAAACACCCTCTCTGTTTTTCTCAGTCTTAGGGACTACACAAGATCAGATGAGTTCCTGGGAGCCCAGGTAGAACATTTACATTTTAAAGGCATGGGGAAGGAAATGCAAGTTCCTCCTAGAAAACATGCTTCCTCTAAGTACATATGTTAAAACCAGCCATCATGGTCATTTTCAGGGATTTTTAAAAAACAAATAACAGTAATAGACAATAATACATATTATTCACTCACATTCACATGCCTTACTTTCAGAGAAACATGAATCAGCATTCAAGTTACTAAGACCATTTAATGAAAGTCAAAACCAGGAAGAAAGAACAGGATTTGGACTCAGGTAACAAGACATACACACACACACATACCAAAATGCTCATTCTGATATAATAGCAGAGCCATTAGGGGACATTTTTCTCTAGATCTCAGAGAGACCTGAGGCCAAACAGTGTTACAATAAAACTATCATTTTCTTTCATTTGTGGGAGCATAGCTAAGATCTTCCAGTTTTGCAAAATATACCCTAAGGGGACTAGCAGATGGAAAAGAGCTCTGATTACCCATAGTTAATTATTCAGGGCAGGTGTTGTCAAATATCAAGCAAGCAAACAAACCAATGCGATGCAAAGTTGTCTCTCAGGGTCACAGTTCCTTAGTCCCAGTTAGAGAGATTCCCAATCAGTGCCTCATCAGTCAGAAGCAAAACCAAAAACAAAGCTTGAGTCCAAAGTGGAGAAACCCAATCAATTCCCCATCAGAGATGAAGTTGATGACTAAGACTTAGTCCAAAAAAGAAAATAGCAACCAATGTTCCATCATAGGCAAAGCCAATGCAATAGGGAAGGATACCCTAATGTTGTCACACATGAGCTGTGTTACTTACCAAAGAAGTCTCAAACGGTCAATTCCAGTGCCTTGCTCCCTTTACCACAAAAATCAAAGGCATCATGGCCAAAAATGCCTGGTCAGCAGTGAGTACTTGGAGCTGTCCTTGACACAAATGTGCTCAGGCAGCTGCTGGACAAGGGCTGGTGTGCTATGAGTGAGATGGCCACTTGGAACTGGGCTCCATGTTGGGCACAAAAATTATTACTGAACCAAACCTTGGGTCTGCTCATCCATGTGCAGTAAAGCCAATCCACTGACACTGGGTTCTGGTGAAGGAAAGTGCAGCATCTACTGTAAGGCACCATAAAAGGAGTCCAGGAGAGCTAATGCTCAAAAGCCTGAACTTCCCAATGGGTTTCAGCAAAGTATTTTTAAAGGCAAGGTGAGGGAGGAGGAGTCCCAGGGTATGTGATCAGCTCATGCACAATTCTGATTGGCTGATGGTGAGGTAATAGGGTGGTGTCAAAGAGGTTAATGGGGTTTCCCTGGTGGCGCAGTGGTTGAGAGTCCACCTGCCGATGCAGGGGACACGGGTTCGTGTCCCGGTCCGGGAAGATCCCACGTGCCGCGGAGCGGCTAGGCCCGTGAGCCATGGCCGCTGAGCCTGCGCATCTGGAGCCTGTGCTCCGCAATGGGAGAGGCCACAACAGTGAGAGGCCCGCGTACCGCAAAAAAAAAAAAAAAAAAAAAAAAAAAAAGGGGTTAATGTTTTCAATCCTTAGGTACCAGCAGGTCTGTGGGCTATGTGCTCATGGTCATCAAGTAATTTCTTCCATTTGGTGGGGGTTTTAACATTTGTAAAACAACTCAGGAAATGTGCATCAAATACTATTATCTGGGTACTTCATAGAGGAGCTAAAGCAGAGGATATAAGAGAAGGGTATGTCTCAAGAAGGCACCATATGGTCCTCCTTGGTTACAATTTGTTTCACACAATGTATGCGCTCCTTTAACAGGTCTCTGCTATTTCATCTAGTAAGTGTTGCTGATATCTCCATCTCTTTACTGGAGATGTCATTTGTTGTCAGTGCTGCACAGACATTTACTGATTATTGAATAGCTATATATACTCCTCTATATTCTTCAGCTCCCTTGCAGTTAGGTATGGTCATGTGACTTCTTTGGCTAATAGAATATGAGGGAAATAATAAATGTCACTTTCAGGATGAAACATTTAACAGTTGGTGCTCAACTCTTCTTTTCTCCTTTTCCTACAGAAGCAACATGTTGATATGGCAGCCTAACCAATTCAAAGCAGCCTAAATCAAAAAATCATTTCAAACAGGGCAACATCACTAGAGATCTCATCTTCCGAATCACATCAGAATTTGTATAAGCAAGTCAATAAATCTTAATTAAGGAACAGAGATTACAGGACTAAGGTTATTACAACTCAGTCTAACATATACTCCTTAACATAGTTGGTGTACATATGAATTTAGTTGGTTTGCCACATTGAACTCTGTGGTTCTAGTGAGTCTGTGATACAGATGAGTTTTTTCTCTCTTTATTGACCCTTTGACTTTGAACTCATTAGTATGAGACATAACCTGTCTACAAGGTATTTCTAGTGACTAAGACTTGTAGTCATTTAGGATCATATTAGGTCTTGTCCAAGCCCATGTAGACTGTAGCATTGGTTATAAAACTTCCTTCTTTTTGTTTATCTGGGCTCCTCTATGTCTTTACTGAGTGCTGGCTTCTGTGACTCTACTTTCAAATTTTAAGAGAAATTCTCTCACTGCCATTAAAAGAAAAAAGAAAACAGTATAGAATAAAGGAGTCAATTTTACCCAAGCGCACATTCTAGAAATTAGGTATCCTGATGAGAGTAACATTTCTAGTAATCGGGTCATTTTTACCTCTCTGGTATGGATCCTAGTACAGCGACTTAGAAATAATAGGTGCTTAAAACATGTTTATTGGAATGAACTTGTAAATGTATTCATATTTTCTTTTGGATTATATGCCTCTTGAGGGTAAAAGCTATGTCTTGTTTCATTTTTGAGCTCTCTACAATGCTTTGCTCATATTAGAATCTTGGCAAACATTTAATTCGAATTTAGCAAGTAAGTCTGACAGTGATCAAATTGGGGAGGTGTAGTTCTTGGGCCATCAGATATGACTAGTGAGCTTCCACCTCTTTTTCACTCTGATTGATTAGTGTTGATTAAACATTCAGCAACAACGTCTCAGTGAGTCATTAAGTTACTGTATTTCATGCTCCTCCCACATTCAATATTTAGTCATAACATTTAATGGACCATAATACTAACAAATAAATATTTAAGACTTCTAATTTCAGCATGGTTTGCTTTTGAAAATTAACACTATGATTTTTAAATGTCAGTGAGATTAGTAGTCTTATAACTATCTTTCATAAGATGAATGTAACTCTTGGGTAAATACCAAATATATATATGCATATGTATATGTATTTCTTCAAAATAAATTAATTATGCTTTAATGTTACCCTTTGTTACAGGAAAGTTACCACAATGAAAATATTATTCTTCTTGGGAAAAAATGACTGCACTTTTGGTATTTGAAATGATTTACAAATTATTGTGATTAATTGTTGGTGCAGCTGGAATTACTTTGGTCATATTTTCCTCATGTAACAAGAGATATTTTCCAACTTATCTACTGAATGTCCATTGCTCTGTTGATGTGAATATCATAATTAGCAATTCAATATGTCTTCTTTATCTAGAATCAATTAATTATAGTATTTGGTAATGTGTTTGTATTACTCTGGGATGTTCTTCCTGCTTGATGAATAGTGGTGTAAAAAACAAAACAATTTATGTTTTTTTACATAATTTCTACTTATGTAGGGCCTTACAAAATTATAATATTTAACATGAATCTTAGAAGTCTGGATACTGATAATCATTTTTAAAAATAGAACTTTAAAATGTTTCTTGGTAGAGTTTCTAATATCTTCAAAGTTTAAACATCATATATTGATTCTTCAAATTAACTCATGTTTAATAAATTATTATTATACAGAAACCCCTACTCTCAAGGAACTCATGATCTAGTCAGTAAGATAAGCATAAAGTCAAAATGTCAACATCATGGTGAATACTCTTATTACGTTACTTAGGAGGAGAGAGGAGAGGTTAGACCTAATACCACTTATAAACAGGTTGGAGCAGAAGGGAGTGAGCAAGAAGGGAATAAGTTCAGAAAAATATAAAAACTGAGTTATTTCTTTAAAATGTTACCACATGGGGCTTCCCTGGTGGCGCAGTGGTTGAGAGTCCACCTGCCGATGCAGGGGATATGGGTTCGTGCCCCCGTCTGGGAGGATCCCACATCCCGCGGAGCAGCTGGGCCCGTGAGCCATGGTCGCTGAGCCTGCACGTCCGGAGCCTATGCTCCGTAATGGGAGAGGCCACAGCAGTGAGAGGCCCGCGTACCGCAAAAAAAAAAAAAAAAAAAAAAAAAAAAAAAAAAAAAAGTTACCACATGGAGAGTGTAAGGTTTTGTGTAACATCCCAAGCATAGGGAACAGCATAGGAGGCATACACAGCTTATGTTCCTTGATATACATTAATTCCTATAAAACCATGTTTCAGGATATACAGGAGAAAGAAGATTAGACTAGAGAGAGATGCAGGGTCAGACCACAAAGATATATCAAATCAGAGTTAAGTCTTTGCCTAATAAGAAACAGACAAGTTGTGAAGGTTTTTTTAAAAAAGAGTTGCACAATCAGTTAGAAAAATTTGTAGCATAAAGTTTCATAATTAGGAAAGAGAATCTTATAATAAATTACTCTACTGTTTTTACAACCTTTAAGCCTTATTAAATTTAAGTTAATTTTAACTCAAACATTACAAATTTTACAGCAGGTGATTTAAACTGTGGTCACATTTTATAGTAAGAAACTGAATCTAAGTGTTCCACATCTGTACACCCTGACTATTAGGTAGGCCCTTATTTCTAGAAAATTCCTTGTTAATCTTGATAATACAGAGGAATTTTTAGATATTTTCCCCGATTTTGGTAACTAGCTAAGGCTACTTCCTTCTATTGCAGTCTCTGGTATTTGGTTAACACCATAGGGATGTCTTGCTAACTGGTGTTCTATGGCTCCTCTGCTCATATGCCCAGTGCTACTTTGCTGGTTTTAGACCATCTTCCCCATTGCTGCTGTCTTTTCTAGACTGCTGATACCCAAGCAGTCCTCAGATGTGCTCACTCCATATTACCAAATTCTATCCCAGTTCTGTCTACCTTTCATTGAGAGGTGCAACAGCAAATCTGCTTGGGATCTTAGGGACAGTTATGTTTGCATGTGATAGTTATTTTCTTTCCAGAGTGATAGGGGTAGATTAGAATAGTTACACAGGTAGTTTTAGAAATCACACTAAAGGATTACAGATAGGGAAATTTAGGGAATCTGGGGAAACAACTGTTAAACCATTAACCTGTCCCCAAGTTAATGATCATTTGGGAAAGCTATCAGAATGTCATGAAAGGAAGCAGGCTTGCTCAACAATAAAGCCATAAATAAAAGCACAAGATATGCCCCAGGTCATTAAGTGAAAAAATGGGACCTGCATCCTGCTGGTTGAGGTCAGCAAGATAATGATCCTAAGGACATGCACTTCTGCACATAACAAGGACAGGAATATAAGGGAAAGGTGACATTTCAAAGTAGAAGACCCTCATTATAGTGAAACTTGAGATGATCTAACATATTTTAGTATATGTAAGCACCCTCCTGCTGATTTAAATAGTACCATGACAGTCTTGGTTTGACCACATAGGGTCAAAAACTCTCCCACTTGATGTGAAGGAGGAGCTAATAATGTAAGCCTGCCATCTATTCAACAAATGAGGGAGAAATTGATCTTGTTTCCCTCCCCACTTTTCCTTTAATTATAAAAATTAGTTCTCAGGGCAGAGCCCTCTTGCCTGTCAACTTGTATACCTCACAAACATCCTATATTAATAAATCTACTTCTTACCTATCACTTTACCTCTTGCTGAATTCCTTCTGTGCCAAGACATAAAGAACCTGAACTTCATTGAGTCCTGAGAAAAGTTGTGTGGTTTCAGTTGGAACATTGCGGGTTTGAGTCCCATCTGAGGTATGACTGCATTCAAGTCCCATGTGAGGTGTGGTTTCAAGAGGGCACAAACACTTAGAATGGTAGGGCTAGTCAGAGAATAAGCATAAGCTTGTGTAGTAATGCAGGCCAGGGAAGTGAATCTGCCTGATACTGGCAGTCTTGAGGTAGAAGGTAGATGAGCAGATGGAGTTTGTGAGGATATGCAATTGGAGCTTGTCTCCCCCTGACATTTCAAGAAAAACAATAAAGGCAGGAGCAGAGAGGAACTAAGCTCTGCTGGATTAAGAAGATAAGATGGCCATATCTTTCATTGAGTCAAGGAGACCTCCCCAACTTCACATGCACAGAAATCCTCCTGAGGGGTAAAAAAGAGAGGGGATGTTAGCCCATAATATCTGCTGTGATATGTTCTGTCAACCTCCCAGAAACCTCACACTGGAATTCATCTTGGCTGAAGGATGCATGCACACATCAAGAAGGGCCCTGAGTCAGATCAGATACGGGAACAAACAAGATGATTGGCTGACTTTAAGCTCCCAACATAACATCACTAAATGTGGAGTTGTGGAGAACATTATAGTATTGGCTCTGTCAAGTTGATATAAGCCCACTTCATCAAGTAACTGCCCACAGGCCAATCCTGATACATTATAACCCTCTGGACACAAACACTGGTTCAGAGTCAAGTACATAAATCCAAACAATGTTGATAAACACCATTGTGGATGTTTGCTACTGAAGCTTGTGAGGAGAAGGTCATACATGTCCCTCTGTGATGAAGACTGTGAGGAATATGTAAACATAGAGTTGCTAGTCACCACTTTTGCTACCATATGAAGAAAGTATGTAAAAATAAGGTGGAACAATTGTAGAGCCAAGAGGTGGAGAGAGAGAGTCCTGTTGGCAATTTGAGGCCATTGTTCTATTTTTACCTGGCCATATTCAGCCCTCTGGGACTTTCTAATTATATAAGAAAATGAATTCACTTTTCACACAAGCCAATTTAAGTCAGTTTTCTGTCACTTGCAAGCAAAATTAACCTTCATCTTAAAGAGTAAAGAATGTCTTAGAATAGGAAATTGATATTTTTGTTCTGAGATTGGAAATATTTGAAATCTTCAGGGACCCAGATAAACATGGTTAGGCTTTCCTTATATGGAAGGTGTGCATAAGAAAACCCAAAGTTTCCTTGGGAAGCAAAACAAGTGAGGAGACTGCAGAGCAAAAAGGAGACTGGCTTGGAACAAAAAACTCACAGAGAAGTATCACTCAAGGGAAGGGCCATGGGCTTTGTGTTTCTTGACATAAGAGTCTTCTCTACCCCTTTAAATCAACTGTATGTGCATATAGAAGAGGTGTGATGACAGTCTTCTAGGTGCTAAGCTCAATCTACTATGAAAATTCTATCCTTCACATTATTGAGAGAGTTATCTTTATGACTGAACATCTGATACTCCATCTGAAATGTAAAACGCTTTCATTATTTTAGTGGAGAAAACAAAACTCCTTTGCATGGAATGTCAGACCCTTTATAATTTCTTTTTGAACTTTAACCCTATTTCAGTTTACTCTCTTCTATATATCTTCATTCCCATAATTTTGAACTTCCTGGATCCCTAATAGACCTTGTTCACATATGTCTCTAGATATTTGTGTGCCTAAAAGGTGCTTACCCTATTGTTGACCTAGTTATACCTACTTACCATCTGTGTCTTAGCACAGTTTATCATTTTCTTTAAGAAGCATTTTTAGATTCCTCCAGAAGATATCCATGACTTCCTCCTCCATTCTCCTTTACCATGATATTTATCTCTCTATTGTGGCAATTAATAATTTGTTTGACTGTTCTCACTAGACTGGAAGGCCCTTGAATATGGGTTCCTATTGACTAAATCTCTTAAAAATGTACTAGAGTAAAGGATATTTGCAAATACAAGCAAAGTTGTAAGTTGTCTCAGACCTTAGAATAGCAGACTGATTCTGTTCCAGAATATTTATTGTCAGACATTCTTCAAGGAAGTAGAAATATTAGCATGACATGGATTATGCTCTTTACATTCTAGAGCAGAAGACAGGTAGAGAGGTAGATAGATAGATAGATAGATAGATAGGTAGATAGATAGATCCTTAAGGAGTATAGGAGGTGGGTACCAACTGCAATGATACCATAGGAGACATTTCATCTAGAACAGTTGCAGAAGGCTGCATGTAGAAAATAACATTTTAATTGAGTCTTGAAAGGTATATAGAAACTCTTCCAGAAGGAGTGGGTGAAAGGAAGAAAAATAAGCTCATTACAGACAATTTTACTGTACATGTAAAATCACAGTCAAACACAAAAAATGTAGTTCATTGTGTATAAGCAGATTGCAATGGCTATTGTAATAATATTTAGCCTAGTTTCTGGCATATAGTATGTGCTCAGTCTATATTTGGTGATGAATAAATGTAGGCTGCATGAGTAAGAGCAGTGGAAAGTATGTGCAAGGTAATTTGGTACCTAAATTGAAAGGGTCTTAATATGTTAACGAAGGAATTAGTACTTCATCCAGACTTAAGGCAGTATTTCTAAGTGGTTAAGACCAGTTGATAGTCAGACTGTTGGGTTTGCATGTTAGATACATTATATACCAGCTTGTAGCTGTAGGAAAGCCTAAACCTTAGCTTGTCCACCTATAAAATGGGGTTAATAATTTGTAGAGTTGCTGTGAGGTTTAGAATTAAAGCATTTAGTACAGAGCTTCACACATGTGAGTTTACAATGAAGGTTAACATAACATTACTATTAGGTTTTTATACCCTGGAAAGTTTTTGAAGAATGTTAAGGGAGAGAGTGACATGAGCAGGGTTTGTTTCTTTAAGATGCTACAGGGTTATTGGCATGCCAGGCTCGAGAGAAAGTCATTTTTCCTGATTTTTTTCTGACCTCTTTTGATTGGGAGGGAGGAAAAAAACCTCACAACTCGATGAAAAACATTGGTGATTTCAAACGGGCGAGAGGCATAACAAAGTATCAGTCAAGGTCTGGGACTAGATAATCATATATATCATTGCTTGAAGAGACTGCTTTAGACTTGGAGGAGGAACACAAGTAGCTTGGTAATGGGACTGAAGTAGGACCCTTAAGAATGAGAGTTAGAAAGGCTAGTATTAAATAGCAGGTTTAACTGGGTATAGGAGAACAGGCAAAGGGAACTAAAGAAAATGAAAAAAAAAATGGCTAAATGACAAATAACAGTTACCAGAGGAGGAAAATGCATTGAAATGTGTAACTTTCTCACTCTCTCTGTCCACTTCTAACTCTTTTAAGAGCAGTCTAAATTCTCATATACTGTCATTTAGGATAAATGCAGCCCCGGGTGGAGTGAATTTGGACTGAAGCCTGATTAAGAATGAGACGGGGAAGAATGGGAGAGCAGGTAGGGAGATTTCCAGCCCCTTTCTGCAATGTTGACTTGATTATTTTGCCGGTTAGTTGGTGTTTTGGTGCATGAGATAAACAAAGATCATTATTCTTAGCAACTACATGTCTACATCTATGAATCCCTTTGCACACCAATGAGATCTAGTGCCGCAGACCAGCCGGAGAAAGAGGATCTCACTGTCCAGGGTCAGAAGGGAAGGGGTAAGGAACTGAAATAGCACTGACGAATGGGGTCAGAAGGACCAAGACAACTGATGGTTGCAAGGCAAATTTTATTATGTTACAGTTGCAGATTATATAGACTAGAAAAAGGAAGGTTGCCAGTTGATGGTTTACATTATCTACAGACTATTTTGGCTCAAGGTTAACTTCCCTGGGAGAAAACCCATAAACCCAGAATCACCAAAAATAACCTGCACGTGCAGGGGGGAGACAGCTTTGTTTGTCTCATTTTACATTCTTTCTGATTTCTGGGCCCTGGTGATTTATCTCCCATGGAATGGAAAAAGGAGGGGAACAAGTAGGGACAGTCCCTTGGAGCAGCTGTGGCATGCCTGGCATGTCCGCAGCCTGCTCTCAAGGCTGACTGCTTCCCACAGGTCCCCCTTTTTTATTTTTTTAATTTTTGCTGCAAAATAATTCCATGAAGCTTAGTGCTGAGAGTAGTATATTGTTGCATGAGTATACGAAACAGACATGAGAAGATTACTCTCAATAATAGGCAAATTATGACCAGGGTAATAAATCCTGACAACCTTCCAGTAATCCAAGAGTGAGGGTTTAGCCACTTTAAATGATCCAGTAAAGTTTGAATTACATCTTCTCACGAAATATCATCAAGATGTGCATTTTGTATATCCTGAATTACAGCATTTAATTTCTTAAGATCAAGACTAATATTATTATTTGACCAAACACTCAGCAGATGCATTTTTACTTTTTCCCATTCCCAAATACAGTCATTGTACTTTTAAGGAGTAACACAAATCCATGTATACTTTGCATGACAAGCTAAAGGCATCCTCAATTTTAATGCTGCCATCTAATCTCCAATCCCCAGAATTGTGTTTTTAAATTCATCTAACTTGTTATTAATCTGTAAATATATGTGACTTTGTAAAGATAAAGCAAGACTGTTATTTTGAGATACCTGATTAGCAAAGTGACCATGATTAATACTCTGTGAAAGAGCAAGACCGGCAGTAGCCGCGGTAGCAGACAGAGCAGCCAAGGCAAGTAAACTTACTATTAGCCACCCAATAAAGCGTCTCCTTCTCTCCAAGGCTTTAGAGGAGCTCCACCCATGCTTGTACTCCAGTATCTTCATACCAAGGTTCTCTCAGATGTACAGGCACCATAACATATATGGGTTGCTTTAGTATAAGCACAGATTGTGTTCCTGCAGAAGGGAACATACAACTGCTAAAAATACAATTAACATAGCTAATATTATATCCTCCTTTGGAAGAATTACCAATGTTAATAGAACCAATCAAAAGTGTATATGGAGGAACAATACAAGTTATAACAGGTATATTGGAATAAGTTAGAGCCTGTTTCCATATATCCCAGTTCTTTTGAAATGTGATAAACCTATCTATGATGGGAATAGAAGAGATAAGAATTGACCCCTTGGTATGATCTATAGTACACCATATTTTGTTATTATTCCAAGATGCATTGCAACGTTCAAAATTGGATTCAGGAAAGTTAACGGTCATAAAAGGAGGAAATTGATTTTTGGATATTCTGTTAAGAATAGTAACCTTATGTCCAGCTATAAGTATCCCATGTCCTCCAAGTAAACGCTTCATACAGAAATAATTTCCTGAATTTTCACCTGTAACCTTGGCTATAGTAATAGCGGAATCCCTAAGTGGTGAGGTGTATGAGATTCGACCTCTAATATTAATAGGTTGGCCATCTTTATACCAAATGATGGTATCCTTAAGATCCTTTTGTCGGCTGGTAGCCGGGCATGTAAGAGTAATGTTGGTTCCTGTAAAATGAAGGATGCCTGGAGAGGCTGACAAACTAATTGATTGATCCGTTCCCTCATAAACATCTGTATGCTCATAACTAATAGCCTTTACACATCCAGTTTCCAGATTCAATGGCTAAGACAGACAGGATGGGTACTAAACCAGTTAGTATAATTTACAGACATATTGATTTGTTTTATATTCCCAATAAGAAGCCCATAAACAGTATCATTGTAAAATACAGGAAACTCTGCTTCAGACCAAGATATGGGTTGTAATAGTGGAGGATCAGGTACATAGGCCCAGTAAGTTGCTGCATTAACAGAGGGAACACATGAAATGGTTGCCTACATAGCCAAAAATAAAGTTACAGGTGTAACAGGATTATTCTGTTGTTTCACTGACTCTTGAGCTCATGAAACCAATTGTTTAATTTGTCCCCAGGTTGGAACATCACTCCTTTGAGTCGTCCTGGTAAGTGGTCTCCTCTTCTTCTTCTTTTTCTGAATCAACCCTGTCAAATTTTCGGGAGAGATGCAGAGCTTCTTCATCTTCTGAACTAGCTGTGAGCTGTGGCGAGCAATCTATTTGCTTGACTAAGTGCTCAGGAAGCCAGCGAGGTCCAGGCCCTGATCTGGGAAAGATACACATGTGACCACGTCCCCAAATCAACACAGGATCAGGGCCATACCAAGTGTTGGTTAACGGATCTTTCCAGAGGACCTCCAGAGATTGAGAAGCCAATCTTTGCTCAGACACCAACCTCTCCCCTGCAGAGCGGCTAAATTTATCAACAGTGAAAAAATTTAAAATAAACAAAACATGATTTATAAGGCTATGTGGTGTTGTTCTATATAATTCCCCCTTTTTTATTTTTTCAATAGTTAGCTTTAAAGATCTATTTGCACATTCTATAATACCTTGTCCTTGAGAGTTATATGGAATGCCTGTAATATGGGTAATTTGTAATGAATTACAAAATGTTGCAAAAGCAGCACTAGTGTAAGCAGGCCCATTATCTGTTTTTTTTTTTTTTTTTTTTTGCGCTATGCGGGCCTCTCACTGTTTGCGGAGCACAGGCTCCGGACGCGCAGGCTCAGCAGCCATGGCTCACGGGCCAGCCACTCCGCGGCATGTGGGATCTTCCCGGACCGGGGCACGAACCCGTGTCCCCTGCATCGGCAGGCGGACTCTCAACCACTGCGCCACCAGGGAAGCCCCATTATCTGTTTTAATAATTTTGGGAAGGTTCATGAAAGCAAAACAGTGTAATAAATTAGTGATAACATGTTTAGTAGCTTCTCTGGTCTGTGCTGTAGCACAGAGGAAACCAGAATAAGTATCAATAGTGACATGAGCAAACTGTAATTTCCCAAAAGTCGGGATATGAGTAACATCCATTTGCCATAAATGACTAGGTAATAATCCACGAGGATTAACACCATAATGTGGAACAGGAATGAGGTAAGCATTGTGAGCATTGCTTAACAATTTGTCGGGCGGCTTCACGAGTAAGGGAAAATTGTTTGCGTAATGTAGCCGCCGACTGACGGTGTAAAGCATGAGATTTTGGTGCTGCTTGTGAAGCAGTTTGATCATAACTTACCATAATATGAGGGGGTCCAGGACATGGACCATGAGTATCAACAGTATGAAGATAATGAATGCAATACATTAGCCATTCTTGACAGCATGACGAACGGAAAGGAGGAGTACGGTAAATTGGTACATGTCCTGCTTTAGGGAAAAGAGTTTGAGGAGGAGGAGTAACTTTAACTTTATTCTTGGGAGGAAAATGCACAGGATAAAGATCACGTTTAGATCGAGTTAAAACATCTGCAGTCGCATTAAGTTTAGTAAATGGGCCAGGCAAGTTAGAATGAGCACGGATATGCAGAGCTGCAACAGGACCATCGTGGGAACGAATAAGCTGTTAAAGCAAACGAAACGAGGATGATAATTCAGGGTCATTAGTATGTCCTATGGTCTCAGTCTCCAGAAGAAATAATAAGTTAATAAGATATTTACTATCAGAAAACAAATTAAAAGATATAGAAGACAAATGTTTAAAAGCCATAATGACAGCATACAGTTCAACACATTGAGCTGAAGTCAAGGAAGTTTGTGCAATTAGTTTTGTTCCATCGCCAATGATTACAGTAGCCATTCCTGAAGAAGAACAGTCTGTAAAAACCAAAGATACACGAGGAATAGGCTGTTGCCTAATTATAGAAGGAAAGACATAAGAGTTAAGTTTGCTGAATTGGATCCATTTATCAGCAGGGTAATGGCATTCCAAGGTACCTGAAAATCCTACAAGAGCAAGACCCCATTCATTACTATGTTGAAAAAGCCAATTTTGTTGACTAACTGAATAAGGGATAATAATTTGAGAAGGTCCTATACCTATAAGTTGTAAGCATCTAGTTCTACCTTGCATTATTAAATTACTAATAAGTTCATAATAAGGGTTAATAACTTTAGAGGGTGTAGTTTTCATATGAATCTATTCAATAATTCCAACAGTTTGCCATAAGATGGCAGTAGGCACATGAGGAGTTTGACAAATTATTAAGAAAATTGGAAGGTGAGTATGAATTCTAGTTAATTGTGTAGAACTGATAGATCTATTGACTATTTGTAAAGCTTGAAATCCTTCTGGAGTCATAGAGCATGAAGAAGAAGGATCTGAGTCACCTTTAAGAATATCAAACAAAGGCTGTAATTGAGCAGTAGTAAGTTTTAAGGAAGACCTTAGCCAATTAATATCTCCAAGTAATTTTTGAAAATCATTTAATGTTTTTAAATTATCAACTTGAATTTGCAGTTTTTGAGGCCTAATAGTAGTGTTATCAATATATTTTCCCAAATATAAAAATGGAGATTGTCTTTGAATTTTTTTTTGAGGCAATGACCAAGCCAAATGATTGTTAGGATTGTTGTAAAAATCTATGACTCCTGGCATAATAGTTAAACCTTTCATGGTGACACTACTTTTTCCCAATAATAGTCCAATCAAACCCTTGGATAAAGGTTCTGTTAGACCCAAGCGGTCTACGAGGGATTCCAACTCGCCCAAGAACCGCCAAGAGTCGAGAGCCGTTGCAACACGCAAGAGGTTTATTAGGAGCCGATGCACCGGGGTTCCCTGAACCTCACGCAGGAGGCCGATGGGGAACCCCTAAAAGCGGAATCACATACTTTTTATAGGTTTATTTACTCATAGGGCGGGTATATTCTCACAATGATTGGGTAAATGTGGTGACTTTTGAATTCATTGGCTTAGGAACTTTGTCCCACCTTCTGGCCGTTATAGTTGTCTGTTCATTGTGGCGGTTAGGGCGTATACCTGTTACGGGCAACTGGAAAATTACCCGCTGTCTGGCAAGTCCCCGTCAACTGAAAAACTCCAAGAATTGGTTTCGATAGGGAGAAGGAGTGGCGCACGATAGGGAGAAGAATTGGTTTCGATAGGGAGAAGGAGTGGCGCACGATAGGGAGAAGAATTGGTTTACGGGAACAAGTGAGGGGGTGGAAAGTCCCTAAAGGCCCCACATTCCCCCCCCTTTTTTTTTTTTGTAACTAATTCCAATCATGGGGTTCAGTTTCTTTTTGCGAGTTTTGGTATTGTTGCCTTAGCATTAAAACTTGTACCGTACTAATGCGTTCTCTAATAAAGGCTATCAGGCGATTCAGAATGCATGGTCCAAAAGTTAAAAGCAACAATAAAATAATGAGGGGCCCTAACAAGGTGGAAACTAAAGTAGTAAGCCAGGGAGATTTATCAATCCATGATTGAAACCATCCTTTTTGATTTTCCCTTTCCTGTTGTCTTTTGTCCAGGCGCTCCCTAAGTTTGTCCATTGTTTTGGTAATAGCCCCAGAATGATCAATATAAAAACAGCATTCTTCTTTTAGTGCAGCACATAGTCCGCCCTCCTTAAGGAACAGCAGATCTAATCCCTCCTGTTTTGCATTACCACCTCTGAAAGCGAGGTGAGGGATTCTTTTAACTGAGTTATGGAACTTTCTAATGCCCGGAGGTCAACATCTACAGCTTGCCTTAAGGCATCATAATAGTGGGGTTGTTTGGATGAGGGCTGTTGTACCCGTTCCTACCCCGGCTGCCATTCCTAGTCCTAGGAGTACAGCCAGGGTGAGTGTTATGGGTTCCCTCTTAAACCTTCCTCTGCCCTCATATTCATCTAGAAAGGATGAATCTGAATGATAAATGAGTCTGGGGACCAGCTGAACTAACACACAAAAATCGGTTGAAGCTTTAAGGACCTCTAAAGAAATGCAGGGGGTCAATCCTGTGTTACATGCCCACCATCCATCCGGAGGAGGGAGGAGATACCCTGAGCCCTGTGGGAGGCTTAAATTGGCACAAAGATGTCGGTGGGACGAGGGGGGCGTTCCTACACATGTACCGTTTCCTAATACTGAGGCCAGGGTCAATTTACTATTTCCTTCTTGTTTCCATCGACATTGATCTGGAGTGTTAACATTATTATAATTAGAATTATATCCTATAGCATCATAATAAGGGGGAGGAGCAGCATAGCAAAGCCAACATGATTTGGTAGCCTCCAGGTTTGTGGCATTTAAAACCTCAAAAGCCGCCTGGACCAATGAGAGCATTCGGTCCCGGGGGGTCTTGGGCTTGATTGTTATTCCTTTTGGCTCAGAAGTTTGGTTTCTTATCTCTGGTAACGCTGTGGGAGGGACCAAAGGTAGCAAAGAGTGCCCTATCTCAGGGTTGGGGCTTATAGGAACTGGAGTAGGGGTTTCAATTTTTAGTTTGATGGTCATTAGTAATCCATCATTATATCCTTCTTTATAAAACCTGATTCCCCATGAATGGCCATTTATCCAGTTTTTATCCTTTTTCCTGGTTCACTAAAAGAGATCTTAAGGGGATGGCACCATTTAGTACATTCAGGCCTATAAGTTTAAGGGGTTGGTTGGGTGTGTATAATTGGCTGTCACCTTAATAAAGTCCCAGCCAGAGGTGGGCTTCCAATAGGTGTCTCCTGTGGTTTCACACCCCCAGCTTTTACAATAAAAATGTTCCTTTCCCCCACATTGATAATTTAGGGACCTATGGCGATGAAATCCCGGGCATACATAAAAGGTAGGGTTGCTAAGTTTCTGTCGCGTACCCGAGTTTTGGCAGCCGTATTGGCCGGCCCGACCGGGTATGGATGGGGCATTTTGACGATCATGGGAGTGTGCTGTGTCCCAATTGGGAGCTCCTATGGCTAATTTACAAACATCGGGGAAAAGGTCTGGCCACCAGGTCCAAGGAGCAGCAGTATGGCTAACAGACCATATTACATCTCCAGTTTGGGAAATTACCTGCCAGGTTAAATGCTGGGGCAGGTGAGGACTAAAATTACTCACAGTCAGTAGGGGTAACAGAGTTAAAGTTATAAATCTGATGATCGCAGAAGCTTGAGCTTGAGCGGTTGCTGGTCTTTTGGGCTCGCCATTCCGATGTTGCAGATGCTGGTGCGGCCTTCACGTGTGAAGCGTGGATCCACGCAGCGATGCCGTCTACCTTTATAGCCGTGGGGGTGGTGAGCAGGACGATGTATGGTCCTTTCCACCGAGGCTCTAGAGTCTGGGTTCGGTGCCGACGGACGTACACGGAATCTCCGACTTGGAAGGGATGAGCCTCTGCTGGTGTTCCTGGTCGGTAAGCCTCTGCCAGCTGGGACCACACCTCCTTTTGGACCAACTGGAGTCCCAACAGCCTAGCACATAAGTCAGTGTTATTCTGGCAGTCAGGACTTAATTTCTCCCTTAGCGTAAAAAGAGGAGGTGGGGCCCCGTATAGTATTTCAAATGGAGTAAGATAATAGCGGGAGGGGGTATTTCTAGCCCGGAACAGGGCTAAGGGAAGGAGCACCGTCCAATCTGTACCGCCAGTCTCTATGGACAATTTAGTTAGGGTCTCTTTTAGAGTTCTATTCATTCTCTCTACCTGTCCTGAACTCTGGGGTCTATAGGCACAATGTAATTTCCAATCAGTCCCCAGGTATTTGGCCACACCCTGACTTACCTGGGCGACGAAGGCGGGACCATTATCTGATCCTATTACCTTTGGTGCCCCGAACCGGGGGAAAATTTCTTCTAAGATCTTTTTGGCCACCACAGTAGCTGTCTCCTTCTTCGTCGGGAAAGCTTCTACCCATCCTGAGAAGGTATCTATAAAAACTAGAAGATACCTGTTACCGTACCTTCCAGGGCGTATTTCAGTGAAGTCGACCTCCCAATAGGCTCCTGGGCGGTCTCCTCTGAGCCTTTTTCCGACCTCAAGTTTTCCTTTATGGGAGTTTACCTGTTGGCATGGAATGCACTCTCGTGCAATCTGCTCAGCTAATTTAGTTAGTCCAGGGGTATCATAACCTGTCTTGTGTAGTAGGGACATCATCTTTTTGGTTCCCAAGTGTGTCCATCTGTGAATCTGTTGTAGCATGGATTTTGCTTGTTGAGGAGATAATGTTCCTTTAGTTATGGCTGGGGTACTTGTTCCCCTATCATTTGGTTTCCCAGGACTCTCATCTGATAGTTCTAGTATGATTTCCCATAGAGCCACTTCTCGTGCCACCCTATCTGCCATGTTGTTGCCTCTTGTCACCGGGGTATTGTCCTTCTGGTGTCCGGGGCAATGAATGATGCTGACTTTAGTGGGGAGCATGAGGGCAGCTAGCAGTGCCACTATTTCTTCTTTGTTTTTAATTTCTTTGCCCGCCGAGGTGAGCAACCCTCTTTGTTGGTAAATGGCCCCATGGACATGGGCGGTAGCAAATGCGTACCTACTGTCCGTATAGATGTTTACCTTTTTGTTTTCTGCTAGTTCCAATGCTCTAGTCATGGCGATTAGTTCAGCCCGTTGGGCCGATGTCCCTTGTGGTAATGCGGCTGCCCAGATGACCTCTTTCCCGTCTACCACGGCAGCTCCCGCCCGACGCTTACCTTCCTCTAGGAAACTGCTTCCGTCAGTAAACCAGGTAACGTCGGCGTTGGGGAGGGGCTGATCCATCAAGTCTGGTCTGCTACGGTGTGCTGCAGCCAGTACTTCCTGACAATCATGGATGACGGTAGTGCTTTCCAGGTCAGGGTCGGGTAGCAAGGTGCCGGGTTGAGTCCTGTGGCTGAGGTAAACTTAATACGATCTGAGTTTAACAGCAGGGCTTGGTAATGAGTCATCCTGGCATTTGTTAGCCATCTGTCGGGTGGCTGGCGAATTACATTTTCTAATGCATGGGGGGCTGTTATCGTTAGGTTCTGCCCCAAAGTCAGTTTGTCAGCATCTTTGACCAAAGCGGCCACCGCGGCGATTATTTTTAAACAGGCGGGCCATCCTGCTGCCACAGGATCCAATTTCTTTGATAGGTACGCAACCGGGCGATTCCAGGGGCCCAGTTTCTGAGTTAGTACTCCCTTTGCGATGCCTTTATTCTCGGCCACGTACAGATGAAAAGGCTTAGTAACATCTGGTAGCCCCAGAGCCGGGGCTGATAGTAGGGCTCGTTTAATTCGGTCAAAAGCCCGTTGTTCTTTATCACCCCAAGCAAAAGGGATGCCATTTTTGGTCAGGGGATATAAAGGGGCTGCTAATTCAGCAAACCCCGGAATCCATAGCCTACAAAATCCGGCCGTCCCCAAAAATTCCCTAACTTGTTTGGGACTCTTGGGGGCCGGTATCCGGGCAACAGTGTCTTTCCTGCTTTCCGAAAGCCATCTCTGTCCTCCTTTTAACAAGTACCCCAGGTAACTAACCTGTCGTTGACATATTTGTGCTTTCTTTGCTGAAGCCCGATATCCCAATGTTCCCAGTTCTGTTAACAGCCTCTCGGTTCCCTTGATGCAGTCTTCTTGGGTTTCAGCAGCTAAAAGAATATCATCGACATATTGAAGTAGAGTTACCTGGGGATTGGATTCTCTATAAGATGCCAAATCCTGGTGGAGAGCCTCATCAAAAATGGTGGGGGAGTTCTTGAATCCTTGTGGCAGGCGAGTCCATGTCAGCTGGCCTGACATCCCAGAGGCTGGATCCTTCCACTCGAAGGCAAAGTAAGGCTGACTGAGAGAAGAAAGTCTCAGGCAGAAGAAAGCATCTTTAAGATCCAAAACAGTGTACCAAGTGTGCTGAGGTGGAAGAGTACTTAAGAGATTGTAGGGGTTGGGTACCGTGGGGTGGAGGTCCATCACCCGCTTATTTACCTCTCGTAGGTCTTGTACCGGTCGGTAATTATTAGTTCCTGGCTTTTTAACTGGCAAAAGAGGGGTATTCCATGCAGATTGGCACCTTACCAGGATCCCTAATTCCAGTAACCTTTGTATTTGAGGACGGATGCCATCTCGGGCTTCTTTACTCATGGGGTATTGGCGGACCGTTACTGGGGTGGCGGTTGTTTTAAGTTCTACCACCACAGGGGGCCGATATTTTGCCATTCCCATACCGGCAGTTTCTGCCCAAGCCTGTGGAAACCTAGTCATCCAATCCTGCATGTCAGCTTGTGGAGGCGAGGGTGTTTCATATATCCTGTGTTCATCTTCCAGTTTCATGGTCAAGATTTGGAGTAATCTCCCTTGGTTGTCAGTTATGGTGGGCCCTTCTGGTTGAAAGTGGATTTGGGCCCCCACCTTAGAGAGTAAGTCTCTACCTAGCAGAGGGTATGGGCACTCAGGTATGACCAAGAATGAGTGGGTTACTCGTCCCACCCCAAGATCTACTGTCCTTCGGGTGGTCCATGAGTACTGCTTATTTCCAGTGGCCCCTGGACCCATGACCTTTTAGTTGAAAGGGGGCCCTTTGAATGAAGGAGGACTGAGTGCTGGGCTCCGGTGTCCACCAAGAACTGGACGGGTTCCCCCTCCACTTTAAGAGTTACCCTGGGCTCGGGGAGAGGGTCCGAGCCCTGACTTCCCTAATCTTCCTCTTCCAATGTTAAGATTTTATCTCTGGTTGGCCTTCCCCCGTTCCTTTTTTTAGGGCATTCTCTTGCCCAATGACCTTTTTCTTTACAGTAGGCACATTGGTCCTTGTCTAATGGCCGCCTTCTATCCGTTGTTCGCCCTTCCTGTCTATTTCTGTCTCTACTGTTTCCTCCTCTGACTACAGTGGCCAGTATCTTACTCAAATGTCTTTCTTGCCTCTTATCTCGTCTTACCTCACGAGCCTCTTGTTCCTTCTGCTTTCTTTCTTCCCTTTCTTCCTCTGTCTCCCTCTTATTATATACCTTATCTGCCTCTTTTACTAAGTCCTGAAGGGAGAAACCTTGTAGGCCATCCAGCCTTTGTAACTTCTTTCTAATATCAGGGGCTGCCTGGTCAATAAAGGCCATTGCTATGGTGGCCTTATGTTCCTCAGAGGTTGGATCATAAGGAGTGAATCGTCTAAAAGCCTCCATTAAGCGTTCTAGGAACACGGTTGGCGATTCCTGGGGCCCCTGAGTTACCTTTCTTACCTTAGCCAAATTCGTGGGGCGCCTGGCCGCTCCATGGAGACCCGCCACCAGAGCCTGGCGATACATTTTCAGGTGCTCCTTACCTTCCAGGGTATTAAAGTCCCAATTCGGCCTGACGAGTGGAAAACCGGCATCAATCTCATTAGGCAACTGGGTAGGTTGTCCATTGGCGCCTAACACATTCTTTCTAGCCTCCAGGAGAACCCGTTGCCTCTCCTCAGTTGTGAGGAGAGTCTGGAGGAGCTGTTGACAATCATCCCAGGTGGGTTGGTGGGAGAAGACAAGAGACTCTATTAGAGCAGTAAGAGCCTGTGGGTTTTCAGAGAAAGTAGGGTTATGCATCTTCCAATTATAAAGATCTGCGGAGGAAAAGGGCCAGTATTGAAGGGGCCTATTCCCGTGGTTATCGGGGGGGCCATATTCTCTAAGGGGTAAAGCAGTAGAATCCGGGGAAACAGCCCTCCAGCTTCTGGTGCCCGCCGAGGGACCCCCCCTTTCCACCATAACAGGTGGCCCTACTGGTGTGGAGGGTTGTGAAGCTGGGGGTCCTAGGGGCGACATGGGATTTAGGGCCGGAGGATAAGGAGGTGGGGAATCTAGAAGAAGCAAATCAGACTGCAGGTCAGGATATATCGCCTTTGGCGGGTCCGGGGCAGCAGATGACTTTTCCGTGTCTGGGGTTTTCTTCAGGGCCAATATCTCCGATTGTGCTGGAGCGCATGCAGACGTGCCTGTTGAGGAAACAAAGGGCCGGACCCACGGAGGCGGGGAGAGAACTAGATCTTCCCAGACCAAGATATATGGTATCTGGTCTGGGTGTCCGTGGGGTCCTGTGTTAAAGACCCTAGACTTGACTAGCCCAACCTTATCTAACAAAAAAGATCCTTCGGGTGGCCACCCTGTCTGAAATGTAGGCCACTCAGAGGTACACAGCGTTTGCCATTTTCCTTTCCTTACTTCTACCGAAAGGTTGTGGGCCCTAGCCCTAACTTCGGTCCAGTGGCTTAGGGTAAGAGAAAGAGGAGTCGTCATAGTTTGTCCCATTGTCGTCCGTCAAAAGAAAGATAATAGTACAGAAAAACAATAAAATTTCAAAAGACACACATTGATATTGCCGCCGCGAACTTAAACCCGAAACCAACTCAAATTCAGATGGCAGCTTATATAACCTGCCAGAACCAGCCGCCGCGAACTTAAACCCGAAACCAACTCAAATTCAGATGGCAGCTTATATAACCTGCCAGAACCAGATGAAGGGGAGACAAAATTTGTTTCTCCTTCCAGATGGACCACCAGGGCGTCCCCCGGGGCCCGTGGACACCAGCTTTCGGCACGTCTGCCTAGCCAGGAGTCCAATACAGATTCCACAGCAAGCCGGTTCACACGGCTTTTTCCTAATGGCGGCTAGCAACAAACAAACGACAAACAAACAGACAATTGGGCTCGAGCCTACCTGATACCTCCGACTCCCGATGTTCTTGTGACCCGGGGGCGAGTGGGGATCCCGGACGAGCCCCCAAATGTTAGACCCAAGCGGTCTACGAGGGATTCCAACTCGCCCAAGAACCGCCAAGAGTCGAGAGCCGTTGCAAAACGCAAGAGGTTTATTAGGAGCCGATGCACCGGGGTTCCCTGAACCTCACGCAGGAGGCCGATGGGGAACCCCTAAAAGCGGAATCACATACTTTTTATAGGTTTATTTATTCATAGGGCGGGTATATTCTCACAATGATTGGGTAAATGTGGTGACTTTTGAATTCATTGGCTTAGGAACTTTTGTCCCACCTTCTGGCCGTTATAGTTGTCTGTTCATTGTGGCGGTTAGGGCGTATACCTGTTACGGGCAACTGGAAAATTACCCGCTGTCTGGCAAGTCCCCGTCAACTGAAAAACTCCAAGAATTGGTTTCGATAGGGAGAAGGAGTGGCGCACGATAGGGAGAAGAATTGGTTTCGATAGGGAGAAGGAGTGGCGCACGATAGGGAGAAGAATTGGTTTACGGGAACAAGTGAGGGGGTGGAAAGTCCCTAAAGGCCCCACAGTTCATAGATGCCTGTAGAGAGGGCCTGAGGACCCATTTCAGGAGTTAATACATATCGGGCGGAGGTACTGAGGTCCAGTCCTGTGCTTCCTGGTGTTGCTCTGGAGAGCAAGGATATTGTATGTTTTTATTCTTGGTTAATGTCTGATTCATAATTTGAGGAGGATACACAGACATTGCCCCTATTGTTTGTTGGGGCCGGGGAAGGCCCCAGGAGGAGTTTACCAACAGTGGTGTCCCATCCTTGTGGGCCACTGAGTGACAATCTTGTGCTCAATGTTTTCCCTTATTGCATTTAGGGCATAAACCAGGGATTTTCCAACCATCTGGAGGTTTTTGAGTAGGGAAGGAAGGACTAGGGTTAGAATTAAAAGATCTACATTCTCTAGCAAAATGACCTGCCTTTCCACATTTAAAGCAAGTCTTTGTTTTCTTTTGATTGTTTTTAAACCCCACTTTAGTTAATGCTGCAGCCATAGCAGCATCCTGTATATAAGCAAGCCCAATGTCTGCACAAAGGTGAATATAATCCTCCAATGTTCCCCGTTTTCTCCAAGATCAAATCACAGCCTGTCATGCATTATTAGCATTTTCAAAAGCAAGTTGCTTAACTACAATTATACCAGTGGGTCCATCCACAATGAGTCTCCCCACCGCCTGTAACAATCTATCTACAAAATCAGCATATGGTTCATCAGGTCCCTGTCTAATTTTTGAAAGATCCTCAGTTTTGTGTGTAGAAGGTAATTTCCTCCAGTCTTGTAATGCCAAATGATTTATTTGAGGATAAGCAACAAAGGGAGAAGTTAATTGATCTTGTAAATAAATATATTGTCCTTCCCCAATCAGCATATGATAATCAACTGGAATATTATGGGCAGCATTCTTTTCTGCTTGTTCAGCAGCCCGTTCATAAAAATCAGACTTCCATATCAAGTAATCTCCACCATTTAAACAAGCTCATGCAATAGACTTCCAATCAGTGGGGGGAAGAGCTTATCCTGCAATAGTGTCAACCATAGCAGTAGTAAAAGGAGCAGTGGGTCCATATTGAGCACAAGCAGATTTTAAATCTTTCAAAACTTTAAAAGGAAGAGCCTGATGCTCCCTAATAGCCTGTTGAGGATTATTAGGATCAGGTCTTTCTATGACAGGACAACAGAAAATAGGATCTTCTCGCTTTATTGCTCCTTGTACAGCACGCTGCAAGGGATTGAGCATTTTTACAGATGTAGATTTTTGAGGAAGACAGTCCTTACTAATTTGCAGCTTTTTCACTGACTTATCTATCATAGCCATTAGAAAATCATCCTCAGGATATTTCTCTATTTTATATTTAAAAGCCTCATCTGTTAAGTCAAAATGTTCCTCTTCATCTGAAATATTTAAATTAATTAGCTCTTTCGGTTTAGGAAGTGGTGATGCAGTAGCTGATAATACAGTCTTTTCTTCTGTCAGAGGCTTATGTTTTTCTGACTTTACATTCAAATCAACACTATCATGAGAAGAATCTAAACATATTTTTATCAGATTCCACAAACTAAATGTAACAACAGGAGTATGAGTAGGCCCTCGAGACTCAATAATTTTTAAAAATCTTCTCCAGCTTTCTGCCAGATTTCTATGTCAACAGAGCCGCCATCAGGAAACCAGGGAGATACACCATGGATATGCTGTAAAAATTCAGTCAACTGTGAGGTAGAAACTTTATTACCCCTAGCTTTAAGCATCGAAAGTAAAACCTGAGCAAATAATTCACACTCCTTTGAGCCCTTTTGCCCCATCTTATTTTACTTCTGACTATTGCCTTATGCCTCTATTAGTTTCACTTTTACTTGTGACCACACATATTTTGCACAAGCATTCTCTTACCTGCACTTTCTTTTTCTTTTAATTGCCTTCACGCTTCAGGTCCCTGTTCAGGTGCCACTTTGTCGCGGACCAGACAGAGAAAGAGGATCTCACTGCCCAGGGTCAGAAGGGAAGGGGTAAAGAACTGATATAGCACCGACGAATGGGGTCAAAAAGACCAAGACAACTGATGGTTGCAAGGCAAATTTTATTATGCTACAGTTGCAGATTATATAGACTAGAAAAAGGAAGGTTACCAGATGGTGGTTTACATTATCTATAGACTGTCTCAGCTCAAGGTTAACTTCCCTGGGAGAAAACCCATAAACCCAGAATCATCAAAAATAACCTGTACGTGCAAGGGGGAGACAGCTTTGCTTGTCTCATTTTACCTTATTTCTGATTTCTTGGCCCTGGTGATTTATCTCCCATGGAATGGAACAAGGAGGGGAACAAGTAGGGACAGTCCCTTGGAGCAGCTGTGGCATGCCTGGCATGTCCACAGCCTGCTCTCAAGGCTGACTGCTTCCCACAATCTAGTTGTAGGAATTTATAGTTCACTTGCAGCAAATAGAGTAGCACTTGGAGTAGTGTTGTCCAGGCTATTCCTTTGAGGTTTTGTGAGATATTAATATGTGGTCTGTGAAGAAGTGTTTCTGTGGTCCTATTAGTCCGGAAACAGTGAGTTAAGCAGAATGAGATCAGTTTAATCACTGTAGGACTTCTCAGATGCTTACTATGCCAATGTTTATCGTTAATCTCCTAGATGGAAGAGCTAGGCAGAGGGCAAGATTGCAGAACAAGGAATAAAGTGTTCTGCTCTCAATGTGATCAGTCTAGTGAGAAAGACAGAGAAGAGTAATCCGATCAGAGCAATAGTTTGCAAATACTTCTGCTGAGTGGAAAATTCTGCTTACCACTTAGTCAGTTCACTTATGCTATTTCACTTTCTCAAAGCCAAAATCGAACCACTGACTTTATCTCACTGCTACTTACTTCTTGTCTGGCTTGAGACATCAGGAATTGGCTTAGATATCATCATGTTCAATCTTAATTTTATAGCAGAGTTTTACTAAAATATTTGAGTAGGCCTAGACATTTCTATCATGCATAGCTTCCCAAGTTGTGCACTACATGAGTGCAAGGTGTCTTTCACTAGACTATGATGTGAATTGATTGTGAATAGCACCCCCAAAGTAATCTATGCAGCAATAGATAGTATACCTTATTAGACATAACAATATTTAATTTATTTTCCCCTAGAAGTGGTAGCTACATGTTCTAAGGGGGCTGAGAATAGTGATTAAAATGTAATAATCAAAAGAGTATAAATCTTAAAGCCTGAAAGGTATATTATGTCTCTAAAACACGTTTCATTATAAAATAAATTGCTAGGATGACTATGTTACAGTTATCTAGTAAAAACCTATATTATATCCCTAATTTCAAAACTTCATCTTCTCTAGTCAGTAATTAAAAACTAGTAGAAAAAGAGGGTGGGGACAGAGCAGAAGCAGTGAGTGACACTGAAGTATTTAGAAAGAGGATAGAGGCAAAGGAAAAACTACTCAGAGAACATCTAATGGAAAGCAGGTGTCAGAATAATAATGAAATATATATATGTATATATGTATATATATATATACATATATGTAAAATCTTAGGTTTATGTAGTACTCCTTAGTGAGTCATCTCATGTGGCTTGCTAAGTTGCAGAAAGAGTAGCACAGTAGTTTAGTTTTATAGGTGATAAAAGAATTGAGGAAAGGAAGTATTGTGTTTTCTGACACCCTTTGTGATTAATTTCCAGAATGTCTAATCTCGGCAGCATCACCCTTAAATCCCAGTCCCACACCTGCTTCAGCCATATGATCTGCTTCCACTTGACTTGTTGAGGTGTTCAAAAACATATTTAAATAGCTCCCAGGAATAGCAACTTTGTTCTTTATCTCACAATGAGGTTTACCTTCTCAGGTAAGACTTAGACCTTAGACGTTGGAGGGAATTTCACAGCATTGCCAGGTTGTTTTTCTTCCTTCACTTGATTTACTTATTTATCCTACTGGACTATGACTATGTTGAGCACAGGGAACTCTGTATTCCATCCTGAGCATCACTCATCTCTAACACAGTGCCTGTCTCATAGTAGACAGTCAATAAATAATTGTCGAGGGAGTAACAGTCATGGCGTCTCTCACCTATAATTTGAGAATCTCAGCTTCAGTCCCTGTAAGTTATTTCATTATGCCAGTTATGTTTCAAGCCCATTAGTACTCTACATGTTACAAAAGGCTATTTTAACCAAGATGGATGTTTGCACAGCTTCCTCACTCCCTGGGCAAGTGTGGAGTTTAACAACCCTAATACTCATTCTGAATCAAAACCAGGAATTCCTGTTTGCTTAGGTTCCAAGAGTAAATCTTCCTGTACATAGAAATGCATCATGTTGATGCTCTTGATGAGCAGGCTGCCCAGAACTTCATTGCGTTCTACTTGATCTATCAAGTAGATTATGTTTCTACTTGATCTATTGACCATGGAGGCTTGAAAATAAACAGCTTTGCCAACTCCACATAACTGGTTTAGAGGTTGGGAAACCAGGAAAGCTTTGCACAACGCTAAGAGCTGGCACAGGGCTTGGAGTTTTGAGTAAGTTTCTGCAGTTGGCTTCAGGAGGGGAAAAAGAAATCTGTATTCTAAAATCAGAGCAGGAAATTAGACCTTGAATTCAATCAGTGTGTTTAGGGAGCACTCACCATATGCAAGTAATCAGATGGCACGTTATAAGAATGAGAGGGAAGTGGATGTTAATGTTACCGAATCTGAGCTCTTACCCTTGTCACGTAACAGGCCAATAACTTGAGAGATGATGTGTTGGAGTAAGGAATAGTGGTTTTAGTTGGAAAGCCAGCAGGCCAAGAAGATGTTGGACAAGTGTCTCAAAAAACTATCTTACCAAAATTAGAATCATATTTCTTTTAGAGTAAAAGAGGAGGGAGTGTGGCTGGTTGTTGCAAACTATTTGGTGGCAGTCAGATCCTGGAGGGGAAGTGATAACCCTTTGTTCTTGCAGCTGTCCAGGAAGGTCTAGTCATGCTGTTCCTGTAGACCTCCAACAAGATGAATGTTATTCTCTGTTCTACAACTTTTTATCTCTGCATGAATGAAAAGTGTTATACCTTTAAAGGTCAAACCTGGGAGAGAGCCTTGAGAAGGGTCTATTATGTATATTTTAGGCTATAGGGAACATTCTTTTACAAAGGTACAGAGTCAGCATGACCAAGCACAGGCAACAGGCACACAGATTGGAGCTAAAGGAATAGATCAAATATGGAGTCAGCTTTCTTCTTCTCTATTACATTAAGGCTGACTCTACCATTTGAGCAAGTCATCTGACCTTTATGATATCAAATTTCTGAATAATTTCTGTATCTATGATAAGGATATGGTGACAGAAAAGATGACTTGATAGAAAGGGAAGTACTATTATTGGAATGAAATAAGCCTAGATCCCATTCATAAACCTACAAAGCTCCACCTGTGAAAACTAAAAATGTTACTCAGCCTTGATTTGATTTCTTCATCTATAAAGTGGTAATAATACTACAGGTTAGCCAGAAATAATAAGTTTGATAGTCACGTGGCAACATATATAGAGCTCAGACATTTAACACTGAATGAGGAAAGCAAGAATCAGAATACACCTAATGTGCTCTCTCCGTGTGTGTATGGTGAAAATTGGAGCAACACCCTTTAAATGGACTAGAGTGAAGGTCTATGGCCGAGGAGGGGAAAGGAGTGATAAAAATAATGAAAACAAAAACAAAAGAATCATCTGACATGGACCATAGATAATTATACTCCTGAACTGAGTAGCATAATTAACTCAATTCTGTGGTCCATGAAGGGGAAAAAATAATCATGCAAATAAATATATAACTACAAATCATAATAACTGATGTGAAAATAAGAAAAATATGTTATTATTAAGAAGAAGGGGAGTAGGGGAGCTCTAACATAGATGTTAAATTGAGCCAGGTGAAAGTGGAGGAAAGGACATTTCAGATCACAGAAACAGCCTGTACAAAGTCCATGGTCCTCTGAATAGACTGATGCATTCAAGGGACTGAGAGAGCCACAAGGCTGGTGTATGAGAACCAGAGTAATTAGAGTGAGCCTGAAATGATAGACAGAAGCTAAGCTATGCAAGGCCTTTTGGACCACATGTAAAGGTTGCATTTTAACTTAAATACAATAAGAAGCCATTAAGGGGGTTTAAATACAGAGGCTGGTGGATAGTAATTGATTTGGTAGGAAGAGAATGTATGTGGCATGCTCAGATTTTTGTTAAAAATTCTACCTGCTGCCAGGGAGCCCAAGTGGATGTAGATAGATCTATTAAGAACTTTCTTGCAGCAAACCAAATGAGCCATAAGAGTGGTTTGGACAACAGTGTAGGCAATGGGAATGTAGAGAAGTAATTTTTTGGAAAGATACTTGGAGATAGTATCAACAGGTCACGTAAGAGCAATATGTCTTTGACATGGATTATAAATATGTTCAAATTATTTGCCACTCCTTTTTTGTTGCAGGATTATACACCCCTTTCTGGGATGTATTAACATCAGAAATAGTCATGGTACTTTTACTTTAGACAGATAATGTAAATTTAAGTATTATGTGTCAATTCTAGGTGGAAGTTATGAGGCAGAGGATGCTTTGCTACACTTTTTGTTTCCTCTGACATGAGACTAGCAATGCCCCAGAGAAAGGATGCGGCAACAACCTGGATCTACAAAGTTACAGTAATCAAAACACCATGGTACTGGCCCCAAAATAGCCACATTGATCAATGGAAGAGAATACAGAGCACAGAAATAAACCCACACTCTGAAGGTCAATTAATCTAAAACAAAATAAGCATGAATATACAATGAAGAAAGGACAGTTTCTTCAATAAGTGGTGCTGGGGAAACTGGAAAGCTACTTATAAAAGAATGAGATTAGAACATTTCCACACACCATATAGAAAAATAAACTCAAAATGGATTAAAGACCTAAATGTAAGAGCTGAAGTCATCTAGAAGAAAACATAGAACACGCATTGACATAGATCATAGCAATATTTTGGGAGGATTTGTTTCCTAAGGTAAAAGAAATAAAAGCCAAAATAAATGTAATCTAATTAAATAAGCTTTTTCATGACAAAGGAAACTATCAACAAAACAAAAACACAACCTACTGAATGGGAGAAAATATTTGCAAATGATATGACTGATAAGGGGTTAATATCCAAAATATATAAACAGCTCATACAACTCAATATCAAAAAAACAAATAACCCACTTTAAAAAATGGGCAAAAGACCTGAGTAGACATTTTTTTTCAAAGAAGATATACTTATGGTCAACAGATACATGAAAAAATGCTCAACATTGCTAACCAACAGAGAAATGAAAAACAAAACCACAATGAGGGATCACCTCACACATGTCAAAAAGGCTATCATCAAAAAGATTACAAATAACAAGTATTGGTGAGAATGTGGAGAAAAGCTAACCCTAGTACACTGATGGGTGGGGGAGGGTTGTAAATTAGTGTTGCCTTTATGAAAAACAGTATGGACGTTCCTCAAAAACTAAAGGTAGAACTACCGTATGATTTAGCAATTCCATTACTGTGTATATATCTGAAGAAAATGAAACCACTAATTTTAAAAGCTACGTGCACCCAACGTTCATTGCAGCATTATTTACATTAGCTAAGATATGGAAGCAACCTATGTGCCCATCAACAGATAAATGTATAAAGAAGATGCGATACACACATGTGCATGCGTATGTGAGCATGCGCGTGCGTACGCACACACACACACACACACACACACACACACACACACACACACACCACAATGGAATATTACTCAGCCATAAAAAAGAATTTAATTCTGCCATTTGCAACAACATGGATGGACCTGAAGGGTATTATGCTAGCTAAGTGAAATAAGTCAGAGAAAGACAAATACTATATGTTTTCACTTATATGTAGAATCTAAAAAATAAAGTAAATTAATGAATATAACAAAACAGAAACATACTCATAGATACAAAGAAGAAATTAGTGGTTACCGGGGGTGGAAAGTGGTGGGAGGAGGGGAAAGATAAGGGAAGCAGGTTAAGAGATACAAATTACTAGGTACAAAATAAATAAATACAAGGATATATAATATTATACAACATGGGGAAATATAGCCATTATAATAACAAAATGGAGTATAATCTATAAAAATATTGAATGACTATGTTGTACACCTGAAGCTAATATAATAGTGTAAATGAACTATACTTCAGTTAAAACAAACTTGATTGTTTGGCTGATTATGGTATTCAAATTTGTTTGTCTTCCAAAAGGATCTCATAAAGAACTGTGCATGAAATGAAGTTACAGAAGACCAATACAGTCTCTGGGAGAGGGAACACTGAAAAGGGTAGCCTTAAATGGAGGATTTGGTCTCAAGATACATGACATAATATAACTTCTGTTCTGGGTGGGCCTCCAATGATGTCTGGAAACTCTTTCACTAGACCTTGGTTTCCTCCTTCTGCTCTTCACTCTGAATCTTTTAAACATTTTTTGTTTTACCCAGCCATCAACTCTCCTCTCACACCTTCCTCACTCTCATCAGAAGACCTTGCCTCCTACTTCTTTGGGAAAATACCTATAGAACTTGAGTTTCTGAATAATAGTCCCTCTGGTCTGAAATGCATATATCCTTTAAACTTTTCTTTCTTCTTTCTAGTCCAAAAGAAGATATTGACATTTTCTTTCTAAAGCTGATGCCCTATCTATGTTTGCGACTTTTCCTTTCTTAAGTATTACTCCATCAATCATTCTGTCTGTTAGATATTTCAGACCTCCTGCATTGACTTCTTCCTGGGGTGCTACAGACATGTTCAAATATCTGTTATCCTTTAAAAAATCAGAATAAAACCTTGTCTCAACCCGGTTCTCCCTAAAGTTATTCTCTCTCTCTCTCTCTCTCTCTCTCTCTCTCTCTCTCTCTCCTTTTCTTTCCAGGTTCCTTGAAAGTCAATACTTTTTTTGTGGATGAAAAACGTTGCCTGCATGTCAGTAAACAAAGGATGTTGCAGCCAACAGCCACTGTATCCATCCACAACTCTGCATCCTGTGGGGTTTCAGGGTGTAGAAAAGCAGGATACTGGCCTTAGTTAGTTAAGGTGCATATCAAAGGAATTATTTCAATGAGCACAAACTCTTGCATCTTCCCATACATAAAAAAGTGCTAAATTCATTAACTTGAGATGTCTGGCTTTCTTTAACAGTAATCTTTTGATATTTCCACTACTTGATTTTTGTTAAAAACTCCTATATATTCTGGTACCTCCCTCACCTTGGCGATCTGGGGGGAAGTCCTCAGAAAATCCACCGAATAAAACATAATTCTCATTTTAGGCTGTAAATTGTTTTTCAATCAACAGTTTCTATATATTTCTCTCCTACTCTTTTTTTAAACCACTGCATTTTAGCCTTTACTCCAATGACTTAGTTGAAACTGTTTTTTAATAGGCTATTAACAACCTCTAATTATTGAGCTCACTAGCGTATCCTTTCTGGATTTTCTATTGCATATTATGCTATCGAATAAATCCTCCTTGAAAACATGTTTTCCCTTGGCTTTGGTAGCTTTACTCTTAGTTTTCTTCCCATTTTTGTGACAGTCATTGCCTTCTTTTGACTCATTTCTCTTTGTTCAATTATTTAAATAAAAATATTTAAGATATACTTTCTCTTTTTTCTCTTTGCCCTGGCCAAATAATCAATTTTTGTAATGTTAATTATCTCACTTTTGTTTAGATAATTTACGAAGGTTTAACAATAATTTTAACTGCTCCAAGCTCTAAGCTTAGTCTCTTTTTGTATTCTTATGCCAAAGTCATCTCAAACTCAGTGTATACAAATCTTAAACTTGCTATGTTCCCTTCTAGCTTGCTGTGTAGGTTTTCTGCATCCAAATCAGAACTAGATAGGTCATATCTCTACTTGAAAACCTTACCACCTTAAATTTTTTGCATTGCTGGGGCAGAGACTTTTTTAAAAAAAAAATATTGGAGTATAGTTGCTTTACAAAGTTGTGTTAGTTTCTTCTATACAGCAAAACAAATCACTTATACATATACATATATCCACTCTTTTTTAGATTTCCTTCCCATTTAGGTCACCACGGATCATTGAGCAGAGTTCCCTGTGCTAAACAGTAGGTTCTCATTAGTTACCTATTTTATACATAGTACTGTATATATGTCAATCCCATTCTCCCAGTCCATCCCTTCCACTTCCCCCCTTGGTAACCATGTTTGTTGTCTACATCTGTAACTCTATTTCTGCTTTGCCAATAAGTTCATCTGTACCATTTTTTTCTAGGTTCCACATATAAGCAATATAATATGATATTTATTTTTCTCTTTCTGACTTACTTCACTCTGTATAACAGTCTCTAAGTCCATCCACATCTCTGCAAATGGAATTATTTTGTTCCTTTTCATGTTGAGTAATACTCCATTGTATATAGGTACCACATCCTCTTTATCCATTCCCCTGTCAATGGACATTTAGGTTGCTTCGATGTCTAGACTATTATAAATAGTGTTGTAATGAACACTGGGGTGCATTTATCTTTTCAAATAATAGTTTTCTCTGGATATATAGCAAGGATTGGGACTGCTGGATCATATGGAAACTCTATTTTTGTTTTTTTAAGGAAGCTCCATAATGTTCTCCATAATGATTGTACCAATTTACATTCACATCGGTGGTGTAGGAGGGTTCCCTTTACTCCACACCCTCTCCAGCATTTATTGTTTGTAGATTTTTTGATGATGGCAGTTCTGACCACAGTGAGGTGTTACCTCATTGCCGTTTGATTTGAATTTCTGTAATAATTTGGATGTTGAACATCTTTTCATGTGCCTCTTGGCCACCTGTATATCTTCTTTGGAGAAATGTCTATTTTTTGATTGGGTTACTTGTTTTTTTGATATTGAGCTGCATGAGCTGTTGGTATATTTTGGAGATTAATCCCTTGTCCATCTCTTCATTTGCAAATATTGTGTCCCATTCTGAGGGTTGCCTTTGTTATTTTGTATATGGTTTCCTTTGCTATGCAAAAGCTTTTAACTTTAATTAAATCCCATTTGTTTACTTTTGCTTTTATTTTCATTACTCTAGGAGGTAAGTCAAAAAAGATTTTGCTGCTATTCATGTCAAAGAATGTTCTGTGGGACAGAGACTTTTATCCTGGGCACAAAGCTTTACTATGTTCCCCTGTGCCCCTTTCAGGTAGATATATAGTCTTGTATTTTAACCAATAGAATATGGATAGAAGTAAAGTGTCCTATACCTAAGACTGGCTCATAAAAACATTATGTACTAATCTTTTACTGTCTCTTTTTTTCTCCCTCTGCTGGGTAGGTGTCAATGTCCAGGAAACTGAAGATTGGCAGAACCTATTTTAGTCTGAGCCCCAACATAATTGTGCAGAGCAAAAGATCTTCCCCCACCACTAATCTAGAACACTTAGTCAAATGTAACAAATCCAATGAATAGACTTCTATATTTTTTTTAAAAAATTGGGGTATAGTTGCTTTATAGCGTTGTGTTAGTTTCTGCTGCACAAAGAAGTGGATCAGTTGTATGTATACATATGTCCTCTCCCTCTTGGACCTCCCTCCCACTCACCCATCCTACCCATCTAGGTCACCACAGAGCACTGAGCTGAGCTCCCTGTACTTTACAGCAGGTTCCCCCTAGCTATCTATTTTACACATGGTAGTGTATATATGTCAATCCTAATTTCCCAATTTATGCCACCCCCTTCCCACCCATGTTGACATGTCCATTCTCTACATTTCTATTCCTTCCCTGAAAATAGGTTCATCTGTATCATTTTTCTAGATTCCATATACATGCATTAATATATGATATTTGTTTTTCTCTTTCTGACTTACTTCACTCTGTATGACACTTTTTAGGTCCATCCACGTCTCTACAAATTACCCAATTTCATTCTTTTTTATAGCTGAGTAATATTCCATAGTACATATGTACCACATCTTTTTTATCCATTCTTATGTTGATGGACATTTACGTTGTTTTCATGTCCTGGCTATTGTAAATAGTGCTGCAATGAGCATTGGGGTGCATGTGTATCTTTGAATAAAGGCTTTCTCTGGGTATAGGCCCAGGAGTGGGATTGCTGGGTCATATAGTAGTTCTATTGTTAGTTTTTAAGGAAACCTCCATACTGTGCTCCACAGTGGCTGTATCGATTTACATTCCCACCAACAGTGCAAGAGGGTTCCCTTTTCTCCACACCCTCTCCAGCATTTATTGTTTGTAGATATTTAATGATGGCCATTCTGACCAGTATGAGGTGATAACTCATAGTTGTGATCTGCATTTGCCTAATAATTAGTCATGTTGAGCATCTCTTCATGTGCTTTTTGGCCATCTGTATGTCTTCTATGGAGAAATGTCTATTTAAATCTTCCCCCACATTTTCTGATTGGGTTATTTGTTTTTTTTTTTTTTTTTTTTTTTTTTTTATATTAAGCTACGTAAACTGTTTGTATATTTTGGAGATTAATCCTTTGGTTGTTTCATTTGTAGATATTTTCCCCCTTCCTGAGAGTTAACCTTTTGGTTTGTTGACGGTTTCCTTTGCTGTGCAAAAGCTTTTAATTTTCATTAGGTCCCATTTGTTTATTTTTGTTTTTGTTTTCATTACTCTAGGAGGGGGGTCAAAAAAGATCTTGCTATGAATTATGTCAAAGAGTGCTCTTCTTATGTTTTTCTCTAAGAGTTTTATAGTGTCTGGTCTTACATTTAGAGTTTTTTGAGTTTATTTTTGTGTATAGTGTTAGGGAGTGTTCTAATGTCATTCTTTTACATGTAGCTGTCCAGTTTTCCCAGCATCACTTATTGAAGAGGCTGTCTTTTCTCCATTGTATATTCTTGCCTCCTTTGTCATAGATTAGGTGACCATAGGTTGGTGGGCTTATCTCTGGACTTTCTATGCTGTTCCATTGATCTATATTTCTGTTTTTGTGCCAGTACCATACTGTCTTGATTACTGTAGCTTTATAGTATAGTCAAGTCAGGGAGCCGGATTCTTCCTGCTTTGTTCTTCTTTCTCAAGGTTGCTTTGGCTATTCGGGGTTTTGTGTTTCCATACAAATTGTAAAAATTTTGTTCTAATTCTGTGAAAAATGCCATTGATAATTTGATAGGGATTACATTGAATCTGTAGATTGTTTTGTGTAGTATAGTCATTTTCACAATATTGAATCTTCCAGTCCAAGAACATGGTATATCTCTCAATTTGTTTTAGTCCTCTTTGATTTTTTTCACCAGTGTCTTACAGATTTCTGAGTACAGGCCTTTTCTCTCCTTAGGTAGGTTTATTCCTAGGTATTTTATTCCTTTTGTTGTAATGGTAAGTGGGATTGTTTCATTAATTTCTCTTTCTGATCTTTCATTGTTAGTGTATAGGAATGCAAGAGATTTCTGTTCATTAATTTTTATACTACAACTTTACCAAATTCATTGATTAGCTCTAGTAGTTTTCTGGTGGCATCTTTAGGATTTTCTATGTATAGTATCATGTCATCTGCAAACAGTGACAGTTTTACTTCCTCTTTTCCAATTTGGATTTCTTTTATTTCTTTTTCTTCTCTGATTGCCATGGCTAGGACTTCCAAAACTATGTTGAATAATAGTGGCAAGAGTGGACATCCTTGTCTTGTTCCTGATCTTAGAGGAAATGTTTTCAATTTTCACCATTGAGAATGATGTTGCCTGTGGGTTTGTCATATATGGCTTTTATTATGTTGAGGTAGGTTCCCTCTATGCCCACTTTCCAGAGAGTTTTTATCATAAATATATGTAGAATTTTGTCAAAAGTTTTTCTGCATCTATTGTGTTGTTCATATCGTTTTTATTCTTTAATCTGTTAATATAATATATCACATTTATGGATAGATATTGAAGAATCCTTCCCTCCCTGGGGTAAATCTCACTTGATCATGTTTCACAATCTTTTTAATATGTTTTTGGATTCAGTGTGCTAATATTCTGTTGAGGGTTTTTGTGTCTATGTTCATTAGTTATATTGGTCTGTAATTTTATTTTATTTTTTGATATCTTTGGTTTTGGTATCAGGGTGATGGTGGCCTCATAGAATGAGCTTGGCAGCTTTCCCTGCAATTTTTTGGAAGAGTTTGAGAAGGATTTGTGTTAGCTCTTCTCTAAATATTTGATAGAATTCACCTGTGAAGCCATATGGTCCTGGACTTTAGTTAGTTGGAAATTTTAAAAATACAGTTTCAATTTCATTACTTGTGATTGGTCTGTTCATATTTTCTATTTCTTCCTAGTTCAGTTGGAAGGTTGACTTTTCTAGTAGTCTCTTATGAACCTTTGTATTTCTTCAGTGTCAGTTGTAATTTCTCCTATTTCACTTCTAATTTTATTGATTTGAATTCTCTCTTTTTTTTTCTTGATAAGTCTGGCTAAAGGTTTACCAATTTTGTTTATCTTTTCAAAGAACAAACTTTTAGTTCCATTGATTTTTGCTATTGTTTTCTTCATTTCTATATCATTTACTTTTGCTTTGATTTTTATGATTTCTTTCCTTCTTCTAACTTTAGATTTTATTGTTCTTTCTCTAGTTGCTTTAGGTGTAAGCTTAGGTTGTTTATTTGAGATTTTTTCTTGTTTCTTGAGGTAAGACTGTATTACTATAAACTTCCCTCTTAGAACTGCTTTTGCTGCATCCCATAAGTTTTGGGTTATAGTGTTTTCATTCTCATTTGTTTCTTTGTATTTTGTTTCTTTCCTCTTTGATTTATTCAGTGATCTCTTCATATTTAGTAGTGTATTGTTTAGCTTCCATAGGTTTATGTTTTTTACAGTTTTTTTTCCCTGTAATTTATTTCTAATCTCATAGTATTGTGGTTGGAAAAGATGTTTGATGTGATTTCAATTTTCTTAAATTTACCGAGGCTTGATTTGTGACCCAAGATATGATTTATCCTGGAGCATGTTCTGTGTGCACTTGAGAAGAAAGTGTATTCTGCTGCTTTTGGATGGAATGTCTTATAAACATCAATTAGGGCTCTCTGGTCTATTGTGTCATTTAAAGCTTGTGTTTCCTTATTAATTTTCTGTCTGAATGATCTATCCATTGGTGTAAATGGAGTGTTACAGTCCCCCATTATTATTGTGTTACTGTCAATTTCCCCTTCTATGGCTGTTAGCATTTGCAATATGTATTGAGGTTCTCCTATGTTGGGTGCATAAATATTTACAATTGTTATGCCTTCTTGGATTGATCCTTTGATCATTATGTAGTGTCCTTCCTTGTCTACTGTAATAGTCTTTATTTTAAGGTCTATTTCATCTGTTATGAGTATTGCTACTGCTGATTTCTTTTGATTTACATTTGCATGGAGTATCTTTTTCCATCCCTACACTTTTAGTCTGTATGTGTCCCTAGGTCTGAAGTAGGTCTCTTGTAGACAGCATATATATGGGTCTTGTTTTTGTATCCATGCAGCCAGTCTGTGTATTTTGTTTGAAGCATTTAATCCATTCCCATTTAAGGTAATTATTGATATGTATGCTCCTATTACCATTTTCTTAATTGTTTTGGGTTTGTTTTTGTGGGTATTTTTCTTCTCTTTTGTTCCCTGCTTAGAGAAGTTCCTTTAGCAGTTGTTGTAAAGCTGGTTTGGTGGTGTTGAATTCTCTTAACTTTTGCTTGTCTGTAAAGGTTTTGATTTCTCCATCAAATCTGAATGGGATCCTTGCTGGGTAGAGTAATCTTGTTTGTAGATTTTTCCTTTTCATCACTTTAAATATGTCCTGCCATGTGCTTCTGGCCTGAAGAGTTTCTGCTGAAAAATCAGCTGATAACCTTATGAAGACTCCCTTGTATGTTAATTTTTCTTTTCCCTTGCTGCTTTTAATATGTTTTCTTTGAATAATTTTTTGTTAGTTTGATTAGTATGTGTCTCGTCATGTTTCTCCTTGCATTTATCCTGTATGGCACTCTTTGCGCTTCCTGGACTTTAGTGGATATTTCCTTTCCCATGTTAGGGATGTTTTTCACTATAATCTCTTCAAATATTTTCTCAGATCCTTTCTCTTTCTCTTCTTCTTCTGGCATCCCTATAATTCAAATGTTGGTGCACTTAATGTTTCCCAGAAGTCTCTGAGCCTGTTCTCATATCTTTTCATTCTTTTTTCTTTATTCTGCTCCTTGGCAGTTATTTCCACCATTCTGTCTTCCAGCTCACTTATTTGATTAGTTCTTCTGTCTCAGTAATTCTACTATTCATTCCTTCTAGTGTATTTTTATTTCAGATATTGTATTGTTCATCACTGTTTGTTCTTTAGTTCTTCTAGGTCTTTGTTAAACATTTCTTCTATTTTTTTGATCCGTGCCTCCATACTATTTCTGGTTTGGTGGTGGATGATTTTGGATCATCTTTACTATCATTACTCTGAATTCTTTTTTTAGTTGGTTGCTTATTTCCTCTTCATTTATTTGGTCTTGTCAGTTTTTACTTTGCTCCTTCATTTGTAACATTTTTTTTTGTCATCTCAGTTTTTTGATAGGTGGGGCTGTGTTCCTGTCATGCTGTTTGTTGGCCTATGGTGTCCAGCACTGGAGTTTGTAAGCAGTTGGGTGGAGCTGGGTCTTGGTTCTGAGATAAGGACCTCTGGGAGACCTCATACTGATTAATATTACCTGGGACCTGAAGTTCTCTGTTAGTCCAGCAGCTTGGACTCAGGGGTCCCACCACCGAAGCTCAGGCCTGACTCTTGGCCTTGGAACCAAGACCCCAAAAGTCACGTGGCATTGCGAAGAAAATGTTAAAAACAGGCAACAATCAGAAAAGAGCAGAACAATAACAAATAATAAAAATAAATTTAAAAATAAATTAGAAAAATAACATTAAAAATGACACAAGAAAACAAAATAGAACCCCAATAACAAAAAAAATTTAAAAAAAATAATAAAATTAAAAAAAATTTTTAAATAAAAGATAAGAAAAAATTTAAAAAGTATAAAAATTCCCTGGTGCCTGTTCTATCAGTGTCCTTGCCCCCATGGTGAGATACAGCCAACCCCCGCCTCCCCAGTAGGCCTCCAAGACCTCTGGTAGTTCTCTGGACCTGCTGTGTCAGCCCTGCTTCTGTGTGAGTTCCTCTCACCAGTGTCTGTTCCTAAAGCTAGCCCAGAGCACACATGCTTGCACAGGTCTATACAGGAGTGTCTGCAGAGGCTGGCACAGCAGGAGCAGGCTTTGTATGCACACAGTGTTCAGCCTGCCTGGGCCCACGTGACCAGAGGAGGCCCTGTCAGTGACTGCCCTTAAGCTGCCAGGACCCACACAGACAGAGGAGGCTTTGGCAGAGGCAGGGCTCAGGGATGGGACCTGTGCTACTCTCAGAGATTTTGATGGTGGTGGGGCTCTGGCCCAGTTGCCACACAGATGGAGAGCACCCTGGTTTTTGTGGGGCTCAGGTCCATGACCCACTTGGCCAGAAGAGGCTTTGTCAGGGCAGCGCATATGTTGTCAGGACCTACATTGCCTGTGGAGGCATGGTGGGGAGTGGTACGCAGGTCTGCCAGGACCTGCACAGCCAGAGGAGGCACCGCGGTGGCAGGGTTAAGGCATGGGACACCCCAGGTCAGAAGAGGCTTTGGCAGGTGGAGGGATTCAAGCCCAAGACCCACGTGGCTGGAGGGGGACTGGGGGTGTTTCAGACCTAGAGCCACAGCAGGCTCACCAGACCCAAGCAGGCAGGCGAGACACTGACCTCGTTACCCTCCGATCCCCTGATACCCCAAATGTCCTTCTCCATTCCCACTGACCCCCTTTCTATGTGTGAACCCCTCCGAGCATGGGAACCTCTCCTTTTCCTCAGTAACCCCTCAGGGGTGCCGGTCCTGTCCTGCCTCCACCTTTTTCTCACTCTTCTTTTCTCCCACATCTTACGTGGTAACTTGGGGATTCCTCCTGTCCCCTTAGGTGTCTGAAGTCCCCACCAGTGCCTAGTAGGTGCCCTACTTGTGAGGAGACACAAACTCCATGTCCTCCTACTCTGCCATCTTGACTTTGCCCCTTCCACCTGTTTACTTAGCAAGTTTCCAGGGTTTATTTGCAATCACCTTTGTCTATAGCCCAAACTCTCGTAAGATAGGTATAATGTATTCTTAATTTATTTTCATCTCTATCTCACCACCTCATATAATCTATACTTGTTTCCTTTCTCTAATTCTACCATGCTCTTTTATACCTTTCACCTTGGCATATAGTGTATATTACAGCAACATGGACATCTCTTTAATCTTCTTTTCATATTGCATATATATATTCATCTTTTTTCATACACAGATAAAAAATATGTTCCTCTATGAAGCTTTCTCTAATTTTCTAGATGAATTTGTCTCCTCTGCTTTCCCAAATCTTTTTTTTTTTTTTTTAATGCAGTACACAGGCTTGTCACTGTTGTGGCCTCTCCCATTGTGGAGCACAGGCTCCGGACGCACAGGCTCAGTGGCCATGGCTCACGGGTCTAGCTGCTCTGTGACATGTGGGATCTTCCTGGACCGGGGCACGAACCCATGTCCCCTGCATTGAGAGGTGGACTCTCAACCACTCTGCCACCAGGGAAGCCCCCAAATTCTTTATCACAGTTTTATTTAGCACATGAATCAAAATTATTTATATTTCAGTGTCTACATAAAATTTTGAGAAGCAGAAAAAAATGTTTTGTTTTCCCAACATAAAACACTATCTGGCATATTTACGTAGTCAAATAAATCAAAGAATAACCAAAATAAGATCTTTTCAAAAATTTAAATTCTTGAGATCAATCATTTTATATTGGCTTTATAATATTTCTAGTTAAAAAGGCAACTATTTTTAAACTATAAAGTGGAATAAGATGACTAATATACCATAGAGATATTTTGAGATGAAATAAAATAACATATATAAATAATTATCAAATGTTATTTTTAAGTTTTCTAAAAGACAACAGCTATTCCTGGAATTAAGAAAACACATGCTATGAATATGATATATGACTTACTACATAAGCCTAAAAATAGGTGATGTGAAAAAGAACACAGCTGTGCCCTTTAAAAAAAGGAGTAGCTGTGTCACCCTTGTGGAAAAGAGAGATAGATACCCAAAAGATTCAGGAACATTTATTAAAAGCACCAAAGAAAGCTCTGAGGAAAAGACTCACAAAGTGAAGCTTAACATCTTCCCCAAATTATAGAGAATATTATTGGACCTAAAGGAAAAGAGAATGGAAGGGTCTTCGTGTTAATAATAGAAGAAAAGTAAAGGTAATTTCAGGAGGTATTGAAGAAAGAGAAAAATATAATAGCTGGTCTTGAGAAAAGAGTACACTAGGAAATTAGAAGAAGGCAGGCTCTTTCTGAAGCAGAAAGACGAGGAACGGTTTTCTGTACAAAATTCAGCCTTGACTATAGTTCACAAAGGAAGTAAAGAAGAAAGTGGGGGGCAGTGAACTTAACAGGAAAGACCAAAGATAATTTGAAGAGGAGGACTATGCTTGAGAAACGAATCTTAGATTAACAAAACTTGCAGGAACTGATAACTAGAAAAAGGAACAAAGAAATATACCAAAAGAGAAGAAAAGAGGGATACCAAGGAAACTATGTAGGTGACCTAAAGCCACAGAAATGCTTCTGCGGACTCATTTCCTAGCTAACTATAGCACAGGCAACAAAAGACCAGATAATTTTAGAGTTTAACCTGAAGAGCTCTTAGGAAAAATTCTAAATACATAAAAATCAGGGGGAGTATTTCTTATTTTATTTTGTTATTTTTTTCCACAATGGAACTAACTGGATGATACTTTCAATGGTTAATGAGAAATACAATACAAGAAAGAGCAATATAGGCAAGTGTATTATTTAAAACAAAATAGTATGTTTAAGAGACGTGAATTCTGAGTAGGAAAATGTGAATTAGGTAATCAAAACAGAATTATAAATGTACATAAAAGTAAAACAGTATTTAAAGATGAAGCACCTTCTCTGAATCTGATTTGAAGAACAGTGTTAAGAGGCGCAAGCCTCTGGGAAAGGAAATATGTACTTTGGAGGATAAGTAACCAAATCTCTAGAAAACAGGTTCAAAACAAAAGGAATACACCAGACAAATTGACTGCATTTCTGCTGTATATTTTTTTTTTTTTTTTTTTTTTTTTTTTGCGGTACGAGGGCCTCTCACCGTTGTGGCCTCTCCCGTTGAGCCTGTGCTCCGGACGCGCAGGCCCAGTGGCCATGGCCCACGGGCCAAGCCGCTCCACGTCATGTGGGATCCTCCTGGACCGGGGCACGAACCTGTGACCCCTGCATCGGCAGGTGGACTCTCAACCACTGTGCCACCAGGGAAGCCCTGCTGTATATTTTAATAAGGGAAGTTGAACATACTCACTTTTATAGCAAAAAAACACAATTAGTCCCTCTAAAGCTGGGATGCTTAATTGAAATTTGAGGAGGATATGTTCATTGCTTTTGAAATAAGAATAAATGCTAAAAAGCAAGGGAACAATGGAGGGGGTGAAAATGAAATCTATGGTTTTCATTTCAAGATAGGCAAGAAAATTTGGGTCACCTTATAAACTGAAAAGAGGGCTCTCAGGGAAGGAGTAATGGCCAAGGCTTACATTAGACTGTACGTGATCAAAAGAAAAAAATATATTTATTTTGAAGCCTGTATTAGGGAGACTGCATAGAACCTTTGAAAGACTTCAGAGACAAGCAGAAATAAATTTAAAGGGTGGTTTTACCACTTTATAGCTGAGATTGTTTTTTTTTAGGGCCTAATTGAACTTCCAATTAGAGCACAACGTCCATGAAAACAGGCTCTTGAACTTGGCTGGCATTACTCACTGCTATATTCCCAGAGCCTATAATTTGGCCATTTAATTTCATTTTAAAGGTAGACATGTATTGAGACTCAGGGATGGCCATCCTAAAATATACCACAATGACATGTTGATTATTTTGAATTAAAGTTATTTAAGAAATGGCCAGTGCAGGAGAGACATTCTTTTTATATCTGCTGTCTTCTTAGATACAATCCTCCACTTAAAATTGCTTTGGTCACCTCCTTTTCCCCCCAGCTTGATTGAGATATTATTGACATACAACTTATGTAAGTTTAAGGTGTACTATGGCCACTCTTCTTATAGCAACTACTTTGCCTTTGAAACTCAGGTAATTGCTTCCCCTGATGCCCTAGTGTCATTTAAATACTAATCTTTCCCCACAAGATTCATGCATATTTTAGTTGAAGATTACATCACATTGCACTGAGATTATTAACTCTGTTCCTTGCTAGATTATAAGTTCTTTGAGAAAAGATAATGTTTCATGTAACTTGTTTTCCCACAATACCTGGGAAAAAGGAGGTACTCAATAAAGGGATATTGGATAAATTTATGGATGGATGAATGTTGTGCCTTCTACTTGAATGATTTTATCTTGTATCAAATAAAGAACATTGTAAATAGGCTCATGAAAGCTTTCAATTGAGGAGAGCAATTTCCAATATCAGGTAAGAATGGTGCCTATAGTGATTTTTGTTCCATAATTGCAATGTAAAAGAAATAAAAATCATTTTGGAAATTTTTTTATCATTTCAATAAGGCAGAATTAAGTACCAAACTTCAAAGAAATTATGCAATGAATGCCTCCCTCACACCTCCATATCACAACAAAAGAACTATAGTGTAAGCAGATTTGAAAAGTCTTATTCAGGTTTCTGGTTTCCAGTCCAGTATGTAAAAAGCTTGGAAGTGACCCCAGCTAAACAAACTGGAAAATCAACAACTCCTCTTAGATATGTAAAAGAAGTGAGGTCACAAGGCAAACCACATTCCCCAAAATTGTATAGACAAACAGGTGAGTACAGAGAAGTACAACTTACTGAAGCAGAAACCCATGATCAAAAATCTTCACAGGAACCAGTGCCAGGGTAGAAAATCTGAACTCTAAGTGACGAATTACAATTACAATTACAGTTACAGTAAAGCTCAGTGTGAACAAGTCTGAGAGTAAAAAACTCCAGTGGGCACACACTCATAGGGGGACCCCACACTTTTGTGAGTTTTACTTACAGAGACCCCACTAGGTTCTTATAGTGAACACCAAAGGAAAAATTCCCTCCAGCTTTTGGTAGGAGGAGGGTAAAATAAACCATCTTTAAATATCCCAGAGCATTCAGTTCTTCCTAACAAGCTCTGCCCTCAAGAAGAAACTAGTTACCTATAGCTTAACCTATTGGAGTTTTATCACAGCCTAACTGACCTGGGGGAAGAGAAATATGAACATCAACTGGCTCCAGCCTTTCACAGGAAGGGAAATAATATAACTTCAGCTCACTGTAGCCATACTGTTCCACCAAAAAGGAGAGGGAACTGAAAAATACTCATGAAGTTCACAGTCCAGAGGCATCAGAGAACTATAGAATGATTTACCTCCCCCTAAACCTTACCACCACATTACTAATAGCCTATTTACAGCAGTTCCTTTTACACAGTATATAATATCCAGCTATCAACAAAAAATGTCAAGGCAGCTAGACTTCATTAAAATTGAAAAAAAAATTTGTACTCTGAGGAAGATATTGTCAAGAGAATGAAAAGACAAGCCAGAGACTGGGAGAAAATATTTGTAAAAGATATACCTGATGAAGAAATTTTTTCCAAAGTACACAAACAACATTTAAAGTGCAACAACAAGAAGACAAATAATCCAATTAAAATGTGGGCCAAAGACCCTAGCAGACACCTCACCAAAGATGATATGCAGGTCATAAATAAGCATATGAAAAGATTCCCTACATCATATGTCATCAAGGAATTATAAATTAAAACAACAATGAAAAACTACATACCTATTAGAGTGGCTAAAATCCTGAACACTCACAACTCCAAATACTGGTGAGGATATAGAGCAATAGAAACTCTCATTCATTGATGGTGGGAATGCAATATGGTACAGCCACTTTGGAAGACAGTTTGATGGTTTCTTACAAAACTAAACATATTCTTGCCATACAATCCATCAATTGTACCCCTTGGTATTTACCCAAAGTAGTGAAAGAGTTATGTGTACACAAAAACTTGCACACATATGCTTATAGCAGCTTTATTCAAACTTGTCAAAATTTGGAAGCAATCAAGATGTCCTTCAGCAGGTGAATGGATAAATAAACTGTGGTACATCCAGAAAATTGAATATTATTCGATGCTATAAATGAATGAGCTACTAACACATGCAAACACATGAAGAAACCTTAGGTGTATATTAATAATTGAAAGAAGCTAATCTGAAAATGTTACAAATGGCATGGAAAGGGAAAAATTACAATGTTCTGGAAAGGGAAAAATATCAATACAATATTCTGGAATGGGAAAAATATCAATACAATAAAAAGATCTGTGATTAACATTCTGGAAAGGGAAAAATATCAATACAATAAAAAGATCAGTGATTAACATCCTAGAAAGGGAAAAATATCAATACAATTAAAAGATCAGTGATTAACATTCTGGAAAGGGAAAAATATCAATACAAAAAAAAGATTAGTGATTAATAGGGGTTGGTGGGGAGGAAGGGATGAATAGGTAGAGCACAGAGGATTTTTAGGATGGTGAAAATACTCTGCATGATACTATAATGATGGATACATGTCATTATACATTTAGCCAAACATATAGAATGTATAAGAGCAAGAGTGGATCCTAATGTGAACCATGAACTTTGGGTGATGTCAATGTAGGTTCATCAACTATAACAAAGGTATTACTCAATTACTGAGTGGACTGTTGATCATGATGGAGGCTCTGCATATGTGGGGGCATGAGAAAATCTCTGTGCCTTTTCCATTTTGCTGTAAATCTCAAATTACTCTAAAAATTAAAGTCTATTTTTTAATGTCACACTAAATTCAAGGGCATTTTTTTTTTTTTTTTTTTTTTTGCGGTATGCGGGCCTCTCACTGTTGTGGCCTCTCGCATTGCAGAGCACAGGCTCCAGACGTGCAGGCTCAGCAGCCATGGCTCACGGGCCCAGCCGCTCCGTGGCATGTGGGATATTCCCTGACTGGGGCACGAACCCGTGTCCCCTACATCAGCAGGCAGACTCTTAACCACTGCATTACCAGGGGAGCCCTCAAGGGCATATTTTTTGCATGCTTTATCTGAAGATCTCAGACCTGGGGCCAGAGAGTTCCTTCAGTTACAGTGGATCCCTTCAGTCATTTAGAACCAGGTGTTTTCATAGTTAGGATAATGCACAGTGACAACTCAAGGTAGATTCTGTGGTCTCACCTCCCCCCTTCACACCTGTACAACAAATCCAACACAAACATTATATTGTTTGCAATTAGTCAAAGTATGCATAGATTTTTGTTTGTTTGCTCCTTCCTTTAAATAAAATGCTTTTGAATAATTCCTACCTTATTTAAGTAAGAACAACATGCTAATTTTACAGCCTGGGTTCATAAGAAAAGAAATAAAATCAGAAAGAGTACTTCATCCTCGTTAGTTACAATTTTTTTTTTTTCTGATGCTAAGGAATCTCTGTGAAAAGCAAAACCTACTTGGGAAAAGTATAATAATCAATGTAACAGGATATAATTAGGAATGATATTAACAACAGGGAAAGTTAAATAAATAGGATATACCTATTGATGGAGCTACTTCATTGACAATAATGAATATGAGGAACTCCTATAATACAGTAAATGATATATATAATAAAAGCATAGGTAAAAGTACATATATAAACATATATACAAAACATATATACAAAATATATATACATAAATTTATTCACTCATCAAATCCATACTGTGTCCTGAGTACCCTCTCTGTGTCTGTGATAGTTAATGGAAATCAGCAATAAATAAAATGACCTGATCTCTGCAGACATGGTCTTTACAATCAACCTCAGCTGTAATCAAAGTGTGGTCTGTGGACCACCAGGATGAGCATCACATGGGAACAAATGAGAAATGCAACCCCATTAAGATATTTTATATCAGAAATTTGGAGGATGGGGGCTCAGTAACCTGTGTTTTAACAAGCCTCCCAGGTGATTCTGACGTAAGCTCAATTTTGAGAATCACTGGTCTTGCAGAGAAGACAAATATTAAACAAAGTTATCTGTGGGAATTAAATCAAGTGTCATTGGAGAAGAATGAGAAATTGTTAGAGAGGGTATCGGAATAACATGTAAGATCTTTGGGAATTCAAAGAAAGCTCCCCTGAGGAATTGATAGAATAGAAGTGGGCCATTGAATAGAAGAATGGATAGATATGTAATAAAACAAGCATAATAAATTGTTAATGAGAGAATCTAGGTGATAGGTACACATATATTTACTGTAAAGTGGTTCAACTTTTTAACATTTTCATGATAAAATATTGAAGAAGATAAGAGTGGGCTTTCAGGAGGACTACAGACGGTAGAAAATGAGTGAAGGCATTCTTGGTATAGAAACATGTTCCATGTTATTAAATTCTCATTCATCTATCAAATTTTATGAGTCTTATAAATAACCAAAAGGACACTGTGGCTGGAACATAGTGACTAAACGGGAAATAGTCATGACAAGGGTAAGACGAGGTAAACAGTTTTAACAGTGTCTGCTTGTGCCAGAGAGGCCATATAAATGTTAGTTTGCATGACATATAATCCTTTTTATTGCTGAGTAACACTGAATTACATAAAGGTACCTATTTGCTTATTCAATCTCCTATTGATGGACATTTGGATTGCTTCTAGTCTTTGACTATTATAAATAAAGCTGCTATGATCACTTGTGTGCAAGTCTTTAGTGGGTGTATGATTTCATGTCCCTTGGAATGGAATTAGTTTCTGAGTCATAGAATAAATAAATATCTAAGAAACTGTTGAACAGTTTAGAAGTTTTCTGAAGCAGTTGATTCATTTCACATGCCCACCAACAATGTTTAAGATTCTAGTTGTTCCATATACATATCAAATTTTTAACTTTTTTCTTTAAGTTATAATTTTTGTAGAACATTTGTACATTGAAGTTCTCTGGAGATTTATTATTATCACTTTTTTGAAGTATAGTTAATTTACAATATTATATGTTTCAATGTACAACATAGTGATTCAATATTTTTATCGATTATACTCCATATATTCTGCTGTTTCTGGATAGAATGTCTTATGGATATCTATTAAGTCCAATTGGTTTAATGTGCCATATAAGACCACTGTTCCCTTATTTATTTTTTGTCTTGATCATCTGTCCATTGATGTGAGGTGTTAAAGTCCCCTACTATTATTGTATTATTGTCAATTTCTCCCTTTATGTGTATTAACAATTGCTTTATATTTTTATGTGTTCCTATATTAGGTACATATATGTTAACAAATGTTATATCCTCTTTTTGTATTGATCCCTTTATCATTATATAGTGCCCTGTTTTGTCTTTTGTTAAAGACTTTGTTTAAAAGTCTACTATGTCTGACATAAGTATTGTTGCCCTAACTTTCTTTTCATTTCCATTTGTGTGAAATATCTTTTTCCATCCTCCCACTTTCAGTCTGTATCTTTCTTTAACTCTGAAGTGAGTCTTTTGTAGGCAGCATATAAATGGGTCTTTTTTTTTTTTTTCCCAATTAGCCATCCTACATTTTTTTGGAGGAGCATTTAGTCCATTAACATTTAAAGTGATTATTGATAGGTATGTTCTTATTGTCATTTTGTTATTTGTTTTCTGATAGCTTTTGTCATTCTTCTCTGTTCTTTTCTTTTTCTTTTACTCTCTTCCCTTTTGGTTTGATGATTTTTTGTTTCTTTAGTGTTATGTTTGTGAACCTTTTTCTCTAGTTTTTGTGTATCTATTGTAGGGTTTTGATTTGTGGTTACCCTGCAGTTTATATATGTTCACCTACAACTATTTCTACTTGTTTTAAACTGGTAGTCATTTAAGTTCACAGACATTCTAAAAAATCTACATTTTTTACTCCTTTTCCTCATATTTTGTGTTTTTGATGTCATATTTTTCATCTTGATGTTTATCCCTTAACTGTTAATTGTAGTTATAATTTGATTTTACACTTTTTTGTATTTCCATCTTTGTACTAGCTTAAGTGGTTGATCTACAGCCTTTACTATGATTTGCCTTTACTAGTGGGATTTTTCCTTTCCTGTAAATTCTTATTTCTTGTGGTAGTCTTTTCATTTCCACGTTAACAAGACTTTTTTTAACATGTTTTGTAAGGTTGGTTTAGAACTGATTAATTCCTTTAGTTTTTGTTTGTCTGAGAAGAATTTTTTTTTAATCTCTTCTTCAATTCTGAATGAAAGCCTTGCTGGGTACACTGCATGTTTTCCCCTTTCAGCACTTTAAATATATCATGCCACTCTCTTTTGGCCTGCAAAGTTTCTGTCAGAAAATTAGCTGATACCCTTGCAGGGGTTCCTTGGCATGTGAGTCTTTGTTTTCCTCTTTCTGCTTTTTTTTTTTCTGCGGTACGTGGGCCTCTCACTGTTGTGGCTTCTCCCGTTGCAGAGCACAGGCTCCAGACATGCAGGCTCAGTGGCCATGGCTCACGGGCCCAGCTGCTCCGCAGCATGTGGGATCCTCCCAGACCGGGGCACGAACCCATGTCCCCTGCATCGGCAGGTGGACTCTCAACCACTGCGCCACCAGGGAAGCCCTGAGATGATCATATGGTTTTTATTCTTTAATTTGTTAATATGATGTATCACACTGATTGATTTGCATATATTGAAAAATCATTGCATCCCTGCGGATAAACTCCAGTCGATCATGCTGTATGATCCTTTTAATGTGTTGTTGGATTCTGTTTGCTAGTATTTTTGTTGAGGATTTTGCATCTAAGTTTATTATTTATATTGGCCTGTAATTTTTTTTTTTTTTTTTTTTTTTTTTTTTTTTGTGGTACTTCTATCTTGTTTTGGTATCAGGGTGATGGTGGCCACATGGAATGAGCTGGGAGTGTTCCATCCTCTGAGATTTTTTGGAATATTTGAGAAGGACAGTTTTAGCTCTTCTTTAAATATTTGATAGAATTTGCCTGTGAAAACATCTGGTCCTGGACTTTTGCTTGCTGGAAGATTTTTAATCGCAGTTTCAATGTCATTACTTGTGATTGGTCTGTTTGTATTTTCTATATCTTCCTGGTTCAGTCTTGGAAGGTTGTACCTTTCTCAGAATTTATCCATTTCTTCTAGGTTGTCCACTTTATTGGCGTATAGTTACTTGTAGTATTCTCTTATGATCCTTTGTATTTCTGTAGTGTCAGTTGTAACTTCTCCTTTTTCATTTCTAATTTTGTTGATTTGAAACCTTTCCCTTTTTTTCTTGATGAGTCTGGCTAAAGATTTATCAGTTTTGTTTATCTTCTCAAAGAACAAGCTTTTAGTTTCTTTGATCTTTGCTATTGCCTTCTTCATTTCTATTTCATTTATTTCTGCTCTGATCTTTATGATTTCTTCCCTTCTACTAACTATGGGTTTTGTTTTTTCTTCATTCTCTAGTTGCTTTAGGTGTAAGGTGAAGTTATTTATTTGAGATTTTTCTTGTTTCCTGAGGTAAAATTGCATTGCTATAAAATTCCCTGTTAGAACTGCTTTTACTGCAGCCCATAGGTTTTTGGTCATTGTGTTTTCATTGTCATTTGTTTCTACTTATTTTTAGATTTCCTCTTTGATTTCTTCAGTGATCTCTTGGTTATTTAGCAGCATATTGTTTAGCCTCCATGTGTTTGTGTTTTTTACAGTATTTTCCCTGTAATTTATTTCTAATGTAATATCATTGTTGTCAGAAAACAAGCTTGATATGATTTCAACTTTCTTAAATTAACCGAGGTTTGATTTGTGACCCAAGATGTGGTCTCTTCTGAATAATGTTCCTGTGCACTTGAGAAGAAAGTGTATTCTGCTGCTTTTGGATGGAATGTCCTATAATTATCAATTAAGTCTACCTGACCTATTGTGTCATTTAAAGCTAGTGTTCCCTTATTAATTTTCTGTCTGGATGATCTGTCTGTTGGTGTAAGTGGGGTCTTAAAGTCCCCCACTATTATTGTGTTACTGTCAATTTCCCCTTTTATGGCTGTTAGCATTTGCCTTATATATTGAGGTCCTCCCATGTTGGGTACATATATATTTACAACTGTTATAACTTTTCTTGCATTGATCCCTTGATTATTATGTAGTGTCTTTCCTTTTCTCTGGTAACAGTCTTTATTTTAAAGTCTATTTTGTCTGGTAAGAGTATCACTACTCCTACTTTCTTTTGATTTCCATTTGCATGGAATATCTTTTTCCATCCCCTCACTTTCAGGCTGTATGTGACCCTAGGTCTGCAGTGGTCTCTTGTAGACAGCATATATATATTTTTTTTTAGGCTTTTTTTTTCCATTCAGCCAGTCTATGTCTTTTGGTTTGAGCATTAAATCCATTTACATTTAATATAGTTATCAATATGTATGTTCCTATTGCCATTTTCTTAATTGTTTTGTGTTTGTTTTTGTAGGTCTTTTTCCTTCCTTTCCTCTTTTGTTCTTTTCTATTGTGTTTCCTGCCTAGAGAAGTTTCTTTCGCATTTGTTGTAAAGCTGGTTTGGTGGTGCTGAATTCTCTTAGCTTTTGCTTGTCTGTAAAGCTTTTGAAATTTCCATAGAATCTGAATGAGAGTCTTGCCAGGTATTCTTGATTATAGATTTTTCCCTTTCATCACTTTAAGTATATTATGCCACTCCCTTCTGGCCTACAGAGTTTCTGCTGAAAAATCAGCTGACAATCTTATGGGGATTCCCTTGTACGTTATTTACTGCTTTTCCCTTGCTGCTTTTAATGTTAGCAACAAGGAGAAGTGATTAGTGTGTGTCTCATCCTGTGTAATTAGTTTGATTACTATATGTCTCAGTGTGTTCCTCCTAGGGTTTATCCTGTATGAGACTCTCTGCACTTCCTGGACTTGGGTGACTATTTCTGTTCTCATGTTAGGGAAGTTTTCAACTATAATTTCTTTAAATATTTTTTCAGGCCCCCCCCCCTTTTTTTTCTTTTTCTGGGACCTCTTTAATTCAAATGTTGGTGATTTTGTCCCAGAGTCCTCTGAGACTGTCCTGACTTCTTTTCATTCTTTTCTGTTCATTCTGTTCCATGGCAGAGATTTCCACCGTTCTGTCTTACTGGTCACTTATCCATTCTTCTGCATCAGTTATTCTGTTACTGATTCTTTCTAGTGTATTTTTAATTTCAGTTATTGTATTGTTCATCTCTGTTTGTTTGTTCATTAGTTCTTCTAGGTCTTTGTTAAACACTTCTTGTATCTTCTTGATCCATGACTCCATTCTTATTCTGAGATCTTGGATCATCTTTACTATAATTATTCAGTTATTTTTCTGGTAGATTACCTATCTCCTCTTTGTTTAGTTGTTCTTATAGGTTTTTATCTTGCTCCTTCATCTGCAACATATTTCTTTGTCTTCTCATTTTGTTGAACTTACCATGTTTATGGTCTCCTTTCCACAGGCTGCAGGATCATAGTTCCTCTTGATTCTGCTGTCTGACCCCTGGTGTGTGAGGTTGGTCCAGAGACTTGTGCCTTGATAGGGGGTTTGACTGGTGTTATAGTGATCAGAGCCTGCCCTGGATATTGAGTGGGCCCTTCCCTTTACTCTGTGGTTGTCACTGCCCTGTCAGGGGTAGGGTGTGTTGCCTAGTTGTTGGAGTAGAGGCCCCCAGATCTGTTTCTTAGCTGTGTTTCTGATCTGTGGTGTGAGGTAGGTGAGATTGGAGCACTCCCACTGGGAGAGAAACCACCAAGTATTTCTTCTCTGGAGCTGTTCACCTGTGAATGTGCTCTATTGTGTCCCCTTTCACCTGTTGGGTGGGGTCACAAGGTAAACTGTTGTTGGCACTGCTCATGGTCTCTCTTTAACTGTGGGTATGCTGGCAATTGGCCCTGGTGACTGTCAGGTGTTTTTTTCACCAGGTCATTGACACAGATCCTCTGAGGTCAGGTCCCAGGACTGCAGCAGCTGTGTACCTGGAACTGCTGTGTGAGCTATGGAGGCAGCTCAGGATTCTGGGCTGGCCCAACCCACCCCCCGCACCATGTACATACCCACAGAGCCCAGAGCTGCTAAAGCCAGACCTGTCCCAGCAGCAAGAGTGCTTCTTGTCCTTTCAGATGTTTCACAGGCATTGAATTTAGGAAGTCATCAGAGGAGGTGTAACTCCAGAGTTCATGCAGCTGTGAGGATAGATTTCAGCTCTTCTTCCTTAGTCACATAGCTCCTGGGGCTCAGCTGTGGTTTCAGACCTTCCTCTAGGCAAATTTCCTTGTGGGGAGAGCTATGTGTGACCTCCGGGACAGCAGCGTGGGTCCTGGCACCCACTGGCAGATTTCCTAGTAGCAAGAGTTTTCTGCATACTCCCAGAACTTTGGGGCAGTTCTTTGTCCCTGCTGATGGAGCTCCTAGTGGGGTGATTTATCATGACCCTCCCAGGGTAGTGGTGCAGGTCCCAGCACCCACTGGCAGATTTCCCAGTAGCAAGAGCTATCTGTGCCCTCCCAGGACAGCAGGACAGGTTCTGGCACCCACTGATGTTTTTCCCAGTTGTGGAAGCTTTCTGCAATTTCCAGGGACAGTGAGGCATGTCCCGGCACCCACTGGTGGATTTCCTTATAGGGAGAGATGTCTGCACCCTCCCAGGAAAGCATGGGCAGGTCCTGGGATCTGCTGGCAGAATTCCCAGTGGATGGATCTGTCTGTGCCCCTCCAGGTCAGCAGCGGTGTGTCCTGGGACCCACTGGTGGAATTGCTAGTGACTGGATCTGTCTGTGCCTTTCCAGGTCAGTGGGGGTGGGTGCTACTGGATCGTTAATAGTTCTATTTTTAATTTTTGGAGGAATGTCCATACTGTTTTCCATAGTGGCTATACCAATTTAATTCCCACCAGCAGTGTACAAGAGCTCCCTTTTCTCCACATGGTCACCAACATTTGTTATTTGTGATTTTTTGTTAATAGCCAATTTGACAGGTGTGTGGTGATATCTCATTGTATTTTTTTTTTTTTTTTTTTTTTGCGGTATGCGGGCCTCTCACTGCTGTGGCCTCTCCCATTGTGGAGCACAGGCTCTGGACGCGCAGGCTCAGCGGCCATGACTCACAGGCCCAGCCGCTCTGCAGCATGTGGGATCCTCCCGGACCGGGGCACAAACCTGTGTCCCCTGCATCGGCAGGTGGACTCTCAACTACTGTGCGGCCAGGGAAGCCCTCTCATTGTAATTTTGATTTGCATTTCCCTGATGATTAGTGAAGTTGGGCATCTTTTCATGTGCATTTTGGCCATCTGTATGTTTTCTTTGGAAAAATGCCCATTCAGGTCCTCTACCCATTATTATTATTTTTTTTATATTGAGTGTATAAGTTCTTTATATATTTTGGGTATTAACTCCTTATCAGACACAACATTTGAAAATATTTTCTCCCATTCATTAGGTTGTCTTTTCATATTTTGATGGTTTCCTTCACTGTGCAAAAAGTGTTTAGGTGTGATTGGGTCCCACTTGTTTATTTCTGCTTTTGTTTCCCTTGCCTGATGAGATAGATCCAAAAAATTGCTAAGACCAATGTCAAAGAGTGTATTCCTATGTTTTCTTCTAGGGGTTTTATACTTTCAGGTCTTACATTTAGGTCTTTAATGCATTTTAACTTATTTTTGTATATGGTATGAGAAATATTCTATTTAATTCTTTTACATGCAGCTGTCCAGTTTAGCCAACACCGTTTATTTAAGAGATTGTCACTTCCCCACTGCATATTCTTGCCTCCTTTGTCATAGATGGACTGCATGAGTGTGGGTTTATATCTGGGCTCTCTATTCTGGTTTATTCATATATGTGTCTATTTTTGTGCCAGTACCATAGTGTTTTTTTTGTGGGTGGTACGCGGGCCTCTCACTGTTGTGGCCTCTCCTGTTGCGGAGCACAGGCTCCGGATGCGCAGGCCCAGCAGTCATGGCTCACAGGCCCAACCACTCCACGGCATGTGGGATCTTCCCAGACTGGGGCACGAACCCGCGTCCCCTGCATCGGCAGGCGGACTCTCAACCACTGCACCACCAGGGAAGCCCCATAGTGTTTTGATTACTGTAGCTTTGTAGTATAGTTTGAAATCAGGAAGGCTCATACCTCCATTTTTGTTCTTTTTTCTCAAGACCAGGGTCTTCTGTTATTCCTTACAAGTTTTAGGATTATATCTTCTTGGCTGTGAAAAATGTCATGAGTATTTTGTAGGGACCACATTAAATCTGAAAACTGCTTTGTGTAGTATGGACATTTTAACAATATTAATTCATCCAACTCCTGAGCTTGAGATATATTTCTATTTATGTGTATCATTTTCAGTTTCCTATATCACTGTCTTTAGTGTTCAGAATACAGGCCTTTCATCTCCTTGGTGAAATTTATTCCTAGGTAGTTTGTTATTTTTGATTCAATTGTAAATTGGGCAGTTTTCTTGATTTCTCTTTCTGATAGGTTATTATTATTGTATAGATATGCAACAAATTACTTTATATTAGTCTTGTTTCCTGAAACTTTACTGGATTTGTTTCTTATGTCTAATAGTTTTTGTTTGTTTGTTTGTTTTGTGCACACTTTAGGGATTTCTATAAACAGTATCATTTCCTCTTCAAACAGTGACAATTTTATTCTTCCTTTCTATTTAGATGTCTTTTATGTTTTTTCCTTGTCTGATTGCTGTGAATAGGACTTCCAGTGCTATGCTAAATAAAAGTAGTGAGAGTGGGCATCTGTCTTTTTCCTGATCTTAGAGGAAAAGACTTTAGCTTTTCAACTTTGAATATGATATCAGCTGTGGGTTTGTCATACATGGCATTATTATGTTCAGGTTTGTTCCCTCTATACCACAGCTGAGAGTTTTTATTATGAATGAATGTTGAATTTTGTCAAATGCTTTTGCTGCATCATTTGAGATTCTCATGTGATTTTATTCTTTGTTCTGTTAATGTAGTTTATCACATTGATTGATTTGTGGATATTGAACCATCCTTGAATTCCTAGGGTAAATCACATTAGATCATGATATGATCATTTTACTGTATTGTTAAATTTGGTTTGCTAATGTTTTGTTGAGAATTATTGCATCTATATTCATCAGAGATATTGGCATGTATCTTTTTTTTCCTTTTCAACATCTTTGTCTGGATTTGGTACCAGGGTGATGTTGGCCTCGTATAATGAGTTTGGAAGTGTTTCTGCCTCTTAAATATTTGGGAATAGTTTGAAAAGGATAGGTATTAACTCATCTTTAAATGCTTAATAGAATTCCACTCTGAAGCTGTCTTGTCTTAGATTTTTGTTTGTTGAGAGTTTTTATTGCTGATTCAATTTCACTACTAGTCATTGATTTTCTATTTTTTCCTGATTCAGTCTTGGAAGGTTGTATGTTTCTAGGAATTTATTTATTTCTTCCAGGTTGTCCAATTTGTTGCATTTAACTTCTCATAATATTCCTTTATGACTTTGTGTAATTTTGTAATATTGGTTGTATCTTCTTTCATTTATAATTTTGTTTATCTTGACTTCCTCTTTCTTTCTTAATGAGTCTAGCTCACAGTTTATCCATTTTTTATCTTTTCAAATGTTCAGCTTTGGGTTTCATTGGGCTTTTCTATTTTTTTTTGTCTCTATTTTATTTATTTCTGTTCTTCATTATTTTCTTCATTTCTGTTCTTCATTATTTTCTTCCTTTTGATGACTTTAGACTTTGTTTGCTTTTTTTTCTAAGTACATCAGAAGGAAAGTTAGGTTGTTTATTTGAGATTTCTCTTGTTTCCTGAGGTAAGCCTTTACTGCTTTAATCTTCCCTTTTGGAACTGCTTTCACGTCACCCCTTGGATTTTAGAAAGTTGTATTTCTATTTTTATTCATCTCAATGTATTTTTTTAATTTCCATTTTGATTTCTTCATTGACCCATTGGTTGTTTAGTAGCATGTTGTTAAGTCTCTGCAATTTTGCATTTTTCCCCCAGTTTTCTTCCTAACTGATGTCTATTTTCATACAGTTGGGTTAAAAAAAAAGATATCTCATATAATTTAAATCTTATTAAATTTATTGAGACTTGCTTGTGGCGTAGCATGTGATCTATCCTGGAGAAAGTTCCATGTGTACTTGAAAATAATGTGTATTCTGCTGCTTTTGGATGGAATGTTTTGCAGATATCTATTAAGTTTATCTGGTCCAATGTGTCATTTAGGACCTTATTAATTTTCTGGATGATCTATTTATTTATGAAAGCAGAGTAATAAAATACCCCACTATTGGGGCTTCCCTGGTGGTGCAGTGGTTAAGTATCTGCCAGCCAATGCAGGGAACACAGGTTCTATCCCTGGTTTGGGAAGATCCCAAATGTCTCAGAGCAAGTAAGCCCGTGTGCCACAACTACTGAGCCTGAGCTCTAGAGCCCATGAACCACAACTAGTGAGCCCACATGCCGCAACTACTGAAGCCTGCATGCCTAGAGCCCGTGCTCTTCAACAAGAGAAGCCACTGCAATGAGAAGCCCGCACAGTGCAATGAAAAGTAGTCCCAGTTCACCACAACTAGAGAAACCTCACGTGCAGCAGCAAAAACCCAAACACAGGCAAAAATAATAAATAAGTAAATTTATTAAAAAAATAATAAAATACCCCACTATTATTGTATTACTGTCAATTTCTCCTTTATGTCTGTTAATATTTGCTTTATATATTTAGGTTTTCCTTTATTAGGTGCACATATATATAAATATATATTTCCTTCTTGGATTATCCCACTTATCATTATTAATTCTCTTCTTTGTCCTTTGTTATAGATTTGTTTTAAAGTCTATTTTGTCTGATATAGGTATTGATACTGTGGCTTCTTTTTGTTTCCATTTGCATGGAATACCTTTCTCCATCCCATCAATTTCAGTGTATGTGTGTTTTTAGCTTTGAAGTGAGTTTCTTGTAGGCAGGATGGAGAGAGGTCTTTTTCTTTTTAATCCAATCAGCCACCCTATGTCTTTTGATTGGCAGATTTAGTCTACTTACATTTAAAATGATTATTAATAAATATGTGCTTATTGCCTTTGTGTTACCAGCTTTCTGGCTGTTTTTGTAGTTCTCTGTTCTTTTATTCTTCTTTTAGTCTCTTCCCTTGTGTTTTGATAATTTTTTTTAAATTTATTACTATGTTTGCATTCCTTTCTGTGTGTCTTTTGTATGTCTTTTGTAGTATTTTGATTTGTGGTTACCATGAAGTTAATTATTTCAACCTATAAATATATCTACTTGTCTTAGGCTAATAGTCATTTAATTTCAAACATATTTCTAAAGGTCTCTCCTTTTTACTCCTCCTTCCTATGTTTTATGTTTAGGTATCATATTTTACATCTTAGGTATATTACCTAATTGTTTATTGTTGTTATAGTTGACTTTACAATTTTTGTTTTTTAATCTTTGTAGTAGCTTATTTAAGTGGTTGATCAACTGCCTTTACTCTATATTTCCCTTTACCAGTGAGTTTTTTCTTCAAATTAAAGAAAACTTGTTATAACAATTTCTTTTTCACTACAAGAAGATCTTTTAACATTTCTTGAAGGTCAGTTTAGTGGTGATAAACTCTTTTGGTTTTTCATTGTCTCAGAAAATATCCTTCAATTCTGAATGATAACCTTGCTGGGTAGTGCATTCTTTGTTGTAGTTTTTTGTTTGTTTGTTTGTTTTTCCCCTTTTAGTACTTTAAATATGTCATGTCACTCTCTTCTGTCTTGGAAAGTTTCTGCTGAAAATCAGTTGATAGTCTTATGGGGGTTCCCTTGTATGTGGCTCTATACTTTTCCACATATGCCTAGTGGTTTTGGTGGGATGTGCTAGCAGCTGCCACCATGGTGAGGCCTAGGGTGGGATTGAGAAGGGCTGGAGCTGGAGCAAGGTGTGAGCCAGGGTTTCTCCAGGCTTGATGACAGTCACAGCCCTGTCAGCACGTAGGGCTGGGGTCCAAGGGTCTCCTAACTAAAATATGAGCTAACTTTACTTATCCCTGGCATAATGCTGGCATCCACCTTAGTCAGGGGCATGGTCTGGGGTGGGGCCAGGGCCTAAGAAGCTGGAGCCATGTTTCTAAGTTAGCTTTTTTTCTCACCTGTGTGATGGCTATCTTTGCCTTGATTAGGTCAGGGCCGGGACTGAGAGGCTAGAGCCATAGTACTAAGCTAGTTCCTCCACACCTTGGTGTGCTGGTAGTCTCTACCTTGATTAGGATCATAGCCAAGGCCCCAGGAACTGCAGCCACAAATCTGATCTAGCTCCACTTCTTCCCAGAAAGATGGCAGTCTTCACCTTAGTCAGTGGCAGGGTCAGGGCCCAAGGGACTGCAGCTGCAAATCTAAGTTAGTTCTGCTTCTCCCTGATGTGATGGCAGTCTCTGCCTTGGTTGGGGTCATAGCCAAGGCCCCAGGAGCAGCAGCCATAAATCTGAGCTAGCTCCACTTCTCCCTGGGCAAAATGATTGTTTCCACCTTTTGAGAGCAGTGTCAGAGCAAGAGGGCCTGGAGCCGGAGCCATGTGCAGGCTAGGAGCATGCTGGGGAGGTTCTGTCAGGCCGGCCAGAGCACAACAAATTCTCAACCTATTGCTTCTATGCTGGGACTAGGAGCAAGAAATTCTGCATGTGCACTCTTCAAGGGCTGAGTCTAGGTTCATTACAGCTCTCTGGTAAGCCTTGCTAGTTTTCAAACCAGCCAGGCTGGCTGGCCTTCCCAGTGCCAGACCTGAGGTTTGGGGTTCCCATTAGGGGGCTTAACATCTTGCTCCTTAGAGAGGATCCCTCAGCCTCTGATATCCCTCTTCTCTTCTGGATCACCCACCCATGGTGTGGGTCCTAATTAGTTCACTTCTCTTTTCCCACCAGAGGCTATTTCTTTCTTTATAACCTTGGCTGTAGAAGAGCCATTCTGTTAGTCTTCAGGTAATTCTCAGGGAGCGTTGCTCTATTGCTAGTTCATGGTGGGGGAGGTGAGGTCAGGGTCTTCTTACTCTACTATCTTCATTCAAGTTTCTGGGATGGGTTAAATTTAAAGGGGCTTTGAAAGTCAGGAGAATTGTAAGGATGAAACTGGTAGGTTAAGAATATGAATCTGTTAGTGTTAGTTAGGAAGATTCGGAAACAATCTATGCTAGAGTTCTCTGATCTCTCAGTACACACTAAACAAGTGGATACACTTTCAGTTTTCATTTCTATAAGGAGAGATAATCAAATTAATGACATGGAAACTTAAATTTGAAAGCTAATCTTCCTGAGGTTTCAAGAAACCTTTCAGTAGTCACTGGGTACAGCTACAGGTACAGCTACTATAGTGATATAAATAAAAATTATTTAATAATTAAAGATACATTTCATTTTTTGCAGTAATTTATTAATTTTTAAAAATTTTATATAATTTTAAAAGGTTACTTTCCACTTACAGTTATTACAAAATATTGGCTACATTCCCTGTGTTTTACAATACATCCTTGAGTTTATCTTACATGCAATAGTTTGTACCTCCCACTCTCTCACCTCATATTTCCCCTCCCTTTCACTGGTTACCACTAATTTGTTCTCTATCTCTGTAAGTCTGCTTCTTTTGTTGTTGTTAAATTCACTAGTCTGTTGTACTTTTTTAGATTCCACATATAAGTGATATCATACAGTATTTGTTTTTCTCTGCCTAACTTATTTCACTTAGCATAATGCCCTCCAAGTCCATCCATGTTGCTGCAAATGGCAAAATTTCATTCTTTTTTAATGGCTGAATAGTATTTCATTATATATATATATATATATATATATATATATATATATATATACCACATCTTTATTCATTCATCTGTTGATGGACACTTAAGTTACTTCCATACCTTGGCAATTATAAATAATGCTGCTATGAACATTGGGGTGCAAAAAGTTTCATTTTTGAACAAGTACTTCACCCATTACACTATTTATTTATTTATATTACAGTTTAAGTATTTGCAGCTTATTGTATGCCAATTATACTACAATAATTATTTTTAAATATATTAAGTTTTTAAATGATCGGCTATTACAAAAAATTTCAAAATTAATAATAAAACTTTCTCATACTAATGAAGGACTCATCTGCAACTTTTCTTCATTTGTGATGTTTCACATTCAGTTGGCCTTTTTATTATTTTAATTACAAAATTAGAATATTCTAAATAAATTTTTGTACCTATTTACTTATTTATTTTTAACCTAGAGAATGACATTATGCTAGGTGCTGCGGATGCAGCTGTAAAAGGACAGACACTAATCTTGGCCTTCATAGAGTTTACAACCAAAACCTCCAGAGAGAATAAATCACTCTTTAACTCCTCCACTTCCGTCACTGCAAGGCTCTTATCACCTTGCTCTGCCCTAATTTTTTTGAACCCCATGATAGCAATAACTACCCCTCACTTGACGGCAGTGACAATGTCTAATCATCTTGATACCACATGCTAAACATAAATCCTTATTTAATTAAACTTACTGAATGAATTAATAAAAGAAACTGAAATAGCCTCAGAATAGCCCTGTGTATTCTTATCCCCAATTTTATTGCAGGAACTATATAAATACAAGACTTTTTCTTTTTTTGCGGTACGCGGGCCTCTGACTGTTGTGGCCTCTCCCGTTGCGGAGCACAGGCTCCAGACGCGCAGGCTCGGTAGCCATGGCTCACGGGCCTAGCTGCTCTGCGGCATGTGGGATCTTCCCGGACCGGGGCACGAACCCATGTCCCCTGCATTAGCAGGTGGACTCTCAACCACTGTGCCCCCAGGGAAGCCCTTCTTTTTTTATTTTTTTAACCTTTTACTGTTGAGTTCTGAGATTGGGTTAAACTTCGCATACATAATGTTTTCAAACTTCAATAGAGTTAAATCATATTTTCTTAGTCTAAAAAGATTCAATTTTACTTTTTATGTTTCCTGATTTTATGCAGATGCAGGAACTTTGAATGTCTTTCTGTCTTTCAGAGAGACAAATGACTTCACAAATTTTGGGTTGCAAATGTTATAATACATGAGGTAAGGCAAACCTACACTGAACTCTCATTCTTACTTTTAAATTAAATAGTAAAATATTGGTCTCATCCATATACATTATAGTTCTTTTTTTTTCTCTTGAGTTTACAGTGCATTCAAAAAATTATGCAAGGGTGCTGTAAAAACATCCCTGTCCCTGAGACACATTCACTGACCACTAAGAAGAGACCCAGGTTCCAATTCTGCCTCAGCCATGTATAATTCATAGTATGTTTAACAAATGATTTAGCCACGTTAAGAACCCATGTTTGGATTTTAGTGAATTCATTAAGGTAGAGGCTCTCTGGTAGTCAACTGACTGTACTTTTTCCTGGTGACATACCCACTTATTGTTTCCCTTCTCTGAAAACTGCACAGATGTTATTTTTATTATGACTGAGTTTTCATATTGCATTTCTAAATGAAACATGTTAAACCAGCACTGATGTGTGCAACTTGTAAGAATGTGAATGGTATGTCCTTTCTAGAAAATAATTTGCCAATACATTTATAAAAACCCTTTAAAGTATGTATACTTTTGATGCAATAATACTACTTTGAGAAATTTGACCAAACAACAATTGTAATCAAGGAATTATATACCATTTTTTTAAATGATAGTTTCATTTATAATGTCGAAAAGCAGATACAATTTAAATTTTCAATAAGGAAATGGTATAGGTACACAAAAAATACTCAGATATCAAAATGAAGTTTTCACAGAATATTTGAAGATATGTGGAAATAATTGCTTTTACAACATTACAAGAAAATAGATGGATATTTTAAGTATTTTCATCCAAGTTTTGTTTACATGCATATACATTTAAAATATGTATTTGTACAAATATTAAAAAAAAGTATATCAAAATATTAAAGCATGTACCTATTATGGGCTACATATGTCCTTCTTAAATTCATTTTCCCTAGTACCTCACAATGTGACTATATTTGGAGATAAGGTCTTTAAAGAAGTAATTAAAGTTAAATGAGGTCATTAGAGCAGGCCCTAATCCAACATGACCGGTGTCCATTAAGAAGAAGAGATTGGCACATGGACACATAAACTGAGGAAAGACAATGTGAAGACACAGGGAGAAAATGGCTGTCTTCAAGCCAAGAAGAGAGGCCTCAGAAGAAACCAACCCTGTCAATATCTTGATCTTGGACTTCCAGCCTCCAGAATTATAAGACAATAAATTTCTGTTGTTTAAGACTATGGTACTTTCTTATGACAGCCCTAGCAAACTAATTATAGCACCTACTGGAGGTGAATTTATGAGTGGCTTTTATTTATTTTTTAATACATTTTTATGTAGTCCCTAATGATTTTACTATGAGCCTAAACACTGAATCCAGGCACTATTTCCTCAGTCATGTATTTTTTTCTTTTTTTCTTTGTGCAGGGCAATTGGATCCAGATAACATGTTAATAAGTAGTTATTTATGTGTGTATCTCTTTCACTTGGTTGTGAGCCTTTGGAGGACAAAGACTTTGCTCAAATCCATCTGCCTAGTATTGCAATTGGCACAGATATTAGGTACCCCTAAATGTTTGTGGAATGACATATAGATGGCACTGATTTATAATGTGTTTAGTCTACTCTCTCACATTATAAAAACAGTTTACTCGGTACCTATTCTATATCTGTGAGGATTTTGAGTGTTTCTATCATCTCATAAAGCATCATTTACAAATGCTAAACTGAGACTTCCCTTTCATAGGGAAAAATCCAGCTTGCTGTTCTTTTGTCTTCTTACCAGTGTTGCCTAGTTTTTGCCCTAATTTTCCATCAGCAACCCCTCAACTCCCAGGCCTCTCTACTCCCAGACTTCTCTACTTAATTTCGCATACAAACACACACAGTCTTTTCCAAAGGAGGGGTCAAGGATACTTTGACTCAACAAAAAGCACTACATATAAAAGACTATTGATCTAAACTGCAAACTAGAACAGAGTTTGAGGGAATGAAAGGTTAAAGAATGGGTTTTCTTGTCTATTTGGAAAGAGGGTTAAGGAGCTGGAAAAGAGGGAGGAACCAAGTACTACGATAGACATACGTAAATACCTACTTTCCTCATTTTAGTCATTTTTCAGAAGTAAAACCTGTCTGTTTTACTGGAAAGTGTAGGAATACCTTGGTGGTTTGGAATCAATGCCAACCCTCTACCAATTGAATTTGTCCTTGACGATGTCATTATTTTAAGACGTTGACATATCTTTCTATTTAATTTTGAGTATATACTAAATCCAAGGCACTTTGCATATATGTATGATATTTAGTCCAGAATCATCCCTGAAAAGCAGTATCAATGTTAAATAAACTGCTTACCAAAGGTTACCTAGCTTACCTAAGGTCACAGGAAAATGCTTCTGGGATAGGCATCTTAGTGAAAGTTCCTAAGATCTTCCTAAGAACAGGTACCAACAAGAAGAAATGACATTTTCCATACATAACCTTGTTTGATTTGTCTAACATTGCTAATAGGTGGGAATTAGCATTGCTATCTTACATGGCAGAAAAGGTAGGACAACCTGCCAAATGAACACAGAATTAAATAACAGAGTTGAGATTTAAACCCATCTCCATCTGATTCAGAAGAAAGAAATCTAGATAGAGAATCAGAAGCTTTTTAGAAAATGGTAAGGGTTAGGGTTATAGTCTCTGGGAAAATCCATGCTATTACAACTTTACATTTGGTAGCATCCATTTTTGCTTTTATATAGTAAACTTATTAACTTATAAGTTTATCACTTGATTCATTGTTTTCCTATCGGTAATTCCTTTTCACATTTAGTGACTTCAAGATCCAAATGGATTATTTACCAACCTCTTAATAGCTAGCTAGGGCTTCTTTACTTTTGGTAATCTTTCCTCTACTCCACTTCAACCACCAGCTCCTATAAACTTATTCTTAATCTGGTCATTCACAATAACTATGTTCAAATCATGAGTCTAAACATGCTCATGTATAGCTACAAACTCTGATCCTTCCAGAGGGTAATTATGATAGTCTAGTCTGTCAATTCCATCAAGTTAAGGCTAATGCAGGATGTGTTTCTTGTCAAAGTTTGGATGCATGAAAATTAAAGGAGTGTGCAAAGTTGCAATTGAGGTGGGGCAGAAAACTGGAAGAGAATCTACAGGGGTCATTTAAATAAATAGATGCTTCAGAAGTAGACATAGGGTTTTGGTATTAAGAAGTCAGCTATCCAAGGTGATACAAGCAATGAGCAATAGATCTTGTAGGCAAACAGGAAGATTCTTAGTAGTGGCAAATAATCATTCAGAGGTCATTATCCCAAACCTATATTTCAGGTTTGCATGAAGGATTTGATTTATTTCAGGAGTCATGGGTCAAGCAAATACATATCAGGGTTATGCCAAGGATCAAATACAAACATGGCATTAATACTGAAGAGCTTTTCAATGCAAATATCAGCTGCTGATACTATTCTTGATTTAAATGGCCCATCTTGATGTTATAGGCAGTACTGATATTATGGGTTTCCTACTTTCTCCTACACCCAGGTAAATGTTTCCTTCCTTGTTTCTTTAGTGGTTAAGAGAATTATGGAGAAACTAGCTGGGGTTGGTCAACTATTCAAACATGCTTTTTATACATAAGCAGCATATTTGTTCTGTCTCAGTACATTTATATTTATTTTTTATAAACCTTACTTCCCATCAGTAAACTAAGTGAAGATAAGAGAATAGAATTAGCATATCTGTCCCACTTGTTGTGACAAAATATGAGCTTAAGATTTGTATGCTAATTTAGGAAAGCATATTCCTAGTAGTATGTGGTAAGCCTGATAGAATAAAGTTTCAGTAGCAAATACAATTGTGGGAATCTCCATTAAAAAGCAACACTAAAAGTAGATGACATGAAAGAGTGTTATGGAAGCTATTTAGAGTGAATTTGAACAGAAATAGAGCCATCTCTAGAGAGGTGGAGCCTTGGGACAACTCATTTGTGGATAAAAGATGGAAAGAAAAAGTATAAGGATAAGGCTTCTCCCTGCCATTCTCCAAATTTGTGAGGAAAGATGTTGAGGGAAAGAGGTAGGAGGAGGAAGTTACAACGTGTTTGCATTTCTTGATAGGCAAAATACATAGAGCTTTGTATAGCTTGGAGATGGAAAGGAAAAGGAGACATGCTAAATGTGCTGGAGTTAATTATATTAGCTAATTGCATTTTCTTCTATTGATGCTCCCTCATTCCAAGTCACACCAGTGCCTATGGAGAGACACCACTCTTGTTTTTTGAGCAGCCAGAGGAGTGTCCAGAGCATGTGCTGGGCTCCTTGCTACCTTATAGAAAACATATCTTCTTTGGAAAGTAGAAATATATTCCTATACACCCCAAATCCTCCTTGCAAGTTAAAATTAGGAACAGAAAGGAGGATGCCTTTTGAAATATTCTACAATGTACTTGTTATTTATTTTTCCCCTGCATGGCATATACTAGTCACATGCAATATGAATTTAAGTAGGACACAAACAAATAATATTGACTTTAATATCTGTATATTTACCTCTTTCTTTTTCTTTTTATGACAACGGATGTCTTTCATTTGCAGAATCAATATTATTATTAAAATTAATGTATATAAACAAGAAAATTAACTATTTTTGAAATAACTACCTTTGTATCATTAGGTCAGCTTACAGATAGGTAAAATTTGTGAAGATGTCTCTCAAGTGACTGAAATTTCGGAATCACTGTAGTATAACATGATGTGGCAGAAAAAGACAGGATTGAAAATAAAAAAATTATGGATGCTCAGCTTTGCTAATAACAACCTATGCATTGTGGACAAGTGGTTTAAACTTGCTTAACCTCAGTTTTCTTCTTTGTTTAAAAATATTGATAATAATTCTCAATTTAGCTAATTTATAGTACTTTTTGTGAAGATTCAATGGGATAATGTATTCTATATTCTTTTTAAAATATCCAGTGTTAAAATGAAGAAGTATTGTGGATAAGCCTTAAGAAGACCCCTACTGAGTCATTCCCTTAATAGTTCCCTCACCTGAATGTGGCCAGAGCCTATAACTTGCTTTTGTTCAATAGAATATGAAAAACAAAGGTGATGGGATCAAACTTCCTTAATTAGATCTGGTTATATGTCTTAGCTGAATGAGAGGGTGAGAGAGAGAGAGAGATTCTCCCATTGGCCTTGAAGAAGCAAGTGGCCCTATTGTGAACTGCCTATGGGAAAGGCCACATGGAAGAGAACTGTGAGCAGCATCTAGGACCTGACTGTGGTCTCCAGCTGACAGCCAGAAACTAGGGCCGTTGGTCATAGAGTCACAAGGAAATTAATTCTGTCAGCAACCTAAGTGAATTAAGTAGAATATTTCCTAATTGAGTACAAGGATGGGAACATTGCCTAGCCAACCCCTTGATTACAACATTGTAAGTCCCTAGGAAATAAAAAAAAAAAATTACTTTCTCAGATGTACCAGCCACATTTCAAGTGCTCATACAGTGCAGGTATAGAACATTTTCATAATCTTATAAAACTCTATTGAACAAGACTCTTCTGGAGGTTCTTGAAGGCTGAGGCTGAATCTAATACTTCCCCTGAAATTGAACCTGATTTGGCTTTTCCTTTTATCTGTCCTATTTCCTGTCAGAGGTTACTGCTTTTTCCTAGGCATGCTTCCTTTATGAAATTTTTGCATCCAAACCCTTGACTCAAGGTCAGCTTCTGGAAGAGCTTTATCTAGGACTCCAGAGAAATTAACTGGAAGAAATGTCATTTATTTCTATCCCTGAATGCTAATTGACAAAAAATACTTTCATAATTACTGATTTTCTAATCTATTCCTTCATGGTACCTCCCTTGACTGTTAAATGTGGAAATATGGATTTCTGCATTTACAGTTTACAAAATTCTTTCTCAGACATATTTTAAAGAAAAGATATTTTAAAATGTAGCATACCTGCACTGGTTTATAGTAGGCAATCAGTAATAGGTAGCTATTAATATCCTTATTTTAAGGATTGGAGAATTGAATCCTAAAATGGTTGCAATAGTCTAAGACCATATTTCAAAGAAGTGGCAGAGTTAGAATTCATTGCTGGCTCTTTTGACCAAGAATTTGGTACCCTTTCTTTATAATGCACAGACTTCAGAACTCCAGAGGATCTGCCACACTGAGCATCCTCTGTATGAATACAAAATGGACATCAGAGGGTGTGTTCTGAGAAGGGAGATTGTTCTTTATAAAATTAAGATTTACATGGTTGCAAGATGACTAAAGGTCAAGTTGTGAGGTAGACATTCACCCTTCACGTACTTTCCTTTAAAGTATCTGTAACTGATTGTTTAGTGCCCTAATGCTTTATGTCTGCTTCAACCATGTAGTTTGGCTGATCATTTTTTTTCCCATACAAGCACAAAATGACCCCATAGGTCAAATACACTCTGTTTTTCTCCTCCTCCTCCTCATCATCAGCTGCAGCTGAAGCAACAGCATCATCATCATCATTGTTGTCATTATGATCTATTTACTGAGCCAGGCAATATGCTAAGATTTTGCAGGCATTATTTTATTCAATATTCATAACAAGCCTAGGAGCTGTTGCCATTATTATCATTCTCATTTTATAGATGAGCAGAATGAGGCAAATGTCAAAGACTTGTAGTAATTATATAGGGCACAACTTCCTTCCTTTCCACCATGATCCCAAGTTAACAGTTTTCCAGGTCATGTGAGGAATAACCAATACTACTTGGGCTTGTTTCATTCTGTGTCCTCTCCAAACCTGGTGTATCGTCAGTAGCAGTGGAAGAGATAAAGTAACTCACTAAGAAATAAGGCCAATTTCTCTTTTTTCTCAGGTTTTCTGCTGATGTTTACCTAAAAGTAAACACCAATAGATTTGGTTCTATTATATTAAAAAAAAAAGATATGCATCAGTTTCTTTGCATCATTTTCAAAGAGCTGCTTACATTGATTCAAAATAGGGTTAATTAATATGATATGGCATTGTAATTAGATCAACTTTGTCCTAGAAATTGGTCTCATTCATTCGTAGACTGAGCCATATCTGAACTAGTGACCCAGAGGTGGATGGCTCAAATGCCCATTACCAGCTCCCAAAGCTATCTATCATGTCAAAAATGTTGATGGATCCAGCTTAATGACACCCAGATATTATTTCTGAATCTTAGAAGACAAACTGCAGCTACAAGGTAAATATAAAAGTCTCTTGCTGAGATCTACAGAAAAATGTTGTCATTTTAATTAACATTTCCAAATAATAATCATTAATTTAGGGCTGCAAAGCCAGCCACATACCAAATGCAAAATTTCTGAGTATTTTAAAGCAAGAAAATGCTCTTTTGGGAAATGAAGAATAAACTTGGTTTTCTGATTCTAGTCTGGAAATATCATATCAAAGCATGTTTTTTTCTCCTTTTAAATAAAAACAATGTGACTTTCTAAAATTATTCTTCCTTATTAATTTGTCCACTGACATGCAGTACTTTTGAAAAAATTCTTACAATGGATTAAAATTGTATTTTAAAAAATGAACTTGAGATGTTGAGCTTCATGGTCTTCAAAAATACAAGGTAATTGGAAGTGCTTTGGAACTTGGAACATGAAGGAATAAAACCAATTTTGATAGCAGATTAAAAGTTTTTTTTGTTTTCTTGAAGAATGTAGCAACCATCCCGCAACTCCCCTTCATCAGTTTATCATAGCAACCATCCCACAACTTCCCTTCATCAGTCTAACTATCTCCCCATTTCCCAAGTCTTTATACCACTGACTTACCTTACAGATTGATCCCTTAGCTCTCCATGGGAACTGGAGGTCTTGCCTTGCATCCTGAATCTCAGCCACTTGATAGTAATTTGGAATCTCTTCCTGATTCTCCCATTCCTTTAGGTAAAGGGATGCCAGAGACTTCCAATTGTCCCTCAGTGGCTGACTTGGATCTCATTCTAAATAAATTTATCATCTAGCACCTTGCCTATCTGTATTTAAATTAACATTATTTAGTTAAGTGGATTCTACCACCTTTCTTGAATCATCCACTTTACTCCACTTCTACTACCTCTATATGCACATCTAAGCCACTACATTCTCTCACCTGATGAAAGCATTAGATTCCCAGTGGGTCTCCCAGATTAAAATATTGGTCTCTTTGGTCCATTTTCCATGCTGCCACCAAGGAAAACAATTCAATATGAAAATCTGATCATTTTAATTATTAAAATATTCCTAGCCACCCATTACTCTTAGGAACAGGCCTTAAATCTCTGATGCAGTTTGTGAGGCCTTGCGTGACAGGACTCCACATTTACCTGGTGTTCATCAATACAGTCTTTCAAAAAGCTATGCTTTCTCTTTTATGGGATTTTCACACAAATTTCCTCTGCCATGGACCCACCTTCCTCTTGTCTCCATGTAAATCACTGGCTTATCCTTCAGGTCTTTGCTTAACCTTTTTTTCCCTAGAAAATTCTTCCTGTTCTTGCAGATCCGATCAAGTTTCCTTTTATAAACACTCATATATACATGCACAATCACAGACATATACATATGAGAGGGGGAGAGAGATACCCACCTACCAACTATAGTACCAGGAATGTAGGCCCTACAAACAGTTTTTCCCCTTATAGTTACAGGCCTCTGCATTCCCAGCTCTCTCTCTATCAAATATACAAATACATTTACACACATACTGTGTTCCCAACTTGCAAGGGTCTGAAAGGAATTATGTTCAAAGAGGACTTCACTCTTAGTGCTGCTATAGAAAGGTCCCTCTCATTCATGTGTTCCTCTCATTCCCCTCACAGATCAGCTCTGAGGGTGTGGAGGTGGAGGACATGAAGGGAGAAAACAAAAATGGGCTTTTGTTTTTCTCTTGAGGCCAAAATCTTATTTGTTTTAAAGAGAAAAATTCCCTTTGGGAATTCCCTTTGGGCTCTTGTCAAGTGACTTCCCACTTCTTTAGGCCCTTTGAGTAAATGAGTAAATGTTCTTTGGTATACTGGACATTTTGTGTGTGTTTAGCTTATTAAAATATCGAATTATGCAGCCAAAGTGGAGAGGGCAGAAACTGGGCTGATGCTTTGCAAAATCTCTCTCTACCGATGAATTTATGATTTTATATGAAAATTGAACACAATTGTTTCTTGTGATTTTTCAATGAAAACACATTTTCTTCCTACCATACATAACATTCATAGTTTGTTTCATAAATATAGCATTTGAAAGAAAAATGTTTATTTTTCATAAATATTTATTTGCTAATTATTTGGATCACCCAATGAGGAAACTGCCAAAACTTTTTGTTGTGTTGTTTTCTCTTTCCTTATTCCCTAGGTTAAGTTTTTAAAATCCACAATGTGGAAATTACATATCATGGCATGGATGCTGGACACTTTTTAAAAGTACACATTTGGTTAATTTCAGGATGTTAAGCTCAGGCCAGAAAATTTTATTATGGAATCAAGCTCCCTGACTTATATATATATTTTTAGTTAATAAAGTGTTGGGTTTTTGTTCCTCCCCACTGTGAGCCATATTTTCATTTTTGACATCAACTCATTCAGTCACTAGATAATGACTTGGAGAATAATCTGACAAGATACCCTGAAGTCAGGATTATAGTTAGGAAGATGTGTTGTGCAATTAACTTGTGTCTAACAAAAGACCAGTGGCATCTTTACATCTAAGAATGGTCAGCCAACCATGCCCACATTTGATCATTCATCTGTGCGCTGAAGTTGGGATGACTGGCTACGTAATTTTTTACTATTTTTCTACTTTATTCTTACTATTCTTTAAATAAAATGCTTTCTAAGATGGATTGTCAGGTTCTTTACAGATTATGTATTTGAGTTATGTATTTATGTACAGAATTGCATTCATTAAGATGTGAGAAGGGAATCCTCTATTTAGTGAAGCAAGGTACATGCCTGTTAATGTTAGTCTTCATAAGAAACATCAGCATATATATTAAATTTTTTTTAAACCTCTCAGGGTGATTTAAATATGCAATTTTGTATTTCCCTCAAAATGCCATTAAGTTGATGTAGGTAGGAAGGAGAATGCTTTAACAATACAAATGATTGAAAGATGTATAAAGAGGAGGGATAGAATTAGTTTATACTAATAATGACTCCTTGATAATAGATTTGTCACCATGTAATTAGAGAAGTATTTCTCTCCAAAATCAATTCTTCCAAGATTAAAACATAACCCAACCTTTAGAGGGGTTCTTGCAAGAAGGTAAAATAATGAATTATTAAAAGTATTGCAGCTTCTTGATAAAAATTTTATGATAACTGTACAGTGTTCATCTAACCTTGCCTTTTAGCAATATGGAAACATGAGCTCTGATTATTTAAAATTGTAAATCAGTTTCCTCTTATTGTCTCATTTAAAGTCTTTTCCAGAATAGACCCAGAGGTGCCAAATGACTCCAAATTGTAATATACAGTTATTTTTCTCCTTCAGAATTATTGTACCCATTATATTAATACCTTCCACTTTGCTGTAGAGCTCCTTGCATTTGCAGAGGTTTTTATGCATCTCTAAAATGAAATGTCAACAGATTATATGTATTATTGAGAGTCTGAGCACTGAGCACCATCTTAACTTGGAAATATCTACAAGTACACTATTTAGAATGCTCCAGGGAGGAAAAAGGGAGTAAAATGAAAATTTCATATTGCTACTTGCATGTTATAGAACTAACTGAGGTGACTGGTAAACACAAAGAATGCTAACTCCTTTTCTGTCTTTGGGTCCTATATTTGCTCACTTTCTCTTTATCATAGACACATAGAGAATGGGGGTAAAGAGGAACATATTTCCTTTGGACATTTTTATATGCAGGTACCAAAAAACCACTCTTTTTGTATCAATTAGCACTGAATTCCTGTCCTTAGGCATGGTGACTATTGATTGCAAGAATGTTTCCTATAGATTTATTTATTCCAGGGGAGTTTCAGTCTTCCGTCATACAGAGGATAATGTCCCTAACTCATTACATTGCTGGTAAGTGTCGTTTGTCTCCACTCTGCCAGTGCTCTAGCATAAACACTTGGATTGAAGTGTTAAACCAAAATTTGGTCAAACCCACCCAACAGCCCAGGGACTGTGTCATGGAAATAAACAAACTGGAAAGCATTCCACTGAAGCACTAGAGTAGTGAAATAAGCCCAGGTTTCATAGTCAGGTGACCACACCATTATCACTTACTATTGAAGTTAAGTAAATTATTTTACATTTTTAACCTCCCCTATCTTTCTATAAGGACTGAAACTGAGATGATTATATCTAAAAATAAATGATTTAAGATAGGAGAATAACTTAATATAATGCTTATCACAAAGATGATTCTCAATAAATAATGCTATATTTGTTTTTTAATTTATCTACCTCTGCGGAGTTGTTATGCTCCATAGAAGAGTGCTCCATATTAATTTATTAATTTTCTTCCTCTTATTGTGCTGATTGGTCAGAATGGCCAGTAACTCTTCATTTGAACTTCCTGAAATTTTAAGGATCAACATATGCTGAGATTGTTTACCATGTAGAAGACACATAAAATATGTTAAAGCAAGAAAAACGTGGCATATTATTTAATAAATTTTACTCAGTCTAGAAACCCTCATCTTGCAATAACTGTCAGCTGGGTTCTATGTGGCCAAGGGATGTAAGTATGTACATTTGGTTGAGTAGACAAACAGATGACTTGTTGGGAATAACTAAACAGTAGTTTGTAATGAGAACTCACAACAGTGACCTTGTAATGTATATATATATATATATATATATATATATATATATATATGATAGTGATTCCTAAATCTTCCTTATGAGGAATTGATAATCATTTTTCCTGATAGGACTCAAATGAGTCTGTTACGATTGGTTCTAGGCACAAATGTGAAAGTAGTAATCAGGCCCCTCCCTTTTTTTCTTTTTTGTAAGAAAGCACTATTCAAGCACAGTTAAATTGAACTTATGTAGTATGCATTACATACAGGCAGTTTCTATTTCATTACATTCATTCATTCTATTTCATTTATTTCTCACACATGAACAAGTGTGAGATATTTCCTTCTTGAAAAAGGGACTAATAACTATTTGTAGATAATACTTCGTGTCTTCATCTTCTATTTCTGAAAAATTTTCCTCCAATATAATGGTTATGGGGAGGGTAACTCTACTTTCAGGTTCACCTGGGATGGTTTTAAGTTTAGATTTGTTGTCCCAGTGTAATTAGTCATGGGTCTCCCTTTTACTTTCATTCAGTTTGAACAATAAATTTTATGGTTCCCTGGTTATGGGACCTGTATTTATCTCCAGTATGTCATGGACAATGCTGGGTCTTACTTTCTTGAGGGTGGCTTTTCCTTGGCCTACTGTATCTTGCCAGCATGTTCTTTGCTTTGGCAAATAGACTCTGCCTTAATCAGTTCTCATGTGTAATACAGAACAATAAGATTGTCAAAGGATTTTTTCCCCAACAGCTTGTATTGTGGAGTAGTCACTTTTTCTTTAGAACTGAACTTAAAATGCAGATATTTTTTTATGATTTCACAATATTGTGTAAATCCATATGTGTATGGTACCAGAATATCAATAATAACTTGGTTTTCAACACCATGTTCATAATTATGTTTCAGATTAGGGTGGCAACCAATTAGTGGGTTGTGAAACCTATTTAGTGGTTCAAAAAAGGCATTTAAAAGCAAAGTAGAATACAGAATATGAAGGTGTAAGTCTACATGTTACTTTGAGAAAGTGTACTTTCAGTAGTGTGCATGTGTATGTATGTGTACAGGTATTGATGTAGATAGATGATAGGTAGAAATATAGATAGATAGATAGATAAATGAGAGTGAGAGAGCAAGAAAGAGAGAGAAAGGAAGAGAGAGAGCCAGTCTCCAAAATGGTCCCCCATGATCCTTGCCTTCTGGTATTCATGTCCCTATGCAGTTGCTTCCCATACTCAGTCATGGCTGGTTTGTGTCATCAATAGGATAGTGCAAAAATGATGGCATGTGACTTTTGAGGCTAGGTCATAAAGACTTTGCATGGCCTGTTTTGTCTTTGCAGTTATCTCTCTGTGCAAAGCCATCTGCCATAACATAAGGACGCTTAAGCATCTGTGTGGAGAAACCCATGTGAGATTGAATGGAGCCCTATAATGTGCCTGATGCTGTGCAAAATTAAGACATTTGTCAAAGGTTATATTCTTTGACTTTAAACTGTATTAACATCCTTAAAAAACATTTTGGGTTTCCATCTTAAGACTTGCTTCTATGCAATCTTTTTATAACCTATAGGTTTTTGTCCCTCTCTTGAGCTCTCATTTAGCTAGTTTTAATATTAAGATGCTTCTTATTAATGTCATTATAGACCATTTTTTAAACACTTAGACATTCTTTTAAGCAGTGTTGGGCAAACAAAATGGCTGCATAATATAATATTTAAAAACTAGTAGAGGGCTTCCCTGGTGGCACAGTGGTTAAGAGTCCGCCTGCCGATGCAGGGGACACAGGTTCGTGCCCCGGTCTGGGAAGATCTCACATGCCGCGGAGTGGCTGGGCCTGTGAGCCATGGCCGCTGAGCCTGTGTGTCCGGAGCCTGTGCTCCACAACGGGAGAGGCCACGACAGTGAGAGGCCCGCGTACCACAAAAAAAAAAAAAACAGTAGAGGATGACTATGTTAAAAATTCATAGTTTTCTAAAAATTAGTTTTACATTTTAGAATATTATTTAAACATTCAAAAACTAGGATCCTTGTTGGAATGACACAGACAATTTCAAAGAACAGTATGTCTGGGATATTTTTAATGCAGCCCTTAATTTACTATGAATTTGAAATTATTTTTTAATTGCTATGTTCCATGGTGGAGAAGTTTGTCAAGAAGTTTAATGAATTATATTGAGTTAATATTTTTGTGAAAGAAAGCAGACATAGACGTTGTGGGGAAAATCACACTTGTGGGGAATAGTTCTACCAGGAGTGATTCAGCAGCAGCCTGCTCTAGGGCAACTATTGGTACAGTCACCGGAATTGGGTTAAGTTGATTTGTGAACTAGGTTCCCATTTCCCCATTCTTTGGTCATTGACTAAAGCTTGTGCTGTTCCAGTCTCAGCATTGGTTTCATTATTGGCTGCCCAAATCCAACTGGAAAAAGAAACTCCCTGGTAGAGACAGGGGGTCTTGGCCCAGGCTTGGGCCCTGCAGCAGGTCTGGTTGACTAATTCGGTAACAAAACCATACACCTAATTGTATATTTCCACATCCTGGTTTATTCATGACTTAGAGGACTTCAAACTCAAGTTATTGTTTCTCTCCAGCCTCACTGCTTGATAGTTTGTTCCTTTTGATTTATATGCCAGTAATACCAAACTGATGATAGATTCCCAATTCTACTCTTATATATAAGTCATGCTTCTGTGCCCTTCCCTACCTAAATACTCTTTGTCTTCCTACCCTCTTTTTACTTACATTTCGGATATCCCTGTACTGGGAAACTTTTTGTGGTGCTTATAGCACATGATTCATATAGCATATCCTCCTTTTGTAACTTTAAACCTCATGCAGTTTTAGGTTTATGTACGTCATTTTGAAACTACACTCTTGGGTGGGACTTGAAACCAGCCAAAACTCAGATTTGGACTGAACCCACAGTCTGGGACTTGAATCCACCTGCACCTCAGATTAGGACTTGAACCCATGATCCCTGACTAGGAGGGGACCCCATCCCACTGTGTTTTTTTTGTTTTTTTAATTAAAACCACTCACCTGTTGTCAGGACTTACTGAAGCTCAGGTTCTTTTGTCTCGTCCCAGAAAGAATTCAGCGTGAGGCAAACCTGTAGGTAAAGAGTGAGTTTATTAGCATAGGACACTTGTGAGAGATACAAGCAAGCTGGCAAGGGAGCACAGCAGCCCCAAGAACAGAGAAGGCCACGCTTTTATAATCAAAGAGTGCAGAGGGGAGAAGACAACCTTCTTCCTCATTCTTGGGCAGATGTCAAGGCTTACATCATCAGTTTGTCCTTTGGTCCTATATGGTTTAATTGGAACTGTCATGGTGTTATTTAAATCATCTGTATATTAGCAAAAGGTTGTTAATGTTACCGAATCCAAGCTCACTCTGATCGCCACATGACAGGCCAATAAATCGGAGATGAGGTGTTGAGGCAAGAAATATGACTTTATTTGGAAAGCCAGCAGACCCAGAAGATGGCAGACTAAAGTCTCAAAATAACCATCTTCTTGGGGTTTGGATGCCTATTTCCTGTTTCTTTTTTCTTTCTTTCTTTTTTTTTTACAGCACAGAGAAGGGGAGGAGATGAGGAAGTAAAGTAAAAAAGCCATAAGTTTTGCAAATATCACACGGAATGGCCTGCTTCAGGGAGGGGATGTGTTAATTTCTTCTTTCTTGTAACCATCCACAGGTGGACAGAGTCCAGATATTTTGCCTGAACAAAGGCACTTTGGTTTAACATTCAGGCAGAGGAGCAGCGTTCCCCAAGGCAGGCCATTATGTATAGACAGTATCCTTTTAGTGAACAAAAGCAGCAGAAAGCAAAGGTTAATGTAAAAAAACAGATACAACATGTAGTCAGATTTGGCTCTTCGCTGCTACATTAACATATACATTAAATGTATATGTATACATATACATTAACATATACATATACATTAAATATGGTAGTTCATCTCAGGTTTCAGTAAAATGTCCCCTTTCACCTAGTTTCTGTCTTGGCTACATTCAGAAATGTTACTCTTCAAGGGCTATTAACTCTCTGACTTCATGTAACAAGATTCAGGCACCATATCTATTGTCTTGTATTTTAACTATCACGGTTTGTGGCTTGAGTGTGTCTGGCACGTGGATGAACCTGGTCTTCCTTCAAGGTAGTGTAGATTGTTGCTAGGTTACTGGATGTTTTTTCTTGAGTGATCATTAGCTTACAACAGTCTTCCAAACTCCCTTAAAATTCTCTTTCTGTCTTTAATCCCCAGTGGGATTTCTAAACTGACCATTTAATTATCCTACTCTATCCCTATCAATTTGATGTAATTTATTTACTTGTACAACTATCTTAGGTTATGAATCCCTTGAAGGTAGAAAGAAAAAGTCCCTTTTGTTTGTATCCATGTACGGGTATGCCCATACACCATAGGTACTCCATAAATATTTGTGAAATGAAATTTCTTAAATTTCATTTGTAAAGGAAAGAAAAAGCATTATTCAATGGATTGGTGCCTCCTGCTACCTGAATTCTCCACTCTTTATGTGCCAGAAATTGAGCTCACTGGAAAAATCAAGGTCTTTCATTTGCTTTCAATCTATTCACATTCTCTTTATTCACTTCAAAGGTGAAGTGTGTCAGGGACAGAGACATGACAAAGGCAACCATGTTCTTTGCTTTTAAGGAGAGACTCCTCAGTTATAAGAGGAAGGTAAATAATTTCTGTATATTTAGTGGAAAGATTTTTAAAGAGTAGGAGAAATTCCAAATAGGACTTAGTATAAACAAAAACTTCAAGTTTTGCTGCCCATGCTGTAAAAAGAAAAATTTGAAATTCTAATTATTTGTTACTCTTCATGGTGTAACAAATAACTTTTAGTTATTTGTAACAATTTACAAATAAATAACAATTGTAATAAAAACAATTAGTTATTTGTAACAAGTAACAAATAACTTTTAAATACATAACAGTTTTTCAGCTCAAAGAATTGTCACTTGATTCTGAGTCAATAGGATTTTTTGTTGATGCTGTTATTTTTGTTTTTCTCACTTCCTTACTCTATGTTTTTTCCTTCTCCCTTCCTTCTTTCCTTCCTTCCCTCTCAACTGTTTTCATCTCTCTCATTCTCTTATTCTTTGTTTCTTAAACTTGAAAAACATTCAGATATTTTTAACTTATTTAATTCCTCATGCCTACTCTATGCCATCACTGTACTAAACACCAGTCAAAGATAAATATGTCATAGCCTCTAGCCTCAAGGAAGTATGAGTTTCATGAGGTAGACAAAAAACAGTTACCTTGTGTGATTGGTGTTAAAATTGATACATTGCAAGGTGCTATGAGAACACAGAAAAGCAAACAATGCTTTGTAAAGTAAAAAAATCTTTAAAATGTCAAAGGAACAACAAGCAAAATCATTTTGAGCTACAACCATGTACAAGCTTCCTGCTAATCATTGATTTCTTCACATGTATTAACTCATAGTGATAATCCTTATAGTTAACTATGCAAGGTGGGGAATATGATTATCCCTATTTATTTAGATTTGAAAACTAAATTTCAGAAAAATTGGGTGGCTTTTCAAGGTCAAGTGTCAAATAACAAGGGAAGTCTTATCTTAAATATTATTATAAGTGGGGTTTCCCTGGTGGTGCAGTGGTTGAGAGTCTGCCTGCCAACGCAGGGAACATGGGTTCAAGCCCTGGTCCGGGAGGATCCCACATACCACGGAGCAACTAAGCCCACGTGCCACAGCTGCTGAGCCTGTGCTCTAGACCCTGCGAGCCACAACTACTGAGCCCACATGCCACAACTACTGAAGCCAGGGTGCCTAGAGCCTGTACTCTGAAACGAGAGAAGCCACCACAGTGAGAGGCCTGTGCACCACAATGAAGAGTGGTCCCCGCTTGCCGCAACTAGAGAAAGCCCGCACATAGCAGTGAGGACCCAGTGCAGCCAAAGATAAATAAATAAATAAATAATTTAAAAAAATTATTAAGAAAAAAGTAAGTGATTTTAAAAAAATTGTTATTTTTAAAAAATATTATAAGTATTATTATTTGAAGCTTTGAGGTAATATATGCCATCTGATAATAATGGGGATAGAAGATAAAACATGTACTACTCCAGCTTTTAAGCTGCCTTCCACCATTGCTAATGAGTCTACAATACCATATCATATAGTCTTGTACTTCATATTCATTATATGATTTACACATGGCTGGAGTAGATGTTGCTACTCCATCGTTTCAAAGTTTTAGAAAGCAGGCTTCAATTGAATAGTTTGTTCAAAAGCACCTAACACATACTAAATGCTCAGTAAATGCTTTCTTCCTCCAATCATGCTTCATCTGACTCCAAATTTTACTAGTGTTTTAAATAATAAATGTTAGAATAATGTATTGCTTTGGCAAGCTTCTAAACCTCTTAAATCTCCTTAAATCTCCATGGCAGTTTGATCCAAACTCAGGATTTAAGTTCCTTATTTCACCAGGAAAAATGTTTTTTGTTATGACTTTGTACTACTCCAGCATTTAAGACACCTTCCACCATTGTTAATGAGTCTACAATACCATATCATATAGTCTTCTACTTCATATTCATTATTTGATTTACACATGGCTGGAGTAGATGTTACTACTCCATCATTTCAAAGTCTTAGAAAGTAGGCTTCTCTCTCCTCTCAAATCTATCTATTTTCAAGGGAAGACAAAAACTGCTTAACAGGATCTGAGAGTGACAGGGAGATGGGGTGGTGGAGGAGAAAATTTTGTAACAAAATTAAATGATTTAGGAATATAAATCAGCTGACAGTTTGGTTTCTCATGAAGGGATAATTTTTGCCACCTGAGGCAACTGCTGTGGATCCACAACTCTATCCCATGATATTTCTTGCTTTACCTCTGTTTCTGCCTCTCTACTTCTAAATTGTCTTTTCTTTCTTTTCTGCAACTTGTGGTATATCCTTAAATTGCATCAAGGTTCTCTCATAGCTGCATATTGTAGCCCATCACTGTGTTGGGAGCCAGCAAGCAGAGGATCAAAGGAGAGTAATGAGTTCTTACATAACAACACTGCAGTATTTACTGTTCCCAACATCTCTGTTCCTTTCAGGACAGTGTGGGGAGCAATAATCACTATCCATATAGTCTGACTGCCTTAATCATTCTTGGAAAACCAATTTCAGTACACTCATTAGAGCCAAGAGAGTTCCTTTTCTCCAAAGGGATTTATGGAATAGGAACACTGAATTAGAATCTGATGGAGGCTGGAAAACAGGAGTTCAGAGGGATGAGAATGTAAGAAAAACATCTTTTTTCAGTTGTGTCTGTGAATGTGAAATGAGCTCCCTTTTGATCCAGGTTTTTATGGCTGTCATAACAGACACAGCCACTTGAAAATGTTGAGAGTTTTCTATATGTTGAACAAAATAATAAAATTTATAGACCACCTCTTTGAATAGTCACCAAAATCAAGCTGAACTTATTTTGTGATTATCTCTTGAGAGCCATGATGACAAGACAAGAGGAGATTTTATATTCCTACCCATTCTAGGGCAAACTATATCAGGCCTGATAAAGCATGGCCTTAAAGACCAGATGAGTGTGGGAAGATTCCTGATGGTTAACAGATTATGGAGAAGATCAAGAAGGAGTTTTCAATCTTCCCGTCATGTCCTCTCCACCCTGCATTGCTGATAATATGGATAGTGGGCATGGGGCTCCAACTTCAAGGGCAAGTCCCTGAGACGTAGACCAATCAAGCAAACAGTATGGAGGTTCCTTAAAAAACAGAAAAATAAACTACCATATGACCCAGCAATCCCACTACTGGGCATATACCCTGAGAAAACCATAATTGAAAAAGAGATATGTACCACAATGTTCATTGCAACTCTATGTACAATAGCCAGGACATGGAAGCAACCTAAGTGTCCATCAACAGATGAATGGGTAAAGAAGATGTGACACATATATACAATGGAATATTACTCAGCCATAAAAATAAATGAAATTGAGTTATTTGTAGTGAGGTGAATGGACCTAGAGTCTGTCATACAGAGTGAAATAAGTCAGAAAGAGAAAAACAAATACTGTATGCTAGCACATATATATGGAATCTAAAAAAAAAAAAAAAAAAAATTGGTTCTGATGAACCTAGAGGCAGGAAAGGAATAAAGACGCAGATGTAGTGAATGGACCTGAGGACACGGGGAGGGGGAAGAGTAAGCTGGAATGAAGTGAGAGAGTGGCATGCACGTATATACACTACCAAATGTAAAATAGTTAGCTAGTGGGAAGCAGCCACACAGCACAGGGAGATCAGCTCAGTGATTTGTGACCACCTAGAGGGGTGGGATAAGGAGGGTGGGAGGGAGGCACAAGAGGGAGGGTATATGGGGATATATGTATATATATAGCTGATTTACTTTGTTATACAGCAGAAACTAACACAACATTGTAAAGCAATTATACTCTAAGAAAGATGTAAAAACAAAACAGTGAGGAAAAAAAAGCAGTGACCCTTTGTCTTATAAAAAGGAAAGCAAATTCCAGGCACAATTTATTAATATTTCTAGGTTTTTCTGTAACTCAGCTACTCCTGCCATTTCTTGGGAAAATAGATGTGCATGTGTGTTTTTGATTGCACACTCTAAAAACTAGACACACTATATATATATATATATATATATATATATATGAGGGAACATCTACGCCTACACATAGACTAGTATAGAGTAGACACTATTTAACACAACACTGGGGAAGAGGAAGTTCCTCCCTTCTGCCCCTTCACTATTATACACACATACTGAAACTTATGTCAAGGGAAATTTTTTTAATTAAAAAGAATTGTTTTTAACGTCTTTATTGGAGTATAATTGCTTCACAGTGGTGTGTTAGTTTCTGCTGTATAACAAAGTGAATCAGGTATACATGAACATATATCCCCATATCTCCTCCCTCTTGTGTTTCCCTCCCACCCTCCCTATCCCACCCCTCTAGGTGGACACAAAGCACCAAGATGATCTCCCTGTGCTATGTGGCTGCTTCCCACTAGCTATCTATTTTACATTTGGTAGTGTATATATGTCAGTGCCACTCTCTCACTTCATGCTTATCCTTCCCCCTCCCTGTGTCCTCAAGTCCATTCTCTACATATGTGTCTTTATTCCTGTCCTGCCCCTAGGTTCTTTAAAACCTTTTTTTTGGACTCCATTTATATGTGTTAGCATATAGTATTTGTTTTTCTCTTTCTGACTTACTTCACTCTGTATGACAGACTCTAGGTCCATTCACCTCACTACAAATAACTCAATTTCATTTATTTTTATGGCTGAGTAATATACCATTGTATATATGTGCCACATCTTCTTTACCCATTCATCTGTCAATGGACGCTTAGGTTGCTTCCATGTCCTGGCTATTGTAAATAGAGTTGCAATGGACTTTGTGGTAGATGACTCTTTTTGAATTATGGTTTTCTCAGGGTATATGACCATTAGTGGGGTTACTGGGCCATATGGTAGTTCTGTTTTTAGTTTTTTTAAGTAACCTCCATACTGTTCTCCATAGTGGCTGTATCAATTTACATTCCCACCAACAGGGCAAGAGGGTTTCTATCAAGGGAAATTTTGCTTTGGGCAATCCCATCTAACAAGTTTCCATGTTTGCCATGAGGCAGTTACACATATGAAACAAAGAACACAAGATTTTGTGAAGTTGATGCATAAAGTTTTCCTTTCTTTCCTTATGTTTCCTCCCTTCTTTGAGGAACTAGGACCAAGTTAGCTCCCTGGGGTTCATGAACTTATTTTGGGACCAGGGCTTCCAATGGAGGGAAAAATAGCTTTGCCATAAATAGTCTGTTGGAGCCATGGTGTAATTTAACTTGAAAACTAAAAAGAGTGTGATCCCATTTTATATTCCATGTTGGCAAGACATTGATTTTTGTCTATTGCTTCTTAATATAAATACATTTTAGAGCTTGAGGAGACTTTAAAGGGGAGGAATGAAAGGATGAAGAGAAAGAAAATAATATTTATCAAGCATATACTATGTGTTAGGCACTTGGTAAGCTTTCTAGACATGTCAGCTCACTCAATTCTTACAAAAGTTGTGTAAGATTTGGGGTTGTATCATATTTACAGGCAAATAATTAAATAACAGGAGAGGTTAAGTAATTCAACTTAAGTCATATTATTGTTGGAAGGTAGATCTGCACTGTGAATTAGCACTGCCTTCTCATTTAAAGATGGGGAAAATTAGCTGAAAGAGATGAAAGAAAAAGGCAAAGCTAAAACTGGAGTTCAGATTCTATGACTTTCATAGTAAGTGTTCTTTCTAATCCACTGTCTCCACTGTCACATGCCTAAACAATATGTATGAAAGTATGGAAGGGAAATAAGAAGGAAAAAAGGTTGAGAAAATTGCACTTGCCACAAATGGTATCTAGGATTGTGAGTCCTTTTCTTTCTTCCTATACATGGTTGCATAATCTAAACAAAAGATTCAGGAATCTTCAGTCACAGCTATAATGCCCCTGGTAATGTTTTCATATAGTCTTTATTTTCCCAATGCATTGCCTTTATCACCTGCTGAGTATTATTAGGTTTTACACACTATGTGACATAAAACTTTGACACTCATGAAATTGTTCCCAAATCCAAGCTCATACTGCTCAGTGTACAATGGATCAATAAATCAAGGGATGAGTTGTTGCTGCAAGGAAGAGCAACTTTATTTGGAAAGCCAGCCGACTGAGAAGATGGTGGACTAGTGTCCCAAAGAACCATCTTGCCTAAGTTAGAATTCAGGCTTCTTTTATACTTATAGGGGAGGGAATAAAGTCAAACATTTCCTGGTTCTTGTCAGCCTCCAGAGGGGATGTGTTAATTTCTTCCTTCCTGCAGTCATTCACAGGTGGTTCTGGTCAGGATATTTCCTGTGAGCTAAACCAAAGTATTTTTAGCTTAATGCTCATTACCTGGGAGGTAGGGTTCCCAGAGATGGGCCATTGTACATAATTTAAGTTTATAGCCAACATCCCTTTAGTGATTAACTTAGAATACAAAGGTTCTTTCTTATTACAAATGATGCTATTTTAGATTCTTTTGAAATCTTGCAAGACTAGAAATAGATTAATTATGCCATAGTTCCTTACTTTACTTAAAGAAATCTGCATGAACACACTGCAACTTTGCTCTTGAGACTGGTTTCTTTTTTTAAAGGGTACAAAGATGACAAAAAATAATGTCATTTTATCTTTCCATATTTTAACATATGGAAGCATATATGAGCAGAGTGCTTCAAGAGGAGAAATATTTTAAGTGATTATTTGTTTCATTTAGTAACTGGTAATATTTTGCCTTATGGACCATTCAAATTTTGTTTTCTCTTAACGTTTATAATTAGGGAAGTCTGAGATCAATTTGTAGCACTTCTTAGATAAACGTAGAAAATTAATGACTTGCATTCTTTAGTATTATTTGTTTATCTGGTCTTAACTTACATATTTTACCTTTATTTTCTCATTCTCTGCCTTTAAAAAAATATTTACTTTGTTATCATTCTTAATTAATTGCATTTATTTACCTTGTTTCCAATCCTTTTGGAAAATGGAGGAATACAAGTAGAGAGCTAGTTAGCAAGAAAGAAAACAAGCTACTCTTACTTGATGGCATTGTGTCAATCAGAGACAGTTTCTTCTTTAGAGTTAATGAGAAATTTCTTTAAGGGATTTAAAATTTCATCCTGTTTGGCATGACTCCTAATACCTGTAAATCATGTCCTGCTTTCCATTTTGAAACAAGAATGATAAATTGTATAGAGCTGGTGGAACTGAGCAGCAATGCATGTGTTGCTGTCATGTTCATAGAATATAAATTTTACATTACGACTAAAACTAACTCATCTGGTCTAATGCAGATGTGACTATTCAGTTTGAGTTATTATTATTTCACTATATATGCTTATTAGTTCTCTATGTTTGCTATTATGTGTTACTTTTGATTTGGTTTGTTTTCTTAATTGTTTAAATGGCGATTAAAAGATATTTGAAAGGGGGACTTTGAAGATGGCGGAAGAATAAGACACGGAGATCACCTTCCTCCCCACAGATACACCAGAAATACATCTACACGTGGAACAACTCCTACAGAACACCTACTGAAGGCTGGCAGAAGACCTCAGACCTCCCAAAAGGCAAGAAACTCCCCCACGTACCTGGGTAGGGCAAAAGAAAAAAAACAAAAAACAGAGACAAAAGAATAGGGACGGCACCTGCCACCAGTGGGAGGGAGCTGTGAAGGAGGAAAAGTTTCCACACACTAGGAAGCCCCTTCGCGGGCGGAGACTGCGGGAGGCGGCGGGGGGGAGCTTCGGAGCCGCGGAGGAGTGCACAGCAACAGGGGCGCGGAGGGCAAAGCGGGGAGATTCCCGCACAGAGGATCAGTGCCGACCGGCACTCACCAGCCCGAGAGGCTTGTCTGCTCACCCGCCGGGGCGGGCGGGGCTGCGAGCTGACGCTTGGGTTTCGGTTTCAGTCGGAGCGCAGGGAGAGGACTGGGGTTGGCAGCTTGAACATAGCCTGAAGGGGTTAGTGAACCACTGCTAGCCCGGAGGGAGTCCGGGGAAAAGTCTGCACCTGCCGAAGAGGCAAGAGACTTTTTCTTCCCTCTTTGTTTCCTGGTGCGCGAGGAGAGGGGTTTAAGAGCGCTGCTTAAAGGAACTCCAGAGACGGGCGCGAGCCACGGCTAAAAGCGCGGACCCCAGAGACGGGCGTGAGCCGCGGCTAAAAGCACGGACCCCAGGGACGGGCGGGAGGCGCTAAGGCTGCTGCTGCCGCCACCAAGGGGCCTGTGTGCGAGCACAGGTCACTCTCCACACCCCTCTTCCACGGAGCCTGTGCAGCCCGCCACTGCCAGGTTCCCGGGATCCAGGGACAACTTCCCCGGGAGAACGCACGGTGGGCCTCAGGCTGGTGCAACGTCACGCCAGCCTCTGCGGCCGCAGGCCCACCCCGCATGCAGTGCCCCTCCCTTCCCCTCGGCCTGAGTGCGCCAGAGCCCCCGAATCAGCGGCTCCTTTAACCCCGTCCTGTCTGAGCAAAAAACAGACGCCCTCCAGCGACCTACACGCAGAGGCAGGGCCAAATCCAAAACTGAGCTGTGAGAACAAAGAAGAGAAAGGGAAATCTCTCCCAGCAGCCTCAGAAACAGCGGATTAAAGCTCCACAATCAACTTGATGTACCCTGCATCTGTGGAATACATGAATACACAACGAGTCATCCCAAATTGAGGAGGTGGGCTTCGAGAGCAAGAGCTATGATTTTTTCCCCTTTTCCTCTTTTTGTGAATGTGTATGTATATGCTTCTGTGTGAGATCTTGTCTGTATAGTTTTGCTTCCACCATTTGTTCTAGGGTTCTATCCGTCCATGGTTTTTAAAAAAATTTTTTTCTTAATAATTAATTTTAATAACTTTATTATACTTTTCTTTCTTTCTTTCGTTCTTTCTTTCTTTCTTTCTTTCCTTCTTTCCTTCCCTCCTTTAGACAATGAATCATCCCAAATTGAGGAGGTGGTCTCTGAGAGCAAGATTTATGATTTTTTCCCCTTTACCTCTTTTTGTGAGGGTGTATGTGTATGCTTCTGTGTAGGATATTGTCTGTATAGCTTAGCTTCCAACATTTGTCCTAAGGTTCTATCCGTCTCCCCCTTTTTTTTTCCTTTTTCTAAATACGTATTTTTTAATTCAATAACTTTATTATACTTTATTTTATTTTACTGTATCTTCTTTCTTTCTGTCTTTTTTCCTTCTTTCCCTCCTTCCTTCCTCCCTCCCTCCCTCCCTCCCTCCTTTCTTTCCTTCTTTGCTTCTTTCTTTCTTCCTTCCTTCCTTCCCTCCTTTCGTTCTTTCTTTTTTTCTTCATACTTCTACTAATTCTCTCTACTTTTTCTCCCTTTTATTCTGAGCCGTGTGGATGAAAGACTCTTGGTGCTCCAGCCAAGAGTCAGGGCTCTGCCTCTGAGGTAGGAGAGCCAACTTCAGGACACTGGTCAACAAGAGACCTCCCAGCTCCACATAATATCAAATGGAGAAAATCTCCCAGAGACCTCCATCTTAACACCAGCACCCAGCTTCACTCAACGATGAGCAAGCTACAGTGCTGGACAACCTATGCCAAACAACTAGCAAAACAGGAACACAAACCCACCTATTAGCAGAGAGGCTGCCTAAAAGCATAATAAGGCCACAGACACCCCAAAACACACAACCAGAGGTGAACTTGCCCACTAGAGAGACAAGATCCAGCCTCATCCACCACAACACAGGCACTAGTCTCCTCCACCAGGAAGCCTACACAACCCACTGAAGCAACCTTAACCACTGGAGACAGACATCAGAAACAGCTAGAACTACGAACCAGCAGTTTGTAGTAAAGACAGTAAGATAAGCAAAATGAGAAGACAGAAAAACACACAGCAGATAAAGGAGCAAGATAAAAATGCATCAGACCTAACAAATGAAGAGGAAATAGGCAATCTACCTGAAAAAGAATAATGATAGTAAGGATGATCCAAAATCTTGGAAGTAGAATGGACAAAATGCAAGAGACAGTTAACAAGGATCTAGAAAAAATAAAGATGAAACAAGCAATGATGAACAACACAATAAATGAAATTAAAAGTACTCTAGATGGGATCAATAGCAGAATAACTGAGGCAGAAGAACGGATAAGTGACCTGGAAGATAAAATAGTGGAAATAACTACTGCAGAGCAGAATAAAGAAAAAAAAAAGAATGAAAAGAATTGAGGACAGTCTCAGAGACCTCTGGGACAACATTAAATGCACCAACATTTGGATTATGGGGGTTCCAGAAGATGAAGAGAAAAAGAAATGGACTGAGAAAATATTTGAAGAGATTATAGTTGAAAATTTCCCTAATATGGGAAAGGAAATAGTCAATCAAGTCCAGAAAGCACAGAGAGTCCCATACAGGATAAATCCAAGGAGAAACATGCCAAGACACATATTAATCAATCTGTCAAAAATTAAATACAAAGAAAGCATATTAAAAGCAGCAAGGGAAAAACAACAAATAACACACAAGGGAATCCCCATAAGGTTAACAGCTGGTCTCTCAGCAGAAACCCTACAAGCCAGAAGGGAGTGGCAGGACATACTGAAAGTGATGAAGGAGAAAAACCTGCAACCAAGACTACTCTACCCAGCAAGGATCTCATTCAGATTTGATGGAGAAATTAAAACCTTTACAGACAAGCAAAAGCTGAGAGAGTTCAGCACCACCAAACCAGCTTGACAACAAATGCTAAAGGAACTTCTCTAGACAAGAAACACAAGAGAAGGAAGAGACCTATAATAACGAACCCCAAACAATTTAGAAAATGGGAATAGGAACATACATATCGATAATTACCTTAAATGTAAATGGACTAAATGCTCCCACCAAAAGACACAGATTGGCTGAATGGATACAAAAACAAGACCCTTATATATGCTGTCTACAAGAGACCCACTTCAGACCTAGAGACACATACAGACTGAAAGTAAGGGGATGGAAAAAGATATTCCATGCAAATGGAAACCAAAATAAAGCTGGAGTAGCAATTCTCATATCAGACAAAATAGAGTTTAAAATAAGGACTATTAGAAGAGACAAAGAAGGACACTACATAATGATCAAGGCATTGAACCAAGAAGAAGATATAACAATTGTAAATATTTATGCACCCAACATAGGAGCACCTCAATACATAAGGCAAATACTAACAGCCATAAAAGGGGAAATTGACAGTAACACATTCATAGTAGGGGACTTTAACACCCCACTTTCACCCATGGACAGATCATCCAAAATGAAAATCAGTAAGGACACACAAGCTTTAAAAGATACATTTAAAAAGATGGACTTAATTGATATTTGTAGGACACTCCATCCAAAAACAACAGAATACACATTTTTCTCAAGTGCTCATGGAACATTCTCCAGGATAGATCATATCTTGGATCACAAATCAAGACTTGGTAAATTTAAGAAAATTGAAATTGTATCAAGTATCTTTTCTGACCACAACGCCATGAGACTAGATATCAATTACAGGAAAAGATCTGTAAAAAATACAAACACATGGAGGCTAAACAATACACTACTTAATAATTAAGTGATCACTGAAGAAATCAAAGAGGAAATAAAAAAATACCTAGGAACAAATGACAATGGAGACACAACGACCCCAAACCTATGGGATGCAGCAAAAGCAGTTTTAAGGGGGAAGTTTATAGCAATACAAGCCTACCTTAAGAAGCAGGAAACATCTCAAATAAACAACCTAACCTTGCACCTCAAGCAATTAGAGAAAGAAGAACATAAAAACCCTAAAGCTAGCAGAAGGAAAGAAATCATAAAAATCAGATCAGAAATAAATGAAAAAGAAATGAAGGAAACAATAGCAAAGATCAATAAAACTAAAAGCTGGTTTTTTGAGAAGATAAACACAATAGATAAACCACTAGCCAGACTCATCAAGAAAAAAAGGGAGAAAACTCAAATCAATAGAATTAGAAACGGAAAAGGAGAAGTAACAAAAGACACTGCAGAAATAAAAAAGATCATGAAAGATTACTACAAGCAACTCTATGCCAATAAAATGGACAATCTGGAAGAAATGGACAAATTCTTAGAACTGCACAAAATGCCAAAACAGATTCAGGAAAAAATAGAAAATATGAACAGACCAATCACAAGCACTGAAATTGAAACCGTGATTAAAAATCTTCCAACAAACAAAAGCCCAGGACCAGATGGCTTCACAGGCGAATTCTATCAAACATTTAGAGAAGAGCTAACACCTACCCTTCTCAAACTCTTCCAAAATATAGCAGAGGGAGGAACACTCCCAAATTCCTTATACAAGGCCACCATCACCTTGATACCAAAACCAGACAAGGATGTCACAAAGAAAGAAAACTACAGGCCAATATCACTGAGGAACATAGATGCAAAAACCCTCAACAAAATACTAGCAAACAGAATCCAACAGCACATTAAAAGGATCATACACCATGATCAAGTGGGGTTTATTCCAGGAATACAAGGATTCTTCAATATACGCAAATCTATCAATGTGATACACCATATTAACAAATTGAAGGAGAAAAACCATATGATCATCTCAATAGATGCAGAGAAAGCTTTCGACAAAATTCAACACCCATTTATGATAAAAACCCTGCAGAAAGTAGGCATAGAGGGAACTTTCCTCAACATAATAAAGGCCATATATGACAAGCCCACAGCAAACATCATCCTCAATGGTGAAAAACTGAAAGCATTTCCACTAAAATCAGGAGCAAGACAAGGTTGCCCACTCTCACCACTCTTATTCAACATAGTTTGGAAGTTTTAGCCACAACAATAAGAGAAGAAAAGGAAATAAAAGGAATCCAAATAGGAAAAGAAGAAGTAAAGCTGTCACTGTTTGCAGGTAACATGATACTATACATAGAGAATCCTAAAGATGCTACCAGAAAACTGCTAGAGCTAATCAATGAATTTGGTAAAGTAGCAGGATACAAAATTAATGCACAGAAATCTCTGGCATTCCTATATACTAATGATGAAAAATCTGAAACTGAGATCAAGAAAACATTCCCATTTACCATTGCAACGAAAAGAATAAAATATCTAGGAATAAACCTACCTAAGGAGACAAAAGACCTGTATGCAGAAAATTATAAGATACTGATGAAAGAAATTAAAGATGATACAAATAGATGGAGAGATATACCATGTTCTTGGATGGGAAGAATCAACATTGTGAAAATGACTCTACTACCCAAAGCAGTCTATAGATTCAATGCAATCCCTATCAAACTACCACTGGCATTTTTCACAGAAGTAGAACAAAAAAATTTCACAATTTGTATGGAAACACAAAAGACCCCGAATAGCCAAAGCAATCTTGAGAATGAAAAAAGGAGCTAGAGGAATCAGGCTCCCTGACTTCAGACTATACTACAAAGCTACAGTAATCAAGACAGTATGGTACTGGCACAAAAACAGAAATATAGATCAATGGAACAGGATAGAAAGCCCAGAGATAAACCCACGCACATATGGTCACCTTAGCTTTGATAAATGTGGCAGGAAAGTACAGTGGAGAAAGGACAGCCTCTTCAATAAGTGGTGCTGGGAAAACTGGACAGATACATGTAAAAGTATGAGATTAGATCACTCCCTAACACCATACAGAAAAATAAGCTCAAAGTGGATTAAAGACCTAAATGTAAGGCCGGAAACTATCAAACTCTTAGAGGAAAACATAGGCAGAACACTCTATGACATAAATCACAGCAAGATCCTTTCTGACCCACCTCTTAGAGTAATAGAAATATAAACAAAAATAAATGGGACCTAATGAAACTTCAAAGCTTTTGCACAGCATAGGAAACCATAAACAAGACCAAAAGACAACCCTCAGAATGGGAGAAAATATTTTCAAATGAAGCAACTGACAATGGATTAATCTCCAAAATTTACAAGCAGCTCATGCAGCTCAATAACAAAAACACAAACAACCCAATCCAAAAATGGGCAGAAAACCTAAATAGACATTTCTCCAAAGAAGATATACAGACTGCCAACAAACACATGAAAGAATGCTCAACATCATTAATCATTAGAGAAATGCAAATCAAAACTACAATGAGATATCATCTCACACCAGTCAGAATGGCCATCATCAAAAAATCTAGAAACAATAAATGCTGGAGAGGGTGTGGAGAAAACGGAACACTCTTGCACTGCTGGTGGGAATGTGAATTGGTTCAGCCACTATGGAGAACAGTTTGGAGGTTCCTTATAAAACTGCAGATAGAACTACCATATGACCCAGCAATCCCACTACTGGGCATATACCCTGAGAAAACCAAAATTCAAAAAGAGTCATGTACCAAAATGTTCATTGCAGCTCTATTTACAATAGCCCGGAGATGGAAACAGCCTAAGTGCCCATCATTGGATGAATGGATAAAGAAGATGTGGCACATATACACAACGGAATATTACTCAGCCATAAAAAGAAACAAAATTGAGCTATTTGTAATGAGGTGGATAGACCTAGAGTCTGTCATACAGACTGAAGTAAGTCAGAAAGAAAAAGACAAATACCATATGCTAACACATATATATGGAATTTAAGAAGGAAAAAAAAATGTCATGAAGAACCCAGGAGTAAGACATGAATAAAGACACAGATCTACTGGAGAATGGACTTGAGGATATGGGGAGTGGGAAGGGTGAGCTGTGACAGGACGAAAGAGAGTCTTGGACATATACACACTAACAAACATAAGGTAGATAGCTAGTGGGAAGCATCTGCATGGCACTTGGCTCAGTGCTTTGTGACCGCCTGGAGGCGTGGGATAGGGAGGGTGGGAGGGAGGGAGACGCAAGAGGGAAAAGATATGGGAACATATGTGTATGTATAACTGACTCACTTTGTTATAAAGCAGAAACTAATACACCATTGTAAAGCAATTATACCCAAATAAAGATGTTAAAAAAAAAAGATATTTGAAACATTTTGCAGTTTGTTTCTTAAATAGCCAAACAAGTGTTATTAAGCAAATATAAAATTAACTCATAAAATCTGTGAGTCATTAGAATAACCTATAAAATTTAACTCTACTAGTTTAAGAGCTCAGTTATTAGCATCATCTAAGAGTTCTTTTAGACCTTTCATTACTATTCTTTTAAAATATATGCTCAAGATGAATAATAAGAGAAGAAATAAGTCAGCTTTGGAAGGTTGTACAATATTTTCAAGATACTATTCTGACTTTGGCTGTCACAGTAAAATACATCCAATTTTAACTTCATCCTTTTTAACATTAAGCAAAAAGTTCTAAGACATAATGGTAGCCTAAAACTAACTATGCCATCTAAAACTAACCCTAATTTTAGCACTAATCTAAGCCAAAATCCTAATATTAATGCTGAGACTAAGTAAAGCCTCTCTCTTTAGGATTAATATTTACTCTCATGCTAAAGTTAAACCCTAACCTTCAGTTAAACTTTATCCTTAATATTAGTATCAGTACAAAGCCCAGAGGCAAATAAGTTTTGCTGTTGAGTTGAGTTTGTAGATGAATTTGGGAAGTATTGCAATCTTAACAATATCAAGTTTTCCAATCAATGACATGGGATGTAATTCCTTTATTTAGCTATTTTTTTCCCTATAACACCTTTATTGAGTTATAGCTCACATACCATACAATCCATCCATTTAATTTGTACAGTTCAATGTCTTTTAGTATATTCACAGAGTTGGGTAACGATTACCACAATCAATTTTAGAACATTTTTATCACTCCAAAAATGAACTTCGTACATATGAATAGTCACACTACATTCATCTCACCCTCCCCCAACCCTAGGTAACAACTGATGCATTTTTTTGTCTACATAGAGTTGCTTATTCTGGACATTTCACATAAATGAATTCATACACCATGTGGTCCTTTGTGATGGCTTCTTTCACTTTGCATAATATTTTCAAGGTTTATCCATGTTATAAAATATATTATTACTTTTGAATGCTGAGTAATATTCCATCGCATGGATACATCACATTTTGTTTATCCTTTCAACAGTTAATGGACATTTGAATTGTTCCACTTTTGGCTACTGTGAACCATGTTGCTTTGAACATTCATGTACAAGTTATTGTGCAGATGTAGATTTTTATTTCTCTTGGGTGTATGACTATGAGTGGACTTTCTGGGTCATATGGTAATTCTATGTTTAACATTTTAAGGAACTATTAAACTGTTTTCCACAGTGGTTACACCAGTTTACATTCCCACCAGTAATACACGAGTTACAGTTTCTCTATATCCTCATCATATTATTATCTATCTCTTTTATTATAGCCATCTTAGTGTCTATGAAGTGATATCTCATTGTGTTTTCTTTTCTCCTTTTTTAATATATTTATTGGAGTATAACTGCTTTACAATTTTGTGTTAGTTTCTATTGTACAACAAAGTGAATCAGCTATAAGTATACATATATCCTCATATCCCCTGCCTCTTGATCCTCACTCCCATCCTCCTTATCCCACCCATCTAAGTCATCACAAAGCATCGAGCTGATCTCCCTGTGCTATGCAGCATCTTCCCTCTAGCCATCCATTTTACATTTGGTAGTGTATACATGTCAATGTTACTCTCTCACTTCATCCCAGTTTCCCCTTGCCCCCCTGTGTTCTTTTAATAGTGTTTTGCAGTTTTCTTTTTACAAATCTTGCATTGCATATGTTAAATTTATCACTATTTATTTTATTTTATTGATGTTTCATCTTAACTGGAAAGTTGTATTACTTTTCTAATCAGAGTCCTGCCTTCAGTCCTATCCTATTCAAATTCTGCTAAAATAATCTCTCAAATAAATGTTGGTTCACATTATCTTACTTCATACATTTTGAATTAAATTGGAGTTACATCATATATGCATTTAATTTAAATAATTTTGACTTTGATAGAGAAAAATTAAAAGTAATTAATGTTGCAAGGGGGAAAGGAAGACAAATTCTCAGAGTATGTCTAATGTCCATCTTAACTGTTTCATCATTTGTCTCAGACATTTATACCAACACACCATTGAATAAGGTTGGATGGATGAAAGGCAGATATACCATACTTTATGAGCAATTTATGGAATTTTAAGGAAAATGTTGGCTAAATGCTATTTTAATTCTCAAAACCTACTCATGAGGTGACACTGAGGTACTCAATTTGGAAAAAAATGATCATGCTATCTCTCCATACTCATCTCTTACTTTTTCTTAAATCTGCACCGTGATATCCAGCCATTCTGAACTGCCTGTGTTCCTCTAAAACAGTCACACATGACACAAACATTCACAAATTATTGTCTTTGCACTTACTATTCTTTGCTTAGAACATCCTCCATGGATTCACATGGCCAATTACTGTTCACTCTTTAAGACTTAACTAATATCAAACTTGAAATATATCTTTTTGTCTCCCTTTTGCCAAGACTGATATTCTTTGTGACCTCTCAGGACCATGTGCACAATTCTCTCATCACATAAAATATACTCATCTCTGTTTTTAAACTGTAAGGTTCTTTAAGGCATGGACTCTGTCTTATTTACCTCTGTGTCTCCTGAATTTAAGAAATGTTGGGCAAAAAGAGTCACTAAAATGTATATTGAATTAAACTGATTCTTAGCTATAAAATATACATTTTTATAGAAAACCAATTCTAGTTACTATTCTAAAATTGCTGGCCTAAAGCATATAAAATGAATATGCATCTGTGATCATTAGAAAAAATAGATGTCTTTAAGTATATATACCAAAGTAGCTATATTGTCACACTTTTCATGGTTTTAAAAGCGAAGATTTCTTAAACAGTAGAAAGCAACATAATAGGAAAATATTCCACTCTTTGGATTCCATTTGTAATTGAAGATAGACCACTGGAGAAAATAGTGGTAATGATAATAAAATCATTGAACCTAAAATGATTTGGGTGTATGATTGCAAAAGGCATGGGTCTTTTTCTCCAATAATACAACTTAACAAACATACTGTGATGTGCTACATAGTTTACCATAGAGTTATTAAAAGAAGTCTATCTAAGGAAACTATCATGACAATTGCAGTGTAAAAGTTTTTAAAGAAATTATAGGAAGAGTTTAATGATTAATATAATTTTCATACTATACTCCGTGTCCTTTGACTTCAAGATTCTAGCACATTCACATTTTAAACATCTTTATGCGGTAGTATGGTATCAGAAAATACTTTAACAATAAACATATCTTCTTACTGTTTATATTTTTTATCCTTTCCAAGTATTACTATGGGAAATAAAAATGAGCTGCAGTCTCTTTATAGCTATATCAATGCTGTGGGTTAAATTGTGCAAAAGGTGTATGTCTTAACTACTTGATGTGAAATCTATGCTGTTTATTTCTGTAGAATATAGAGCAAGGTACATATTAACTCAAAAATTTTCATGTTAGTGATAACAATAAGTACATTTTAATTCAAACTGAGATAAATAGTTTTAAGAAAACAGTTTTCCATTTGGTTTTAAAAAAAGAAAAGATTTTAACAGAATATTCTCAATTATATAACTCTCTATAATTAACATTCCTATGTTGCAAAAAATATATTCAAAGTTAAAGAAAATGTTTAAAAACATCTTGAATGAAAATTAAAAAGGAATTTTCCTCTTCTCATTTAATTAGTTAGGAATTAATGAGTTTAAATTTTTAGAGGAGAAAAGGACAAACTAGCAGAGGAGAAGGAGGTGAGCTTATTTCTTCTTATGAAAACACCAAAAATCACAACTAACTGCTGAATAACCATTGAAACAATAGGCTGGAACCTACCGAAAAAAATGTCCTACATCCAAAGACAAAGAGGAAGCCACAATGAGATGGTAGGGAGAGTGCAATCATGATAAAATCAAATCTCATACCCACCAGGTGGGTGACCCACAATCTGGAAAATAATCATACCATAGAATTTCTCCCACAGGAGAAAAAGTTCTGAGCCTCATTTTAGGTTCCCAGCTTGAGGATCTGGCAACAGGAGGAGCACCCAGAGAAACTGTCTTTGAAGGCCAGTGGGGTTTGACCACAGGAATTCCACAGGACTGGGGGAAAGAGAAACTCCACTATTGGAGGGCACACACAAGGGCCCAGGGGAAGAAAAGCAGTGACCTTATAACCTTGGGCCAGACCCACCTGTTAGTATTGGAGGTTTTCCTGTGAAGATGGTGGGTGGCTGTGGCTCACTGTAAGAACAAAGACACTTGTAGCAGTAGTTCTGGGGGGCTACTCATTGATGTGAGCCCTCCTGGAGGCTGCCATTTTCTCACCAAGGCTTAGCCAACAGCTCTAGGTTCCAGTGATGGGACATCTCAGGCCAAACAACCAACAGGCTAGGAACACAGACCCAACCATCATCAGACAGGCTGATTAAAGTCTTCCTGAGCACACAGCTGCCCAGTAAACACAACCCCTGACATGGCCCTGCTGACCAGAAAGACAAGACCCAGCTCCACACACCAGTGGGCAGGAAGAAGTTCCTCCCACCAGGAAGCCTGCACAAGCCCCTTAGATCTGCCTCATCCACCAGGGGGCAGACAACAAGAACTACAAACCTGCAGCCTGTGGAATGGAAACCATGACTACAACAAGTCAGACAAAATTAGATGGCCGAGAAATATGTCCCAGATGAAATAGCAAGATAACGCCAAAGAAGAACAACTACATGAAATGGAGATAGACAATCTATTTTAAAAAGAATTCAGAATAATGATAGTAAAGATGATCCAACATCTCAGAAAAAGAATGTAGGCACAGGTCAAGAAGATACAAGAAATATTTAACAAAGACCTAGAAGAACTAAGGGACGAACAGAGATAAACAATACAATAACTGAAATGAAAAATACACTAGTAGGAATCAATAGCAGAATAATTGAGGCAGAAGAATGGATATATGACCTGGAAGACAGAATGGTGGAAATCTCTGCTGCAGAACAAAATAAAAAAATTAAAAAATGAGAAGAAATGAGGACAGTCTAAGAGACCTCTGGGACAACATTAAGCACAGAGACATTCACGTCTTCCTCTCTCTTCTCACATTATAGGAGAAGAGAGAGGAAGAATCTGACAAAATATTTGAAGGGATAATAGCTGAAAATATCCCTAAAAAGAGAAAGGAAACAGTCACCAAGTCCAAGAAGTGAAGACAGTCCCAGGCAAAACAAACCCAAGGAGGAACATGATGAGACACAGTAATCAAATTGACAAAAATCAAAGACACAGAAAAAATATTAAAACAACAAAGAAAGAAACAAAAAAATAACATACAAAGGAATTCCCATAAGGATATCAGCTGATTTCTCAGCTGAAACTCTTCAGGCCAGAAGGTTGTGGCATGATATACTTAAAGTGATGAAAGGGAAAAACCTACAACAAATAATACTTTACCCAGCAAGGCTCTCATTCTGATTTGTTGGAGAAATCAAAAGCTTTACAGACAAGCAGAAGCAAAGAGAATTCAGCATCACCAGACCAGCTTTACAACAAATTCCATAGGAAATTTTCTAGGTGGAAAAGAAAAGGCCATGATTAGAAACAAAAAAGTTACAAATGGGGGGGGGGGGGGGAGATGGCGGAAGAGTAAGACGTGGAGATTGCCTTCCTCCTCACGGATACACCAGAAATACATCTACACGTGGAACAACTCCTACAGAACACCTACTGAAGGCTGGCAGAAGACCTCAGAGCTCCCAAAAGGCAAGAAACTCCCCACGTACCTGGGTAGGGCAAAAGAAAAAAAAGAAAAAACAGAGACAAAAGAATAAGGACGGCACCTGCACCAGTGGGAGGGAGCTGTGAAGGAGGAAAAGTTTCCACACACTAGGAAGCCCCTCCGCGGGCGGAGACTGCGGGAGGCGGAGGGGGGAGCTTCGGGACCGCGGAGTAGTGCACAGCGACGGGTGCGGAGGGCAAAGCGGGGAGATTCCTGCACAGACGATCGGTGCCGACCGGCACTCACCAACCCGAGAGGCTTGTCTGCTCACCCGCCGGGGCGGGCGGGACTGCGAGCTGAGGCTCGGGTTTCGGTTTTGGACGGAGCTCAGGGAGAGGACTGGGGTTGGCGGCTTGAACATAGCCTGAAGGGGTTGGTGCACCACGACTAGCCGGGAGGGAGTTCGGGGAAAAGCCTGCACCGGCCGAAGAGGCAAGAGACTTTTTCTTCCCTCTTTGTTTCCTGGTGCGCGAGGAGAGGGGTTTAGGAGCGCTGCTTAAAGGAACTCCAGAGACGGGCGCGAGCCGCGGCTGAAAGCGCGAACCCCAGAGACGGGCGCGAGCCACGGCTAAGGGCGCGAACCCCAGAGACGGGCGCGAGCCGCGGCTAAAACCGCGGACACCAGAGACGGGTGGGGGACGCTGGGGCTGCTGCTGCCGCCACCAGGGGGGCTGTGTGCGAGCACAGGTCACTCTCCGCGCCCCTCTTCCGCGGAGCCTGTGCAGGCCGCCACTGCCAGGTTCCCGGGATCCAGGGACAACTCCCCCGGGAGTACGCACGGCGGGTCTCAGGCTGGTGCAACGTCACGCCGGCCTCTGCCGCAACGTCATGCCGCCTCTGCCGCCGCAGGCCCGCCCCGCACGCAGTGCCCCTCCTTCCCCCATCCCCCAACCCCCGGCCTGAGTGAGCCGGAGCTCCCGAATCAGCGGCTCCTTTAACCCCGTCCTGTCTGAGCAAAAAACAGACGCCCTCCAGCGACCTGCGCGCAGGGGCAGGGCCGGGTACAAAGCTGAGCTCCTGTGAGCTGTGAGAGCAGGGAGGAGAGGGGGAGGTCTCTCCCGGCAGCCGCGGAGGCGGCGGATTGAAGCTCCACGATCAACTTGATGTGCCCTGCATTGTGGAATACCTGAATAGACAGGGAGTGATCCCAAATTGAAGAGGTGGAATTTAGGAGCGAGAGCTGTGATTTTTTTCCCTTTTCCTCTTTTTGTGAATGTGTGCGTGTATGCTTCTGTGTGAGATGTTGTCTGTATACTCTTGCTTCCACCATTTGTCCTAGGTCTCTATCCGTCCATGTTTTTTTTTTTTTTAATTTTTTTTTTCTAAATATTTTTTAGTACAATAACTATATTATACTTTATTTTATTTTTACTGTATCTTCTTTCTTTCTGTCTTTTTTCCTTCTTTCCCTCCTTTCTTCCTTCCTCCCTCCCTCCCTCCCTCCTTTCTTTCCTTCTTTGCTACTTTCCTCCTTCCTTCCTTTCCTCCTTTCCTTCTTTCTTTCCTCATACTTCTACTAATTCTCTCTACATTTTCTCCTTCTTTCCCTCCTTCCTTCCTTCCTTCCTCCCTCCCTCCCTCCCTCCCTCCCTCCCTCCTTTCTTTCCTTCTTTGCTTCTTTCTTCCTTCCTTCCTTTCCTCCTTTCCTTCTTTCTTTCCTCATACTTCTACTAATTCTCTCTACATTTTCTCCTTCTTTCCCTCCTTCCTTCCTTCCTCCCTCCCTCCCTCCCTCCCTCCTTTCTTTCCTTCTTTGCTTCTTTCTTCCTTCCTTCCTTTCCTCCTTTTCTTCTTTCTTTACTCATACTTCTACTAATTCTCCCTACTTTTTCTCCCTTTTATTCTGAGCTGTGTGGATGAAAGGCCCTTGGTGCTCCAGCCAGGAGTCAGGGCTCTGCCTCTGAGGTAGGAGAGCCAACTTCAGGACACTGGTCAACAAGAGACCTCCCAGCTCCACATAATATTAAACGGTGGAAATCTCCCAGAGACCTCCATCTTAACACCAGCACCCAGCTTCACTCAACGACCAGCAAGCCACAGTGCTGGACAACCTATGCCAAACAACTAGCAAAACAGGAACACAACCTCACCCATTAGCAGAGAGGCTGCCTAAAATCATAACAAGGCCACAGACACCCCAAAACACACCACCAGACGTGAACCTGCCCACTAGAAAGACAAGATCCAGCCTCATCCAGCACAACACAGGCACTAGTCCCCTCCACCAGGAAGCCTACACAACCCACTGAAACAACCTTAGCCACTGGAGACAGACATCAAAAACAACGGGAACTACGAACGTGCAGCCTGCAAAAAGGAGACCCCAAACACAGTAAGATAAGCAAAATGAGAAGACAGAAAAACACACAGCAGATGAAGGAGCAAGATAAAAACCCACCAGACCTAACAAATGAAGAGGAAATAGGCAATCTACCTGAAAAAGAATTCAGAATAATGATAGTAAGGATGATCCGAAATCTTGGAAGTAGAATGGACAAAATGCAAGAAACAGTTAACAAGGACCTACAAGAACTAAAGGTGAAACAAGCAACGATGAACAACGCAATAAATGAAATTAAAAGTACTCTAGATAGGATCAATAGCAGAATAACTGAGGCGGAAGAACGGATAAGTGACCTGGAAGATAAAGTAGTGGAAATAACTACTGCAGAGCAGAATAAAGAAAAAAGAATGAAAAGAACTGAGGACACTCTCAGGGACCTCTGGGACAACATTAAACACACCAACATTCGAATTATAGGGGTTCCAGAAGAAGAAGAAAAAAAGAAAGGGACTGAGAAAATATTTGAAGAGATTATAGTTGAAAACTTCCCTAATATGGGAAAGGAAATAGTTAATCAAGTCCAGAAAGTGCAGAGAGTCCCATACAGGATAAATACAAGGAGAAATACGCCAAGACACATATTAATCAAACTATCAAAAATTAAATACAAAGAAAGCATATTAAAAGCAACAAGGGAAAAACAACAAATAACTCACAAGGGAATCCCCATAAGGTTAACAGCTGATCTCTCAGCAGAAACCCTACAAGCCAGAAGGGAGTGGCAGGACATACTGAAAGTGATGAAGGAGAAAAACCTGCAACCAAGACTACTCTACCCAGCAAGGATCTCATTCAGATTTGATGGAGAAATTAAAACCTTTTCAGACAAGCAAAAGCTGAGAGAGTTCAGCACCAGCAAACCAGCTTTACAACAAATGCTAAAGGAACTTCTCTAGATAAGAAATGCAAGAGAAGGAAACGACCTATAATAATGAACCCAAAACAATAAAGAAAATGGGAATAGGAACATACATATCGATAATTACCTTAAATGTAAATGGACTAAATGCTCCCACCAAAAGACACAGATTGGCTGAATGGATACAAAAACAAGACCCTTATATATGCTGTCTACAAGAGACCCCCCTCAGACCTAGAGACACATACAGACTGAAAGTAAGGGGATGGAAAAAGATATTCCATGCAACTGGAAACCAAAAGAAAGCTGGAGTAGCAATTCTCATATCAGACAAAATAGACTTTAAAATAAGGACTATTAAAAGGGATAAAGAAGGACACTACATAATGATCAAGTGATCGATCCAAGAAGAAGATATAACAATTGTTAATATTTATGCACCCAACATAGGAGCACCTCAATACATAAGGCAAATACTAACAGCCATAAAAGGGGAAATCGACAGTAACACATTCATAGTAGGGGACTTTAACACCCCATTTTCACCCATGGACAGATCATCCAAAATGAAAATAAATAAGGAAACACAAGCTTTAAATGATACATTAAACAAGATGTACTTAATTGATATTTATAGGACACTCCATCCAAAAACAACAGAATACACATTTTTCTCAAGTGCTCATGGAACATTCTCCAGGATAGATCATATCTTGGGTCACAAATCAAGCCTTGGTAAATTTAAGAAAATTGAAATTGTATCAAGTATCTTTTCTGACCACAACGCCATGAGATTAGATATCAATTACAGGAAAAGATCTGTAAAATATACAAACACATGGAGGCTAAACAATACACTACTTAATAATGAAGTGATCACTGAAGAAATCAAAGAGGAAATAAAAAAAATACCTAGAAACAAATGACAATGGAGACAAACCGACCCAAACCTACGGGATGCAGCAAAAGCAGTTCTAAGGGGGAAGTTTATAGCAATACAAGCCCACCTCAAGAAGCAGGAAACATCTCGAATAAACAACCTAACCTTGCACCTCAAGCAATTAGAGAAAGAAGAACAAAAAAGCCCCAAAGCTAGCAGAAGGAAAGAAATCATAAAAATCAGATCAGAAATAAATGAAAAAGAAATGAAGGAAACGATAGCAAAGATCAATAAAACTAAAAGCTGGTTCTTTGAGAAGATAAACAAAATAGATAAACCACTAGCCAGACTCATCAAGAAAAAAAGGGAGAAGACTCAAATCAATAGAATTAGAAATGAGAGAGGAGACGTAACAACTGACACTGCAGAAATAAAAAAAATCATGAGAGATTACTACAAGCAACCCTATGCCAATAAAATGGACAATCTGGAAGAAATGAACAAATTCTTAGAAATGCACAACCTGCCAAGACTGAATCAGGAAGAAATAGAAAATATGAAGAGACCAATCACAAGCACTGAAATTGAAACTGTGATTAAAAATCTTCCAACAAACAAAAGCCCAGGACCAGATGGCTTCACAGGTGAATTCTATAAAACGTTTAGAGAAGAGCTAACAACTATCCTTCTCGAACTCTTCCAAAATATAGCAGAGGGAGGAACACTCCCAAATTCCTTCTATGAGGCCACCATCACCTTGATACCAAAACCAGACAAGGATGTCACAAAGAAAGAAAACTAGAGGCCAATATCACTGATGAACATAGATGGAAAAATCCTCAACAAAATACTAGCAAACAGAATCCAACAGCACATTAAAAGGATCATACACCATGATCAAGTGGGGTTTATTCCAGGAATGCAAGGATTCTTCAATATACGCAAATCTATCAATGTGATACACCATATTAACAAATTGAAGGAGAAAAACCATATGATCATCTCAATAGATGCAGAGAAAGCTTTCGACAAAATTCAACACCCATTTATGATAAAACCCTGCAGAAAGTAGGCATAGAGGGAACGTCCTCAACATAATAAAGGCCATATATGACAAGCCCACAGCAAACATCATCCTCAATGGTTGAAAAACTGAAAGCATTTCCACTAAGATCAGGAACAAGACAAGGTTGCCCACTCTCACCACTCTTATTCAACATAGTTTTGGAAGTTTTAGCCACAGCAATCAGAGAAGAAAAGGAAATAAAAGGAATCCAAATCGGAAAAGAAGAAGTAAAGCTGTCACTGTTTGCAGATGACATGATACTATATATAGAGAATCCTAAAGATGCTACCAGAAAACTACTAGAGCTAATCAATGAATTTGGTAAAGTAGCAGGATACAAAAATTAATGCACAGAAATCTCTGGCATTCCTATATACTAAATGGTGAAAAATCTGAAAGTGAAATCAAGGAAAACACTCCCATTTACCATTGCAACAAAAGAATAAAATATCTAGGAATAAACCTACCTAAGGATACGAAAGACCTGTATGCGAAAATTATAAGACACTGATGAAAGAAATTAAAGATGATACAAATAGATGGAGACGATATACCATGTTCTTGGATGGGAAGAATCAACATTGTGAAAATGACTCTACTACCCAAAGCAATCTACAGATTCAATGCAATCCCTATCAAACTACCACTGGCATTTTTCACAGAACTAGAACAAAAATTTCGCAATTTGTATGGAAAACACAAAGACCCCGAATAGCCAAAGCAATCTTGAGAACGAAAAAAGGAGCTGGAGGAATCAGGCTCCCTGACTTCAGACTATACTACAAAGCAACAGTAATCAAGACAGTATGGTACTGGCACAAAAACAGAAAGATAGATCAGTGGAACAGGATAGAAAGCCCAGAGATAAACCCACGCACATATGGACACCTTATCTTTGATAAAGGAGGCAGGAATGTACAGTGGAGAAAGGACAGCCTCTTCAATAAATGGTGCTGGGAAAACTGGACAGGTACATGTAAAAGTATGAGATTAGATCACTCCCTAACACCATACACCAAAATAAGCTCAAAATGGATTAAAGACCTAAATGTAAGGCCAGAAACTATCAAACTCTTAGAAGAAAACATAGGAAGAACACTCTATGACATAAATCACAGCAAGATCCTTTCTGACCCACCTCCTAGAGTAATGGAAATAAAAAACAAAAATAAACAAATGGGACCTAATGAAACCTTCAAAGCTTTTGCACAGCAAAGGAAACCATAACCAAGACCAAAAGACAACCCTCAGAATGGGAGAAAACATTTGCAAATGAAGCAACTGACAAAGGATTAATCTCCAAAATTTACAAGCAGCTCATGCAGCTCAATAACAAAAAAACAACAACCCCATCCAAAAATGGGCAGAAGACCTAAACAGACATTTCTCCAAGAAGATATAAAGAATGCCAACAAACACATGAAAGAATGCTCAACATCATTAATCATTAGAGAAATGCAAATCAAAACTACAATGAGATATCATCTCACACCAGTCAGAATGGCCATCATCAAAAAATCTAGAAACAATAAATGCTGGAGAGGGTGTGGAGAAAAGGGGACACTCTTGCACTGCTGGTGGGAATGTGAAATGGTTCAGCCACTATGGAGAACAGTATGGAGGTTCCTTCAAAAACTACAAATAGAATTACCATATGACCCAGCAATCCCACTACTGGGCATATACCCTGAGAAAACCAAAATTCAAAAAGAGTCATGTACCAAAATGTTCATTGCAGCTCTATTTACAATAGCCCGGAGATGGAAACAACCTAAGCGCCCATCATCGGATGAATGGATAAAGAAGATGTGGCACATATACACAATGGAATATTACTCAGCCTTAAAAAGAAATGAAATTGAGCTATTTGTAATGAGATGGATAGACCTAGAGTCTGTCATACAGAGTGAAGTAAGTCAGAAAGAAAAAGACAAATACCGTATGCTAACACATATATATGGAATTTAAGGGAAAGAAATGTCATGTAGAACCTAGGGGTAAGACAGGAATAAAGACGCAGACCTACTGGAGAACGGACTTGAGGATATGGGGAGGGGGAAGGGTGAGTTTTGATAGGGCGAGAGAGAGTCATGGACGTATACACACTAACAAACGTAGTAAGGTAGATAGCTGGGGGGAAGCAGCCGCAAGGCACAGGGATATTAGCTCGGTGCTTTGTGACAGCCTGGAAGGGTGGGATGGGGAGAGTGGGAGGGAGGGAGACGCAAGAGGGAAGACATATGGCAACATATGTATATGTATAGCTGATTCACTTTGTTATAAAGCAGAAACTAACACACCATTGTAAAGCAATTATACCCCAATAAAGATGTTAAAAAAAAAAAAAAAAGAAAGAAATGCAAGAGAAGGAAACGACCTATAATAATGAACCCAAAACAATAAAGAAAATGGGAATAGGAACATACATATCGATACGTACCTTAAATGTAAATGGACTAAATGCTCCCACCAACAGACACAGATTGGCTGAATGGATACAAAACAAGACCCTTATATATGCTGTCTACAAGAGACCCCCCTCAGACCTAGAGACACATACAGACTGAAAGTAAGGGGATGGAAAAAGATATTCCATGCAACTGGAAAACCAAAAGAAAGCTGGAGTAGCAATTCTCATATCAGACAAAATAGACTTTAAAATAAGGACTATTAAAAGGGATAAAGAAGGACACTACATAATGATCAAGGGATCGATCCAAGAAGAAGATATAACAGTTGTTAATATTTATGCACCCAACATAGGAGCACACCTCAATACATAAGGCAAATACTAACAGCCATAAAAGGGGAAATCGACAGTAACACATTCATAGTAGGGGACTTTAACACCCCATTTTCCACCATGGACAGATCATCCAAAATGAAAATAAATAAGGAAACACAAGCTTTAAATGATACATTAAACAAGATGTACTTAATTGATATTTATAGGACACTCCATCCAAAAACAACAGAATACACATTTTTCTCAAGTGCTCATGGAACATTCTCCAGGATAGATCATATCTTGGGTCACAAATCAAGCCTTGGTAAATTTAAGAAAATTGAAATTGTATCAAGTATCTTTTCTGACCACAACGCCATGAGATTAGATATCAATACAGGAAAAGATCTGTAAAATATACAAACACATGGAGGCTAAACAATACACTACTTAATAATGAAGTGATCACTGAAGAAATCAAAGAGGAAATAAAAAAAATACCTAGAAACAACATGACAATGGAGACAAACCGACCCAAACCTACGGGATGCAGCAAAAGCTGTTCTAAGGGGGAAGTTTATAGCAATACAAGCCCACCTCAAGAAGCAGGAAACATCTCGAATAAACAACCTAACCTTGCACCTCAAGCAATTAGAGAAAGAAGAACAAAAAAGCCCCAAAGCTAGCAGAAGGAAAGAAATCATAAAAATCAGATCAGACATAAATGAAAAAGAAATGAAGGAAACGATAGCAAAGATCAATAAAACTAAAAGCTGGTTCTTTGAGAAGATAAACAAAATAGATAAACCACTAGCCAGACTCATCAAGAAAAAAAGGGAGAAGACTCAAATCAATAGAATTAGAAATGAGAGAGGAGAAGTAACAACTGACACTGCAGAAATAAAAAAAATCATGAGAGATTACTACAAGCAACTCTATGCCAATAAAATGGACAATCTGGAAGAAATGAACAAATTCTTAGAAATGCACAACCTGCCAAGACTGAATCAGGAAGAAATAGAGAATATGAACAGACCAATCACAAGCACTGAAATTGAAACCGTGATTAAAAATCTCCAACAAACAAAAGCCCAGGACCAGATGGCTTCACAGGTGAATTCTATCAAACGTTTAGAGAAGAGCTAACACCTATCCTTCTCAAACTCTTCCAAAATATAGCAGAGGGAGGAACACTCCCAAATTCCTTCTATGAGGCCACCATCACCTTGATACCAAAACCAGACAAGGATGTCACAAAGAAAGAAAACTAGAGGCCAATATCACTGATGAACATAGATGGAAAAATCCTCAACAAAATACTAGCAAACAGAATCCAACAGCACATTAAAAGGATCATACACCATGATCAAGTGGGGTTTTATTCCAGGAATGCAAGGATTCTTCAATATACGCAAAATCTATCAATGTGATACACCATATTAACAAATTGAAGGAGAAAAACCATATGATCATCTCAATAGATGCAGAGAAAGCTTTCGACAAAATTCAACACCCATTTATGATAAAAACCCTGCAGAAAGTAGGCATAGAGGGGAACTTTCCTCAACATAATAAAGGCCATATATGACAAGCCCACAGCAAACATCATCCTCACTGGTGAAAAACTGAAAGCATTTCCACTAAGATCAGGAACAAGACAAGGTTGCCCACTCTCACCACTCTTATTCAACATAGTTTTGGAAGTTTTAGCCACAGCAATCAGAGAAGAAAAGGAAATAAAAGGAATCCAAATCGGAAAGAAGAAGTAAAGCTGTCACTGTTTGCAGATGACATGATACTATACATAGAGAATCCTAAAGATGCTACCAGAAAACTACTAGAGCTAATCAATGAATTTGGTAAAGTAGCAGGATACAAATTAATGCACAGAAATCTCTGGTATTTCTATATACTAATGATGAAATATCTGAAAGTGAAATCAAGAAAAACACTCCCATTTACCATTGCAAACAAAAGAATAAAAATATCTAGGAATAAACCTACCTAAGGATACGAAAGACCTGTATGCAGAAAATTATAAGACACTGATGAAAGAAATTAAAGATGATACAAATAGATGGAGAGATAATACCATGTTCTTGGATGGGAAGAATCAACATTGTGAAAATGACTCTACTACCCAAAGCAATCTACAGATTCAATGCAATCCCTATCAAACTACCACTGGCATTTTTCACAGAACTAGAACAAAAATTTCGCAATTTGTATGGAAGACACAAAGACCCCGAATTAGCCAAAGCAATCTTGAGAACGAAAAAAGGAGGCTGGAGGAATCAGGCTCCCTGACTTCAGACTATACTACAAAGCAACAGTAATCAAGACAGTATGGTACTGGCACAAAAAACAGAAAGATAGATCAGTGGAACAGGATAGAAAGCCCAGAGATAAACCCACGCACATATGGACACCTTATCTTTGATAAAGGAGGCAGGAATGTACAGTGGAGAAAGGACAGCCTCTTCAATAAATGGTGCTGGGAAAACTGGACAGGTACATGTAAAAGTATGAGATTAGATCACTCCCTAACACCATACACCAAAATAAGCTCAAAATGGATTAAAGACCCTAAATGTAAGGCCAGAAACTATCAAACTCTTAGAAGAAAACATAGGAAGAACACTCTATGACATAATCACAGCAAGATCCTTTCTGACCCACATCCTAGAGTTATGGAAATAAAATAAACAAATGGGACCTAATGAAACTTCAAAGCTTTTGCACAGCAAAGGAAACCATAACCAAGACCAAAAGACAACCCTCAGAATGGGAGAAAACATTTGCAAATGAAGCAACTGACAAAGGATTAATCTCCAAAATTTACAAGCAAGCTCATGCAGCTCAATAACAAAAAACAAACAACCCCATCCAAAAATGGGCAGAAGACCTAAACAGACATTTCTCCAAAGAAGATATAAAGAATGCCAACAAACACATGAAAGAATGCTCAACATCATTAATCATTAGAGAAATGCAAATCAAAACTACAATGAGATATCATCTCACACCAGTCAGAATGGCCATCATCAAAAAATCTAGAAAACAATAAATGCTGGAGAGGGTGTGGAGAAAAGGGGACACTCTTGCACTGCTGGTGGAATGTGAAATGGTTCAGCCACTATGGAGAACAGTATGGAGGTTCCTTCAAAAACTACAAATAGAATTACCATATGACCCAGCAATCCCACTACTGGGCATATACCCTGAGAAAACCAAAATTCAAAAAGAGTCATGTACCAAAATGTTCATTGCAGCTCTGTTTACAATAGCCCGGAGATGGAAAGAACCTAAGTGCCCATCATCGGACGAATGGATAAAGAAGATGTGGCACATATACACAATGGAATATTACTCAGCCTTAAAAAGAAATGAAATTGAGCTATTTGTAATGAGATGGATAGACCTAGAGTCTGTCATACAGAGTGAAGTAAGTCAGAAAGAAAAAGACAAATACCGTATTCTAACACATATATATGGAATTTAACTAAAAAAAATGTCATGAAGAACCTAGGGATAAGACAGGAATAGAGGCGCAGACCTACTGGAGAATGGACTTGAGGATATGGGGAGGGGGAAGGTTGAGTTTTGACAGGGCGAGAGAGAGTCGTGGACATATACACACTAACAAACGTAGTAAGGTAGATAGCAAGGGGGAAGCAGCCGCAAGGCTCAGCGATATTAGCTCGGGGCTTTGGTACAGCCTGGAGGGGTGGTATGGGGAGAGTGGGAGGGAGGGAGACGCAAGTGGGAAGACACATGGGAGCATATGTATATGTATAGCTGATTCACTTTGTTATAAACAGAAACTAACACACCATTGTAAAGCAATTATACCCCAATAAGATGTTAAAAAAAAAAAAAGAAATTTACAAATGGAAAAGCTAACTGGTAAAGGCAAACATACAGTGAAGGTAGGAAATCATCTATACACAAATATGATATTCAAAACAGCAATGGTGAGAGAAGGAGAGTACAAATGCAGGATATTGGAAATGCATTTGAAATGAAAAGACCAGCAACTTAAAACAATCATATTGGGCTTCCCTGGTGGCCCAGTGGTTGAGAGTCTACCTGCCGATGCAGGAGACGCAGGTTCGTGCCCCGGTTCAGGAAGATCCCACGTGCCATGGAGCAGCTGGGCCCATAAGCCATGGCCACCAAGCCTGCACATCTGGAGCCTGTGCTCTGCAATGTGAGAGGTTACAAGAGTGAGAGGCCTGCATACCACCAAAAAAAAAAAAAAAAAACTTATCTCTATATAGATGGTTTTATCAAAACCTCATGGTAATGGCAAACTGAAAATCTACAATAGATATACACACACACAAAGAAAAAGGAATCCAAATACAGCAGTAGAAATAACAATTAAATTACAAGAGAAGAGAACAAAATAGGAAGGGAAGAAAAAAGACCTACAAAACAAGTCCAAAACAGTTAACAAAATGGCAATTAGAAATAATTACTTTAAATGGAAATAGATTAAATGCTTCAACCAAAAGACATAGACTGGCTTAATGGATACAAAAACAAACCCATATATATGGTGTCTACAAGAGACCCACTTGAGATCTAGGGACACAAAGAGACTGAAAGTAATGGGAGGGAAAATGGTATTCCATGCAAATGGAAATTGAAAGGAAACTGGAGTAGTAATACTGATGCCAGAAAAAATAGGCTTTAAAATAAAGACTGTTACAAGAGACAAATGAGACACTACAAAATCATGAAGGAATAAATGCAAGAGAAGTTATAATAATTGTAAATATGTATACATCCAACATAGGAGCACCTCAATATATAAAGAAAATACTAACAGTCATAAAAGGAGAAATCGACAGTAACACTTTTATTAATGGACAGATCATACGGACAGAAGAGCATCAATAAGGAAACAGGCCTTAAATGACACATTAGACCAGATGGATTTAATAGATATTTATAGAGCAGTCCAACCAAAAACATCAGAATACACATTCTTTTCAAGTGCACATGGAACATTTTCTAGGATTGATCACATCTTGGGTCACAAATCAAGCCTCAGTAAATTTAAGAAAATTGAAATCATATCAAGTATTTTTCCCAGCTACATCAGTATGAGATTAGAAATCAACTACAAGAAAAAAAAAAACTGCAAAAAAAAAAACCATAAACACATGAAGAATAAATAATATGTTACTAAACAGCCAATATATCACTGAAGAAATCAAAGAGGAAATCACAAAATACCTAGAGACAAATGAAAATGAAAGCATGACAAACTAAAACCTATAGGACACAGCAAAAGCATTTCTAAGAAGGAAGTTTATAACAACACACTCTTACCTCAGGAAACAAGAAAAATCTCAAATCAATAACCTAACCCTACACCTAAAGCAACTAGAGGAAGAAGAACAAACAAAACCCAAAGTTAGTAGAAGGAAAGAAATCATAAATATCACAGCAGAAATAAATGAAATAGAGATGAAGAAAACAATATAAAAGATAAATGAAACTAAAAGCAGGTTCTTTAAAAGATAAAATTGATAAACCTTTAGCCAGATTCATAAAGAAAAAAAAATGAGAGATCTGAAATCAATAAAATTAGAAACAAAAAAGGAGAAATTACAACAGAAACCACAGAAGTACAAAGCATCATGGGAGACTACAAGCAACTCTATGCCAATAAAATGGACAACCTAGAAGAAATGGACAAATTCTTAGAAAAGTACAATCTCCCAAGACTGATTCAGGAAGAAATAACAGACCTATCACAAGTGCTGAAATTGAAACTGTGATTAAAAATCTTCCAACAAACAAAAGTCCAGGACTAGAAAGCTTCACGGTCAAATTGTATCAAACAGTTAGAGAAGAATTAACACCTATCCTACTGAAACTATTCAAAATTTGCAGAAAAAGGATCACTCCCAAAATCATTCTATGAGGCCACCTTCACCTTGATCCCCAAACCAAAGATACCAAAGAAAGAAAGAAAGAAAAAAAATTACAGGCCAATATGAACATAAACACAGAAATCCTCAACAAAATACTAGAAAACAGAATCCAAAAATACATTAAAAGGATCATACACCATGATCAAGTGGGATTTATCCAGGTATGCAAGGATTTTTCAATATCCACATATCAATCAATGTGACACATCACATTAACAAATTGAAGAATAAAAACCTATGATCTTCTCAATAGATACAGAAAAAGGTTTTGACAAAATTCAACACTATTTATGATAAAAAGTCTCCAGAAAGTCTCCCTTTACGTCAAAGGGAACATAACAACATAATAAAGACCATGTATGACAAACACAGCAAACACCATTCTCAATGGTGAAGAACAGTAAGCATTTCCTGTAAGATCAGGAACAAGACAAAGATGTCCACTCTTGCTACTACTATTCAATATAGTTTTGGAAGTCCTAGCCATGACAGTCAGAGAAGAAAAAGAAATAAAAGGAATACAAGTTGAAAAGATGTACAGCTGCTGCTGTTTGCAAATGACATTTTACTACAAATAGAAAATCCTGAAGATGTTATCAGAAAACTACTAGAGCTCATCAATGAATTCAATGATGTGGCAGGATACAAAATTAATACACCGATATCTCTTGCATTTCTATACGCTAACAATGAAAGATCAGAAAGAGAAATTAGGAAACAGTCCCATTTACCATTGCAGTAAAAAGAATAAAATACCTAGGAATAAAACTCCCTAAGGAGGCAAATGACCTATACTCTGAAAACTATAAGACACTGATGAAAGAAGTCAAAGATGACACAAAGAGATGGAAAGATCCACAGTGTTCTTAAATTTGAAAAATCAATATTGGCAAAATAACTATATTACCCAATGCAATCCCTATCAAATTATCAATGGCATTTTTCACAGTAGTAGAACAAAAACAATTTAAATTTGTATGGAGACACAAAAGACCCTGATAGCCAAAGCAATCTTGAGAAAGAAAAACGAAGCTGGAAGAATCAGTCTTCCTGACTTCAGACTATACTACAAAGCTATAGACATCAAAACAGTACAGTACTGGCTGAAAAACAGAAATATAGATCAATGGAACAGGATAGAAATTCCAGAAATAAACCCTCACATCTATGGTCAATTAATCTATGACAAATTTGGCAAGGCTATACAAGGGGGAAAAGACAGTCTCTTCAATAAATGATGCTGGGATAACTGGACAGCTACCTGTAAAAAAATGAAATTAGAATATTCTTTAACACCATAAAGAAAAATAAACTCAAAATTGATTAAAGACTTAAATGTAAGACTGGATAATATAAAACACTTAGAGGAAAACATAGGCAGAACATTCTTTGACATAAATTGGAGCAATATCTTCTTCTATCCATCTCCTAGAGTACTGGAAATAAAAACAAAATTGAACAAATGGGACCTAAATAAACTCAAAAGCTTTTTCATAGCAAAGGAAACCAAAACTAAACAAAAAGACAACCCACAGAATGGGAGAAAATATTTGCAAATCATGTGACCAACAAAGGATTAACCTCCAAAATTTATAAATATTTCATGTGTCTCAATATAAAAAAAAAATAACAAACAACCCAATCAAAAAAAAAAAAAAAGGGCTGAAAACCTAAGTAGACATCTTTCCAAAGACAATATACAGATGACCAAGAGGCACATGAAAAGATGCTCAACTTCACTAATCATCAGAGAAATTGAAATCAAAACTACAATGAGATATCACCTCACACCAGTCAAAATGGCCATAATCAAAATGTCTACAGACAATAAATGCTGAAGAGGTTGTGAAGAAAAGGGAATCTTCCTACACTGTTGGTGGGAATGTAAATTGATACAGCCACTATGGAGAACAGTATGGAGGTTCCTTAAAAAACTAAAAAAAACTATGATCCAGAAATTCCACTCCTGAGCATATATCCAGAGAAAAACATGGTTCAGAAGAATACCTGCAGCCCAGTGTTCATTACAGCACTGTTTGCAATAGCCAAGACAGGGAGGCAACCTAAATATCCATTGAAAAGTGAATGGATAAAGATGTGGGGGCAGAGTTGAGGAAGATGGGAGAAGAGTAAGACACAGAGATCAGCTTTCTCCCCAAAGATATATCAGAAATACATCTACACGTGGAACTGCTCTGATAGAACACCCACTGAATGCTGGCAGAAGACCTCAGACCTCCAAAAAGGCAAGAAACTCCCCATGTACCTGGGTAGGGCAAAAGAAAAAAGAAAAAACAGTGACAAAAGAATAGGGATGAAACCCTCACCAGTGGGAGGGAGCTGTGAAGGAGGAAAGGTTTCCACACAATAGAAAGCCCCTTCACGGGCATAGACTGCAGGTGGTAGAGGGGGGAAGCTTCAGAACTGTGGAGGAGAGCACAGAAACAGGGATGTGGAGGGCAAAATGGAGAGATTCCCACACAGAGGGTCAGTGCCAATGAGCATGCACCATACCGAGAGGCTTGTCTGCTCACCCACTGGGGTTGGCGGGGTCTGGGAGCTGAGGCTCGGGCTTTGGTCAGATCACAGGTAGAGGACTGGGGTTGGCAGCATGAACACAGCCTGAAGGGGTTAGTGTACGACAGCTAGCCGGGAGGGAGTCCAGGAAAAAGTCTGGGAGGGAGTCCGGGAAAAATTCTGGACCTGCAGAAGAGGCAAGAGAATTTTTCTTCCGTTTGTTTCCTGGTGTGCAAGGAAAGAGGATTAAGAGTACTGTTTAAAGGAACTCCAGAGATGGGCGTGAGCCACAACTATCAGTGCAGACCCCAGAGACGGGCATGCAATGCTAAGGCTGCTGCTGCCGCCAACAAAAAGCCTGTGTGCGAGCACAGGTCACTATCCACACCTACCCTCCTGGGAGCCTGTGCAACCCACAACTGCCAGGGTCTCATGATCCAGGGACAAATTCCCTGGGAGAATGCACGGTGTGCCTCAGGCTGGTGCAATGTCATGCTGGTCTCTGATGCCGCAGGCTTGCCCCACATCCGTACCCTTCACACACCCGGCCTGAGTGAGCCAGAGCCCTCGAATCAGCTGTTCCTTTAACCCCATCTTGTCTGAGCGAAGAACAGATGCCCTCAGGAGACCTACATGCAGAGGCAGGGCCTGAGCCAAAGCTGAATCCAGGGAGCTGTGCGAACAAAGAAGATAAAGGGAAATCCTTCCCAGCAGCCTTAATAGTGGAGGATTAAATCTCCACAATCAACTTGATATACCCTGCAGCTGTGTAATACCTGAATAGACAACGAATCACCCCAAATTGCGGAGGTGGACTTTGGGAGCAAGATATATTATTTGTGAGTGTGCATGTGCATGCTTCTGTGTGAGATTTTGTCTGTATAGCTTTGCTTTCACCATTTGTCTTTGGGTTCTGTCCATCCGTATATTTTTTTTTTACCTTTTAAGAACATTTTTTTCTTAATAATTATTTTTTATTTTAATAACTTTATTTTATTTTACCTTTATTTTATTTTAACCTCTTTCTTTCTTTATTTCTTTCTTTCTATTTTTTCTCCCTTTTATTCTGAGCCATGTGGATGAAAGGCTCTTGGTGTTCCACCCAGGGGTCAGTGCTGTGCCTCTGAGGTGGGAGAGAAAACTTCAGGACACTGGTCAAGAAGAGACCTCACAGCTCCACATAATATCAAATGGCAAAAATCTCCCAGAGATCTCCATTTCAACACCAAGACCCAGCTTCACTCAACGACCAGCAAGCTACAGTGCTGGACACCCTATGCCAAACAACAAGCAAGACAGGAACACAATCACACCCATTAGCAGAGAGGCTGCCTAAAATCATAATAAGGCCACAGACACCCCAAAACATACTACCAGATGTGGACCTGCCCAGCAGAAAGACAAGATCCAGCCTCATCCACCAGAACCCAGGCACTAGTCCCCTCCACCAGGAAGCCTACACAACCCACTGAACCAACCTTAGACACTGGGGAAAGACATCAAAAACAACGGGAACTACAAACCTGCAGACTGAAAAAGAAGACCCCAAACACAGTAAGATAAGCAAAATGAGGAGACAGAAAAACACACAGCAGATGAAGGAGCAAGGTAAAAACCCACCAGACCTAACAAATGAAGAGGAAATAGGCAGCTTACCTGAAAAAGAATTCAGAATAATGATAGTAAAGATGATCCAAAATATTGGAAATAAAATACAGAAAACGCAAGAAACATTTAACAAGGACCTAGAAGAACTAAAGAGGAAACAAGCAATGATGAACAACACAATAAATGAAGTTAAAAATACTCTAGAAGGGATCAATAGCAGAATAACTGAGGCAGAAGAACGGATAAGTGACCTGGAAGATAAAACAGTGGAAGTAACTACTGCAGTGCAAAATAAAGAAAAAAGAATGAGGCTCCCCTGGTGGCACAGTTGTTGAGAGTCCGCCTGCTGATGAAGGGGACATGGGTTCATGCCGTGGTCCAGAAAGATCCCGAATGCAGCGGGGAGGCTGGGCTCGTGAGACATGGCCACTGAGCCTGCATGTCTGGAGGTGTGCTCTGCAATGGGAGAGGCCACAACAGTGAGAGGCCTGCGTAGGGCAAATAAAAAGAGAAAAAAAAGAATGAAAAGAACTGAGGACAGTCTCAGAGACCTCTGGGACAACATTAAACACACCAACATTCGAATTATAGGGGTCCCAGAAGAAGAAGAGAAAAAGAAAATCACTGAGAATATATTTGAAGAGATTATAGTTGAAAACTTCCCAAATATGGGAAAGGAAATAGTTAATCAAGTCCAGGAAGCACAGAGAGTCCCACACAGGACAAATCCACAGAGAAACATGCCAAGACACATATTAATCAAACTATCAAAAATTAAATACAAAGAAAATATATTAAAAGCATCAAGAGAAAACAACAAATAACATACAAGGGAATCTCCATAAGGTTAACAGCTGATCTTTCAGCAGAAACTCTGCAAGCCAGAAGGGAGTGGCCAAATATATTTTAAGTGATGAAGGAGAAAAACCTACAAACAAGATTATTCTACCCAGCAAGGGTCTCATTCAGATTTGATGGAGAAATTAAAATCTTTACAGACAAGCAAAAGCTGAGAGAGTTCAGCACCACTAAATCAGCTTTACAACAAATGCAAAATGAACTTCTCTAGGCAAGAAACACAAGAGAAGGAAAAGACGTACAACAAGAAACCAAAAACTATCTAAAAAATGGGAATAAGAACATGCATATTGATAATTACAATAAATGTAAATGGATTAAATGCTCCCACCAAAAGACACAGATTGGCTGAATGGATACAAAAACAAGACCCATATATATGCTGTCTACAAGAGACCCACTTCAGATCTAGGAACACATACAGACTGAAAGTGAGGAGATGGAAAAAGATATTCCATGTAAATGGAAACCAAAAGAAAGCTGGAGTAGCAATTCTCATATCAGACAAAATAGAGTTTAAAATAAGGACTATTAGAAGAGACAAAGAAGGACACTACATAATGATCAAGGCATCGATCCAAGAAGAAGATATAACGATTGTAAATATTTATGCACCCAACATAGGAGCACCTCAATACATAAGGCAAATACTAACAGCCATAAAAGGGGAAATTGACAGTAACACATTCATAGTAGGGGACTTTAACACCCCACTTTCACCCATGGACAGATCATCCAAAATGAAAATCAGTAAGGACACACAAGCTTTAAAAGATACATTAAAAAAGATGGACTTAATTGATATTTGTAGGACACTCCATCCAAAAACAACAGAATACACATTTTTCTCAAGTGCTCATGGAACATTCTTCAGGATAGATCATATCTTGGATCACAAATCAAGACTTGGTAAATTTAAGAAAATTGAAATTGTATCAAGTATCTTTTCTGACCACAACGCCATGAGACTAGATATCAATTACAGGAAAAGATCTGTAAAAAATACAAACACATGGAGGCTAAACAATACACTACTTAATAATTAAGTGATCACTGAAGAAATCAAAGAGGAAATAAAAAAATACCTAGGAACAAATGACAATGGAGACCCAATGACCCAAAACCTATGGGATGCAGCAAAAGCAGTTTTAAGGGGGAAGTTTATAGCAATACAAGCCTACCTTAAGAAGCAGGAAACATCTCAAATAAACAACCTAACCTTGCACCTCAAGCAATTAGAGAAAGAAGAACATAAAAACCCTAAAGCTAGCAGAAGGAAAGAAATCATAAAAATCAGATCAGAAATAAATGAAAAAGAAATGAAGGAAACAATAGCAAAGATCAATAAAACTAAAAGCTGGTTTTTTGAGAAGATAAACACAATAGATAAACCACTAGCCAGACTCATCAAGAAAAAAAGGGAGAAAACTCAAATCAATAGAATTAGAAACGGAAAAGGAGAAGTAACAAAAGACACTGCAGAAATAAAAAAGATCATGAAAGATTACTACAAGCAACTCTATGCCAATAAAATGGACAATCTGGAAGAAATGGACAAATTCTTAGAAATGCACAACATGCCAAAACTGAATCAGGAAGAAATAGAAAATATGAACAGACCAATCACAAGCACTGAAATTGAAACCGTGATTAAAAATCTTCCAACAAACAAAAGCCCAGGACCAGATGGCTTCACAGGCGAATTCTATCACACATTTAGAGAAGAGCTAACACCTACACTTCTCAAACTCTTCCAAAATATAGCAGAGGGAAGAACACTCCCAAATTCCTTATACAAGGCCACCATCACCTTGATACCAAAACCAGACAAGGATGTCACAAAGAAAGAAAACTACAGGCCAATATCACTGATGAACATAGGTGCAAAAATCCTCAACAAAATACTAGCAAACAGAATCCAAAAGCACATTAAAAGGATCATACACCATAATCAAGTGGGGTTTATTCCAGGAATGCAAAGATTCTTCAATATATGCAAATCTATCAACGTGATACTCCATATTAACAAATTGAAGGAGAAAAACCATATGATCATCTCAATAGAGGCAGAGAAAGCTTTTGACAAAATTCAACACCCATTTATGATAAAAACCCTGCAGAAAGTAGGCATAGAGGGAAATTTCCTCAACATAATAAAGGCCATATATGACAAACCCACAGCCAACATCATCCTCAATGGTGAAAAACTGAAACCATTACCACTAAGATCAGAAACAAGACAAGGATGACTACTCTCACCACTATTATTCATCACAGTTTTGGAAGTTTTAGCCACAGCAATTAGAGAAGAAAAAGAAATAAAAGGAATCCAAATTGCAAAAGAAGAAGTAAAGCTGACACTGTTTGAAGATGGTATGATACTCTACATAGAGAATCCTAAAGATGCTACCAGAAATCTACTAGAGCTAATCAATGAATTTGGTAAAGTAGGAGGATACAAAATTAATGCACAGAAATAGCTGGCATTCCTATACACTAATGATGAAAAATCTGAAAGTAAAATCAAGAAAACACTCCCATTTACCATTGCAACGAAAAGAATAAAATATCTAGGAATAAACTTACCTAAGGAGACAAAAGACCTGTATGCAGAAATTTATAAGACACTTATGAAAGAAATTAAAGATGATACAAATAGATGGAGAGATATACCATGTTCTTGGATGGGAAGAATCAACATTGTGAAAATGACTCTACCACCCAAAGCAATCTACAGATTCAATGCAATCCCTATCAAACTACCACTGGCATTTTTCACAGAACTAGAACAAAAAATTTCGCAATTTGTATGGAAACACAAAAGACCCCGAATAGCCAAAGCAATCTTGAGAATGAAAAATGGAGCCGGAGGAATCAGGCTCCCTGACTTCAGACTATACTACAAAGCTACATTAATCAAGACAGTATTGTAGAGGGGACCTTGAAGATGGCGGAAGAGTAAGACGCGGAGATCGCCTTCCTCCCCACGGATACACCAGAAATACATCCACACGTGGAACAACTCCTACAGAACTTCTACTGAAGGCTGGCAGAAGACCTCAGACCTCCCAAAAGGCAAGAAACTCCCCACGTACCTGGGTAGGGCAAAAGAAAAAAAGAAAAAACAGAGACAAAAGAATAAGGACGGCACCTGCACCAGTGGGAGGGAGCTGTGAAGGAGGAAAAGTTTCCACACACTAGGAAGCCCCTCCGCGGGCGGAGACTGCGGGAGGCGTGGGGGGAGTTTTGGGACTGCGGAGTAGTGCACAGCGACGGGTGCGGAGGGCAAAGTGGGGAGATTCCTGCACAGACGATCGGTGCCGACCAGCACTCACCAACCCGAGAGGCTTGTCTGCTCACCCGCCGGGGCGGGCGGGGCTGCGAGCTGAGGCTCGGGTTTTGGTTTTGGACGGAGCTCAGGGAGAGCACTGGGGTTGGCGGCTTGAACATAGCCTGAAGGGGTTAGTGCACCACGACAGGCCAGGAGGGAGTTCGGGGAAAAGCCTGCACCTGCCGAAGAAGCAAGAGACTTTTTCTTCCCTCTTTGTTTCCTGGTGCGCGAGGAGAGGGGTTTAAGAGCGCTGCTTAAAGGAGCTAGAGAGAAGGGCGCGAGCCGCGGCTGAAAGCGCAAACCCCAGAGACGGGTGCGAGCCGCGGCTAAAACCGCGGACCCCGGAGCCGGGTGGGAGACGCTAGGGCTGCTGCTGCCGCCACCAGGGGGCCTGTGTGCGGGCACAGGTCACTCTCCACACCCCTCTTCCGCGGAGCCTGTGCAGGCCGCCACTGCCAGGTTCCCGGGATCCAGGGACAACTTCCCCGGGACAACGCACGGCGGGCCTCAGGCTGGTGCAACGTCACGCCGGCCTCTGCCGCAACGTCACGCTGCCTCTGCCGCCGCAGGCCCGCCCCGCACGCAGTGCCCCTCCTTCCCCCATCCCCCAACCCCCAGCCTGAGTGAGCCGGAGGCCCCGAATCAGCGGCTCCTTTAACCCCGTCCTGTCTGAGCGAAAAAACAGACGCCCTCCAGCGACCTACACGCAGAGGCAGGGCCAAATCCAAAGCTGAGCTCCTGTGAGCTGTGAGAACAAAGAAGAGAAAGGGAAATCTCTCCCAGCAGCCACAGAAGCAGGGGATTAAAGCTCCACAATCAACTTGATATACCCTGCATCTGTGGAATACCTGAATAGACAAGGAATGATCCCAAATTGAAGAGGTGGACTTTAGGAGCGAGATCTATGATTTTTTTCCCTTTTCCTCTTTTTGTGAATGTGTACGTGTATGCTTCTGTGTGAGATCTTGTCTGTATACTCTTGCTTCCACCATTTGTCCTAGGGCTCTAACCGTCCATGATTTTTTTAAAAAAATTCTTTTTCTTAATAATTAAGTTTAATTGTAATAACTTTATTATACTTTACCTTCGTTCTTTCTTTCTTTCCTTCCTTCCTTCCCTACTTTAGACAACGAATCACCCCAAATTGAGGAGGTGGTCTCAGGGAGCAGGATTTATGATTTTTCCCCCTTTACCTCTTTTTGTGAAGGTGTATGTGTATGCTTCTGTGTAAGATTTTCTCTGTATAGCTTTGCTTCCAACATTTGTCCTAAGGTTCTATCCGTCCCTTTTTTTTTTTTCTAAATATTTTTTAATTCAATAACTATATTATACTTTATTTTATTTTTACTGTATCATCTTTCTTTCTGTCTTTTTTCCTTCTTTCCCTCCTTCCTTCCTTCCTCCCTCCCTCCCTCCCTCCCTCCTTTCTTTCCTTCTTTGCTTCTTTCTTCCTTCCTTCCTTTCCTCCTTTCCTTCTTTCTTTACTCATACTTCTACTAATTCTCCCTACTTCTTCTCCCTTTTATTCTGAGCTGTGTGGATGAAAGGCTCTTGGTGCTCCAGCCAGGAGTCAGGGCTCTGCCTCTGAGGTAGGAGAGCCAACTTCAGGACACTGGTCAACAAGAGACCTCCCAGCTCCACATAATATTAAATGGTGGAAATCTCCCAGAGACCTCCATCTTAACACCAGCACCCAGCTTCACTCAACGACCAGCAAGCCACAGTGCTGGACAACCTATGCCAAACAACTAGCAAAACAGGAACACAACCCCACCCATTAGCAGAGAGGCTGCCTAAAATCATAATAAGGCCACAGACACCCCAAAACACACCACCAGACGTGAACCTGCCCACTAGAGAGACAAGATCCAGCCTCATCCAACACAACACAGGCACTAGTCTCCTCCACCAGGAAGCCTACACAACCCACTGAAACAACCTTAGCCACTGGAGACAGACATCAAAGACAACGGGAACTACGAAAGTGCAGCCTGCAAAAAGGAGACCCCAAACACAGTAAGATAAGCAAAATGAGAAGACAGAAAAACACACAGCAGATGAAGGAGCAAGATAAAAACCCACCAGACCTAACAAATGAAGAGGAAATAGGCAATCTACCTGAAAAAGAATTCAGAATAATGATAGTAAGGATGATCCGAAATCTTGGAAGTAGAATGGACAAAATGCAAGAAACAGTTAACAAGGACCTACAAGAACTAAAGACGAAACAAGCAACGATGAACAATGCAGTAAATGAAATTAAAACCACTCTAGATAGGATCAATAGCAGAATAACTGAGGCAGAAGAACGGATAAGTGACCTGGAAGATAAAGTAGTGGAAATAACTACTGCAGAGCAGAATAAAGAAAAAAGAATGAAAAGAACTGAGGACAGTCTCAGAGACCTCTGGGACAACATGAAACACACCAACATTCTAATTATAGGGGTTCCAGAAGAAGAAAGAAAGAAAGGGACTGAGAAAATATTTGAAGAGATTATAGTTGAAAACTTCCCTAATATGAGAAAGGAAATAGTTAATCAAGTCCAGGAAGCACAGAGTGTCCCATACAGGATAAATACAAGGAGAAACACGCCAAGACACATATTAATCAAACTGTCAAAAATTAAATACAAAGAAAGCATATTAAAAGCAGCAAGGGAAAAACAACAAATAACACACAAGGGAATCCCCATAAGGTTAACAGCTGATCTCTCAGCAGAAACCCTACAAGCCAGAAGGGAGTGGCAGGACATACTGAAAGTGATGAAGGAGAAAAGCCTGCAACCAAGACTACTATACCCAGCAAGGATCTCATTCACATTTGATGGAGAAATTAAAACCTTTACAGACAAGCAAAAGCTGAGAGAGTTCAGCACCACCAAACCAGCTTTACAACAAATGCTAAAGGAACTTCTCTAGACACGAAACACAAGAGAAGGAAACGACCTATAGTAGCGAACCCAAAACAATATATAAAATGGGAATAGGAACATACATATCGATAATTACCTTAAATGTAAATGGACTAAATGCTCCCACCAAAAGACACAGATTGGCTGAATGGATACAAAAACAAGACCCTTATATATGCTGTCTACAAGAGACCCACTTCAGACCTAGAGACACATACAGACTGAAAGTAAGGGGATGGAAAAAGATATTCCATGCAAATGGAAACCGAAAGAAAGCTGGAGTAGCAATTCTCATATCAGACAAAATAGACTTTAAAATAAGGACTATTAAAAGGGACAAAGAAGGACACTACATAATGATCAAGGGATCGATCCAAGAAGAAGATATAACAATTGTAAATATTTATGCACCCAACATAGGAGCACCTCAATACATAAGGCAAATACTAACAACCATAAAAGGGGAGATCGACAGTAACACATTCATAGTAGGGGACTTTAACACCCCACTTTCACCCATGGACAGATCATCCAAAATGAAAATAAATAAGGAAACACAAGCTTTAAATGATACATTAAACAAGATGTACTTAATTGATAATTATAGGACACTCCATCCAAAAACAACAGAATACACATTTTTCTCAAGTGCTCATGGAACATTCTTCAGGATAGATCATATCTTGGGTCACAAATCAAGCCTTGGTAAATTTAAGAAAACTGAAATTGTATCAAGTATCTTTTCTGACCACAACGCCATGAGACTAAATATCAATTACAGGAAAAGATCTGTAAAAAATACAAACACCTGGAGGCTAAACAATACACTAATTAATAATGAAATGATCACTGAAGAAATCAAAGAGGAAATAAAAAAATACCTAGAAACAAATGACAATGGAGACACAACGACCCAAAACCTATGGGATGCAGCAAAAGCAGTTCTAAGGGGGAAGTTTATAGCAATACAAGCCCACCTTAAGAAGCAGGAAACATCTCGAATAAAGAACCTAACCTTGCACCTCAAGCAATTAGAGAAAGAAGAACAAAAAAACCCCAAAGCTAGCAGAAGGAAAGAAATCATAAAAATCAGATCAGAAATAAATGAAAAAGAAATGAAGGAAACAATAGCAAAGATCAATAAAACTAAAAGCTGGTTTTTTGAGAAGATAAACACAATAGATAAACCACTAGCCAGACTCATCAAGAAAAAAAGGGAGAAGACTCAAATCAATAGAATTAGAAATGAAAAAGGAGAAGTAACAACTGACACTGCAGAAATAAAAAAAGTCATGAGAGATTACTACAAGCAACTCTATGCCAATAAAATGGACAATCTGGAAGAAATGGACAAATTCTTAGAAATGCACAACCTGCCAAGACTGAATCAGGAAGAAATAGAAAATATGAACAGACCAATCACAAGCACTGAAATTGAAACTGTGATTAAAAACCTTCCACCAAACAAAAGCCCAGGACCAGATGGCTTCACAGGTGAATTCTATCAAAGGTTTAGAGAAGAGCTAACACCTATCCTTCTTAAACTCTTCCAAAATATAGCAGAGGGAGGAACACTCCCAAATTCCTTCTACGAAGCCACCATCACCTTGATACCAAAACCAGACAAGGATGTCACAAAGAAAGAAAACTACAGGCCAATATCACTGATGAACATAGATGCAAAAATCCTCAACAAAATACTAGCAAACAGAATCCAGCAGCACATTAAAAGGATCATACACCATGATCAAGTGGGGTTTATTCCAGGAATGCAAGGATTCTTCAATATACGCAAATCTATCAATGTGATAAACCATATTAACAAATTGAAGGAGAAAAACCATATGATCATCTCAATAGATGCAGAGAAAGCTTTCGACAAAATTCAACACCCATTTATGATAAAAACCCTGCAGAAAGTAGGCATAGAGGGAACTTTCCTCAACATAATAAAGGCCATATATGACAAGCCCACAGCAAACATCATCCTCAATGGTGAAAAACTGAAAGCATTTCCACTAAGATCAGGAACAAGACAAGGTTGCCCACTCTCACCACTCTTATTCAACATAGTATTGGAAGTTTTAGCCACAGCAATCAGAGAAGAAAAGGAAATAAAAGGAATCCAAATAGGAAAAGAAGAAGTAAAGCTGTCACTGTTTGCAGATGACATGATACTATACATAGAGAATGCTAAAGATGTTACCAGAAAACTACTAGAGCTAATCAATGAATTTGGTAAAGTAGCAGGATACAAAATTAATGCACAGAAATCTCTGGCATTCCTATATACTAATGATGAAAAATCTGAAAGTGAAATCAAGAAAACACTCCCATTTACCATTGCAACAAAAAGAATAAAATATCTAGGAATAAACCTACCTAAGGATACGAAAGACCTGTATGCAGAAAATTATAAGACACTGATGAAAGAAATTAAAGATGATACAAATAGATGGAGAGATATACCATGTTCTTGGATGGGAAGAATCAACATTGTGAAAATGACTCTACTACCCAAAGCAATCTACAGATTCAATGCAATCCCTATCAAACTACCACTGGCATTTTTCACAGAACTAGAACAAAAAATTTCGCAATTTGTATGGAAACACAAAGACCCCGAATAGCCAAAGCAATCTTGAGAATGAAAAAAGGAGCTGGAGGAATCAGGCTCCCTGACTTCAGACTATATTACAAAGCAACAGTAATCAAGACAGTATGGTACTGGCACAAAAACAGAAAGATAGATCAGTGGAACAGGATAGAAAGCCCAGAGATAAACCCATGCACATATGGACACCTTATCTTTGATAAAGGAGGCAGGAATGTACAGTGGAGAAAGGACAGCCTCTTCAATAAATGGTGCTGGGAAAACTGGACAGGTACATGTAAAAGTATGAGATTAGATCACTCCCTAACACCATACACAAAAATAAGTTCAAAATGGATTAAAGACCTAAATGTAAGGCCAGAAACTATCAAACTCTTAGAAGAAAACATAGGAAGAACACTCTATGACATAAATCACAGCAAGATCCTTTCTGACCCACCTCCTAGAGTAATGGAAATAAAAACAAAAATAAACAAATGGGACCTAATGAAACTTCAAAGCTTTTGCACAGCAAAGGAAACCATAACCAAGACCAAAAGACAACCCTCAGAATGGGAGAAAACATTTGCAAATGAAGCAACTGACAAAGGATTAATCTCCAAAATTTACAAGCAGCTCATGCAGCTCAATAACAAAAAAACAAACAACCCCATCCAAAAATGGGCAGAAGACCTAAATAGACATTTCTCCAAAGAAGATATACAGAATGCCAACAAACACATGAAAGAATGCTCAACATCATTAATCATTAGAGAAATGCAAATCAAAACTACAATGAGATATCATCTCACACCAGTCAGAATGGCCATCATTAAAAAATCTAGAAACAATAAATGCTGGAGAGGGTGTGGAGAAAAGGGGACACTCTTGCACTGCTGGTGGGAATGTGAATTTGTTCAGCCACTGTGGAGAACAGTATGGAGGTTCCTTAAAAAACTACAAATAGAATTACCATATGACCCAGCAATCCCACTACTGGGCATATACCCTGAGAAAACCAAAATTCAAAAAGAGTCATGTACCAAAATGTTCATTGCAGCTCTATTTACAATAGCCCGGAGATGGAAACAACCTAAGCGCCCATCATCGGATGAATGGATAAAGAAGATGTGGCACATATACACAATGGAATATTACTCAGCCTTAAAAAGAAATGAAATTGAGCTATTTGTAATGAGATGGATAGACCTAGAGTCTGTCATACAGAGTGAAATAAGTCAGAAAGAAAAAGACAAATACCGTATGCTAACACATATATATGGAATTTAAGGGAAAAAAATGTCATGAAGAACCTAGGGGTAAGACAGGAATAAAGACGCAGACCTACTGGAGAACGGACTTGAGGATATGGGGAGGGGGAAGGGTGAGTTTTGACAGGGCGAGAGAGAGTCATGGACATATACACACTAACAAACGTAGTAAGGTAGATAGCTGGGGGGAAGCAGCCGCAAGGCACAGGGATATTAGCTCGGTGCTTTGTGACAGCCTGGAAGGGTGGGATGGGGAGAGTGGGAGGGAGGGAGACGCAAGAGGGAAGACATATGGGAACATATGTATATGTATAGCTGATTCACTTTGTTATAAAGCAGAAACTAACACACCATTGTAAAGCAATTATACCCCAATAAAGATGTTTAAAAAAAAAAAAAAAAAGACAATATTGTAATGGCACTAAAACAGAAATATAGACCCATGGAACAGGATAGAAAGCCCAGAGATAAGCCCACACACATATGGTCACCTTATCTTTGATAAAGGAAGCAAGAATATACAGTGGAGAAAAGACAGCCTCTTCAGTAAGTGTTTCTGGGAAAACTGGAGAGCTACATGTAAAAGTATGAAATTAGAACACTCCGTAACACCATACACAAAAATAAACTCAAAGTAGGTTAATGAAATTAATGTAAGGCCAGACACTATCAAACTGTTAGAGGAAAACTTAGGCAGAACACTCTATGATATAAATCAGAACAAGATCCTTTTTGATCAACCTCCTAAAGAAATGGAAATTAAAACAAAAATTAAAAAATAGGACCTAATGAACCTTCAAAGCTTTTGCACAGCAAAGGAAACTATAACCAAGACTAAAAGATAACCATCAGAATGGGAGAAAATATTTGCAAATGAAGCAACTGACAAAGGATTAACATCCAAGATTTACAAGCAGCTCAATAGCAACAACAACAACAACAAAATCCAAAAATGGGCAGAAGACTTAAATAGATATTTCTCCAAAGAATATACACTGATTTCTAACAAACACATGAAAGCATGTTCAAGGTCATTAATCATTAGAGAAGTGCAAATCAAAACTACAATGAGATATCATATCACACTGTTCAGAAGGGCCATCACCAAAAAATCTAGACACAATAAATGCTGGAGAGGATGTGGAGAAAAGGGAACAATCTTGCACTGTTGGTGGGAATGTAAATTGATACAGCCACTATGGAGAACGGTATGGAGGTTTCTTAAAAATCTAAAACTAGAACTACCATACGACCCAGCAATCCCATTACTGGACATATTCCCTGAGAAAACCATAATTCAAAAAGAGTCATGTAACAAAATATTCATTGCAGCTCTATTTACAATAGCCAGGACATGGAAGCAACCTAAGTGTCCATCAACAGATGGACATTCGGATAAAGAAGATGTGGCACATATATACAATGGAATATTACTCAGCCATAAAAAGCAACGAAATTGAGAAATTTGTCATGAGGTGGATGGACCTGGAGTCTGTCATACAGAGTTAAGTAAGTCAGAAAGAGAAAAACAAATACCATATGTTAACACATATATATGGAATCTAAGAAAAAAAAAGGTCATGAAGAACCTATGGGTAAGATGGGAATAAAGACCCAGACCTACTAGAGAATGGACTTGAGGATATGGGGAGGGGGAAGGGTAAGCTGTGACAAAGTGAGAGAGTGACATGGACATATATACACTACCAAACGTAAAATTGATAGCTAGTGCGAAGCAGCTGCATAGCACAGGGAGATCAGGTCAGTGGTTTGTGACCACTTAGAGCGGTGGCATAGGGAGTGTGGGAGGGAGGGAGACACAAGAGGGAAGAGATATGGGAACATATGTATATGTATAACTGATTCACTTTGTTATAAAGCAGAAACTAACACACCATTGTAAAGCAATTATACTCCAATAAAGATGTTACAAAAAAAGAAAAAAAATGATGTGGTACATATATAGTACAATTGAATATTACTCAGCCATTAAAAATAATGAAATAATGTCATTTGCAGCAACATGGGTGCACCTGTATATTTTTGTACTAAGTGAAGTAAGTCAGAGGAAGACAAATATCATATAATATAACTTATAGGTGGAATCTTAAAAAAATGATAAAAAGTGAACTTAGATACAAAACAGAAGGAGACTCACAGACATAGAGAACTAACTCATGGTTACTAGCAGGGGAAGGTGGGGAGGGATAGATTGGGTCTTTGTGATTGACATACACACACTGCTGTATTTTAAATAGATAACCAACAAGGAGCTAATGTATAGCACTGGGAACTCTGCTCAATATTCTGTATTAACCTAAATGGGAAAAGAACGTGAAAAAGAATAGATACATGTATATGTATAACAGAATCACTTTGTTGTACACCTGAAACTAATACAACATTGTTAATCAACTATACTCCATTATAAAATAAAAATTAAAAAAAATAGAAATATAGTAAATGTAGTAGTTAATAGCACAGGCACAATAACCAGACTGGCTGGGAGTATCATTCCCCACCATAGTAACTGAGTGATCTTCGGCGACTTAGCTAACGTCTCTTTGTCTGTTTCTTCTTCTATAAAATGAAGAATAGTAATGCTCCTATCTTATAGAGCTGCTGTGACAATTACTTCATTTAATATACAGGCATCCCTCATTTATTGCACTTTGGAGATATTGTATGTTTTCCAAACTGAAGGTATGTGGCAATTCTGCATTTAGCAAGTTTGTGGGTGCCATTTTCCATCAGCATTTGCTCACCTCATGTCTCTATGTCATATTTCAGTAATTCTTGTGATATTTAAACTTTTTCATTATTATTATATCTGTCATGGTGATGTGTGATCAGTGATCTTTGATGTTACTATTGTAATTGCTTTGGCGTACCATGAACCATGCCCATATAAGACGGTGAACTTATTCTATAAATATTGATTATGTCCCAACTGATACACTGACTGACTGGTCCCCCATCTTTCTCCCTCTCCTCAGGCTTCCCTATTCTCTTAGACATGACAATATTGAAATTAGCCCAATTAATAATCTTATAATGGTATCTAAGTGTTCAAGAGGTGAAAGAATAACACATCTCTCACTCTAAATCAGAAGCTAAAAATGATTAAGTTTAGTTAGGAAGGCATGTTGAAAGCTGAGATAGGTCCAGAGGTGGGTCTTTTGTGCCAAACAGCCAAATTGTGAATTCAAAGAAAAGTTCTTGAAGAAAATTGGTAGTTCTACTCCAGTGAACACATGGATGATAAAAAAGCAAAACAGGCTTATTGCTGATAGGAGGAAGTTTTAGTGGTCTGGATAGAAGACAAAACCAGCCACAACATTCCCTTAAGCCAAAGCCTAATCCAGAGGAAGGCCCTAACTCCCTTCAATTCTATGAAGGCTGAGAGTGATGAGGAAGATGCAGAAGTAATGTTTGAATCTAGCAGATGTTTGTTCATGATGTTTAAGGAAAGAAGCCATCTCCATATCATAAAAGTGAAAGCTGAAACAGCATGTGCTGATGCAGAAGCTGCAGCAAGTTAACCAGAAGATATAGCTACAATAATTAATGAAGTCGGCTACACTAAACAACAGATTTTCAATATAGATGAAACAGCCTTGTATTGGAAGAAAGACCCCATCTAGGGCTTTTATAGCTAGAGAGGAGAAGTCAATGCCTGGCTTCAAAACTTCAAAGGAAAGGCTGACTCTCTTGTCAGTTAGGAGCTAATGCAGCTTGTGACTTTACGTTGAAGCCAGTGCTCATTTACCATCCTGAAAATCCTAGGGACCTTAATAATTATGCTAAATCTACTCTTCCTGTTCTCTATAAATGGAACAACAAAGCCTAGATGATAGCACATCTGTTGGTGACATAGTTACTGAATATTTTAAGCCCACTATTGAGATCTGCTACTCAGTAAAAAAGATTCTTTTCAATATAACATAACTTTTACATGCAGTGGGAAATTTTAACAATTTGTGTGACTTGCATTTTTGTGATATTCACTTAAAAAAATTGGAGTGGTCCAGAACCAAACCTGCAATATCTCTCAGGTATGCTTGTATGTGAGAAGTCTGAAGTAATGCTTGGTGTATTTTAATAGTTTTGGTACAGTAAACAGTTTCTATAACATAAATATTTGAAGAGTATAAAGTTCTATGACATAGTTTATATAAAAATCAAGATTGAAAATTATGTTATTCAAATCATCTAAATCCATATTTATTACTTGTTAAACTTAATTGTCAAATTCTGAAGGCTGGAGATCACAGTACCCAGCTATTGTTGGGATTTGGACAAATCATTTCTATTTTTGCCTTATATATGTTAATATTTATTGGTTAATTGACAGATTCAAAAAATGTATATTAAAATATGGTAATGTGTCAAGCAGAATAAAACAAATTATATTTGTCTTCCTTTATGATTTTTTCACATTGAAATTCTTTATTCTTTGGTGCTCCATTAATAGTCTGTATCATCCTTTCTACATATGTCATTAAGTATTCTATTTTGACAAAGAGTCTCATAGTTCTTGTTTCTCCAGCTATAAAAAATATATATATAGTCAAGTTATTAATAAAAATTATTACCACAAAATGTTTTATCACAGTAAAAATCACATCATCAGATGTACTTTATATTCCTATATTAAAATATATGTATGTGTGTATTTGTCTATATATCTGTCTATCATTCTGTGTGTATGTGGCTGTGTGTACATTTTAAGCTAAGGACATCTCTTGAAGGACCATAGAGAATGGATTACTAGATCCAGAGAGATGGTGAGGCATCAGAGAGATAGAAACATTTTTGGAAGCATTATTAGAATTGATTTGCAGAGAAGAAGAATGTTCAATGCTCTTTGAAACTGAGTTTGCATTTTTTGCCAGACTTCTTCACAACCTCCCAATAGATACCTGTAAACTCAAAACCACTAGGTACAGCTTTGGGAGTGAGTGGATTTTTATATTAATTGTGAAAAGTGTTGAGTTTTACTTCAGTGTTGGTATGGGTGAAAACAGAGGGGCCTGTTAAATCAGCCCTCCAGTTTGACTTTGTTGTTCATTCACATTTTCAGTCAATGTCTATTGAAGGCATACTGGGTGCCAGCCATTCTTGTTTGGCATTGAAAATGCATTAATGAGCCAAACACCATCCTATACCTCAAGAGTCTCCTGATATGAACCTAGCTCTGGAGACTCATAAGTTTACAGATAATTGCAAAGAAGAATGGTAAATGCTAATAAAGCCATAGGTACTATGCACAATAGATACACTAGTCAAATCACATGTCTTAGTTTTGGGATGCTTCTCAATTATTAGAGAAACAGTTAAAACCTGGAATTATTAAATGATTTGATTTTGAAATCCTGAAGTCAAATTGAATATAAATATATACAAAATTATGAATGATTTAATTTTTATATATGCAAGTACATTGTAAGAAGAGCATGGACATTGATGTTAGACACTTATGATTCCCAGTATCTCTAAGTTCATTATTATTTAAGTGAATTTAGGAAATTACTGTTTCACCTGCAAAGTAAATGTAATGTAATGTATGTAAATTGTTAAGATTAAACATTTAAAGTAGTTAATGCCTGGCTCCACCTTGTAGGCATTTGGTAAACAGGAGTTATTGAAGCACTTTGCAGATATTTTGATAAATAACTATACATTGTGAATTTCAAAGAGGGGTGTATAGTTTATGGAAATTCCCAAACTTAAAGAATACAAATTAAGATTTCAGAAGGAGTGAGTGGCATCAACAAGAAGGTGGAGAAAATATCACTGAATACTCCTTCCTCCCACAAACACACCAAATTCAGCAACAGCTCATAGATAAAATTATCTTTGTTAGAACTCAGAAGCTAATTGAAAGGCCCATGTACCCCAGGGAAATGCAAAACTAAACTCACCAGAGGGAATAGGATATCCTCTCACTGGACATATAAATGGGAAGAAGGTGAAAGGTTTTTCTATTGAAAACTACATAACACTGATGAAATAAATGGAAAAAGACACAGAGAAAGGAAAATATATACAATGGATTGGAAAGACATATTGGTCAGAAGAATTAATATTGTTAAAATGTCTATACTATCCAAAGTGACTTACAGAAACAATGCAATCTCTACTAAAATTCCACTGGCCCTTATTTTCAACAGAAATAGAAAAAAAAATTCTATAATACATATGGTATCACAAAAGGTCACAAACTGCCAGATCAATCTTTGAGAAAGAACAAAGCTGGAGGCATCATACTTCTTGATATCAAAATAAATTACAAAGATAAATAATCAAAAATATGGTACTGGCATAATGACAAACATATAAACTAATGGAACAGAATAGAGGACCCAGAAATAAAATCACATATACATATTCAAACGATCTTCAAAAAATGCCATTTACAGCAACATGGATGGACCTAGGGATTATCATACTAAGTGAAGTAAATCAGACAGAGAAAGACAAATATCATATGATATCACTTATATGTGGAATCTAAAAAATAATACAAGTGAACTTATTTACAAAACAGAAACAGACTCACAAACTTAAAAACAAACATGCTTACCAAAGGTGGAAGGGGGAGAGGGGTAAATTAGGAGGTTGGCATTAACATATACACACTACTATATATAAAGTAGATAAAGAAGGACCTACTGTATAACACAGGGAACTCTATTTAATATTCTGTAATAAGCTACATGGGAAATGAATCTGAAAAAGAATAGATGTATGTATATGTATAACTAAATCACTTTGCTGTACACCTGAAACTAACACAACATTCTAAATCAAATATACTCCAATATAAAATAAAAATTAAAAAAAAAATTCTACAGTTCAAAATAAAGTGTGGCAAGAATATAAGGCAGAATAGGAAATGAATAGTCTCTTCAACAAGTGATGTTGGTAAACTTGGATGCCCACATTCAAAAGAATAAAAATGGACCATTATCTTATACCATACATAAAAATTAATTCAAAATGGATTAAAGACTTGAATTTAAGTCTTGAAACCATAAAACTATTTAGAAGTAAACACAGGGAAGAAACTTCACGGCATTGGTCTTGACAATGATTTCGTGACTATGACACCAAAGGTATATACATCAAAAACAAAAATAAATATAACTACATCAAACTAAAAATCTTCTGTACAGCAAAGAAAACAGAATGAAAAGGGAACCTACTAAATAGGAGAAAATATTTGCAAACCATGTATTTGACAAGAGGTTAATCTCTAAAATATGTAAGGAACTCCCATGACTCAACAGCAAAAAGAAAACAGAAACCTAATAAAACAATTTAAAAATTGGCTAAAGACTTGAAAACACATTTCTTCATAGAAGACATAACAGTGGCAAATAGATACATGAAGAAAAAATCTAAACATCACTAATCATCAGGAAAATGCAAATCAGAATTGCAATTAGATATCACCTCACACCTATCAGGATGGCAATTATTAAAGAAACAAAAGACAAGTGCTGGCAAATATATGGAGAAATTGGACCACTTACTCACTGCTGGTGGGAATGCAAAACCATGCAGATGCTATGGAAAACAGTATCGAGGTTCCTCAAAAAATTAAAACTAGAACTAAATCAGGATCTCAGAGAGATATTATATTTATTACAGCACAATTCACAAAAGCCAAGATATGGACACAACTTAAATAACAGATGAATGGATAAAGAAAATGTGGTACATGCATACAATGGAACACTACTCAGCCTTAAAAAAGAACGAATTCTTCAATATTAGACAAAATAGGTGAACCTTGAGGATGTTATGCTAAGTGAAATAAGCCAGTTACAGAGAAAAACATACCGTGTGGTTCCAATTATATGAGATATATAAAATACTCAAATTCATAGAATCAAAGAGTGTAATGATCATTGCTAGGGGCTGGGGGAGGGGAAATTGGGGAATTACAAATCAATGGGCATAGAGTTTCAATTAAGCAGGATCTAAAGATCTGCTGTACAACATTGTACTGATAGTGAACATTATTTTATTGTATACTTAAAAATTTGTTAATAGGGTAGATCTCATATTAGATGTTCTTACCACAATAAAAGTAAAACAAAAGTGAGGGCTTCCCTGGTGGCGCAGTGGTTGAGAGTCCACCTGCCGATGTAGGGGACATGGGTTTGTACCCCGGTCCGGGAAGATCCCACATGCCGTGGAGAGGCTAGGCCTGTGAGCCATGGCTGCGCGTCCGGAGCCTCTGCTCCGCAACGGGAGAGGCCACAGCAGTGAGAGGCCCATGTACCACAAAAAAACAAAACAAAAAACAAACAAACAAAAAAAGCAAAAGTAAAATTTAAAAAGCCAATTACACAATTATCAAGTACATAGTAAGTTTAAAAGCTAAATTTCTATTCATTTATTTTGTAATTAACTTGCCAAATTTATAAAGAAAAGAAAACAGAGTATATAAAAAATTTCCAGGTCTTATCTTCTAAAATGTATTTAATGAAAAAGAGAGGAACATTATTTAACAAGAAGTAATTTTAATCATTTGTATAAAGGATCTGAATAAACTGGATAGTGACTCTAAATTATAAGATGACATAGTCAGAAAAATTCAAGAATATAATAAGAGACATAAAAGTAAATCTCATGTTATACTGTTTCTTTGACAGAACTTCCTCAAGTTATTAAGCCTTACATATTACACAAATAAAAAGTTAAGGACCCCAATCTAAGGTCCTTCCCAGTATTTATATTATGATTATTTAAAAATAAAGATCATCCTTGGATTTTTACAAAAACTCAAATATTCACACTATTATGCTATTCCACTATGTGGGAAAAAATTAAAGAAATGTAAAGTTTAAAAACATTCAACAAACAAAATATTGCCCTGCTGGTCTTGTTTGTTAAACACAGAGTAAAGCAGTTTGATAGAGTATCAAAACCCATCAACCACCCCCAGTCCCATAACTTCACCACCTCTACATCCATTCTGAACTAATGTAACTTCAAAAATGCATTTCGAAGATTGCAGCACATCTTTATTTTTAACATACTTTAATTCGTTTTAACAATTAAAATAAATGGATATATCAAATATAAAATAATTTTATACTGAATGTTTATTGTTGTTATTGTTGTTCTGATTAATTTATGTTTTTCATTGTAAGTATATACCTTAGTTATTATACAATGACTGCTAGACAACATCCTTTGCTAGTTATTAGCTTCTGTGGCAGAGAAAGCAAAGTCATGATCATTGTCTAACTTGAAACATTAGAAAGTGATGCTGGTAGTTCAGAAACATAGGTTTCATTTTTGTTGTATTTCCCCCATCTTTGTGCCAGCTTAACCAGTGTTGTCAATTGCTTAGCTTTTCCCCAGCTGATCTGGTCAAAAGTAGCCAATCGACCAGGCTTCCAGGTGAATTACAATTTTTTAACTACAATCCAGTCAAATCAGCTGCTTCTCACAGAGGACGCTCTGCAGGTTCCACATTTCACAAATGTCAATACCAGCTTGACCTTCTAATCTCTCCCTTGTATTGTCTTCTTTCTACTGCACCTTAGTTAATTAGTTGTTTACCTATTTCTTCTCTTCTATAGCTATGGATAGGGTTTCTGTAACTTCCCAAGTGTTCAAGTACTATTTTACAGTATTGACTTGCTATCCTTCCCAAGTGTGGTTGGCTCTAAGTCAGTCTGAACCTGGGTTTAGTTACTTTGTTATTATTTTTCTCAGAGTATATCCCTTGTGACAACCCTAGAGTAAGTGGTCAAACTCAGTGAAAAATTTTAGTGCAAAATCTAACATACCTTTAGAAATTTATCCTGAAGAAAAAATTGGACAAATATATAATTATCTCAATGAAATAATCACAAGTGTACATCTCATAACTCTATTGTTTATATTTATGAACAATTAAACTTTCTTAATTTTAATAACAGAAGAATGATAAAATAGATTATGACTAAATATATTAGAAAACATTATATGTAGTTTTAAAGAATAAGTGTGTACATTTATTGACCTGGAAAGATTTTCAGTATATATTATTCCCTGGAAAAAGTGTTACAAAAAATTTGTATGGAATGAACTGATATTAATTAAAATTACTCACGTGTATATGTGTGTTTATATATATATATATACATATATATATATATATATATATATATATATATATATATATATATATATAAAACTACAAGATAAGTCACCAAAATGATTCTAGTGTTTAAATCTAAGAAGTAGGATTATAGGTGACCATTACAAAAGATTATTTTTTGCCAATTTATATTTCTTAACATAACCACTCACTGCCTATGTAATACTGACTTTTATAACACTTGAAAACTTCTAATCATGTTCTCCATCCTGAAAAGTATTTTATAAACGATCACACACTCAAAACATTCTTCATTTCTCACTTTAGCTAGCACACCATTTATTTTTCTTCCATTTACTCCTAAATCTCTTAAAATATTTGTCAATATTTTTGTTTTCATTTCCTAACTATTAAATCAATTTTAAACCATTCTAGTTGTATTTTAACATTCATTATTCCATTAAGGTTTTCTCCTTAAAGTTATCAATAGGTACTTATGGCTAACTCCATGCAACTTAAAAATGTCCTTATCTCTCTTTTCCTCATTGCAAGGACCCCCCACTCCCCTAACTAGGTGCTTAGGTGCTTCTATGACATTCTAAACTCTCATTTCATAGCACTGCTTGTTTAAATTTTTGTCTCTCCAATTTAATCATAAGCTCCATGAAAGCAGAACACAATTAATTTGAGAACTCCAGGTGCAACAGTGTTACATATATAGTAAATGCTTAAAACATATCAGCTAAACTAATGAATGAAGAGGGTTATTTTTTTAAGAAAATCCAATGATCCTAAAATGATATTTTGTCATTAACATACTTTTCTAGTTTCAGAAACTTAATTAATTTTAATGTTATGCTTCTCAATAAAGACCTTATTTCTCAAATATAGAGAAGGAAATAGGGCTTTGAGCCTTTTGCTGAAAAGTGGGTACTTGGATATCTGGTTTTACAACGCCTTAATAGAGAGGAAACTGAGCCTCAGAATGAATAATATATCATTTCCTAAAGTCACTGGTAGGACTAGCAAATCAGCAAGCCAACCCATGTTTCTATCAACCAAATATAATATATAAATTTAACCCATGCACCAGGAGATGAGAAAGCAACAATAAACACACTGGGAGTTTGTGATTTATTGAACTAAATAACATCAAAGACATACAACTACAAAGAATCTAATTAAAATTAGATGTTTCAGTTTGCAAGCTGTAATATTTACAATTAACTGATGTAATCTTATTTAAGCTGAGCTCCAAGATTCCCTCCCACTCTCAGGTCATTGACAAATAAGTGCTTGACAACTCTGAGGAGAATGTAGTCAACACTTTTATGTTTTTTTCTGGGTTCTGTGTTTCAACTAAACACCTCAGCTTTTGCCTGACACATATGATTTCTGACTATATATTTAGCTACAGAGATTGAACATTAGGTGATTATTGATTGTGAAAGAAATGGAGATTTCTGTAATAAACAGAACTTACTTCCCATGTGTTATGTGGGCTTGGACAGATAAAATTATAGTCTTCTTTAATGAATTTCACAAATGAGCAATAGAAAGTGAAGGACACTTTCAAAGTTGGCAGAGGGGTAGGAGAATGTGGAATCCATCTCTCCCCACAAACAAATCAAGAATGCATCTACAAGTGGAACAATACTCAGACCACTAGCAGAGGACTTTAGACACCTAAAAGAACAAGAAGAATCCCCACACAGTTGGGTAGGATGAAAGAAAGAAAAAAGGAAAAGGAAGAGGAGAGGAAGCAGGATGGGACCTATGCCCCTAGCAGGGACCTGAAGGTGAGGAGAGGTTCCAACATCTGGGGAAATCCCAATGGCGAGATCAGCTGCAACAGAAGGGGAGCTTCAGGAGCTCAGAGGAGAGCCCAGAAACTGGTCTGTGGCAGTCAGGACAGAATGAGACCTACACATACGGTCCATGCCACAGCAATGTGCAGCCAGCCTGAAGCAGGTATCTGCTGGTGCACATGGGCCTGGGTGCTGGAATGTGGAGTTTGGAGAGCAGACCCAGGGAGGGGACAGCTGTTGGCCGTGAGGAGACAGCCTGAGGGGACAGAAGTGAGGAGCTTCACAACCAGGAATACTCAGGGGGCAAGCCCAGACCCCCCAACAGAAACAAAGCACCATTGTTGAGTGACATGCAAAGGGCTGGGCCACCATTTCAGCCTCTCTCTTCACGTGCCTCCACAGGAACTAGGGAGGACTCCCACCAGAGCCACCTAGGGTGCCCCTGACAATCACCTCTTCTGCCCCACCCAAACCTGGGCAATATGCTTGCCCTGATAGCCACCTGATGAGCTTGCACACTGCAAACTCTACCCCAGCACTCTCACACTTGGCTGGCCCACTGACACCAATCACCTCCTGAAGGAGTTGCACGTTCCAATCTCTAGGCCAGCACCCTCCCGCCTGGATGGACTGCTCACCCTGGATGCTGCCTCAGCTCCTTCCTGCCTGATGGGCTCATGTGCTCCTGCAACATCTGGAACAGACTCTGGCAGGAAGGACAAAGGCAGAGGGTGGAGGTGGAAACCACAGCTGAGCACCAGGGGTCATGTGACTAAGGAAGAAGAGCTGAAATCTCTCCTCGCAGCTGCACAAACCACGGAGTTACATCTCCGCTGACACCTTCCTAAATTCAGTGCCTGTGAAATATCTGAAAGGACAACATGTGCTCCTGCAGCTGAGATGGGTCTGGCTTTAGCAGCTCTGGGCTCTGTGGGCATGTGCATGTGGGGGTTGGGCCAGGCCAGAGTCTGAGTTGCCTCCATAGCTCACACAGTGGTTTCATGTGCATGACTACTGCAGTCCTGGGACCTGAACTCAGAGGACCTGCACTGGTGAACTGATAAAATAAAAAAAAAAAAAAAAAAAAAAGCCTGAGAGTTGCCAGGGCCAATTGCTGGCATATTCAAAGTTGAGGTGGGACCAAGAGCAGTGCCAACAACAGTGAACTTTGTGAGTCCGCACAACAAGTAAAAGATGACACAACAGAGCACATTCACAGGTGAACAGCTGCAGTGGAGGAATACTCAGTGGCTTCTCTCCCAGTGGGGGTGCTCCAATCCTACTTACCTCACACCACAGAACAGGAACACAGCTAAGAAACAGATCTGGGGACCTCTACTCCAACAACTAGGGAGCAGACCCCACCCCTGACAGAGCAAAGGGGAGGCCCCGCTCAATTTCCAGGGCAGGCTCTTATCACCACAACACCAGTCAAACCCCTTATCAAGAGGATAATGGCACAAGCCTCTGGACCAATCTCATCCACCAGGGAGCAGACAGCAGAAGCAAGAGGAACAATTATTGTGCAGCCTGTGGCAAGGAGACCACAAACATGGTAAGTTCAACAAAATGAGAAAACAAAGAAATATGTTGTAGATGAAGGAACAAATAAAAACCTACACGAACAACTAAATGAAGAGGAGGCAGGCAATATACCTGAAAAATAATTCAGAGTAATGATAGTAAAGATAGATAGAAAAATCTTGGAATAAGAATGGAGACACAGATCTAGAAGACACAAGAAGTGTTTAACAAAGACCTAGAAGAACTAAAGAACAAACAGAGATGAGCAATACAATAACTGCAATGAAAAATACACTGAAGGAATCAACAGCAGAATAACTGAAGGGGAACAATGGATAAGTGACCTAGAAGACAGGATGGTGGAAATCTCTGCTGAAGCACAGAATAAAGAAAAAAGAGTGAAAAGAAATGAGGACAGTCCCAGCGACCTCTGGGACAACATTAAATGCACAAACATTCAAATTATAGGGGTCCCAGAAGAAGAATAAACAAAGAAAGGGCCCAAGAAAATATTTGAGAGATTATAGTCAAAAACTTCCCTAATATGGGAAGGAAATAGTCAACCAAGTCCAGGAAGTGCAGAGAGTCCCATACAGGGTAAACTCAAGGAGGAACATGTCAAGACACATATTAATCAAACTAATAAAAATTTTAAATACAAAGAAAAATATTAAAAGCAACTGGGGAAAAACAACAAATAACAAACAAGGGAATCCCCATAAGGTTATCAGCTGATTTTTCAGCAGAAACTCTGCATCTCAGAAGAGAGTGGCATGATATATTTAAAGTGATGAAAGGGAAAAAATACTACAACCAAGAGAACCCTACCCAGCAAGGCTCTCATTCAGATTCTGTGGAGAAATCAAAAGCTTTACAGGCAAGCAAAATGTAAGAGAATTCAGCACCACTAAACCAACTTTACAAAAAATGCTAAAGGAACTTTTCTAGGCGGGAAACACAAGAGAAGAGAACAAAAGGGGAAGGGAAGAAAAAAGACCTACAGAATAGAACCCAAAACAATTAAGAAAATGGCAATAGGAACACACATATTGATAATGACCTTAAATGTAAATGGATTAAATGCTCCAACCAAAAGACATTGACTGGCTGAATGGATACAAAAACAAGACCCATATATATGCTGTCTACAAGAGACCCACTTCAGATCTAGGGCCACATGCAGACTGAAAGTGAGGGGATGGAAAAAGATAATCCATGCAAATGGAAATCAAAACAAAGCTGGAGAAGCAATACTCATATCATACAAAATAGACATTAAAATAAAGACTGTTATCAGAGAAAAGGAAGGACACTATGTAATGATCAAGGGATCAATGCTAGAAGAATCTATAACAATTATAAATATGTATGCACCCAACATAGGAGCACCTCAATACATAACAAATGCTAACAGCCATAAAAGGGGAAATAGAGAGTAACACAATAATTGTGGGTGGTTTTAACACACACACACACCCCTTATACCAATGGACAGATCATCCAGACAGAAAATTAATAAGGAAATGCAAGCCTTAAAAGACACATTAGACCAGATAGACTCAATTGATATTTACAGGACATTCCATCCAAAAGCAACAGAATACACTTACTTCTCAAGTGCAATGAAACGTTCTCCAGGATACATCACATCTTGGGTCACAAATCAAACCTCGGTAAATTTAAGAAAATTGAAATCATATCAAGCATCTTTTCTGACCAAAACACCATGAGATTAGAAATAAACTACAGGGGGAAAAAAAAAAACAAAACTGTGAGAAAACACAAACACATGGAGGCTAACCAATATGTTACTAAATAAAAAAATGGATCACTGAAGAAATCAAAGAGGAAATCAGAAAATACCTAGAGACAAATGACAGCAAAAACACGATGATCCAAAACCTATGGGACACAGCAAAACAGTTCTAAGAGGGAACTTTATAGCAATACAATCTTATCTCAGGAAACAAGAAAAAAATCTCAAATAAGCAATCTAACATTACACCTAAAGCAACTAGAGGAAGAAGAACAAACAAAACCCAAAGTTAGTAGAAGGAAAGAAATCACAAACATCAGAGCAGAAATAAATGAAATACAGACAAAGAAAACAATAGCAAAGATCAATGAAACTAAAAACCGGTTCTTTGGGAAGATAAGCATAATTGATAATCCTTTAGCCAGATTCATCAAGAAAAAAGGGGAAAGGACTCAAGTCAACAAAACTAGAAATGAAAAATGAGAAGTTAAAATGGACACCCCACATATACAAAGGATAAAGGGAGACAACTACAAGTAACTATATGCCAATACAATGGACAACCAAGAAGAAATGGACAAATTGTGAAAAATGTACCACCTACCAGGTCTGAAACAGGAAGAAACGGAAAATATGAACAGACTAAACACAATTACTGAAATTGAAACTGTGATTAAAAATCTTCCCACAAACAAAAGTTCAGGACAAAATGGCTTCATATATGAATTCTTTCAAACATTTAGAGAAGAGTTAACAACTACCCTACTGAGACTCTTCCAAAAATTTGCAGAGGAAGGGACCTATCCCAAGCTCATTCTATGAGGTCACCATCAACCTGATACCTAAACCAAAGATATCATATAAAAAGAAAATTACAGGTCAATGTCTCTGACAAACATGACACAAAAATCCTTAACAAAATACTAGCAAACCGAATGCAACAGCACATTAAATGGATCATACACCATGATCAAGTGGGATTTATCCAGGTATGCAAGGATATTTCAATATCCACAAATCAACCAGTGTGATACACCACATCAGCAAATTGAGGAATAAAAACCATATGATCATTTCAACAGATGCAGAAAAAGCTTTTGACAAAATTCAACATGCATTATTGGTAAAAACTTTCCAGAAAGTGTGTATAGAGAAAACCTACCACAACATAATAAAGGCCATAAAGGTTCCTTGTAACACCATTCTCAAAGGTGAAAAACTGAAAACATTTCCTGTAAGATCAGAATCAAGAAAATGATGTCCACTCTCACCAGTCATATTCAACATAGTTTTGGATGTCCTGGCCATGGAAATCAGAGAAGAAAAAGAAATAAAAGGAGTCCAATTTGGGAAAGACATCAAATTCCACTGTTTGCAGGTGACATGATACTATACAAGAAAACTCTAAAGATGCTACCAAAAAACCATTAGAGCTCATCAACAAATTTGGTAAAGTTGCAGGATAAAAACTTAATATACAGAAATGTCTTTTGTTCTTATACACTTACAACCAAAGATTAGAAAGAGAAATTCAGGAAATATTCCCATTTACCATTGCATCAAAAGAATAAAATATCTAGGAATAAACCTACCTAAGGAGGCAAAGACCTATACTCAGAAAATATAAAACACTGATTAAAGAAATGAAAAAAAGATGGAGAGGTATTCCATGTTCTTGTATTGGAAAAATCAATATTGTAAAAATGACTATACTGCCCAAAGCAATCTTCTATGCAATCCTTATCACATTATCAATGGCATTTTTCACAGAATTAGAACAAAAAATAATCATTTTGTATAGAAACACAAAGGAACTCTAATAGCCAAAGCAATCTCAAGAAAGAAAAACAGAGCTAAAGGAATCAGGGTACCTGACTTCAGACTATACTACAAAGCTACAGTCATCAAAAAAGTATGGTACTGCCACAAAAACAGAAATATAGATCAATGGAACAGGGTAGAAAGTCCAGAGATAAACCTACACACATATTGTCACCTAATCTATGACAAAGGAGGTAACAATATACAGTGGAGAAAAGACAGTTTCTTCAATAAGTGGTGCTGAGAAAACTGAACAGCTACATATAAAAGAATGAAATTAGAACACTCCATAACACCATACACTAAAATAAACCTAAAGTGGATGAAAGACCTAAATATAAAGCCAGATACTTTGCAACTCTTAGAGAAAAACATAGGAAGAACACTCTTGGACAGAAATCATAGCAAGATATTTTTCGATCCACTTCCTAGATTAATGAAAATAAAAACAAAAGTACAAATGGGACCTAATCAAACTTAAAACATTTTGCACAGCAAATGAAACAATAAACAAAATAAAAAGACAACACTCAGAATGCGAGAAAATATTTGCAAATGAAGAAACTGATAAGGGATTAATCTCCAAAATATACAAACAGCTCGTGCAGCTCAATATCAAAAAAAAAAAAAAAATCAAAAAATGGGCAGAAGATTTAAATAGACGTTTCTCCAAAAAAGATATATAGATGGCCAAAAAGCACATGAAAAGATGCTCAACATCAGTAATCATTAGAGAAATGGGAATCAAAACTATAATGAGGTATCACCTCACACCAGTCAGAAAGGCCATCATTAAAACACCTACGAACATTAAATTATGGAGATGGTGTGGAGCAAAGGTAACCCTGGTACACTCTTGGTGGGAATGTAAATTGGTACAGCCACTATGGAGAACAGTATAGAGGTTTCTGAAAATGCTAAACAAGAACTAGCATATGATCAAGGAATCTCACTCCTGGGCATATATCAAGAGAAAAAAATAAATCGAAGAGATACATGCATGCCAATGTTCATTGCACCACTATTTAGAATAGCCAGAACACAGAAGCAACCTAAATGCCTATCAACAGAGGAATGGATTACTCAGCCATAAAAAAAATGAAATAATTTCATTTGCAGCAACAACCTTTTTATATGTGGGGTGTCCATTTTTAACTTCTCATTTTTCATTTCTAGTTTTGTTGACTTGAGTCCTCTCCCCTTTTTTCTTGATGAGTCTGGCTAAAGGATTATCAATTATGCTTATCTTCCCAAAGAACCGGTTTTTAGTTTCATTGATCTTTGCTATTGTTTTCTTTGTCTGTATTTCATTTATTTCTGCTCTGATGTTTGTGATTTCTTTCCTTCTACTAACTTTGGGTTTTGTTTGTTCTTCTTCCTCTAGTTGCTTTAGGTGTAATGTTAGATTGCTTATTTGAGATTTTTTTCTTGTTTCCTGAGATAAGATTGTATTGCTATAAAGTTCCCTCTTAGAACTGTTTTGCTGTGTCCCATAGGTTTTGGATCATCGTGTTTTTGCTGTCATTTGTCTCTAGGTATTTTCTGATTTCCTCTTTGATTTCTTCAGTGATCCATTTTTTTATTTAGTAACATATTGGTTAGCCTCCATGTGTTTGTGTTTTCTCACAGTTTTGTTTTTTTTTTCCCCCTGTAGTTTATTTCTAATCTCATGGTGTTTTGGTCAGAAAAGATGCTTGATATGATTTCAATTTTCTTAAATTTACCGAGGTTTGATTTGTGACCCAAGATGTGATGTATCCTGGAGAACGTTTCATTGCACTTGAGAAGTAAGTGTATTCTGTTGCTTTTGGATGGAATGTCCTGTAAATATCAATTGAGTCTATCTGGTCTAATGTGTCTTTTAAGGCTTGCATTTCCTTATTAATTTTCTGTCTGGATGATCTGTCCATTGGTATAAGGGGTGTGTGTGTGTGTTAAAACCACCCACAATTATTGTGTTACTCTCTATTTCCCCTTTTATGGCTGTTAGCATTTGTTATGTATTGAGGTGCTCCTATGTTGGGTGCATACATATTTATAATTGTTATAGATTCTTCTAGCATTGATCCCTTGATCATTACATAGTGTCCTTCCTTTTTCTGATAACAGTCTTTATTTTAATGTCTATTTTGTATGATATGAGTATTGCTTCTCCAGCTTTGTTTTGATTTCCATTTGCATGGATTATCTTTTTCCATCCCCTCACTTTCAGTCTGCATGTGGCCCTAGATCTGAAGTGGGTCTCTTGTAGACAGCATATATATGGGTCTTGTTTTTGTATCCATTCAGCCAGTCAATGTCTTTTGGTTGGAGCATTTAATCCATTTACATTTAAGGTCATTATCAATATGTGTGTTCCTATTGCCATTTTCTTAATTGTTTTGGGTTCTATTCTGTAGGTCTTTTTTCTTCCCTTCCCCTTTTGTTCTCTTCTCTTGTGTTTCCCGCCTAGAAAAGTTCCTTTAGCATTTTTTGTAAAGTTGGTTTAGTGGTGCTGAATTCTCTTACATTTTGCTTGCCTGTAAAGCTTTTGATTTCTCCACAGAATCTGAATGAGAGCCTTGCTGGGTAGGGTTCTCTTGGTTGTAGTATTTTTTCCCTTTCATCACTTTAAATATATCATGCCACTCTCTTCTGAGATGCAGAGTTTCTGCTGAAAAATCAGCTGATAACCTTATGGGGATTCCCTTGTTTGTTATTTGTTGTTTTTCCCCAGTTGCTTTTAATATTTTTCTTTGTATTTAAAATTTTTATTAGTTTGATTAATATGTGTCTTGACATGTTCCTCCTTGAGTTTACCCTGTATGGGACTCTCTGCACTTCCTGGACTTGGTTGACTATTTCCTTCCCATATTAGGGAAGTTTTTGACTATAATCTCTCAAATATTTTCTTGGGCCCTTTCTTTGTTTATTCTTCTTCTGGGACCCCTATAATTTGAATGTTTGTGCATTTAATGTTGTCCCAGAGGTCGCTGGGACTGTCCTCATTTCTTTTCACTCTTTTTTCTTTATTCTGTGCTTCAGCAGAGATTTCCACCATCCTGTCTTCTAGGTCACTTATCCATTGTTCCCCTTCAGTTATTCTGCTGTTGATTCCTTCAGTGTATTTTTCATTGCAGTTATTGTATTGCTCATCTCTGTTTGTTCTTTAGTTCTTCTAGGTCTTTGTTAAACACTTCTTGTGTCTTCTAGATCTGTGTCTCCATTCTTATTCCAAGATTTTTCTATCTATCTTTACTATCATTACTCTGAATTATTTTTCAGGTATATTGCCTGCCTCCTCTTCATTTAGTTGTTCGTGTAGGTTTTTATTTGTTCCTTCATCTACAACATATTTCTTTGTTTTCTCATTTTGTTGAACTTACCATGTTTGTGGTCTCCTTGCCACAGGCTGCACAATAATTGTTCCTCTTGCTTCTGCTGTCTGCTCCCTGGTGGATGAGATTGGTCCAGAGGCTTGTGCCATTATCCTCTTGATAAGGGGTTTGACTGGTGTTGTGGTGATAAGAGCCTGCCCTGGAAATTGAGCGGGGCCTCCCCTTTGCTCTGTCAGGGGTGGGGTCTGCTCCCTAGTTGTTGGAGTAGAGGTCCCCAGATCTGTTTCTTAGCTGTGTTCCTGTTCTGTGGTGTGAGGTAAGTAGGATTGGAGCACCCCCACTGGGAGAGAAGCCACTGAGTATTCCTCCACTGCAGCTGTTCACCTGTGAATGTGCTCTGTTGTGTCATCTTTTACTTGTTGTGCGGACTCACAAAGTTCACTGTTGTTGGCACTGCTCTTGGTCCCACCTCAACTTTGAATATGCCAGCAATTGGCCCTGGCAACTCTCAGGCTTTTTTTTTTTTTTTTTTTTTCTTTTATCAGTTCACCAGTGCAGGTCCTCTGAGTTCAGGTCCCAGGACTGCAGTAGTCATGCACATGAAACCACTGTGTGAGCTATGGAGGCAACTCAGACTCTGGCCTGGCCCAACCCCCACATGCACATGCCCACAGAGCCCAGAGCTGCTAAAGCCAGACCCATCTCAGCTGCAGGAGCACATGTTGTCCTTTCAGATATTTCACAGGCACTGAATTTAGGAAGGTGTCAGCGGAGATGTAACTCCGTGGTTTGTGCAGCTGCGAGGAGAGATTTCAGCTCTTCTTCCTTAGTCACATGACCCCTGGTGCTCAGCTGTGGTTTCCACCTCCACCCTCTGCCTTTGTCCTTCCTGCCAGAGTCTGTTCCAGATGTTGCAGGAGCACATGAGCCCATCAGGCAGGAAGGAGCTGAGGCAGCATCCAGGGTGAGCAGTCCATCCAGGCGGGAGGGTGCTGGCCTAGAGATTGGAACGTGCAACTCCTTCAGGAGGTGATTGGTGTCAGTGGGCCAGCCAAGTGTGAGAGTGCTGGGGTAGAGTTTGCAGTGTGCAAGCTCATCAGGTGGCTATCAGGGCAAGCATATTGCCCAGGTTTGGGTGGGGCAGAAGAGGTGATTGTCAGGGGCACCCTAGGTGGCTCTGGTGGGAGTCCTCCCTAGTTCCTGTGGAGGCACGTGAAGAGAGAGGCTGAAATGGTGGCCCAGCCCTTTGCATGTCACTCAACAATGGTGCTTTGTTTCTGTTGGGGGGTCTGGGCTTGCCCCCTGAGTATTCCTGGCTGTGAAGCTCCTCACTTCTGTCCCCTCAGGCTGTCTCCTCATGGTCAACAGCTGTCCCCTCCGTGGGTCTGCTCTCCAAACTCCACATTCCAGCACCCAGGCCCATGTGCACCAGCAGACACCTGCTTCAGGCTGGCTGCACATTGCTGTGGCATGGACCGTATGTGTAGGTCTCATTCTGTCCTGACTGCCACAGACCAGTTTCTGGGCTCTCCTCTGAGCTCCTGAAGCTCCCCTTCTGTTGCAGCTGATCTCGCCATTGGGATTTCCCCAGATGTTGAAACTTCTCCTCACCTTCAAGTCCCTGCTAGGGGCATAGGTCCCATCCTGCTTCCTCTCCTTTTCCTTTTCCCTTTTTCTTTCTTTCATCCTACCCTGTTGTGTGGGGATCTTTCTTGTCCTTTAGGTGTCCGAGTTCCTCTAATAATGTTCAACAGGTGCTCTATGAGAATTCTTCCACTTGTAGATGTATTCTTGATTTGTTTGTGGGGAGAGATGGACTCCACATCCTTGTTCTCCTCTGACATCTTGGCAATTCTTTCCTGTTGCTTAAAGAAGAGGACTATATAATTCTAAAGAATAAGAAATAAGCTCTAGTTTCCAGGATTCTGACTGAAATAATATTCTTTTTCTGCTTGATATAGAGTATTTGCATTGGTAGAAATTATTGAATCAGCATTAAGATCCAGAAATTTTTTATCTTCAAGATCATTTTTGTTCCATGATCCTGATTCAGGTAAAGTAAAAAATGATGAGTTAAAAAATCTTTCACTGAAAGAATTCTCAGAGATATCAAACATCATCTTAGTTTTTACTGTTTTCTCACAGGAAAGTCTGAAGAGATAACAAAGAATGATGCTGTTAATTTCCATCAGGCATGCCTTTATTTCCGTATACTTATGGTGGAGGAACAACACAAAAAATAGATGTCTCCTTAAAGGAATTTGTATTAGTTTCTTCTTGTCTCAAAGTATATTTTTAGCAGTGAGCACTAATTCAGAGCCTATTTATTTTCTCCACCAAGTGAAATTATCTAATTAAGCCATCTCCTTAATAATGAGTAGTATTATTTTCCCCTCAAGGGTCTGTATGAAGAACCCTGGACTTCCAAGTTCAGACGTTTCTTAATAAAGTCTCTTAGAAATGGTAGAAGTGGGAGGTGATGGGAATAGCTCTTGCTTTTTTTTTACCTGTGATTTAGACTAGTCATTTGTTCTGAGTATCTTTGTCTTCAATTCAGTTATGTGGAAGCCAACAATAAGACTTTAAGTCCAAGCTACATTGTCCTATCCAATTTTACCACAGAGTTTTGGGATGCTTACTTTAATCACCCTTTTATTAATTTGTGCATGTTTTCTTCATTATATAGAACCTGTAAGCAAGAAGTATTAAAGACACTCCAAACTCCAAGAGAATCATTAGATTTTTGTAAGTAGCTATTTCCTTTTGCTCAAATCCTAATATAAATTTCCTGAAGTTACCAGATTCTTGATAAGGTAAATCTTTTGGATTTTAAAAGAGGGAAGTCTTTCAGTGAGTGAAAACTATATTCAGATTCATAATCATTGAATATATACTGAGTTCCTGTTGCTATATAAAAGAAGTCCATGTAATGCTAGGGAATGAAGAAACCTAAAAGCCTATACAGCACTACCTGATCATCTCACAGGTAGGAAGAAGCTTTCATATATATGATTGAAACTTCAGCCATGGGCAATCTCTTTGTGAACATGATGACAGATTAAATGTCCTCACTATTGCATCAGTTAGCTATAAAAGAATAAAAAGAAACACCTGGATATCTAGCCAGGAAAGCCAAATTGTTGGAAAAACATTTTCCTTCTCACTGCCAACCTCATGCCAAAGCACGCAATCAACTGAAACTTAAAATGGATGAAAACCTAGATCATGTTTAAATCTGAAATAAAGTATCATACAAATAACTCTTCTGTGAATCTATTCTTAGGTACAGATACTCTAATTTGCTTGACAGGATGAAACATAAAATCTATGGCAGGCTTCAGAAATTAAGAAAAATAGTGGGAATATTCATGAAGTACCAATATAAAGAAATAAATATCACTTTTACTATTTAATTCTGTAAAACATGTCAGAAACAAAGGAATTCTGAAGGAAGAATAAAAAAGAAGTGATAAAGACAGGCAGTGGAGAGGGTGGGGATAATATAGATAATATTGAGAGTGGTAGCTGGTAAAGATAGCGTAGTGTTTTGTTGGGAATTAATATAGCAATTGTAGAATCAAGTGCTAACAGAGTCACTTATGGGATGGTAGTAAAAAGAGTTTAGTAAGAGGTGACTCAACCCTAGAATCTCATATGAGCGCATATGAGCTTAGAACCCATCATGTTTCTAAATTAAAGCCTTATAAATATTACGTTCAATCACTTCTGTAAACTAATTGCTATTGCCTTTGGACTATATCTTAGATAGAATCTTGTTATAGGGGTTGGTGCAAAATGAAGGTGTCAAATTGCTGTATACAGTATGATATAAATTAATGATATAGAAGATGATCTGTACAATGTCTAGTTGAAGATTTGTTGTTTTATGGAAAGACTTAGCATTGCTCCACGTTTGAAATTGAGTTCCTTTCAGAAACTCTTGTTTCTCAAATAAGTAATGTGAAAAAGTATCAGTGCCACTTTGATAATGTATGAAGTGCCTGTTTCCATTCTTCAAATTGCACATAAAAATAAAAGTAAACAATAAATTATTTCAGACGTTTGACTTAATTTTTGACACTTGGATTCAAATTACCAAAGGAAAAATATTTTAAACAAGTACTTAGCCTCCTTGTAGGGGAAATGGAAATATATTTGACTGCCACTGATGCTCTATTTCTTTGAACTATGGTCAACATAAACAAAAATCCAAAGTCACTCTGTTGTAAATACATATGGACATAAACCTCTAAAGCCCTTTATCTTCCCAATGTGTTTTTTAAAAGGACAATAGTTAACATTTACTCTTGTGTATATGAGTTGTAACTGGGCTCTTTTTTTTCACTTAACTTTTAGAAAGAGTTTGTAATATAGATATTAAAATAATGCTAACATTACTTTCGAGGAGGCAGATTTAAAATAGCTTATCAAGATCATAGACTCAGGATTTGTTTTTTGTTCTATCTAAAAGTAAGCTCCATATTCCTCCTTTGCACTCTTAATTAGTTTAAAAATAATGATGCACAGATGTAAAACTGGGAAAATTTTATAGTGTATACCTCAAATTCATTTGAACTATATCTCTATCTCATTTTTGTTTGTTAATGAGTTAATTAAGCATTTACTATGATCCTGTTTACCTTTTTATATAGTTAGGTTAATTTTGGATTCTTATGATTTATTCTGAGGTCATAGTCAACATATTTAACAATCATATAGGTGTACAAACAAATCTCTCAGAATGGAAGCCAGCTTCACACAGTCATTAAGGGTCTGTCATTATTTACAGGGTGAATGTGAGCCATGAATTTATGTTCTATTGGTGGCTGTTAGACAATGGAGAGGCCAACACATGGTGACTTATATTTCAAGAATGTCTGCATCCAGGTAAACCTTTTTTTCCCCCTCAATGTTAGTGAGTGTCTACTTTTTTTCACAAAAAGTATGAAATGCCTGTAAGAAAAATAAATTAAATGAGATCAGTGAATGTGGCCCTTGATGGCAAGACTTTTCCACTTGAGGTCAGTGTTCCCATACATAATCTTGCTTTTCCTATCTCTTCTGAAATGATCTTACTTTTTAATTATAGTGTGTACTTTTCACAATAAGTAGAAGGCAGGTAGACATAACTCTAGATTATATTGTGAAAGGAGGAAGAGAGTCTTAACATTTATGTAAATTTTGTGTATGCTTGCATCTTTGAATTGACTTTAAACATCACATTCCCTGTTTTCTTTATACCAGCAGGCATCATGAAGCTGATTTATTTTCTTAAGATTCTGCAAACCAGCCTTGTCTCCATCCTCACATGTTACTCGGATTACACTAAGACTCCAAGGAGGTTGCACATATTTGGTGATTGACAATAAGATGAAGTATTACCAGTTAGAGAAACATGTGACAAAGAAGGAATAAGGAGATTGGAGATAGCAGAGAAATAAGCAAAGGGGAAATTGCAGAAGAGGGAACAGGTTAAAAGAGGACAAGACATATAACAAAATAGGCAATTGTGTTGTAGCAAAAAAAAAGCACTAAATTTGTTGTATGGGGTCCAAGTGTGGTCCTTTGTTCCTTTTTAGCCATGTGTCTTTGAGTGAGTAACTTATCACTGATTCTCCATTCCATCATCTGTAGAATGGAGATGACACTTAACTCACAGGGTTTTTATAAGGGTTGGATGAAATAACATGTAGGAAATATCAAACAGAGTTCTTAGTGCATAGTGACAACAAATTCTAGTTGAATGATACGGTCTCAGACACCCTCCCTGGATTATTTCTTCCTAGTGTTACATTTTATATGATTTCCAAGTGCAAACTTAATCACAAAACATAACCAGTGCTTTTGACTTTTGGGGGTTTTTTTTTGGTCCCTGGTAAATGAAAACACTTAAGTTTTCTCTTCTACATGTTGTCAAAATAATTGACTAAATGCTTGAATACATTGTAGACATTCCCAATTTCTTTTCTTTTCAGGTTTCTTTTTATTTTGTTTTCTTTTTTTCTGTAAGTAAATGTCCTACTCCTTTATGAATAACAAGTTGTCTCTCTCTTTTGATGGAACCTATCACCTGGTTTTGTCACTCTGCTAAAAGCAGATGTTAAAGAGTATCCCAAATGCTTATGCCTTTTAAAAAAGATAAAATAAAATTCACTAGGCCTGAAATGCTCTTATGATATGTGTTTCCAAAGAGGTTAACATCTGTTTAAATTTATTAATTATATTCATTTTCAGAGAATCTGGAGACAAACTATTGCTTTTGACCTTCAAGTTTAACTGCTATGCCTTATTGATTGTGCAAAAATTGAATTAATTTGAAAGCCTTTTATGTTGGTCTTTGAATGTTTTGATGGTTTCTGATTCTATAATTTAGGGCACAGCGGTTCTCAAAGCTGGCTAGCTATCAGAATCACCTTAGTAGTTTCTTAAACTATTTTGCTAAAGATATGTTCCTGGTGATTTTTATCCATTGGGCTTAGGGGGAAACTCAGGCATATATATTTTTAATAAGTGATTTTTAAATCCATTATTGATTGCTAACACCAGTCTAACTATAAAAATCACTTATAAAAATATATTGCCTGATTTGTTCCCCCTAAGCCCAATGGATAAAATCACCAGGAACATATCTTTAGCAAAATAGTTTAAGAAACCTAAGGTGATTCTGATAGCTAGCCAGCTTTGAGAACCGCTGTGCCTAAATTATAGAATCAGAAACCATCAAAACATTCAAAGACCAACATAAAAGGCTTTCAAATTAATTCATTTTTGCACAATCAATAAGGCATAGCAGTTAAACTTGAAGGTCAAAAGCAATAGTTTGTCTCCAGATTCTCTGAAAATGAATATAATTAATAAATTTAAACAGATGTTTAACCTCTTTGGAAACACATATCATAAGAGCATTTCAGGCCTAGTGAATTTTATTTTATCTTTTTAAAAGGCATAAGCATTTGGGATACTCTTTAACATCTGCTTTTAGCAGAGTGACAAAACCAGGTGATAGGTTCCATCAAAAAGAGAGACACTTGTTATTCATAAAGGAGTAGGACATTTACTTACAGAAAAAAAGAAAACAAAATAAAAGAAACCTGAAAAAAAGAAATTGGGAATGTCTACAATGTATTCAAGCATTTAGTCAATTATTTTGACAACATGTAGAAGAGAAAACTTAAGTGTTTTTCATTACCAGGGACCAAAAAAAAACCCCCAAAAGTCAAAAGCACTGGTTATGTTTTGTGATTAAGTTTGCACTTGGAATCATATAAATGTAACACTAGGAAGAATAATCCAGGGAGGGTGTCTGAGACCGTATCATTCAACTAGAATTTGTTGTCACTATGCACTAAGAACTCTGTTTGATATTTCCTACATGTTATTTCATCCAACCCTTATAAAAACCCTGTGAGTTAAGTGTCATCTCCATTCTACAGATGATGGAATGGAGAATCAGTGATAAGTTACTCACTCAAAGACACATGGCTAAAAAGGAACAAAGGACCACACTTGGACCCCATACAACAAATTTAGTGCTTTTTTTTGCTACAACACATTGCCTATTTTGTTATATGTCTTGTCTCTTTAACCTGTTCCCTCTTCTGCAATTTCCCCTTTGCTTATTTCTCTGCTATCTCCAATCTCCTTATTCCTTCTTTGTCACATGTTTCTCTAACTGGTAATACTTCATCTTATTGTCAATCACCAAATATGTGCAACCTCCTTGGAGTCTTAGTGTAACCGATAACATGTGAGGATGGAGACAAGGCTGGTTTGCAGAATCTTAAGAAAAAATCAGCTTCATGATGCCTGCTGGTATAAGAAAACAGGGAATGTGATGTTTAAAGTCAATTCAAAGATGCAAGCATACACAAAATTTACATAAATGTTAAGACTCTCTTCCTCCTTTCACAATATAATCTAGAGTTATGTCTACCTGCCTTCTACTTATTGTGAAAAGTACACACTATAATTAAAAAGTAAGATCATTTCAGAAGAGATAGGAAAAGCAAGATTATGTATGGGAACACTGACCTCAAGTGGAAAAGTCTTGCCATCAAGGGCCACATTCACTGATCTCATTTAATTTATTTTTCTTACAGGCATTTCATACTTTTTGTGAAAAAAGTAGACACTCACTAACATTGAGGGGGAAAAAAAGGTTTACCTGGATGCAGACATTCTTGAAATATAAGTCACCATGTGTTGGCCTCTCCATTGTCTAACAGCCACCATAGAACATAAATTCATGGCTCACATTCACCCTGTAAATAATGACAGACCCTTAATGACTGTGTGAAGCTGGCTTCCATTCTGAGAGATTTGTTTGTACACCTATATGATTGTTAAATATGTTGACTATGACCTCAGAATAAATCATAAGAATCCAAAATTAACCTAACTATATAAAAAGGTAAACAGGATCATAGTAAATGCTTAATTAACTCATTAACAAACAAAATGAGATAGAGATATAGTTCAAATGAATTTGAGGTATACACTATAAAATTTTCCCAGTTTTACATCTGTGCATCATTATTTTTAAACTAATTAAGAGTGCAAAGGAGGAATATGGAGCTTACTTTTAGATAGAACAAAAAACAAATCCTGAGTCTATGATCTTGATAAGCTATTTTAAATCTGCCTCCTCGAAAGTAATGTTAGCATTATTTTAATATCTATATTACAAACTCTTTCTAAAAGTTAAGTGAAAAAAAAGAGCCCAGTTACAACTCATATACACAAGAGTAAATGTTAACTATTGTCCTTTTAAAAACACATTGGGAAGATAAAGGGCTTTAGAGGTTTATGTCCATATGTATTTACAACAGAGTGACTTTGGATTTTTGTTTATGTTGACCATAGTTCAAAGAAATAGAGCATCAGTGGCAGTCAAATATATTTCCATTTCCCCTACAAGGAGGCTAAGTACTTGTTTAAAATATTTTTCCTTTGGTAATTGAATCCAAGTGTCAAAAATTAAGTCAAACGTCTGAAAAATTTATTGTTTACTTTTATTTTTATGTGCAATTTGAAGAATGGAAACAGGCACTTCATACATTATCAAAGTGGCACTGATACTTTTTCACATTACTTATTGAGAAACAAGAGTTTCTGAAAGGAAAATCTTTCAAACGTGGAGCAATGCTAAGTCTTTCCATAAAACAACAAATCTTCACTAGACATTGTACAGATCATCTTCTATATCATTAATTTATATCATACTGTATACAGCAATTTGACACCTTCATTTTGCACCAACCCCTATAAACAGATTCTATCTAAGATATAGTCCAAAGGCAATAGCAATTAGTTTACAGAAGTGATTGAACGTAATATTTATAAGGCTTTAATTTAGAAACATGATGGGTTTCTAAGCTCATATGCGCTCATATGAGATTCTAGGGTTGAGTCACCTCTTACTAAACTCTTTTACTACCATCCCATAAGTGACTCTGTTAGCACTTGATTCTACAATTGCTATATTAATTCCCACAAAACACTACGCTATCTTTACCAGCTACCACTCTCAATATTATCTATATTATCCCCACCCTCTCCACTGCCTGTCTTATCACTTCTTTTTTATTCTTCCTTCAGAATTCCTTTGTTTCTGACATGTTTTACAGAATTAAATAGTAAAAGTGATATTTATTTCTTTATATTGGTACTTCATGAATATTCCCACTATTTTTCTTAATTTCTGAAGCCTGCCATAGATTTTATGTTTCATCCTGTCAAGCAATTAGAGTATCTGTACCTAAGAATAGATTCACAGAAGAGTTATTTGTATGATACTTTATTTCAGATTTAAACATGATCTAGGTTTTCATCCATTTTAAGTTTCAGTTGATTGCGTGCTTTGGCATGAGGTTGGCAGTGAGAAGGAAAATGTTTTTCCAACAATTTGGCTTTCCTGGCTAGATATCCAGTGTTTCTTTTTATTCTTTTATAGCTAACTGATGCAATAGTGAGGACATTTAATCTGTCATCATGTTCACAAAGAGATTGCCCATGGCTGAAGTTTCAATCATATATATGAAAGCTTCTTCCTACCTGTGAGATGATCAGGTAGTGCTGTATAGGCTTTTAGGTTTCTTCATTCCCTAGCATTACATGGACTTCTTTTATATAGCAACAGGAACTCAGTATATATTCAATGATTATGAATCTGAATATAGTTTTCACTCACTGAAAGACTTCCCTCTTTTAAAATCCAAAAGATTTACCTTATCAAGAATCTGGTAACTTCAGGAAATTTATATTAGGATTTGAGCAAAAGGAAATAGCTACTTACAAAAATCTAATGATTCTCTTGGAGTTTGGAGTGTCTTTAATACTTCTTGCTTACAGGTTCTATATAATGAAGAAAACATGCACAAATTAATAAAAGGGTGATTAAAGTAAGCATCCCAAAACTCTGTGTAAAATTGGATAGGACAATGTAGCTTGGACTTAAAGTCTTATTGTTGGCTTCCACATACTGAATTGAAGACAAAGATACTCAGAACAAATGACTAGTCTAAATCACAGGTAAAAAAAAAGCAAGAGCTATTCCCATCACCTCCCACTTCTACCATTTCTAAGAGACTTTATTAAGAAACGTCTGAACTTGGAAGTCCAGGGTTCTTCATACAGACCCTTGAGGGGAAAATAATACTACTCATTATTAAGGAGATGGCTTAATTAGATAATTTCACTTGGTGGAGAAAATAATAGGCTCTGAATTAGTGCTCACTGCTAAAAATATACTTTGAGACAAGAAGAAACTAATACAAATTCCTTTAAGGAACATCTATTTTTTGTGTTGTTCCTCCACCATAAGTATACGGAAATAAAGGCATGCTGATGGAATTAACAGCATCATTCTTTGTTATCTCTTCAGACTTTCCTGTGAGAAAACAGTAAAAACTAAGATGATGTTTGATATCTCTGAGAATTCTTTCAGTGAAAGATTTTTAACTCATCATTTTTTACTTTACCTGAATCAGGATCATGGAACAAAAATGATCTTGAAGATAAAAAATTTCTGGATCTTAATGCTGATTCAATAATTTCTACCAATGCAAATACTCTATATCAAGCAGAAAAGAATATTATTTCAGTCAGAATCCTGGAAACTAGAGCTTATTTCTTATTCTTTAGAATTATATAGTCCTCTTCTTTAAGCAACAGGAAAGAATTGCCAAGATGTCAGAGGAGAACAAGGATGTGGAATCCATCTCTCCCCACAAACAAATCAAGAATGCATCTACAAGTGGAACAATACTCAGACCACTAGCAGAGGACTTTAGACACCTAAAAGAACAAGAAGAATCCCCACACAGTTGGGTAGGATGAAAGAAAGAAAAAAGGAAAAGGAAGAGGAGAGGAAGCAGGATGGGACCTATGCCCCTAGCAGGGACCTGAAGGTGAGGAGAGGTTCCAACATCTGGGGAAATCCCAATGGCGAGATCAGCTGCAACAGAAGGGGAGCTTCAGGAGCTCAGAGGAGAGCCCAGAAACTGGTCTGTGGCAGTCAGGACAGAATGAGACCTACACATACGGTCCATGCCACAGCAATGTGCAGCCAGCCTGAAGCAGGTATCTGCTGGTGCACATGGGCCTGGGTGCTGGAATGTGGAGTTTGGAGAGCAGACCCAGGGAGGGGACAGCTGTTGGCCGTGAGGAGACAGCCTGAGGGGACAGAAGTGAGGAGCTTCACAACCAGGAATACTCAGGGGGCAAGCCCAGACCCCCCAACAGAAACAAAGCACCATTGTTGAGTGACATGCAAAGGGCTGGGCCACCATTTCAGCCTCTCTCTTCACGTGCCTCCACAGGAACTAGGGAGGACTCCCACCAGAGCCACCTAGGGTGCCCCTGACAATCACCTCTTCTGCCCCACCCAAACCTGGGCAATATGCTTGCCCTGATAGCCACCTGATGAGCTTGCACACTGCAAACTCTACCCCAGCACTCTCACACTTGGCTGGCCCACTGACACCAATCACCTCCTGAAGGAGTTGCACGTTCCAATCTCTAGGCCAGCACCCTCCCGCCTGGATGGACTGCTCACCCTGGATGCTGCCTCAGCTCCTTCCTGCCTGATGGGCTCATGTGCTCCTGCAACATCTGGAACAGACTCTGGCAGGAAGGACAAAGGCAGAGGGTGGAGGTGGAAACCACAGCTGAGCACCAGGGGTCATGTGACTAAGGAAGAAGAGCTGAAATCTCTCCTCGCAGCTGCACAAACCACGGAGTTACATCTCCGCTGACACCTTCCTAAATTCAGTGCCTGTGAAATATCTGAAAGGACAACATGTGCTCCTGCAGCTGAGATGGGTCTGGCTTTAGCAGCTCTGGGCTCTGTGGGCATGTGCATGTGGGGGTTGGGCCAGGCCAGAGTCTGAGTTGCCTCCATAGCTCACACAGTGGTTTCATGTGCATGACTACTGCAGTCCTGGGACCTGAACTCAGAGGACCTGCACTGGTGAACTGATAAAAGAAAAAAAAAAAAAAAAAAAAAGCCTGAGAGTTGCCAGGGCCAATTGCTGGCATATTCAAAGTTGAGGTGGGACCAAGAGCAGTGCCAACAACAGTGAACTTTGTGAGTCCGCACAACAAGTAAAAGATGACACAACAGAGCACATTCACAGGTGAACAGCTGCAGTGGAGGAATACTCAGTGGCTTCTCTCCCAGTGGGGGTGCTCCAATCCTACTTACCTCACACCACAGAACAGGAACACAGCTAAGAAACAGATCTGGGGACCTCTACTCCAACAACTAGGGAGCAGACCCCACCCCTGACAGAGCAAAGGGGAGGCCCCGCTCAATTTCCAGGGCAGGCTCTTATCACCACAACACCAGTCAAACCCCTTATCAAGAGGATAATGGCACAAGCCTCTGGACCAATCTCATCCACCAGGGAGCAGACAGCAGAAGCAAGAGGAACAATTATTGTGCAGCCTGTGGCAAGGAGACCACAAACATGGTAAGTTCAACAAAATGAGAAAACAAAGAAATATGTTGTAGATGAAGGAACAAATAAAAACCTACACGAACAACTAAATGAAGAGGAGGCAGGCAATATACCTGAAAAATAATTCAGAGTAATGATAGTAAAGATAGATAGAAAAATCTTGGAATAAGAATGGAGACACAGATCTAGAAGACACAAGAAGTGTTTAACAAAGACCTAGAAGAACTAAAGAACAAACAGAGATGAGCAATACAATAACTGCAATGAAAAATACACTGAAGGAATCAACAGCAGAATAACTGAAGGGGAACAATGGATAAGTGACCTAGAAGACAGGATGGTGGAAATCTCTGCTGAAGCACAGAATAAAGAAAAAAGAGTGAAAAGAAATGAGGACAGTCCCAGCGACCTCTGGGACAACATTAAATGCACAAACATTCAAATTATAGGGGTCCCAGAAGAAGAATAAACAAAGAAAGGGCCCAAGAAAATATTTGAGAGATTATAGTCAAAAACTTCCCTAATATGGGAAGGAAATAGTCAACCAAGTCCAGGAAGTGCAGAGAGTCCCATACAGGGTAAACTCAAGGAGGAACATGTCAAGACACATATTAATCAAACTAATAAAAATTTTAAATACAAAGAAAAATATTAAAAGCAACTGGGGAAAAACAACAAATAACAAACAAGGGAATCCCCATAAGGTTATCAGCTGATTTTTCAGCAGAAACTCTGCATCTCAGAAGAGAGTGGCATGATATATTTAAAGTGATGAAAGGGAAAAAATACTACAACCAAGAGAACCCTACCCAGCAAGGCTCTCATTCAGATTCTGTGGAGAAATCAAAAGCTTTACAGGCAAGCAAAATGTAAGAGAATTCAGCACCACTAAACCAACTTTACAAAAAATGCTAAAGGAACTTTTCTAGGCGGGAAACACAAGAGAAGAGAACAAAAGGGGAAGGGAAGAAAAAAGACCTACAGAATAGAACCCAAAACAATTAAGAAAATGGCAATAGGAACACACATATTGATAATGACCTTAAATGTAAATGGATTAAATGCTCCAACCAAAAGACATTGACTGGCTGAATGGATACAAAAACAAGACCCATATATATGCTGTCTACAAGAGACCCACTTCAGATCTAGGGCCACATGCAGACTGAAAGTGAGGGGATGGAAAAAGATAATCCATGCAAATGGAAATCAAAACAAAGCTGGAGAAGCAATACTCATATCATACAAAATAGACATTAAAATAAAGACTGTTATCAGAGAAAAGGAAGGACACTATGTAATGATCAAGGGATCAATGCTAGAAGAATCTATAACAATTATAAATATGTATGCACCCAACATAGGAGCACCTCAATACATAACAAATGCTAACAGCCATAAAAGGGGAAATAGAGAGTAACACAATAATTGTGGGTGGTTTTAACACACACACACACCCCTTATACCAATGGACAGATCATCCAGACAGAAAATTAATAAGGAAATGCAAGCCTTAAAAGACACATTAGACCAGATAGACTCAATTGATATTTACAGGACATTCCATCCAAAAGCAACAGAATACACTTACTTCTCAAGTGCAATGAAACGTTCTCCAGGATACATCACATCTTGGGTCACAAATCAAACCTCGGTAAATTTAAGAAAATTGAAATCATATCAAGCATCTTTTCTGACCAAAACACCATGAGATTAGAAATAAACTACAGGGGGAAAAAAAAAAACAAAACTGTGAGAAAACACAAACACATGGAGGCTAACCAATATGTTACTAAATAAAAAAATGGATCACTGAAGAAATCAAAGAGGAAATCAGAAAATACCTAGAGACAAATGACAGCAAAAACACGATGATCCAAAACCTATGGGACACAGCAAAACAGTTCTAAGAGGGAACTTTATAGCAATACAATCTTATCTCAGGAAACAAGAAAAAAATCTCAAATAAGCAATCTAACATTACACCTAAAGCAACTAGAGGAAGAAGAACAAACAAAACCCAAAGTTAGTAGAAGGAAAGAAATCACAAACATCAGAGCAGAAATAAATGAAATACAGACAAAGAAAACAATAGCAAAGATCAATGAAACTAAAAACCGGTTCTTTGGGAAGATAAGCATAATTGATAATCCTTTAGCCAGATTCATCAAGAAAAAAGGGGAAAGGACTCAAGTCAACAAAACTAGAAATGAAAAATGAGAAGTTAAAATGGACACCCCACATATACAAAGGATAAAGGGAGACAACTACAAGTAACTATATGCCAATACAATGGACAACCAAGAAGAAATGGACAAATTGTGAAAAATGTACCACCTACCAGGTCTGAAACAGGAAGAAACGGAAAATATGAACAGACTAAACACAATTACTGAAATTGAAACTGTGATTAAAAATCTTCCCACAAACAAAAGTTCAGGACAAAATGGCTTCATATATGAATTCTTTCAAACATTTAGAGAAGAGTTAACAACTACCCTACTGAGACTCTTCCAAAAATTTGCAGAGGAAGGGACCTATCCCAAGCTCATTCTATGAGGTCACCATCAACCTGATACCTAAACCAAAGATATCATATAAAAAGAAAATTACAGGTCAATGTCTCTGACAAACATGACACAAAAATCCTTAACAAAATACTAGCAAACCGAATGCAACAGCACATTAAATGGATCATACACCATGATCAAGTGGGATTTATCCAGGTATGCAAGGATATTTCAATATCCACAAATCAACCAGTGTGATACACCACATCAGCAAATTGAGGAATAAAAACCATATGATCATTTCAACAGATGCAGAAAAAGCTTTTGACAAAATTCAACATGCATTATTGGTAAAAACTTTCCAGAAAGTGTGTATAGAGAAAACCTACCACAACATAATAAAGGCCATAAAGGTTCCTTGTAACACCATTCTCAAAGGTGAAAAACTGAAAACATTTCCTGTAAGATCAGAATCAAGAAAATGATGTCCACTCTCACCAGTCATATTCAACATAGTTTTGGATGTCCTGGCCATGGAAATCAGAGAAGAAAAAGAAATAAAAGGAGTCCAATTTGGGAAAGACATCAAATTCCACTGTTTGCAGGTGACATGATACTATACAAGAAAACTCTAAAGATGCTACCAAAAAACCATTAGAGCTCATCAACAAATTTGGTAAAGTTGCAGGATAAAAACTTAATATACAGAAATGTCTTTTGTTCTTATACACTTACAACCAAAGATTAGAAAGAGAAATTCAGGAAATATTCCCATTTACCATTGCATCAAAAGAATAAAATATCTAGGAATAAACCTACCTAAGGAGGCAAAGACCTATACTCAGAAAATATAAAACACTGATTAAAGAAATGAAAAAAAGATGGAGAGGTATTCCATGTTCTTGTATTGGAAAAATCAATATTGTAAAAATGACTATACTGCCCAAAGCAATCTTCTATGCAATCCTTATCACATTATCAATGGCATTTTTCACAGAATTAGAACAAAAAATAATCATTTTGTATAGAAACACAAAGGAACTCTAATAGCCAAAGCAATCTCAAGAAAGAAAAACAGAGCTAAAGGAATCAGGGTACCTGACTTCAGACTATACTACAAAGCTACAGTCATCAAAAAAGTATGGTACTGCCACAAAAACAGAAATATAGATCAATGGAACAGGGTAGAAAGTCCAGAGATAAACCTACACACATATTGTCACCTAATCTATGACAAAGGAGGTAACAATATACAGTGGAGAAAAGACAGTTTCTTCAATAAGTGGTGCTGAGAAAACTGAACAGCTACATATAAAAGAATGAAATTAGAACACTCCATAACACCATACACTAAAATAAACCTAAAGTGGATGAAAGACCTAAATATAAAGCCAGATACTTTGCAACTCTTAGAGAAAAACATAGGAAGAACACTCTTGGACAGAAATCATAGCAAGATATTTTTCGATCCACTTCCTAGATTAATGAAAATAAAAACAAAAGTACAAATGGGACCTAATCAAACTTAAAACATTTTGCACAGCAAATGAAACAATAAACAAAATAAAAAGACAACACTCAGAATGCGAGAAAATATTTGCAAATGAAGAAACTGATAAGGGATTAATCTCCAAAATATACAAACAGCTCGTGCAGCTCAATATCAAAAAAAAAAAAAAATCAAAAAATGGGCAGAAGATTTAAATAGACGTTTCTCCAAAAAAGATATATAGATGGCCAAAAAGCACATGAAAAGATGCTCAACATCAGTAATCATTAGAGAAATGGGAATCAAAACTATAATGAGGTATCACCTCACACCAGTCAGAAAGGCCATCATTAAAACACCTACGAACATTAAATTATGGAGATGGTGTGGAGCAAAGGTAACCCTGGTACACTCTTGGTGGGAATGTAAATTGGTACAGCCACTATGGAGAACAGTATAGAGGTTTCTGAAAATGCTAAACAAGAACTAGCATATGATCAAGGAATCTCACTCCTGGGCATATATCAAGAGAAAAAAATAAATCGAAGAGATACATGCATGCCAATGTTCATTGCACCACTATTTAGAATAGCCAGAACACAGAAGCAACCTAAATGCCTATCAACAGAGGAATGGATTACTCAGCCATAAAAAAAATGAAATAATTTCATTTGCAGCAACAACCTTTTTATATGTGGGGTGTCCATTTTTAACTTCTCATTTTTCATTTCTAGTTTTGTTGACTTGAGTCCTCTCCCCTTTTTTCTTGATGAGTCTGGCTAAAGGATTATCAATTATGCTTATCTTCCCAAAGAACCGGTTTTTAGTTTCATTGATCTTTGCTATTGTTTTCTTTGTCTGTATTTCATTTATTTCTGCTCTGATGTTTGTGATTTCTTTCCTTCTACTAACTTTGGGTTTTGTTTGTTCTTCTTCCTCTAGTTGCTTTAGGTGTAATGTTAGATTGCTTATTTGAGATTTTTTTCTTGTTTCCTGAGATAAGATTGTATTGCTATAAAGTTCCCTCTTAGAACTGTTTTGCTGTGTCCCATAGGTTTTGGATCATCGTGTTTTTGCTGTCATTTGTCTCTAGGTATTTTCTGATTTCCTCTTTGATTTCTTCAGTGATCCATTTTTTTATTTAGTAACATATTGGTTAGCCTCCATGTGTTTGTGTTTTCTCACAGTTTTGTTTTTTTTTTTCCCCCTGTAGTTTATTTCTAATCTCATGGTGTTTTGGTCAGAAAAGATGCTTGATATGATTTCAATTTTCTTAAATTTACCGAGGTTTGATTTGTGACCCAAGATGTGATGTATCCTGGAGAACGTTTCATTGCACTTGAGAAGTAAGTGTATTCTGTTGCTTTTGGATGGAATGTCCTGTAAATATCAATTGAGTCTATCTGGTCTAATGTGTCTTTTAAGGCTTGCATTTCCTTATTAATTTTCTGTCTGGATGATCTGTCCATTGGTATAAGGGGTGTGTGTGTGTGTTAAAACCACCCACAATTATTGTGTTACTCTCTATTTCCCCTTTTATGGCTGTTAGCATTTGTTATGTATTGAGGTGCTCCTATGTTGGGTGCATACATATTTATAATTGTTATAGATTCTTCTAGCATTGATCCCTTGATCATTACATAGTGTCCTTCCTTTTCTCTGATAACAGTCTTTATTTTAATGTCTATTTTGTATGATATGAGTATTGCTTCTCCAGCTTTGTTTTGATTTCCATTTGCATGGATTATCTTTTTCCATCCCCTCACTTTCAGTCTGCATGTGGCCCTAGATCTGAAGTGGGTCTCTTGTAGACAGCATATATATGGGTCTTGTTTTTGTATCCATTCAGCCAGTCAATGTCTTTTGGTTGGAGCATTTAATCCATTTACATTTAAGGTCATTATCAATATGTGTGTTCCTATTGCCATTTTCTTAATTGTTTTGGGTTCTATTCTGTAGGTCTTTTTTCTTCCCTTCCCCTTTTGTTCTCTTCTCTTGTGTTTCCCGCCTAGAAAAGTTCCTTTAGCATTTTTTGTAAAGTTGGTTTAGTGGTGCTGAATTCTCTTACATTTTGCTTGCCTGTAAAGCTTTTGATTTCTCCACAGAATCTGAATGAGAGCCTTGCTGGGTAGGGTTCTCTTGGTTGTAGTATTTTTTCCCTTTCATCACTTTAAATATATCATGCCACTCTCTTCTGAGATGCAGAGTTTCTGCTGAAAAATCAGCTGATAACCTTATGGGGATTCCCTTGTTTGTTATTTGTTGTTTTTCCCCAGTTGCTTTTAATATTTTTCTTTGTATTTAAAATTTTTATTAGTTTGATTAATATGTGTCTTGACATGTTCCTCCTTGAGTTTACCCTGTATGGGACTCTCTGCACTTCCTGGACTTGGTTGACTATTTCCTTCCCATATTAGGGAAGTTTTTGACTATAATCTCTCAAATATTTTCTTGGGCCCTTTCTTTGTTTATTCTTCTTCTGGGACCCCTATAATTTGAATGTTTGTGCATTTAATGTTGTCCCAGAGGTCGCTGGGACTGTCCTCATTTCTTTTCACTCTTTTTTCTTTATTCTGTGCTTCAGCAGAGATTTCCACCATCCTGTCTTCTAGGTCACTTATCCATTGTTCCCCTTCAGTTATTCTGCTGTTGATTCCTTCAGTGTATTTTTCATTGCAGTTATTGTATTGCTCATCTCTGTTTGTTCTTTAGTTCTTCTAGGTCTTTGTTAAACACTTCTTGTGTCTTCTAGATCTGTGTCTCCATTCTTATTCCAAGATTTTTCTATCTATCTTTACTATCATTACTCTGAATTATTTTTCAGGTATATTGCCTGCCTCCTCTTCATTTAGTTGTTGGTGTAGGTTTTTATTTGTTCCTTCATCTACAACATATTTCTTTGTTTTCTCATTTTGTTGAACTTACCATGTTTGTGGTCTCCTTGCCACAGGCTGCACAATAATTGTTCCTCTTGCTTCTGCTGTCTGCTCCCTGGTGGATGAGATTGGTCCAGAGGCTTGTGCCATTATCCTCTTGATAAGGGGTTTGACTGGTGTTGTGGTGATAAGAGCCTGCCCTGGAAATTGAGCGGGGCCTCCCCTTTGCTCTGTCAGGGGTGGGGTCTGCTCCCTAGTTGTTGGAGTAGAGGTCCCCAGATCTGTTTCTTAGCTGTGTTCCTGTTCTGTGGTGTGAGGTAAGTAGGATTGGAGCACCCCCACTGGGAGAGAAGCCACTGAGTATTCCTCCACTGCAGCTGTTCACCTGTGAATGTGCTCTGTTGTGTCATCTTTTACTTGTTGTGCGGACTCACAAAGTTCACTGTTGTTGGCACTGCTCTTGGTCCCACCTCAACTTTGAATATGCCAGCAATTGGCCCTGGCAACTCTCAGGCTTTTTTTTTTTTTTTTTTTTTTTCTTTTATCAGTTCACCAGTGCAGGTCCTCTGAGTTCAGGTCCCAGGACTGCAGTAGTCATGCACATGAAACCACTGTGTGAGCTATGGAGGCAACTCAGACTCTGGCCTGGCCCAACCCCCACATGCACATGCCCACAGAGCCCAGAGCTGCTAAAGCCAGACCCATCTCAGCTGCAGGAGCACATGTTGTCCTTTCAGATATTTCACAGGCACTGAATTTAGGAAGGTGTCAGCGGAGATGTAACTCCGTGGTTTGTGCAGCTGCGAGGAGAGATTTCAGCTCTTCTTCCTTAGTCACATGACCCCTGGTGCTCAGCTGTGGTTTCCACCTCCACCCTCTGCCTTTGTCCTTCCTGCCAGAGTCTGTTCCAGATGTTGCAGGAGCACATGAGCCCATCAGGCAGGAAGGAGCTGAGGCAGCATCCAGGGTGAGCAGTCCATCCAGGCGGGAGGGTGCTGGCCTAGAGATTGGAACGTGCAACTCCTTCAGGAGGTGATTGGTGTCAGTGGGCCAGCCAAGTGTGAGAGTGCTGGGGTAGAGTTTGCAGTGTGCAAGCTCATCAGGTGGCTATCAGGGCAAGCATATTGCCCAGGTTTGGGTGGGGCAGAAGAGGTGATTGTCAGGGGCACCCTAGGTGGCTCTGGTGGGAGTCCTCCCTAGTTCCTGTGGAGGCACGTGAAGAGAGAGGCTGAAATGGTGGCCCAGCCCTTTGCATGTCACTCAACAATGGTGCTTTGTTTCTGTTGGGGGGTCTGGGCTTGCCCCCTGAGTATTCCTGGCTGTGAAGCTCCTCACTTCTGTCCCCTCAGGCTGTCTCCTCATGGTCAACAGCTGTCCCCTCCGTGGGTCTGCTCTCCAAACTCCACATTCCAGCACCCAGGCCCATGTGCACCAGCAGACACCTGCTTCAGGCTGGCTGCACATTGCTGTGGCATGGACCGTATGTGTAGGTCTCATTCTGTCCTGACTGCCACAGACCAGTTTCTGGGCTCTCCTCTGAGCTCCTGAAGCTCCCCTTCTGTTGCAGCTGATCTCGCCATTGGGATTTCCCCAGATGTTGAAACTTCTCCTCACCTTCAAGTCCCTGCTAGGGGCATAGGTCCCATCCTGCTTCCTCTCCTTTTCCTTTTCCCTTTTTCTTTCTTTCATCCTACCCTGTTGTGTGGGGATCTTTCTTGTCCTTTAGGTGTCCGAGTTCCTCTAATAATGTTCAACAGGTGCTCTATGAGAATTCTTCCACTTGTAGATGTATTCTTGATTTGTTTGTGGGGAGAGATGGACTCCACATCCTTGTTCTCCTCTGACATCTTGGCAATTCTTTCCTGTTGCTTAAAGAAGAGGACTATATAATTCTAAAGAATAAGAAATAAGCTCTAGTTTCCAGGATTCTGACTGAAATAATATTCTTTTTCTGCTTGATATAGAGTATTTGCATTGGTAGAAATTATTGAATCAGCATTAAGATCCAGAAATTTTTTATCTTCAAGATCATTTTTGTTCCATGATCCTGATTCAGGTAAAGTAAAAAATGATGAGTTAAAAAATCTTTCACTGAAAGAATTCTCAGAGATATCAAACATCATCTTAGTTTTTACTGTTTTCTCACAGGAAAGTCTGAAGAGATAACAAAGAATGATGCTGTTAATTTCCATCAGGCATGCCTTTATTTCCGTATACTTATGGTGGAGGAACAACACAAAAAATAGATGTCTCCTTAAAGGAATTTGTATTAGTTTCTTCTTGTCTCAAAGTATATTTTTAGCAGTGAGCACTAATTCAGAGCCTATTTATTTTCTCCACCAAGTGAAATTATCTAATTAAGCCATCTCCTTAATAATGAGTAGTATTATTTTCCCCTCAAGGGTCTGTATGAAGAACCCTGGACTTCCAAGTTCAGACGTTTCTTAATAAAGTCTCTTAGAAATGGTAGAAGTGGGAGGTGATGGGAATAGCTCTTGCTTTTTTTTTACCTGTGATTTAGACTAGTCATTTGTTCTGAGTATCTTTGTCTTCAATTCAGTTATGTGGAAGCCAACAATAAGACTTTAAGTCCAAGCTACATTGTCCTATCCAATTTTACCACAGAGTTTTGGGATGCTTACTTTAATCACCCTTTTATTAATTTGTGCATGTTTTCTTCATTATATAGAACCTGTAAGCAAGAAGTATTAAAGACACTCCAAACTCCAAGAGAATCATTAGATTTTTGTAAGTAGCTATTTCCTTTTGCTCAAATCCTAATATAAATTTCCTGAAGTTACCAGATTCTTGATAAGGTAAATCTTTTGGATTTTAAAAGAGGGAAGTCTTTCAGTGAGTGAAAACTATATTCAGATTCATAATCATTGAATATATACTGAGTTCCTGTTGCTATATAAAAGAAGTCCATGTAATGCTAGGGAATGAAGAAACCTAAAAGCCTATACAGCACTACCTGATCATCTCACAGGTAGGAAGAAGCTTTCATATATATGATTGAAACTTCAGCCATGGGCAATCTCTTTGTGAACATGATGACAGATTAAATGTCCTCACTATTGCATCAGTTAGCTATAAAAGAATAAAAAGAAACACCTGGATATCTAGCCAGGAAAGCCAAATTGTTGGAAAAACATTTTCCTTCTCACTGCCAACCTCATGCCAAAGCACGCAATCAACTGAAACTTAAAATGGATGAAAACCTAGATCATGTTTAAATCTGAAATAAAGTATCATACAAATAACTCTTCTGTGAATCTATTCTTAGGTACAGATACTCTAATTTGCTTGACAGGATGAAACATAAAATCTATGGCAGGCTTCAGAAATTAAGAAAAATAGTGGGAATATTCATGAAGTACCAATATAAAGAAATAAATATCACTTTTACTATTTAATTCTGTAAAACATGTCAGAAACAAAGGAATTCTGAAGGAAGAATAAAAAAGAAGTGATAAAGACAGGCAGTGGAGAGGGTGGGGATAATATAGATAATATTGAGAGTGGTAGCTGGTAAAGATAGCGTAGTGTTTTGTTGGGAATTAATATAGCAATTGTAGAATCAAGTGCTAACAGAGTCACTTATGGGATGGTAGTAAAAAGAGTTTAGTAAGAGGTGACTCAACCCTAGAATCTCATATGAGCGCATATGAGCTTAGAACCCATCATGTTTCTAAATTAAAGCCTTATAAATATTACGTTCAATCACTTCTGTAAACTAATTGCTATTGCCTTTGGACTATATCTTAGATAGAATCTTGTTATAGGGGTTGGTGCAAAATGAAGGTGTCAAATTGCTGTATACAGTATGATATAAATTAATGATATAGAAGATGATCTGTACAATGTCTAGTTGAAGATTTGTTGTTTTATGGAAAGACTTAGCATTGCTCCACGTTTGAAATTGAGTTCCTTTCAGAAACTCTTGTTTCTCAAATAAGTAATGTGAAAAAGTATCAGTGCCACTTTGATAATGTATGAAGTGCCTGTTTCCATTCTTCAAATTGCACATAAAAATAAAAGTAAACAATAAATTATTTCAGACGTTTGACTTAATTTTTGACACTTGGATTCAAATTACCAAAGGAAAAATATTTTAAACAAGTACTTAGCCTCCTTGTAGGGGAAATGGAAATATATTTGACTGCCACTGATGCTCTATTTCTTTGAACTATGGTCAACATAAACAAAAATCCAAAGTCACTCTGTTGTAAATACATATGGACATAAACCTCTAAAGCCCTTTATCTTCCCAATGTGTTTTTTAAAAGGACAATAGTTAACATTTACTCTTGTGTATATGAGTTGTAACTGGGCTCTTTTTTTTTCACTTAACTTTTAGAAAGAGTTTGTAATATAGATATTAAAATAATGCTAACATTACTTTCGAGGAGGCAGATTTAAAATAGCTTATCAAGATCATAGACTCAGGATTTGTTTTTTGTTCTATCTAAAAGTAAGCTCCATATTCCTCCTTTGCACTCTTAATTAGTTTAAAAATAATGATGCACAGATGTAAAACTGGGAAAATTTTATAGTGTATACCTCAAATTCATTTGAACTATATCTCTATCTCATTTTTGTTTGTTAATGAGTTAATTAAGCATTTACTATGATCCTGTTTACCTTTTTATATAGTTAGGTTAATTTTGGATTCTTATGATTTATTCTGAGGTCATAGTCAACATATTTAACAATCATATAGGTGTACAAACAAATCTCTCAGAATGGAAGCCAGCTTCACACAGTCATTAAGGGTCTGTCATTATTTACAGGGTGAATGTGAGCCATGAATTTATGTTCTATTGGTGGCTGTTAGACAATGGAGAGGCCAACACATGGTGACTTATATTTCAAGAATGTCTGCATCCAGGTAAACCTTTTTTTCCCCCTCAATGTTAGTGAGTGTCTACTTTTTTTCACAAAAAGTATGAAATGCCTGTAAGAAAAATAAATTAAATGAGATCAGTGAATGTGGCCCTTGATGGCAAGACTTTTCCACTTGAGGTCAGTGTTCCCATACATAATCTTGCTTTTCCTATCTCTTCTGAAATGATCTTACTTTTTAATTATAGTGTGTACTTTTCACAATAAGTAGAAGGCAGGTAGACATAACTCTAGATTATATTGTGAAAGGAGGAAGAGAGTCTTAACATTTATGTAAATTTTGTGTATGCTTGCATCTTTGAATTGACTTTAAACATCACATTCCCTGTTTTCTTTATACCAGCAGGCATCATGAAGCTGATTTATTTTCTTAAGATTCTGCAAACCAGCCTTGTCTCCATCCTCACATGTTACTCGGATTACACTAAGACTCCAAGGAGGTTGCACATATTTGGTGATTGACAATAAGATGAAGTATTACCAGTTAGAGAAACATGTGACAAAGAAGGAATAAGGAGATTGGAGATAGCAGAGAAATAAGCAAAGGGGAAATTGCAGAAGAGGGAACAGGTTAAAAGAGGACAAGACATATAACAAAATAGGCAATTGTGTTGTAGCAAAAAAAAGCACTAAATTTGTTGTATGGGGTCCAAGTGTGGTCCTTTGTTCCTTTTTAGCCATGTGTCTTTGAGTGAGTAACTTATCACTGATTCTCCATTCCATCATCTGTAGAATGGAGATGACACTTAACTCACAGGGTTTTTATAAGGGTTGGATGAAATAACATGTAGGAAATATCAAACAGAGTTCTTAGTGCATAGTGACAACAAATTCTAGTTGAATGATACGGTCTCAGACACCCTCCCTGGATTATTTCTTCCTAGTGTTACATTTTATATGATTTCCAAGTGCAAACTTAATCACAAAACATAACCAGTGCTTTTGACTTTTGGGGGTTTTTTTTGGTCCCTGGTAAATGAAAACACTTAAGTTTTCTCTTCTACATGTTGTCAAAATAATTGACTAAATGCTTGAATACATTGTAGACATTCCCAATTTCTTTTCTTTTCAGGTTTCTTTTTATTTTGTTTTCTTTTTTTCTGTAAGTAAATGTCCTACTCCTTTATGAATAACAAGTTGTCTCTCTCTTTTGATGGAACCTATCACCTGGTTTTGTCACTCTGCTAAAAGCAGATGTTAAAGAGTATCCCAAATGCTTATGCCTTTTAAAAAAGATAAAATAAAATTCACTAGGCCTGAAATGCTCTTATGATATGTGTTTCCAAAGAGGTTAACATCTGTTTAAATTTATTAATTATATTCATTTTCAGAGAATCTGGAGACAAACTATTGCTTTTGACCTTCAAGTTTAACTGCTATGCCTTATTGATTGTGCAAAAATTGAATTAATTTGAAAGCCTTTTATGTTGGTCTTTGAATGTTTTGATGGTTTCTGATTCTATAATTTAGGGCACAGCGGTTCTCAAAGCTGGCTAGCTATCAGAATCACCTTAGTAGTTTCTTAAACTATTTTGCTAAAGATATGTTCCTGGTGATTTTTATCCATTGGGCTTAGGGGGAAACTCAGGCATATATATTTTTAATAAGTGATTTTTATAGTTAGACTGGTGTTAGCAATCAATAATGGATTTAAAAATCAAAGGGAGGGACAAGGGAATAAAAATCAGGATAGCAATCCTTTTTTTTTTTTTTCACTTATAAATAACAGAAATTTATTTCTCATAGTTCTGGAGGCTGGAAGTCCAAGACTAGGGTGCCAACATGAGGCCTTCTTCCATGTGAGGACACTCTTCCACATTTCCGTCTTCTGGTTTTATTTTCACATGGCTGAAGGGAAAACCAATGAATTTTATTACCACAAATTTTTGTGTGTACTGGACCCTTGGGAACATTTATTCGACAGGAAAAAAAAGTAGGTTTAAGATGACAAAATAAACCTGACAAGGCTAGAGATATATTCACAGCAATCCAAATCTCTTCCTATTTTATGATAGTCATGTTCTACCAACTCTAAAGCAAAAATAAATAGATCTAGAACACTTTTCTAACCCTAACTACTCATACAATAAATTTACTTTTATTCCTTGATGTGCTTATGAGGCAAATACTTTACACTCTTGAAAGTTAAGAAAACTTGGGTTAATAAGATTGAAGAGTAAAGTGGTGATGGTCCCTTGTCCTCTCAGAAATATTGGATAATATTCTCAATAAAACTAAGAGACACAGGGCTTCCCTGGTGGCACAGTGGTTGAGAGTCCTTCTGCTGATGCAGGGGACGCGGGTTCGTGTCCCGGTCCGGGAGGATCCCATATGCCGTGGAGCGGCTGGGCCCACGAGCCACGGCAGCTAAGCCTGCGCGTCCGGAGCCTGTGCTCTGTAACGGGAGAGGCCACAACAGTGAGAGGCCCGCGTACCGCAAAAAAAAAAACACAAAAAAAACGAAAAACCAAAAAATAAAAAACTAGGAGACACCAGAAGAAATGCCTACAGTTGTGGCTTTCAACAAGTCTTGCACAGCTCTCTGTTATAAATGACTTATCCTGTGAGCTAAAATTAACAGCCCCTTCTTAGGAACAAAAGATACAAGCAGTGTAAGCTGGCCCTGGAACATTTTTCTGAATACCATTGGCTAACAGAATAGCAGGGGAGGAAGTGCTGAATGAGGAAACATGCAGACATGTCATATCTGTGTGGGAAGTGGTCTGTAGTTGAGGGAAGGTGAAGGAGAAAAATTGCCTTCCATTGGCTGGGAAGAAGTAGAGGCTAAAATAGATCACACACATAATATACAACCCTGTGCCTCAAGGAGCTTCACTCAGAACTAGGGAAAATTATTCAGAACTTGATATCTTGTTCCTTTCCCCAACACAATATTCCTGAAAATATCTTGATGGCAAGTATTTCACCTCAGTCATAGATTAGAAAACGTTGGGAAGGATATCATCCCAGGATCTATCAGGATACTATATAAGTTAAAAATGAAAAACATTCCACTGAGGGATCACTGAGACTGTAATTATTTTCTGCAGAGATATATTGGACCTGGAAGAGGTACTGGCCAAAAGAGGACTCTGTTTCTTGCCTTTAAAGCATATGACTGATTTCTGGGAACTTTTCTAAGACTGCCATAGAAAATTCCAATGTCTCCATAACCATAATTGACAGCAGTAAAAGCAGAAGCAGAAATAGAAGAAATATGACCTCTATCTAATTTCTGTCTTCAAGCAATGGTATCCAAGTGCATTTGGTTGGCCGAATCTAAATTTCACCCAAGACCCAAGGTGAAACTGAAGCTAGAAAATGTAATTTTGAAAACACTAATTATAAATAAATAATTAAAACATAATGTTCAGCTAAATGAATTACTATATAAAGTAAACTTTATTTATCACCCAGAAACTTTATTTTTTGAATATATGAAAATATGCTTGTTCTTACATTGAGAGAAATACAAGTTATGAATATAACACTATGGCATTTTTGCATAACAGATTGCCAAAAATGTTTTAATAACCTTCTATTATTGGCAAAAATATGGCTAAACAGGTGATCAAAATTACAGGCAGGAGTGTAAAATAGCACAAGTCATAAGGGAAATGTTGCAATATCTATTAAAACTAAACATGCACATATTCATTGACACAGAATTTCACTTCTAGGAATTTATACTACATATATACAAATATCTATTATTATATTCATTTTGGTACTGTCTCAATAACAAAAAATTGAAACAAAATATTAAATAATAATCTCAAAAGTCTTGATAAAGATGTTTTTATAGCACATTGTTAAAATGGAATAGCCATTAAAAAGAATGAGTCAGACCTATGTGTAATGATGGAGTCATCTCCAAAATATATTAAGTACAAAAATCAAGGTGCAAACTGTGCTCCAATTAGGGTGCATATGCAACACACATACAAGTGTACATGCATGGAACATATATACAGTTCTATATATAAGGAATACTTTCTCTAAAAGAATATTCATGAAACTAGAAGGGCAATTGTCTTCAGGATAGAAATATGGAGGGTGAAGAAAAAAGTTGGGACAGAGATTTTATCATATACTTTTTCACACTATATGAATTTTGATTCATGAACATCTATAACCTATTCAAAATTGATTTTTTAAATGTTACTTAAAAATTAAAAATTTTGTTTACTATATACTTATTTAAAGTTCTGAACATTTTTTTAAAAGTTTAGTTTATTGAGGTAAAATATACATACAGTATAAAATCCACATTTTCTGGATTTTCAATGATTTTTGACAGATAGAGATGTATAAGTATCATCATAATCAAAATTCAAAAACTATTTCTAATACCCATATACTTCTTTCAAGAAAAAATAAATTTCTATAAACATTCACAAGATGGTGAGAGAAGGGCAATCACTAATTATAAGCATTCAATCATTGTGAATACTCTATTAGTTTCATTTTTGTGGGTGCAAAGATGATTATTAGTGTGTTTTAAACTTTCTGAGTTATTCTCTATACTAGCCTGGTATGAAGGCAAGTAACAAACTGGGAGATGGTTAAAAGATATTAATGCATAGGAAGTCCCAAATGTTATGCTTTAATGTACTAATGCTTCTACAAATATTAACCTTATTCCAAAAAGAAGTAAGTTTCAGATAATGAAAGAAACCTGGTCATAGGAAGTGAAATGACTGTTAATTGCATTTCAAGTAGTTTAGCTAAATTTTCAGTAATATTATACATCTTTTCGGAGTTGTCTCTGTTTTACCCCATTAGCTCAAGTATACATAATTAGTTTTTGCATTAGTGTACATTAGTCACATCTTCCCCTCCCCCACCCCCACCCCCTGAGTCTCACTCTATTTCTCTTTCCTGCACATGCTTTATTCCAGTCCCTGGTTATGGCCTGAAATGTAAACTATTTTTTTCAGGGCTAGAGTACTAGTCATGGAATCTGTGTTCCTAACTCAGAAGCATGATTATGGATTTAAGGATAACACAGGAATTCTACGAGAAATCTTCCTTACTCCTCCAATTCTCTTCTCCTCAGCTCAATTGGCTGCAAGACTATGGAAAAATGAGTTAATTTTTGTCCTGGTAAGAAGTCCCTTGTAAGTTATGGGCTAGTTGTAATATACAGATATTATCCCCTCCTTTTAATTGTTGCAACAGACAAATGTACTTTTCCTCCTTCCCTTAAAACTTAAAGTAAAATGGAAACTGGTCAAGAAGGACCCTGAAGTATCTAATATCTTAAAGGAATTTTTCTGTGGCAACCCTAATGTTTGATAGATTTAAATCTTTTCATTCCTCAAAATTATTTCCTCTAGTGGACCTCCTGGGTTTTCTTCTGTGTTGACCTTCTTAATTATTTTGGCTTCTGCCATCAACTTGAAAGAATTTATTAAACATTAAACAATGACATTTTGTGAGGCATTTAGGAGGAGTAGGGAAGGAGAAGGTTGATTTCTCTTCCTATCATTTCATATAAGATGCATATGGAAATCCTTCCTTAGGAAGAACTAAATGAATTTTAGTCTTTGGATCATTATTTTCATTTCTTTTTCAGTTTTGTGGGTAATATCAAAACACAGGCATATTTTATTTTTTTAATTATTTTTTAAAATTAATTTTTATTGTAGTATAGATGCTTTGCACTGTTGTGTTAGTTTCTACTGTAAGCAAAGTGAATCAGCTATACACATGCTTATTTTAAATTAAATAGCATTGCTATCATCGGAGTGTTTTCATAATTCTCTACGCAGGCTTTGAATACCCTTGAAGGTAAGTTTTGACATATCTTCAGATATCAAAATGATGATCAATGATTTAAGTATTTCCAAAGCACACTAAGGATCATGGATATGAGAAAACTTTGATGAGTCTTACTGCATATCAGTATCTTAAAGTTTAAAAGTGCTGTTTGAGGTCATATAGTATAATTTTCTCACTTTATAGATGAGTCAGTTGGACCCAGAAATATGCAACAAACTAGGGAGTGGAGCCAATAATAAAACTAAGTCTTCATATTCCCAGTCTAAGTAAGTTTCTTTCCACAGTATCATATTCCTAAATCCAACTAATAGTCATGAAAATGAGATATTTAGAATGTGTTGAAAATATTTTTATGTTTTCAAAGTACATTATGTAGCTCTTTATGGTTTTCACTCAAAATGTTGCTGAAAGTTAGGGAAGGTCAGTTGTATTTTTGATTTCTGCTGAAATAGCAATCAGACATAAACAAGCTCCTGAAGATCACTACAGAATTTTCCTATGTATTTCTAGGTATGTCCTTTCATTTATATGATCACTTTCTCATCTACAGTTCCAGTCATTCTACATTGATAATGAGAAATAACATTTCCTAAAGTTGTTTTTTTCCCTCCGAAAAGATCTTCATGATGATTTATTCAAAACAACTTGTACTACACATCAAGGTAAGTAAAACATGTCTTTCAGTGTACTAATGCTTTTGAGGAAGTTGAGGGGTTGTTGGTAAAATGTAATGGGGGCACTGTTTTACTCTGAATTACAGTGCTTATTCAAATATTCTGGAAATGGAGAGAGAACCAAGGCTTTCCATAATTCTTTACTAATAACAGGTGATAATGGTGATGCTCTGACTACTGAAATATTAAATGAACAAAGTAGAATTCATCATTATTTCAATTTTTAAACACCTGTCTCTTCTTCAGACCAGTGTGAAATAACAATCAGTAAAGTAACAGAAAATAGAATCAGTCCTTAGGACAAAAGTTGATGAAAATAATTGATTAGAAATGTGATTAAAAATGTTGTTTCTATTTTCTAAGTTTTGCTTTCACAAATGAGCTGGAATACCTCTAAATAAAACAACACCTACAATTTTACTTAAATGCAGGTATGAATATCTCCAGGGGAAAATAGGGAAAAGAACTATATGCTAGGTATTCTACAAGGCAATTTATGTGTGTGACTTTATTTAAGCTCCAAAGCAAGAAAAAAGTCTCAGAGGAGTCACTTAACCTACCCAAAGTCACATGGAAAAGCAAAAACAAAGAGAGAAATAGAATCTGATACCCAATTAGCCTGACTTCAATGTTTCAATTGATGAGGAATATATATATATATACACACAAATATATATGTATGAAACATATATATTATTATACTATTATATATATTACAATATTACTTATATATTCACCTTGTTGTTTGCCTGTAAATATATATATATTATAATAATATTTATATATGTATATATGTCTTGTTTTTTTTAAGTAGTTGGTAAAGGAACTCTCAGACACAACTTGTTTAGCATAGATAATAGGGAGATTGCACCAATTATAATCCTTTCCTCCTTCCCCTTGTTCCATCTCTTCCTTTTTCTCCTTTTATTCCTCATTATCTTTATTTATTTGACTGGAATGCAACAAGTGTTATATTTTCAAAATAGTTTTTTAATGTTTTCCTAAGAAATCTTTTATTCTTCCAATTATTATTATCACTATTGATATGTCATCAACTTTTATAAATGTTCTATTATTAATTTTCTCTCTTAGGTGTTATGATTTGTACATGATCTTATGCTTATTTCATAATAACTTGTTATTAAAGTCAAGTTTTCAAAATTCTTATTTGTGTTGACTTTAATTTCACAATTAAATAAATCAATGAAATACGTAATTAAAAAGAAACTAACTGAGCTCTGAACATCCCTGGGCTTTTTGAGGTGTTGCGACTACACTGGTAAATAAACATATTCTCTGTCTTCTAGGAACTTACATTCCAGTTAACAGTAATGATACCTTACATTAATACAGTCCTTTACAGCTAATGAAAATACTTTAACATGTATTATCTCCTAATAAGATAAGTTACAAAGATATACTAAATTTGCTGGGATATGTTTTATGCAGGAGGAATTTAGAAGCAAGATTTTATTAGTTATAGTCAGTTTCATATTTGAAAAATAAGCCTACTGATGAGGCTGGATTTTATAGTAGAGAGTAGAAAATAAATTTTTTCCAGACCTTTTATGACTGCCTTTACAGATTTTTTTTTTTTTAATTTGGCTGGAGAAATTAGGTTATAATTTGTGAGTTATTGAAGGAAGATTGCAAGAGAAGGATAAAACAAGTATCAGGAAGAATGAGGTTTGGGGAAGGTGATTGAGGAAAGCAGAATCAGGAGAGAAATTGACAATACAGTGGTGAATATAGATAATTTCACACACACACACACACACACACACACACACACACACAGAGTTTGGGATTAGAATGGGGGTTTGCTGCTTTGGCAGAAGAATTTTCTTGAAGCTTGTAAAAATATCAGTGCCGAAGATCCACTCATAGATAGTTTGAATTTATTGTTGTTGGGTGAACCCTAGGTATTGGTATGTTTTTTAAAATCCTTAGGTAGTTCTAATGGGTAACTAGGGTTGAACATCACTCCCTTAGCATTGGCTCTCACATTTTTGTGTGCATCAGAATTACTGGAGGGCTTATTAAATCCAGTGTTTCTGGCTTGTTACATTTGGGTTGGTGCCAGTTTGTGTCCCCTTGAAATTTATCTGTTGAAGCCCTCACTCCCAATGTGACTGCATTTGGTGGTAAGCTCTGTGAGGAGGTGATAAAACCCTAATCCAGCAAGCCTGCTGACATTAAAATAAAGGGAAGAGACACCAGAGATTACTCTCTGGACTGTGTGAGAACACAGCAAGAAGATGGCAGTCTGGAAGTCAGGAAGAGAAACTTCCAGAGACTGAATTTGCTGGCACCTTTATCTTGGACTTTCTAGCCCCCAGAACTGTGAGGAAATAAATTACTGTAGTTTAAACCAACAAGTTTATGGGAGTTTTTTATGGCATCCCTAGAAACTAATACAAGGTCCAAGAATTGGCATGTCTAAAAAATTCCAATGTGTTGATGATGCTGCTGGCTTTGGGATCACATTCTTAAAATGCCTATTAAGGAAATAAAATCTGTCTTAGTAACCATGAGTCATTATTAATTGATTGTTTTAATGAAAAAACAACATTGTCCACAGTAGTGTTCCACAGTTCCACAGTACTGTTCTTATCCTCATGGTTTTGGAGTGAATTTCTATATCTCTCTGAAGACATAGGTTTAAGCAAATTGTCTTGATGATAGTTATTCTGTTTTATCTTTAACAGACTTTATCTGTTAAACATATGAGTTAACAGACTTTATCATACCTAAAAACCCCACAGAGAAGTGTGCTCATTTATAGTACCTGGTCTACATGTAACTTAGTCCTTTTGTTTTATCCCTTAATAGTGTTGTGTTTGTTCATTTATTTATTTATTCAATCCTGCAATGATGTGGGATTAGTATATTGTGGATTTTTGGGATCTGCTTGTTTAGTTTGTTTTAGATAAATATAAAAAATACTACCCAACTATGGTAAGCATTTCTTATTTATAAAAGATACTTAGCTACAATTTTAAATAATAAAATTAGTAAATTCATACATTAAATAAAAACCAGCAGGGCTTCCCTGGTGGCGCAGTGGTTGAGAGTCCGCCTGCCGATGCAGGGGACACGGGTTCATGCCCCGGTCCGGGAAGATCCCACATGCAGCGAAGCGGCTGGGCCCGTGAGCCATGGCCGCTGAGCCTGCGCGTCCGGAGCCTGTGCTCCTCAATGGGAGAGGCCACAGCGGTGAGAGGCCCGCGTACGGAAAAAAAAAAAAAAAAAAAAAACAGCATATTTTCAAATCATATGACACTTCAAGGAGATTAGTGGAAAACAAACAAACAAACAAAAAACTTATTGTATACTTCTGAGGGTAGTCACTATCATAAAATGACAACATTGAACACCCTGGAATAGCAATCCAAACCTCCAAAAATTCTATACAGATTTTCAAAAGCAGGTACTCATAAAGGGGTACACAATGTAGTTACATAAGAAAGGAAAAGAAATTCTATCCTGAGAAGATAAAATCTTGAGAATGTCTACATACGCAAAGTGGATGAAAAATTTAATCAATCATTTTGGTGTCTTATCCCACAGCATTGGTATTAATGAAAAATGTGGGGTCTTCTGAGAACTGAGTTAGCTGATTCTGTGGCTTTATCAGTCTGATAAATGATTGGTAATTTATTTCACAGTTCTCCTTGAACTTAATTCATGGTGGCAGGTAAAATTCTCCTTTGTAAAATGGTCAGCTAGGGAATTCACTTTAGAAGGAGAGGGAACAAAAAACTCCTTAGAGAAGCAAAGAAAAATGAATCTGGGGATGGTATTGAAGACTTTGAAAAATGGATACATTTTTGGTTCAAGAACATTGAAAATGTTATTCATGGACTCTGAAAAATTTGGGTTTGTACATGGAGATTACTGACTGCCAACACATTGTTTCCACCTACCACAAAATAGCTTTATCTGTTTAAGAGTAAACACTAGAGTGTCCTCATTTTACAGACAGACTGTCCAAGAGGAGATTAACTACTTTATACACATGGTAATTACAGTTATTTCTCTTTCCTAACAAATAAGCAAGTGTTTGCTTTGTTATTTATTTCTTATCAGAAAATCATCTGGAAAAATTCAGAAACAATTCTGGAAGGAAATAAGAGAACTAATGTGTGGAATAACCCAATCTCTGGGATTTGTGGACTAAAAAGAGTGGACTGAAGAAAATAATAAGTATGATTCTTAGCTTTAAATGAATTTTGGAATGTGGTAAGTACATGTATTTCAGATTTATAATCAAGAAAATGTGCCCATAACTTTATTGGTACCCAAGCTTCTTTTTGATTTGATATGAGTAATAATATCACAATTGATTACAAATCTCAACTTTAAAAAATTGTTCAGTGAAGATTTTTTTGTCACCCAGATGGATCAGTGTCTACTTAGATTAAAAGGTTTAAACACTGCCAATTATCTTAATTGATAAAGAAGGTAAGAGGCTACAATTTTAAAAAGGAACATCTTTCTTATTTCTCTTATATTATGGATTTAGCAGTTATTTGGACATATCTTATAAATTGTATTATGGTTTCCTTTTCAAAAATAATTACTAATCTATGTTTCTCAGGACAGTACACTACTAAAAAGGAAGGAAAATTTAAGCACATAGATCAATATTGACTATTATTAATGCCACATGGAGAAATCTGTTAGGAACAAAATCAGATTGTTTCCAGTTTGAATTTGTGTTTCTGCTGGAATTTTTTTGACTCTGGACAGCAAACAATGATTAAGCAAGCAGTATAACCTCAAAATGAGATATTGGACAATGATTCTTATGCAGAATATAAACTTTACTAAAACTATAAGGGTCAGAATTGTTGCTGATACACAATTTGAAAACTGAGGTTATTATAAGGCACTGGTTTTTAAAGGTTTTATTTTAATCTCATCTTCACTTTTTTTTTTCATCTTCACTTTTTAAAAAATCATTTATTCTAGTGACATGAAATCATACTTGGTGGATCAAGATTGAAGACCTACTGATATATTGACAGAAAAATAAGTGTTATACTCCAAAGTGATGATTATTTTACTATCTTAAACTATAAATAGCCACTATAAATAACATCATCCTATCTATTAAAATTAAGAAAGAGTGTCTCAGACCAACTCTTCTAAAACAAACCAACTTTTGGGGAAGCTGAATTCTACTATATATATAGCCTATCAACTAATTTAGTTACTAAGATCAATGTTTCCTGTAAAATTGCCAGGAGTGCAACATCTGTCAAAATACCAGTGGCATTTCTTCACTGTGCTAGAACAAATAATACTAAATTTTTTATGAAAAGTCAAAAGACCCCAAATAGACAAAACAATCTTGAGAAAGAAGAACACAGCTGGAGGTATTGCACTCCTTGGTTTCAAACTATATTACAAAGCTACAATAATTAAAGCAGTATGATACTGGCACAAAAACAGATACATAGATCAATGAATCAGAATTCAGAGTTTAGAAATGAACCCACACTTACATGATCAATTAATCTACCACAAAGGAAGCAAGAATATACAATGTAGAAAAGACAGTCTCTTCAATAAGTTGTGTTGGGAAAGCTGGACAGTCACTTGCTAAAGAATCAAAATAGACTACTTTCTCACATCACATACAAAAATAAATTCAAAATTGATTAGAGGTTTAAATGTAAGACCTGAAACCAAAAAAACTCCTAGAAGAAAGCATAGACAGTACACTCTATGACATCATCAGTCTTAGCAATAAATTTTTGGATACATCTCCCCAGACAAGGGAAACAAAAGCAGAAAATAAACAAATGAGACTATATCAAACTAAAAGGCTTTTGCCAGAGAAGGAAACTATCAACAAAACAAAAAGGCTGCCTACTGAATGGAAGAAGATATTTGCAAACAATATACCTGATAAGGGGTTAATATCCAAAATATACAAAGAACTCATACAACTCAATATCAAAAACACAAAACTCAATTAAAAAATGAGCAGAGGACCTGAATAGACATTTTTTCCAATAAGATATACAAATGGCCAACAAGTATATGAAACAGTGCTCAACATCACTAATCATCAGGAAAATCAAATCAACACCACAATGAGATATCACCTCACATGTTTCAGAATGACTATCTTCACAAAAAGCAAGAAATAATAAATGTTGTTTAGGATGTGGAGAAAAGGGAACTCTTGTGCACTGTTGGTTGGAACACTTGTACACTGTTCCTGTAGCCACCATGGAAAACAGTATGGAGATTACTCAAAAAATTAAATAAAGAACTATCATATGATCTAGCAATTCTACTTCTGGGTATTTATCTGAAGAAAATGAAAACACTAATTGGAAAAGATATATGCACTCCTATGTTCACTGCAGTATTATCTACCATAATCAGACTATGGAAACAACTTAAGTGCCCATGAACATATGGGTGTGGTATATATATAAAATGGTATATATATATAAACCATAGAAAATAATTAAACCTTGCCATTTGTGAGAACATGGATGGGCCTAGACTGTATTATGCTAAGTGAAATAAGTCAGGTGGAGAAAATAAATACTGTAAGATTTCACTGATAAGTGGAATTTAAAAAAACAAAAGAAATGAATAAACATAACAAAACAGAAACAGATTCAGAGATCCAGAGGACAAACAAGCGGTTGCCAGAAGGGAGGGAGTTGGGGGAGGATAGAAATAAGTGAGGGAAATTAAGAGATTAAAAAAATTTGACCAGGAGTTTGCGTTGAAAACAACAATATATTTTCTGTATGTAATATTGAGATATTTTTATAGTGTGAAACAATTAAAGCAATGGCATTTTGATGCAGACACTTCGATGTGATTTTCCACATACAAACATTTTTACTATGACCAAGAGCAAGCTATTCCATTTTGGGCATTGTACAAGGGGAAAAAAAAAGAATACTGTTTAAGCAAGAGTCAAAGACTGAGGAAGACCCTAGGAATACAGTTATTATTTAATTTTCTTACTTATTTTATTAATTTGATCAATTTATTGATTTTTATTTAATTTTCATTGTGAAGCAGGCTATGTGTGGAAATTATAGGAATACCTGGTCTCTCTTGGGAATCAAGGAAATGTTTATTGAGGAACTAATGCTCATTATGAGCTCACAAGGGTAGACAAGAGCTTTCCAAATATGGAACAGAATGTGTGAGAATCTTAAGGCAGGAAGAATAATGAATTATTTAATGGATTGAAATAAAACATTGAGGCAAGAGCAGGGACAAATGGGTCTCATGAAGAGGGCAGGCATGGATGATATAGGGGTGTGAATCTACATTGAGGATTTCAGTCTCTATCCTAGAAATGACGGGCACCCACTGACCACTTTAGTAGGGTAGTTAGATGATTTGACTTGTGCTTTCAGTGGAGGAAGAATAGAGTATATTAATGAATTTGGAAAAGCTAATTGGAACACCTTAACAATCATTCAGGTCAGAGACTAAAGGAGACTGTAATGGTGTTGGCAAAGGAATCAAAGAAGTGACATATTTGGGCAGTAACCATCTACAGAAATTGGGTATCAGGGTATATGAGAAAGGCAGAAGTCTTGGAGGATTGCTAGGTTTCTTTCAAGAGCTATTATATGAATAAGAGAGTAATATACTCTCCTATAGAACTAGTACTTTTTATAAATAAATTTATTTTTTAAATTTTTATTTATTTTTGGCTGTGTTGGGTCTTTGTTGCTGTGTGCAGGCTTCCTCTAGTTGTGGCGAGCAGGGGCTACTCTTCATTGTGGTGTATGTGCTTCTCACAGCAGTGGCTTTTCTTGTTGCAGAGCATGAGCTCTAGGCATGCGGGCTTCAGTAGTTGTGGCTCATGGGCTCTAGAGCACAGACTCAGTAGTTGTGGCGCACGGGCTTAGTTGCTCCACGGCATGGGGGATCTTCCTGGACAAGGTCTTGAACCCCTGTCCCCTGCACTGGCAGGCGGATTCTTAACCACTGTGCCACCAGGGAAGCCCCTAGAACTAGTATGTTTTTAAAGGTAGAATCTGTGGTGGGCTTGGGGGCTGAGGGAAAAAATTATGAACTCAGTTTATACCTGAATTTGAAATCCCTATGAAATATCCAAGTGAAACTGTTAAGCAGGCAGTTGAATGTGTGGGGCTGAAATCAAGAAGAAAGATTTAAACTGGAGCTATACTGATATCTATTACTATAAGGCATTCACCAAATACCAAGTATTCTTCTAAAACCTTACATGTATTAATTATTTAATCAACAACAACACTATTTATTTACAACAACACTATGAGGAAATTATTATTATTACCTGTACTTTGCAGAAGAGGAAACTGAGGCATGGAGAGCTGGATCAGCTTGCTCACCATTATAGCAGCAGTAAGTAGATATGGAGAACGGGGTTAACAGCAGGCCTGCAATCTATTCCCTCCCTTTACTGGGGAACACAAGAAAAAAAGAAAGGTAACTTGATCAAATTTCATTGTAAATATGCTAATGATAGACTTCCTGGCAAGCACACTAGTAGTGTTTACTAACTGGAGAGTCCTTATGTATGTAATGCTTTTAGGGGATTTACCTGGTCTTCCTAGGTAAATGGTCTTCCTGGGATGGTTTAAAATAAACAAACCTGATATCTATGGTTCTATGAGCATGGCTCCATGGAAAATGTCCCATAAGCTATGTCACTATAGACTATAAAATAAGGATTTTTTGGTCATTCTTATTTGAGTAACTAAAACACACATGCACATCACTTAGATTTCTCAGAGATTTTATATGTGTGTATATATGGCTCATATGTCCTAATGTGATGAGAAAGGATGTGAGAGCTTGCCATGGCAGTCTAAATTTATCCTTGCTTGTTTTACGCCTTGTGAATACTTGTATACTTGAACCTAGCACCTAGAACTATCTTTTTTTAAAACACCAAAAGTTGAAAATTAGATCAAGGTGTATGAGCTGACCAAGGAATTTGAGCAGTAGTTATCAAAGAAATATAAGAAAACAACAGCAAAATGTGATGCCACAGAAACCAGAACATAAAACAGATATTTTAACCAATTTCTTAGCCTCATCCCGTTGTTGAAACTCTCTCCTGACTCTGGCATAGTCTTGAAGATGATGTTGGGTTACAGATGGTTAGGGACAAAGAATAGTGTGGGTTAGGAATAAGTGTGAGGATGAATTTCATGGAAGTGGGTAGGGATCAAGGAGGAGGATTGGTCAAAGTTGGGTTAAGGGAGGACGTAGTAGTTTGACACTGCCCAAGTCAAATTATGTATAAGCAGAAGATATGTGTACTACAGCAACTTAATTCAGAAAAGCTCTTCAATCATTTTAAGTATAATGTTTGCTCATTTTCTAGCAATTCCTGATATCCGGAGTGATTTGCCTATCACATTCACTAATTACTTTATAAACATTATGATGATCATACTTATTTACTTTCCAATAATAATTTCAGAATACGAATGGATTTTATTTCACTTTCTTTTTGAAAATCTAGATGGCATATTACTCTCCTTTTTGTAAGCTTCCTAATTGTGGTAATTTTGTTTGATTGAATCTATATTAGGCACTGAAGTAGAAAGGAGAAAAAAATGTTGGTTCATAAAAAGATCCATTAAACCTAACTGTCAACTCTATAGTCAATTCTCAATTAAATATTTTTCTGTTGTTTCAGTAAACTAGAGTGCTATAAATAAACTTAAAAATAATGGTTTTAGGATAAATATCTAAGGTCACATAACCCAATCAAATATAGACAACATATTTTTCTGGTTTATAAATTTAACACAGACTCATAAAAATTTCTAAAATGACATGGAAATGAAGAGAATAAAAAGGAGGGCTTCCCTGGTGGCACAGTGGTTGGGAGTCCGCCGGCCGATGCAGTGGACCTGGGTTCGTGCCCCGGTCCGGGAAGATCCCACATGCCGCGTAGCGGCTGGGCCCGTGAGCCATGGCCACTGGGCCTGCGCGTCCGGAGCCTGTGCTCTGCAACGGGAGAGGCCACAGCAGTGAGAGGCCTGCGTACCGCAAAAAAAAAAAAAGGAGACATTGTAATGGGTGAGGGTCAGAGCTATATTTTGTGCATATTATCAGGTAATTAAGAAAAAATGGAGCCATTTTGATGTAATTATGCCAATATATTATATTAAAATATATTTTTTCTTAAATATGACTATATTAAAACTGCTAAATCAAAATATCTATCCCCATAAAGATCTACAGCAAACTCCTATAACATGTAATAGTAAGTATTAAAGAAGGTTCTTAAGCCACACTTGTCCTTTTGGGATATTCTGAGAAATAAGGGGTCTAAATTCAAATTATTTTGAGAAATACTACATACTACCACTGTCTTGCAAGTCTTCAGTGTGCACTAATTAAGGTTATGAAAAACATTTTTTGAAGTCTACTTAAATTAATTTACACTTGTGTTTCCAAAACTACTTTGAGCACAGGACTCTGAATATGGGTATTGGTAAAATGTTATCGATATATTTTTAATTTATTATTATTTATTTTTTTTGTTTTACTTATTTTTACTGAAGTATAGTTGATTTACAATGTTGTGTTAATTACTGCTGCAAGCAAAATGATTCACTTATACATATATATACATTCTTTTTGTAAATATTCTTTTTCGTTATGACTTACCATAGTATATTGAATATAGTTCTCTGGGCTATACAGTAGGACCTTGTTGCTTATCCATTTTAAATATAAAAGCTTACATTTGTTAACCCCAACCTCCTCTCACTCCATCCCTCCCCTAACACCCTCTCCCTTGGCAACTGCCAGTCTGTTCTCTATGTTCATGATTCTGTTTCTGTTCCATAGACAGGTTCATGTGTTATATTTTAGATTCCACATATAAGTGATATCATATGGTATTTGTCTTTCTCTTTCTGACTTACTTCACTTAGTACGATAATCTCTAGTTGTGTCCATGTTGCTGTTCTCTCTTATGGCTGAGAAGTATTCCATTGTATATATGTACCACATCTTTATCTGTCCATTTGTCCATCTGTCAATGGACATTTAAGTTCTTTCCATGTCTTTGCTATTGTGAATAGTGCTGCTATGAACATAGGGGTGCTCATATCTTTTTGAATTTTAGTTTTGTCCAGATATATGCCCAGGAGTGGGATTGCTGGATCATATGGTAATTCTATTTTTAGTTTTCTGAGGAACCTCCATACTATTTTCCACAGTGGCTGCACCAACTTACATTCCCACCAACAGTGTAGGAGGGCTCCCTTTTCTCACACCCTCTCCAGCATTTATTATTTGTAGACTTTTAAAAATGTTACTGATATTTGTTCATATTTATTTATCATTTATTTCATCCAAAGCATTATGCTGGTTGAGTTCCAACTCAGGTCTGACTGGATTAACAGCTTGATTTCTTAATCCTTATGCTGTACTAATCTCTAATATTCTATGGAAATTTTTATTAATTCTAACAAAGTTTTGGGAGCTTAGCAGTTAATTTTCTAAAAAGAATCATGAATCTCTCCTTCATACCTTTTTTTAATCCATCTTATTGAGATGGAATTGCTACAGTTTTGTTTTGGTTTATTTCCCAAAGCACACAGTTGCTTCCGTAATTGGCACTATAGTCAATCTACACTCCATATCCTTGCCAGAACATATGATTTCAAATTACCCACTGCCAATGCCATTGTTTTAGTGTTAGGTACATTTTCTCTTTGCAGTGAGGGATGTTATTAAAAACAACTATACAAAACTTACTACTGTATTTGTAGTGGAATTGCTGACATTCCTCATTTCAAGCAATGATTTATAGCCATTGATGTACACAGTTCCTGAGGAGCCTTTGAAGAAAAAGGAAAGAGGTCTTTGATCAGGATTGGTGTCTGCCCGTAAGCAATCATATTTAGTGGAATTATGATAGGGGTGCAGAAGACGATAGAAACCATAATGCAGGAGAAATACAGGTCCCCTGAATAAATGTAGGAAGGAAGGAGTCAGTCCACACTTCAGTGTTTCAGGGGCTTCACCTGCTGATGGAATCTGCCATAATCCATCTACTTGATAGAAAAACATTGAATAAAACACCATTGACAATTGCAATTAGGCTAGTGAATGCACCTCACCTTTGTGTAGCCCATAATAAAACCCTGCCATACCTCCCACTGACTCTGAGCAACTACTAGAACAGCTTTCTAAATGGAAATATGGAGGCTTAGAAATGCTTGAGGAAAAAAATACAATCTTTGCAGAGACAGAAATTCCAATAGGATCAGAAGACCTGGAGCTACCAAGATAAATTAACATAAATTTGATTTCATTGTATGCCTGAGTTGGTGAACAATGAGACATCCCAGTCACATAAAAATGTATTTTCACTTTGTTCAATTTAGCACACAGTGTTCTCTTAAAGCAAATTCAGGGGGGAAACTTTCTTTAGGTTTACTTACAATAAAGTTTTCATTTTTCTAGGATAAATACCTAAAAATCATGTGGTAATTGAATGTTTAACTTCATAGTAAACTGACAAAACTGGTAGTGATATTGTGATTTATAATAAAAAGTATATATTTGCTCTTTGACTCTTTTATGGCACAGAGCTCCTAAAGCCCTTGGAATTTCCAAACTGAAAAGGGCAAAAAATATATTTTTTGTTATGATAATGACGTAAACTTTGGAAAGCCTCTAAGGAGGTGGGGGACCTGGTTGCCAGGACAGCCAATCTTGTGATTAGAGGGTTGGAACTTCCAGTTTCACACCCTGATTTCCATGGAGGGGGACGAGCTAGAGATTGAGTTTAACCACTACTGGCCAATTATCTGTCAATCATGCCTTTGTAATGAAGCCTCCAAAACCCCAAAAGGAGGTAATTCAGAGAATTTCCAGGTTGGTGAAATTATGGAGGTACTGGGAGAGTGGTGCTCCTGGACAGAGGACGGAAGCTCTGCAGTATTTCCCCATTCCTTGCCCAATGTATCTCTTCTATTTGGCTATTCCTGAGTTATATTCCTTTTTTTTTTAAATGTAAATTGATTTATTTGTTTTTTCTTCTACTTTTATTGAGATATAACTGACAAACAACACTGTACAAGTTTCAGGGGTACAGCATAATACTTTGATGTATATATCATTTAAAGATTACTATATAATTTTAGTGAACATCCATAATCTCACATAGATTAAAAATAAAAGTAAAAATTCCCTGTGATGAAAACTATTAGATTTACTCTCTTAACAAATTCCATGTATAACACACCAGTGTTAATTACATTTATCATGCTGTATATTACATCCCTAGTGCTTATTTATCTTATAACTAGAAGTTTGTATCAAAAGTTTGTACTAAATATACCACCTTCATCAAATTCCCACACCCTAACTCCCCACTTCTGATTACCACAAACCTGATCTCTTTTTTTATGAGTTTGTTTTAGTTTGTTTTTGAAGTATAATTTACTGACAACACCATGTTAGTTCCTGTTGCATAACACAGTGATTCCATAGCTCTATACTTTGCAATATGATCACTATGATAAGTCTAGTTATGATCTGTCACTATACAAAGATATTACATTAGGATTGACAATGGTTTCTACTCTATACATTTCATCCAGATGACCCATTCATTTTGTAACTGTAAATTTGTACCTCTTAATTTTCCTTACATATTTCTCTCCTTCCCCAGACCCATCCCATCTGACAACCACTTGTTTGTCCTCTGGATATATGACTCTTTCTGTTTTGTTATGTTTATTCATTCCTTTCGTTTTATAGATTCCACAAATAAGTGAAATCATATAGTATTTGTCTTTCTCTGATTTATTTCACTCAGCATAATACAGTATATGCCCATCCATGTTTTGACAAGTGGCAAGATTTCATTCTTTTTATGCCTAAGTAATATTTTATTATATACATATCTATATCACTATATATACATATATATGTATATATATATATATATATATATATATATATATATATATATCTCACATCCTCTTTATCCATTCTTCACTTAGGTTGCTTCCATATCCTGGCTATTGCAAATAATGCTGCAATGAATATAAGAGCGCATATATCTTTTCCAATTAGTTTTTCTCACTTTCTTCAAATAAATACCCAGAAGTAGAATTGCTGGATCATATATTTAATTTATTTTTATTTTTTTTGAGTAATCTCCATACAGTTTTCCAATAGTAGCTGCATGGTTTTACGTCCCCATCAAGAGTACACAAGAGTTCTCTTTTCTCCACATCCTCAACATTTATTATTTCTTGCTTCTTGTGAAGACAGTCATTCTGAAATGTATGAGGTGATATCTCATTCTGGTTTTGATTTGATTTCCCTGACGATTAGTGATGTTGAGCCTCGTTTCGTATACTTGTTGCCCACGTGTATGTTTTCTTCAAAAAAAAATCTATTCAGGTCCTCTGCTCATTTTTTAATTGAGTTTATTGTGTTTTTGATGTTGAGTTGTATGAGTTCTTTGTATATTTTGGATATTAACCCCTTATCAGATATATTGTTTGCAAATATCATCTCCCATTCAGTAGGCAGCTTTTTTGTTTTGTTAATAGTTTCCTTCTCTGGCAAAAGCCTTTTAGTTTGATGTAGTCCCATTTGTTAATTTTTCACTTTTGTTTCCCTTGCCTGGGGAGACATATCCAAAAATTTATTGCTAAGACTGATGATGTCATAGAGTGTACTGCCTATGTTTTCTTCTAGGAGTTTTTTGGTTTCAGGGCTTACATTTAAATAGCTAATCCATTTTGAATTTATTTTTGTATGTGGTGTGAGAAATTAGTATATTTTGATTCTTTTACATGTGACTGTCCAGCTTTCTCAACACCATTTATTGAAGAGGCTGTCTTTCCCCCCATTGTATATCCTTGCTTCCTTTGTGTTAGATTATATAACCATATAAATGTGGGATGATTTCTGGGTTCTCAGTTCTGTTCCATTGATCTATATGTCTGTTTCTGTGCTGGTACTGCATTGTTTGATTATTGTAGCTTTGTAGTATAGTTTGATATCAGGAAGAGTGACACCTCCGACATTGTTCTTTCTCAAGATTATTTTGGTTAATTGGGTTTGTGTGTGTGTGTTTCCATACAAATATTAAGATTCTTTGCTCTAGTTCTATGAAAAATGTCATTGGTATTTTGATAGAGATTGCATTGAATCTGTAGATTGCCTTGGGTAGTATGGTCCTTTTAACAATGTTAATTCTTCTAATTCCTGATTATGGTATATTTTTCCATTTGTTTGTGTCATCTTCAATTTCTTTCAACGGTGCCTTATAGATTCCTGAGTACAGGTCTTTTATCTCCTTAGTTAAATTTATTCCTGTTATGTTATTCTTTGCACCTTACAAGGGATGCAGTTGTAAATGGGATTGTTTTATTAATTTCTCTTTAGTTGTTAGTGTATAGAAATGCAAATTTCTTTAGATATTTTGTATCCTACAACTTTACTGAATGTACTGATAATTTCTAATAGTTTTTTGGTGACATTTTTAGGGCATATTGATGTAATTGGGGTGTTAATATCCCTTACTATTACTGTGCTATGGTCCATGTTATTCTTTATGTTTTTTCCATATTTGCTTTCTGTATTTAGGGGTTCCTATGTTGGGTACATATATATTACAATGGTTATATATTCTTGTTAGATTGATTCCTCTAACATTATGTACTGCCCATTTTTGTCTCTTGTTACAGTTTTTGTTTTAAAGTCTATTTTGTCTGATATAAATATTGTTACCCAGCTTTATTTTCCTTTCCATTTGCATGGAATAAGTTTTTCCATTGCATCACTTTCAATCTCTGTGTGTCTTTAGATCTGATGTGAGTCTCTTGTAGGTAGCATATACTTTTAACCCTTGACTAGGGGTTAAGGATACTGACATCCTGTATAGTTAAAAATCAATGTACAACTTTATTATTGGCCCCTCACACCCACAGTTTCACATCTGTGGATTTTAAGAATTGCAAATCATACAGTATTGTAGTGTTTTTTTTTTTTAAACTCTGCATATACATTAATCCATACAGCCATGTTGTTCAAGGGTCAACTGTATACAGGCCTTGTTTTTTTATCTATTCAACCACTCATGTCTTTTGATTGGATCATTTAATCCATTTACATTTAAAGTTATTATCTATTCGTATGTACTTATTGCCATTTTGTTAATATTTTCTGGTTGTTTTTTTTAAGTTCTTTTTGTTCCTTCTTCTTTTGCTCTCTTCCCTTGTGATTGGATGGTTATCTTAGTATTATGTTTGAATTCCTTTCTCTTTGCTGTGTGTGCATTTATTATAGGTTTTTGGTATTTTGGTATTTTATATATATATATATAATTATAATTATTTAGGTTGATGATTGCTTAAGTAGAATACATTCTAATAATACATTTTAACAATCCTGCATCCCCTACAATCCTACAATGTTTCATCATTTTTTTTGAGGTAGGTAGTATCTTACATCTTGTTTTGTGTGTCTCTTAACTACTTAATGTGGATATAGATGATTTTTCTACTTTTGTATTTTAACCTCCTACTAGCTTTATAAGTGGTTGTTCAACCACCTTTACTATATTTTTTACCTTTTCCTATGAGATTTTTCCTTTTGTAATTTTTTTATATTTCTATTTATTTTCTTTTTTTTTCTGCTTAGAGAAGTCCCTTTAACATTTCATGTAAAGCCAGTAGAATGATTTCTTTTAGCTCTTGTTTGTCTATAAATCTCTTTCTCTCTTTCTAATCTGAATGATAACTTTATCAGGTACAGGATTCTTGGTTGTATGTTTTGTCCTTTCATCATTTTGAGTAAATTGTGGTCTGCAATGTTCCCCCTGAAAAGTCAGCTGACAGTCATATGGGAGTTCTCTTGTATGTAACTAGTTTGTTTATTTTGGTGTGTATGTGTTTTAAAATTCTCTGTTTATCTTTAATTCTGCCATATTAATTACAACATGTCTTGGTGTGGACCACTTTTTGTTGATCTTGTTTGGGACTCTGTGCTTCCTGGACCTGAATGTTGGTTTCCTTTCCCAGGTTAGGGAAGTTTTCAGCTATTATTTCTTCAAACAAGTTTTCTGTCCTTTTCTCTCTCTTCTTCTTCTGGGGCCCCGATAATGTAAATGGTAGTGCACCTGATGTTGTCCTGGATGTCTCTTAAACTATCTTCATTTTTATTTTATTTTTATTTATTTTTGGCTGTGTCGGGTCTTAATTGTGGCATGTGGGCTCTTTGTTGTGTGTGTGTGTGGGCTCTGTAGTTTGTGATACACAGCTCTAGTTGAGGTGCACAAGCTCAGTAGTTGTGGCACATGGGCTTAGTTGCCCTGTGACATGTGGGATCTTAGTTCACTGACCAGGGATCAAACCAGTGTCCCATGCATTGTAAGGCAGATTCTTTACCACTGGATCACCAGGGAAGTCCCTGTCTTCATTTTTTTAATTTCTTTTTTTTTCCCATTCAGCTTGCGTTATTTCCACTACTCTGTCTTCCAGTTTGCTGATACATTCGTCTTAATTATCTAATCCCTGTTGATTGCTTCTAGAGTATTTTTAATTTTTGTTATTGCATCCTCAGCTCTCTCTGCTACTTTTTATGTTTTCTAACTCTTTGTTAAGCTTTTCACTGTGCTTGTCCATTCTTATCCCAAGTTTGTTGAGCAGCTTTATGATCATTTCCTTGAGCTCTTTATCAAGTGGACTGTTTGTCTCTACTTTGCTTAGGTTTTTGTTTTTTTGTTTGTTTGTTTGTTTTTTCCCCCGAGGCTTTGCCCTGTTTCTCTGTTTATAATGTATTCCTCTGTCTCCTAATTTTGCCCAATTCTTTGTTGTTTCTATGTATTAGGTAGGTCAGTTATGTTTCCTGATCTTATAGAAATAACCTTATGTAGGAGATGTCAAATGGGGCCCAGCCACATGTTCCATTCTGGTTGCCAGAGATATACGTTCTAGGGGTTCCCCCTATGTGTGCTGTGTCATCCCTTTTATTGTAGTGGGTCTAACTATTATGGGTACACTAATAGGACAGGCTTGCTGCATGGCCCATATGTCCTCAGTTCTGGTGCTTGCCTGCTGTTGAGCAGATGAGCCTCTGGTTTTAATAGGCTAGAGGTAGAACTCCAAAATGGGATTTATCTTCACCAGTGTCCTCTCAGTAGCATGACCTCCCAAAGTGGCTACCGTGAGTATCTCTGTTTCTAGGGGGAGTCCAGTTGCCTCCTGCCTCTCTGGGAGGTTCTTCAAGATCAACAAGTGATTCTGACCCAGGCTTCTTTCAAATTACTTCTTTTTCCCTGGGTCTTGAAACATGTGAGTTTTGTGTGTGTGTGTGCTCTTGAAGATCAGAATTTTGTTTTTCACAACTCTATAACTTTCCCATACACAAGCTTTGTTAGCCTTTAAAGTCAGATGCCCTGGGGGCTTCTCATCCCAATGTGGGACACCTGGGCTGGGGAGCTCAATGTAGGGCTCATGCTCCTAACTCTCTGTGGAGAACCTCTGCAATTGTGATTATTCTCCCATTTTGGTTTGCCTGTTTTTGGGTGTGGTTCTTTACTATACCTTGCCTCCACCTCTCATGTTATTTCTTCTTTATATCTTGAATTGTGGAAAATATGTTCTGTTTATCATCATGTTGTTTACAAAGATAGTTGCTCTATAAATAGTTTAAATTTTGCCGTGCCCCTGGGAGGAGGCAAACTCAGGGTCTTCCTACTCTGTCTTCTTGGCCACATCTCTGCTCCTGATACATTTTTTTGCAAAGCAGAAGTTTTAATTTTGATAAAGTCAAGTTTATCAATTATTTCTTTTATTGATTGTGCCCTTGATGTTGCATCTAAAAAGTTTTTTACACACTTAAGGCCATCTAGATTTTCTCCTGTATTATCTTCTAAGTGTTTTACAATTTTGCAATTTACATTTAGGACCATGATTCTTTTTTTTTTTTTGCAGTACACGGGCCCCTCACTGCTGTGTCCTGCTGCAGAGCACAAGCTCTGGACACACAGGCCCAGCGGCCATGGCTCATGGGCCCAGCTGCTCCATGGCATATGGGATCCTCCCAGACTGGGTCACAAACCCATGCCCCCTGCATCAGCAGGCAGACCCCCAACCACTGTACCACCAGGGAAGCCCAACCATGATTCATTTTGAGTTAATTTTTATGAGTGTGTAAGTTCTGTGTCTAGTTTCTTTCTTTTTTTTATTTTTTTTTTATGTGGATGTTCAGTTTTTCCAGCACCATCTGTTGAAGAGACTATCTTTTCTCCATTGTATTGTCTTTTCTCCTTTGTCAAAGATTATTTCACTATATTTATATGGGTATATTTCTGGGCTCTCTACTCTGTTTTATCAACTGATTTGTCTGTTTGTTTGTTTTTTTTACCAATATTACACTGTCTTTATTACTTTAGCTTTATAGTAAGTCTTGATATCAAGTAGCATCAGTTCTCTAAATTTGTTCTTCTCTGTCAATATTGTGTTGGCCCATATATTTCAATTTAGTTTGCTTGTTTTCTTTCTGTTCAGTTTTGAGAGTTTTAAAATATTTTTGATACAAGTCTTTTCCCAGATATGTGATTTGCAAATATTTTCCTCTGGTACAATTTATCATATACAGTTCTTTTTTTCTTTTCTAGTCATGCTTTTGGTGTCATATTTGGTGTCATATTTAAGAATTTAAGAATGTCATATTTTTGTCTAGTTTAAGGTCCTAAAGATGTTTTTCTTCCTATAAATGTGCCTAAAAGTGCAAAACTAGCCCTGTGAGGATGAAATCACTTAGGTGATTTCTCTGACTGTATATTTTGTAGATAAAAGGAGATGAAAGATGGCACCTCTGAATATAATTAGGTTAATATATCCTGGTTTACTTTTTTTCTGAATGTGCTTAAGACATTAAAGAAAAAAATTAAATAAGGATATTCAATTCTATTCATGCAATGAGACTGGAAATTAATTTATTTTTTACATGGACAAAATATTATATACATATAGTGTAGAGTTGTACTCATGAATTTATAAATATTTGAGTACCCTTTATGTGACAGGCATTGTGGAGGACATTAGTGATTAAAGTAAAAAAAAAAAAAAAATCCTTCCCTGCATGGAAAACCTTTTAGTGAAAAATAATATATAATATATGATCTACATCATATATCATATAGATCATAATGTGGTATATGATTCAAATCATATACCTTATAAATATATATATATTTGTATTTAATTACTGATTCAAAGGAAAGTGAAATAACAATTTATTGTTCCACTTGATGAGCCTATACCCTTAAGTCCTCTTGAGATGAGAGTTGTGAATCAGTTATTTCTTCTATAAATCTTAGTTTCCACATGATTCTGCTTATGCAAGCATCTCCTGAAATAACATAAGTCCAAGATTAAAAGCCATATTTTCCCCATGTAATGGTTCTTTAATGCCAGATAAGGACTTTGGTTGGTCAACTTTCTTAGGAGTTTTCACTGATATATTTTAATTATACAGTTGACCCTTGAAAAATGTGAGGGTTAAGGGTGCTGATTCCCCATGCAGTAAAATTTTAGAGTATAACTTTTTCTGTATCTGTATCTGTGGTTCCATATCCACCAACCATGGATCATGTAGTACTGTAATACATATATAGTGGAAAGAAATCCAAGTATGAGTGGACTTGTGCAGTTCAAACAAATGTTGTTCAAAGGTCACTGTATTCAATTTTTTACATACTAACTTACAGTCCAATTCTAATGTATTCTGTAACTCTATGACTTCAAATTGTATATAGAGTAAAATATTACTATTTTAATAAGGATGATAGGCACACATTACTAAACTATATTTATTATTTTAATATAAACACTACTTTATCACTTTTCATATTATCAAAGTAATTAAACAACCCGATTTTCATTCCAGAAAGGATTTGTGCCTGTGGACACAAATACTTATCACAGAATAGAATACAAATTGGAAAGCATTCAAGGCAGTAGAAAATAGTGATGGAATTGGAAAATAATTGTGGGGAAAATAAAGACAAACAGATATTTAATAGAATATCTTTTACATTTGTGAAATGCTCTTAGAAGCATTTAGAGCTTTCTAGTACCCAAATCAAGTAGGAAAACTATTAGTTATATAACACAATGCCTAAGAAAAGTGTAATATTTTTCAGTGGGGTGCAAAACAAATCTGAGACACATTTTTCTCTCATGTATTTGCATACAAGGGTACTAAGAACATTGGTATAAATATGCTCACCTAGGTAAATGCAAGACTTCAGATATGGTAACAAAGGTTTTCCTTGTGGAAATCTTATACAAATTATTATTTGTAATTGGAGTAACATACTGATAGCCAAGTTTTAGCTTTCTAGAAGTAGTTATGCTAGTAAATATATGTTAGAAAACTTTTTTTTCTTTTTAAGAAGTTAACTGTTGCTGTAACACAAAAAAAATTACAATATCATTTGTTTTAAACTATCTTAGATTGTGCAGGTGTAAATTTGAGCTTCGTATATTTCTGAGTTGGCCTACAATCCAAAGTATGTTCCTTTACTTAGCTTTTTCTGTGTAAGTACAAGAGCACAGAGCTATACAGAGAGAGATGTGGAAAGAAAATATTCCCAGCAACAACTATGTTAGAGAGGACTACATAACTTGAGAAGCCAAGACTTAAGAATAGACACTTAGTATATTTTTTCACTTTCCACTGTTGCTGTTCCCACCAATTTAGTCCATCTTTGCACTATACAGCTATTAAGTCATTTGTTATGAATGATAAATCTATTGTCTTCTAAAGGAGAAGAACCGTGCTTATAGATTGATTCTATGAACATTATCCTACAAGTATTAGAGTCAATCCTCATTCTCCCTAGATTCCATATATGTGAATTGACCTACTTGCTAAAATTTATTTGTTACCCTTAAAGCAATACTTGTACCATTTTCACAGTCATTTGAGGATATAGGCAGAATGTTGAAAATTTGAGTCACCCAACAGGCATGTTTCCCCCTGAAGTCAAATAAGGTAATGCTCTGCCTCCTTGTTTCAACTCTCATATTATAAACAAGTTTTCTCTCTGTGGTCTATTTAGTGCAATATTTTTCTCTTTTTTTTTTCCTTTTTAGTATTTTTTTTCTGTTTAAAATGGTTTTCAAGCATGGTGCTGAAGTGCTGTGTAATGCTTCTAAGCATAAGAAAGATATGATGTGTCTGTTGGAGAAAATACATGTGTTAGACAGGCTTCATTCAGGCATGAGTTATAGTACTATTGGTCATGAATTCAATGTATGTATCAACAATATATATTAAATAACATGTCTTTAAACAGAAGCACACACTGAAGAAAAATGTATATATTGGTAATTTAATAAAAAATATTGTGACCAGAGGCCACAGAAAAACCAAAATCAGTATTTCCACTAGGAGTAATGGTTCAGTATTTTCTAATTCAGTATTTGCAGCAACTTTATAATACATAACACTCACGAATAGCAAGGATGAGCTGTATATTATACCCAAATGTATAATTTTCTAAGATAAAAAGTGTTCTACAATTAATCATCTTTGGTAGTGATTCTATTGATACAATTGTTTGATCTAGTTGATTGATTCTGGTTGTGCAAAGCTTAATTTAAATTTTTATCCAGGTATCTAAGCAATGCATCCAACTAGGAACATGAATATTCATATACCTATAAGAATGATATAGTAACTGAGTAGGAACCTATGAGGCCCTCCCAGAACAGATGACCCAATGTCTTCTGCATCCCTCCTGTTTGTAGAAAAACTATATTCCTAGGACTTCCCTGAGTTCCAAATAATAAATTTAATCAGAAGTGAGAAAATCCAGAAACAGGAGTCAACCAAGACAAAATAATAATAGTTTAACCATTAAACAAATTTATAGACATTTTGTTCCTTCTCAAGAGGTATAGGTAATATTCTGAGCCATATATTTGGGGCTGTTTTGCAGATACTGAAACTTCCACCAGGTGGAAGAAGTTAATTTTATATTGACCACAAGCACATAGACCCCAAACAAGTTGGAACCAGAAGGTGGATGATGTGGATTTCTGGTTACCTCAGCACCAATCAATCACAAGAATGCTCATGAATTGATTACAAAACTCACAACCCTCTCCCTCACACAGTCTTTAAAAAACCTTTCCCTGAAAGCCATTAGGAAGTTAAGGTTTTTTGAGCATTAGCTGCCTGCATTCCTTGTTTGGCACCTGCAGTAAATTCTGCAATTTCCTTCAGCACAACCCAGTACCAGTAGATTGGCTCTACTGTGCACAGGTGACTGGACCAAAGTTTGGTTCTGTAACAATATTCCCAAACTGAAAAGTTATAGTTAAACAATTAAATAATTTCTGACAAAAGAAAGGCAGATACTAATTTGCTATTATTATTACTTCTTTTTTCATAAAAACACAAGATTTTTTTTATTGAAATTTTGTATAATGGTCATTTAAAAGTTCTTACCCTTTTTTATCTTTAAACTCCATTCAATCCCACACAATTTGACATTTAATATATGTCATTCTTTGTATTAAGTTCTATGATACATAAAAAAGTTACGATTAGTACCCTCTTAGGACTCCTAATAATGTGAGTGTTTGGGGCCAGTAATAATTACATTTATAAAAATAATTAAAACAAAGAAAGTAGTTATATACCGTGCTTGGGAGGATCAAAGAAGAATTCACAGAGAGCAGATTCTTGAGCTAATCTTAAGGGATTCTGTCAGTCAGGTTTAAAGAGTATAACTAAATATGTGCAAAGATAAATGAGTATGAGATATTAAAGTCACTTTGCATAACTCAACATGGTTGGAATAGGCGGACCTGCAAAGTCTACCCCAAAGAAAAGAAGAATGATTGTGTTTGCTTCAGCCTGCTTCTGTGATAATCTATTGACAACTGCTTGGCAGGTGACATTGTTATAGATAAATTTATTTGTGGAAACACCTTATATTGTAACCTGATTTTTCAGCAGAATAATGAGGGGGCCCTTGGTTCTTATGAAGGAATGAAAGAAGGTATGTAAATATTATGTTGTCAGCAATGAGCAAACCACCAAGCAATTTCCAACTGGGTAATATCAGAGAAGAAAATTAGAGGATATGAATAGGAAGATTAGAGATGGCAAAGAGAAGAGGGGGGAAATATCCACTGTGCCAAACAGTAGCAAAACTGTCATAAAATGATAAGAAATTTAACATTTAGTTAAAGTTAATATTTAGTTAAAGTAACTAAATTTAAACATTTAGTTAAAAGAAAAAAATTTAACATTTAGTTAAAGCTATTTTGTTAATACAAACTTTAGTGATTAGCTGATTTGTGGTTAGAATTAGTATCCTTTTATAAAAATTGAAGAAATAAGGACATCTAAGTAAACTAAACGTAAGATCAGTGAACTTCCCCTTGTGGGGAGATGAGCCTCATGAGAATGAATATTCAGGTAGGGCTTTCAGATACTGAGGCATAGAAAAGGTTATTCTTTCAAATGAACACTCATTTGGATCCCAATATGTATTCTACTCCTCTCTCATTAGGAGAGGTCTTAAGAAGAATGTGGTCTTAAGACTTGACCCAATACCAAGGCAAGTCCTCTGATTATTCTAAGCCAGTTAATTCAATTTCTTTATTTCCTTTACTTTTGTTAGTGTTTGTTTTAGGAATTCAGGTTTAAATTAATCAGCATAAATTCAATTCCTGGTGAAAGTTATTGGACCACGGAATACTGAGACTATGAGAGAAACTAAGGGCAGAGCCATAAGATTTGCAAAGAGGACTTCCCTGGTGGTCCAGTTGTTAAAACTCTGTGCTTCCAATGCAGGGGGTGCAGGTTCAATCCCTGGTTGGGGAACTAAGACCCAACATGCTGCACGGTGTGGCCAAAAAAAAAAAAAAAAGATTTCCAGATAAATCTGGAAGAGTTTTGCTCAAATCATGCCTGAAGTCCATTCCACTCTGTTCTTGTATGCATATAAGATAATTAAATTTTATTATTTAAGCTAATCCACTTAGGTTTCTACTACCTATAGCCGAAAGTACCCTAACTAATAGAAATAACTCTAAGTCTGCCCTGGCAGCATAATAAGTGTGATCTGATGAGTAAATATCCTCTTTTATTAGCTCCTTTTCTTAAACAAAAAGATGTCATGTAGGGGGTAATCAGAATTACTTTCTGCCTGGCTTCTTACAGGTAAAATGATAGGAGTAGTGAGGATTCCACATTAAAGATTCAATCAATTCTAAATCGGGCCATCTAAAACAGAACTCTGAACAATATATTCTTAAGTAGAAAAAGTGTGAGATGAAGGGCTTCCCTGGTGGCACAGTGGTTGAGAGTCCGCCTGCTGATGCAGGGAACACGGGTTCGTGCCCCAGTCCGGGAGGGTCCCACATGCTGCGGAGCAGCTGGGCCCGTGAGCCATGGCCACTGAGCCTGCGCGTCCGGAGCCTGTGCTCTGCAACGGGAGAGGCCACAACAGTGAGAGGCCCGCATACAGAAAATAAAAAAAAAAAAGAAAAGAAAAAGTGTGAGATGTTAACCAACTTCCTAAAATACACCACAAATAGCTTTGTGAGAATACTACAAGTATTTTGTTGGTGTGTTATTCAGGAAAGGAATAAAATAATAATGGAGAAACCCTATAGGTTACTATAACAAAATTAAGGAGAAGGGCATTTCTGTATCACTTTAAATAATTGCAAAAATTTGAGGCATTTTAAGTTAGTGTTAATGAGTAAGGGTGCCAGCAGATAGTTCATCTTTTCCTAAGTTCATAGCATGCATGATTATCCATTGAAAATTATCTTTGATAAATGAGTCTGAAATGATATGGATAACCCACAATGGTCACCTTTAATTATGTTCAGATGGATTCTTTGCCTGATAGATTTCTGTCACATTAATAAATATTGCAGAGAAAACACATTCATCATACCAAAGAAGGGAAACTATCTTACAGTTTCATCAACCAATTTCTAGGTGACAGTGTGGACAAAGGGAAAGAGATACCAGTAAAAGATAAGTTAGTGATGTGCATTGACAGAAGGGAATATAACCAGAGATTTACTTCCCCTTCATTTTTAAAAATAAATTTATTTATATTATTTATTTTATTTTTGGCTGTGTTGGGTCTTCATTGCTGCACGCGGGCTCTCTCTAGTTGTGGCAAGCAGAGGTTACTCTTTGTTACGGTGTGTGGGCTTCTCATTGCAGTGGCTTTTCTTGTTGCAGAGCACAGGCTCTAGGTGCACGGGCTTCAGTAGTTGTGATTTGCAGGCTCTAGAACGCAGGCTTAGTAGTTGAGGTGCATGGGTTTAGTTGTTCCACAGCATGTGGAATCTTCCCGGACCAGGGTTCAAACCCAAGTCCCCTGTATTGGGAAGCATATTCCCAATGACTACACCATCAGGGAAGCCGCATTTGTTTTTTGGTTTTTTACTTTAGATAAACTCTATTCCGGACCAAAAGAGTAACTCATTGTGAATCAAAAGAGGTCAGTGGGAAGGGTTGGACCAATTACATGAATACTCTGGGGAGAGAAGTTGTTGATACCACCAACCTGTTCTTCCTAATATTTAGAGTTCATGGGAAACTATTAGATAGAATATTTCTAACCAAGACTTGTGGCAGTGAAGGGCAGTAGAAATATTATCACAGAAGGTAGAGAGAGTATGACACTAAATCAGAAAGAGAGAAGAGTTCTTCCAGTTGGTGAGAATACAGATGTTGAAACCACTCAATACAGCCCTTTAGGCTGAGTGTTAACCTGAGAAGGAACTAGAGAGTTGCTTGTAAAAGCCATGAAAATTGTAGCTCAACTGTATTGCAGTATATAGGCCTACTGATTAATTGTAACAAAAACAATTGTTTTTAAGAAACTTCAACTGGAAACAGTTATTTGCTTCAAGAACATATGCATTATCTTAAGGCATAGCTTTTCTTGGGCATATATCATCTCACTTAGCTGCACTGCATGCTTCTAGTTAGATATTAGCTGCCAACAAATTCCTGAGCTATCTCATATTCTGGGCAAGAATTTGGCTCTCGATATTGCTGTTTCATTGTTTGCAGAGAATCAGTGAAGTCACCAGACTATGTGGAGCTCAGTATTCTCCACATGGCAACTTTACCAATCATTTGTTACTCCATGTTCATTGCCTTGTACTGCCTCTTAGAGTAGTGGTTCTCCAAATGTGACACTAAGGCCACCATCAGCAGCAGCAACACCTAAGGATTTTTTTTAGAAATGTAAATTATTTAGTCCCATTTGGCCAAAAACAGAAACTCTGGGTGTGAAGTCCAATAATCTGTGTTTTAACAAGCCTTCTAGTAGACTCTAAAGTTTGAAAACCTCTGTCTTAGAATGCTGTTTGTTATTTATCCTTAACTTTTTGTCTATATTTATATTTTCCTCCAACTCTTCTTGCAAGCTTTATTAGGTATTCATCTGGAATCTATTCTCTGGAAGTCCAGTAAAAGCAAGCAAATTCAAATTCAATATTTCTCATGTGTGAATGGAAGGGAATAAGCCATATTTTGCTTTAAGTGCTACACCAGAAACTTTTAATTAAAAACCTTGACACATGTCAATTTAAATTATTTTTACCCAAGGAACAGACAAATTTGGTGGGAGCCATCTACTTAACAATTTGTAATTATGAGCCAACTACATAACCACTGACCCATAAATTCAAGATATGAATAGTCAATAATAATCCTAGTGGTTATTATAAACCTTTCTCCTTTGTTCTTACCCATGTTCTGTCAAGTTCTCATTTTGTCCTGTTTATTAGCTCTAGCCCACTCTCTTTACTAATCACTCTTGACTAGTCTTGGCATTTGAAACTGGTCTCTCTGACACTTGATCTCCTTCACATATTAGATTCTAGTTGTGTGTGTTTTCCTCATTTTGAGGGACTTCTGGTGGGAAAACCTGAATACCAATTGGGAAGTGTGTGGCTGTAAGAAACATAATACCCCACACAATGGTATCAACAGTAAATACATCTATTTTTTTTCAACAACTTTATTAAAGTATAATTACTCTACAGTGGTGCCTTAGCTTCTGCTGGATAACAAAGTGAATCAGCCATAAGTATAAACGTATCCCCGTATCCCCTCCCTCTGCGTCTCCCTCCCACACTCCCTATTCCACCCCTCCAGGTGGTGACAAAGCACTGAGATGATCTCCCTGTGCTATGTAGCTGCTTCCCACCAGCCGTCCATTCTACATTTGGTAGTGTATATTTGCACAAGCCACTCTCTCACCTCGTCCAAACCCACCCCTCTCCTTCCCCATGTCCACAAGTCCACTCTCCACATCTACATCTTTATTCCTGTCCTGACCCTAGGTTCTTCAGAACATTTTTTTTTTTTTTTTTTTAGATTCCACATATATGTGTTAGCATACAGTATTTGTTTTTCCCTTTCTGGCTTACTTCACTCTGTATGACAGATGCTATGTCCATCCACCCCACTACAAATAACTCAATTTCATTTCTTTTTATGGTTAAGTAATATTCCATTGTATGTATGTGCCACATCTCCTATATCCATTCAACTGTTGATGGACACTTAGGTTGCTTCCATGTCCTGGCTATTGTAAACAGTGCTGCAATGAACATTGTGGAACATGACTCTTTTTGAATGATGGTTTTCTCAAGGAATATATCCAGTAGTGGGATTGCCGGTTCATATGGTAGTTCTATTTTTAGTTTTTTAAGGTAACTCCATACTGTTCTCCATAGAGGCTGTATCAATTTATATTCTCACCAACAGTGCAAGAGTGTTCCCTTTTCTCCACACCCTCTCCAGCATTTATTGTTTGTAGATATTTGATGATGGCCATTCTGACAGGTGTGAGGTGGCACCTCATTGTACTTTTGATTTGCATATCTCTAATGATTACTGATGCTGAGAATCCTTTCATGTGTTTGTTGGTAATCTGTATATCTTCTTTAGAGAAATGTCTATTTAGGTCTTCTGCCCATTTTTGGATTGGGTTGATTGTTTTTTTGATATTGAGCTGTATGAGCTGCTTGTATATTTTGGAGATTAATCCTTTGTCAGTTGCTTTGTTTGCAAATATTTTCTCCCATTCTAAGAGTTCTCTTTTCGTCTTATTTCCTTTGCTGTGCAAAAGGTTTTAAGTTTCATTAGGTCTCATTTGTTTATTTTTGTTTTTATCTCCATTTCTCTAGGAGGTGGGTGAAAAAGGATCTTGCTGTGATTTATGTAATACAGTGTTCTGCCTATGTTTTCCACTAAGCATTTTGTAGTGTCTGGACTTACATTTAGGTCCTTAATCCATTTTGAGTTTATTTCTGTTTATGGTGTTTGGGATTGTTCTAATTTCGTTCTTTTACATGTAGCTGTCCAGTTTTCCCAGCACCATTTATTGAAGAGACTCTCTTTTCTCCATTGTATATTCTTGCCTCCTTTATCAAAGATAAGGTGACCATATGTGCATGGGTTTACCTCTGGTCTTTCTATCCTGTTCCATTGATCTATATTTCTGTTCTTATTCCAGTTCCATACTGTCTTGATAACTGTAGCTTTGTAGTAGGGTTGGATGTCAGGGAGCCTGATTCCTCTAGCTCTGTTTTTCTTTCTCAAGATTGCTTTGGCTATTCAGGTTTTTTGTGTTTCCAAACAAACTGTGAAATTTTTTGTTCTAGTTCTGTGAAAAATGGCATTGGTAGTTTGATAGTGATTGCATTGAATGTGTAGATTGCTTTGGGTAGTATATTCATTTTCACAATGTTGATTCTTCCCATCCAAGAACATGGTATATATCTCCAGCTGTTTGTATCATATTTAATAAATTTTACCAGTGTCTGATAGTTTTCTGTATACAGGGTTTTTGTCTCCTTAGGTAGCTTTATGCCTAGGTACTTTATTATTTTTGTTGCAGTGGTAAATGGGAGTATTTCCTTAATTTCTCTTTCAGATTTTTCATCATGAGTGTATAGGAATGCAAGAGATTTCTGTGCATTAATTTTGTTTCATGCTAGTTTACAAAATTCATTGATTAGCTCTAATAGTTTTCTGGTAGCATCTTTAGGATACTGAATATATAGTATCATGCCATCTGCAAACAGTGACAGTTTTACTTCTTTTCTGATTTGTATTACATTTATTTCATTTTCTTCTCTGATTGCTATGGCTAAAACTTCCAAAACTATGTTAAATAATAGTGGTGAGAGTGGGCAACCTTGTCTTGCTCCTGATCTTACTGGAAATGGTTTCAGTTTTTCACCATTGAGAATGATGTTGGCTGTGAACTTGTCATATATGGTCTATATTATGTAGAGGTAAGTTCCCTCTATGCCTTCTTTCTGGTGGGTTCTTATCAAAAATGGCTGTTGAATTCTGTCAAAAGCTTTTTCTGCATCTATTGAGATGATCATATGGTTTTTGTCCTTCATTTTCTTAATATGGTGTATCACATTGATTGATTTGTGTATATTGAAGAATCCTTACGTTACTGGGATATACCTCACTTGATCATGCTATATGATCCTTTTAGTGTGCTGTTGGATTCTGTTTGCTAGTACTTTGTTGAGGATTTTTGCATTTAGTTTCATCAGTTATATTGGCCTGTAGTTTTCTTTCTTTGTGACATCTTTGTCTGGTTTTGGTATCAGTGTGATGGTGGCCTTGTAGAATGAGTTTGGGAGTGCTCCTCCCTCTGCTGTTTTTTGGAAGATTTGAGAAGGATAGGTATTAACTGTTCTCTAAATTTTTGATAGAATTCACCTGTGAAGTCATCTGTTCCTGGCATTTTGTTTGTTGGAAGATTTTTAATCACTGTTTCAATTTCAGTGCTTGTGAGTGAGCTGTTTATATTTTCTATTTCTCCCTGGTTCAGTCTCAGAAGGTTGTGCATTTCTAATAATTTGTCCATTTCTTCCAGGTTGTCCATTTTATTGACATATAGTTGCTTGTAGTAATCTCTCATGATCCTTTGTATTTCTGCTGTGTCAGTTGTTACTTCTCCTTTTTCATTTCTTATTCTATTTATTTTAGTCTTCTCCCTTTTTTTCTTGATGAGTCTGGCTAATGGTTTTTCAGTTTTGTTTATCTTCTCAAAGAACCAGCTTTTAGTTTTATTGATTTTTGCTATTGTTTCCTTCGTTTCTTTTTCATTTATTTCTGATCTGATCTTTATGATCTTTCCTTCTGCTAACTTTGGTTTTTTTTTTCTTCTTTTTCTAATTGCTTTAGGTATAAGGTTAGGTTGTTTGTTTGAGATTTTTCTTGTTTTTTGAGGTAGGATTGTATTGTTATAAACTTTCCTGTTAGAACTGCTCTTGCTGTATCCCATAGGTTTTGTGTCTTCATGTTTTCATTGTCATTTGTTTCTAGGTAATTTTTTATTTCCTCTTTGATTTCTTCTGTAATTTCTTGGTTATTTAATAGTGTATTTTTTACCCTCCATGTGTTTGTATTTTTTAGAGGTTTTTCCCTGTATTTGATTTCCAGTCTTATATCCTTGGGGTCAGAAAAGATTTTTGATATGATTTCAATTTTCTTAAATTTACCAGGGCTTGAATGTGACCCAAGATATGATCTATCCTGGGGAATGATGCATGAGCCCTTGAGAAGAAAGTGTATTCTGTTGTTTTTGGATGGAATGCCCTATAAATAACAATTAAGTCCATCTTATTTAATGGGTCCTTTAAAGCTTGTGTTTCCTTATTTATTTTCATTTTGGATGATCTGTCCATTGGTGAAAGTTGGGTGTTAAAGTCCCCTACTATGATTGTTTTACTGTTGATTTCCTCTTTTATGGCTGTTAACATTTGCCTTATGTATTTAGGTGCTCCTATGTTGGGTGCATAAATACTTAAAATCATTATATCTTCTTTTTGGATTGATCCCTTGATCATTATGTAGTGTCCTTCTTTGTGTCTTGTAATGGTTTTTATTTTAAAGTGTATTTTGTATGATACGAGAATTGCTACTCCAGCTTTTTTTGATTTCCATTTACATGGAATACCTTTTTCCTTCCCCTCACTTTCAGTCTGTATGTGTTCCTAGGTCTGAAGTGGGTCTCTTGTAGATAGCATATATATGGGTCTTGTGTTTGTATCCATTCAGCCAGTCTATGTCTTTTGGTTGGAGCACTTAATCCATTTACATTTAAGGTAATTATCTATGTTTGTATGACCATTTTCTTAATTGTTTTGGGTTTGTTATTGTAGGTCTTTTCCTTGTGTTTCCTGCCAAGAGAAGTTCCTTTAGCATTTGTTGTAAAGCTGGTTTGTGGTGCTGAATTCTCTTGGCTTTTGCTTGTTTGTAAAGGCTTTAATTTCTCCATCAAATCTGAATGAGATCCTTGCTGGGTAGAGTAATCTTGGTTGTAGGTTTTTCTCCTTCATCACTTTAAATATGTCCTGCCAGTCCCTTCTGTCTTGCAGAGTTTCTGCTGAAAGTTTAGCTGTTAACCTTATGGGGATTCCCTTGTATGTTATTCCTTCCTTTTCCTTTTCTGCTTTTAATATTTTTTCTTTGTATTTAATGTTTTTTTTTTTTTTTTTTTTTTTTTTTTTGCGGTACACAGGCCTCTCACTGTTGTGGCCTCTGTCAATGTGCTGAGCCTGCACATCTGGAGCCAGAGCACAGGCTCCGGACGTGCAGGCTCAGTGACCATGGCTCACAGGCCCAGCTGCTCCACGGCATGTGGGATCTTCCCAGACTGGGGCACAAACCCGTGTCCCCTGCATTGGCACACGGACTCTCAACCACTGTTCCACCAGGGAAGCCCTTTAAATTTTGATAATTTGATTAACACGTGTCTTGTCATGTTTCCCTTTGGATTTATCCTCTCTGGGACTCTCTGTGCTTCCTAGGCTTTATTGACTCTTTCTTTTCCTATGTTAGGGAAGTTTTCAACTATAATCTCTTCAAATATGTTTGTAGTCCATTTTTTTTATTATTCTTCTTCTGGAATCCCTATAACTTGAATGTTGGGCATTTAATATCGTCCCAGCGGTCTCTGAGACTGTCCTCAATTCTTTTCATTCTTTTTTTCTTTATTTTGCTCTGCAGTAGTTATTTCCACTATTTTATCTTCCAGGTCACTTATCCGTTCTTCTGCCTAGTTGTTCTGCTATTGATTCCTTCTAGAGAATTTTTAATTTCATTTGTTGTGTTGTTCATCACTGTTTGTTTGCTCTTTAGTTCTTCTAGATCCTTGCTAAACATTTCTTGTATTTTCTCCATTCTATTTCCAAGATTTTGGATCATCTTTACTATTACTCTGAATTCCTTTTCAGGTAGTCTGCCTATTTGCTCTGCATTTGTTTGGTCTGGTCGGTTTTTACCTTGTTCCTCTATCTACTAAGTTTTTCTCTGTCTTCCAATTTTACTTAACTTACTGTTTTTGGAGTCTCCTTTTCACAGGCTGCAGGTTCATAGTTCCCATTGTTTTTTGTGTCTGCCCTCAGTGAGTAAGTTTGGCTCAGTGGATTGTGTAAGCTTCCTAGTGGAGGGGACTGGTGCCTGTGTTCTGGTGGATGAGTCTGGATCTTGTCTTTCTGGTGGGCAGGATCACATCTGCTGGTGTGTTTTGGGGTGTTTGTAATCTTAGTATCATTTTAGGCCACCTCTCTGCTAATGGGTAGGATGTGTTCCTTTCTCGCTAGTTGTTTGGCATGTATCCAGCATTGCAGCTTACTGGTCATTGAATGGAGCTGTGTCTTAGTGTTGAGACAGAGGTCTCTGGGAGAGCTCTTGCCAATTGATGTTATATGGGGCTGGGAGGTTTCTGGTGGACAAATGTCCTGAATTTGGCTCTCTCACCTCAGAGGCTCAGTCCTGGCAGCTGGCTGGAGTACCAAAACCCTGTCAGCCACACGGCTGGAGAAGATGGGCTATAAGTTGGTTGTCAGCCACTGCCCTATTGAGCCTCTGTCTCAGCTGTCTCCAAAGGTTACCCAGATACATTGGGTTATTCCACCATTCTTCAGACCTTGCACATTCCAGTCTAGGATTTGTAGATGTCCTCCTCATACTCTTCACTGAAATGCCTTGCATTCATGGTGGTGAGAGATATGCTAATAGTGCTGGTTGTCTTCAGGTCAGAGACTGGGACAGTCTGAACCTTCATGTGGCCAAGTCAGGAGCAGCTGGCCAATGGTCCCAAAGTGATATAATGTCAGATTCCATGAAGGCTTTCCACGGCACCTGAGCAGTAGTCCCAAGCAGCCACTCTGCTCAGCTGCAGCACTCTATTGGGGAACTTAGTGGGACCTTCAAAAGGGGATTTCTGCTAGCCCTATAGCATGACTTGCCCACCCAGGCAAGGAGCTGAGGATAACATCTCCTGGCCCCATCTCACCAGAGAAGTGAACAACTGGAAGTGCGTGGCCAACAGTGTGGTAGCTGAGAGGTCAATACATCTGTTTTTATAACGTAAGTATTATCCCAAAGGCAAGAAGTCAGAATCTAGACAGTTTCAGGAGATTTGTTGAACAACTCAACAGTGACAGGACACTGTATTTAATCTCTTGTCTTCCCTCACAATAACTAAATGACTGTGTCAACCCAAACAACATTAATGGACGATATTCCAAGTATTAAGAAATAAGGTGGACAGAAAAGGGGGCTTCCTCACATGCATCTTTCAAGACCTTTTATCACAAAGAAAATAAATTCCAGAAGTTTCTAAGGAAACATCATCTTATGTCACCTTAGTCAGAACAGAGTTACATAATCAACCCTGGCTTAAGGTAATCTGGAAAATAAGTGATAGTGTTGTTGTCTTTGTCTTCACTTTATCTTGTATAATGGAAGGTTCATGTGGTAAAAGGGGTTTAAATGATGTTTATATCCTGCCTTATTTAGACCTTCAGCAACCCAGAAAGCTTGTGGAAGTCTTTAACAGGGGTTGGGGAGAGAATGACATTTCAGTGGAAAAGAAGAAGGAAAAACGGAAGGGGATACAAGTCAAGGAAGCAAGTTAATCTGACATATTCAAAGTGATCAGGACATAAGGAAGACCTGAAACTGCATTTTTGGGTTTAAAACTTCAACAGGTATTTTCAATAATCCCCAATGCTTTACATTTATTTAATCTTTTACAGTTTGTAAATCACTCCCATTCCATTAAAAAAATTATTGAAGCATAGTTGATTTACAATGTTGTGTTAGTTTCTGATGTACAGCAAAGTGAATCAGTTATACATATATATACATATATTTTCAGATTATTTTCCATTCTAGCTTATTACAAGATATTGAATATAGTTCCCTCTGCTATCCTGCAGGATCTTGTTTTTTATCTTACTTCATATATAGTCATGTATATCTGTTAATCCCAAGCTCCTAATTTATCCCCCCACCCCTTTCCCCTTTGGTAATCATAAGTTTGTTTTCTATGTCTGAGTCTATTTCTGTTTTGAAAATAAGTTCATTTGTGTAATTTTTTTAGATTCAATATATAAGTGATATCATATGATATTTGTCTTTCTCTGACTTACTTCACTTATGATAATCTTTAGATCCATCCATGTTGCTACAAATGGCATTATTTCACTTTTTTATGGTTAATATTTCACTCTCTGTCTCTGTCTCTCTGTCTCTGTCTCTCTGTCTCTGTCTCTGTCTCTGTCTCTCTCTCTCTCTCTCTCTCTCTCTCTCTCTCTCTCTCTATATATATATATATATATATATATATATATATATGTGGTGTATATATACCATAACTTCTTTATCCATTCATCTGTCAATGGACACTTAGGTTGCTTCCATGTTTTGGGTATTGCAGATAGTGTTGCTATGAACATTAGGGTACATGTATCTTTTCAAATTAGAGTTTTCTCTGGATATATGCCCAGCAGTGGGGTTGCTGGATCACATGGTAACTCTATTTTTAGTTATTTAAGGAATCTCCATACTGTTCTCCATAGCGGCTGCACCAATTCCCAACAGTGTAGAAATGTTCCTTTTTCTCCACACCCACTCCAGCATTTATTATTTGTAGATTTTTCAATGATGGCATTCTGACCAGAGTGAGGTGATACCTCATTGTAGTATTGATTTATAGTTCTCTAATAATTAGTGATGTTAAACTCTTTTCATGTGCCTCTTGCTTACCTGTATGTCTTCTTTGGAGTGCTGTCTGTTTAGGTCTTCTGCCCATGTTTTTATTGGGTTATCTATTTTTTTTGATATTGAGCTGTAGGATCTGTGTGTATTGGAAATTAAATCCCTTGTTGCATTGTTTGTAAATATTTTCTCTCACTCTGTAGGTCGTCTTTTTTTTTTTTTTTTTTTTACTTTTTCTTTCTAACATTCATTGTTGGTGTAAAGAAATGCAACAGATTTCTGTATGTTAATCTTGTATCCTGCTACTTTGCTGAATTTATCAGTTCTAGTAGTTTTTGTGTGGAGTCTTTAGAGTTTTCTATATATAGTAGCATGCCATCTGCATATAATGGCAATTTTACCTCTTCCCTTTCAATTTGGATATTTTTTCTTTCTTTTCCTGGCCTGATTGCTGTGGCTAGGACTTCCAATATTGTGTTGAATAGAAGCAGTGAGAGTGGGCATCCTTGTTCCAGATTTTAGTGGGAAAGCTTTCTGCTTTTCACGCTTGAGTATTTTGTTGGCTATGGGTTTGTTATAAATAGCTTCTATGATGTTGAGATATATTCTCACTATACTCTGGTGATAGTTTTTTTTTTTTTTTTTTGTGGTATGCGAGCCTCTCACTGTTGTGGCTTCTCCCATTGCAGAGCACAGGCTCCAGATGTGCAGGCTCAATGGCTATGGCTCATGGGCCCAGCCACCCCGCAGCATGTGGGATCTTCCCGGACCAGGGCATGAACCCATGTCCCCTGCATCAGCAGGTGGACTCTCAACCACCACGCCACCAGGGAAGCCCAGTGATAGCTTTTTATCATGAATGGATGTTGAATTTTATCAAATGATTCTTCAGCATCTATTGACATGATCATGTGTTTTTTGTCTTTTCTTTTGTTGATATGGTATATCACACTGATTGATTTGCGTATGTTGAACCATCCTTGTGTTTCTGGGATGAATCCAACTTCATCCCAGATTTTGTATGGTTGGGTTTTCACTGTAATTTGACTAAAGGTATTTTTAAATTCCCTCTTTGATTTCATTGTTGATCCTTTTGTTTTTAGTAGTATGTAGTTTAGTCTCCATGTAATCATTTTTTTTCATTTCTATTTCTGTGGTTGATTTTTATTTTCATGTCATTGTGGCAGAAAAGCTGCTTGAAATAATTTCTATGCTCTTTAATTTGTTGAGGCTTTTTTTTGTGTCCTCATATGTGGTCTATCCTAGAGAATGTTCTATGTGCACTTGAGAAGAATGTGTATTCTGTTTTCTGGGGGTTGTAATGTCTAGAAAATATCAATTAAGTCTAATTTTTCTATTGTGTCATTTAAGGTCTCTCTTGCCTTATTGATTTTCTGTCTGGAAGGTCAGTTCATTGATGTCAGTGGGGTGATAATATCTCCTACTATTATTGTATTCCTGTTAATTTCTCCCTTTATGTCTGTTAGTATTTGCTTTATGTATTTAGGTGCTCCTATATTGGGTGCATATATGTTAATGAGTGTAATATTCTTCTATTTATCCTTTTATCATTATATAGTGTCCTTCTTTATCTTTCTTTATGGCCTTCATTTTAAAGTCTATATTGTCTGATATGAGTATTTTTACCTTTCTTATCATTTCTATTTGCATGAAATATCTTTTTCCCTCCCCTCACTTTCAATCTATGTGTATTCTTCACCCTAAAGTGGGTCTCTTATAGGCAGCATATTGTAGGCTTTTGTTTATTATCCAATCTTCTACTCTGTGTCTTTTGATTGGAGTATTTAGTCCATTGACATTTAAGGTAATTATTGATAGGTGTGTATTTATTGCCATTTTAAACCTTGTTTTCCAGTTGATTTTGTATTTCTTCTTTGTTTCTTTCTTTTTTTCCTTTGTGGTTTGTTGGTCTTCTTTTATATAACAAATGAATTATATTTCTTTTAAGCTATCTTCTTTTTGTTTTTTGTAAATTTATTGTATGTTTTTGATTTGTGGTTACCATTTTGTCAAGTAGGTTAACCCATTACTATATCTACTTCCTTTAGACTTGTAGTCATATAAGATCAAATACATTCTAAAAAAAACATACATTTTCTTACTCTTCTCTCCCACATTTTATAAGTTTGATGTCCTTTTTACATCTTAATGTTTATCAGTTTGCACCTCATTGTAGTTATAATCACTTTCACAGAATTTTTTGTTGGTTGACTTTTTTTTAAACCTATGTACTGACTTCTTTAAGTCATCTATAACCCATTTACATATTTGCTTTTCCTATTGTGTTTCTCTCTTTCCTATAGATTTTTTTTTTCTATTTAGAGAAGACCTTTCATTATTTCTTTTAAGATAGGTTTAGCATTGTTGTATTCTTTTAGTTTTTGCTTGTCTCAGAAATTTTTTATCTCTCTTTCTATTCTAAATGTTAGTCTTGCTGGGTAGAATGTCCTAGGTTTCAGGATTTTCCCCTTTCAGGACTTTGAATATATCTTGTCACTCCCTTCTGGCCTGCAGCATTTCTGTAGAGAAATCAGTTGATAGTCTTATGGGGGACCCCTTGTTACTAGCTCTGTTTTTCTCTTGCTGCCTTTAAAATCCTCTCTTTAACTTTTGCCATTTTAATTATAATGTGTCTTTGTTTGGGTCTGTTTGTGTTCATCTTGTTTGGACCCTTTGTGTTCTTGTATCTGGACATATGTTTCCATCTTTAGCTTTGGGAAGTTTTTGGCTATAATTTCCTCAAACACATTTTTGACCCCCTCCACTTCTTTTGGAATTATGCATAAATTGGCACACTTTATATTATCCCATAGTTCTAACATAGTGCTTGTATTATTATTTTTTATTTGTCTTTCTGTATGCTGTTCTGATTGGGTGATTTCTATCATTCTGTCTTTCAGATCACTTATTCATTCTTCTGCATTATTTAGTTTGCTATTTATTGCCTTCATCTTGGTATCCACCTCAGCAATTGAGTTTTCTAATTTTGTTTGGTCCCTCTTTTTAGTTTCTAATTCCTTGTTACAGTGATCTGCATTTCTATTGATAGCCTTTCTTATTTCTTTGAGTATTTTTATTACCTCCTTTTTGAATTCCAGGTCTAGTAGACTGGAGAGGTCTTTTCTGTTGTTTGTTTTTTCAGGGGAATTCTCTTGCTCTTTTACTTGAGAGCAATTTTTCTGCTTATTCATTTTACTTAAAATTTTCTGACTATGAGTTTAGGAGAATGAGTTATCTACTGTGGTCTCAAAGAGTTGTTTTTATGTGGAAGTTTCCCTGTGTAATCTGTGTGAGTCTAATGCAAGGGCTGTTTTTGGTATGGATGCTTGTCACAACTTTCCTCAGTTTGTGCTTGTTGTTATCCCCTTGATAAGGGGTGTGATTTGTGCCTTAGTGACCAGAGCCTGATTTTAGACAGGGTCTCCTCTTTGCTCTGTGGTTGTAACAACCCTGTCAGAGGCAGGTTCTCCTTCCCAATTGTTTGAGTAAAGCCCTTAGATCCAGTTTTAAGATGCAGCATGAGGTAGGCAGGACTGGAACACTCCTGCTGGGAAAGGTGACACTGAGTATTCCTCTGCAGGAGCTGTCCACTGGGGAGAAGTAAACTCTGTGTTGTCATGCGTCACCCATTGTGTGTACTCACAAAGAACACTGTTGTTGGCACTGCCCTCAGTCCTGCCTCTGTTGTAGGAATACAGGCAATCAGCCAGGCATTGTGCTTACAAAGCCACCAGTGTAAATCTGCTGGTGCAAATCCACCAGCACCCACTGTAGTATGCACCTGGGCCCTCTGTGAGAGCACTGGAAATAGCCCAGACTCCAGCCCCACCTCTGCATGCACACACTCACAAAGCCCACTGCTGCTGATGCCAGATTTGTCCCAGCTACAGGAGCACCAGTAATCTGTTCAGATGTCCTTCAGGCTCTGCACTCACAAAGCTGTCTGTAAATCTGCAGAATTCCTGCAATCACCTGGAATTGGCTCAGATTTCAGCCCTGCCTCTACATGTAGGAAACCTATCAGCACTTGTGCACTCCAGAGCTCCTGGAAGCAGAGCTGTGCCTGCTCTGAGCATGCTGAGAATGAGGCTGCTATGGCAGAGTCATGTCCCCTTTCATGCAAATGTAGACAATGGGGTCCTATGGTGGACCCAGACTCCATCAGGCACACAACCCCTGTTGCAGCCCAATGACATTCCAGGCCTTTCGGGTTGTCTCCATGCAGCCAAGTTGAGTCCTCTCTCAAGGTCTGTCCACTGAAGCCTGATCTGCAGCACCTACCAACCATGAACACCATCAGGTGTATGTCTTTGGTTGGGACATGCAGCAAGAAGGCCAGGACCATCTGAGTTGGCCTCTCTCTGTCCTGCCTGACACAAGCCAGTTTCTTCACTCTCCTCTGATCCCCTGAAACCCCTTATCTGTCCCAGTTGTTCCCAAGGTGAGGGAATATTTCTTCTTTCACAGTTCCCTCCCAGGAGCTCATGTCCTGTCCTGATTCTGTGAGAATTGTTCTATATATATATGTACTTTGATTATTTGTGGGAAGAGGTGAGTTTCATGTTCGTGCATTCCATCATCTTGATCTCCACTCTCTCCATTCCATTTTATTTTTGGTGATTTTGACAATCTGCAAGTCAGATATTATTCCCACTTTATAAGTGATTGAGCAACATTTAAGAGAGGCTCTATAACATACCTTAGGCTTGATAGAGATGAGTCTAGTCCTTTTGAATCTGAGCCTGGGAGACTCTCTATTATCAATTTTGTTTAAAACAAAATTAAATTTATTAATTTAAAAACAAACCAAACTTTGTTCTGCTCAGTTGTAAAGCATCCCAAAACTGTCAGTGGAAATACGGATATTTGTTTTTGTGAGTTACTTTGCAAGCATCTCCTTTTTGTGTCCCAGGAAAATGGCATCCACCATCCACTTAGCTCATTTATCACAATGTCCTAGACTTTTTGAGTGGTGAGGAGATGGAGAGGCTTAAAACTTAGAATCTTACAATACCAACTTTCAGAGACACATTTTGAAAAGAGGAGCAAGTTTAATATTTTTTGAAAATGAATTAAGCATTACTCAAGCAAGAGGTGAGAATATATATGAGTATGCATATTAGAATTTATGTGAATAAAATGATAATGATGTATTAATTACCTTCTACATTGTAAGCACTATGGTTAAGAACAGAACTGGCATTAGAATTCAGGATAGTCTGACTCCAAAGTACATACTCTAAACCCCTATGCTATATTAGCATATGCATGTGCTAAATGTATGTTTATATGTATGGATATATGTATATCTTTATATTAATTAGAGTTCTTTCAATTGCAGTTGAAAGAAACCCAGCTCCAGTTAGCGGAGGAAAAAAGATAATTGACTGCTAAATGAAACAGGAAAATCCAGTAATATATTGGCCTCAAGAATCACAGTGTTTAGAAGCACAGTATTTAAAAGCAGTGGATTTTGCACCATTGTATTCTTTATCTCTTGGTTATGCTTACCCCTGTGTCTTGGCCTCATTCCCTCTTTAATGGTTCCACTTGATTAATTTTCCTATATCTTAGATCAGTCATTGTTACCAGGGAAATGGCATATTAATTGTTACCAGGGAAATGGTATATTAATATTGAGCATGGTACATTATACCATGTACCATAAGGGTCCAGGGCCTGATCACCATAACTGACTATACTAAGAAAACTGTCAAGAATGTACAGAGTTCCCCAAAGGAATGCTGGAAAGGAAATAAATACTGCATCTGCACTATATACCACAATTTGGCCATAAAAATATAGACATACTCTTCCTTTTCATATAATTTAAAAATACATATACTTATTATGAAGTTAATCCAAATGTACTCAGCTCTTCCCTAAAGTGGACAATTCAAAGTCATATTTTTTCTCTAGTCCCATGTTTAGAATCTCTGAATCTAGTGTAAATTTCTCTTGGTCAGATTCAACTGTAGGTCATCATATTATTCAACCTATGGCCAAATCATAAATTTAACTTTCTCTAACATATTCGAAGTGCAGTAAGTCAAGACAAATACAATGCAGACTCCCTTACAGAAAATGGAAGATATAAAACAATCACACAGCGATTGTTAGTCTATTTAGTCTGCCTTACCATTAGAGTAAGTTCCTTGGTCAGCCAATCTGGCAGTCAAAGATCCTACATGCTAGAAGGAACTTCCATATTTCTTGTTGGTCATCATCATGGTTGACAGGAAGTATATGAGGATTAATTTTTGTGTAGCTTCACTACTTTCTGATGTCATGGTTGTATAGTTTGGAAATTGTCATAGACTGCTGAACAGTCCTGGGATTTCTCTCACAAAAGGAGCCACTCACAACTCCAGTAAACACCAGCTAGATTGCTTAATGAGAATACTATGAGCTAGTAACAAAGAGTAAAAACATTGTTAGTCTTTTTTTATCTGGACCCCACATTAAGGATATCTATCTTAACAATAGATTTTAGTGTTCAACCTGGTCTTCTGCCCAGCCTCCTGTTGAAACCCTTTTATGTTAGTCTCTGCCTTCAGGAAAATTGAACAATAGACTGGAATAGAATAGTAAATGTACTCTGATTTCCAATAGAGTCTGCTTCCTAATGAATGGCATTAAAATAGGGGAGATTGATACTTTTCTTTTTCAGTGTATAGCATATTTGAGAAAGTCGTGGTTCATTCAGTCTTCTAAACTTTTCATGACTTTTCCTGGGTCTCAATTTTATATCTCACTATGTTTTGTCCTGTTTTGCTTGTACCAACTTAAAGAAAGGGAAGAACAGCAGTAGACTCTATTTCACAAAGAACTGGCTTCTCTGAACCTGAGTAGAAGGGGAAAATTTGGCAGAAGATTTTCTCTGTTTTAGAACTTTTCAAGATTGTAGAAAGTTACCAATGTACTACCAATATTTTTCTACTATATTGAAATTACAACCTTGGTAGAAACATGTATGAAGTTCCTTTATGTTGACAAATGACAGAAACCCAAATCAAACTTGCTTCAGGAGATGAGGCAACTTATTGACTTATGTAACTGAGATACCATGGTGTCTTAAAAATGGGTGGATTCAAGGGGTTCAATAAACGTCATTGGAGGCATTTATCAATTTTCCAATTTCTCTTTGTACCTCTCTCTTTAAATTTCTCCTGTATGTTTGGCTTTTGCTCTCTGACTGTAGATAGAATTCCTCCATGTGTCTGGGGAAGATAGACACTTGGTTATGTAATTTCATATATATGCAACTTAGCAATTGAAGGGAGATTAATAGTCTTTGTTCCTACATTTGATAGATTGTTAGCAATCAGCTGCTTGACTGATTGGGTTATAGTCTCACCTCTTGGACCAATCACTGTAATTCAAGAGATAGGACACTAATATTGATCAGGTTGGAATCACCCTGCTTTGGCAGAAATTACTATTTTCAACAAACCCTTTTTCCTTTGGTGAGGGATGCAGAGCTAAATTATATATTCAATCTTCCCTTCCATTTATGTGTGGACAAGTGATTGAGTTTTGGTCAATGGAAGCAAAGTCCCTCTCTTCCAATCCTCATTCACATAAACTTACCAAACACTACTCTACTCTCTTTTTTATCCACCAGCTGACTAGAGACAATTTTGAGAAATTAGAAGGAAGCCTTAATTCCTGAATTAAGTGGCCCAGTAGGCCACTCACCAACCATGAATATCTGTATTGGATTTTACATAAGTTTGATTCAGAAGTTTGTACACTGTAGCAGTTATCAATGTTTATTGTAATATAACTTTCTGTCTCATGTAATTGATTGTCATCTTCTTAAAAACTTCATGAATTTGGGGAGAGGTGGTTTTCCAAGGACAAAATGATAGGCAGACTTTCAAAAAGTATATATAATTCTACCAAATGTTTTGTATGTTTATAAATCATATATATATATATATATATATATATATATATATATATACGTGTGTGTGTATATCCATATATATATATATATGTATATCCATACATCTACATAGACATTCACAGTGTGTATATGTGAGTATGTGTGTGTGTGTGTGTGCATGCATGTGGTGGGGTGTAGACATGTAGACATATAGATGTGTCTCCCAGATTCCTCTTCAAGGAAGAATTTGTAGCCCAGTCATGAGCAATGCATCAGCAGTCTCCAGTTGTCCTGGGTTTACTTCAGTTGCAGAGATTTGCTCCACCCAAAATCATACCCTACCAGGAGCAGGCCAGAACCAGTAACCGAGCAAGGTGGGGGTATAAAGTCCCAGTCATTTTGACCAGATACAGGACATTATTACACTCCAAAGCTCCTTGCCGAATTGGCAGAGGTTTTGTTGGGTCTGAATGGCAATTCTTTTATCTCTGCTTGTTCCCACAACAAAGTTATTGATTCCTCATAAATATCTAGAATGTTATACTCTTCAAAGTTATTTCTCTTCAAAGTTATTGATTCCTCATAAATATCTAGAATGTTATACTCTTGTGTGTGTGTGTATTTTTAGTTAAATTCTGTACCTATGTGTACACACATATATATTCTAAAGCAAGTTCATCTAGATAAAACTTCTGCTTCCATCATTTACTAGGTGAAGATAGTAACAACTTATTTCATATGGCTGTATTGAGATTGAAATGGTTTAATTCATGAAAAATCAGAATAGTCCTAGGTACATAGTAAATACCCAACAAATGTCAGTGATTTACAATTTAGCTGTATATGTGTATGTGTCTGTTCAGGAAGATTTCAGGAACATATGCCTCTTGATTTACACGGAGCACTTCCCAGAATACAGTAATTATTTCTAAAAGCTGCCTGTTTTCCATGCTTCAAACAGATTACTGACAAAACTGCCTCATTTTCATATACAATAGACTGTCTATGATTATTTTTCACAAATATAACTATAACAACTCCAAACACAGTATTTAGCTTGAATGAGCTACTCTTTTTGATGTGGTCTTTGCTGACAATTATTTCTAAAATGTCCTGTAAAAGGAAATTCCACATGTTCACACCATCTTCTCTTCCACCATGTAATGAAGCAGCTTCCATTACCATTCTGACATCCTTAAACCTGGGTTCACTATAAAAGGTAGGTACTGATTGAGTTTCCTTTTGCCTTCTTTTTGCCTCCATTTCTCTGTTTGGAGAGTTTCCTTTATATCCTTGAAACGTATGCAAAAATGAAGGTCTAGCAAAATGAGGTTCTGACTTTCGAAGGTCTTTTCTATTTTATCATGTTCCTTTTTCAGCCAAAGTCAGTTGTTCATTTTCCTGGTATTTTCAATGACCTGTGTACTGTGAGCCTTTTTTTTTTTTTTAACCTTTTGAATGATTCTCAGTCACAGTGACCAATCCCTGATTCCCATGTCTCTTAGAGAGGGAGCAGAGTTATCTTTTGCCTCCCTGTGACTGTGTGCTCCCAGAGAAAGGTTTCCTCCATAGGGCTAGTAAAAGTCATGAGTATTAAGTGGAATGGGCTTGAGGGAGGGGAGGAAAAGAGAGAATAATATATCTTCCATTATACTTCTCTGTCCTCCACTTTCAAAGCTCAAGGAAGACTTCTATAAGGCATGTGGTTGTAGGAACCAAGCATTTCAAGAGCTCTCAGTAGAGAATGGTCATAGCATCAGGAGAGGAACCTCATTTTAAACTTTCTGTCCTTTTTGTTAATCAGCATTTGCACCTGGAAATTATTTCCAGTACAGGTCCTTTACTTCAGGTAATTGTAACTACCTTTAGAGCACAAAACAGTAAACTAGATTCTATATTTCCCTAAAATGGTATGCTGTGAAGGAGAAAACCCCAAATCCCCCATCTTTTTCCCCTCAACCAACATAGATGTCTATTAAATTATTTTAACTTACTACTCATGGAAGATCCTGTTTTGTAGAGGAATAACTACCCTTTACAAATTTTTAGGATTTAAAAAACATATTGTGCTAAATTACATTACAATTTTTCAATGATTTTATTCTTTCATATAGAATCAATAATTAGGTTTGCTGGTTGTAATGTAGATCCGATATATTATAAGTTCTGTGAGATACTTGAGAGCAGAGTTTATATTATATTCATCCTCACTTTCCTAGCATTTAGCATGGAATTCAGAATAGGTCGTTGTTGTCCTGAATAAGATTAATTTGGAATATTAAAATTGTCTTGATTGTGGTTATATCATCAAATGCACCTATATGGAAGTTGGTATTTCTGATAAGCTAATTAAAAGGTAACTTTTTCGTGTTAACTTGAATATCAGAGAGGTAGTCTTATCTTCTACAGTATACATTACACAAATACATAAAAAAAGGAGCCATCTACAAAGGGAAAAATAAGGATCTTCACTGTTACTATATACTGTTATTACTAATTGAAATAATTAACACTAGAATGTAATGGTCTTTTTAGTATATAAACAAGTTATAAGCAGGTGTAGTCACCTTTTTAATAGTTTGTTTTGTGAGATTTCTTGTACTAGTAAAATTGTGACTAAAAAAATCATTTAAAATGACAGTAAAAATGCTTATAGAAAATGTTAAAATATGCATATAGCTTCTACTGAATAATTCATATTGCATAATGTCTCCAGATAAAGTAACATTTCAACTGTGTATATTAGAAATTGACTTGAATGACTCTTTCACCTATATAATTGACCAACATCCCTTGTGTACATAAATATGGTATTTCCAGAAAACTGCTGTTTTGATGTATATAGGTAAATAGTTTGGGCCAATTACATTATTCAAATGTTAAAGTTATTTTGCTATGGGATAAGTTACCATACTTAGTTCAAAGAGTTTTGAAAAAAATTTTGTCACCTTCTGATGATTTTTTTCTTTATATTAAATCAATGGAAATAGATCACCCAAGACACCCATAGAACATGGAAAAACAATTAATTTAATTTTTTGTGCACCATTTTATCTGAAGTTCATAAAATAATGCTCTTATGTAAAGTTTTTACATGTGGTAAAATGACTCAAATTCCACGAATTTAAACTGCACCTCTAAATCAGAGAATTCTGAAGATAACAATGCCTTTAACCTTTCTTGAATTTCAGGAAGTAGTTTATTTCCTGATTTTTTTTTCATTCTATAAATATTACTGGTGCCAGACACTTCCAAGTCACAGGGCTGCTGTTAATGATAGCTGTAATATGAATCAGATACACATATTTTCCTCTAGGCGCCAATATAGAGAAAGAGGACAGATTTTAAAAATACCTATTTTAACCAGATATGATGTTTTGTTTTTTTACATATATTGCTTATTCATTTTATTCTCACAGCACTGTGATGAGGAAACATATGTTCTTATTTGACAGGTGAACAAACTGAATAACTCATATGAGTTTGTACATTTGGTAGACATGGAGCCAGAACTAACTCCTAAAACCCTTTCTTTTTCCCTTGTGTGCTATACTGTGTTGCTTACAGTTAAAGGAGACAGAAGAAGTAAACATAATATATAAAATACAAAATGTTAACTGCCAGAAGAGGAATACTGATAAATAAATGTGAAAGTTTTACAGTTTTATATTTCACCCTATAATCTTCAGAGGACAGGAAAGGGACTTGACTTATAGCTTAGCATTTATCATTAGTTTTAGCCCCCACTAGTTCAAACCCAAGCTGAGTTCATTGGAATGGTGTGGCATTTTTAGAGTTGAAAACATTAGGAATAGCCAGATAATTATGGTATAATTTTTGAGAGTAAACAACCAGGTTAATAATGGGCATTTCTATATCCTTTTTTAAAAATCACTTTTTAAAATTAGCATTCTACTTCCTTCCCTTTGAATAAGTCTTCTAAAAGTCATTTTAAAACCATTATATCCCATGAAGTATTTATAGTTGCTGGCCTCCTTTTTCCAGGATGATGACAACCAAAATTACAATTGCAGGTCATAACCTCTCACATAATCCTATAGCTTTAAGATACTTAAAGAAGATATACATTTCCACTTTTATGGTACAAACTAATCTTTACACAGTGGAAATCTCCAAAAGACTCACAGGTAATCAACATTTTTCTCTACAGTGAGTCAGCAATTGGCCTTCTAAAAGAATTTGAAAAGACTATTCATATCCACCACTGTAACTGTTCCAAACATGTCTATATTTCTCATTTTCTAGTTTTTCCCTAAATACAGAACATTTATTCACTAAATATTTACTGTGAAGTCTACTCTAGGTCAGTCTTATGCAATATGTGGATACTAGAGATCCAAGTGCCAAGAATGATGGATAAATAAGGACAAAAGAGGGAGGATATGGCTCTGGGTCCTGACCAGTTCCATGAAAAAAGGTGTATGTTTACCAAATCTGATGAGAACAGAGATTTGTCTCTGGCTCAGTTAAGGCCAAAGTAACATATTATCATTACAGTTAAAAAGTGGTCTGCAGCTTTGAAGGCCCATTGGAGACTATACCCCCATGAGGCTGGTGATCTATGAGAATAGGAACTTCAGTGGTTTAGACAATGTCTGGGGGATATGGTGGAGAAATAATAGAAACCTGGTAGGGAAGTGGCAACAGCAAACAAATTCATACTGTTCAAAAACATTAGTGAATAACGCTTTGGTATTCTTAGACATGTCAGGGAGAGATAGGGGATTTGTCAGAGATTAAAATCCTGTGTGAGCAGGGAGAATATATATTCAATGTTAAAATGAATTTGTTTACATGGTAATGAAGACTTGAGCCAAAGATTGGTCCTGATTTTTTACTATACATTTGTTTGTTTTCTTGTAAAGTGTTCATGTTGCCCACTGCATTGTAAACTACATGAGGGGCAAGAAACTTATTTTAGACACTAATTTTCTGGCACAGAGTACAAGTTCCTTAAATGTTTGCTAAGCATCATGGTAACAGGTCCCAAATTTGAGGCATTCTCGAATGTTGCAGGCAATGAATGGTGTAATAACAATGATAATACTACAATTCTGTGAACACAGAGTATGTGCCAGAAAATTTGTGTTTTGGGTGTTTACAAATGTTAATAATTCAATCCTGATAACTAGCTTGGAAATTAGATACTTTGGTTTTAAATTCTGTTCCTGATATCTATTTGCTAATGACTTTTGGAAAGTTGCTTAATTTATTTTTGCTGTGTATCATCATATATTAAAAAGAAAAGGGAGGAATAATGCATATGTTGTAGGGTGATTGTGATGAGTATGTGTCCTTCAAATAGTAGAGAGCAATGACAATGCTCATTTCCATCCTTCTTTTCCTTCTCTTGTGTTACCTTGGCCTCAGAGCATAGTGCCTCTTTATATAAAGGACCATCCGAATGGTGTTTACTTAGAAATAACATGTATTATCTTCCCTTTCTTTCTTTCTTTCTTTCAAGTTTGTTTTCTTAAATGAAAGAGCTTTAAAGTTTTTGGTCAGAATGATTGTGCTTCACTCTTGCTCCAGATTGTTTTACGTGTGATTCCTCATTTTCCATCTCCACAGAGCTCAGTATGTTGGAGGCATCAAGGGTCATTGGGGAGAGTCATCCATCATTTTGACAACTTTTATTTTGACAACTTTTATGAGTTTACTGCTTGTGATGGTGATTATAGGAAAAGCTGCTTAAAAGCAATAACTGCCAGAGACACTTGATATTCATGGTATTGAATGAAAACATATGTCCAAGTTTAGGTTAACAGAAAAAAAAAATCAAAGAATAAGATGAAGAGATACTAAAATGCAAATGCGCCTCTAAAAGGCAGATTCCAATGAAGAAATACAGAAATATTGATTTCAGGAATAAATGAAACTAATTATATCCTATCCCAAAGGTGGAGATTCAGGATTGTGCCTCTTCCATGATGTCAAATTATCCACATAACAATACGTCCTTGAGTCCACTGTCTTAATATTTTATCCATAAGACATCAATCATCCGGGATTTGGCTAGTTCAAAATACAGATTGTCATAACAAAATGAAATTAATGTCTTCTTGAGAAGGTGTTATTATTGCTAAAATAAATGTAATCCTTCCATGATCATATCAAAATTGTGTTCCACTGTTAAAAAAAAAGTAACCCAGGGCTTCCCTGGTGGCGCAGTGGTTGAGAGTCCGCCTGCCGATGCAGGGGACACGGGTTCGTGTCCCGGTCTGGGAAGATCCCGCATGCCGCGGAGCGGCTGGGCCTGTGAGCCATGGCCGCTGAGCCTGCGCGTCCGGAGCCTGTGCTCCGCAACGGGAGAGGCCACAACAGGGAGAGGCCCACGTACAAAAAAAAAAAAAAAAAAAAAAAAAAAAGTAACCCATTTGTGAATGTGGCCCAATTATATTCAATAATAATAACTAATATTAATTGAGCATTTAGGATGTTCTACACCTCATGCTAGGCATTTAACCACATCTTCCCAGGTAATAAGAACTGTAGTCAACACTACTGGGGTAATTAATCAACAATATCACAATGTTCTTCTCAAGCTCAGAATCAAATGAGATATAGTATGCAGGACTAGGGCAGATGGAAAACAAACTCTCATTTTTAATACTGATAAAAATTATTGAATAATGGTACTTTAGATTTGTAGCCAGAAGAAATAGTGAATGCTTCACTTAATTGTAAGCAACCTTCTCTGCCAGGTACTGGATGAGCTGGACAACACAAACAGTCTCCCCAAAGTAACAATGCTTTCCCCATTATGTTTACAACATAGCAGACAGCAGACTAGATCGTGTGTTTCCTGGACAAAAGATAACTCTGAAGAGAAAAGAAGGAACTGAACTGGGCAGACATTTACTTCTTCAAATTTTCTAATGAGATAGACTCTACTCTGTGAGGAAGAATAATTGAAGAGGCAGAGAGTAGCTGCATGTGTTTCTCCTGTGATTTCCTTCCTCCCTCCCCCCATTGAAAGTAAAGGTCATGTTTCCTTTCCTCAGTGGAATTATGAGAAGAGAGAAATAGATGGCTACATTCCCAACAAACACCATACTATTTACACAATTAATAACTGAGAAAACAAGCTTAAAATGTTAAATGACTTTCTTAGTTTCACAAAACAAGTAAAAGGCAGAAAACAGACTTATACCAAGTTTTTCAGCCCCCAAAGCTTTAACTATGAATGCCTGCAAATAATAAATCATTTAGCATCACAAATTTATAGAACACAGAGAAATTTGTGGTTTTTATAATCTGTAACATGCAAATAATATTTAGATGATTAGTAACACTCTACAATTAATACTAAATTCTATTTTTTTTTGGCCACACTGTATGGCATGCGGGATCTTAGTTTCATGACCTGGGATGGAACTCCTGCTCCTGCATTGGGAATGGGGTGTCTTAAACACTGGACTGCTAGGGAAGTCCCTAAATTCTATTCAAGCTTTAATTTTTAACTTATTTTTTTTCCAAAGAGAATAAGGTACTCAGGAAGATCAAGTGGAGACGGTTTTCCAAGCAGGCAGGAAATAACTGATAAGTCACAGGAGCATGAATAATTATGCTATGCTCCAAGAATCACAGATAATTCCATGAGGATGGGTCTAAGGGATGCTTGCATGTAGGATTATGGCAGAAACTTATGACTGGAAAGCTGGCAGAGGATCAAACTAAGATGCAGTTTGCAATATGTGCTAAGAATTTTGGAATTCCTCCTGAAGTTATCAGGAGTCCTTGAGATTTGAAAGAGTATCATATTGTATCCTTCAGAGTTTAGAAATATCACTCTGACAGGTATATAGAGGGAGCATCACATGTGATTGAGGATAAGGAGACCATTTTGGAGACTGTTAAATAGTCCAAGAAAAGAAAGAGGATAAAGTCCTGTTTTAGAGAAGTAGAAATAATTACATAAAGAAATTGATAGATTCATAATCTCAGTGAATATTCAAAGAATATACAATTATACTCAGTGAACAATTCAATGCTGGGGGCAGATGAAGGGGGGGACTTGTTCCTACTAACTGAAATATGATGATGACTACTTATTGAAAAGGGGGAAATAGACAATTTGAGGTGGAAGATGACAATAATTTCTGTTTGATCATATTGTGTTTGATAGTCCACTGAGTCCCTCCAAGTGGAGATGTCTAGTAGAAAACTGAACATAAAGTCCTGAACTCAGAAATCTCTTTTTAAGTAATACATTTGTAAGTCATTTGATTAAAGAGGTAGAATTACAGGCAGATGGGATCAGTCAGAACATATACACAAAATGAGAAGAAAAATGATCGAATAATACCTATTAAGGGATATTAACATTTAAGAGGTAGGAGATGGAAGAAGAGTATATGATTGAGGAATTAGGAACAGGCGATTAAATTTAAGGTCACATATCTTAGTGAAAATGAAGGAAAGAAGTTATGAGAGAAATTGAAAATTTTCCAGTGGATTTGATGATTAAGAAGCCTCATTGTTAACCTTTATTTGTGAAATTTTCAGGGTTAAAACAAATTATTGTGAATGGATGAGTCAATGAGAGGATAGAAAATCCAAAGAATGAGTGTGTTTTGATCTTCCAAGAAGCTGAGCTTTAGAATGAAAGACAATCATAAAGAAGTAGCCTCTAAAATAGGAGGAAGAACTGGTACAGATAAAATATTTTTATGTGTGTGGTTTGGACATTGAGAGATTTTCTGTTGACTCTTATTTTATTTGAAGTTAAAGCCAGGATATCCTGAAACAGTGGATGAAGTTCATGGTATTAGAACCTTGAGGAGGGCAGAAAAATCAAAAAAATCAACTCTTATCAAGAAAAGCAAGAGACACAGAAATGTTATGAGAGAGCATTAAGACAAGGAAATATAAATGTGACTCTCAAAGAGAAAAAAGGAATTAATAAGATTGAAAAGAATTTGAATGATAAAAGAAACCCCTCCCAAAACACTGGGTACATTCCTATATCATAGAAAGCATTTATCACACTTTTTAGAAATTACATTTTATATTACTCTTTTTTTTTTAGACATCTTTATTTGAGTATAATTGCTTTACAATGGTGTGTTAGTTTCTGCTTCACAACAAAATGAATCAGTTATATATATACATATGTTCCCATATCTCTTCCCGCTTGCGTCTCCCTCCCTCCCACCCTCCCTATCCCACCTCTCCAGGCGGTCACAAAGCACCGAGCTGATCTCCCTGTGCTACGCGGTTGCTTCCCATTAGCTATCTACCTTACGTTTGTTAGTGTATATATGTCCATGCCTCTCTCTCGCTTTGTCACATCTCACCCTTCCTCCTCCCCATATCCTCAAGTCCGTTCTCCAGTAGGTCTGTGTCTTTATTCCTGTCATACCCTTAGGTTCTTCATGACATTTTTTCCCTTAAATTCCATATATATGTGTTAGCATACGGTATTTGTCTTTCTCTTTCTGACTTACTTCACTCTGTGTGACAGACTCTAGGTCTATCCACCTCATTACTAATAGCTCAATTTTGTTTCTTTTTATGGCTGAGTAATATTCCATTGTACATATGTGCCACATCTTCTTTATCCATTGATCCGTTGACAGACACTTAGGTTGCTTCCATGTACTGGCTATTGTAAATAGAGCTGCAATGAACATTTTGGTACATGACTCTTTTTGAATTTTGGTTTTCTCAGGGTATATGCCCAGTAGTGGGATTGCTGGGTCATATGGTAGTTCTATTTGTAGTTTTTTAAGGAACCTCCATACTGTTCTCCATAGTGGCTGAACCAATTCACATTCCCACCATCAGTGCAAGAGTGTTCCCTTTTCTCCACACCCTCTCCAGCATTTATAGTTTCTAGATTTTTTGATGATGGCCATTCTGACTGGTGTGAGATGATATCTCATTGTAGTTTTGATTTGCATTTCTCTAATGATTAATGATGTTGAGCATTTTTTCATGTACTTGTTGGCAGTCTCTATATCTTCTTTGGAGAAATGTCTATTTAGGTCTTCTGCCCATTTTTGGATTGGGTTGATTTTTTTTTTTTTTTTTTTTTTATTGAGCTGCATGAGCTGCTTGTAAATTTTTGAAATTAATCCTTTGTCAGTTGCTTCATTTGCAAATATATTCTCCCATTCTGAGGGTTGTGTTTTGGCCTTGTTTATGGTTTCCTTTGCTGTGCAAAAGCTTTGAAGTTTCATTAGGTCCCATTTGTTTATTTTTATTTCCATTTCTCTAGGAGGTGGGCCAAAAAGGATCTTGCTGTGATTTATGTCATAGAGTATTCTGCCTATGTTTTCCCCTAAATGTTTGATAGTTTCTGGCCTTACATTTAGGTCTTTAATCCATTTTGAGCTTAGTTTTCTATATGGTGTTAGGGAGTGATCTAATCTCATATTTTTACATGCACCTGTCCAGTTTTCCCAGCACCTCTTTTGAAGAGGCTGTCCTTTCTCCACTGTACATTCCTGCCTCCTTTATCAAACATAAGGTGACCATATGTGCATGGGTTTATCTCTGGGCTTTTTATCCTGTTCCATTGATCTATCTTTCTGTTTTTGTGCCAGTACCATACTGTCGTGATTACTGTAGCTTTGTATTATAGTCTGAAGTCTGGGAGCCTGATTCCTCCAGCTCCTTTTTTCATTCTCAAGATTGCTTTGGCTATTCAGGGTCTTTTGTGTTTCCATACAACTTGTGAAATTTTTTTGTTCTAGTTCTGTGAAAAATGCCAGTGGTAGTTTGATAGGGATTGCATTGAATCTGTAGATTGCTTTGGGTAGTAGAGTCATTTTCACAATGTTGATTCTTCCCATGCAAGAACATGGTATATCTCTCCATCTATTTGTATCATTTTTAATTTCTTTCATCAGTGTCTTATAATTTTCTGCATACAGGTCTTTTGTCTCCTTAGGTAGGTTTATTCCTAGATATTTTATTCTTTGTGTTGCAATGGGAAATGTGAGTGTTTTCCTGATTACATTTTCAGATTTTTCATCATTAGTGTATAGGAATGCCAGAGATTTCTGTGCATTAATTTTGTATCCTGCTACTTTACCAAATTCATTGATTAGCTCTAGTAGTTTTCTGGTAGCATCTTTAGGATTCTCTATGTATAGTATCATGTCATCTGCAAACAGTGACAGCTTTACTTCTTCTTTTCTGATTTGGATTCCTTTTATTTCCTCTTCTTCACCGATTGCTGTGGCTAAAACTTCCAAAACTCTGTTGAATAAGCGTGGTGAGGGTGGGTAAACTTGTCTTTTTCCTTATCTTACTGGAAATGCTTTCAGTTTTTCACCATTGAGGATGATGTTGGCTGTGGGTTTGTCATATATGGCCTTTATTATGTTGAGGAAAGTTCCCACTATGCCTAATTTTTGCAGGGTTTTAATCATAAATGGGTGTTGAATTTTGTTGAAAGCTTTTTCTGCACCTATTGAGATGATCATATGGTTTTTCTCCTTCAATTTGTTAAGATGGTGTCTCACATTGATTGATTTGCATATATTGAAGAATCCTTGCATTCCTGGAATAAACTCCACCTGATCATGGTGTATGATCCTTTTAATGTGCTGTTGGATTCTGTTTGCTAGTATTTTGTTGAGGATTTTTGCATCTATGTTCATCAATGATATTGGCCTGTAGTTTTCTTTCTTTGTGACATCCTTGTCTGGTTTTGGTATCAGGGTGATGGTTGCCTCATAGAATGAGTTTGGGAGTGTTCCTCCTTCTGTTATATTTTGGAAGAGTTTGAGAAGGATGGGTGTTAGCTCTTCTCTAAATGTTCGCCTGTTAAGCCATCTGGTCCTGGACTTTTGTTTGTTGGAAGATTTTAAATCACAGTTTCAATTTCAGTGTTTGTGATTTGTCTGTTCATATTTTCTATTTCTTCCTGATTCCGTCTTGGCAGGTTGTGCCTTTCTAAGCATTTGTCCATTTCTCCCATGTTGTCCATTTTATTGGCATAGTGTAGCTTGTAGTAATCTCTCATGATCCTTTGCTTTTCTCCACTGTCAGTTGTTACTTCTCCTTTTTCACTTCTAATTCTATTGATTTGAGTCTTCTCCCTTTTTTCTTGATGAGTCTGGCGAATGGTTTACCAATTTTCTTCATCTTCTCAAAGAACCAGCTTTTAGTTTTATTGATCTTTGCTATCGTTTGCTTCATTTCTTTCTCATTTATTTCTGATCTGATTTTTATGATTTCTTTCCTTCTGCTAACTTTGGGGTTTTTTTTTTGGTCTTCTTTCTCTAATTGCTTTAGGTGCAAGGTTAGGTTGTTTATTCGAGATGTTTCCTGTTTCTTAAGGTAGGATTGTATTGCTATAAACTTCCCTCTTAGAAGTGCTTTTGCTGCATCCCATAGGTTTTGGGTTGTCGCGTCTCCATTGTCATTTGTTTCTAGGTATTTTTTGATTTCCTCTTTGATTTCTTCAGGGATCAATTCGTTATTAATTTGTGTATTGTTTAGCCTCCATGTGTTTGTATTTTTTACAGATCTTTTCCTGTAATTAATATCTAGTCTCATAGCGTTGTGGTCTGAAAAGATACTTGATACAATTTCAATTTTCTTTAATTTACCAAGGCTTGATTTGTGATCCAAGATATGATCTATCCTGGAGAATGTTCCATGAGCACTAGAGAAAAATGTGTATTCTGTTGTTTTTGGATGGAATGTCCTATAAATATCAGTTAAGTCTATCTTGTTTAATGTATCATTTAAAGCTTGGGTTTCCTTATTTATTTTCATTTTGGATGATCTGTCCATGGGTGAAAGTGGGGTGTTAAAATCCCCTACTATGAATGTGTTACTGTCGATTTCCCCTTTTATGGCTGTTAGTATTTGCCTTATGTATTGAGGTGCTCCTATGTTGGGTGCATAATTATTTACTATTGTTATATTATCTTCTTGGATCGATGCCTTGATCATTATGTAGTGTCCTTCTTTGTCTCTTCTAATAGTCTTTATTTTAAAGTCTATTTTGTCTGATATGAGAATTGCTACTCCAGCTTTCTTTTGGTTTCCATTTGCATGAAATATCTTTTTCCATCCCCTTACTTTCAGTCTGTATGTGTCTCTAAGTCTGAAGTGGGTCTCTTGTAGACAGCAAATATATGGGTCTTGTTTTTGTATCCATTCAGCCAATCTGTGTCTTTTGGTGGGAGCATTTAGTGCATTTACATTTAAGGTAATAATCGATATGTATGTTCCTATTCCCATTTTCTATATTGTTTTGGGTTCGTTATTGTAGGTCTTTTCCTTCTCTTGTGTTTCTTGTCTAGAGAAGTTCCTTTAGCAATTTTTGTAGAGCTGGTTTGCTGGTGCTGAACTCTCTCATCTTTTGCTTGTCTGTAAATGTTTTAATTTCTCCATCAAATCTGAATGAGATCCTTACTGAGTAGAGTAATCTTGGTTGAAGGTTTTTCTCCTTCATCATTTTCAGTATGTCCTGCCACTCCCTTCTGGCTTGCAGAGTTTCTGCTGAAAGATCATCTGTTAACCTTATGGGGATTCATTTGTGTGTTATTTGTTGTTTTTCCCTTGCTGCTTTTAATATGTTTTCTTTGTATTTAATTTTTGACAGTTTGATTAATATGTGTCTTGGCATATTTCTTCTTGGATTTATCCTGTATGGGACACTCTGGGCTTCCTGGACTTGATTAACTATTTCCTTTCCCATATTAGGGAAGTTTTCAACTATAATCTCTTCAAATATTTTCTCAGTCCCTTTTTTTCCTCTTCTTCTTCTGGAATGCTTATAATTCAAATGTTGCTGCATTTAATGTTGTCCCAGAGGTCTCTGAGACTGTCCTCAGTTCTTTTCATTCTTTTTTCTTTATTCTGCTCTGCAGTAGTTATTTCCACTCTTTTATCTTCCAGGTCACTTATCCATTCTTCTGCCTCAGTTATTCTGCTATTGATCCCATCTAGAGTATTTTCCATTTCATCTATTGTGTTGTTGATCATTGTTTGTTTCATCTTTATTTCTTCTAGGTCTTTGTTAAATGCTTCTTGCATTTAGTCTATTCTATCCAAGATTCTGGATCATCTTTACTATCATTATTCTGAATTCTTTTTCAGTTAGACTGCCTATTTCTTCTTCATTTGTTATGTCTGGTGGGTTTTTATCTTGCTTCTTATTCTGCTGTGTGTTTTTCTGTCTTCTCATTTTGCTTATCTTACTGTGTTTGGGGTCTTCTTTTTGCAGGCTGCACGTTCGTAGTTCCCATTGCTTTTGGTGTCTGTCGCCAGTGGCTAAGATTGGTTCAGTGGGTTGTGTAGGCTTCCTGGTGGAGGGGACTAGTGCCTGTGTTCTGGTGGATGAGGCTGGATCTTGTGTTTCTGGTGGGCAGGTCCACGTCTGGTTGTGTGTTTTGGGGTGTCTGTTGACTTATTATGATATTGGGCAGCCTCTCTGCTAATGGGTGGAATTGTGTTCCTGTCTTGCTAGTTGTTTGGCATAGGATGTTCAGCACTGTAGCTTGCTGGTCCTTGAGTGAAGCTGGGTGCTGGTGTTGAGATGGAAATCTCTGGGAGATTTTCGCCATTTGATATTATGTGCAGCTGGGAGGCCTCTTGTGGATCAGTGTCCTGAAGTTGGGTCTCCCACCTCAGAGGCACAGCACTAACTCCTGGCTGCAGCACCAAGAGCCTTTCATTCACACAGCTCAGAAGAAAAGGGAGAAAAAGTAGAAAGAAAAAGTTAGTAGAAGTAGAAAGAAAGAAAGGAAGAAATAAAGGAAGAAAGAAAGAAAGAAGGGACAGAGGGAGGGATGGAGGAGGGATGGAAGGAGGATAGGAAGGAAAAAAAGAAAGAAAGAAGATAAAGTAAAATAAAGTAAGATAAAATATAATAAAGTTATCAAAATAAAAACATAATTATTAAGAGGAAAAAAAAACCATAAAAACGGATGGAGAGTACCCTGGGACAAATGGTGGAAGCAAAGCTTTACAGACAAAATCTCACACAGAAGCATACACATACACACTCACAAAAACAAGAAAAGGGGAAAAAATCATAAATCTTGCTCTCAAAGTCCACCTCCTCAATTTGGGATGATTCGTTGCCTAAAGGAGAGAAGAAACAAAAGAAAGAATGGAGATAAAGTAAAATAAAATAAAGTTATTAAAATAACAATTAATTATTAAGAAGTAAAAAAAAAAAAACGGACAGATAGAACCCTCGGACAAATGGTGGAAGCAAAGCTATACAGACAAAATCTCACCCAGAAGCATACACATACACACTCACAAAAAAAGGAAAAGGGGAAAAATTAATGAATCTTGCTCTCAAAGTCCACCTCCTTAATTTGGGATGATTCGTTGTCTATTCATGTATTCCACAGATGCAGGGTACATCAAGTTGATTGTGGAGCTTTAATCCGGTGCTTCTGAGGCTGCTGGGAGTGATTTCCCTTTCTCTTCTTTGTTCTCACAGCTCCCAGAGGCTCAGCTTTGGATTTAGCCCTGCCTGTGCATGTAGGTCACCTGAGGGCATCTGTTCTTTGCTCAGACAGGACGGGGTTAAAGGAGCCGCTGATTCGGGGGCTCTGGCTCACTCAGGCCAGGGGTAGGGAGGATCACGGAGTGCAGGGCGAGCCTGCAGCGACAGAGGCCAGCATGACATTGCACCAGTCTGAGGCGCACCGTGTGTTCTCCTAGGGAAGTTGTCTGTGGATCCTGGGACCCTGGCAGTGGCGGGCTGCACAGGTTTCCCAGAAGGGGGATGTGGATAGTGACCTGTGCTTGCACACAGGCTTCTTGGCGGTGGCAGCAGCATCCTTATCATCTCATGTCAGTCTCGTTTCCGGGCTTTTAGCCATGGCTCACGCCCATCTCTTGAGCTCCTTTAAGCAGTGCTCTTAATCCCCTCTCCTTGCGCACCAGGAAACAAAGAGGGAAGAAAAAGTCTCTAACCTCTTTGGTAGGTCCAGACTTTTCCCTGGACTCCCTTCCGGCCAGCCATGGTGCACTAACCCCCTGCAGGCTGTGTTCACGCCACCAACCCCAGTCCTCTCCTGCACTCTGACCGAAGCCCGAGCCTCAGCTCCCAGCCCCGCCTGCTCCGGCTGGGGAGCAGACAAGCCTCTCGGGCTGGTGAGTGCCGGTTGGCACCGATCCTCTGTGCTGGAATCTCTCCGCTTTGCCCTCCACACCCCTGTTGCTGTGCTCTCCTTTGCAGCTCCGAAGCCCCCCCCCTCTGCCACCCTCAGTCTCCGCCCACGAAGGGGCTTCCTAGTGTGTGGAAACCTTTCCTCCTTCACAGCTCTCTCCCACTGGTGCAGGTTCCATCCCTATCCTTTTGTCTCTGTTTATTCTTTTTTCTTTTGCCCTACCCAGGTACTTGGGGGGGGGGGGATTCTTGCCTTTTGAGAGGTCTGAGGTCTTCTGCCAGCGTTCAGTAGGTGTTCTGTAGGAGTTGTTCCACGTGTAGATGTATTTCTGGTGTATCTGTGGGATGGAAGGTGATCTCTGCGTCTTACTCTTCCACCATCTTCCCGGAAGTCTCTATATTACTCTTTTACAGACCATAAACTAACTTGAGAACAAGGGTTAAGTACTTTATTTTTGCGTCCTTTAAGCACAGAGATTTTCCACTTAATAGATGCTATGGCAAAGACTTTTGGTTGCTTAAACAATGGCTTTGTTCTTTAATTTATAGAATCTCAAATCTGTTCAGTAAGCAATATACCCAAGGCTAGGAGATAAATCATGAATTTTCTATACCCATCATGGTAATCCCATAGATTTTTCATGGTGATTTCCATGAGCAGGGTTCAGAAAACTTTTTCTCTAAAGGGTCAGAGAGTAAATAATTTTTGGCTTTGAAGACCATACAGTCTCTATCACAACTACTCAACTCTGCTATTGTAGTTGGAAAACAGCCATAGATTACACATAAATGAATAAGTATGTCTGTATTCCAATGATACTTTATCAGAAAAAAAACAGGTGGGAACAGATTTGACCTATGCACTAAAATTTACTGACTGGTGGTATAGAGTTTGTATATGACACACTTTTGACCAATGACATATAAGCTGAAATCTGTTTGAGGGTCTTCTAGAAAGATATTTTTCTTGATTAAAAAAAAGAGAGAGAGAGAGCTCACCATAGAAAGCCTTTTTTCTCCTTCATGCTTTGGACAAGGAGCAAGGGCAGACCTTCTGTGAACATGAGGTAATAAGTCTGAGGATAAAAGCCAATGTATTGATAACAAAACAATGGGAGAGAAGAATGAAAATATCTTAAATACTTGATATATCATTGTGTCATTGAATTAACTTTGGAACTGCCGACAACTCTTTTTATTTTAGATACAATCATTGACTGTCTTCATTGAATAAATGACTGGTTCTCAGGTGTTTAGTGACATATAGTCAAAGCACCCTAACAAATCAGAAGCTCAATATGTGTTTCAGGAACATTAAAACATTAAGATGGTAAAATGCAAAGAGAGGTTAAATATGGGATGTTTTAGTTATAGAAAACAATAAGACAAAATCTAGAATTTTCAGGCAATAAAATAGTATAAGTAATAGTATAGTATAATAGTATAAGTATCAAATAGTATAAGTAATAAATGATGCATACGGATATTGAAATATATAAGCAAACATTTAAAAAGATCATGAGTAATGTTAATTTCTATAACTTGTTAAAATATAAAGCAGAGAGCATCACTGCACACAGATTAAAACAAATATAAGACAAAGTGTTTTAAGTTAAACTATAAGAGAATTCTCCTGGTGGAAACTGGAAAGTTTTTTGATTGTGTAATGATGGAAGTATGCCTCATTTTTCATCTCTCTCACCTCCAAAGAAAAAAAGACTTAAAATCCATTAATTGATACTTGCATCTGTGTAAACCTCTTTTGCTCTGAATTGAAGTCTCTCGGCTATCTTTTAAAAGTGATTTTTAGGTTTGGCATATAATTTGCATTTTTGAAGTGTACTTTGTGGAAAGGGGGAAAGTGAATGTCTACATGCTGCAGAGGAGAAAAAAAAGTCACACACCCACTGCTGTAACTCAAACAATGGGACATAATTTGAGTTAAAATCTGAGATTTGGCTGAAACTAGGTAATTATTTAATTATATCTTTTAACCCCCAAAGGTAGAAATTAACTGCTCTTTTTTTGCTGGGTCTTATTTTATACTTTCTGAATTCAGCCCCATCTTAGAGCACAACTAAAAGATACAATAGATTACTCTTTCATAAAATTCTTGAGGATAAAATATCTAAGTATATTAGTTAGAAGAAGAACAAGAGAAGGAAGAGAATAACTAGCTATTTCAGCCATCTTTCTTTGTGCTGCCCTCTACCAGCTTTCATGCAGAGCAGATTTTCTTCAAAACTCTTCTCTTTGCTCTGTGACACTTTCCTTAATCACCTATTCCAAGCTCTCTCCTACTCCAATATCACTTTGTACAAATCTTTAGTTTTTTCACAATGACATAGAATCTTGTTTTGTTCTTGTTGCTTATTCTTTCCCCATATATGATGAGATTTTGCAGGCAGTAATTGTGCTTTTGTCATGACTATATGAATAGCATGTAGTACAGTGTCTTTCATATAGCAGGTGCTGGGTAACTGTGTAAAATGAATTGAACATCTGAATGAATGCCAGAAGCCATCAGGCTCAGAAGCATTCCCTATTGCAAAGGAGCTCCCTTTCATTCCTATGGGATCTTCTATCTCCTCTTACATTTGGATATTGTGGATTGCTGTAACATTTTGGGAAACACAAGTTCCCAAAATAAAAGGAGTCACAAAACACAATCTAAACTCTAGATTCCCTTCTTTCTCTCTAGGAAGTCAAAGTACCATTGGGAGGCTTCCATCCACTTCTCGTGCCTTCATTCATTGCCGACTATGACCCCAAAGATCCATAGAATATATTTGCACTTTGTTGATAAGAAGTTCTAAGTGTAAGGAAGTACATTGGACTGAGAATCAGGAAGCATCTGGATTGTGCTGTAGCTTTCGTATATATCGTTTCATGAGATCTTCACAACAACCTTCTACACACATGTGGAAATGTAATCCCACATATTCACCTTTCTCTTATTTTCTCATTTGTGAAATGTTATGCTGTGACTTGTCAGGTTGTTTGCTTTCAGTATGCTATCTAAAATTCTTCTCACTTCAGAATTAGTAAGTTGATCCTGGTGAGGTCACAGTACATGAATTGTAAGGCATATATATGGCAGATGATTTGAATTGGTCCTGTTTGTTTACAAAGCCAATGCTTATGTTACTGACTCAGAGTTCTAGTCTGCATTCTGCTGTCAATCACTCAATTATCTAAGTCTGAACATGTGAAAGAACTTCTCTTCCTGTTCTTCTATAAAAAGAAGGAAGATGATTAGATGATTTTGAAGGCACTGCTTCTCAAATTTTACAGGAATAGAGATCACCTTGGTATCTTGTTAAAATGTAATTCTTATTCATTAGGTTTGGGGTAGGACCTGAGTTTCTGTGTTTCTTGAAGGTTCCTAGGTGATATCAAAACACCTGGTCTATAGACCATACTTCCAGTATAAAGGTGGCTTTTTCTAAGAATTCTTCATTCTACGGACAAAACTATTTTCTACCAGTGATCCTCCAAGTCATATTAGATATACTCTTATCCTAAAAAAACAAAAACAAAAACAAATAGCAAAAAGAAAAAAAAAAAAGACTGAAGAAGAGAGAAGTCAATCAGAAACATCCCAGTGTGATTGTTGTATTGATGAACAGTTTCGCATCTGTAAGAGCAACTGCTATCCAGGCAATGTACTTTCATGTTTCACAGCTCCCTGAATAAAATTCCAAAGACCATCTGTCTGAGCCACCACTGGGGATGGCTTTCCATCTGTACTTAGTATTTCCCTGCTTTGCAATAATCACCTGGCTACCAAGAAGCTCCACAATCTTTAAAGAATGAAACACAAAACTTCTCTTCCAAGGATTGATGGTAACAGGCAATTGAGCTAATGCTACACAACACAACATGGTATGAATATAGCTTTCTAATTCAGATCTGGATTCATTTGGTTTTGGAGTAATTGCTGACACCTTTGGCACATAATGACAGTCACTTTTGAACATTTGCTGGAAAAAGTAAGTTTCATACACTTTTCACCATTAAAACAATCATATCAGCAATACTTCAAATAGCATTGCAAGGGAGAAAGGGAAAAGTGGTGTATAAAAGGGAGTTGAAAAGGAAGAAAATGTTGATATCACAAACTGCTGTGCCAAGTTCTCTGTTATAACCAAATCAGAGTGGTCATTGAGGTCAAGTTTGTAATTAAACACAAACCACTTTAAAAACTATGATTTGAAGTTAAATTAGCTTATGTTATTAAGATGTTCGCTTTAATTTAATATTTTAAATTTTGCATTAGATGTTAATATATCAATGTTTCATGGAAATAACATCATATAAGAAAATGTTGTTGCTGAAGCTAAAAGACGTCTTATCAGATTTTTTTCTTTCCTACATATATTCTTGGTATACATTTGATAAATCATGGAATTGCTTTTTCCTTCATTATTACCAGTGACCTCACTGGTCTTGAAAGTCATCATGTTTGTAAGTGTGGTATTTTTCAAAAGATCAGCAATTTTAAAATGCTGCTATCCAAATTCATCTTTCTACTTTGATCATGTTTTTCTTACACAAGAGAAAATACTAATGGATGTGTTTTTGTTTCTTTCTCATATGAAAGACCAAGTAAATTATTATAGTTTGCATGGAAATTGTGGGCTAAAGGAACTTTTCTTAGTTGCTGGTTTTTCAGTGTTGGGACATAAGAGAGAAGGAAAGGACTCAATGGACATTCTTTTCTCTCCTACATCTTTAGTCATCCAAGGTAGTACCTACCTCAGATGGAAGTCAGAGTCAGTATGTTATGTGTGAAGTGGAAGGCTGGTAGTTGAGTAATAATGTGTGCCAATTGCTAACATATCATTGACATGCACTAAAAAAAGTTCCAACAGAATTGAAAACCCACTAATATTAAAATTTCGATGAGCTCTTTTTTACTATTCTTTCATGAATTGCCTACCTGGCTTTGACTTGTTTGTTTAGAGAGCTTTCTTTTCCTCTGCTGTAAGAAAGTATTATAGCCAAGAGACAGTTGTGTGGGATACACAACTTTTCTTTTCAAATGTACTATATGAAAGACATATCTCCCTTGACTGAGCCTTCAAGTGGATCTTTTGAAATGTAATAAGGAGATAAAGACCTCCTTGAGTACTGTATTCTTCCCCAGTTTTATTGAGATAACCATCACTTGTCTTAGGGAACAACAAAGGATATAATTGATACAGAGAATCATTTGATAAAATGTCTCAAGTTAGAAGACAAATGTGCCAGAAGCTGAGAATTTCAGGAAGTTTTAAGAAATAGCTTTATGCTTTTCCAACTTGGATGAATAAAACAATAAATGGATAGGTTTTAAAAAAAAAAACTAAAAACAATGAGTAACAAAATTTTCTTTTTCTCTTGGATTTATAAATCTTAAATTTAACAAAATGCAGACTCACAGCAATACCTTTCAATATTTCACTTAAGAGAATTGTAATATAAGTACAAAGATAGTTGAAGAACTCACATTCAAAGCTCTATTCTAAAGTGTTTTGGCATCATGCCTAATATTTTACTATTCTTGTATATGTTGAAAAATGTTAACCATATGAGTATACATACTAGATTTTACTACAATAGTTAATCACAGTGTATAAAATATTAAACACATACCAGTTAAATGAAATCTGTACCAAAATTTCAAGAAAATCCTGAAGCATGGTACTAGAATTTAAGAGATCCATGGAAAACAGCCACCTATAAAAGGCTTAGCTGTAGTTTTTACATTATTCCAAAGGTTTCTGTCCCTTGCTCCAACAAATGGGAGCAACAAAGAATTTGTGTTGTATAGATTGGGCATAAAGACATATAGATCAGGGCTCATGACTTCAGGAACATCAGGTTCTGCTTCCACCTTCCATTTTGCTAACCGTATCAATTAACCATTTGTTAAGGCTTCACTTTCCTATTACAAGAGAAAGATCCTTTGAAACCACACTGAGAGAAAGAAATGTTTGACATGCTACTATCACTGGAAGAGGAATGTACTGAATTAAATTCATTCTAAAATGTGAATTATTGGAATAAATCTACCTAAGGAGGCAAAAAACCTGTACTCCAAAAATTATGAGATGCTGGTGAAAGCTATACCTTGTTCTTGAATTGGAAGAAGCAATATTGTGAAAATAACTATACTACCCAAGGCAATCTATAGATTCAATGAAATCCCTATCAAATCATCAATGATGTTTTTCACAGAACTAGAACAAAATTTTTTTTAATTTGTATGGAAACACACACAAAAAAAACAAATATCAAGACAGTTTTGAGAAAGAAAATCAGAGTGGGAGGAATCAGGCTTCCTGACTTCAGACTATACTACAGAGCTACAGTAATCAAAGCAGTATGATACTGGCACAAATATAGACAGATAAATCAATGGAATAGGATAGAAAATCCAGAAATAAACCCACACACCTATGGTCAATTAATCCATGACAAAAGATGCAAGAATATATAATGGATAAAAGACAGTCTCTTCAATAAGTGGTGCTGGGAAAACTGGATACTACATGTAAAAGAATGAAACTAGAAAATTCTCTAACCTACTATACAGAAATAAACTCAAACTGAATCAAAGACATAAATGTAAGTCTGGCTATTATAAACATCTTACAGGAAAACATAGGCAGAACACCCTTTGACATAAATCACAGCAATACCTTTTTGCATTCATCTCCTAGAGTAATGGAAATAAAAATAAACAAATGCGCTTGAATTAAACTTAAAAGCTTTTGCACAGCAAAGGAAGCCATAAACAAAATGAAAAGACAACCTACAGAATGGAAGAAAACATTTGCAAATGATGCAACCAATAAGGGAATAATCTCCAAAATATACAAACAGCCCATACAACTCAATATCAAAAAAATGACTCAACCCAATCAAAAAATAAGCAGAAGATCTAAATAGACATTTCTCCAAAGAAGACATATATATGGCCAAGAGGCACATGAAAAGAGGCTCAACATCATTAATTATTACAGAAATGCAAATCAAACTACAGTGCAGTATCACCTCACTCTAGTCAGAATGGCCATCATCAAAAAGTCTACAAACAATAAATGCTGGAGAGGGTGTGGAGAAAAGGGAACCCTTCTATACTGTAGGTGGGAATGTGAATTGGTGCAGCCACTATGGAAAAAAGTCTGGAGCTTCCTTAAAGAACTAAAAAGAGTTCCCTTGTGATCCAGCAATCCCACTTCTGGGCATATATCCAGAGAAAACTATATTTTGAAAAAATATATGCAACCCAATATTCATTACAACACTATTTACAATTGGCAAGACATAGAAGCAACCTAAATGCCCATGTATGAATATATAAAGAAGAAAGTATATATATGTATATATGCCACATAATATATAATATCACTGGTAATATATAATATTACTCAGCCATAAAAAAGAATGAAATAATGCCATTTGCAACAACATGGATAGACCTAGAGATTATCATACTAAGTGAGGTAAGTCAGACAAAGATAAATATCATATGATACATATTGGAATCTAAAAAAAAATAATACAAATCAACTTATTTACAAAACAGAAACAGACTCATGGACAGAAAACAAACTTGTGGTTCCTAAAAGGGGGAGAGGGATGAGGAATAAGTTAATAAACTGGGATTGACATATACACACTATTATATATAAAATAGAGAACCAACAAGGACCTACTGTATAGCACAGGGAACTATACTCGATATTCTATAATAACCTATATGGGAAAAGAATCTGAAAAATAATGGATATATGTATATGTATAACTGAATCACTTTGCTGTACACCTAAAACTAACATAACATTGTAAATCAACAATATTTCAATAAAATAAAAATATAACATGTGAATTATCGATATAGAGCCTTTGTAAATAACCAGGTTTGACTAAGTTAAAAAAAGGTGAGATGACATTATATAACAAACATGTTGAAGCTTAATACATTTCTAATTGGATTATTTATTTTAGGAACTGGTAAGCAGGAAACACTAAAGAGAAATTTAGTTAATTCAAAGGAGTAATTCATAAATGAGTCTCGAACTCCATGAATATTTTTCAATATTATTTTGTGTGGTGCATTTGAATTCTTCAAAGGTTCTTTAGGAGCAACCACAGGTCTGCTTGGGCTATATTCTGTGTCTGGCCTTTAGTTCAGTGAAAGCAGTTTTGCTTCCAGCTATTCAAAACATTGGGTTTCAAAATTATATTTAATTAAAAAAATATTTGGGGCCATTCTAGTCTAGATGATGTTGTGTTCACATTTTTAAAGGACATCTTTTATGTAAGACAAAAAAAAGCACACAACAATTAATAGCTTTTCTGTTTAATCTCTATGTATGGATTTAACATATTTAGGTTGAACTGTGCCTAACAAACCCATTTTTTTATTCTACCAGTGCATTCCATTGGATGGTATTTCCCAGCCTCCATTGCAATTACAAGTGGTCATGTGGCTGAGTTCTGCCAAATGTACTCCACTTCCAGGTCCAGTCCATAAAGTCCTTTCACTCCTGATTCACTCTCTTTCTTCACCTGTCACCTCAATATCACTGCCCAGAGTGACCTAGGAAACTAATGATTAAAACAGACACATCCTTCATTGACTTAGGTCACCATATAACTCCATGAGACAGACAGAGCCTTATTCCTGTTCACTTTCTGTGAACTATAAGTAAACCTTATATTGTGCTATCAATGATATTTTAGAGTTTATCTGTTACAGCAACAAGCATCACCTTAAATAATACATATGACTTGGAACAATATTTCTGCAAAAACTCTACAGCAAACATTTACCTGATTGTAAAACTTTGCAATAATTTTGATTAAAGTCAGGAAGAAGACAAGAATGCTTGCTACCCCTGATATTTAATACTGTATTGAAAATCCTAACCAATGAAATAAAAGAAGTAAAAAATAAAAATTATAAAGATTGAAAGAGAAAAACTGCTATTGTGTGCATATAACATTATTCTCAATATAAAAATTGTAAAAATTAACAGAGCTAATGATAGAGCTTAGTACATTTTCTGGATAAAAGATCCACAATATAAAAATTGGTAGGTCTAAATTCCAACACTGTGAAAGAATACATTTCTGTTACTTTTAAGTCACCCATTTGTGGAATTTTGTTAAGAAAACTCTAGGAAAAGAATACACGTACCTTGTCATCTTACCAACTTCCTGAGAACCTAGGAAAGTTTCTCTGTTACCTTACAAAAAGATTTTGGTTAACATAAAATTACATTGAGAGAATTCTTCTGCCATGCTAATCGTTTAGACCCTCAATGTTATGAGACAGTCAGAAACCACAAATACTTCAACGGAAGAGATGCAAACTCATGTCTTTGATTAAATTCTGCTATTTTGAAAAGAAAAAGTGAAGGCAAGGTGTGAAAGTAGAGGAAGGAAGGAGGAATTGAAGTGAATCTTTCATTTTCTTCAACTACTAAATATGTCTACTTGAGACATATTTTATTGCAAGACTTGGAAAACCTTAGTACTGTTTTACTCTGGTTTTCATTGCTTTATCGCACAACAGCAAAGGAGCTACATAAATGGAAATTGTCAATCCACTAAAAAAAAAACAGCAGTTATGGTCTTCATAATAACCTTCACTGTCCCAAAAAGTGAGGAATTAGTGGAAGGAGTAACAAGAATCTGTGTGTCTCAAGGAATTTTGGTTTTCCAACAATGACAGATAGGTGGAAGGAGAATTATTCACTGAATTGGGCTCCAAGACTTCAAGGAACAAGATGAGTTAATATGAGTTTTATGAAGATTCACACTGATTCTCAAAGCCTAGCATGTGCATGATAGGTTCAAAATATTCCTTGGGTGATTTCTAAATGCAACAGTGATGTTAATTTAAGTTATTCTCTAAAGTTTGATCAGTATGAGCTGCATTAATACAGCAAACACATCAGTGTGAAAAGATTGTTACTTTTATCATTGAAGACCATGGTTCTCAAGCTGGTTTCCTATAAAAATTGCATTGAGCACCTGTTAAAAACTCATATTACTGGGCTCTGCTCAAGATTTAAATTGTCAGAACCTGCAACTGGGACATATCTGTGTTTTAAATAAAATCCCCATGTGTATCTTGTGCAACCAGCATTGCATGGTTTTCCACATGGTAGTCATGTATCTAAAGAGTAACCCGAGTAAGGCTGGAAAAAGACTCTACAGATACTCACCCTTTATTATGTACATAGTCAATGCTATGTGTTTTGCTAGGTTATTGCGTTAATCTTCATAGAAATTCTATGAAAGAGGAAGTAGTATTAATCTCCTTATAGAACCGCTGGAAATGAGACACAGATTACATAAATAAATTGCAGCAGTAAAGTGCAAGACAAGAGTTGGAGCTGGCATACAAATCCAAGTTCGTCAAACTGCAAGCTCATAATCTTTTTAAAAAGGCCTCCAATTTCATGGCCAAAATAGTTCTTATGAATGAAATGGATCAAGGAAAAAAAAAAACAGTTCACTTCTATTCAAGAGGATCTGTGGAAGATTGTAGAGAGCACCGTTTCCCCTCCCACCAGGGATTATTAACATATAATAATGCCTAATTTTAATAATAACAGCAGTATTACATAAGGTTGTATGCTTTTCAGAGAGCTTTCACATAAAACATCTTATTAGATCCTATCAACGATCTTCTGTGGTAAGTAGGACAGAGATTATTAACCACATTTATAGATGAGGACAGGGTGGTTCAGGAAAGAAGAAAAGGAGACATTTCAAGATTGCACTGACAATGAAAAGTTATTAATTCTTTATGCTTCCACTCTCCCATAATATATCTTTTTTGAGGAAGTAATACATTTCTTCACTATTTACTCCAACCTCGTCAAGTGTAAAATCTGATTTTTAGAAGCCAAAATGATAGTGGAAATGACTGAAAATGGCAGTGTAATAAGAAAGTAAACGTGGGTTTCAGATTGAGATTTATGTCTACAATTTACTAAATTTATGAAAAGGAAAACTAAACTCTAAGGCTCAGCTTTACTCCCCTGTAAAATGTACATGAAACTAATATTCCATATATTAGAGAACTTGGAAGAATATAAATTACCTATCCCAGTGCCTTGAAATCACACACAATAAGTGCTGGCACTATCACCACTATTGCAAAGACATCCACAGATATGCAGATAGCACAGATAGCAGAAGTAAGATATTAGGAATGCAGGGGGTGCTATTACACAGAACCTTTGGCAGAGAGTGAGGCATCTGTAGTTACCTTTTCTTTTGGGAGTTAGAGGTAGTCTCCATCCCAAGAATAAAATGGAGGCCCTTTGTGGGGAACACTGATAATTTTTATAATAGCTTGAAAAGAAATCCTTTGAATACCTTCCATTTGGGGAGAGTTGAGTAATTGTTTTCTGGGTCTGGCAATGCCTTTTGTGTAGCTTTTCACTTTTGAGCTGAAGGGACCAGGGAAATGCTTGTGTGAGCTGGCTGCTTAGGGATACTCCCAGCTTATCATCTTAAGAAAAAATTGATAAATGAGACCTTCAGCTTTCCTTCAAAAGTGTCATAGTTTGATTTACCACATTGGATAGAAGACAGGACTTCAGTGCAGCAGCTCCAACTGGGAAAACAAATTATGCATTTGTCTCAAACAACTTGATCTCCTTAGGACTAGGGCCTAGCAGGCAGAGGATAGAAAGAAAACAAAACAAAACCAACCAACCAAACAATCAAACAAAAAGTAACCATGGTTCAGCACTTACTATGGGTCAGAGATATGCTTTGGGTAGTTTACTTTTAAAACCCATAATAAGCCTTTAAGAGAGGTGTTTTGGTTCTGCTTTACAGAAGACTAAACTGACATTAAAAGAGTTTAAGTGACTCTCTCAGGGATTTCCAAAACATAATTATTGAGCTGGTATTAAAATTCATGTCTGCTTATCTGAAGAAACTATTTTCACTCTGCCATGCTGCCTACTATTTTGTACATTATGTAACTGTGGTTTTAAATTTTCATTCAGTTTAAAAATGAAATACAGTATACAGAGATAGAAAGATTTCTATATTTTCTTTAACATCTTTATTGGAGTATAATTGCTTTCCATTGCTGTGTTAATTTCTGCTGTATAACAAAGTGAATCAGCTATACGTATACATATATCCCCATATCCCCTCCCTCTTGTGTCTCTATCCCACCCCTCTAGGTGGTCACAAAGCACCAAGCTTGTCTCCCTGTGCTATGCGGCTGCTTCCTACTAGCTATTTTACATTTGGTAGTGTATACATGTCCATGCCACTTTCTCACTTAGTCCCAGCTTACCCTTCCCCCTCTCTGTGTCCTTAAGTCCATTCTCAACGACTGTGTCTTTATTCCTGTCCTGCCCCTAGGTTCTTCAGAACCATTTTTTTTCTTTTTTTAGATTCCATATATATGTGTTAGCATATGGTATTAATTTTTCTTTTTCTGACTTATGATATTTTAAGCATTGTGTCTAACCCCCAAATGAAGGATTGGTTATAGTTATTCTTCAAGATTAAAGTTTTTCTTCCTTCCCATTTTGAATTCAAGAACTGAGGTGTTTCATCAATTACCCTCAAGACTTGCACAGGGGCTGTGAATAAGACTCCTCCCACCTTCACACTCTCACTTTTCCTTGGGATTCAAAAACAATGCAACAACCTAAGAACACTGATGGGCAAACAAAGATCCCTGTCTTGATTGATCTGTTCTTCATTCCCACTGCCAACTCCTTCTCCATACAATGCTTTACAATGCACTGCATCTAAAATTCCCTGCCATATAAAAATTAGTATGAACATAATAAACTTCAGGCACAAAAGGCTCTAATCCTCACATCATTCCAGAGCCATTATGGTGACAATGACATAATTTATAAAAAGGAAAATTAGCAAAGCTCTGTGCCAGTTATCAGAAGCAAAGCACATGTCTGAGGCACACATCAGAGACCTCATTTTCAAATTTTAAATTGCTTGTAGCTCTTCACCTTAAGATTTCAAAGTGGTGTCATCTGGAGCTTTGAATTTAAGCATAACTCCAACAAATCAGATTTATTGGGGAATAACTGAAAATTCTGTGCACGAGAATAAGCAATTGTTCCTTTTATGAGTTTATATACTTCCTAATTGTGCTCTGGATTTCTCTTCATGTCACAGGGTCGTCCATGTCAGCTTTGCTTACCACTTTTCCTTCTCTCGATTCTGAATGTGCTTGTTACCCAAATGAAAAAAAGTCTGGTTTTATTTAAAATTGGCTTTAGTGTTAGCATGTGTTGTATTTAAGACATTAAAATCAGGAAATTAGATTCCTGACAGCCATGGGAATTAGTTACTTCTACCCATTACACATCAAGACCAAATTATTTCACTTCTTGAAACAGTTTTTCTTAATTGTTTCATGCTTTGCAGAGTCATATTAAACGCAAGTAGTCACTTCTTTGGTTTTATTGACAATGTATGGTTTGAATTATGTTGTTGATGGTCTTTTTGGAAACTGTACTTTTTACTATTTCTTTTCTTTCCTGCTTCCATTTGTAATTTGATGGTCTTACCTAAATTAAAGTTTGTTTTATTCTTTAGAGTTACTTCAATTGATATATATTTTCAAAATTTACAATCTACATCTAATGGAATCAAAATAAGATTTTTTTTGCTCTTAATTTTTCCTTTGGCTGTATTTTTCAGTATGGCAGCCACTGCCCACATGTAGTTATTTAAATAATTTAATGTAATTAAAATTAAGCAAAATTGAAATGTAAGTTTATTGGTAATATTGGCCATGTGTCAAGTTCTCCATGGTAACCTGTGGCTAGTGGCTACTATTCTGAACAGCAGAGGTAAAGAACATTTCTATCATCATTGCAGAAAGTTCTATTAGACAGAACTGCTTCAAGGGCTCCTTCCAAATGATGAAGCAACTGCTTCTTCACAGAGTTGTAATGAAGAGTTACCAAAACAAACATCCGAACCCTCACCCCCAAAACCCTAAGTGTCTTTATGATGACACAGGTTCATTAAATAATCATTTATTGGACTACTGGTTACCGTATATAACAGGGTTCTGGTTTGAATGTAAGAATGTTCATCACTGGAAATCCAATGGCCCTCCATGTGGTTATTTGCATGAGGGATGAAGGATTCAAATATGAAAGGGCCAGTAAGAAAGGCTTATTATTGAGAGTGTGTTTAGCATGTATAGAAGAGGGTAGAGAGGAGGAAAAAAATTGGTATACCCTGTTATAAGTGAAATTTAAATTCATTGAGTTGAGATCTCCAGATGCAAGCACCTAGGGGAGATAATTATTCATTATAAATGTAAGACATGTTTAGCTAGAGTTTATAAACCACTAAGGCACAAGTTACATACCTCTGGGATACTTAGAAGAAAATAAAACTAAAGGAAACAGATATTCCTTCCCAATGTCCTTTTGGCACCTGGACAGATGGAGACTATATCTACAAGAGACCATTGGAAACAATGACATCTAGTGAGGTAATACAGTGTCCCTTGGAACAATAGGTAACCTGAGAGGACTGACAGCCTTGGGACATCAATAGCATCCCCTGGAAGGACCTGGTGCAGTAGCATCAGAACTCTCAGGGAACACAAAGAGCAGGAGATGCATCTAGGATGGAGAGAGGTAACCTAATGGCAAAGAGTAGAAGCTAACAGATGCCTTACAAAGAACTGCTGTCCACTTCTCAGTGCTTATTAGGATAAAAAATAAGATGATACATTTTAGTTTATCAGAGTAGTAACATGGTTTAATACATGCATTAATATTTGAATATATGGTTCTTGGTGGTTTGAAATGGCTACAATAATCTAGTATATTAATTTAGGGTAACATTACATTAGATTGCAGGGAGTACAATGTACATATTTATATGTATTGTTATACAACAAAGCACTGATGAGGATGAGTAACTGTTAAATAAACAATTTCCCCCTTCTCTTTCTTTTTTTTCATCATTTGTTTTTAAGCTTTCTGGGCACTATTTACTATCAGTAAATAATAAAGTATTCTTTAACATTGGTAGGTTGAGGTAAGCTTTATCAATGAACTCCAAACACCTACGGGAATGAAGGAAAAAGTTGGAATTTGGGGATTTACAAGTGCACTTATGAACTAAAACTGTGGCTCACTCAACAGCCAATAACACGTCTGAATATTAACTCTCACTTCCTGCTGTCCTGCTATACTATTCATTACAAGAAATGAGACCCTCCTGAATAAACATTGGGGACAAAGATTGAAATTAAAGAATTCAATGTGAATCTGAATCATTTCTTCCCTATTGACCTTGAATGAGAAAAACACATAACTGTATGCTTGTTTGTTTGTTTGTCTTTCTCCCTCTTCTTGCCATAAAAAAGTCTTATGCACTTCTCAGAAGCTAGAGCTCTTGCATAGCTCTGTCATCAATTAACCATGTAACCTAGATCAAAAGCTACATTTATTTCCATTTTGTCATAATTAACATTCAGATAGTAATCTCCATTTAATATGTGAAAATGTGAATGGGAAACCAAGAAAAAGAACCATGTAAATGCTGTTTATTGAACATGTGCCAGGTATCAGGTACATTTACTAAAATTTTTAATACTATTTTCTTTTAAATAATCTATGATGTAGTATAATGGAAATCTGTAATATGTAGTAATCCTCCCAGCATCTGGATACTCTTCTTAGTTTGGGGCCTGCAAAAATTGAAGGGAAGCAGTGTTCACCTCTTACTATCAAAGCCTAGGTGTTGGGTGTCAGGCCTTCCCTTTGCTCCGTAAAACTAAAGCATAGCCACGGTACCTAGGAAAGTCCACTTGCCTAGAAAGTTGAATTTTGAGTTACTCAAAGGTTCAGGGACTGTTTGCAATGACTGTGGCAGAGAATCTATAATAAAATCCCATCCACCACTCCATAAAAAACTTAATGTGGTAGGATCGTGGCTGCACCTGGCATTCTTTGGTCCCTACTCACTTTTTCTCTACCGTCTTATGGCTTCTGTGAGTTCCCTGATGTCTCCTCAATACATTATCCTCCTGTTAAATTTAGCTAAAATTTGTTTTCTTTTTATTTCACAGAAGAAAGTGGTAGAGGTCAGACCTCCCAGATGATTTGTGTATGTACAGAGAACACAATGCTCAGGTAAATACTTTTTAGAGTCAGTCTCTAAGTAAGGTTCTTATGAGAATGTCAAATGCCACTCTTTCCTGAAGAAAATAGAAGAGATTCAATACATAGTCCACCAGTTATCTCTCAGGTTTTTCTCTTTATCAAAATCAATAGAGCAAGAGTTACAAAACTTCAGGTCCCTAAGATTTACCTGTAGAGCTTGTTAAACTGCAGATTTCTATGCCAGGGTGGGGACCCCATTTTAGCAGACACCACACAGATTTTATTGCCATTGATGAATCCTGCAGAAAGGCTGAGGCTAAAGGAACCAACTTTTCTACATTTTCCTCCCTCCTTTATTTCCTTTCAGTGGCCTCCAAGGGAGTTACTGTCCATATAACACCCATTGTGGCCTCTGTCCACCATGCACTCCCAATTACCTGGAAGAACTGCTGGAGCACTAGCTTAGGCCTGTGCAAATCTTTCACTGAGTATCTGATTCTTAAGGTTATTTTTGGAATAATAATATGCAAGACAGACCCTCAGGATCCAATTCCTGGTGCTAGTGCACTGGCTGATTTGACAAACAAGCCTGCTCAGTGACCTTGTGTTGAGAACACAGACGTTGTTCTAGACTATGGGTATCAGTTTTCTTAGGCCACTTACTATCCTCTTTCTGATCTAGACTCAACTCACAGCACTTTGTAGTTATATCTGGTAATGATTTTTCTGCTGTGACCAAGATGTTGCCAAAGTTTTTCCATTTTCCTCTTTCCATTTCTGAGACTGCTAAAGTGCTATTATTTCCCAATGTAAAGCATCCCTAGATATAAGAAAATACTTTGCTTCTTTAGTGGCTTACACTTTCCAGTTCAGCAATCAGAAAACAAAGCGAGGTTTTTATCTAGCTCCATTTCAAAAATCTTGGGGGAAAGTCTAAAATTAGGCAAACGTGAATAATGTGCTCACTTATGGGAAGAGGGAGAACTATTTTTAAACAGGCAAAGAGTGCTAGTAGAGATATCATTATGAGGGAATAATCTTAGATGCCATCATGATGATTTCTGATAACTCACAGAAGATTCTCGGGTTAGACTGAATCCTCCTTCTGTCGTTTATGCTTCCATTTTCTTGTCTCACTTACATTGGCTAAACTTGGGTTCTACAGTTAACAGGTACTTTCAGGGGAAAGCTAGATATTTCTCAATATTTTTTCTTTCTAGATTAAAATTTAAAGGACATTAACTGAATACCTACTATGTGGCAGGCATATTTGTAGATTACCTCATCAAATTCTCACTCTCAGTGAGAGAGATGAAATTTTTCACAATTTATGAAAAATAACCAGCTGAGAGATTAAACAACTTGTCAAAGATTACACAGCCAATAAATACTGAATCTAAGATGTGAATTCAATCCTTGATTTCAAGACCAATGCTCTTCCCACTATTATATAGGTATAGTACATTCACCACTCAAGCATGATCAATCAAGAATTGGAAGCTGGGCTTCCCTGGTGGCGCAGTGGTTGAGGGTCCGCCTGCCGATGCAGGGGACGCGGGTTCGTGCCCCTGTCCGGGAGGATCCCACATGCCGCGGAGCGGCTGGGCCCGTGAGCCATAGCTGCTGAGCCTGCGCGTCCGGAGCCTGTGCTCCACAACGGGAGAGGCCACAACAGTGAGGGGCCCGAGTACCGCAAAAAAAAAAAAAAAAAAAAAAAAAAAAAAGAATTGGAAGCTAAACCCAAACCATTCAGCTTTAATTTATCACTGACAGATTTTAATCTCAGTTGTACTATGTTTTCATTGCACCTGTCCCCATATAAGGCAGATTCCTATATCTAACCCTCCATCCATAGTATTTCACCTATTCCTATTCTTTAATAACATATTTCCTGTGCCCAGCTAGATTTCTTACTTTTTTGAGCACTTAACAAACTTCTTTAGCTACATGTATCGTTTCCACCTTGAAACCATGACCTTGCTTTTGATTCTTTCCTCATTCATTTCACAATTTTTGAGCACCTGTTATGACTTCTCCATCTCTTATATGCAATTAGCCACTGGATTTTCTTTCTCTTTGATTAAATCTATGTGCTTTAATCTTTGAAGTGAATATTTGATTTGATTTTTCCACTCAATTCCTAGTTCACTGCTTCCTATAGTCCACTCCTAGATTACTGCAGTAGCCCTTGGCCAGTATCCCTGTCATTAATATATCTTAGGTTGCCACCATCTTCCACTAAGTCAATTTAGGTGTTCAATTCACACACCACCTCCTTGGGGATGCCTTATTTTGTTTTCCAGGACTAAACTAGTTACTAGATGTACTCTATTCAATATTTTAAAACAGACTATAAAAAGATTGCTTTAAAAGAAATTTAGCAAAGGGCTATATTGTGGTGATCATTAACATAAACTTACTAGAAAAATGAAAACCACAAAACTTCTAATAAAATGTAAATGTGTTTTTATGGATTTGGATGAATTTTCCAGTGATAGCCCTATACATGGATTAAAACAATACCATATCTCAAACTACATAAAGTTGAATATGAGTTCCAGAGATATGTTCAATGACTCAAAGAGTAGCAGTAGTGAGGTCAATGACATTGACACTGAAGATAAATGTGAGAATGAAAAATAAGCAACATTTAAAAATTAGAGAGCAGTCAAGATGGTGGAATAGGAGGACCTGGGGTTCACTTCTCCCCACAAGTACATCAAGAATACATCTACAAGTGAAAAAATTCACACAGAGCACCAGCTGAATACTAGCAGAGGACCTCAGACACATAAAAGGACAAGAAAAGATTCCTGCATAACTGGGTAGGATGAAGAAGAGAAAGGGAACAAAAGAAAAGGGGAAATGGGATGGGACCCACACCCCTTGAGTGGGGCTGAAGGAGAGGAGAGGTTACTCTAACCCCTCACCGGTGGAAAATACCCTGAAATAGAGGGGAAGCTTTGGGGGCTATTGGAAGAAATTGTAGTGGCTGGTCTGTGGCAGGCAGGATAGAGCAAGTCTTGCACTGATGGTCTGTATCATAGTCCTGCATGCCCCAGTCTGAGACTGGTGTCCACCATTATAGATGGGGGCTGGGTGCTAAATCGTGGGGTTACGAGAGTGGGCCTGGGAAGAGGACTGGTGTTGGCTGCATGGACATGGCCTGAAGTGGTGGGAGTGAGGAGCTCAGTTGTGTGGAGACAGCCTGTGGGGATAGGAGTGAGGAGTTCCAGAGCTGGGAATGATCCTGGAAGAAGCACAGACTGCCTTGGAAGTGAGGAGTCATTGTTAAGTGATGATCAAGGGGTGGGGCCACCATCATGGGCTTTCTCCCCATACACCAGTCCCTGATGCTGTGGGCACTGGGGGGGATTCCCAGCAGAGTGATCATGCATGCCTCAGTCTTTTTTTTTTTTTTTTAACATCTTTATTGGAGTATAATTGTTTTACAATGGTGTGTTAGTTTCTGCTGTATAACAAAGTGAATCAGCTATACATAAACATATATCCTGATATCTCCTCTCTCTTACATCTCCCTCCCACCCTCCCTATCCCACCCCTCTAGGTGGACACAAAGCACCAAACTGATCTCCCTCTGCTATGTGACTCTTTCCCACTAGCTATCTAGTTTACATTTGGTAGTGTATATATGTCCATGCGACTCTCTCACTTTGCCCAAGTTTACACTTCCCCCTCCCTGTGTCATCAAGTCCATTCTCTACATCTGTGTTTTTATTCCTGTACTGTCCCTAGGTTCATCAGGACCCAGTCTTAACTACCTTATGCCCCTCCTGCCTGAGCAAGCATGTGTGTCCCAATCAGTTGCCACCTCTAGACCCTCCCACCTAAGCAAGCAAGTGTCCCCCAGTCAGCTGCTGCCTTCGTCCCCTCTTGTCTGGGCAGAGAGCAGACTCCTGAGAGTGGCCCACATGCAGAGGTGAGGCCAAAACTAAAGCTGAGCCACAGGGGCTGTGTGATTAAGGAAGAGGGACAGGAATATATCTGTGCAGCTGTAAAAGTCACAGATTAAACCACTGCCATCAGCCTGGTATATCCAACCTGAAGAACATCTGAGTGAACAATGAGTACTCTCACAACTGAGACCAGTCTAGCTTTAACAGCTGTGGCATTTGAGGGCATGTACACGTGGGACTTGGGCCAGGTCAGAGTCTGAGTTGCCACCATGGTACCCACAGTGTGTCCAGAGACCTACCTAGAGGTATTGGAAGGCCTCCTGGAGAGGAGGGGGATGACTGTGGCTCACCTTGGGGTAAATACACTGATAGTGGAGGCCCCAGAGAATTGTTGCTATTGTTTTAATTTTAATTATATATTTATTCTTAATTTTTTAAATATATTTTTTGTCTATTTTTAGTTTTTTGGTTTATTTTTGTTTGTATTTGTTGTCTTTTTTGCTTTTTAAATTTTTTTTTTCTTTTCTGGTTTCGTTTTTTTGGTTTTTGTTTTGTTTTATTTTGTTGTCATTTATGTGTGTTTTTTTTTGTTTTCTTTGTTTTTTTTCTTTTTGTTTTCTTTTTGGTTTTTGTTAGTTTTGTTTTGATTGCTTTTGTGGTATTTTGGTATTTTTGTTTGGTTGTTTTCTTTGTGTTTCTGTTTTTTATTTTTGTTTGGTTTTGCTTTTATAGTATGTCTTGTTTTTTGTCTGTTTCCCTTTTCTTGCTTTGTTGTCATTTTGTGTGTCTATTTTTTGTTTTCTTTGCTTTTCTTGTTTTTTGTAATTTTTAGTTTTGTTTTTATTGTTTGTTTTAGTTTTGGGTTTTATTCTTTCATTGGTTGTTTTCTTTTTGTCTACTTTGTTTGTTTATGTTTCATTGGTTTTGTTTTTATTGTTTGACTTGGTTTTCATTGTCTGTTTTCTCTTCCTTTTTTTTTCTTTTCTTGACTGCATCACATGGCTTCTGAGGTCTTGGTTCACCAGATGGCCATCAAACCTGAGCCCTCATGGTGAGAGTGCTGAGTCCTGGCCACTAGACCACCACAGAATTCCTGGTCCAAGGAATATTAATTGACATGTGGTCTCCCAGAGGTCCCCATCTTGGCACCAAGACCTGGCTCAATCCAACAGCCTGCAAGCTCCAGTGCTGGAAGCCTCGGTCCAAACAACCAGCAATATAGGAACACAGCCCCACCCATCAGTATACAGGCTGCCTATCATCATACTAAGCTCACAGACACCCTAAAACACACCCTCTGAAACGGCCCTGTTCACCAGAGGAAAAAAAAACCCAGCTTCACCTACGGAAGCACAGGCATGAGCCCCTCTCACCAGGAAGTTGACAGAAACCCCTGGACCAACCTCACCCATGAGGGAGCAGACACCAGTAAGAGGAACTATGACCCTGCAGCCTGCAGGAAGGAGACCACAAACACAGTAAGTTAGACAAAATGAGACGACAGAGGAATATGCTGCAGATGAAGGAGCAAGTAAAAACCTACAAGACCAACTAAATGAAGATGAGATAAGCAATCTACCTGAAAAAGAATTCAGAATAGTGATACTAAAGATGACACAAGATCTTGGAAATAGAATGGAGGCACAGACCAAGAAAGTACAAGAAGGGTTTAACAAAGCCCTAGAAGAACTAAAGAACAAACAGATGAACAATAAAATAAATGAAATGAAAAATACACTAGAAGGAATCAATAGCAGAATAACAGAGGCAGAAGAACAGATAAGTTAGCTGGAAGACAGAATGGTGGAAATCACTGTCATAGAACAGAATAAAGATAAAAGAATGAAAAGAAATGAGGACAGTTTCAGGGACTTCTGAGACAACATTTAATGCACCTGTATTTGAATCATAAGGGTCCCAGAAGAAGAAGAGAAAGAGAAAGTGTCAGAGAAAATATTTGAAGATATTATAGTTAAAAAATTCCCTAACATGGGAAATGAAATAGTCACCCAAGTCCAGGAAGTGCAGAGAGTCCCATACAAGATAAATCCAAGGAGAAACATGATAAGACATGTATTAATCAAACTAATGAAAATTAAATACAAAGAAAAAATATTAAAAGCATAAAGAGAAACCAACAAATACAAGAGAATCCCCATAAGGTTATCAGCTGATTTTTGAGAAGAAACTCTGCAGGCCAGAAGGGAATGGCATGCCATATTTAATATGATGAAAGGGAAAAACGTACAACCAAGAATACCCAGAAAAGCTCTCATTCAGATTTGACAGACAAATCAAAAGCTTTACAGATAAGCAAAACCTAAGAGAATTCAGCACCACCAAGCCAGCTTTACAACAAATACTAAAGGAAAATCTCTAGGCAGGAAACACAAGAGAAGAACAAGAAAAAGACCTACAAAACAAACCCAAAACTATTAAGAAAATGGCAATAGGAACATACATACTGATAATTACCTTAAATGTAAATGGATTAAATGCTCCAACCAAAAGACATAGACTGGCTGAATGGATACAAAAACAAAAACTCTATGTATGCAGTCTACAAGAGACCCACTTCAGACCTAGGGACACATATAGACTGAAAGTGAGGGGACGGAAAAAGATATTCCATGCAAATGGAAATCAAAAGAAAGCTGGAGTAGCAATACTCATATCAGATGAAATAGACTTTAAAATAAAGAGTGTTACAAGTGAAAAGGAAGGACACTACATAATGATCAAGGGACCAATCCAAGAGGAAGACATAACTATTGTAAAGATATATGTACCCAACATAGGAGAAGCTCAATACATAATTCAAATGCTATCAGCCATAAAAAGGGAAATCGAGAATAATACAATAACAGTGGGTGACTTCAACAGCTTACTTACACCTAAGGATAGATCATCCAGACAGAAAATAAATAAGGAACATAAGCCTTAAATAACACATTAGAACAGGAGACTTAATTGATATTTATAGGGCATTCCATCCAAAAGCAGCAGAATACATTGTCTTTTCAAGTGTACGTGGAATATTCTTCAGAATCACATCTTGGATCACAAATCAAGTCTTGGTAAACTTAAGAAAATTGAAATCATATTAAGCATATTTTCTGATGACAACATTATGAGATTAGAAATCAATTACAGGAAAAAACACTGTAAAAAACATAAACATATGGAGGCTAAAAAAAAAAGTTACTAAATAATCAATGGATCACTGAAGATAATCAAAAAGGAAATCAAAAAAATATCTAGAGAAAAAAGACAATGAAAACACAACAATCCAAAACCTATGGGACACAGCAAAAGCAGTTCTAAGAGGGCAGTTTATAGCAATACAATCTTACCCCAAGGAACAAGAAATATCTCAAATAAACAACCTATTCTTACACATAAAGCAACTAGGGAAAGAGGAACAAACAAAGCCAAAATTTAGTAAAAGGAAAGAAATAATAAATATCAGAGCAGAAATACAGAAAACAATAGAAAATTTTAATGAAACGAAAAACTGGTTCTTTTAGAAGATAAACAAAACTGATAAACCTTTAGTTAGACTCATCAAGAAAAAAAGGGAGAGGATTCAAATCAATAAAATTAAAAATGAAAAAGGGGAAGTTACAACTGACACTGCAAAAATACAATGAATCATAAGAGACTACTACAAACAACTATATGTCAATAAAATGGACAATCTAGAAGAAATGGGCAAACTCTAAGAAAGATATAACCTTCCAAGACTGAACTAGGGAGAAAGAGAAAATATGACCAGACCAATCACAAGTACTGAAATTGAAATTGATTTAAAATCCTCCAACAAACAAAAAGTCCAGGACCAGATAGCTTCACAGTCAAATTATATTAAACATTTAGAGAAAAGTTAACACCTACCCTCTTGAAACACTTCCAAAAAATTGCCGAGGAAGGAACACTCCAAAACTCACTCTACAAGGCCACCATCACCCTGATACCAAAACCAGACAAAGATATCACAAGAAAAGAAAATTACAGGTCAATATCAATGATGAATGTAGACACAAAAATCCTCAACATAATACTAGAAAAAAAAAAATCCAACAACACATCAAAAAGATCATACATCCTGATCAGTAGGATTTATCACTGGGATGTAAGGTTCTTCAATGTATGCAAATCAATCAATGTAATACACCACATTAACAAACTGAAGAATAAAAATCACATGATCATCTCAATAGATGTAGAAAGATCAGATGAGGATGTCCTCTAATCACTTTTGTTCAAAATAGTTTTGGAAGCTGGCCATCAGAAGAGAAAAAGAAAATGAGTCCAGATTAGAAAATCATTAAACTGCCACTGTTTGCAGATGACCATGATGTCATGATACTATTCAGAGAAAATCCTAAATATGCAACCAGAAAACTACCAGAGCTAATCAATGAATTTGGTAAAGTTGCAGGATACAAAATTAATACACAAAAATCTTTTGCATTCCTACACACTAACAATGAAAGAGCAGAAAGAGAAGTTAAGGAAATAATCCCATTCACCACTGCATCAAAAAGAATAAAATACCTAGGACTGCACCTACCTAAGGAGGCAAAAGAACTGTACTCAGAAAACTATAAGATACTGATGAGAGAAATAAAAGATGACACAAACAGATGGAGAGATATACAATGTTCTTGGATTGGAAGAATCAATATTGTGAAAATGATTATACTACCCAAAGCAATTTACAGATTGTATGCAATCCCTATCAAACTGTGGCATTTTAAAAATAACATCAAAGAATGGCATCTTTCACAGAATTACAACAAAATATTTTACAATTTTTATGGAAACATAAAAGACCCCAAAGAGCAAAAGCAATCCCGAGAAAGAAAAACACAACTGGAGGAATCAGACTCCCTGTCTTCAGACTATACTACAAAGCTACAGTCATCAAAACAGTATGGTACTGGCACAAAAACAGAACTATAGATAAATAGAACATGAAAGAAAGCCATAGATAAACCCACACACTTATGGTCACCTAATCTATGACAAAGGAGGCAAGAATATACAATGGAGAAAAGACAGTCTCTTCAATAAGTCGTGCTGGGAAAACTGGACAGCTACATGTAAAATAATGAAGTTAGAACACACCTGAACACCATTCACAAAAATAAACTCAAGATGGATTAAAGACCTAAATGTAAGGCCAGATACTATAAAACTTTAAGAAGAAAACACAGGGAGAACACTCTGTGACATAAATCATGGTAAGATAATTTTTGATCCACCTCCTAGAATAATGAAAATAAAAGCAAAAATAAACAAATGGGACATAGTTAAACTTAAAAGTTTCTTCACAGCAAGTAAATCCATGAACAAAACGAAAAGAAAACCCTCACAATGAGAGAAAATATTTGCAAACAAAACAACTGACAAGAGATTAATCTCCAAAATATACAAAGAGCTCATGCAGCTCAATATCAAACAAACAAACAAAACAAACATCCCAATCAAAATATGGGCAGAAGATCTAAATAGACATTTCTCCAAAGAAGACATACAGATGGAAAAAAAAAAAAACATGAAAAAGATGCTCATCATCAGTAACTATTAGAGGATTGCAAATCAATACCACAATGAGGTATCACCACACATCAGTCAAAATTGCCATCATCAAAAAGTCTACAAATAATAAATTCTGGAGAGTGTGTGGAGAAAAGAGAACCCTCCTACACTGTTGGTGGGAAAGTAAATTGGCACAGCCACTATGAAGAACAGTCCATATGACTCTAAAAAATTAAACTTGTTGAGGCTTCAAGAAGATTCTAATTTTCCCCCTTTCCCAGCTTTCTATTTATGAAAGCCCTCTTTACATATTTAAAAAAACACACCTGTTACTAATCCTAAAACTTACTATGCTTTATTATTTGGAGGACTCTAAAAAAAAGACAATTTCAAATATTGGTATGTGAGAATTTTTTTTTTTTTTAAATCACAGAACCAGAAACCTGTAGAAGGTTTCTCTGTACACGTTTTGGCTAAAATCCAAGAGTAACATCATAAATGTGATCTTTTTGCATGGATTAGTATTACCTGAATTCACATATAGTAAGGAGTGGTAAGAAGAATGATGGTTTTGCTTAGCAACCTCAAGTCTTCCTTCCCCAGTCCAAGGTTAAAAAAATTGAATCTTTTCCAGTGGTGTATACTGTGAAATCAAAACAAAGAAAGAATTAGTAAGAAATATAGAAGATAGCTTATTTCACCTGGATGACAAACCTACTGTCAAACAATCCCCAAACTCCCTTCTTTTACTTCTTCCCTTCCATGCCTTCTGCTTTCTTCCTTTTCTCTTTGTCTTCTCTTCTTCCCCGTCTCTCCTTCTACCATCTTCCCTTTCTTCTCCTTCTCCTCCCCCTTCTTCTCTCTCTCCTCCTTCTGCCCTCAGATTTAGAATTCTGAAGTGACATGGTATTACCTAATAACATATTAGTTTGAAAGTGACTGATGGTGTGCACTAGTTTGGTAATTAGGTCAAATAAGAGTAAGTATTTAGGACTGCATTGGCACCAATTAGTCAGAAAAATTACTCAACTAAATAGAAGGATGCCAGCCTGTAGCCAGAACATGTGAGAAGCAATCAATTTCTACTTCATGTGGTCTTTTCCCCATATATTGAATAAACTAAGAATGTATTTCTAAAGTTTTGAAGAAAATATATTTAATGCACTTGATGATATAAAAAATTATCAAAAATGTTTTTAAAAGACTGTTTTGAAATGAACAACTTTTGCAATTTTCTTAACTTTTTCTGTCTATATCAGGTTGAACTATGGTGTACCTAGGTGAAGGAAACAAAGCTATAATCAGTAGTAATTTTAACTATTTTTAATTCTTTATATTTATCTCCAAAATTCAGAAAATGAGTTATTATAACTTTTTTTTTAATATTCTTTTGTAAACAATGAGGTTTCTAATTATTTGCTGTTAACTACATTGAAGGAGGGCATAATTGAGTTGCCTGTTGATGTATAATTAAGAAGAGTTTTTGATAATATTTGGTCTTTTTGGTTTTGGAAACTGATATTTCAGAAGTGTTTTTAAAAACTCATTGACATTACAAAGAATAAATTCCTTTGATTCCACCTTGTCCATATGAATAATCTTTCTCTGCACAAAAATCTCAAAAAAAAACAAAACAAAAAGACGCACAAAAGTAATGTTGAGCCTTGTCTCAATTTTGCAGTACTGTTTTTCTTTCACAGACACCTAAACTTATTAGAAAAAAATGGCATCTTTATGTCATTAAGAGATTACATTTTAATAAAATTATATATGTTTCATAGTTTATCCAAGTCCCTCATATGTTTGTGTCATTTGGTCAGTTTTGTGTTAATTATAATCATCATGATGAGACATGTTGTCTACGTGTGCTAAGGAGGCAACTAATTATACTTGTTATGATGACTTGATATAGAAGGGATCGTCAAACACTTAGAGTCTTATAGTCACAGTTTTTTTAATATGTTAAAATATTTCATAGCAGAAAACTGTAATAGTACTCAATAAACTTATTCATGCATAAAAGATATATTAGGATCCAATTCTGTAAGGGAAGCAGAATACAAATACAAGTTCAAGAAGAATAAAGAGAAATGTAACATTTGTGACTGCTAATGGAAACCTTTCCCATGTATTTTTATAAACTTTTAATGGTGGGTATCAAGTTATTATGGTATTTTGATTCCATGGGCTACATTTAAAAAGAAGCATATAGCACTTTTGTTTTTGAAATGTCACTATTTACAAGTCACTATGAATAGTACCAATTGCAACTCTTTAAATCATGATGAAACTACTCAAATTTGTTAGGGTACATGATTAAATATATATATATATTATATAAATATATATATATATAAATATATATGTATATATATATATTCTCCACTGATTTTGCTGTCCCCAAATTTCAGGGTTCCCTGTAGGTATGTAGGTACTCCATCATTTTCTTAGTTAAAGGTGGTGCTGGGTACAATATTTCCTGGGGGCTATATCCTAACATGTTTAAGAACACTAGATTTGTCAGAAAGTTTACAGGGTGGCAGGTTTTCCAAGGATGAATAGTGTATGTATCTTACATCTAGAGTATCTGCTAATCCAGGTCTCTATTTCATAACAAAATACTTTTGATATAGCAGAGAGAAGGCCTTCCTAAAGATAATGAGATAGTCAGGATACCTGTTGTCTAGATTGTGATAGAAAAAGAAAATAATTGATAAATACTTGAGTCATGATTTAAATAGTATCCTGCTGTTCTACCAGGGTGAAAATTAACTCTAAAATGTGGAGAAAAATTTATTTGCCAGATCAAAAATTTCATAAGTTGTAGGGGCTTTATTAATTTGCTCCATTATGGTGTTCATAATCCCATTGGTCTGAAGAACCATCTATCATGTGTACTGTAAAAACTCAGGAAATAAGTGGAGATTTACTTGGAATTGTCACCTCTGTGTCATTCAAGTCTACCAAGATATCTTTGCATTTCTATCAAGGTTGAAATATTTTTTGGATTTACTGTTTCTGTCCATAAAGAAGAACATTCAATGACTTCAATTTGCTATTAGCCCCTATGCTAACTTCATGGAGCTAGGTTTCTGCTGGTTGTTGAAGTTCTTTATTGTTAGCATATCACAGTAACTGGGGAAGAGACCTGAAGTGTTGGCTTGGGTCCTTCTGGGCCTATGATAATGTGAATCCAAGTAAGAACTTTATTTATCACCCAGTCCCTCTAAACCTTCATTCTGACTGATAAATTGAGACTCTGATTAGTATTTTACCATTTCTAGGATTCAAAAGGTAGGACATTTTTCTTTCTCAGTGAAGAGTTACCCAGATCAGTGGCCATGGAGAAATTTGAAAGGCTCTGAGATACAGAGAAATAAAATTAACTCACAACTAGAAATTAAGAGGAAAGATCTGAGTTTGCAGCTGTTATTGAACATGGTTCCACTGCTTGTCACTTACAAAATCAGTACTCACAAATGGTAGAAAGGAAAGATGTCTTTAATTTAGAATGCTGGCAATCTGGGGAGATGGTGGACTCAGCATCTTCCAAAAACCACTTCTGAAAATTCTGCCCAGTAATGAAAGTTTTAAAGAGAAATAGGAAAGTAACCTCAGTTAATCATTGAGATAGGAGGTCAGAGTTGTCACCATTTATCACTATGTGCAGGCTTGTGTGCAGGCTCGTTGACTCTTTGTGATCTTCCTCTAGATGTTAGGTTCTTCACACAGTTTGGTCACACACTTTGTTCAGATTCCTGAAGGGGAAGTTAAAGAAGAACCTTGTCATCTGTTAATTACTTATTCTTCACTTCCACTTCTTTGATCTGTGGAACGAACCAACAAGTTAAGCAAGGTATTGTGTGATTAAAAGATTTAAAAGTTGTGCTTGAGCTGGAGATGAGTAGAGCATGAGGGTGCCTGGTTTAAAAGTTAGTTACAATGTAGCTTTGCTAAAGTGACAAGAAAAGGGGTTTCAGGCTAGGGGCAGTTTCCAGCAAAGAGCTCCTTACACAGCCTGATAACTCAAGTGAGCCCTTTGTTTTGGGGACTTGTGAATTGTTGATTTTGTTCCTGGTGAATCCTTGATTGTTTATCAAGAGATCTCTTGATGTCAGACTATTCACTGAACCCTGATTTTTATGCCACAGTGTTGTCTTTACAATGACTATACTCACTTTGTTAATGGCATTTAACAGTTAGCACTTGGGAACAAGACCCTAAGATTCATTACACTCAACTGGAGATCAGAAATTACAAATGTCTCATAGATGTTCCAGGCCTACAGAGGACAAACAGGAGAACTCTATTTAAAAGATTTTGGTCAATTGTTTCACTTGATCAAGAGGAAAGGGTCTGAAACTGACCATGAGACATGGTGAGGTGTTAAGTATTCTTAAAGATCTCATCAGCTTTTTTATTGCCTACAGTTATTGGATCCTTCACCCTCAGTCACTCAAAGGCTTTCTGGTCACTGTTCGGTTCTGACTGTGTTGCAAATTCGGAATGTGTTTTAATGACTAAGGAGGTTCCAACAAGCATCTGAAATACAGATTGGAAGATTGCACATACATCAATTCAGCCCAACCCCAAATTATTTCATTCTGTCTTAGATTTGTGCCCATAAAATCTAAGTCCACATATTTAACCCAAATTATTAGAGAATATATTGATAAATTTCTCTCATTTACTCTAAATACATCTTTTTTCTTCTTCACTCATGTCTTCGTTCAGTCCTTCAGATCATGTTGTGTTTAATTACAGTTATATTTTGAGAAACAATGAGTGATAGCAGATGGGGACAATTGTTAACTTTACTAACTCTGAGTGATATTTCAGTGTCATTGGGCCATTCAGTGGCTTGCTAAATTTTGTGGATCCTTCCAGTCTTCTTCCAATAGTTGGGGTGTTACTCTTTCCTGCTAAAGGTCTTAAAATATTGAAATGAATTTAGGCAACATAGCAGACTTAGTTGTGATGTAAAATAAAATGAAAATTCAGCATTTCATAGAATCCATTGTTATTTATTCCCCACACTTCATCCTCAGTGTGCATATGGATCCATCTAATTACACGATCATTTAACTCATTTATTGTCTCTGCTGATAATTTCCCATCTGAGAATCTGGGTGGGCAGGAGAAATTGTCTCACCACCTCCGCATCATGTCAACCCAGTATAAAATTCCATATACATATATATATCCTTGAGCATCTGTTCTTAAAGATCCAAGCGACAAAAAACTACTCTGAAACACACACTAAAAAGATTTCTCATGGTATCCATGAAAGAGCTAAATTCAAACCTCAGAAGTGAGATCAAGTAGTTGGTCAGTTGAATGTATAGAAATGTGGGTAGATTGTCTTTTCTATGTGTGCGCTTTCATAATTTTAGTTATCCTTAGGAATCTCAGCCTACTTTTTCAGTTTGTTTTTCATTTGGTTTGGCTATATTTGTGATTTATCCTGAGGGCAAATAGTGGTGACAGAAGTTACTTCTGATAATAAAAGATTCATACAACTGTTTCCATCTCTCTAATTAGTTTCTTTGTTGACTACACTATGGTTGATTCTCTTCTGCCCCATTACTTCTCATTTTTAAATTATTCTGGAATTCTTATGCAAAACAATTCACTCCTTTTTGACGGTCTCTTCTTTAACTCAAATAGGATTTCAAGGAGCTCAGGTATGCATTTGGTCTTATTTTCATTCCATGTTCAAGAAACTCTCTACCATTTAGTTCGTTGATGGGACTCATTCTGAATTTACAGCAGAGTTATGGATTTATTTCATTTGTGTATTTCTTCTGTTATATTTCAAAGCGATATTATTAATGAATGATAAATGTATTATTTAACTGTCTGCTATCTTAAGTTAGATATTAAGACAAATTTTTTAAAAAATCCTACCTAGTTGTTAAGGAATGAGATCATGCTCTATATATGTGTCCTTGTGGTTGGTTGAACTCTTCTCCTATTATGAAGTTTTTTAAAAGCAAAAATCTCAAACGTTTTTTACCTAAACAAGAGTAGTTATTAGATTTACCATAAAATAATTTAATTAGGGCAGTAAGACTATTTGTCAGTCCCAGGGAATCTTTGCTGAAGAAAAGTCCTCATAATTACTTATAACTAAAAATCTGACCCTTTTCCAGGAAAAAGGTAGTGTGAGTGTGTGGGTGTTTGAGAGCTCTGAAAGAGGCTATGTGATGTGCAAGACAGCATCAAATGTAAGGGAGAAACAATGCTGAAATCATAAGGCATACTTATTTTTAAAAATTCTTTATAATACAAGGAAGGTGGTTTTTAAGATGTTTTATTAAAGTAAACATTACAAAGTAATGAGGCTTCAAAAGAGAACATTTTAAAGGAGAGAAAAATAATGTAAAATCTGCTTATTTCAGAAAGATCACTTTGATAACTGGCTATGTTGAGGATGTTACTTGTGAGCACAAGGCATGAGAGACAATGAAAAACTGGAGACTGAGAATGAACCACTTGTTCAAGAAATTTTAGGAAAACGACTGGTGGAAGATGTGCCAAGGGAGGGTTTTAAATACTTTTAACTAATTTTAATTGACATGTGAAAGAGGGAAAATTGGCAGAAAACATAAAGACTTCTTGGTTTGTTTTGATGATCAGGGCTGAATAAATTTTAGAAATAATTATAAAATATCTGGGTGAAAATTCATAGTAAAGGAAGAAGCAATCTCCACCAACTGGCAAAAGTTCACCAAAAACAGGTCTAACTCTCTTCAGGTTTTTTTGAAAGTTCTATGAGATCATTGTAGTAATAATCCAATGTTACTAGCACAGCAAGGAAATATTAGGCAAGTAACTACTGAACACCAAGTAGGTGCCAAGTACCATGATAGGCACTACCATTTTACTGAGGGTAGGCTTTTGTATTGCCAAGGATTATATGCCCTTTAAATTTCCTTTTTCATTTAAGATTTTATGAGTTTCTACTTACCAGTAAACCTGTATGTTCTGCACAAAATTATATTTTATAATTGTCCTAAAATAGCCACAGCTATTAACTCATTAATTATTACTGTCAGAATACTGGTTCACTTAAGAACACTGCACTGCGTACACATTTATATACAGTACACATTTATTTTTAAGGTTAATTAATGGTTCAAAACCTCAAGTTAAAGGGAAACAAATGTGTGATTAGATTGCTACATTGTTTTCTAACTCTTCACTGTTTCCTCATGATTTTTCTATTTTATTTTTTAATAAAACACATTTATAGTGACTTATTTTAAAGCTCTAAAACTTAACTCATATGTTTGAAATTCTTATTAAAGATCACAATTTTAAAGACACTTTCTTCTAGTTTACAACCCTACAATGATATAGAGGAGCCAAAGAGGAAGTTATAGGACTAGGAGGAAGGCAACTGATATTGCTGTGATAAGCTACTAATACATCATCACTCCTTTTTTCATTCCACCTTTATGAGATATGTGGCATATAATAAGGTGTGTATGATTTGACACATGTATATAATGCAAAATGTATATACCACAATAAGATTATTTAAAACATCCTTCACCTCACATAATTGTCATTTTATTGTTATTGTTGTTATGGTAAGAACATTAAAGCTCCACTCCCATAGCAACTGTCGAGTATTGTCAACTATAGTTACCATGCTGTACAACCCAGAACTTACTCATCCTACAACTGAAAGTTTGTACCCTTTGAACAGTATCTTTCTATTTCCCTCATCTCTCAAGCCTCTGATAGTCACCATTCTACTCTTTGTTTCTATGAGTTTGGCTTTTTTTAGTTTCCACATGTAAGTGATATTATACAGTATAAGTATTTCTTTGTCTGACTTATTTCACTTAGCATAATGCTCTCAAGATCCATTCATGGTATCACCAATGGAAGGATTTCTTCTTTTTTTTTTTATTGCTGAATAATATTACAGTTTCACATCTCCCTTTAATTCATCCATAGACTAACATTTAGGTTGTTTCCATGTCTTGGCTATTGTGAATAATGCTGAATAAACATGGAAGTGTAGATAGCTCTTCACAACAGTGATTTTGTTTCCTTTGGATATATACCCAGAAGTGAGATTGCTAGATCATATGCTAGTTTTACTCTTAATTTTTGAGGAATGCCATACTGTTTTCCATAATGGTTGAATTAATTTACATTCCTACCAAAAGTGCACAAAGGTACCCTTATCTTAACATCTTTGTCAAAGTTTGTTATTTCTAATCTTTTTGATAAACCACATTCTACCAGGTGTGAGGTATTATCTAATTGTTGTTTTGATTTACATTTCCCTGATGATTAGTGATGTTAAACACTGCTTCATATATGTCTTGGCCATTTGTATGTTTTCTTTGGAAAATACTCTATTCAGTTCATTTTCCCATTTTTTTTTTTTTTTTTTTTTTTTTTTTTTTTGCGGTACACGGGCCTCTCACTGTTGTGGCCTCTCCCGTTGCGGAGCACAGGCCCCGGACGCGCAGGCTCAGCGGCCATGGCTCACGGGCCCAGCCGCTCCGCGGCATGTGGGATCTTCCCGGACCGGGGCACGAACCCGTGTCCCCTGCATCGGCAGGCGGACGCTCAACCACTGCGCCACCAGGGAAGCCCATTTTCCCATTTTTAATCAAATTGTTATTTTGCCATTGAAATGTATGAGTTCCATATATATTTTGGATATTAACACTTTACCTGATATATGGTTTGCAAATATTATCTCCCATTCCATAGTTTGCCTTTTCATTTTGTTGATTGTTTCATTTACTGTGTAGAAGCTTTTTAGTTAGATGTAGCCCCACTTATTTATTTTTACTTTTGTTGCTTGAAATTTTGGTGTCACAACTGATAAATCATTTCTAAGACCAATATCAAGATTTCCTCATGTTTTCTTCTAGAAGTTATACAAATTCAGGCCTTATGTTTAAGTTATAATCTATTTAAAGTTAATTTCATGTTGCTTAAGTTTTTAAAGTGGACTCCTGAGATCTCCAAAAGCAGGGTGTTTTGGGGGGTCAAATATTGGTGATCTTTGTGGGGAGATGGAGGGATGATGGTGTCTCCTACTTTGTAATCTTGGTGATGTACTGATCATTCTGCTTAACCAGCTTTATTACTTTTTTCCCTGAGAACTGCATTAGGAGGCTATATTCCCATATTCTCAATTAATGATCTACTGATATGTTAGAGAAACAATGAAACTTTAACTGTAAATTGATGCCAGTCACTGGCATGGATCTTCTTATCTATCATTTACTGGCCTCTGGTGAAGAAGTGCAGACGAGAAACATATAAAGGAATGTTAAGAGAAAACAACAGCCAGAACTGGTTTTCTTGGCTGCCATACATGGTAAAGGGAAAATAGATTTAGGTGGATTCCATGTTACCTCTGAAAGACTGAGAAGTTTACATGGGTGGTAGTTATATCAGTAAATTTACATTAAAAAAATCCAGTTATCCTAACTACTGCATGTGTGCATGTATTTGTATTGAATGACTGAATTAGAAAAGGAAACCATAGTAAATAATAAATGTTTGATGGAGTTACAAGACAGTGTCAGGGGAGTGTGTAGCTAAACTGATTTACAAGGATATATCGATATATCTTAGGTTGACCGGGAGCTCTCTTGTTGACCAGTGTCCTGAAGTTGGCTCTCCCACCTCAGAGGCACAGCACTGACTCTTGGCTGAAGTACCAAGAGCCTTTCATCCACACAGCTCAGAATAAAAGGGAGGAAAAAGTAGAAAGAAGGAATTAGTTGAAGTAGAAAGAAAGAATGAAAGAAAGAAAGAAAGAAAGAAAGAAAGAAAGAAAGAAAGAAAGAGAAAGAAAGAAAGAGAAAGGAGGGAGAGAAGGAGGGAGGGAAGAAAGAAGGAAGGAAGGAGGGAAGGAAGAAAAAAAGAAAGAAAGAAAGAAAGAAGATAAAGTAAAATAAAATAAAGTAAGAAAAAATATAATAAAGTTATTAAAATAAAAAACAATTATTAAGAAAAAATTAAAAAAAAAAAAAAACAAAGAAAAACGGACGGATAGACCTTAGGACAAAAGGTGGAAGCAAAGCTATAGAGACAAAATCTCACACAGAAGCATACACATACACACTCACAAAAAGAGGAAAAGGGGAAAAAATCATAAATCTTGCTCTCAAAGTCCACCTCCTCAATTTGGGATGATTCGTTGTCTATTCATGTATTCCACAGTTGCAGCATACATCAAGTTGATTGTGGAGATTGAATCTGCTGCTTCTGAGGCTGCTGGGAGAGATTTCCCTTTCTCTTCTTTGTTCTCACAGCCCCCAGGGGCTCATCTTTGGATTTGGCCCCGCCTTTGTGTGTAGGTCACTGGAGTACATCTTTTCTTCGCTCAGACAAGTTGGGGTTAAAGGAGCAGCAGCTTCGGGGACTCTGGCTCACTCAGGCCCGTGGGGAGGGAGGGGCACATAGTGCGGGGTGATCCTGTGGTGGCCGAGGCCAGCGTGACGTTGCACCAGCCTTAGGCGTGCCGTGCATTCTCCCGGGGAAACTGTCCCTGGATCCCGTGACACTGGCAGTGGCGGGCTGCACAGCCTACCTGGAAGGAGGGTGTGGATAGTGACCTGTGCTCATACACAGGCTTCTTGGTGGCAGCAGCAGCAACCTTAGTGTCTCATGCCCGTCTCTGTGGTTCACGCTTTTAGCTGTATCTCGCACCCATCTGTGGAGCTCCTTTAAGCAGCTATCTTAATCCCCTCTCCTCATACACCAGGGAACAAAGAGGGATGAAAAAGTCTCTTGCCTCTTTGGCAGGTCAAGACGTTCCCCCACCCCGGACTCCCTCCCGGCTAGCCGTGGTGCACTAACACCCTGCAGGCTGTGTTCATGCCGCCAACCCCAGTCCTCTGCGCTCTGACCAAAGCCCGAGGCTCAGCTCCCAGCCCCGCCTGCCCTGGCAAGTGAGCAGATAAGCCTCTCGGGCTGGTGAGTGCAGGTCAGCACCGATCTTCTGTGTGGGAATCTCTCCACTTTGCTCTCTGCTCCCCTGTTGCTGTGCTCTCCTCCGCGGCTCCGAAGCTTTCCCCCTCCGCCACCCGCAGTCTCCACCCATGAAGGGGCTTCCTAGTGTGTGGAAACATTTCCTCCTTCACAGCTCCCTCCCACTGGTGCAGGTCCCTTCCCTATTCTTTTGTCTCTGTTTATTCTTTATTTCTTTTGCCCTACCCAGGTACGTGGGGAGCTTCTTGCCTTTTGGGAGGTCTGAGGTCTTCTGCCAGTGTTCAGTAGGTGTTCTGTAGGAGTTGTTCCATGTGTAGATGTATTTCTGGTATATCTGTGGGGAGGAAGGTGATCTCCGGGTCTTACTCTTCTGCCATCTTCCCTTCGTCCTCTCTTGTAATAATCTTTGTTTAAAGTCTGTTTTGTGTGATATAAGAAATGCTACTCCAGCTCTCTTTTGATTTCCATTTGCATGGAATATCTTTTTCCATCCCCTCACTTTCAGTCTGTATGTGTCCTTAGGTCTGAAGTGGGTCTCTTGCAGACAGCATATATATGGGTCTTGTTTCTGTATCCATTCAGCCAGTCTACATCTTTCATTGGAGCTTTTAATGCATTTACATTTAAGGTAATTATTGATATGTATGTTCCTATTCCCATTTTCTTATTATTTTTTTTTTTTGGTTCGTTATTGTAGGTCTTTTCCTTTTCTTGTGTTTCCTGCCTGAGAAGTTCCTTTATCATTTGTTGAAAAGCTGGTATGGTGGTCTTGAATTCTCTTAGATTTTGCTTGTCTGTAAAGGTTTTAATTTCTCGGTCAAATCTGACTGAGATCCTTGCTGGGTAGAGTAATCTTTGTTGTCGGTTTTTCCCTTTCATAAGTTTAAATATGTCCTGCCACTCCCTTCTGGTTTGCAAAGTTTCTGCTGAAAGATCAGCTGCTAACTTATTGGGGATACCCTTGTATGTTATTTTTTCTGTTCCCCTTGCTGCTTTTAATATTTTTTCTTTGTATGTAATTTTTGATAGCTGATTAGTATGTGTCTTGGCATGTCTCTCCTTGGATATATCCTGTATATGACTCTCTGTGCTTCCTGGACTTGATTAACTATTTCCTTTCCCATATTAAGGAAGTTTTCAACTATAATCTCCTTAAATATTTTCTCAGTCCCTTTCTTTTTCTCTTCTTCTTCTGGGTCCCCTATAATTTGAATGTTGGTGTGTTTAATGTTGTCCCAGAGATCTCTGCAACTGTCCTCAATTATTTTCATTCTTTTTTCTTTATTATGCTCTGAAGTAGTTATTTCCAATATTTTATCTTCTATGTCACTTACACGTTCTTCTGCCTCAGTTATTCCACTTTTGATTCCTTCTAGAGAATTTTTGACTTCATTTATTTTGTTGTTCATCATTGTTTGCTTGTTCTTTAGTTCTTCTAGGTCCCTGATAAACATTTCTTGTATTTTCTCCTTTCTATTTCCAAGATTTTGAATCATCTTTACTCTCATTATTCTGAATTCTTTTTCAGGTAGACTGTGTATTTCCTCTTCATTTGTTTGGTCTGGTTGGGTTTTACCTACCTCCTTCATCTGCTGTGTGTTTCTCTGTCTTCTTAGTTTGCTTAAGTTGCTGTGTTTGGGGTCTCCTTTTTGCAGGCTGCAGGTTTGTAGTTCCCAGGTTTTTTTGGTGTCTGCCCCCAGTGGCCAAGGTTTGTTCAGTGGGTTGTGTAGGCTTCCTGGTGGAGGGGACTAGTGCCTGTGTTCTGGTGGATGAGATTGGATCTTGTCTTTCTGGTGGGCAGGTCCACGTCTGGTGGTGTGTTTTGGGGTGTCTGTGACCTTATTATTTTAGGCAGCCTCTCTGCTACTGGGTGGGGTTGTGCTCCTGTCTTGCTAGTTGTTTGGCATAGAGTGTTGATCACTGTAGCTTTCTGGTCATTGAGTGGAACTGGGCCTTGGCGTTGAGATGGAGATCACTGGGAGATTTTTGCCATTTTATATTACTTGGAGTTGGGAGGTCTTTGTTGGACCAATGTCCTGAACTTGGCTCTCCCACCTCAGAGGCACAGGTCTGGTACCTGATCACAGCACTAAGAGCCTGTCATCCACAGGGCTCAGAATAAAAGGGAGAAAAAAGGAAAGAAAGACAAAATAATAAAATAAAATTGAATAAAGTTATTGAAATAAAAAATAATTATTAAACATTTAAAAAAGTAATTAAAAGAAAAAAACAAAGAAGAGAGCAACCAAAACAAAAAACACATCCACCAATGATAGCAAATGCTAAAACCTTTATTAAAAAAAAAAAAAAGATAGACAGACAAAACCCTAGGACAAATGGTAAAAGCAAAGCTATACAGACATAATTAAACACAGAAGCATACAAATACACAGTCAAAAAAGAGAAAAAAGAAAAAATATTTATATCTTTGCTCCCAAAGTCCACCTCCTCAATTTGGGATGATTCATTATCTATTCAGGTATTCCACAGATGCAGTGTACATCAAGTTGATCCTGGTCATCTAATCCGCTGCTCCTCAGGCTGCTGGGAGAGATTTCCCATTCTTTTCTCTGTTCGCATAGCTCCCGTGGTTCAGCTTTGGATTCGGCCCCACCTTTTCATGTTGGTCACCTCAGGGCATCTTTTCCCAACTGAGACAGGACCAGGTTAAAGTAGCAGCTGATTAGGGGGCTCTGTCTCACTCAGCGGGCAGAGAGGGAGGGTTATGGAATGTGGGGCTGGGAAAGGCTCTGTGTGGCAGAGGCTGGCGTGAAGTTGCAACAGCCTGAGGTGCACCATGTATTCTCCTGGGGAGACTGTCCCTGGATCATGTGATCCTGGCACTGGCCAGCTACACAGGCTCCCAGGAGAAGAGGTGTGGATACTGACCTGTGCTTGCACACAGGCTTCTTGGTGGCTGCAGCAGCAGGCTTTGCATCTCACGCCCATCTCTGGTATCCCCCCTGATAGCTGTGGCTCACGCCCATCTCTGGAGCTCATTTAGGCAGCACTCTTAATCACCTCTCCTTGTGCACCACAAAACAAAGAGGCGAGAAAAAGTCTCTTGCCACTTCAGCAGCTCCAGACATTTTCCCAGACACACTCCCGGCTAGCTGTGGCACACTAACCCCCTTCAGGCTGTGTTCATGCAGCCAACCCCAGTCCTATACCTAGGATCTGACTTCCAAAGCCCAAGCCTCACCTCCCAGCCCCAGCCCTCTCCGACAGGTGAGCAGACAAGCCTCTCAGGCTGGTGAGTGCTGGCTGGCACTGATCCTCTGTGTGAAAAACTCTCTGATTTGCCCTCCGCACCCCTGTTGCTGCACTCTCCTCCATGGCTCTGAACCTTCCTCTCTCTGCCACCCACAGTCTCCGCCCATGAAGGGGCTTCCTAGTGTGTGGAAACCTTTCCTCCTTCACAGTTCCCTCCCACTGGTGCAGGTTTCATCCCTATATTTTTGTCTGTTTTTTCTTTTGCCCTACCCAGGTACGTGGGGAGTTTCTTGCTTTCTGCGAGGTCTGAGTTCTGCCAGCATTCAGTATATGTTCAGTAGGCTGTTCCACATGTAGATGTATTTCTGATGTATATGTGGGGAGGAAGGTAATCTCCATGTCTTACTCTTCCACCATGTTGAAGCTCATCCCCAGTACAGAATTATTAAGAAGATAAAATTTAAATGAGATGGCCAGGAGGAGCTTCAAGATGGCAGAAGAGTAAGACATGGAGATCATCTTCCTCCCCACAAATGCATCAGAAATACACCTACATGTGGAACAACTGCCACAGAACACCTACTGAACACTGGCAGAAGGCCTCAGACTTCCCAAAAGGCAAGAAACTCCCCACTTACTGGGGTAGGGCAAAAGAAAAAAGAAAAACACAGAGACAAAAGAGTAGGGATGGGACCTGCAACAGTGGGATGGAGCTGTGAAGGAGGAAAGATTTCCACACACTAGAAAGCCCCTTCGTGGGCAGAGAGTGGGGGTGGTGGAGGGGGGAAGCTTCGGAGCCACGGAGGAGAGCGCAGAGGGCAAAGTGGAGAGGTTCCTGCACAGAGGTTCAATGCCGACCAGCACTCCCCACCCTGAGAGGTTTGTCTGCTCACCCGCTGGAGCGAATGGGAGCTGGGACCTGAGGCTTGGGCTTTGGAAATCAGATCCCAGGGAGAGGACTAGTGTTGGCTGCATGAACACAGCCTGAAGGGGACTATGCACTACAGCTATCTGGGAGGGAGTCCGGGAAAAAGTCTGGAGCTGCCAGAGAGGCAAGAGACTTTTTCTTACCTCTTTGTTTCCTGGTGTGCAAGGAGAGGGTATTAAGAGTGCTGCTTAAATGAGATCCAGAGATGGGTGTGAGCCACGGCTATCAGCGTGGACCCCAGAGACAGGCATGAGACGTTAAATTTGTTGCTGCAGCCACCAAGAAACCTGTGTGCAAGCCCAGGTCACTGTCCACACAGCCTCTCCCATGAGCCTGTGCAGCGTGCCACTGCCCAGGTCCCATGATCCAGGGACAAATTCCCCGGGGAGAACACAGATGCAGCTCAGGCTGGGGCAATGTCACACCAGCCTCTGCCACTGCAGGCTCACCCTGAACTCTGTACTGCTCCCTCCCCCTGGCCTGAGTGAGCCAGAACCCCCAAATCAGCTGCTTCATTAACCCCGTCCTGTCTGAGCGAAGAACAGATGCCCTCAGGCGATCTACATGCAGGGGCAGGACCAAATCGATCTACATGCAGGGGCAGGACCAAATCGAAAGCTGAACCACAGGAGGTGTGCGATTAAAGAAGGGAAAGGGAAATCTCTCCCAACAGTCTCAGGAGCAGTGGATTAAATCTCCACAATCAACCTGATGTACCCTATATCTGTGGAATACCTGAATAGACAGCAAATCATCCCAAATTGAGGAGGTGGCCTTTGGGAGAAACGATATACCTATTTTTATTCTCTTTTTTTCTCTATTTCTGAGTGTGCATATGTATGCTTCTGTGTGTGATTTTGTCTGTATAGCTTGATTTTACCCTTTGTCCTAGGGTTCTGACTGTCCGGTTTTTTTTTTTTTTTTTTAATATGGTTTTTAACACTTGTTATCATTGGTGTATTTGTTTTATGGTTTGGTTGCTCTCTCTTTCTTTCTTTTTATTACTTTTACATTTTAAAAAAATATTTTTTTATTTTAATAACTTTATTTTATTTTATTTTTTCTTTCCTTTCTCCCTTTTATTCTGAGCAGTGTTGATGATAGGCTCTTCATGCTCCAGCCAGGCTTCAGGGCTGTGTCTCTGAGGTGGGAGAGCTTATTTCAGGACACTGGTCCACAAGAGACCTCCCAGCTCCACATAATATCAAACGGCAAATATCTCCCAGAGATTTCCATCTCAACGCCAAGACCCATTTCCATTCAATGACCAGCAAGCTCCAGTGTTGGACACCCTATGCCAAACAACTAGCAAGAGAGGAACACAACACCAGCCATTAGCAGAGAGGCTGCCTTAAATCATAATAAGGCCACAGACACCCATTTACACACGACTAGAAGAGAACCTGCCCACCAGATAGACAAAATCCAGCCTCAACCACCAGAACACAGGCACTAGACCCCTCCACCAGAAAGCCTACACAACCCACTGAAACAACCTGAGACCCTGTGGGCAGACACCAAAAATAATGGGAACTATAAACGAACAACCAGCAAAAAGCAGACCCCAAACACAGCAAGTTAAGCAAAGTGAGTAGTCAGAGAAACACACAGCAGATGAAGGAGCAAGGTAAAAACCCACCAGACCAAACAAATGAACAGGAAATAGGGAGTCTACCTGAAAAGGAATTCAGAATCATGATAATATAGATGATCCATAAACTTGGAAATAGAAGGGAGAAAATACAGGAAACTTTTAACAAAGACCTAGAAGTACTAAAGAGCAAACAAACAGTGATGAACAACACAATAAATGAAATTAAAAATTCTCTAGAAGGGATCAATAGCAGAATAACTGAAGCAGAATAATGGATAAGTGATCTGGAAGATAAAATATTGGAAATAACTACTGCAGAGCAGAATAAAGTAAAAAAAAAAAAAAGAAAAGAAAAGAATTGAGGACAGTCTCAGAAGCATAGGGGACAACATTAAACACACCAAATTTCGAATTATAGGGGTCCTAGAAGAAGAAGAGAAAAAGAAAGGGACTGAGAAAATATTTGAAAAGATTATAATTGAAAACTTCCCTAACATGGGGAAATAGTTAATTATGTCCTGGAAACACAGAGAGTCCCACACAGGATATATCTAAGAAGAAACACGACAAGACACAAATTTATCAAACTATCAAAAATTAAATAGAAATAAAATATATTAAAAGCAGCAGGGAAAAACAATAAATAACATACAGGGGAATCCCAATAAGGTTAACAGCTGATCTTTCAGCAGAAACATGCCAAGCCAGAAGGGAGCAGCAGGACATATTAAAGTGATGAAAGGAAAAACCTACAACCAAGATTACTCTACCCAGCAAGGATCTCATTCAGATTTGATGGAGAAATTAAAACCTTTACAGACAAGCAAAAGCTAAGAGAATTCAGCACCACCAAAGCAGCATTACAACAAATGTTAAAGGAACGTCTCTAGGCAGGAAACACAAGAGAAGGAAAAGACCTACAATAACAAACCCAAAACAATTAAGAAAATGGTAATAGGAGCATACATATCAATAATTACCTTAAATGTAAATGGATTAAATACTCCAACCAAAAGACATAGACTAGCTGAATGTATACAAAAACAAGATCTGTATATATGCTGTCTACAAGAGACCCACTTCAGAACTAGGGACACATGCAGACTGAAAGTGAGGAGATGGAAAAAGATATTCCATGCAAATGGAAATCAAAAGAAAGCTGGAGTAGCAATTCTCATATCAGAGAAAATAGACATTAAAACAAAGACTATTAAAAGAGACAAAGAAGGACACTACATAATGATCAAGGGATCAATCCCAGAAGGAGATATAACAATTGTAAATATTTATGCACCCAACATAGGAGCTCCTCAGTACATAAAACAAATACTAACGTCTATAAAAGGGGAAATTGACAGTAACACAAACATAGTGGGAGACTTTGACACCCCACTTTCAACAACAGATCATCCAAAATGAAAATAAATAAGGAAACACAAGCTTTAAATGATACATTAAACAATATGAACTTAATTGATATTTATAGAACATTCCATCCAAAAACAACAGAATACACTTTCTTCTCAAGTGCTCATAGAACATTCTCCAGGATAGATCATACCTTGGGTAACAAATCAAGCCTTGGTAAATTTTAAAAAATTGAAATCATATCAAGTAACTTTTCCAACCACTACACTATGAGACTAGATATCAATTACAGGAAAAAATCTGTAAAATATACAAACACATGGTGGCTGAACAATACAATACTTAATAATGAAGTGATCACTGAAGAAATCAAAGAGGAAATCAAAAAATACCTAGAAACAAATGACAATGAAAACAAGGTGAGCCAATATCTTGGGGTGCAGCAAAGCAGTTCTAAGAAGGAAGTTTATAGCAATACAATCTTACCTTAAGAGAGAAGAAACACCTGAAATAAACAACCTAACCTTACACCTAAAGAAATTAGAGAAAGAAGAACAAAAAAATCTCCAAAGTTAGCAGAAGGAAAGAAATCATAAAGCTCAGATCAGAAATAAATGAAAAAGAAACAGAGGAAACTAGAGCAAAGATCAATAAAAATAAAAGCTGGTTCTTTGAGAAGATAAACAAAATTGAGAAACTGTTAGCCAGACTAATGAAGAAAAAAAAGGGAGCAGACTCAAATTAATAGAACAAGGAATGAAAAAGGGGAAGTAACAACTGTCACTGCAGAAATACAAAGAATTATGAGAGATTACTTCTAGCAAATATATGCCAATAAAACGGACAACTTGGAAGAAATGGGCAAATTCTGAGAAATGAACAGCCTTCCGAGACTGAACCAGGAAGAAATAGAAAATATGAACAGACAAATCACAAGCACTTAAATTGAAACTGTGATTAGAAATCTTCCAACAGCGGGGACGAGGGGAAGATGGTGGAAGAGTAAGACACGGAGGTCACCTTCCTCCCCACAGATACACCAGAAATACATCTACACGTGGAACAACTCCTACAGAACACCTACTGAACGCTGGCAGAAGACCTCAGACCTCCCAAAAGGCAAGAAAGTCCCCACGTACCTGGGTAGGGCAAAAGAAAAAAGAATAAATAGAGACAAAAGAATAGGGAAGGGACCTGCACCAGTGGGAGGGAACTGTGAAGGAGGAAAGGTTTCCACACACTAGGAAGCCCCTTCGTGGGTGGAGACTGTGGGTGGCAGGGGCGGGGGAGCTTCGGAGCCGCAGAGGAGAGCGCAGCAACAGGGGTGCGGAGGACAAATTGGGGAGATTCCCACACAGAAGATCGGTGCTGACCGGCACTCACCAGCCCGAGAGGGTTGTCTGCTCACCCGCCGGGGTGGGAGGGGCTGTGAGCTGAGGCTCGGGCTTTGGTGGGAGTGCAGGGCGAGGACTGGTGTTGGCAGTATGAACACAGCCTGAAGGGGTTAGTGCACGACGGCTAGCCGGGAGGGAGTCTGGGAAAAGGTCTGGAGCTGCCGAAGAGGCAAGAGACTTTTTCTTCCCTCTTTGTTCCCTGGTGCGCAAGGAGAGGGGATTAAGAGCACTGCTTAAAGGAACTCCAGACACAGGCACAAGCTGAGGCTAAAAGTGTGGACCCCAGAGACGGGCAGGAGATGCTAAGGCTGCTGCTGCCACCGCCAAGAAGCCTGTGTGCGAGCACAGGTCACTATCCACACCCCCCTTCCAGGGAGCCTGTGCAGTCCGCCACTGCCGGATTCCCGGGATCCAGGGAGAGCTTTCCCGGGAGAACGCATGGCGAGCCTCAGGCTGGTGCAATGTCATCCAGGCCTCTGCCACCGCAGGCGCACCTCACACTCCATGCCCCTCCCTTAGCTCAGCCTGAGTGAGCCAGAGCCCCTGAATCAGCGGCTCCTTTAACCCCGTCCTGTCTGAGCGAAAAACAGACGCCCTCCGGTGACCTACATGCAGAGGCAGGGCCAAATCCAAAACTGAGCCCCTGTGAGCTGTGAGAACAAAGAAGAGAAAGGGAAATCTCTCCCAGCAGCCTCAGAAGAAGCAGATTAAATCTCCACAAACAACTTGATGTACCCTGCATCTGTTGGATACATGAATAGACAACCAATCATCCCAAATTGAGGAGGTGGACTTTGAGAGCAAGATTTATGAATTTTTTCTCCTTTTCCTCTTTTTGTGATTGTGTATGTGTATGCTTCTGTGTGAGATTTTGTCTGTATAGCTTTGCTTCCACCATTTGTCCTAGGGTTCTATCCATCCTTTTTTTTGTTTTTATTTTTTTCTTTTTTAATAATTAATTTTAATTTTAATAACTCTATTTTATTTTACTTTATCGTCTTTCTTTCTTTCTTTCTTTCTTTCTTTCTTTCTTTCTTTCTTTCCTTCCTTCCTTCCTTCCCCCCTTTAGAAAATGAATCATCCCAAATTGAGGAGGTGGACTTTGAGAGCAAGATTTATGATTTTTTCCCCTTTTCCTCTTTTTGTGAGTGTGTATGTGTATGCTTCTGTATGAGATTTTGTCTGTAAAGACTTGCTTCCACCACTTGTCCTAAGGTTCTATCCTTCCGTTTTTTAAAAAAAATTGTTTTCTTAATAATTATATTTTAAATTAATAACTTTACTTTATCTTCCTTCTTTCTTTATTTTTTCTATGGTTCCCCCCTTTCTTCCTTCCTTTCTTCCTCCCACCATCCCTCCCTCCGTCCCTCCTTCCTTTCTTTCCTTCTTTCCTTCTTCCTTCCTTCCTTCCTTCCTTTCTTTCTTTCTTTCTTTCTTCCTACTTCTACTAATTCTTTCTCTCTAATTTTTCTCCATTTTATTCTCAGCCATGTAGAGAAAAGGCTCTTGGTGCTGCAGCCAAGAGTCAGTGCTATGACTCTGAGGTGGGAGAGCCAACTTCAGGACACTGGTCCATAAGAGACCTCCCAGCTCCACATAATATCAAATGGTGAAAATCACCCAGAGATCTCCATCTCAATGCCAACACCCAACTTCACTCAATGACCAGCAAGCTACAGTGCTGGACATTCTACAACAAACAACTAGAAACACAGCAACACAACCCCACCCATTAGCAGAGAGGCTATCTAAAATCATAATAAGTCCACAGACACCCCAAAACACACCACCAGACGTGGACCTTCCCACCAGAGAGACAAGATCCAGCCTCATCCACCACAACACAGGCACTAGTCCCATCCACCAGGAAGCCTACACAACCCACTGAACCAAACTTAGCCACTGGGGACAGACACCAAAAACAATGGGAACTACGAACCTGCAGCCTGCAAAAAGGAGACCCCAAACACAGTAAGATAAGTAAAATGAGAAGACAAAAAAGCACATCACAGATGAAGGAGCAAGATAAAAACCCAGCAGACCTAACAAATGAAGAGGAAATAGGCAGTCTACCTGAAAAACAATTCAGAATAATGACAGTAAAGATGATCCAAAATCTTAGAAATAGAATAGACTAAATGCAAGAAACATTTAACAAAGACATAGAAGAACTAAAGATGAAACAAGCAACAATGAATAACACAATAAATTAATTTAAAAATATTCTAGGTGGGATCAATAGCAGAATAATAGAGGCAGAAAAATGGATAAGTGACCTGGAAGATAAGATACTGGAAATAACTACTGCAGAGCAGAATAAAGGAAAAAGAATGAAAAGAACTGAGGACAGTCTCAGAGACCTCTGGGACAACATTAAACACACCAACATTCGAATTATAGGGGCTCCAGAAGAAGAAGAGAAAAAGAAAGGGATTGAGAAAGTATTTGAAGAGATTATAGTTGAAAACTTACCTCATATGGGAAAGGAAAGAGTTAATCAAGTCCAAGAAACACAGAGAGTCCCATACAGGATAAATCAAAGGAGAAATATGCCAAGACATATATTAATCAAACTGTCAAAAATTAAATACAAAGAAAGCATATTAAAAGCAGCAAGGGAAAAACAACAAATAACATACAGGGGAATCCCCATATGGTTAACAGCTGATCTTTAAGCAGAAACTCTGCAAGCCAGAAGGGAGTGGCAGGACATATTTAAAGTGATGAAGGAGAGAAATCTGCAACCAAGATTACTCTACCCAGCAAGGATCTCATTCAGATTTGATGGAGAAATTAAAATCTTTTCAGACAAGCAAAAGCTGAGAGAGTTCAGCACCACCAAACCAGCGTGACAACAAATGCTAAAGGAGCTTATCTAGGCAAGAAACACAAGAGAAGGAAAAGACCTATAATAACGAACCCAAAACAATTTAGAAAATGGGAATAGGAACATACATATCGATTATTACCTTAAATGTAAATGCACTAAATGCTCCCACCAAAAGACACAAATTGGCTGAATGGATACAAAAACAAGACCCATATATATGCTTTCTACAAGAGACCCACTTCAGACTTGGAGACACATACAGACTGAAAGTAAGGGGATGGAAAAAGATATTCTATGCAAATGGAAACCAAAAGAAAGCTGGAGTAGCTATTCTCATATCAGACAAAATAGATTTTAAAATAAAGACTACTAGAAGAGACAAAGAAGGACACTACATAATGATCAAGGGATCGATCCAAGAAGAAGATATAACAATTGTAAATAATTATGCACCCAACATAGGAGCACCTCAATACATAAGGCAAATACTAACAGCCATAAAAGGGGAAATCGACAGTAACACATTCATAGTAGTGGACTTTAACACCCCACTTTCACCAATGGACAGTTCATCCAAAATGAAAATATATAAGGAAACACAAGCTTTAAATGATACATTAAACAAGATGGACTTAATTGATATTTACAGGACATTCCATCCTAAAACAACAGAATACACATTTTTCTCTAGTGCTCATGGAACATTCTCCAGGATAGATCATATCTTGGGTCACAAATCAAGTCTTGGTAAATTTAAGAAAATTGAAATTGTATCAAGTATCTTTTCTGACCACAACGCCATGAGACTAGATATCAATTACAGGAAAAGATCTATAAAAAATACGAACACATGGAGGCTAATCTATACACTACTTAATAACGAAGTGATCACTGAAGAAATCAAAGAGGAAATAAAAAAATACCTAGAAAAAAATGACAATGGAGACACGACGACCCAAAACCTATGGGATGCAGCAAAATCACTTCTAAGAGGGAAGTTTATAGGAATACAAGCCCACCTTAAGAAACAGGAAACATCTCGAATAAACAGCATAACCTTACACCTAAAGCAATTAGACAAAGAAGAACAAAAAAACCCAAAGTTACAAGAAGGAAAGAAATCGTAAAGATCAGACCAGAAATACATGAAAAAGAAATGAAGGAAATGATAGCAAAGATCAATAAAACTAAAAGCTGGTTCTTTAAGAAGATAAACAAAATAGATAAACCATTAACCAGACTCATCAAAAAAAAAAAAAAAAAGGGAGAAGACTCAAATCAATAGAATTAAAAATGAAAAAGAAAAAGTAACAACAGACACCGCAGAAATACAAAAGATCATGAGAGATTACTGCAAGCAACTCTATGCCAATAAAATGGACAACCTGGAAGAAATGGACAAATTCTTAGAAATGCACATCCTGCCAAGATGGAATCAGGAAGAAATAGAAAATATGAACAGACCAATCACAAGCACTGAAATTGAAACTGTGATTAAAAATCTTCCAACAAACAAAAGCCCAGGACCAGATGGCTTCACAGGTGAATTCTATCAAACATTTAGGGAAGAGCAACATCTATTCTTCTCAAACTCTTCCAAAATATAGCAGATGGAGGAACACACCCAAATCCATTCTATGAGGCCACCTTCACCTTGATACCAAAACCAGACAAGGATGTCACAAAGAAAGAAAACTATAGGCCAATATCACTGAGGAACATAGATGCAAAAATCCTCAACAAAATACTAGCAAACAGAATGCAACAGCACGTTAAAAGGATCATACACCATGATCAAGTGGAGTTTATTCCAGGAATGCAAGGATTCTTCAGTATACGCAAATCAATCAATGTGATAAACCATATTAACAAACTGAAGGAGAAAAACCATGTGATCATCTCAATAGATGCAGAGAAAGCTTTTAACAAAATTCAACACCTATTTATGATAAAAATCCCTGCAGAAAGCAGGCATACAGGGAACTTTCCTCAACATAATAAAGGCCATATATGACAAACGCACAGCCAACATCATCCTTAATGGTGAAAAACTGAAAGCATTTCCACTAAGACCAGGAGAAAGAAATGGTTGCCCACTCTCATCGCTCTTATTCAACATAGTTTTGGAAGTTTTAGCAACAGCAATCAGAGAAGAAAAGGAAATAAAGGGAATCCAAATCAGAAAAGAAGAAGTAAAGCTGTCACTGTTTGCAGATGACAAGATACTATACATAGAGAATCCTAAAGATGCTACCAGAAAACTACTAGAGCTAAGCAATGAATTAGGTAAAGTTGCAGGATACAAAATTAATGCACAGAAATCTCTGGCATTCCTATACACGAATGATGAAAAATCTGAAAGTGAAATCAAGAAAACACTCCCATTTACCATGGCAACAAAAAGAATAAAATATCTAGGAATAAACCTACCTAAGGAGACAAAAGACCTGTATGCAGAAAATTATAAGACACTGATGAAAGAAATTAAAGATGATACAAGAAATGGAGAGATATACCATGTTCTTGGATTGGAAGAATCAAACTGTGAAAATGACTCTACTACCCAAAGCAATATACAGATTGACTGCAATCCCTATCAAACTACCACTGGTATTTTTCACAGAACTAGAACAAAAAATTACCCAATTTGTATGGGAACAAAAAAGACCCTGAATAGCCAAAGCAATCTTGAAAAACGGAGCTGGAGGAATCAGGCTCCCTGACTTCAGACTATACTACAAAACTACGGTAATCAAGACAATATTGTACTGGCACAAAAACAGAAAGATAGATCAATGGAACAGGATAGGAAGCCCAGAGATAAACCTACGCACATATGGTCACCTTACCTTTGATAAAGGAGGCAGGGCTGTACAGTGGAGAAAGGACAGCTTCTTCAATAAGTGGTGCTGGGAAAACTGGACAGGTACATGTAAAAGTATGAGATTATATCACTCCCAGCACCATACACAAAAATAAGCTCAAAATGGATTAAAGACCTAAATTTAAGGCCAGAAACTATCAAACTCTTAGAGGAAAACATAGGCAGAACACTCCATGACATAAATCACAGCGAGATCCATTTTGATCCACCTCCTAGAGAAATGGAAATAAAAACAAAAATAAATCAACAGGACCTAATGAAACTTCAAAGCTTTTGCACAGCAAATGAAACCATAAAAAAGACCAAAATACAACCCTCAGAATGGGAGAAAATATTTGCAAATGAAGCAACTGACAAAGGATTAATTTGTAAAATTTACAAGCAGCTCATGCAGCTCAATAAGAAAAAACAAACAACCCAATGCAAAAAAGGGCAGAAGACCTAAATAGACATTTCTCCAAAGAAGATATACAGGCTGCCAACAAACACATGAAAGAATGCTCAGCATCATTAATCATTAGAGAAATGCAAATCAAAACTACAATGAGATATCATCTCACACCAGTCAGAATGGCCATCATCAAAAAATCTAGAAACAATAAATGCTGGAGAGGGTGTGGAGAAAAGGGAACACTCTTGCACTGCTGGTGGCAATGTGAATTGGTTCAGCCACTATGGAGGACAGTATGGAGGTTCCTTAAAAAACTACAAATAGAACTACCATATGACCCAGCAATCCCACTACTGGGCATATACCCTGAGAAAACCAAAATTCAAAAAGAGTCATGTACCAAAATGTTCATTGCGGCTCTATTTACAATAGCCCAGAGATGGAAACAACCTAAGTGCCCATCTTCGGATGAATGGATAAAGATGTGGCACATATATACAATGGAATATTACTTAGCCATAAAAAGAAACAAAATTGAGCTATTTGTAATGAGGTGGATAGACCTAGAGTCTGTCATACAGAGTGAAGTAAGTCAGAAAGGGAAAGACAAATACCGTATGCTAACACATATATATGGAATTTAAGAATAAACAAAAAATGTCGTGAAGAACCTAGGGCTAAGACAGGAATAAAGAGACAGACTTACTAGAGAACGGACTTGAGGATATGGGGAGGGGGAAGTGTGAGGTGTGACAAAGTGAGAGAGAGACATGGACATATATACACTACCAAACGTAAGGTAGATAGCTAGTGGGAAGCAGCCGCATGGCACAGGGAGATCAGCTTGGTGCTTTGTGACCGTCTGCAGTTGTGGGATATGGAGGGTGGGAGGGAGGGAGACACAAGAGGTAAGACATATGGGAACATATGTATATGTATAACGGATTCACTTTGTTATAAAGCAGAAACTAACACTCCATTGTAAAGCAATTATACCCCAATAAAGATGTTAAAAAATAAATAAATAAAAATTTAAATAAAAGAAAAAAGAAAGGGACAAAGAAAAAATGCAAAATCAACCGGGAAACAAGGTTTAAAACAGCAATAATTATGTATCTATCAATAATTACCTTAAATGTCAATGAACTAAATTCTCCAATCAAAAGACACAGACTGGTAGATTGGATAAAAAAAAAAAAAAAGAGTCTACAATATACTTCCTACAAGAGCCCTCTTTAAGGCAAAGGGCATACATAGAATGAAAGTGAGGGGATGAAAAAATATATTTCATGCAAACATGAAATAACAAGAAAGCGGAGATTGCAGTACTCATATCAGACAAAATAGACTTTAAAACGAAGGCTATAAAGAAAGATAAAGAAGGACACTATATAATGATAAAAGGATAAATACAAGGAGAGGATATTATACCTATCAACAAATATGCACCCATTATAGGAGCACCCAAATATATAAAACAAATACTAACAGACATAAGAGAGAAATTAACAGGAATACAATAAAAGCAGGAGACTTTAACACCCCACTCACATCAATGGACAGATCTATGAGACAGAAAATCAATAAGACAACAGAGATCCTAAATGATATAACAGAATAGTTAGACTTAATTGATATTTTCAAGACATTAGGTCCAAAAAAAGCAGAATGCACATTCTTTTCAAGTGTACATGGAGAATTCTCTAGAATTGACCTCATACTATGGCACAAAATAAGCCTCAACAAATTTAATAGTATAGAAATTATTTCAAGTATCTTTTCTGTCCACACAGTATGAAACTAGAAATCAACCACAGAAAAAGAAATGAGAAAAAATCAATTATATGGAGATTAAACAACATGCTACTAAATAACAAGTGGGTAAACTATGAAATTAAAAAATAAATTTCAAAATACCTTGCGGCAAATGACAATGAAAGTACAACCATATAAAATCTATGGGATGCAGCAACAGCAGTTCTCAGAGAGAAGCACTGGGTCAGTCAAAATGTTCATTTGCTTTTAAGTAAAAACAAAAGACACATTTTTCATTTTCAAGATGACCTTTATTGAAAACGTATTCACTAACCAAATGAAATTTTTGGCCAACCCAATACATAGTGATACAGGTCTTCTTTCAGAAACAAGAAAAATCTCAAACAACCTAACCCACCACCTAAAAGAATTAGAAAAAGAAGAACAAACAAAATCTAAAGTCAGCACAAAGGAGGAGACAATAAAGATAAGAGAGGAAATAAATAAAATAGAGTTTAAAAAATCAGTAGAAAAAATCAATATAACCAAGAGCTGGTTCTTTGAAAGGGCAAACAAAATTGAAAACCTCTGGCCAGGCACACCAAGAAGAAAAGAGAGAAGACAGAAATAAACAAATTAAGACATGCAAGAGGGGAAATTACAACTGATACCACAGAAATACAAGAAAACATAAGAGAATACTATGAACAATTATATGCCAACGAATTTGACAATCTAGAAGAAATGGACAACTTTCTAGAAACATACAGCCCACCAAAACTGAATCAAGAAGCAGATAACTTGAACAGACCAATCACTAGAAATGAAATAGAATCTCTAAAAAAAAACCCAAACAAACAAACAAAAACAACAACAACAACAAAACCCTCCCTACAAACAAAAGTTCAGGGCCAGATGACAGGGTATTCTACCAAACATACAAAGAAGAACTTATACCAATCTTTCTCAAATTCTTCCAAAAGATTGAAGTGTAAGGAACACTCCCAAAAATATTCTCTGAAGCCACCATCACCCTTATACCAACACCAGACAAAGATGCTACCAAAAAACAAAAAAGTTACAGGCCAATATCTTTGATGAATACAAACACAAAATCCTCAACAAAATATTAGCAAACTGAATCCAACAACACATAAAAGAGGTAATATACCTTTGGATTCATCCCAGGGTCACAAGGATGGTTCAGCATACTCAAATCAATCAATGTGATACACTGTATCAACAAAAGAAAGGACAAAAAAACACATGATCATCTCAATAGATGCAGAAAAAGCATTTGATAAAATTCAGCATTCACGATAAAAACCCTTATGAAAGTGTGTATACAGGGAACATATCTCGACATAATAATAGCTATTTATGACAAGGGCTTAATTTCCACAATATACAAATAGCTCAACAACACAACTCAACAACAACAAAAACAAACAACAAAAAAAAAACACAATCAAAACATGGGCAGAAGACCTAAATAGACATTTCTCCAAAGAAGACATATGGATGGCCAATAGGCACATGAAAACATTCTCAACATTGCTAATTATTTGATAAATGCAAATCAAAACTACAGTGAAGTACCACCTCACACAGGTCAGAATAGCCATCATTTAAAAACCTACAAATAACAAATGCTGGAGAGGTTGTGGAGAAAATAGAACCCTCTGACACCGTTGGTGGGAATGTAAATTGGTGCAGCCACTATGAAAAACCATATGGAGGTTTCTCAAAAAAACTAATAATAAAGTTACCATGATCCAGCAATCTGACTTCTGGGCATATGCCTAGACAAAATTATAGTTTGAAAAGATACATGCATCCCTATATTCATAGCAGCACTATTTATAATAGCCAAGACATGGAAACAACCTAAATGTCCATCAACAGGTGAATGAATAAAGAAGATGTGGCACATACATACAATGGAATATTACTCAGCTATCAAAAACAATGAAATAATGCCATTTGCAGCAACATGGATGGACCTAGAGATTATCATACTAAGTGTCTTTAAGAAAAAGACAAATACCATATGATATCCCTTATATATATCCCTTATATATCCCATATATATATCCCTTATATATGGAATCTAAAATATGACACAAATGAACATATCTATGAAACAGAAACAGACTCACACACTTAGAGAACAGAATTGTTGTTGCCAATGGGGGAGATGGGTTAGGGAGGGAAGGATTGGGAGTTTGAGATTAGCAGAGATGAACTATTATATATAGGATGGATAAACAACAAGGTCCTACTCTATAGCACAGGGACTATATTCAATATCCTGAGACAAACCATAATGGAGAAGAATATGCAAAAGAGTGTATCTATATATAACTGAGTCACTTTGTTGTACAGCAGAAATTAACACAACATTGTAAATTAACTATATTTCAATAAATTAAAAAAAATCAATAGACCACAGACTCACTAAAGAACATAATCATAAATATATATTAAATTTTTATACCATATTTGGCTATTTAAATTAACTTTTGTTTGCATATGGTGGCCTTACAAGTAGATAGAATAATATGTATATATATCCTATTAGCTCTCTTTCCATTCACCTCTTCTAGGAATGCATAATACATAGTGTTTATACATTTTGTTAAATTAATCATAAATATTTTGATCACTGAATATGTTCTTTAATGCCATACTTTGTTAGCAAGGATTCTACACTTCTTAAGTGTCAATAATTAAGTTGTCTAGTACACAAAACTATTACCAGTTGTCCCATTCTCTTTTTAAAGACCTATATGAAAGTCTCTCAGTTTTAGTTTACAATAATATGTTGCCCAAATGAGGCCATATACTCCATATGGAACATCTGGGGAAAGAAAATAAACATTCAGTTCTATTGAAATCAGAACCCATATAGTTCAGACTCAAAGTACTTCTTTGGTTGAAAAAAAATAGCCCAGTAATTAAAATATAAGTTTGAAAAATAAATAGTTCTTTGCACATATTTCTCAAACAGTGAAGGGGCTATATAGCCTCATTTAAAACTCACATTCTTTTTGCATTTATCTCCTTTGTTCCTGGTGCCACTTTCTTCAGGACTTCCTTCTCCCACTCCAAATATTCCTAACTAGCCCTAGACCATGTACTTCTTGTCTTTCTATTGCTCCTTTTTTTTATTGCTACTCCACTATAGTTTTATTTTCTTTTTCCTATTTTCTCAAAGTTATGTTCCCCTCCATTTAAAAAGAAAATAAAAGACATAGTATAGCAATGATAGAAAACTTCCAGGTGGGAGTGGGTGTGGGGGAAGGATAAGAAACAAAAGAGGCAAATTTGAACCTAGTCTGGATGTCAAAGAGGAAGAAAGACTGGGGGCACTAATCTGAATATTACTGATCCCTAACAAAACATGAATTTTTAAATTCTCTTAGAAATGTTCTCATTTGACTAAGGATTTTGGAATAGCATTGAGCAAATGTTTGGTAGCATTTAAGATTTAAGAGTCTGGCTGGATCACATTTTGTAAACTCTTTTCATCTCACTGTCAGTTGGTTCAAACTTTTCCCAGTTCAAAATAAATGATTCTTACCCTGCCTTTTGCTATCATAAGACTTTCTACCACCCAAGCTTCAGGGTACATATTCAATCCAAATGATTGAATTTAACCATTTTTATGGCTAGGAAAAAAAGACACTGGAAAATGGAGCAAGGAATAACTACAAAATATGTTAGCCTTGAGAGACAATGCAGAGATTATCTGGCCACCATAGCTGGCTGGACTGAATCAGCCTGAAAGGGTCATTGTTCCTAAAACCTGGCAAACTGGCTACATGTTATGTTTATTCTCCACTGGACAAAAGCATTTCAATTGCCTAGGACTACTATGATTTCACTGACCAGGCAGTAGTTTATCACTGGGTAATGTTTATCTTCAGCTGTAAAATCTTTTAGAAACCTTAGTACATAGCTCTTTTTGTAGACATACACAAACACAGACACACTTTCTGGGTTCAGAAGATTGTCTAGGCTCAGGCCCATATTCTACCAAGAGTAACCCTTTTTTTCATTCCTATGTCTCCTGATACTTAGGCTTGATAAAAGACCGATCCTCTTCCAATCCAGAATCTACCATATTTTTTTGTGTTAGGCTAAATAACACTTCTTGCTCAGGAAAACTCCACAACATATTTCTGTTGTATGAAATAACCTGCATACGTAACTGCCACTCTTATCATAAATTCAAAATATTAATCCATCTTTGAATTCTTGAGGATTATCTCAATTTATAAGGCAACATTATGTACTTAATAAATATTGTTTGAACTGAGCAGAACTGAATTACAAAGAAGAAGGTAGCCCATGGAAACATTTTTTACTGTATTGACTAATAAAAAATAAGAACAGGTTTTTTGCATTCTTCCCAATATTTCATAGACTTTGTGGAGGAGCAGGTACATATGCTATAAACTATAATCAAAGTGACAAGCACTCTAATATAGATTTGAACCTGTAAACAATGTTCACTGAGCACAGAGAGTAGAGAATGTTTCATATTGGGAAGTAGAAAACATAAGAACGTTTTATAATGAAAAGGACATTTGCAATTGGTCTTGAAGTTTGAGCTTTTTTCAGGCTAAGAGCACTTGCAGTGGAGGTAGGATGCATGTAAAACAGCTTTCAAGAGAGGAGGCAGTTTGAACAGGTATGAACATGTTAATGAGCGTACTATGAGGAGATAACAACAATCTCAGAATGCTGCTGTCTGAAATGAATGAAATGACACACACTAAAGGTGCTTCACAGCAACTGGGGTAAAAAAGGGGTTGGCAATTGTTGAATGAATCTGTGTGTTAAATCACAAGTTTTGCTTCTTCTCCCCATACTCCCCCCATTTTCTGGCTGTAAATTCTCAATATTTAATGAAGGATCAGTGACATTCCCTATACAGCTGTTTTTTTAAAACCTGGCTTAAGTTGAATCCTCGTAAAACCAGAAAAGTCGTGGCAAATCACAAAGCCTTCTCTTAAAGAATACAGGGTTTGAAGCATGGAACTGAATTGGAATATAATACCTAGTTGAAAACTAGAGCACTGAAATAACTGGGATTTCAGCAAAAAGAAAGAGAATCAGTCATGTAAGCAAAATTAGATTTAAAAATAAGATTCAGGGAAGAAAGTTTTATTTAATATGTATATGTTGACCCTAAAGAAGTATTTAATTACCTTTTTTCAGGCTAGATACTTAAATTGCATTATTTAAATGCCTCTAATAAGAGAAGATTAATTTTACTCTTTAGTTTCTTCGCCTATGAACTTTAAGGGCTACAACACTTTTATGTTTACAATCAGGGCATCCTTGCACAGAGGTTTTATTTATCATATGTTGTTCCTTTGCACATCTCAATTTTATTGAAATAACTAAATATTCAGTGGAGAGACTTAGTACAATTGTCTCAGATGCTTACCATCTAGAATTATATATTAAAATGAACAATTTATGTAGCTGATATTATCACTTAGCTTTCCTAATTCTGGTGCCTTTAAAGGCCCAGAGTATATGCAGTAGTAAAGTTTCTCTCTTTTCAGTCAGTTTACATTATTCTACTCAGTGCCCTTGGAAAATAAAGTGCCCTCTTTACATGGATTTGAATGTACAGTCAGAATAGAAAATTGCATGTGTGTTTTGTGAAAACAAATAGCATACTGCAGTTAAGTACATTCCTTTGTTACCACGTTCCCCACATAAATACAAACACTCATTTTGTTTTAAAAATTCCCTTCATAAATGGATTTTTTACCTGTAGTGTAGACACAGGCAAGAACTGAATAAAAGATTTCTCCACAAAACATTCTTTATTCAAAAGCAGTAAAATATTAATATATACATAATTATTTTACCAAACTGATTTATGAGACTTTTGTTTTTATTCCAACTCCATGAACCTTGTGGAAATACTTTGCTTGATGCAGAGAAGAATTCTGATTTCATGCTTGGAAGAATTTTATCAAATATATATAAACACAGTATAGTTATTCTTGATATTCATGTATATCGTCAATACACATGCACATGCTTTCTCTCCTCACACATCCTGATCTAGGACCCAAAAGCTATTATTCCAAAGGACATTTTTTTGTGCAATAAATGTAACCTTTGCACCCTGCTCCTTCAAATCAAAGATGAACATTTAGTTTATAGCTACAAGAATCTCCTCCCCCCATATTAAAATAAAATAAGTGTATTGTACCAGTCACATATTTTCTAATTAACCACCTGGATTTAATCACCTGGTTAAAGACTAGTTAATAAGAGCACAAGGCCTTTCCAAGTTTATGTGTGACTGAAACTTATACAAGTTCAATTGTTGATGAAATAAATGGTTGAAAGCATGAGAAAATTGTGATGTTTAGATAGAATAAGGATATCAAAAGTATTTGAATATGTGTGAATATAGCTTATGCTATTGTGCCCTGCTCACACCTACTAAGCCATTGGTTCCTAAAATGGCTTGAGACCCCCTCCCCATCCTCATCATCAGGTAGGAATTTATGAAAATGCAAGTCCTTGTACTCCACGGCAGACTTGCTGAATGAGAAGCTCTGAGTGTGGGGCCCAGCCATCTGTACGATAAGCCCTCAAACTGAGGTACTCTTAACATTTGAGAACCATTGCTTTAGTCCTACTGTACAGACCACTGAATAGAGTTCCTGTATAAATCAATCATTTAGAGGACTTCCTGTGATTACCTCTTTAATAAAGTACTTGAACCCAAATCCCTGCTTAGCATCTGTTTTGGAGGCAACCCAAATTAAGACAATGAACTTACATTATGTCAAAACACACACATACACACACACACAGACACACACATGCAGACATACACACAATATAGTCCTAACAGCATGCTCTCACAACAGACATACTGCTTTGAATTAAAATATGTTTTCTTGTTTGTTTTCTTTTCCAAAATTATATTTTAAGGGCAGAGGATATCAGGTGTAACTTTTCTTAATATCTCCTGGGCCAAGGGAAGTGTCTGACAAATAATGGTTGTTCAAGGAATGTTTGTGAAATGAATGTATAAATGCATAAAATTGGTTTAAAATATTTGTATTAATATTGATGATTGTCATATATCAAAGATTATAGCTGAATAAACAAATACTTAGATTTACTAGTAAACAGCTATAGAAACGCCAAGTTAGTTAGGCAAAACCTAATAAGAAACATATATAATTATAGTGCCATTGAAGATTAGGTAAAATACTTCTGAGAATTGACAGTGAACTGTGTGTGTAGGACTCCTGTTATCTGGTTTCTAGTTATGCATTTCTGTGTTTGAAAGGGAATGCTTTTTTTATTCATATTAGAACATTTTTTGGTACAAATGTAAGTGTTTGAAGTATTTATAAAGTTATTTTTCACATAGGTACTGAGATTTCAAGTTTAGAATCATTTATTCCCATGGAGAGAAGACATAAGAAAATATTACCAAACTCCCAAAGTGGATGAAGGTCATGACAACATTGCTGTATCAAATAAAGGAAAAAAAAAATTCAAAATTATTTTCCCTAAATGGGAAAGTCCTCATTGTTAGAAGGTACTTATTTCTGCAGTTACAGTCTGTGTGGCACAAAACTCCATTTGCTACCTACTAGTTTTTAATTTTAATTTTAGCTTTAAATGGATATACTAATTTGTAGCTGATGTCCATAATGTCTCTCTTAGAGAGACATGTCTTAAGAAGAAAATATCTGTATTTATTATCTTGCATCAATTTTTCCTTGGTTATTGTAAACACTAAAGGATAATATGTGGGCAGCATAATTATCATACTTAATTCTTTCCAGAAATACTGTATGTTGAATTGGAAATTGGCTAGGGAACTTATTTCGGCAATTGCTAAAACTTGTGGAGTTCCACCAGTGATATTTTAAGTGCATAAAATAAGTATTTGTATTTACTTTTGGTTCCATAAAAGATCAAAGGAGGGGGTTTAAAGAGCTTCCAACTTAGGGAAGCAGAAGTCTTTCACATTATCATCACGTCATGTAGGCCACAAACTCCATGAGGAGAGAAGCTCCTTTGTTCTCTTCATTTGGGTATTGATTCACATTCTTTAATAATTTTTTTTTGTAATAAATCAGTAATCTAGTGGATTTCCCGATTCCTCTGAGCCACTCTAGTAAATTAATCAAACCCAAAGAAGGGTTGTGGGACCCTCCAATTGGTAACCAGTTGGTCAGGAGCACAGGTAACAATTTGGTCTTGTGATTGGCATCTAAAGTGGAGGGCAGTCTGTGAGACTGAGCCCTTAACCAGTGGAATCTGATGATATCTCTTGATAGGTAGTGTCAGAATTAAATTGAATTGTAGGACACCCAGCTGGTATAGGAGAACCACTTGGTGTAAACTCCTACAAACACACACACACACACACACACACACACACACACACACACACACACACTGAAAACTGAATTGGGATACAGAACACTTTTAGCTGCATTATATGATAGTTCTATTTTTAATTTTTTGAGGAACCTCCATACAGTTTTCCATAGTGTTGTAAAATTTTGCATTTCCATTACTGATGCACAAGGGTTCCTTTTTCACCACATCCTAACCAACACTTATTATCACTTGCCTTTTTAAAGTAGCTATTCTAACAAGTGAGAGGTAATATCTCAATGTGTTTTTGATTTGCATTTCCCTGATGATTAATGATGTTGAGTAATTTTTCAAATCTGGGCAATTTGTATGTATTCTTTGGGAAAAATGGCTATTCATTTCCTCTGGCATTTAAAATTTATTTATTTTTGGCACATTGAGCCTTCATTGCTGCACATGGGTCTTCTCTAGTTGAGGCAAGTGGGGGCCACTCTTCATTGAGGTGTGTGGGCCTCTCATTGCGGTGGCTTCTCTTGTTGTGGAGCACAGGATCCTGGCACATGGGCTTCAGTAGTTATGGCACGCAGGCTCAGCAATTGTGGCTAATGGGCTCCAGATCACAGGATCAGTAGTTGTGGGGCACGGGCTTAGATGCTCCGTGGCATGTGGGATCTTTCCAGACGAGGGCCCAAACCCATGTCCCCTGCATTGGCAGGTGGACCCCCAACCACTGTGCCACCAGGGAAGCCCCCTATGGCATTTTAAAATCAGGTTATTTTATTTGGATTTGAGTTACATGAGTTCCATATATATTTTGGATACATTTTTGATATCTGTTTGCAGATACATGCTTTGCAAATATTTTCTCCCATTCATAGGTTGCCTTTTTTCTTCTTGGTTGTTTGTGTAGATTGTTTTTTTTGTTTGTTTGTTTTTGTTTTGTTTTCTTTAGTTTGATATAGTCCCTCTTGTTTATTTTGTTTATGTTGCCTTATTTTGGTACCATATCTCAAAGACTCATTGCCAATACCAAAGTCAAGGAGATTTCTCCCTTTTTTATTCTAGAAGTTTTACACTCTTAAGTCTTATACTGAGATCTTTACTGAAAATTAATATTTTAGTGTCATAAGGTAGGGATTTAATTTTATTATTTTGTATGTGATTATCCACTTTTATCTACACCACTTATTGAAGAGACTATCCTTTCCCCATTGAGTAAACTTGACTCCACTGTCAAATATTACTTGACTATATACGAGAGTTTATTTCTGAGCTCTCCATTCTGTTCCATTGGTCTATTTGTCTTTTTATGCCAGTACCACCGTGTTTCAAATGGTACAGTTTTATAATATCATTTGAAAGGAACTGTGATGCCTTCAGCTTTGTCTTTCTTTCATGTTGCTTTGGCCATGCAGGGTCTTTTGTGGTTCCACACAAATTTTAGGTTTTTTTTTTTCTGTTTCTGTGAAAAATAACACTGGACTTTTTGATAAGTATTGCATTGAATCTATAGATGGTTTTGGGTAGTATTTTAACAATCTTATTAAATGTTTTAACAATATTTTAACAATAATTTTAACAATATTGTTTCTTCCAATTCATGAACACAAGTTATATTTATTTCCATTTATTTGTGTCTTTTTCTTTTTCCGTTATTTTACTGTTAGTGTATAGAAATGCAACTGATTTCTATAAATTGATTTTCCATCCTGAAATTTTAAAATTTATTAGTACTCATTTTTCTGGTGGAATCTTTAGGGTTTCTATATATAAGATCATACCATCTGCAGGCAAAGACAATTTCATTTCTTTTTTTCCAATTCAGATGTGTTTTATTTATTTTTCTTGCCTAATTGCTCTGGCTAGGACTTCTGGTACTATGTTGAATACAAGAGGTCTGGTATCATCCTTGTATTTTCCCTGATCTCAGAGAAAAAGATTTAACCTTTCACCATTGAGTATGATATTAGTCAGTTGCCATATTCAGCCTTTATTAAGCTGAATTATTTTCCTTCTCCCCTCAATTTGTTGAGAGTTTTTTTTTCTCATGTGTCAGTAATTTTAATGTTGTGCACGTCAAATTATAGTAAAAAACGACTATAAACAAGATGCAGCCCCTCTATTTCCATGAACAGCACGCTGCATTACAGTAAACCGAGTTTATATTCAACCATCAAATGTGGTTCTCCCATTAGTTCACTTTGTGATGGGTCATTAAGAATATCTTCAAATCCAATAGTCTCATCATTACCCCTCAAAATATCCAATGAAAGGTTTGAGCTTGGAAGAAATGGAAGATGCTGGACCTGCTGCACTGCCTTGAATTCCATTTGTAGTTTTAACGGAGCAAATAGACCCTGGATGTTTCTCAGTGTGGAAAAGTTCATTTTATCTTGGTTGAGCTGGAAATTTTTTTCTGATAATTCAAGAGGATGACTGGGCAAAAGTTCATTTTTCACATAAGAAAAACCTTTTCGAAGAAGATCATGACTTTCAAAAGGTCCACTTGCTGAAAGTTCAGTAACTGGAATACTGTCCTTTAGCTGAGATCCAAGTCCTCTGGCATTCATCTTCAACTCACTCTGCGAACAGCTTCTCTGTTGAGAGTTTTTAATCAGGAAAAGAGGTTGAATTTTATGAAATGATTTTTATGCATTTATTGAAATAATCATATATTTTTTTATCTCTCATTCTATTAATTTAGTGTATTATATTTATTGATTTGTGTATATTGAGCCATCCTTGCATCCCTGGGATAAATCCTACTCAATCATGGTATATAATTCTTTTAATTCACTTTTGAATTTGGCTGACTAATATCTTATTGAGAATTTTTGCAACTACATTCATCAAGTATATTGGCCTGTAGTTTTCTTGTATTGTCCTTATCTGACTTTAATATCAAGATTATGCTGGCCTTATAAAATGAGTTTTAGTGTGAAAAAAAGTTCTAATTTATTCATTTACCTGTAGGTGTCCAACTTTCTCAACACCACTTTTTGAAGAGACTGTCTTTTCTCCATTGTATATTCTTGCCTCCTTTGTTGTAGATTAATGAACCATAAGTGTGTGGGTTTATTTCTAGACTCTCTAGTCTGTTTCATTCATCTATGTACCCAGCTTTGCTCCAGTACCATACTGCTTTGGTTACTGTAGCTTTGTAGTATAGTTTGAAGTCAGGGAGTATGAATACTCCAGCTCTATTCTTCTTTCTCAGGATTGTTTTGACTATTTGGGGTATTTTGTGTTTCCAAACAAATTTTAAAATTATTGGTTCTAATTCTCAGAAAAATGCCGTGGAACACTAATCAGCCATAAGAAAGAATGAAATTTTGCCATTTGCAGCAACATGAATAAACTTGGAGAGCATTATGCTAAGTGAAATAAGTCAGACAGAAATACAAATACTGTATGATATCACTTATATGTGAAATCTAAAAAATACAACAAACTAGGAAAGATAACAAAAAAGAAGCAGACTCACAGATGTAGGAAACAAACTAGTGGTTACCAGTGGGAAGAGTGAAGTGGGGAGAAACAATGTTGAGGTAAGGGATTAATAGGTACAAACTATTATGTATTAAATAAGCTACAAGTGTATATTATACAATATAGGAAATATAGTCAACATTTTATAGTAACAATAAACAGAATATAACCTTTAAAAATTTTGAATCATTATGTTGTACACTTGTAACATATTATGCTGTACATCAACTCTACTTCAATTAAAAGAAAGACTTGTTTTGTGTCCTATCATATGCCTCTGTTGGATGTAATGTTCTGTTTATATCTGTTAGGTTAATTTGATCCAAAGTATAGTTCAAGTCCAACATTTCCTTATTGATTTTTCTGTCTTGATGAGTTGTTCATTGTTGAAAGTGAGGTATTGAATTCGGAAAAATTATGAGCTGAAAAGCTCTCTCTTATCCCTGAACTGTGCCACCTTGGAAAAAGTTTGATGTGGGTAAAGTCAAACTTTTCTTCTAACCATCTCCAATGTATCTAAACTCATACTTGTTTGCTGCAACAGTGTGCTGAAACTTCTCCATTGGAAACCTAGACTTCCAGAAAGGCTCTTTTTTTCTGTAGGTGATTGTCTGAGGCAGGGTTCTCCAGGGCTCTTGGACCATGGCTTAGAGAATCTGGAGCTAGTTCACGTACCACTTCATGGTCAACAGGTAGAACCAAGGTCTATAAGCCTATTACTCAATGTGCAGGTGGGTGAGGCTCCTGCTGGATCCCCTGACATATGGTGCTGGATCCTGCAGCTCCCACAAAGACACTTTAGTCTGTGAATAGATACTTTTTTTTTTTTCGGTAAGCGGGCCTCTCACTGCTGTGGCCTCTCCCATTGCGGAGCACAGGCTCCAGATGCACAAGCTCAGTGGCCATGGCTCACAGGCCCAGCCGCTCCACGGCATGTGGGATCTTCCTGGACTGGGGCACAAACCCGTGTCCCCTGCATCAGCAGGTGGACTTACAACCACTGCGCCACCAGGGAAGCCTGATGCCAAATTTTTGTTGCTGTTGGGGGGGGCATGAACAAGGATGTCTTATTCAGCTCTATCTTTGATGTCCTTTCTCTCCATTTATTTAAGTTCTTCTTTGATTTTATTCATTAGAGTCAAGTGTTGTTTTCCTCAAAAAATCTTATACATATTTTGTTAGATTTACACCTATTTCATTTTCAAGAATGCTAATGTAAATGATATTGTGTTTTTAATTTCAAATTCCACTTGGTTTTTTTTTGGTATATAGAGAAACAATTGGCTTTTGTATATTAACCTTGTATTCTGCAACCTTTCTATAAGGTTTTGTGGGAACTTAAAAGCAGAGAAGTTAGTTGGATTTTGATAGTTGTATTCTTTATTACTGCAGTAAGCATTATAAATACAAAATAATTTAGTTCTTTCCTTCTTTCTGTCCAAATGACAAAGATAGCAATGTAAACCTACAAAAGACATTCCTTCAAAATTTTACAGCAGTGGAACCCTATTTATGATTATTTTATTTATGATTATTTTATGATTACTAATTATTATGTAGAACACTTAAATCATTTTGGATACTATAATTTTTTTTAACATACATCTATGGGAATTTCCAGGGTAAGAACTATAATTTAGATAAGTATGATCAGTGCCATCACTTTATCCACCCCCACCCCAAATCACCCAAATTGTTAAATGAGAAAGGTTCATAGTCAATTAACTATGAGGTTTATAAGGCTAACTCTGTCAGACTAATTATTTTCTAAACAATATCTACAAACTGGGAATTCCCTGGTGGTTCAATGGTTAGGACTCAGTGCATTCACTGCTGTGGCCCAGGTTCAATCCCTGGTCAGGGAAGTATGATCCCACAAGCCACGTGGCATGGCCAAAAGAAAAAAAAATATATCTACAAACAGTTCCTATATCAACATGTCCTATGAAGTTAGGATTATCTCATGGAAGATATTGTAGTCTGTTAGTTAAAACTCAGTGTGTGTTTGTGTGTGCGTTTCCTTAAATCAAGGGGGCAGAATAAAATAGTATAATGATAAAAAATATAGTGTGATGTGGAAATATTTAAAATTAGTTTTATATCCTAGCTTTGCCATATGCTTGCTGCATGACTTTGGCTAATTCCATATTTTAAGTGTCATTTCCATAGTCTTTAAATCAGTTTCCACATAGCTCTTACTTAACTTACAAAATTGTTGTGAGAATTAAATAAATTAATACTGTTAAGTTGCTTAGTACAGTGCTTGCCATATTATCAACATGCAGTGATGGTTAAGCAAAGGTGTTACTCCCAACATCAACAACATCAAAATTACCTAGTTATAAAGTTAAGAAATACAGAGTTTACCTTACATCTCTAAACTCTTCTGAAGAACACAAAGGAAGATTTTAAGACATGAAGAGAAGGATCATATTCCTACAAGGAAAGGCTCAATAATGTAAAGTTGTGAGTTACCCCCAAATTCATTTAAAAATCTATCAACATTGTTTATTTTTAAGTATTAAAAAATCATTTTAAACTTTATCCAAAAAAAATAAACATGAGCTTTCATTTATAAAATCATCCAAGATAATTGTTAGAAATTGTTTTAATTTGTTCAGGCTGCTATAACAGAATACCATAGACTGAATGTCTTATAAACAGTAGTAAATTATTTCTCAGAGTTCTGAAGGCTGGGAAGTCCGAGGCCAAGGGCTGGTAGATTTGGTGTCTGGTGAGGAACCACCCCTTAGATGGTTGTCTTTTCACGGTGTCCTCACATGATGGAAGCAGCAAGGGAGCATCTCAGGTCTCTTTTATAAAGGCACTAATCACATTCATGAGGATTCTACCCTCATGGTCAAATCACCTCCCTTAAACGCCACCTCCTAATACCATCACCTTAGGATTTTGAATTTCAACATGTGAATTTTGGGGAGAATCAAACATTTAGACCATAGCAGAAATGTAATTAAAATGTGTTACTGGAGGATTAAATAAGAACTTTGTGTCAAAGTACATAGTAAAAGGGAAGAGTAGTCCCAGAGATAGCAAGAAGTATAAGTCTTACTCCCTAGCAGAGGACCCAACACTGGTAATTCACATTCATAACTCTCACAACCCTATTACAAATACTCCGAATGCAGTGGATAAGAACACTTAGAAAGTCACAACAGAATGAAACAAGCCCGAGGACAGTGTTCATATCAGAATTCCCTGTTTTACACACATTTGTCTTAAGCCATAGCTTTTTTTGACCTATCATGTTTCCTTTTGCCACTGATCAAATGAACTAAGAGCAAATCAACAAACACTAATTTCCATTTTTCCTCCAACTTCCCTTTGGTTCTTTAGATCTAAAAATGTGGGGGAGAGAAGGGTGGGGATGAAGGAGTAATAAAGCTGCTCTTTAATAACCAGGAGCCACTATTTAATGTCAGGTTTCACCTTAAGTGTCCTTTGATTTAAAAACCATCATCATCGGGCTTCCCTGGTGGCGCAGTGGTTGAGAGTCCGCCTGCCGATGCAGGGGACACGGGTTCGTGCCCTGTTCCGGGAGGATCCCACATGCCGCAGAGCAGCTGGGCCCATGGGCCCGCTGAGCCTGCGCGTCCGGAGCCTGTGCTCCACAACGGGAGAGGCCACAACAGTGAGAGGCCCGTGTACTGCAAAAAAAAAAAAAAAAATCATCATCATAAAAAAAGACAGTTGTAAGGGAAAAGTTGAAGAAAGTTAATTAGACCTTTGAAATTAAAATCAATACCATTAACTTATAATTAAACATAGCTGATTACTGATTCAACCATCTCTCCAAGACTTTAAAGGATAATGATGGATTATAAAAGACCTGAAACCATAAAGAGGGAGCAAATAGGAAAAAATACAACAAATGCTAAATGCAAATATATTTCTGGAAGACAAAAGTCATTGTTTCTCCCTATAGATTAAGAAAATCAAGACATAATAGTCAAAAAGTGGAAGCAACACAAGTGTCCATCAACACATGAATGGATATCATGAATGGATATCATGAATGGATATATCATATTATTACAATAGAATAGAATACAATAGACTATTATTCAGCCTTTAAAAAGCAAGGAAATTCTGACACATGCTACAACATGGATGAACCTTGACAACATTATGCTAAGTGAAATGAACCAGTCACAAAAGGACAAATATTGTATGATTCCACTCATATTAAGTACCTAGAGTATTCAGACTCATAGGAACAGAAAATAGAATGGGGGTTGCTAGGGACTAAAGGGAGGTGGAAATTAAAAGTTTGTGTCCAATAGATCAAAATTTTAGTTGGAGAATTTGAAAAAGTTCTGAAGGAGGATGATAGTGATGGTTGCACAAAAGTGTGAATGTACTTAATACAATTAAAATGGTTGAAATTTTATGTTAATTATTAACATAAATTTTATGTTAATACATTTTGTTATATATATATTATCACAATAAAAAATCAGTAGGTATGAATCTCAATTCACAGACTCTGAAGTTCAAGAAATTTACCTTCATTTCTATTTCAAGCCCTAATGGACTGAAGTGACAAAACATTTGTCTCAATTACTTAATCTTACCTGCCCCTTTCCCTCTTTTTGTGCAAGTGTCCTGGGAAAGGAATCTCACATAGGATCAAGCTTCTCAGGATGTTAGTACCTACCTTGTCATCAACTGATCTGCTAAGACATTGTCTACTGAGATATCTATTAATCCAGGACCATGCATATTCCAATTAAGAAATTCCCTTTCTTCATGTAAAACTGACTTAAAATACTGTCTATGAGTCTGGATATAGCTAGGATCTTGTTGCCTACCTAGGGAAGACCCAGGGCCCACAAGCAGGTTCTAAATCTTCTCAGCTTTTAAGTTCCCTAAACCTCTCTAGTCTCTTGCTCCCTCTCTTAGGCCTATGAAACTTTCATTACCTCTTCTCCATTTTTTCTCCCTTTTCTAACACTGAAGAAATCCTTTTTTCAATCTGAATAGTAATGGGTGATATTTAGTAAAACTCTGTGGAAAGGTCTTTTTTTCTCCCTCTTGTTTTCCCCAAACATTTGTGTAGTCTCTGGTCTATAAATGTTTAAACATTTGGAATTTAAAAGTTAGAGCCTACTAGTCTTTTTTTATAGTTTATATTGTGACTATCCTTTTCCAAGATAAGGAGCACAGAGTGGAACATCTGAAAAGGAGTGGAAATGGAGGAGGGAGAAGGAATGGAAAAAATAACTAACATATAAATAATATCATTCAACTATGCAAAACACTTAAGTGTTATTAAGAGCCATCTTTGCATTCATTAAATGCAGAGTAACCATTCCACAGTGTTCAAAGGTCCGGAGCTGCAGAAGTCTTCATGCTATACCTAAAGACTAGGCAGCTATGTGTATCCTGGCTACCCAGAAACATTCTTCTCTTGCTCATCCTCTTTCCTTTCCTTCCCTTTACACTTTCTTTGGTATTCTCTCCCTTGTGTGTTCTGTGCAAAATAGTAGAAAAAAAGAGTAATTTTAAAAAGGTATAAATTCTAACAAAAAATGGTAATAGGCTTCTTTGGGAAAGTATTGCAAAAAATCATTCTCTCTATGATAACGTATGTGGAACATGTATGGGTAGAGTACTGAGCCAGAGTTTTATAGTATTTAAAACTCCCAAGAATTCTTTCACGTAAAATGAATAGCCTTATTTTATGGAAGAAGAAACAATGCCTGTGAAATTAAATATGTTGGGCACTTTTATTCCAGTCATTCAGCTATTAAGTGACATAGCATTCCAGTGCAGACTTTTGTCCTCAAATCCCATACTTCCGAGGGAATTCTGTGCTCCCGTTCACTAACACTTACAATGTCATAAGTTTGTATAACATTTCATGCCTCTGAAAACATTTTGAAAATTTCTCCAGGAACACAGCTGTCAAATCTAATAGCCAGGACACAGTCTCCTGGCAGCCTCCAGAGCAGTTGCTTTCCCAAAGGGAGACAACTTGCCGTTTTTCTCACAGCACTGTTGTCCATAAAGTGGTTTCCAGATCTCTGTTATGGTTTATCCCTTCAACTGAGTTGGTTTCATATTCTATTCAAGTGTGTGTGTGTGTGTGTGTGTGTGTGTGTGTGTGTTTGTACACATGGTTTGCAGGAATCAGTTGGCAAACAGAAAAGATGTAGATTGGTGACTGGCAGACAAAGATCAATAACGGAAACTGAATAAACTGGCATCAAACAAACCTTACATACCATGTTTTGCTTTTACATCCTTGACATTGCTACTTCTTACACTGTTTTTGGCATTCTGTTGACTTCCTTATGTCATTTTGCTCTAAATTAAAATGTACGGGAAGAAATGAGAAGTCATTTTGTTACAAGTTCAATTATTGATATTCTCTTCCTTTGACAAGTCCTGATTTGCTTTCCAAGACTATCACATATCTTTTAGTTTATTTTCTGTCAATTTTCTCACTATAAATAAGTTAAAATCTCTTATCAGGGTATTGATTTTGCTCTTTAAAAAGATTCTCTATTCCATTATCCTTCTGGATCAATTCAGATCATTTTGCATGAGAAATTTTCCCTTTTCCTTACCACACAAAATGTCTTTGTTTTTATTTCACATTACTCTATATGTCATTTGCAGAGCATTTAATTATATCCCCAGAATTTATTTTGAAATGTGTTGATTTTCTCTAAAAAAAAGTCAGGCCACATGACAATTTCAACTTCTTTTTTTAATGTGTGTTTTTGCTTATTTATTGAATGCATATTTGTATTACCAGACATCATAGGCAGTGCTGAGGTTAAAATAATAATAATTATTAATTAAAGTGAAATTTAAGATAATGAATATTATTATAAGAATGTATATTAAGTTGTCACCAAATGCTAGGCAGTATGCAAAAGGGCTTTATGGTTCTTTAAGTATAATAATAAACATTTATTGAATGTTTGTACCCTGTGGAATTTCTATGTATTTTATATAAAGTACATACTTTATTCTCAGAAACACTCTATGATGTAGATACTCTAAATTATTTCCATTTTCAGATGAGAAGTTAAGGCTTAATGACTTGATCACAGCTAGTAAGTGGCAGAGCCAGGATTCTAAGTCTCTTAATCACTACACTGTTTTAAGGTATTGTTATTATTGTCATTGTATATTTTGATTTACTACTTAGAAAGAAAATAAAAGTCCACCACAGAGAACACTTAAATCCCCACTTACCTACAAATTTACCTAGAAAGTTACATCTCTCTTTCCCAGCATCTACTTTAGTAGTTATGACAACAGAAAGCCTCAAGAGTATTTAGTGAGTTGCCTCCAACCTCATACCTGTTTTAAAATATCAGTTTTTTGGTCTTCCCTGGTGCCACAGTGGTTGAGAATCCACCTGCCAATGCAGGGCACACGGGTTCGTGCTCCGATCCGGGAAGATCCCACATGCCGCGGAGGGGCTGGGCCCGTGAGCCATGGCCGCTGAGCCTGCGCGTCCGGAGCCTGTGCTTCACAACGGGAGAGGCCACAACAGTGAGAGAGGTCTGCGTACCGCAAAAAAATAATAATAATAATAACAATAATAAAATAAAATATCAGTTTTTGGATAGGTTGAAGGACTCAAATAGGAGTAAGAAGCTCAGTTTTATATATATCTTTTCCTAATTTTGTCTTAAAGTGGTATCTTAACTACTATTTAATAACATTTGCTTTTACAAGTTCCTCCTGCCTGATATCTCAGATACTATATTAGGTTTTGCTATAATGATTATGACTTTGTCACCTGTCCTAGCTAAATTTAATATTTTTAAATAGCCCTTGAAATAGTTCTTTCTGGAGTTTCTCAAACCCTGTTAGACAATTGCTTGATGATAGGGAATCTTATTTTGTCTCTGTTTCACCATTATCCTTTAGTGTCTTTCTCAGAGTAGGAACTCAGTAAGTGCTTGTTGAAATGAATTAACAGAAATTCACCGCCAATAATAGTTAATGGTTCACAAAATTACTATAACACATTTCTTAAACTATACGTTAGTTCAGAGGTTTGAGGTCCTGGGCAGATAGTTGAGAAATTTAGTTCTATTCAGATTTGATTGAGTTTCTTATCATGTCTTCCTACTTAAAAAAAAAAAATTACTCTTAATACTTTCTATTGAATTTACATATGATAAAATGTGTATATCTTAAGGCAGAGCTTACTGAGATTTTGCTAATGTATATTCCCCTCTAACCATCACCTCAAATCATGATTTACAATATTTCCATAATCAGAGAAACTTTATTTGTGCCCCTTTATTCAGTCTGTCACCACCACTCCAACATGACTAGAAGCATTCACTGATTTAATTTCTGTCATCATGAATTTGTTTTTCCTATTCTAAAACTTCACATAAATGCAGTTGTATGGCAGGTACTCGTTGGTGTAAAACTTTTTTTTTTCGTTCAGCATTATATTTTTAAAATTAATTTGTGCTGCTGTACATTAATTTTAAAGATCTTATTGAATTTATTCAACAATCCATGAATTGGGCAGCATGCAATGTAACAAATAGAAAGGAGATTCAAGGAGCTGTACAAAGTGAGGAGAATTTTATAGGCAGAAATGGGTGGGATAAGGAAGTTACTAGCAAAGTGTAGATTGTGGCGAGGTCACTTTCATTTAGGGGACAGCGGGGGTGGGGGGTCTATCAGGTAGATTACCTCATTAGTTTTGATTAGGTAATGCCAGATTGACAAGTTTAAAATTCCACTCCTGGGAGAGGCCAAAACTAATAATGTTAATAAGTCTCGGTTTGGTGTTTTGGACTTATGCAAGTGACTCAATTTGGAGCCTCTTGTCTTTTTTTAAACTTACATTGCAGACTAGTATTCCATTATAACGTATTATACTGCAATATGTTTATTAATTCTCCTTGTTTTGAACATTCCAGTTGTTTCCAGAATTTTCCCATGGTGTATAAATCTCTTATGATTTTTCTAAAACAAATCTTTATGGGGACATACATTATCATCTTTCCTGAGTAAATGTGTGGGAATAGAATTATTGAGTCATATTATAGGTGTGTATAACGATAAGAAAATAGAATTGTCAAGTAGTTTTTCAAAGAGTTGTAATATTTTGTACTCTCAAAAATGATGGATCAGAGTTTCAGTTGCTTCACATTCTCTCTAACATTTGGTATTGTAAATTTTTTTTTAAAACCATTCCTGTGGGTTTGATGTACTATCTCTTAAGGGTTTACACTGTGGCCAATAACAGTGTATATTATTTTATGTGATTTTGGTCCTTCCTGTGTCTTCTTTTATGAAGTATTTATTCAAAACTTTTTTCTTAATGTTTATCTTTAACATTGATTTGTATGAGTCTTCACATATTCTGCATGCATATTCTTTGTCAGAGATATGTATTGTAATTTTTCCCCCCAGTCTGTGGTTTGCCTTTTCATTTTCTAAATGGTTATTTGAAGAACAGAAGCTTTTCATTTTGATGAAGAGGTTTTTTTTAATTTGTTTGTTATTTTTATTTGTTTATACAATATATAGAACACATCAAAAAATATATTAAAAATGAAAAATTAGATACTTTTTTAAAAAGGACAAATATTGTAGCTATTTCATGCCATTAAACCTGTATATTATGTTAGACATAGCACATGCATGGAACTTCAAGTCTCCTGTGAACCAAAGCAAAGAGAGAATTTAATAGCTTACAGTGACTATTAGATAAGGAGAAATATGAGATAAGCAGAGTTATTTCTGATAATGAAACTTATAGAAGTTTCTTCACAATGGACTTTCATAAAGATGATACTGTAGCACTGAAGTGAGGAGTATTTGCAACAACACTCTTTTACTAAATAGAATAACAAGTTGAACCATTATATTCATTCTCCATTGTCTTTTGCCTGCTCTGTGCCTTTGGAGGCTGGTCTCCTTGGGCTCCGTCTATTGGATGTTTTTGCATTTTAAGAGAAACCAACAAGAGACCATGGGCAGAGGAGAAGTAGTTCAGGGTGTTTATTCATCCTGCTCTCACCATGCAGGGATGAAGGTTTCAGCAGTGGTTACACTTCTCCATCTCAGGCAAGAGGTCCTGTTGGGTTGGTTTCTCCCACAATCACAGCTCTTATATGGTTCTGGTAACAGCATTCTTTCTCTTGCTTCTTCAGATCTAGTGATGCATTGCTATTCTTTGTTGGTTCTTTAACCCTACAAACTGTTAATCATTCCTTCTCCAGGCTCTCTTCCATTAGCCTTTGGGTTTACCATTTCTTTCCTGCCAGAAATAAGAACCAGCCTATAAAGTTCTTTCTTGTAATGTCCCTCAGTATATGGTAAAACCACAATGGCAAGGGTAAGTCACCCAAAACAATTTGTCAGTGTTGTGCGTGGATCTCTGACACTTTGCATTAATTCACAGACATAATTTACATTATCTCTAAAAAATGACTTGACTCCTGTTTTTCAAAATAAAATACAAACAAAACATAAAGCAATATTCCACAGTTTCAGAAGCCACAGGGCAAACAAACCTTATCCCAAATGCTGTTTTCTCTCAAATGTATTTGTTTTTTTTTAATTTGCCAGATATGTGTAGAAATAAGTTATTTTTATATTTTCATGTTGGAACTATATTGGGCTTATTTTTGCCTGTTGGTTATTGTTATAATTCAGAGAGGGTTACTGGAAATCCTTGTGGGTTTATGCTATCTGGAACCTGATTATCATTTTGATGATAAGCATGTTGGATTGGAGTCCTCCATGGCCAACTAGAAGAAAGAAGTAGTTTCTTGGGAAGTCTTATGAGACCTGCAGAGGAAAATTTTCTTAAACTTCAAGTATTTGAATATTTAACTCTCATGATTTAAATGCACATAATAAGAAGTGTATGTGTACATGAGATGTGCATATTATTTATTAGAGCAATGACTTGAACCTAATTTAGAGTTGACTGTTAATCTGAAGTTTAATGTAGCATTTTGGTCATTATTTTTCTCCACCAGCTACACTCCATTATGACACTGTTTCCCATGGAAATCAGTCCTTGGGTCACACTTTGGAGTGGAAACTTCAGCAAAAAAGTGACAACACTTTCTTATGAATCTTCTTAAATAAATTGTTAGTTTGCCTGCTTTCAATTTTTTCTCCACATTCTTCTCTTCTCCTCCTTTAAATGGGTTTCTAATGAGTAAGAGCAATACAACTATCTATCATAAAATATTAATGCTTCATTATCAACCTCCTTTAGTACTTGTATTATTTTCTCTAGGACTGCCATGAGAAGTACCACAGACTGAGTGGTTTAAATAATAGAAATTTATTGTCTCACAGATCTGGAGTCTAAAAGACTCCTGAGTCTTTGGCAAGACCATTTTCTGCCTGCAGGTACTAGTAAAGAATATGTTCCAGGCCTCTCTCCTTGGCTATGACAGTATAACTCCAGTCTTAACATGGGTTCTTCCTGTGTGCGTCTGTGTCCAAGTTCTGCTTTTTATAAGTAATATTGGATTAGGGGCCCACCCTATATCATTATGATTTTATCTTAACTAATTATATCTGCAGTAACACTATTTCCAAATAAGGTCACATTCTGAGGTACTGGGAGTTTGAACTTCAGCACATAAATTTTAGGGGAATACAATTCAACTCATAACAGTAGTATACCAATTAAAATACTTTTCCTTATACCACCTGTTCAGATGCAATACATACACTAATATAATACTATTTGTATATTATTTGTTTTTGTTAGTTTTGAATGAATAGATTGTGATTCATTTTAAAAATCAATGTTTTATTATTCACAAATTGAAGGATAAAAAATTATATGATAATTTCAACAGATGCAGAAAAAGCTTTTGACAAAATTCAACACCCATTTATGATAAAAACTCTCCAGAATGTGGGCATAGAGGGAACCTACATCAACATAACAAAAGCTATATATGACAAAGCCACAGCTAACATCATTATCAATGGGGAAAACTGAAAGCATTTCCACTAAGATCAGAAGCAAGACAAGGTTGCCCACTCTCACCAGTATAATTCAACATAGATTTAGAAGTTTTAGCCATGGCAATCAGAGAAGAAAAGAAATAAAAGGAATCCAAATTGGAAAAGAAGAAGTAAAATTGTCACTGTTTGCAGATGACATGATACTATACATAGAAAATCCTAAAGATGCTACCAGAAAACTACTAGAGCTAATCAATAAATTTGGTAAAGTAGAAGGATACAAAATTAATGCACAGAAATCTCTGGCATTCCTATACACTAATGATGAAAAATCTGAAAGAGAAATTAAGGAAACCCTCCCATTTACCATTGCAACAAAAAGAATAAAATACCTAGGAATAAACCTACCTAAGGAAGCAAAAGATCGGTATGCAGAAAACTATAAGACACTGATGAAAGAAATCAAAGGTGATACAAACAGATGGAAAGATTGGTAGAATCAACATTGTGAAAATGACTGTAATGCACAAAGCAATCTACAGATTCAGTGCAATCTCTATCAAATTACCACTGGCATTTTTCACAGGACTAGAACAAAAAAATTTTTAATTTGTATGGAAACACAAAAGACCCTGAATAGCCAAAGCAATCTTGAGAAAGCAAAATGGAGTTGGAGGAATCAGGCTCCCTGATGTCAGACTATACTACAAAGCTACAGTAATCAAGACAGTACGGTATTGGCACAGAAACAGAAATATAGATAAATGGAACAGGATAGAAAGCCCAGAGATAAGTGCACACACATATGGTCACCTTATCTTGAAAAAGGAGGCAAGAATATACAATGGAGAAAAGACAGCCTTTTCAATAGATGGTGCTGGGAAAACTGGACAGCTACATGTAAAAGAATGAAAGTAGAACATTTCTTAACACCATACTCAAAAATAAATTGTGGATCAAAGATCGAAATGGAAAGCCAAACACTATAAAACTCTTAGTGGAAAACATAAGCAGAACACTCTATGACATAAATCACAGCAAGATCCTTTTTGACTTACCTCTTAGATTAATGGAAATAAAATAAAAAATAAACAAATGGGAACTAATGAAACTTAGAAGCTGTTGCACAGAAAAGGAAACCATAAAAAAGATGAAAAGACAACTCTCAGAATGTGAGAAAATATTTGCAAATGAAGCAAATGACAAAGGATTAATCTCCAAAATATACGTGCAGCTCATGCACCTCAATATCAAAAAAAACAAACAGCCTAATCCAAAAATGGGTCAAAGACCTAAATAGACATTTCACCAAAGTAGACATACAGATTGCCAACAAACACATGAAAAGATGCTCAGCATCACTAATCATTAGAGAAATGCGAATCAAACCTACAATGAGATATCACCTCACACCGGTCAGAATGGCCATCATCAAAATATCTACAAATAATAAATTCTGGAGATGGTATGGAGAAAAGAGAACCCTCCTCCACTGTTGGTGGGAATGTGAATTGATAAGTCACTATGGAGAACAGTGTGGAGGTTCCCTAAAAAATTAAAAATAGAACTACCATATGACCCAGCAATCCCACTACTGGGCATATACCCTGAGAAAACCATAATTCAAAAAGAGACATGTACCAAAATGCTCATTGCAGCATGATTTAGAATAGCCAGGACATGGAAGTAGCCTAAATGTCCATCAACAGATGAATGGATAAAGAAGATGTGGCACATATATACAATGGAATATTACTCAGCCATAAAAAGGAAAAAAATTGAGTTATTTGTAATGAGGTGGATTGACCTAGAGTCTGTCATACCAAGTGCAGTAAGTCAGAAAGAAAAAAATACAAATACTGTATGCTAACCCACATATATGGAATCTGAAAAAAACAGTACTGATGAACCTAGTGGCAAGGCAGGAATAAAGATGCAGACATAGAGAACAGACTTGAGGACACTGTGGGGGAAGTGGAAGCTGGGACGAAATGAGAGAGTAGAATTGACATATATACACCACCAAATGTAAAATGGATGGCTAGTGGGAAGCTGCTGCATAACACAGGGAGATCAGCTCGATGCTTTGTGATGACCTAGAGGGGTGGGATAGGGAGGGTGGGAGGGACACTCAAGAGGGAGGGGATATATGGATATAGGTATCCATATAGCTGATTCACTTTGTGTACAGCAGAAACTAACACAACATTGTAAAACAATTTTACTCCAATAAAGATATAAAATAAATTTTTAAAAGGCATTATAAAAAGTTAGTGTTTTATAATAGAAATATTTTAATGAGAAGAGAATTTACATTTATTTTAATATTTGATAACACTATCTGTTTTTGAAACATATAACTAGAAATGGAGATATTAGGTTTGGGGTAGCATAAAATTTAGTTACCTGCAATTTGCTTCAGGAAGCAATTAGCTATATCAAACACATTATTTGTATACATGGTACATCAATTTCTACTATCTTAAATTTCTACTGAAGAATAATTTGAGACTACGGGAAGATTGAATACCTTTTTTAAGTCATTAGGTTACTAGAAATAATTTAATAGTTCAGCACACTAAGTGGCATCCTTCTGGTTTGAAAGAGTGTCTGATATTATCCCTAAAGTTTTAGCTGTATCATTTTAATTTTTAAAATTTATTTATTTTTCAAATTTTGTTCTAATGTGAGAGTAGGCAATTTCATACTAATTTTTTTATTTCTTTTTTTACTAAACTGGTAACCATATCTTTATTTTATTTTACTTTTTTTAACAAACATTTTTATTGGAGTATAATTGCTTCACAATGGTGTGTTTCTGCTTTACAACAAAGTAAATCAGTTATACAAATACATATATCACCACATCTCTTCCCTCTTGTGTCTCCCTCTCTCCCACCCTCCCTATCCCCCGCTTCTAGTTGGTCACAAAGCACCGAGCTGATCTCCCTGTTCTATGCAGCTGCTTCCCACTAGCTATCTATTTTACATTTGATAGTGTATATATATCCATATATACACTACTACTCTCTCACTTTGTCCCAGCTTACCCTTCCCCCTCCCTGTGTCCTGAAGTCCATTCTCTAGTAAGTCTGTGTCTTTATTCCTGTCTTTCCCCTAGGTTCTTCATGACCATTTTTTTGGTTTGTTTTTTCTATCAAACTCTTAGAGGAAAACATTGGCAGAACACTGTATGCCATAAATCACAACAAGATCCTTTTTCACCCACCTCCTAGAGAAATGGAAATAAAAACAAAAATAAATAAATGGGACCTAATGAAACATAAAAGCTGTTGCACAGCAAAGGAAACCATAAACAAGACAAAAAGACAACCCTCAGAATAGGAGAAAATATTTGCAAATGAAGCAACTGACAAAGGATCACTCCCCAAAATTTACAAGCAGCTCAAGCAGCTCAATATCAAAAAAAACCAAACAACCCAATCCCAAAATGGGCAGAAGACCTAAGTAGACATTTCTCCAAAGAAGATATACAGATTGCCAACAAACACATGAAAGAATGCTCAACGTCATTAACCATTAGAGAAATGCAAATCAAAACTACAATGAGATATCATCTCACACCAGTTAGAACGGCCATCATCAAAAAAGCTACAAACAGTAAATGCTGGAGAGGGTGTGGAGGAAAGGGAACCCTCATACAGTGTAGCTGTATCATTTTTAGAAACTATCAAGGACTTAGCTGCCTTTGAAGAAATTCTGGGCATAAGTTAAACAAAATTCCATGATCCCTTTGATTTTCTATTATAAAACTCATGGTAATATGAGTTTCTGGGAAAAATAAAGAAAAAAAACATAATCTAGGTCACTACAATCTCTTACCTTTTGATTTTTTTACTGAGATAGCTGATGTAATGGTTGCACATTTATTGTTGTATTTACTTTTTTTTTTTACATATTTTAAAATAATGGTCACTTTATTGACTTTTTAGAAAACTGATCATTTAATAAGGATCCCAGCAATACAGATGTGCAAGAAAAGAACAACAACAACAACAAAAAAAAAAAACAGAAAGAAAAGAAAGCATGAAAGGAAGTAGATAGATGATAGATAGATAGATAGATAGATGATGCATGGATAAGCAAACAAGCAAGCAAGAAAGATATGCAGAAGAAATCATTGTACTTAGTGACTAATTAGACAAAGTAATAATTTAAAAATGAGAAGCAAAAGCCAATGTTAAGCCCTAGATTAGCACCATTCCTTTTCATTTTGGAAAGGACCGTGATTTGTCATCTTTATCATTATAAGGATAGACCTTTACTCTTCAGGTACAGATTTACCTTCCCCACTCACAGCAATTCTGCCATCATTATTTGTGGATTGCAGATTGCATTATTCATTGAAGTACAATATTGTTGATCATCAGAAAATGCATTTCATGGGAAAAAAAATGAAGCAAATGTTCATTTCATAGAAACCACTGATCTTCCCTTATGTCTTATTATCCAGAGACAGCTGGCTTGGTAGAATAGTAAAATGGTCTGCTAAAGGATAAATTGGGGTACCATCTTGGATGTGGCACTCTATGAGTTTGGGGTTCTATCATGGGATGTAAGTTTTCAATCAATAGCTATGATGTGGTAACATCTAAACCTGAATGCTTAGCTGGGAAACAACAGGTATAGGTGATATTGACACCATCACTACTACACCTATAACCTACTTAAATAATTCTTGCTTTCTATCTCAATAAAGTTCACCTGAGTGGGTTAGAAACCCTAGTCTCAAGTTAGAAATGTTTCTGCTTCATAGCATAGTTCTGTTAAATAAGGAGCTAAGACCTGGCCTTTGGACTATTTCCTAGATAATTTGGATTCTTCAGACAACAGAGATGTAGGAGTTTGAGTAATTTATTTGAGAGAATTTGGATTGCTATCATATAATGAGAGCAAAGAAGACTATGTCTGGGAACTCTATGAAAAGACTAGATTGCCCCTTACTACTCTGTCCATTTTATTTGGACACTGGAAAATTGCAGTACTCCATATTCCTAGGACTAAGGATCTAGACTTCACAGTTGCTTTGTTCTGAATATTTGTGACACCCACCTCCAATTCATAAGTTAAAACCTAATTCCCATTATGATGATATTAGGAAGTGGAATTTTAGGAAGTAATTAGGCCATGAAGGCAAAACCCTCATGAATGAGATTAACGCCCTTATAAAAAACACCCCAGAGCGAGTCCTTGTCCTTTTTTTTTTTTTTTTGCTTAATAAAAATTTTATTTCCATTTTTTCCTTGTTCAAAGGTATCCAAACACTGGCAAACTTCTTAAATTGAAAGGAGAATCATCTAATTTATTCAGTTCATTCAACAATCAATATTGAATATTTGTCTTTTTTCTTACACATACTTCTTGTATTCCAATCGTGACATTCTAGTGCACAGTGAGCACATTTATAACTTATTACTGCATTACTACCTTGGCTATTCCTTGACCAAAATTTACTTCATACAAGTGACAGCCTAATTAACCTACTGGAGTTTTTTTTTTTTTTTTAATGTATGCATACAAAGAATAAACACCAATTGTATTCCTAATAACTGAATTTTTACATCTCTATGCACCCATGTATCCAACACCAGGTATTATAAAATGCCTGGTATTTATATCCTGGTGTATAATACCTGTATAATACCAGGTATTATACACCAGGATATTATAAAATATTTCTAACACCCTACAATGTTCTCTGTTACTTCTTTCTGTTCCATACTCCCCCAGGGCAACACCTAAACTGACCTCTATCACCATATATGACACAGTGTGTATTCTTTGGTATCTGGCATTTGGACACATATCATTATATGAGTAGTTTATTCTTTTATTGTGTTTCCCTGATTTTTTTTAACATCTTTATTGAGTATAATTGATTTACAATGGTGTGTTAGTTTCTGCTTTATAACAAAGTGGATCAGTTATACTCCTTGTCCTTTCTAACATGTGGTACACGGTGAGAAGTCACCCTCTGCGAACCCAGACACATGCCCTCAGCAGACACAGAATCTACCAGCAACTTGATCTTGGATTTTCCAACCTCCAGAATTGTGAGAAATAAATGTCTGCTGTTTCTAAGTCAACAGATCTATAATCTATGGTACTTTGTTATAATAGCTCAATCAGGCTATGACAATAGTATTAAAATTTTGATAAAGAATGCACCAAGCAAATAATCCTTCTAGAAAAGGTGCTGTCAGAAGGTATCAACAGGTAATGAGTGGTTGGAGAAGGAGGCCTGATTATCAAATTAAGCCCTGGGATCATATATAGAACAGATATGGAGATAAGGACTGTAATAGCTACATTTTAGATTAATGATTTTGTTTCTTTCTTTTTTTCCTGTTTAATTATTTAAAGGGTTCTAATAATGAAAAAGGTCTTCAGTTGCAGTTCAAAGTATGAAAAAAAATGATACTGTTCTGTGATGATACAGTAACTGATGAGACTTTGGGTACCCTCATCTGGACAAAAGACAAAAGTGGACGCTAAAGGTCAAAGTGTGGACTGTGCTGGACATTTTCTGTTTGCCTCTCTAGACCCAATCTTCTCCACCCTTCTCTGTTCCTGAAAGACTCACTTGTTTGGATAGCATCAATGAGCTTCTTTCCCTTTGCCTCCCTGTTGGATTCAGCCAATGGAAGACAGCAGCAGAATCCCAAGGGAAGCAGAAGAGTGAAAATAGGACTGTCCTGGTTCCTCCCTGGTAGAAGTTGACTATGTCTCTTCTAAAAGTCACACTATTATCAGGTGGTCATCCTTTTCAGTAATTCCTCCCTCCTCTTGCCTCCTTCAGATCTAATATCCTTCCCTTCTCCTTTTCCTCCTCTCCTCTCTCATTGCTTTTATTTAACTCTGGCTGTATCTTTATAAATAATGCCTTTCTAAACTCCTCTCAATTACTCCTATTCTACTGTGCCCTTTGTTTCTTTCCAGGATCCCCCACAGATACAATATGCGAGCTATCAAGGGCCTTAAATCTCATCTTTTCTCTTTGCATTTAGTTTCTATCAAAATCTATATAGGAACAAATGTTTCTGCATTTGTGATATGTTAACCTGTCAAACAGAATATATACATTCTGGGTTCAAATCATAAGGTTGCCTCCTTTTAGCCGAAGAAATCAGAGGCTGCCTTTCACAAATAGTGTTGAAAACAATGTTCTTACAATGCTGCAGGAAGGAAATCAATGCTCAATTCTCACATTTTATTCCAAGTCCAACCAGATATTTTCTTATAGTCATGAAGGGCTTGCAAAAACACTGCAACCCCTCCCCTTCTCTTTATTTAGTTAACTCATGGCTCCAATGCTGCTTATATGATGCATGTATCTCCAATAAAAAAAAAATAAATACTGTACTAAATACAGTTTAACTTTTTATTTTTATATGCATTAATTTAACAGTGTTAAAAGATAAAGTGAGGCTTATAAAAATTTTGAGAGCCTATTTGAGCAAAAATTGATTCGAATCAGGCAGCATTCAATCTAATAGATAGGAAGATGCTACAAAGGAGCTGTGCAAAATGAAAAGACTTTTATAGACAAAAGGGAGTGGGAACAAGGAAGTTATATTAGGCCAAAATAAAAAATAGAACAGTTATTGCAAAGTTACTTCCCTTTAGGGGATGACAGGAGTCTATCAGATAGATTACCTAACTAGTGCTGATCAGGCATTTCTTAATTGACTGCTTTAGGATTCCATTTTCTGGGAGATCCAACACTATAAATGGCTCAGCTGGGTGTTGTAGGCCTTAGTCTAAGCAACTCCGTTCTGGGCTTGTTGCCTTGTTTTTAACAATTCTCCCCTTTTGATCAGATTCTTAGCATAACTGAGAGATATAATTTAAAAAGATATAAAATACAAAACAGCTAAAAAACAGGCATAAGGACTTTTCTCAGCTACCACTCTGGAGTTCTTCCGGTTTTTACTGAATCTTTGTGTGGCACTCAAAGATTGTGATGTCAGGTTCACATTCTTTAAGTTGGTCATTCTCTTTGTTTCTTTTCTGACATTCTATTTTTAGGGAGATCATTTGCTTGCTGAGTAGAGGCTGCAAACATGAATCTAATGCTTTATAGATAATATAGCACACTAGGGAGACTACTATGATTATGTATAACCAGGATAATTCCCAATGTTTGGAATGCATTTTGGAGGATGATCTTTAAGACCCAAGCCAATCAGAATCAAATAAGTCAAAAAAAGACCCCATTGAAAGAGTCACTTTCTTAAGCCAACTGTCTTATGTAGCTAAGTCTCAACTCCCTAAGAAGTGTCAGTCCAAGTGCAGCAAGTGGTGTTGGCCATAGCACAAACACCTTGCTCAGCTAAAAGATAATCAAGAGCTATCCTATTATCAAGGGCAACTTTGGATATAGAGTCTAAGGATTTCTGTTGGACAGTTATTTCTTTAGTAGCAGATTTTGAAATATTTTCAAGAGTTAAGGAGAAGTTTCTGATCATAACCTCATTTGTACTTACTACTAGCCAGGGAATAGGGATATACCAAAGGAAGTGAATTTTTTTTTATTTATTTATTTATTTATTTTTTTAACATCTTTATTGGGGTATAATTGCTTTACAATGGTGTGTTAGTTTCTGCTTTATAACAAAGTGAATCAGCTATACATATACATATGTTCCCATATGTCTTCCCTCTTGCGTCTCCCTCCCTCCCACTCTCCCCATCCCACCCTTCCAGGCTGTCACAAAGCACCGAGCTAATATCCCTGTGCCTTGCGGCTGCTTCCCCCCAGCTATCTACCTTACTACGTTTGTTAGTGTGTATATGTCCATGACTCTCTCTCGCCCTGTCAAAACTCACCCCTCCCCCTCCCCATACCCTCAAGTCCGTTCTCCAGTAGGTCTGCGTCTTTATTCCTATCTTACCCCTAGGTTCTTCATGACATTTTTTTCCCTTAAATTCCATATATATGTGTTAGCATACGGTATTTGTCTTTTTCTTTCTGACTTACTTCACTCTGTATGACAGACTCTAGGTCTATCCATCTCATTACAAATAGCTCAATTTCATTTCTTTTTAAGGCTGAGTAATATTCCATTGTGTATATGTGCCACATCTTCTTTATCCATTCATCCGATGATGGGCGCTTAGGTTGTTTCCATGTCCTGGCTATTGTAAATAGAGCTGCAATGAACATTTTGGTACATGACTCTTTTTGAATTTTGGTTTTCTCAGGGTATATGCCCAGTAGTGGGATTGCTGGGTCATATGGTAATTCTATTTGTAGTTTTTTAAGGAACCTCCATACTGTTCTCCACAGTGGCTGAACCAATTCACATTCCCACCAGCAGTGCAAGAGTGTCCCCTTTTCTCCACACCCTCTCCAGCATTTATTGTTTCTAGATTTTTTGATGATGGCCATTCTGACTGGTGTGAGATGATATCTCATTGTAGTTTTGATTTGCATTTCTCTAATGCTTAATGATGTTGAGCATTCTTTCATGTGTTTGTTGGCATTCTGTATATCTTCTTTGGAGAAATGTCTATTTAGGTCTTCTGCCCATTTTTGGATGGGGTTGTTTGTTTTTTTGTTATTGAGCTGCATGAGCTGCTTGTAAATTTTGGAGATTAATCCTTTGTCAGTTGCTTCATTTGCAAATGTTTTCTCCCATTCTGAGGGTTGTCTTTTGGTCTTGGTTATGGTTTCCTTTGCTGTGCAAAAGCTTTGAAGTTTCATTAGGTCCCATTTGTTTATTTTTGTTTTTATTTCCATTACTCTAGGAGGTGGGTCAGAAAGGATCTTGCTGTGATTTATGTCATAGAGTGTTCTTCCTATGTTTTCTTCTAAGAGTTTGATAGTTTCTGGCCTTACATTTAGGTCTTTAATCCATTTTGAGCTTATTTTTGTGTATGGTGTTAGGGAGTGATCTAATCTCATACTTTTACATGTACCTGTCCAGTTTTCCCAGCACCATTTATTGAAGAGGCTGTCCTTTCTCCACTGTACATTCCTGCCTCCTTTATCAAAGATAAGGTGTCCATATGGGCGTGGGTTTATCTCTGGGCTTTCTATCCTGTTCCACTGATCTATCTTTCTGTTTTTGTGCCAGTACCATACTGTCTTGATTACTACTGCTTTGTAATATAGTCTGAAGTCAGAGAGCCTTATTCCTCCAGCTCCTTTTTTCGTTCTCAAGATTGCTTTGGCTATTCGGGGTCTTTTGTGTTTCCATACAAATTGCAAAATTTTTTGTTCTAGTTCTGTGAAAAATGCCAGTGGTAGTTTGATAGGGATTGCATTGAATCTGTAGATTGCTTTGGGTAGTAGAGTCATTTTCACAATATTGATTCTTCCCATCCAAGAACATGGTATATCTCTCCATCTATTTGTATCATCTCTAATTTCTTTCATCAGTGTCTTATAATTTTCTGCATACAGGTCTTTCGTATCCTTAGGTAGGTTTATTCCTAGATATTTTATTCTTTTTGTTGCAATGGTAAATGGGAGTGTTTTCTTGATTTCACTTTCAGATTTTTCATCATTAGTATATAGGAATGCCAGAGATTTCTGTGCATTAATTTTGTATCCTGCTACTTTACCAAATTCATTGATTAGCTCTAGTAGTTTTCTGGTAGCATCTTTAGGATTCTCTATGTATAGTATCATGTCATCTGCAAACAGTGACAGCTTTACTTCTTCTTTTCCGATTTGGATTCCTTTTATTTCCTTTTCTTCTCTGATTGCTGTGGCTAAAACTTCCAAAACTATGTTGAATAAGAGTGGTGAGAGTGGGCAACCTTGTCTTGTTCCTGATCTTAGTGGAAATGCTTTCAGTTTTTCACCATTGAGGATGATGTTTGCTGTGGGCTTGTCATATATGGCTTTTATTATGTTTAGGAAAGTTCCCTCTATGCCTACTTTCTGGAGCGTTTTTATCATAAATGGGTGTTGAATTTTGTCGAAAGCTTTCTCTGCATCTATTGAGATGATCATATGGTTTTTCTCCTTCAATTTGTTAATATGGTTTATCACATTGATAGATTTGCGTATATTGAAGAATCCTTGCATTCCTGGAATAAACCCCACTTGATCATGGTGTATGATCCTTTTAATGTGCTGTTGGATTCTGTTTGCTAGTATTTTGTTGAGGATTTTTGCATCTATGTTCATCAGTGATATTGGCCTGTAGTTTTCTTTCTTTGTGACATCCTTGTCTGGTTTTGGTATCAAGGTGATGGTGGCTTCGTAGAAGGAATTTGGGAGTGTTCCTCCCTCTGCTATATTTTGGAAGAGTTTGAGAAGGATAGGTGTTAGCTCTTCTCTAAACGTTTGATAGAATTCACCTGTGAAGCCATCTGGTCCTGGGCTTTTGTTTGGTGGAAGGTTTTTAATCACAGTTTCAATTTCAGTGCTTGTGATTGGTCTGTTCATATTTTCTATTTCTTCCTGATTCAGTCTTGGCAGGTTGTGCATTTCTAAGAATTTGTCCATTTCTTCCAGATTGTCCATTTTATTGGCATAGAGTTGCTTGTAGTAATCTCTCATGATTTTTTTTATTTCTGCAGTGTCAGTTGTTACTTCTCCTTTTTCATTTCTAATTCTATTGATTTGAGTCTTCTCCCTTTTTTTCTTGATGAGTCTGGCTAGTGGTTTATCTATTTTGTTTATCTTCTCAAAGAACCAGCTTTTTGTTTTATTGATCTTTGCTATCGTTTCCTTCATTTCTTTTTCATTTATTTCTGATCTGATTTTTATGATTTCTTTCCTTCTGCTAGCTTTGGGGTTTTTTTGTTCTTCTTTCTCTAATTGCTTGAGGTGCAAGGTTAGGTTGTTTATTCGAGATGTTTCCTGCTTCTTAAGGTGGGCTTGTATTGCTATAAACTTCCCCCTTAGAACTGCTTTTGCTGCATCCCATAGGTTTTGGGTCGTTGTGTCTCCATTGTCATTTGTTTCTAGGTATTTTTTGATTTCCCCTTTGATTTCTTCAGTGATCACTTCATTATTAAGTAGTGTATTGTTTAGCCTCCATGTGTTTGTATTTTTTACAGATCTTTTCCTGTAATTGATATCTAGTCTCATGGCGTTGTGGTCGGAAAAGATACTTGATACAATTTCAGTTTTCTTAAATTTACCAAGGCTTGATTTGTGACCCAAGATATGATCTATCCTGGAAATGTTCCATGAGCACTTGAGAAAAATGTGTATTCTGTTGTTTTTGGATGGAGTGTCCTATAAATATCAATTAAGTCCATCTTGTTTAATGTATCATTTAAAGCTTGTGTTTCCTTATTTATTTTCATTTTGGATGATCTGTCCATGGGTGAAAGTGGGGTGTTAAAGTCCACTACTATGAATGTGTTACTGTTGATCTCCCCTTTTATGGTTGTTAGTATTTGCCTTATGTATTGAGGTGCTCCTATGTTGGGTGCATAAATATTTACAATTGTTATATCTTCTTCTTGGATCGATCCCTTGATCATTATGTAGTGTCCTTCTTTGTCCCTTTTAATAGTCCTTATTTTAAAGTCTATTTTGTCTGATATGAGAATTGCTACTCCAGCTTTCTTTTGGTTTCCATTTGCATGGAATATCTTTTTCCATCCCCTTACTTTCAGTCTGTATGTGTCTCTAGTTCTGAAGTGGGTCTCTTGTAGACAGCATATATAAGGGTCTTGTTTTTGTATCCATTCAGCCAATCTGTGTCTTTTGGTGGGAGCATTTAGTCCATTTACATTTAAGGTAATTATCGATATATATGTTCCTATTTCCATTTTATATATTGTTTTGGGTTCGCTACTATAGGTCATTTCCTTCTCTTGTGTTTCGTGTCTAGAGAAGTTCCTTTAGCATTTGTTGTAAAGCTGGTTTGGTGGTGCTGAACTCTCTCAGCTTTTGCTTGTCTGTAAAGGTTTTAATTTCTCCATCAAATGTGAATGAGATCCTTGCTGGGTAGAGTAGTCTTGGTTGCAGGCTTTTCTCCTTCATCACTTTCAGTATGTCCTGCCACTCCCTTCTGGCTTGTAGGGTTTCTGCTGAGAGATCAGCTGTTAACCTTATGGGGATTCCCTTGTGTGTTATTTGTTGTTTTTCCCTTGCTGCTTTTAATATGCTTTCTTTGTATTTAATTTTTGACAGTTTGATTAATATGTGTCTTGGCGTGTTTCTCCTTGTATTTATCCTGTATGGGACCCTCTGTGCTTCCTGGACTTGATTAACTATTTCCTTTCCCATATTAGGGAAGTTTTCAACTATAATCTCTTCAAATATTTTCTCAGTCCCTTTCTTTCTTTCTTCTTCTTCTGGAACCCCTATAATTCGAATGTTGGTGCGTTTCATGTTGTCCCAGAGGTCTCTGAGACTGTCCTCAGTTCTTTTCATTCTTTTTTCTTTATTCTGCTCTGCAGTAGTTATTTCCACTACTTTATCTTCCAGGTCACTTATCCGTTCTTCTGCCTCAGTTATTCTGCTATTGATCCTATCTAGAGTGGTTTTAATTTCATTTATTGCATTGTTCATCGTTGCTTGTTTCATCTTTAGTTCTTGTAGGTCCTTGTTAACTGTTTCTTGCATTTTGTCCATTCTACTTCCAAGATTTCGGATCATCCTTACTATCATTATTCTGAATTCCTTTTCAGGTAGATTGCCTATTTCCTCTTCATTTGTTAGGTCTGGTGGGTTTTTATCTTGCTCCTTCATCTGCTGTGTGTTTTTCTGTCTTCTCATTTTGCTTATCTTACTGTGTTTGGGGTCTCCTTTTTGCAGGCTGCACTTTCGTAGTTCCCGTTGTTTTTGATGTCTGTCTCCAGTGGCTAAGGTTGTTTCAGTGGGTTGTGTAGGCTTCCTGGTGGAGGGGACTAGTGCCTGTGTTGTGCTGGATGAGGCTGGATCTTGTCTCTCTAGTGGGCAGGTTCACGTCTGGTGGTGTGTTTTGGGGTGTCTGTGGCCTTATTATGATTTTAGGCAGCCTCTGTGCTAATGGGTGGGGTTGTGTTCCTGTTTTGCTAGTTGTTTGGCATAGGTTGTCCAGCACTGTGGCTTGCTGGTCGTTGAGTGAAGCTGGGTGCTGGTGTTAAGATGGAGGTCTCTGGGAGATTTCCACCGTTTAATATTATGTGGAGCTGGGAGGTCTCTTGTTGACCAGTGTCCTGAAGTTGGCTCTCCTACCTCAGAGGCAGAGCCCTGACTCCTGGCTGGAGCACCAAGAGCCTTTCACCCACACAGCTCAGAATAAAAGGGAGAAAAAGTAGGGAGAATTAGTAGAAGTATGAGTAAAGAAAGAAGGAAAGGAGGAAAGGAAGGAGGGAAGAAAGAAGCAAAGAAGGAAAGAAAGGAGGGAGGGAGGGAGGGAGGAAGGAAGGAAGGAGGGAAAGAAGGAAAAAAGACAGAAAGAAAGATGATACAGTAAAAATAAAATAAAGTATAATATAGTTATTGAATTAAAAAATATTTAGAAAAAAAAAAAGGGACAGATAGAACCTTAGGACAAATGTTGGAAGCAAAGCTATACAGAGAAAATCTTACACAGAAGCATACACATACACCTTCACAAAAAGAGGTAAAGGGGGAAAAATCATAAATCCTGCTCCCTGAGACCACCTCCTCAATTTGGGGTGATTCGTTGTCTAAAGGAGGGAAGGAAGGAAGGAAAGAAAGAAAGAACGAAGGTAAAGTATAATAAAGTTATCACAATTAAACTTAATTATTAAGAAAAAGAATTTTTAAAAAAAAGTCATGGACGGATAGGGCCCTAGGACAAATGGTGGAAGCAAGAGTATACAGACAGGATCTCACACAGAAGCATACACGTACACATTCACAAAAAGAGGAAAAGGGAAAAAAATCACAGATCTCGCTCCTAAATTCCACCTCTTCAATTTGGGATCATTCCTTGTCTATTCAGGTATTCCACAGATGCAGGGTATATCAAGTTGATTGTGGAGCTTTAATCCGCTGCTTCTGTGGCTGCTGGGAGAGATTTCCCTTTCTCTTCTTTGTTCTCACAGCTCACAGGAGCTCAGCTTTGGATTTGGCCCTGCCTCTGCGTGTAGGTCGCTGGAGGGCGTCTGTTTTTTCGCTCAGACAGGACGGGGTTAAAGGAGCCGCTGATTCGGGGCCTCCGGCTCACTCAGGCCGGGGGTTGGGGGATGGGGGTAGGAGGGGCACTACGTGCGGGGCGGGCCTGCAGCTGCAGAGGCAGCGTGACGTTGCGGCAGAGGCCGGCGTGATGTTGCACCAGCCTGAGACCCGCCGTGCGTACTCCCGGGGAAGTTGTCCCTGGATCCCGGGAACCTGGCAGTGGCGGGCTGCACAGGCTCCGCGGAAGAGGGGTGTGGAGAGTGACCTGTGCTCGCACACAGGCCCTTGGTGGCGGCAGCAGCAGCCTTAGCGTCTCCCGCCCGTCTCTGGGGTCCGCGGTTTTAGCCGCGGCTCGCGCCCGTCTCTGGGGTTTGCGCTTTCAGCCGCGGCTCGCGCCCGTCTCGGGGGCTCGCGCCCTCAGCCGCGGCTCGCGCCCGTCTCTGGGGTTCGCGCTTTTAGCCGCGGCTCGCGCCCTTCTCTGGAGATCCTTTAAGCAGCGCTCTTAAACCCCTCTCCTCGCGCACCAGGAAACAAAGAGGGAAGGAAAAGTCTCTTGCCTCTTCGGCAGGTGCAGGCTTTTCCCCGAACTCCCTCCCGGCTAGTCGTGGTGCACTAAACCCTTCAGGCTATGTTCAAGCCGCCAACCCCAGTCCTCTCCCTGAGCTCCGTCCAAAACCAAAACCCGAGCCTCAGCTCGCAGCCCCGCCCGCCCCGGCGGGTGAGCAGACAAGCCACTCGGGCTGGTGAGTGCCAGTCAGCACCGATCGTCTGTGCAGGAGTCTCCCCGCTTTGCCCTCCGCACCCGTCGCTGTGCACTACTCCGCGGTCCCGAAACTCCCCCCTCCGCCTCCCGCAGTCTCCGCCCGCGGAGGGGCTTCCTAGTGTGTGGAAACTTTTCCTCCTTCACAGCTCCCTCCCACTGGTGCAGGTGCCGTCCTTATTCTTTTGTCTCTGTTTTTTCTTTTGCCCTACCCAGTTACGTGGGGAGTTTCTTGCCTTTTGGGAGGTCTGAGGTCTTCTGCCAGCCTTCAGTAGGAGTTCTGTAGGAGTTGTTCCACGTGTGGATGTATTTCTGGTGTATCCGTGGGGAGGAAGGCGATCTCCGCGTCTTACTCTTCCGCCATCTTCAAGGTCCCCCCAGGAAGTGAATTTTGAATCATGAATACCTCTTGGTAATTCCTGTTTGAGCCTGTGACTCAGAACTGGAAAGATAATAGCCATGGAAGGCAGTAAAATTTAAGTTCTGTAGATGGCACAAGAAGTTTTATTCTTGTTACTTTTGCCTCATCCTTTTCTTTGTCCAGAACCAAGAGGCAATGTTCTCTGGGCTTGGAATTATTAAGCAGAGACAGGAAGATAGACCCTGGCATTAGGGAGCCTTATGATAAAGGGTGGAGTTTATTCCAGAGTAACTGAGGCATTAGACATAAGGAGAAGTATAAGGTATGAAGAACTACAGGATTACCAGCATCATGGCAAATGCAACAGTCATTTGGAGATTTGGAGGCAATCTCTTTGCAATGGCCTGAGATATATGCCAGCCCAGAGCAAAACAAGAAGTGAAAAAAAGAATCATAAAGAACTTCATAATATAAGAACTAGAAAAAGGATGATCAGAGAACAAAGAAGGACTGGAAAGAAATGATCTCAATCTGACATCTTGGAAGAAAGTGGTCTATTTTAATGTCCACTACTTCTTTTATTAGGCAATTTGATTTTGAGGTCTCCAGCATTTGCACAGGACCTGATGTTGGGTGGAACATTCTTTAGTTGTGAAATATTCACCCAGGTTTCAGTACCTTGTAATTTGACAGCCATGTCAGTTGTCAAATATACTTGACAGGGTGCTTTTCATGAATCACACTTTTGTAAAAGAATCAGAGTAAAACAATAATTGTTTATAAATGACAAAAGATGTAGAAATGTTCATGGTTAAAGATATGTTGAGAGTTAACTGTAATGAAATTGATAAAGAAATTTGCTTATTTCTGTGACACGTATTTTAAGATGAAAACTGAAATTATGACTGATAACATTAAACCAGTACATATATGAAATTTTAGAAATTTCATGCAACTTCTAGAACACATATTACTATTATGCATCTATACACATATAACCTAAGGTTTATCATCACTTATTTGACAATGCTCCTATGTAATTTAACATGTCAAATAAACCTAATTAGTTTAATATCACTCTTTTACAAGGTGAGAGATAAATCCTTTGAGATTTTACAGGGCCCCTCTGGGAAATCTCACAGTTATTTAAAGTCAAAAAACTCCATTTAGATTTTGATTTGGGGAAGTTGTCAAAATGTCAAAAAGTTTGAATATTTGATTAAATAGGATCACAGATCATTATGAAATAATACTTAAGTATCTATATAACCAAAGTGGCAACAGAAGATGTTAAAGTCAAATACAGAGGTTGCATAGTTATAAAAAAAAATTTAATTCTTTAAGTATTGAGAAGACTTGGTTGTCTAAAGTAATCAAAGACCTGATAAAGACAACATGAACACAGTAAATTATTTTGGTAAGACACAAAATCTTTGCTGTCCAGGATAATTACTTTCAAAGTAAAGAAAACCTTTGTTTACAATTTCTAATTAAGAGCAGACAAATAATTGAAAAAAATTATACTTTTAACAGAGAGAAAACCAATTTCTAATTTTGCACCAGTGTACACTTGATTTTAAAACATTAAAAAAACAAATAAAGCCATTCCAATTTTTTTTAACATCTTTATTGGAGTATAATTGCTTTACAATCATGTGTTAGTTTCTGCTTTATAACAAAGTGAATCAGTTATACATATACATATATCCCCATATCATTCCAATCTTAACCAGCTTGACCACAAATGAAGTTCCTTTCCCAAGTTTTCATTTTCACAAACCTAGAGATTTTTTTTTATATCAATTCAGATATTGTCCCATGTTTCATCCTCTTTCTCTTTCTGGAACAATCAATCATTTTACTTTCCTTACCTACTTTTCATACACAGTCTCCTTTCATTCATTATTTCTAGGTAGTTTTAATTACTTATATTGAATAGAATTATTAACACTTAGAATCCTTTATTCCTGGTGGAAACTAAGAAGTAAGCAATTGTGGACTATCTGTTACACCAGCATTCTGTAGATTGGCAAATTTATAGATACATTTTATAATTTCTAGAAGTATAATCTTCCTCACAGTAAACTTTTCAATGTGGCACTTGTGGCACATATTTACTGATAAACCCAAAAACTTTTGTTCCTTTGTAATAAAAAGCCAAAAGTAGGTAAACTTGTGTTCAATAATTCATATTTTAGTACTTTATCTTATTTGAAAATGATCTAGATATTCAATGAATATATATCATTTAACTTATCTCAGTATATCTTTAATGTTTCAGGTTGCCAAAAAGATTTTGGAAAATAGTTTTAAGTAAATGTACCATAAAACATAATTATTATTGTAAAGTTTATTTATAAACTTTTATCATAATCTCTTTAATTTACTTGTTCTTAACAATCATGTTTAGATTACTCATGAGAAGTTCATGAGACATTAAACAACCAACCGTCATCTTAAGTTATCTTTTTTGTTGATAAATCCTGTAAGAGAGATAGCATGAGCTTATTTGACTTTAAACCTAGGTAGAATAAAAGTTGCATATCTGCAGTATATTTTATATTGATAGTTCTAAAGATGTGTCTGTTTTAATTAAACCAACAAACCTTACACTAACTTTTATTTACTGGAGATTATTATAGATCACATGAACTTGGAAAGCATTTGGATTAGGTTCTATATTTATGAAAGTATACCTGATTTATATAAATGTTTAACATTCTTTAAGCCAATTAAATAGAGCTCTTTAAAAATTGATTTTGGCTATACATCTGGAGGTAAGAAAAAAACCACACATTTATAACATACATACATAGACATCCACAAACATAAAGATAGACACAAACAGCTTTTGTTTCAAAATTTTAGCCAACAGACAGGTAATAATGCAAAACTCATGACTTCGTAAAAGAACAATTAGATCCAAATTGTGTTTCTGGCAGATAGAGCAAGTTAAGGTTACATGCTCAAATGGCTAAAGCTTTAATATTTGTGGAAAAGATTATTAAGATTTTTCATAGTCCTAGTTTTCAAAATGGTCTTATATTTATTTATTTTTTTTCTGGTAAGAATTTCCTTGGTTTCTGGAGAAGACCAAGTAGAATAACTTACATCTCAAAAGGCACAGAGAAAGAATGTAAGTTTAACTAAGAGGGATTTTTGTTTCCTTAATCTAGATCTTTTACAATATCTTCAAGCTTTTTGAAATGAATAGGTAAGTTTGGGGATTGGTAGGAAGGATAAGTGGGCTTTGAATTGTTTCTAGAGCCACATTTCTGTTCTCACAAACACTAGATTTGTAAGACAACTACAATTGATTTTTATTCCTCAAAGAATTCTGTTGCAGCCTGAATATCAAGAGACAAACAAATTTTCAATTTGATTCTTTGTATCAGAAGATCTTCAACTAAGGTGTAAACCAAAAAAACCTGCTATGTTTTAGATTTAGACCTGTGTGTCTTTGAAATGTTTTAGTAAGTCTTTTCACAAAGGCTTCAGGATGGTTTTATTTCACTCTGGGTTCACAGTTTCATTTTTAGCTGAGGTTAAAAAGAAAAGTTCCCATCAGTCCCTTGACTATCAGCTTCCAATTTGGCCAATGTCTGACCATGGAGCTAATTTTTTAAAAAAATTCTTTCAAGTATTTTGTCAGGTTTCAGCCAGGACAAACAGTATATATTCCTGGTAGTTTTGAAGAACCCCATAAATTCAAGAGTTTCCTTGAAGAAAGTGCAAAAGATACTACTCTGCCAAGATCCAGAGGAACTCTCACAGATAAACCAAAAGAAAGAACAACTTAAACAAATGCTAGGGAACTTGTACCACCAGATAGCAAGTCTTCTTATAAAGATACTGAAACTAAAATAGTGTGGAATTGCTGAAAAAATAAACAAACAGATGAATGGAATAATAAAAAAAAAGACATTGTCAATTCTTCTGAGAGTTGGCAACAGTGGTAGGACCCTAGCCACAAATGGAGCCTAACCCACATTTCTGTCTAGTCATATCTAGCCACAAACGGGGTGCACTCCACATTTCTGTTTGGCAATATTTTGGGGATTCACAACCTGACAGTTGCCAAGTCAAGTTATCAGGACTCAAAACGATACAAACAAGAAAGCAATAGCTGTCCCTTGGGGAGAAAGGATGGACAACAAATGCGTACCCAAAAGCAAATTCACAAGTCAAAATTCAAAGATCTAATTCTTACAAATGTTTTCTGCCTTCCAATCTGAATTTTGAAAGAAAGGGGCAGCATGAAATTTTACCTACCATTCTTAACTAGGCACAACGGATAAAGATGAGAGCTGACTTTGGCAAGCAATCTCACTCTTTGCTGGCTTCTGCCGGTTTTCCCAGAATCCTATCTGCAGGCTCTAGAGTTAGTGAGGTGTCCCAGTGAGTCTCATCCCCTTCACCTTTAGAGGAGGAAAATAATTTTCCCTCTACCCTTTATGAATACTTGGCTAAGATCGCTTTTTCTCTAGAGCACCTCATAAATGGATAAGCTTACCTAGGATAAAAGTCCTCCACTGTGGCCACAGTTATTCAAGATTATCCTTGGTTAGTTTAGCCTGCTTGTTTAGTCTTTAAATTTTTTTGTTTTATTTATCTGAGGCCTCACACTAGATTCAGCTCAAATTAATTTAGACCCAGCTCAACTCTGGCAAGTTTTCAGACTCAGTCCAGAAAAGGAAATGCTCAAATAAAGTCTGAAACCTCATAATGCAAAAGCTGCACAGCTAGGATCCAAGGGTGACTTACGATCTCCAGAGGCAGTGAGAAAGCAGTGAACTCAAGGGACTCAACAGGTACCTACTACTGATTGCTTTTTGCTTCTGGGGTCCTTCACAGGTCTCCTTCTGTTTCCTCTCTGAAAACAGAACTGTTAAAATAGGCATATTAAAAATTGTAAGAGTGTATTTGAGCAAAAATTGATTTGAATCAGGTAGCATTCAATCTCGCAGATAGAAAGGAGCTCTTAGGAGCTGTACAAAATGAAAGACTTTTAGAGGTTGAAGGGAGTAGGAACAAGGAAGTTATATTAGTAAAAAAGTAGATTGGTTATTGCAAGGTTACTCTCCTTTAGAGATAGCAAGCATCTCTCAGACAGATTACCTAACTAGTGCTGATCAGGAAATTCCTGACTGACTTCTTTAACATTCCATTTCTCAGAGATCCAAAACTGTAATTAAGTCTCAGCTGTTGACATGGGGCTTAGCTTAAGTGATTCCATTTTGGGTTAGTTACCTTGTTTTTAACAAAAGATAACCTTGTTTTTTATAGTATACTCGGGAAGTAAGGAGATCCTAACATTATGTACAGCATTATAGTTTTCTGGGTTTAATCCACATTCAGGTTTAACTTTTTAAAATATACCACTGACATTCATTGTAAGCAAAGCATCTCTGTATCCTCAATGTCTGCTACACTGCTTGGCAAAGAGTAGGGACTCTGTAAAAGTTTACTGAATTTCAGGGCTCAGTGGGACTTTTTTTGGATGGCTAATATGTGCCCATATTTTAAAGTCATATTTCTTAATTTTGAGGTAAGTTTGAAATTTGATAAGATGTATCAAGAAGCAACCAACAAGTCTTAGGCAGACTGTTAACAATCAAAGCTGGGACCACTAAATTAGCATTCAGAATCAGAATATACGTAGGAGTGTCAGGAATGTCTTTGTAAATGTGTGAAACTCAAAATAAAGAAGAGCTGCATTCAGATCTCCCCCCTCTATTTGTATACAGCTATGAGCTCTGCCCTTGAAGGCTGACAACTGATATTCTGATTGCTTTCCAAATTGAAAGGCTCACCTGCTGTTTCCAAACATGTTCTCTTTACTTTTGCCCTGTTATTGAACAAACAGACATTGATTTCTACCTCTTTGTTTTTCTTTTAAAGTAATAACATCTCATGGATATTAGATACAACTCTGCCTGCTTAGTAAAGAATTTAAGTGAGAGTCATATTAAAAGAGATAGAGAGAGAGAAAGAGAGAGAGCGATAGAGAGAGAGCCTGTAAATTCTGCACAGTCTGTTCATAAGTTCTTGTTATGAAAGGAAAGAATCTGATGTGACAGATGGAACAGGTTTAACTCACTAATTATTAATACATAACTTCTTAGGAATAAAAGTATATTGGAAGATATTTATGACAGTATTACAGTTGAAAAGCAATTGAGCAAACAGATATCAAGATGGCTGATACTATCTGCGTTTAGAAAGCAGAACTGAACCCTTCTTTTGGATAATCAGCACTTCTATAGGAAATGAGTTAAAAGTAAGGGAAAGAAACTTTACCTGACTGTGAAAAACAATAGAGCAGATCCTGCTTGAGGTGCTGAACATTTAGTGAGCCACATATTAAATGGTATGTTACGAATATTATACCATTTTTAAAAATACTATTTTAAAATATGTGTTTCACTTGAATTGTTTGTCTGTGTACCATGTATATGTGCTTATTTATTTTTAATTACCTCTTACATTTGACTTTGGAAATAAATGAATGGAAAGAGAATAAAAGGAGAGGGAGAGAAGGTGAGAAACAGAGATTGATTGATTGATGAAGGGAAAAACTCACACTAACTCCAAATTCTCTGAATTTAATTAATATTTCTTGATTCACTCATCAACTCACTGATACATTAAGTCAATGACATATCTTTTGATTTATATCTTGTACTCTTCCTTTACGATTGTTTATAGTCTTTCTGTCTAAGAAACTCTGATAAGTTTACAGGTATACAGATATGAATAAATCATTACAGGATATATTCATTCATGACTAATATCAATGTGCAAAAAATTATGTATCCAAGGTTAAAAAAGGAAATCATACTGGACAAAATCAGTAGACAGAAGTTGATTGTATTCCAATACTATTGTCAGCAAAAGGGGAGAGAACATAGACCAAATCTGAATACGTAGAAATACCCAACTCCATAGGAGGGTAGGTCATCTATGTTTGCTAATTGACCTTACCTAAAAGAAGGAAATTTTCTCATTTTTCTCATATATTCATGACTGGATGTAGTTATACAATTTGGAGCAAGTTAAGCTCCTATCTTGTCACAGAAACTGGGAGATAGAGGCACTATCTTCTTTGATGATTACATTTCAAAGAAATGGTTCCCAGGTCTTTTTTTTTTTTTTTACATCTTTATTGGAGTATAATTGCTTTACAATGGTGTGTTAGTTTCTACTTTATAACAAAGTGAATCAATTATACATATACATATGTTCCCATATCTCTTCCCTCTTGTGTCTCCCTCCCTCCCACCCTCCCCATCCCACCCCGAAAGACATTGCTGGTATGTAAAACTGGCAAGAAACTTTCTCAAAAGATTTATGTCTCTAAGTAGTAAAGAAAGGATTTACAATCACAGGTTTCTAAAGTAAATGCTAAAAAGGGGGAGGTTAGGAGCTTAGAGTCAGAAAGCCTGTCTTCTAAAATTTAGTCAAACTGAGGGAAATGTCAAGGTCATCTTGCTCACCATACAGCTCACCTAGCCTCAATTCCAAATCATTAAGCATTCTATTTGATCCAAAATGCAACATGAGGTATGGTTTGAGTGTAATTCAAAATCTACATTGATTGAATCAACTGGTTGCCTTGGAATATAATAGCACAGCCAATCACAAATACACAGTCTTTTGAAAAAAACAAGTAAAATGAGAGAGAAGCAGAAGGAAATAGCATAATAGCATTTGCTGAGATTTTCATGTCTCAGGCCTTGAAATGTTTGCTGTTCATGCATTAACATTAACCCTGGGACATTGGTGATTATGTCTATTTAACAGATTCAGAAAGTGAGGCTCAATGATGTGGCATGCTTGATATCTAAAAATAGAATAGCTGGTAGAGCTGGTATTTGGGCTTCAGTTTACCTGGTTTCCAAAGATGATAATCAAAGCGTTCAAGAATGCTACATTCTAAAAGCACAAAGTTATGGTCTGAAGAAAGGAAAAGTTTCAACAATTGAGTAGAAACTGACAGAATCTTGGGAGTCAGGATGAGAGAAGATAGCTCTCCTCTGGCTGTTTTGGATGGTAGGGATAGCTAGCATTTCCTTTCTACCTCACATTAAATTCTTCTGGGAGATTAGTTTGCCCCTGTCTCTACTAAATCTGATTAAGACAGATGGACACTTTTAAAAGAAAAAAATATAAAGTCATTATATATTTTTTTTCAGAAACCTTGGCAAGAGGATTTCACATTAATGGATTGTGCTCAGTGACATTCGTGAACAATTAGGTATGCTCACATGATGTGACCCTCTAGGTGGAAGCCAGGCCCTTGAGAAGTCTTTGGAAATGGGTATGCTGGGAGCCTGGACATCTTACTGAAAATAGAATGGTTTCAATGCTCCAGGGATCTGGTTTTCAGAAGGCTTCTTTCCTCCCTACCTCCCTCCTCTCCTTCCTTTCTTCCTTCCTTCCTTTGCACTTTCTCTCTCTCTTTTTTCATACCTGGCAGCAGTGTACACAGTCATGAATTCTTTGCCTTGTACTTTGCCATCAGTGAACATTGTGGCTCACATTATCAAACTCTAGGGAAGAAGCAGAAACCTCAGTTCAGTATTACACAGTCCTGAATTTTCAGGATTTATACTGGTATTTTATTTTGTTTATTTACTTATTGTGTGTTCGTTTTTATCTAAAAGCTTGTTATTGTAGATTTTCTATCATCTATCTATCTATCTAAACTACTGACAAATTTTTTAAAAATACCATAGAAAGAATAAACTTCTGACATGCCAGATATTATTACAAGGGTTTGTTTTTGTTTGTTTGTTTGTTTTTGCCTTAAATATAAATGAAACAGAATGGGTCTCAGTACTTAGTAGAGCATAGGTTCCTCTGTCTTGGTGCAGAAAGAAATCAGCAAAAGGTATAGTGACAGGTAAGGAAAGAGTTATTAGTATAGGATGCTTGTGAGAGATACAAGTGAGTGGACAAGGGAGTGCCACACCCAGAACTTAGTTGGCTACAGTTTTATAATCAAAGGAAAAGTGGGGAGGGGGAAAAGATCACTTTTTTCCTCATTCTCGATTAGATGTCATTCTTCCATCATCAGTTCCTCCTCCATGTCGGGTGGGGGAGTTTTCTTGTCCCTACGTGGTCAAACTGGGACTGTCACAGCACAATGGAAATGCACAAGAAGGCAGTAACATATACTAAAATATGGTAAATCATCTCAGGTTTCAGGATAATGTCACCTTTCCTTAATTTTTTTTGTTTTTAGTATGCACAGAGGAGCATGTCCTGGGAATCGTTAACTTACTGACCTTACTGGGCAGGGTGTGGTTCTCATTCCACCATTGTTTTATTGTTTTGGGGCATTTATCATGCTTCTGTTGCATGGTTTTGTTACTAAGTAAGCCTGCTTGGTCTTGTGGTTAAACAAATCTGCTTTCTTGAGTGATTACTAACTTACAGGGCCTCCTATACTAACTTACAGGGCCTCCTTTTTTCTTTACTTATAATCCCTTAGTGGGATTAACAATTTAATTACCTACTTTGTCCCTTTACTATGTCCCTATCATAAATATCATAAAAATGCTTTTAATGAAAGATAAAACCTAGTAGAGAAAAGCATAGAAATCATAAGTGTATAGACCAATAAGCTGTCATGAAGTCAATAATTCTTGTAAACACCACTCAGGCCAAGAATAAAACATTGACAGCACCTAAGATCCCCTACTGTGTGCTCTTTCAACAGAACCCCTGCCTTTGGTGCACTAGAAGCCCATTATTTCCTGTATCCAATCAGAGCTTCAGTTATCGTAAAGGCCAATCTAGTTTTGACTCACCTTTACTCCTGGAGTGTAAACTTTAAACTTCTTAACCCAATGTCGTGTGTGTGTGTGTGTGTGTGTGTGTGTGTGCGTGTGTGTGTGTGTGTGTGTGTGTGTGTGTATAGGGGGTGTTGCTGAGCTCCAATTTTTATCCCCTGAGCCTCAGGGTCTGTCCAAAACTCTGCTCAGCTTCTCAGCTATACAGCTGCCTTGTCCAGAATGTGCAGATGCCCTCGCCCTAGGGCAAATATAGCCCAAATGTTGAGCTATTTCTTTGGGTTTCCTTGTCTCCAGCATCTTGATCCATTCACTCCTCATTGTCTTATCACCATGTTGATGCTTTTGAGCAGAGTTTTTAAATTCAAATCTTCTAGTTGCTTTCAGTGGATGGGTGGGGCTAAATTACTTATTTTACTATTACTGCCAGCAGATCTCTCCTTCACTAGACATTTATACCACCCTCACAACACTTTAGACAGTAGAATAGGATGTGTGTGTGTGTGTGTGTGTACCAACAAAGAAATACGTTTAAAAATGTTAAGCAGTTTTCCTGACATTATAAGCCTAGTAATCTAATGTCATTGCTCTACACACATGACTTCAATTTGCCTCTGAGCAGGGCATTTAAGAGTTTGGAAATACACTTACTTCACTTCTATTCACTCTCACAGGGAAATCTATATCTTAACATAGCTCTTTGGTACTTTATAAATAAAATCATTTGAATTATGACCAGGATATAATAATCCATTAATATTTTTTGTCTCTGTAACACTGATTTAGTTTCAGTAGAGCCCTTTAATTATAGATGATTTTCAGGCATCCTTTTATTGAATTGGGATTATGGCATCCTAGACCTAATAGAACATTTTTCTTTTTGATTTTTTTCTGCAGAAAGACTCAAATCAGTTTATTGTTTTAAATAATGAGCTCTTGATCTGGAATACCTGGATTCAATCTTGACTCTGCTACTTACTTTGTGACTTTGCGTAATTAACCTCACCTTTCTGAGCCTCAGTTTCCTCAGTGGTGAAATAAGGCCAGTGATAGTCCCTACTACACGGAAGTATGAAATTGAGTGTCCTGAAAATATTGGCAGTGTCCTTGGTATGTATTCAGTTCTTAATAAAATTTTCTAGTACATTGAAATCAGTGTTAATTTTATTATTTTGGTATCTTGAGGTTACTGTGCTTTCTATTTTTTTTTAAGAACTCGATTAAGGGTCAAGCTTTTTTCTAAACCAAAATGTTTCAAAATACATTCTTTATACTGTCTCTCATCAACTTAAAAATATCTTCAGAATCTACAGCCTTTTAAGTTAATGTCTTTGCACTTACATGGCTATTTGAGTTCTCCTGAAAAAGTAAAGATTGCCCAGCAAAACCTGAAGGGATTTCATTAAGCTACCCATGGCATTAGGTGGGGAGGTTTCATGCAACCATTCTTTCAAGGGAGTAATTTTACTAATAATGTGTGATAATGCTCAATTTTTTTTTTTTTTTTTTTTTTTTTTTTTTTTGTGGTACGCGGGCCTCTCACTGCTGGGGCCTCTCCCGTTGCACAGGCTCCGGACGCACAGGCTCAGCGGCCATGGCTCACAGGCCCAGCCGCTCCGCGGCATGTGGGATCTTCCCAGACCGGGGCACGAACCTGTGTCCCCTGCATTGGCAGGCGGACGCTCAATCACTGCGCCACCAGGGAAGCCCAATGCTCAATTTTAATAGTAAATTGTGGTAAGATTTAGCCATAGATCAGTGCAAGGTTTGTGTTCTTGTGCATCTGAGTCAGACCAATCTGACTGGCATCATAGTATGAGGATGGAATCTTTCAGAAGTTAACATTAACCGAGCAAGACACATGTACTAAATGCATTAAGTAAAAAACTTGCTACCATATTTTTCTTTTCTCTTCAAATAGATTTTTGGTCCCTTTAAGCACTGGGCAAAATTGGAGGCTGCAACCTAATTTCCTTGTATAGTCAAACTCAAAGGGACAAGCTTTTTCCCTCACTACTGTACTTGATTTCATCACAAATTATCATCTATACATAGAGAAATTTCTACTTTAGGTGGATGGTTCATAATTTTTCAACTTTGTGATAGATTCTGCTGCAGCTAGTGGGGAAAGTACCATCTGTTAAAGGATTTAAGAAAATAGCATATCCAAAAATTATCAGTTAATTCAACATTTTCAGATCATCCCTGATACTCATGGTATCTATCAGCTTCCTGCTTTTAGCTATCTGAATGTGGCTATCTGAACTCTTAGATACCTTACTGTCTGGCTGGTTTGAGAGACAAATACTAGTGGTCTGGTTTGGTGTGTCTGGATTGTACCTTCCCTATCTCTAATATAAGTATTTAGGATGCTTTTGTAGAAAAAGTTATGCTTTACACGTCTTTGGCATATTTAGCAAGGCTGAACCAATTGGAAAATCTCTCTTTTGTTTTGGAAGTATGTGAGTGAGCATGGTCTGCTTTAACTCCTCTCTGCCATACATAGCTCTATATATGTCTTTGGCATTCCCCAAGTACACACAAAGAAGCAGAAAAGAACTCACTGGAAAACTTAGGACTTTGTTTGGCCCAACTTTTCAACCACATGTCCTTCTACCCTAACAAACAGAGAGGAGTCCCAGCACTCTGAGGAATTGGATTCACTCTCCTATGTCTTTCTCAATGTTGAATTGCAATACTTATGTACTATGCTACGTTTTACCTCCCTTATTGCTTCTCTGTTTCCATATACTCATTCTGTTACTAATAACAATCTATATGAACTCTATTTTCAAACACAGATGAAATAGTGGCAATGGCAATGTCTGGTGGATGAGAATGAAGAGTGCAGAGTCAAAGACTGGCTAAGATCCTGCTCTAGCCTTCACTAGTTGTGTGGCACAGGGGATATTAATTTACTTCTCTAAGCTTCAGGTTTATCATCTAGAAAATAATGAGAAGTAATTGCAACTATGCCATAGAGTTTATGTAAACATTAAATGAGACAATGCACATAACACACTTAGCACAGAGCATGAAAACAGTAAATTCTCAACAAAAGGTAAGTATTGTAATTGGAAGTCCAGCCTTGTATATCAGATAACACTTTCTGGATTTGAGCCCTAGTCACATTATTTTCCTCATTTTTCACATCTGTTAAATTAGAATGATAAAGCCCACAGCTTATGATTGTTATGTGAAACATTTAGTCTGACACCCAAGAATTTTAGAATTCATGGAAAAGATAAGACATTATTAAATATTTTTCTTTGGCCATAACTTAATAAATCTGACTTACATTATCCTTTCAAAGATATAGTTAATTTTATCTGTGTAAACCCTGGAATTAAAGTCCTGTTAGTAAAGTTGTTCCTTAAGCTTCAATAGCTAAATTTGCAAATTATTCTTCTTTGGATTGCAAGAGATCTGAAAATTACTACTTAAGCCCCAGTCAGAGATATTTAACAGACACTTTCAGTGGGGACAGAGGTAGTTGATTGAAACTTCTCCATGTGTTTTTCTCAACTGAGCTGGCTTTGTAATTGGTTCCAAAATCAGTTTTCCATTAGTGGTGTTTTGGTATTTCACATTAGCTCTTAAAATTTTGAGGAAAGGTAAAAAGGAAAGCACTTGACTTAGGAATTGCTTTTGGCTACACCAAAAGCACAATGGAAGCTAAAATTTAGACACCGTGACTGTTAAAATCATGCAATGCATTGAAGAAACACAAGGGACTGGGGTAGATTCACTTGCAGGTAGCATGATGTCAGCTGGCAGCCCTGATAGTTATTCTTTCCTTGTATTTATTTTCTCCCATTCCTCGGTATTTCAATTCATAATATAGTCTCTTGCTTTTACCCTAAAAACCTTGAGGGAAAGAAGGGAGGAGGGATTTAAAAAGAAAAAAAAAAAAGACTCCTGGATTTTCAAGATATAGTGGGGTGGACTTGTCTTTCAAAATTTCCTTCCCATTCTGAGCCTTTGTATCACAAAAGAAATGTTCTGACACTTGTCTCTAAGGCAGAATAAAGATCCACCCCTCTTTCAGAAAAAGAGCTACTCTGTTCACATATTCATGTACCATATTGCTTTTAATCTTAGCAATTCTGCAAACCCCCTAATAGTGTTGGGGTTTGTGTGTTAGGTCTGAATCTAACAGTTGCCTTTCAGACCAAAGGGAACATGGGGAGTTGGAGGGAATTCCATAGTAAAAGTAACTGTGGCTCATATCATAAAAACTGTTCCTTATGACATCTTTATTCATATGTAGACAGGCTCAGTCCTGACTGGCTGATGAAAAGTATAGAAAAATTTTATTACTACAAATATTTAGCATAAATATATGTATGATATATATATATATATATATATATAAAACCTAAATATTTGTAGTAGTAAATTTTTTCTGCATTTTTCAAACACATATAAAGTACTATATATATATAACTTCTGTATATATGTGTGTATATATATACAAACACACACACATATGTATATATGGGATATAAATATACATGTATATACTTTACTGGAGGAATTGTAGAAAATTGTTTTCTTATATTCTTTTTAATCTGCTCTTTCTTATCTTTCTTTTCTTTCTATCCAAGCAGGTAAAATTGTGATTGTGGTAAGCAAAAATCCATTTCACAAAAATCTGAAGCACAAGCTTAAGTAAACAAAGACAATTTTTAACAAAAAATTTTTGAATGGATCGTTAGTTTCTTATATTCTGTCACTAAGAAGACCTTATACAATGTCTGACACTTAGTAGGTGCTAATTCTTGTCAATGAATGAATAATTTAGTGGGTGAATGAAAATAATCTTTAAAGAATTACTGGACCCAAACATCTGCCCTTCATTATGCTGCACTCATAATCATATAAAAACATTTTGTTTCCTTCTTCTGGGAGAGAAGCTTAGGTCCAATTCTACTTATGAGGTTTCAAGGGCTAGTTGGCCCATGGGCTAGTTTTCATTGTGAGGAACATTCTAATTGCAAGCCAAAAAACTTGAGCACTTCAGTAAGTACATATCAAACAAGCTCACACTCATGAACATCACAAAGAGAAATGTGTTTCATGGCTTATGGTCTACCAGTGGTTTTATCAGTTTGCAGACTATGCTGACCACTCATTCCAGACTGGACAGTAGATGGAATGTGTAAGAGGTAATGTGTGTTTCATTGAAATTTTATGTCAATTTCTTTAAGTGTTCATAGTGGACCATGATTTTGAGAACCAAACAGGATTAATTTGCATGTGAATAAATTTTGCCTGATAAGTTTGTCACCATATTTTAAAAAATATCCATCACAAAACTTCCATCATATAAACAAAAAGTTATTGAGAAACAAGCAGAATTATAATCCTGCAGCCTGTGAAAAGAAAACCACATTCATAGAAAGATAGACAAAATGAAAAGGCACAGGACTATGTACCAGATGAAGGAACAAGATAAAGCCCCAGAAAAACAACCAAATGAACTGGAGATAGGCAAACTTCCAGGAAAATAATTCAGAATAATGATAGTAAAGATGATCCAGAACCTCAGGAAAAAATTGGAGGCAAAGATCAAGAAGATGCAAGAAATGCTTAACAAAGACCTAGAAGAATTAAAGAACAAACACCTAGAATTTTAAAGAACAAACAACTAGAAGAATTAAAGAACAAACAAATAGAGATGAACAATACAATAACTAAAATGAAAAATACACTAGAAGGAATCAATAGCAGAATAACTGAGGCAGAAGAACAGATAAGTGACCTGGAAGACAGAATGGTGGAATTCACTGCTCACTGCCACAGAACAGGATAAACAAAAAAGAATGAAAATAAATGAAGACGGCCTAAGAGACTGCTGGGACAACATTAAATATACTAACATTCACATTATATGGGTCTCAGAAGGAGAAGAGAGAGAGAAAGGACCCAAGAAAAAATATTTGAAGAGATAATAGTTGAAAACTTCCCTAACATGGGAAAGGAAATAGCCACCCAAGTACAGGAAGTGCAGAGAGTCCGAGGCAGAATAAACCCAAGAAGAAACATGCTGAGACATATAGTAATCAAACTGACAAAATTTAAAGACAAAGAAAAGTTATTAAAAGCAACAGGGAAAAATGACAAATAACATACAAGCGAACTCCCATAAGGTTAACAGCTGATTTCTCAGCAGAAAATCTATAAGCCAGAATGGAGTAGCATGACATATTTAAAGTGATGAAAGGGAAGAACCTACAACCAAGATTACTGTACCAGGCAAGGATCTCATTCAGATTTGAAAAAGCTTTACAGACAAGCAACAGCTAAGAGAATTCAGCACCACCAAACCACCTCTACAATAAATGCTAAAGGAACTTCTCTAAGTGGGAAACACAAGAGAAGAAAAGGACCTACAAAAACAGACCTAAAACAATTAAGAAAATAGAACTCGGAACATACATATCAATAATTACCTTAAATGGGATTGGATTAATTGCTCCAAACAAAAGACAAAGGCTCGCTGAATGAATACAATAACAAGACCTATGTATATGCTGTCTACAAGAGACCAACTTCAGACCTAGGGACATATACACTGAAAGTGAGGGGATGGAAAATGTTAATCCATGCAAATGGGAATCAAAAGAATGCTGGAGCAGCAATACTTATATCAGATAAAATAGACTTTATTTTAAAATTTTATTTATTTTAACTTTACTGGAGTATAATTGCTTAGCAATGGTGTGTTAGTGTCTGTTTTATAACAAAGTGAATCCGCTGTACATAAACATATATTCCCATATCTCCTCCCTCTTGCGTCTCCTTCCCACCCTCCTTATCCCACCCCTCTAGGTGGTCACACAGCACCGAGCTGATCTCCCTGTGCTATGTGGCTGCTTCCCACTAGCTATCTATTTTACATGGACTTTTTACATGTTCATCATTGTTGGTTTGCTCTTTAGTACTTCTTGGTCCTTTTTAAACGTTTCTTGCATTTTCTCCAATCTGTTTCCAAGATTTTGGATCATCTCTACTATCATTACTCTGAATTCTGCTTCAGGTAGACTGCCTATTTCCTCTTCATTTGTTTGGTCTGGTGGGTTTTTACTTTGCTACTTCATCTGCTGTGTGTTTCTCTGTCTTCTCATTTTGTGTCACTTACTGTGTTTGGGGTCTCCTTTTCACAGGCTGCAGGTTCATAGTTCCCGTTGTTTTGGTGTCTGTCCCCAGTGGCTAAGGTTTGTTCAGTGGGTTGTGTAGGCTTCCTGCTGGAGGAAACTAGTACCTGTGTTCTGGTAGATGATGCTGGATCTTTTCTTTCTGGTGGGCAGGAGCACATCTGGTGTTGTGTTTTGGGGTATCTGTGACCTTATGATTTTAGGCAGCCTCTCTGCTAATGGATGGGGTTGTGTTCCTCTCTTGATAGTTGTTTGGCATAGTGTTTCCAGCATTGTAGCTTGCTGATTGTTGACTGGAGCCGGGTCTTAGAATTGAGATGGAGATCTCTGAGAGAGCTTTTGCTGTTTGATATTATGTGGAGCTGGGACTTCTATGGTGGAATAATGTCCTGAACTTGCCTCTCCCACCTCAGAGGCACAGACCTGACACCCTACTGGAGCACCAAGACACTCTCTGTCACACAACTCAGAAGAAAAAATAGAAAAAAAGAAAGGAAGAAAGAAAATAAAGTTATTAAAAGGAAAAATTAAAAAAAAGAAATAAAAATTAAAAAAAATGAAAAAGTAGTAAAAAATAAGAGAGAGAAAAGAAAGAAAGAAAGAAAGAAAAAGAGCAAGTAAACCAAAAAACAAATCCAACAGTGATACAAGCATTAACTATACTAAAAAAAAAAAAAAAAAAAAGAAAGAAAGAAAAAAAAACTGGATAGACAGAACCCTAGGACAAATGGTAAAAGCAAAGCTGTACAGACAAAATCACACAAAGAAGCATACATATACACACTCACAAAAAGAGAAAAAAAAATTATATATCTATATATAAAAACAGGAAAAGGAGGAAGAGAACAATCAAATTAATAAAAAAACTACCAATGATAATAAACTCTAAATAATAAACTAAGACAAACATAAAACCAGGAACAAATTAGATGCAGAAAGCAAACCCCAAGTCTACAGTTGCTCCCAAATCCCACCACGTCAATTTTGGGACTATTCATTGTCTATTCAGGTATTCCACAGATGCAGGGTACATCAGGTTGACTGTGAAGATTTAATCCACTGCTCTTGAGCCTGCTGGGAGAAATTTCCCTTTCTTTTCTTTGTTCGTGCAACTCCTGGGGTTCAGCTTTGAATTTGGCCCTGCCTCTGCATGTAGGTCAACTGAGGGCATCTGTTCTTTGCTCAGACAGGACAGAGTTAAAGTAGCAGCTGAATGGGGGCTCTGGCTCACTCAGGCCAGGGAGAGGGAGAGGTACAGTATGTGGGGTGAGCCTATGGCAACAGAGGCTTGCATAATGTTGCACCAGCCTGAGGCATGACGTGTGCTCTCCTAGGGAAGTTGTCCCTGGATCACAGGACCCTGGCAATGGCAGGCTGCACAGGCTCCTGAGAGGGGAGATGTGGATAGTGACCTGTGCTTGCACACAGGCCAATTGGTGGCTGCAACAGCAGCCTTAGCATCTCATGCCTGTCTCTGGTGTCTGAGGTGATAGCCATGGCTCACACCCATCTCTGGAGCTTGTTTAGGCAGTACTCTGAATCCCCTCTTCTCATGCACCCTGAAGAAATTGTCTCTTTCCTCTTAGGCAGGTCCAGACTTTTTTCTGGACACCTTCTGGGATAGCTGTGGTGCAATAGACCCTTCAGGCTGTGTTCCCCCAGCCAACCCCAGTCCTCTCCCCGGGATCTGACCTTCGAAGCCAGAACCTCAGCTCTCAACACACACCCGCTCCAGCAGGTGAGCAGACAAGCCTTCCAGGCTGGTGAGTGCTGGTCAGCAATGATCCTCTGTGTGAGAACTTCTCCACTTTGTCCTCTGTACCCCTGTTGCTGCGCTCTCCTCCATGACTCTGAAGCTTCCCCTCCCCCCTGCCACTTTCTGTCTCCACCAGTGAAGGAGCTTCCTAGTGTGTGGAAACTTTTCCTCCTTCGCAGCTCCCTCCCAGAAGTGCAGGTTCTGTCCCTATTCTTTTGTCTCTGTCTTTCCTTTTTTCTCCTGCCTTACCCAGGAACATGAGGGATTTCTTGCCTTTTGGGAAGTCTGAGGTCTTCTGCCAGCATTCAGTAGGTGTACTTTAGGAGTTGTTCCACATGTAACTGTATTTCTGATGTATTTGTGGGGAAGAAGTTGATTTTCACTTCTTGCTCCTCCGCCATCTTGAAGGTCTCCCCTCAGATAAAATAGACTTTAAAATAATGAATGTTACAAGAGACAAGGAAGGACACTACACAATGATGGAGCGATCTAACCAAGAAGAAAATATAACAATTATAAATATATATGTACCCAACATAGGAGCACCTCAATACATAAGGCAAATGCTAACAGCTATAAAAGAGGTAATTGACAGTAACACCATAATACTGGGGGACTCCTACACCTCACTTACACCAATGGACATATCATCCAGACAGAATATTAATAAGGAAACGTAAGCTTAAATGACACAATAGACCAGATAGATTTTATTGATATTTATAGGACATTCAATCAGAAAAAACAGAAGATTACACTTTCTTCTCAAGTGCACATGGAACATTCTCGAGGCTAGATAACATCTTAGGTCACAAATCAAGGCTCAGTAACTTTAAGAAAATTGAAATCATATCAAGCATCTTTTCTGATCACAATGCTATCAGATTAGAAAAATATTACAGGGAAAAAGACATAAAAACACAAATACATGGAGAGTAAACAGTACATTACAAGATAACCAAGAGATCACTGAAGAAATCAAGCAGGAAATCAAAAACTACCTAGAGACAAATGACAACAAAAACACAATGATCCATAACATAAGGGATGCAGCAAAAGCAGTTCTGAGGGGGAAGTTTATAGCCATAGAATCCTACATCAAGAAACAAGAAAAATCTCAAATAAACTATCTAACCTTACACATAAAGGAGCTAGAGAAAGAATAATAAACAAAACCCAAGTTAGTAGAAGGGAAGAAATCATAAAGATCAGAGCAGAAATAAAGAAAACAGTAGCAAAGATAAAACAAACAAACAAACAAAAACCTAAAAGCTGTTTCTTTGAGAAGATAAACAAGCTTGATAAAACTTTACGCAGACTCATCAAGAAAAAGAGGGAGAGGACTCAAATCAATAAAATTAGAAATGAAAAAGGAAAAGTTACAACAGACATCACAGAAATACAAAGCATCATAAGAGACTACTACAAGAAACTCTATGCCAATAAAATGGACAACCTGGAAGAAATGGACAAATTCTTAGAACAGTATAACCTTCCAAGACTGAACCAGGAAGAAATAGAAAATATGAACAGACCAATTACAAGTAATGAAATTGAAACTGTGATTAAAATCTTCCAACAAAGCAAAGTCCAGAACCAGATGTCTTCACACATGAATTCTATCAAACATTTAGAAAAGAGCTAACACCCATCCTTCTCAAACTCTTCCAAAAATTCACAGAGGAAGGAACACTCCCAAATTAATTCTATGAGGACACCATCACCCTGATACCCAAATCAGACAAAGACACTACAAAAAAAAGAAAATTACAGACCAATAACACTGATGAATATAGATGCAAAAATCCTCAACAAAATACTAGCAAACAGAATCCAACAACACATTAAAAGGATCATATATTATGATCAATTGGCATTTATACCAGGGATGCAAGGATTCTTCAATATATGCCAATCAATCAATGGTCCACCATATTAACAAATTGAAGAATAAAAACCATACAGTCATCTCAATCCATGCAGAAAAAGCTTTTGACAAAATTCAGCACCATTTATGATATAAACTTTCCAGAAAGTGGGCAGAGAGGGAACCTACCTCAACATAATAAAGGCCATATACAACAAACCCACAACAGACATCATTCTCAATGGTGAAAAGCTGAAAGCATTTCCTCTAAGATCAGGAACAAGATAAGAATGTCCACTCTCACCACTTTTATTCAACATAGTTTTGGATGTCTTACAAACAGTAATCATAGAAGAAAAAGAAATAAAAGGAATCCAAACTAGAAAAGAAGAAGTAAAAGTGTCTGCGTTTGCAGATGACATGATACTATACAAAGATAATCCTAAAGATGCCACCAGAAAACTACTAGAGCTAATCAATGAATTTGGTAAAGTCGCAGGATATGAAATCAGTATATAGAAATCCCTTGCATTCCTATACATTAGCAATGAAAGATCCAAAAGAAAAATTAAGGAAACAATCCCATTCACCATTGCAACAAAATGAATAAAATACCTAGGAGTAAACTTACCTAAGGAGACAAAAGACCTGTACTCAGAAAACTATAAGACACTGATGAAAGAAATCAAAGAAGACACAAACAGATGGAGATATATACCATGTTCTTGGATGGGAAGAATAAATACTGTGAAAATGACTCTACTACCCAAAGCAATCTACAGATTCATTGCAATCCCTATCAAACTACTAATGGCATTTTTTACAGAACTAGAACAAAAACCCTTAAAATTCGTATGGAGACACTAAAGATCCCACACACCCAAAGTAATCTTGAGGGAAATAAACAGAGCTTGAGGAACTACAAAGCTACAGTAATCAAGACAGTATGGTACTCACATAAAAACAGACATATAGATCAATGGAACAGGATAGAAAGCCCAGAAATAAACCCACGCACCTATGATCAACTAACCTATGACAAAGGAGGCAGAGATATACAATGGAGAAAAGACAGTCTATTCAATAAGTGGTGCTGGAAAAACTGGACAGCTACATGTAAAAGAATGAAATTAGAACACTCCCTAACACCATACACAAAAATAAACTCAAAATGGATTAAAGACCTAAATGTCAGCCCGGACATTTAAAATCTTAGAGGAAAACATAGGAAGAACACTCTTTGACATAAATCACAGCAAGATCTTTTTTGACCCACCTCCCAGAGTAATGGAAATAAAATAAAAAATAAACAAATGGGACCTAATGAAACTTAAAAGCTTTTGCACAGCAAAGGAAACTATAAAGAAGATGAAAAGACAATCTTCAGAATGGAACAAAATATTTGCAAATAAAGCAGCTGACAAAGGATTAATCTCCAAAATATACAAAGAACTCATGCAGCTCAATATCAAAAAAAAATCAACAACCCAATCAAAAAAATGGGTGGAAGACATTAATAGACATTTCTCCAAAGAAAACATTCTGATGGCCAAAAACCACATGAAAGATGCTCAACATCACTATTAGAGAGATGCAAATCATAACTACAATGGCATATCACATCACAACAGTCAGAATGACCATCAAAATATCTACAAACAATAAATGTTGGAGAGAATGTGGAGAGAAGGGAACCCTCCTGCACTGTTGGTGAGAATGTAAATTGATACAGCCACTATGGAGAATGGTATGGAGGTTCCTTAAAAACTAAAAATAAAATTACCATATGACTCAGCAATCCCACTGCTGGGAATATACCCAGATAAAACTATAATTCAAAAAGACACATGCACCCCAATATTCATTGCAGCACTATTTACAATAACCAGGTTATGGAAGCAACCTAAATGCCCATCAACAGATGAATGGATAAAGATGATGTGGTACATATATACAATGGAATATTACTCAGCCATAAAAAGGAATGAAACTGGGTCATTCATAGAGATGTGTATGGACATAGAGTCTGTCATACAGAGTGAAGTAAGTCAGAAAGAGAAAAACAAATATCATATGTTAATGCATATATGTGGAATCTAGAAAAATGGTACAGATAAATGGTTTGCAGAGCAGAGGTAGAGATACAGATATGGAGAACAGACATGTGGATGTCGAAAGGGGAAAGTGGGGCATGGGTGGTGGGATGAATTGGGAGATTGGGATTGTCATGTATACACTGATATGTATAAAATAGACAAGTGATAAGATCCTGTTGTATAAAAATAAAATAAAATTCAAAAAAAAAGTTATTGAGTTAAATCAGAGAAAACCAGTACAATGGAAATATCAATCAAAGTTTTTTCCTGAGGCAATGCCATTATATACCATTCTAAAATTTCTTTAGCAAACATAGTTAGGAATATCTAAGATAAACTACTAAGGTAATGAATAATAAAGAAGAGTCTTGGGAGATATATTAAACTGTAAAGTAAATCACTGTCTCATTTTAACAGCATATACAAATGACCTTAAAGTCATGAGACTCTTTCAATAGGTCACAACAGCAAAAGAGTCTCAAAAATTGACACACATATTATTTACCATGTAGTGGAACCCCAAGAGATTACTGTGCTATTGTTGAAAACAACACACTGTTCTAGTTTCAGGCTTGCTGAAGGGTACCCTATCATAAGACCTACCATAATAAAAGAAACCACGTTGGAAGCCTGGTGCTTCCAACACTTTAATCTTCACAAAACTATGCAAATTAAAAATCAATATGCTCAGGTATTTTCTGATGAGAAAACTGAGGTTCAGAAAGTTTCATTAGTTTGCCTGCTGTGGTAAAGGTGCTCATCCAGCATAACCAGCAGTCAAGCAGTCAGATGCAGCAATCATGGATTCTTCTTTAATTTTTTTCTTTCCTAAGCTATACAAACCTTGACAGTGGGAAGAAACTATACTGTTTCCTTTGGGGAAACATAGAATGGTTAATCGTATTATTTGAATTTCAACTGTAAAAGTGTTGCACCTCATCTTTGAATGGGAACCTAGAGACCTAAGAGCAGAATTCCCAAAATGAACCTTTCTGCCCAGTAGCTAGTTTCAATACTCTCCTTCTGTTTACTTAGGGAAGGCACTTCTCAGTATATTTTCTGACTGTTCTTTCTAAGTGAAGACACTTAGGAAGGATGTAATGGCCTAATGGGTAAAAATCATAAAATGAAATACTCCAAGCCATGTACATTTCACTACATTAAATCAAAAACACACCATCTACTACAATCAACCCAGTAAACAAAAAGCGAGCAAGAAAAATGCTAAGCAAATATTTTTAACAAGAAAATAGTTTATTTGGTTCTATAATGTTCATAAAATTAATAAATGTTTATTGTATAAATTTGCATAATAAAGGGAAAAAACACAAACTTACACAAAACTCACCTAAAACACTAGCTAGAAATAAGCATTATTTTAATTTTACTAAAATCTTCAAACAATTTTTCAAAAATATGAGATTAGATTATATATGCTGTTTTGTAATTTGTTTTTTAATTGCTAATATAAAGTGAGGATTTTTCTTCTTATTACATACTCTTCTAAATAATTATTTATAACATTTGCCTATTAAAATATTATATGTATAGTGTAATTTAACCAATTCCTTATTATTATTCATTGTGATGACTAATATTTCATGAAATGTCATGAAATTAAAACTGATAAACAAATTTTTCATAAATGTTAGATGAGGAATTCATTGTCAAAAATGTTGAAGTATTTTTTGAAAGAGTTGTGACATATTTTATCAGATACATAATAACTTTCAGACTCTCTTAAAAAATGCCTGTTGCAGTGCATAAGTATGTTAACATATAACCTTGCCAGTACTAAATATTTTCATTAAAATAGTTTTGAAAAGGTGACAGCTGAAAATTCTACCTAATGTTGGATACTTTATATTTACTTAACTTTGAGCTTGATTATTATGTATATTTGTATATAAACACATTTATTTTTATTGGCCATTTAAAATTTTTTTCCTTTGAAATTTTCCTTTTTTTTTCTTAATAAGAATGTTTATCTTCTTATACAGATTCAAAGAGCTACTTATAAATTAGAACTAATACTCCTTGGATTGTCATTATATTGCAAATATTTTCTCCAGCTTTTTTTAATCCATTTTATTTGGGTTTCATGTATTAATCCATGATTTTCTCCCTTGCTTTAAACCTAAAATTCTTTTTTTTTTTTTTACTATGATACACAAACACACATGAACACACAAATTTACAGAGAAGTGGAAAAAACATTACAATGTGTTAGTGTCCACAGTATTAGCCTAAAGTTATCCATAACACACCCTTACTATTATTTTAATGTCTCTAAAATCTGTAGTAATGTCACCTCTCTTATTCCTATAATTGATGACTTGTGCTTTCTCTCTCTTTTGTTTTTTCCTGATCAGTCTGGCTTTGGGGTTTCATCAATTTTATTGATCTTATCAAAGAATTGTCTTTGGTTTCAAAAAGAAATCACTAGAAAAAATATTAATGGATTAATAATATATGTAATGCAATGCAAAAAAATCAAAAATAACAGACACAACTGCACCACATACAAAGTAAAAGCACAGTTCTTTTAAAATTACCTGTGCTTGTTTTTAAAAGAAATAAATGGCAGGAGGGGGCAAGGCCGGGGCAGCAGCAGCCGGTGAGGTGACAGCAGAGAGAGCTGTGGGGACAGCACACCATGATGAAGTCTCACAGGCAGCAGTCTGGGCCACGAGGAGAGGGGCTGCCAAGAAGCAGTGGGAGGCTGGGCAGGCAGCGGGCAACCCTCGAGCTGGAAGCAACATGATGCTGTTCAAGGAGTATGGAGTCATCCTACCTGCGTCTGTAGAAGAGTGTCAAGTAGGGCAGCTGTATTCTGTGGCGGAGGCCAGGGAAAATGGGAATGGGTGGTGGTGAAAGTGTGGAGGTTCCGGTGAATGAGACCTATGAAAAGAACGGTGAGAAAGGCCAGTACACGCACAAGATCTACCACTTACAGGGCAAAGTGCCCACGTTTGTTGGAATGCTGGCCCCAGATGGAGCCGTGGATATATATGAAAAAGCATGGAATGACTACTTTTATTACAGAACTGTTATTACAAATGAGTACATGAAAGAAGACTGTCTGATTAAAATGGAAACCTGGCATAAAGTAGATCTTGGCGCCCAGAAAAATGTGCATAAACTGGAGCCTGAGGCATGGAAACATGTGGAAGCCATATATATAGACATTGCAGATCAAAGTGAAGTACTTAGACAGAATTACAAGGCAGAGGAAGATCCAGAAAAATTTTTATCTATCAAAACAGGCCGAGGGGGCTTCCCCAGTGGCACAGGGGTAGAGAGTCTGCCTGCCGATGCAGGGGACGCGGGTTCGTGCCCCGGTCGGGGAGGATCCCACATGCCGCGGAGCGGGCTCGCTGAGCCTGTGCTCTGCAATGGGAGAGGCTGCGGCGGTGAGGGGGCCACGTACTGAAAAAAAAAAAAAAACAGGCCGAGGATCCTTGACCCCAATTGGAAACAAGAACTTGTAAATCAGAAAGACTGCCTATACTTGTATGCATATAAACTGGATACTGTCAAGTTCAAGGGGTGGGGTCTACAGAACAAAGTGGAAAATTTTATACATAAGCAAGAGAGACATCTGTTTACAAACTTCCACAGGCAGCTATTCTGTTGGATCAATATCTGGGTTGACCTGACTATGGAGAATATTTGAAGGATGGAAGAAGAGACAAAGAGACAGCTGGATGAGATGAGACAGAAGGACCCAGTGAAAGGAATGATGGAAGATGAATAAAACCATCCCTCCCTTTTCTGCACTTTTTGTAAGACAGTGGTCAATAGGAAGGCCCAGCAGCTCCACCATCCCAAATGACATGGCATCCACAGACGCAGCCTTTCTGTGTCCATTCTTCAGGCAACTTTCAATCCCTTACTGTAGCTAATTCCAGATGCCTTTTAATATTGTGAACAAAGAGGCTGTCTGATTTTTTTTCTGAATTTTATTTTATTTATTTTTTTTATACAGCAGGTCTTTATTAGTCATCAATTTTATACACATCAGTGTATACATGTCAATCCCAATTGCCCAATTCATCACACCACCACCCTCAATCCCCCACTGCTTTCCCCCCTTGGTGTCCATGTTTGTTCTCTACATCTGTGTCTCAATTTCTGCCCTGCAAACAGGTTCATCTGTACCATTTTTCTAGGTTCCACATATATGCGTTAATATATGATACTTGTTTTTCTCTTTCTGACTTACTTCACTCTGTATGACAGTCCCTAGATCCATCCACTTTTCTACAAATGACCCAATTTCATTCCTTTTCATGGCTTAGTAATATTCCATTGTATATATGTACCACATCTTCTTTATCCATTCATCTGTCGATGGGCACTTAAGTTGCTTCCATGACTTGGCTATTGTAAATAGTGTTGCAATGAATATTGCGGTGCATGTGTCTTTTTGAATTATGGTTTTCTCTGAGTATATGCCCAGTAGCGGGATTGCTGGATCATATGGTAATTCTATATTTAGTTTTTTAAGGAACTTCCATACTGTTCTCCATAGTGGCTGTAACAATTTACATTCCCACCAACAGTGCAAAAAGGTTCCCTTTTCTCCACACGCTCTCCAGCATCTGTTGTTTGTATATTTTCTGATGATGACCATTCTAACTGGTGTGAGGTGATGTCTCATTGTAGTTTGATTTGCATTTCTCTAATAATTTGTGACATTGAGCAGCTTTTCCTGTGGTTCTTGGCCATCTGTACGTCTTCTTTGTAGAAATGTCTATTTAGGTCTTCTACCCATTTTTGATTGGGTTGTTTGTATTTTTAATATTGAGCAGCATGAGCTGTTTAAATATTTTGGAGATTAGTCCTTTGTCCATTGATTCATTTGCAAATACTTTTCCCATTCTGAGGGTTGTTTTTTTTCATCTTCGTTATGGCTTTCTTTGTTGTGCAAAAGCTTTTAAGTTTCATTAGGTCCCATTTGTTTATTTTTGTTTTTATTACCATTACTCTAGGAGGTGGATCAAAAAAGATCTTGCTGTGATTTATGTCAAAGAGTGTTCTTCCTATGTTTTCCTCTAAGAGTTTTATAGTGTCCAGTCTTACATTTAGGTCTCAAATCCATTTTGAGTTTATTTTTGTGTATGGTGTTAGGGAGTGTTCTAATTTCATTCTTTTACATGTAGCTGTCCAGTTTCTTGATTATTGTAGCTTTGTAGTATAGTCTGAAGTCAGGGAGTCTGATTCCTCAAGATCTGTTTTTTTTCCTCTCAAGACTGTTTTGGCTATTTGAGGTATTTTGTGTCTTCATACAAATTTTAAGACATTTTGTTCTAGTTCCATAAAAAATGCCATTGGTAATTTGCTAGGGATTGCATTGAATCTATACATTGCTTTGGGTAGTATAGTCATTTTCACCCTATTGATTCTTCCAATACAAGAATATGGTATATCTCTCCATCTGTTGGTATCCTCTTTCTTTTTGCAGTATGAGGGCCTCTCACTGTTGTGACCTCTCCCATTGCAGAGCACAGGCTCTGGATGCACAGGCTCAGTGGCCATGGCTCACGGGTCCAGCCTCTCCATAGCATGTGGGATCTTCCTGGACCGGGGCACAAACCCGTGTCCCCTGCATCAGCAGGTAGACTCTCAAGCACTGTGCCACCAGGGAAGCCCTGATATCCTCTTTAATTTCTTTCATCAGTGTCTTATAATTTTCTACATGTAGGTCTTTAGTCTCCCTAGTTAGGTTTATTCCCAGGTATTTTATTATTTTTGTTGCAATGGTAAATGGGATTGCTTCCTTAATTTCTCCTTCAGATTTTTCATAATTAGTGTACAGGAATGCAAGAGATTTCTGTGCATTAATTTTGTGTCCTGCAACTTTACCAAATTCATTGATTTACTCTAGTAGTTTCCTGGTGGCATCTTTGGCATTCTATATGTATAGTATCAGGTCATCTGCAAGCAGTGACAGTTTTACTTCTTCTTTTCCAATTTTTATTTTTTATTTCTTTTTCTTCTCTGACTGCCATTGCTAAGACATGCAAAACTATGTTGAATAATAATGGTGAGAGTCGACATCCTTGTCTTGTTCCTGATCTTCGAGGAAATGCTTTCATTTTTTCACCATTGACAATTATGTTTGCTGTGGGTTTGTCGTATATGGCCTTTATTATGTTGAGGTAGGTTCCCTTTATGCCCACTTTCTGGAGAGTTTTTATCATAAACAGGTGTTCAATTTTGTCATAAGCGTTTTCTGCATCTATTGAGATGATCATATGGTTTTTATTCTTCAATTTGTTAATATGGTTTATCACATTGAATGATTTATGTATATTGAAGAATCCTTGCATCACTTGGATAAATCCCAATTGATCATCGTGTATGATCCTTTTAATCTGTTGTTGGATTCTGTTGCCCACTATTTTGTTGAGGATTTTTGCATCTATATTCATCAGTGATATTGGTCTGTAATTTTCCTTTTTTGTAGTATCTTTGTCTGCTTTTGGTATCAGGGTGATGGTGGCCTCATAGAATGAGTTTGGGAGTGTGCCTCCCTCCACTATATTTTGGAAGAATTTGAGAAGGATAGTTGTTAGCTGTTCTCTAAATGTTTAATAGAATTCTCCTGTCCAGCCATATGGTCCTGGACTTTTGTTTGTTAAAAGTTTTTAATCACAGTTTCAATTTAAGTGCTTGTGATTCATCTGTCCATATTTTCTATTTCTTCCTGGTTTAGTCTTGGAAGGTTATACCTTTCTAAGAATTTGTCCATTTCTTCCTGGTTGTACATTTTATTGGCATAAAATTGCTTGTCATTGTCTCTTAGGATGCTGTGTATTTCTGTGGTGTCTGTTTTAAGTTCTCCTTTTTCATTTCTAATTTTGTTGATTTCTGTCCTCTGTCTTTTTCTTGATGAGTCTGGCTAATGGTTTATCAACTTTGTTTATCTTCTCAAAGAACCAGCTTTTAGTTTTATTGATCTTTGCTATTGTTTTCTTGGTTTCTATTTCATTTATTTCTGCTCTGATCTTTATGATTTGTTTCCTTCTGCTAACTTTGGGTTTTGTTTGTTCTTCTTTCTCTAGTTCGTTTAGGTGTAAGGTTAGATTGTTTGAGATTTTTCTTGTTTCTTGAGGTAGACTTGTATAGATATAAACTTCCCTTTTAGAACTGCTTTTGCTGCATCCCATAGGTTTTGGATCATCATGTTTTCATTGTCATTTGTCTCTAGGTATTTTCTGATTTCCTCTTTGATTTCTTTGGTGATCTCTTGGTTATTTATTATCGTATTGTTTTGCCTCCATGTGCTTGTGTTTTTTCATTTTTCCCCCTGTAATTCATGTCTAATCTCATAGCATTGTGGTGAGAAAAGATGTTTGATATGATTTCAATTTTCTTAAATTTACTGAGGCTTGATTTGTGACCCAAGATGGGATCTATCCTGGAGAATGTTTCATGTGCACTTGAGAAGAAAGTGTAATCTGCTGTTTTTTGGATGGAATGTCCTAAAAATATCAGTTAAATCTATCTAGTCTATTGCATCATTTAAAGCTTCTGTTTCCTTATTTATTTTCATTTTGGATTATGTGTCCATTGGTGTATGTGAGGTGTTAAAGTTCCCCACTATTATTGTGTTACTGTCGATTTCCTCTTTTATAGCTGTTAGCAGTTGCCTTATGTATTGAGGTGCTCCTATGTTGGGTGCATATATTTTTATAATGGTTATATCTTCTTCTTGGATTGATCCCTTGATCATTATGTAGTGTCCTCCCTTGTCTCTTGTAACATTCTTTATTTTAAAGTCTATTTCATCTGATATGAGTATTGCTACTCCAGCTTTCTTTTGATCTCCATTTGCATGGAATATCTTTTTTGATCCCCTCACTTTCAGTCTGTATGCGTCCCTAGGTCTGAAGTGGGTCCCTTTTAGACAACATATAGATGGGTCTTGTTTTTTTATCCATTCAGCAAGCCTGTTTCTTTTGGTTGGAGCATTTAATCCATTCGCGTTTAAGGTAATTATTGATATGTATGTTCCTCTGACCATTTTCTTAATTGTTTTGTGTTTGTTTTTGTAGGTCCTTTTCTTCTCCTGTATTTCCCACTTAGAGAACTTCCTTTAGCATTTGTTGTAGAGCTGGTTTGGTGAAGTTGAATTCTCTTAGCTTCTGCTTGTCTGTAAAGCTTTTGATTTCTCCATTGAATCTGAATGAGATCCTTGCTGGGTACAGTAATCTTGGTTGTAGGTTCTTCCCGTTCAGCACTTTAAGTATATCATGCCACTCCCTTCTGGCTTGTAGAGTTGCTGCTGAGAAGTCAGCTGTTAACCTTATGGGAGTTCCCTTGTATGTTATTTGTCGTTTTTCCCTTTCTGCTTTTAATAATTTTTCTTTAATTTTTGCCATTTTGATTACTATGTGTCTTGGCATGTTTCTCTTTGGGTTTATCCTGTATGCGATTCTCTGTGCTTCCTGGACTTGGATGGCTACTTCCTTTCCCATATTAGGGAAGTTTTCAACTATAATCTCTTCAAATATTTTTTCACGTCCTTTCTCTCTCTCTTCTCCTTCTGGGACCCCTATAATGTGAATGTTGTTGCATTTAATGTTGTCCCAGAGGTCTCTTAGGTTGTCTTCATTTGTCTTCATTCTTTTTTCTTTATTCTGTTCTGCAACAGTGAATTCCACCATTTTGTCTTCCAGGTCACTTATCCGTTCTTCTGCCTCAGTTCTGCTATTGTTTCCTTCTAGTGTAGTTTTCATTTCAGTTATTGTATTGGTCATCTCTGTTTGTTTGTTCTTTAATTCTTCTAGGTCTTTGTTATACATTTCTTGCTTCTTCTCAATCTTTGCCTCCATTCTTTTCCAAGGTCCTGGATCATCTTCCCCATCATTATGCTGAATTCTTTTTCTGGTAGGTTGCCTATTTCCACTTCATTTAGTTGTTTTTCTGGGGCTTTATCTTGTTCCCTCATCTGGTACATAGCTCTTTGCCTTTTCATCATGTCTATCTTTCTGTGAATGTGGTTTTTGTTCCACAGGCTGCAGGACTGTAGTTCTTCTTTGTTCTGCTGTCTGCCCTGTGCTCGGTGAGGCTATCTAAGAGGCCTGTGCAAGTTTCCTGATGGGACGGACTGGTGGTGGGTAGAGCTGACTGTTGCTCTGGTGGGCAGAGCTCAGTAAAACTTTAATCTGCCTGACTGCTGATGGGTGGGGCTAGGTTCCCTCCCTGTTGTTTGTTCGACCTGAGGCAACCCAACACTGGAGCCAACTTGGGGTCTTTGGTGAGGCTAATGGCCAACTCTGGGAGGGCTCACACCAAGGGGTACTTCCCAGAACTTCTGCTGTCAACGTCCTTGCCCCCACGATGAGCAACAGCCATTGTCCACCTCTGCAGGAGACCCTCCAAAACTAGCAGGTAGGTCTGGTTCCATCTTCCCTGGGGTCACTGCTCTTTCCCCTGGGTCCCATTGCACACACTACTTTGTGTGTGTCCTCCAAGAGTGGAGTCTCTGTTTCCCCCAGTCCTGTTGAAGTCCTGCAATCAAGTCTCACTGGCCTTCAAGTCTGATTCTCTCAGAATTCCTCCTCCCATTGCCAGACCACCAGGTTGGGTCCCTGACGTGGGGCTCAGAACCTCCACTTCAGTGGGTGGACTTCTGTGGTATAGTTCTGCAGTCTGTGCATCCCCCCCCTCCCCCCAGCAGTTATGGGATTTGATTTAACTGTGGTTGCACCCCTCCTACCATCTCATTGTGGCTTCTCCTTTGTCTTTGGATGTGGGGTATCTTCTTTGGTGAGTTCCAGTGTCTTCCTGTCGATTATTGTCCAGCAGCTAGTTGTGATTCTGGTAGGCTGTCCGATATTTTGAAACCAGTGTGTTCAGGAGCCTGCCCCTCTGAGATATGTGGCATGTAAGTGACTGTATTTACAGCTCCTCCCTCTTCAACCGTTGTGTTCTCAGCCTATTTGTGTGCTGCTCCCCTTTATTTGCAAGTTATATTTTTATTTTTCAAAATAAATGCCTTTAGTGATGTAGTGCTTTAAACGATTTATATTTGTTTGTTTTCAACCTTGGTGTAAACTGAGGTTTTTTGTTATTTTTTCCTGGGCAGACCTCTCAATTTTGAGTGCTCACATGGGGACAGTGGGTGAGTCAGAAATATAGATTTTTCCCTCCCAGCTCCACAGAACTGCAATGTGACTTTATAACTCTGACCTCTGCTCTCAGTAACCCATTGTTAGTGTTCACTAGGCACCATGGAAGTACTCAAGGCCCAGCCAGCCTCTTTTAAAAAATTAAACAAATACAAATAAAAAAAAATAATTGATTGACAAAGTCAAGGTTGTTAAATAGTATGTATTGTGTTTTGTTTTGTTTTGTCTTAAAGAAATTCTGCATTAAGTGAAGGCATGGGAGGAGAGTTGGGATAAAAATATTTAAAGAGTTCAGCATAAGAATATTTCAGCTACTTTTAATTTATCATTATGTAGGTCATTCAGGTATAGTAATTCCAAAAGACATTCACAGAAAGCTTAGCTATCTCTACTCTTTGAAGAAAATCATTAAATTAGTGTTACCTCCAATAATGATTAAAGAGATTCTATGAAATAGTTTATAGTTTCCTTGAAACAATAATAATAACAAAAGAAAATATCACAGATTGTAAAAGTGTAAATTAAGATGACTTTTTTGAAATAAACACTTGGCGGTATGTGATTCAAACAAGATTAATATTTTGGTCTGTCAATTCTCAATCTAGGAAACTTTCCTGAGGAAATAAATTGAAAAGAAGAAAAATCTTTATACCCCAAAATATGTTTATTGTATCAACACTGTTTTTTAATTGTAAAAATTCAAAGACAGTTCTTTGCCCCAAGATATGGCAGTAGTTAAATTAATTGGCTCATCAAGTCATTTGAGTATATTATAATCACTGAAATGTTTACAAATACCATGTAATGACTTTGAAAATGCTTATGAAATAATGTTAAGTTAAGAAGTATTATACACAGTTAATTATAATTCTTAATAAGCAAATGCAGATAAGAAGGATTCAGCAAGTCAACATATTAATGGTATTCATCTTTGAAGGAGAATCAAATGGTAGAAAACAAACAGTAGTTATGAAATGGAGACTGGAATCCAAATTAGCATGTTTTATCTGTGACTCATTATGTTATACTTAACTTTCTTAAGTAAGTTACATAATATATCATTTCCTCAATTTCTTCAGCTTTGAAAAAGGAAGGATGATATCAGTATTATATCATAAGAGTAATTGTTTTATTAAATTGTTTTGTTAAGTGAGTTAATACATATGCAACATTTAGAACAGTGCTTGAAACAAAAGAAACACTCTTCAGATACCAGCTATAAGTTGGATGATGCATATTTCTGTTTTGTATTTTCTATATTTTTAATCAGTAATTTAAATTTTAAATAATTTAAAGTACATGTTTAATCAGTAATATTTTGCATATATAATGGAATCACACAAAATAAATAAGCAGAGATTTATTCATCAAAATTTCCTGCATTTTATTTTCACTTTTCAAATCAGTGTGTGTAAGGAAAAAGCTAGAGAAATTCACTTTCTAAATTTAGATCCAATGGCAAGAGGATTTAGAAATTTTATACTCAACTTGACAGAATTGCTGAATGCTTCCTTCTCCATTTGTATGGTATGCTTATTTTTTCCACCAGCAACTGCTACACTACCAGGCAAAACAGAATCAAATTTTATAGATTCACTTATGTCAATTATTTTCCTGGTTTATAAATATCAAAACAATATTGAAAAAAGCTAGGGAGTCAAATTCAAATTGCTTGTGATTAGTACATTTTGACCATGATTTGTAAAATATTTAATAACTCTAAGAGCAACTTTACTTAAGGAGTGAAATGCACTATAATCCAAAAATGTCTCATGCCTGCAAATCCTAAAACAATATGCATATTTTAAATTAATAGGCCAGAAAATTATAAAATTTAGAGGTAGTCATACATGGACAGCTTATGTGTGATAGATAAAAGAAATTCTTTCAAAAGCCTGAGAATATGGTGCCCATTTAACTGTAATGAATATTTACTGATTAATCAGTCACCTCCACTTCTATTGTTGCCATTACTTAATACTTTTTCTTGACAACCATCATCCATGTTCATGTGAAAGTCCTCAACTTTTTTTAAAAATTAATTAATTTATTTATTTATTTTTGGCTGTGTTGCCGTCAGCGAGCTTTCCCTAGTCGCGGCGAGCGGGGGCTACTTTTCACTGCAGTGCAGGGCTTCTCATTGCAGTGGCTTCTCTTGTTGTGGAGCACAGGCACTAGGTGAGAGGGCTTAAGTAGTTGTGTTGCATGGGCTCAGCTGCTGTGGCTCATGGACTCCAGAGCATAGGCCCAGCAGTTTTAGTGCATGGGCTCAGTTGCTCCGGGACATGTGGGATCCATGTGGGACCAGGGCTTGAACCCTCATCCCCTGCACTGGCAGGCAGATTCTCAACCACTGCACCACCAGGGAAACCCATGAAAGTCCTCAGCTTTTAAGGAGGATATTCCTAAGAACCATTTTAATTGAAAATGGGAAAAAAGCAACTCAAACTGACAAACAAAAAAGGAATCTATCAGCTGAGGTAGCTTAAAATTACAGAATTAGTTTTGATTTCAGCCACACCTGAATCCAGGGTCTCAAATAACTCATCAATTACCAGAAAATTTCTCTTTTGCAAATTTTTGCTATGCATTTCTAATTTTTTTTCTATGTCCATAGGCAGGCTACCTTCACATAGTCACAAGATAGCTCTTAGCAGCTTTATGTTGACATTCCATTTACTTCAACTCCAGTGAACAAAAACTTATTTTTCCAAATATTTACAACACCATCTTATTGGATGTGATTGGTTTTTGGGTCACAAGCCTATTGCTAAATAATTATTGTGGACAAGATTATAGGAAATATACTGAATGGATAGGTCTAGGGCACTACCCAAACCTGGGGTTGGAAGATGTCCAATCTATGCAAATTATAAGGACAGAGAGTAGAAAAGGATATTTCCCCATGGAAATTAGGGTGTGATTACTAAGCAGTAATGAATGAAGAGGCATATTAAAATATTAAAAGTGCTCTATAGTAAGATACTAAATTATATGTGCACAGTACCTGTGTGTGTGAATATCTATCTATCTATCTATCTATCATCTATTTTCTAGGTAGAGAAGTAGGTAGATAGATAAATGATATAGATATGTGTTTGTGCATATACTGATTGGACTGAACTTGTTAATTAGTATTCAGATTTATTTATTTTCCTATTAGTGCCTTCAGACAGGCACTGTTGAATCTTCTTCTTGTCTCTCAACATTTTAGGAAGATCTCGTAATTTCTAGCTCCTTTCAAATGTAAGAATAGTCTCATTTTTAGATTTTAAAATCCAGTCTAAATTACATTAAATCACAACTTCCATTTTTCATGCAATTCAGTGATCTTTACATCTCCTCAACTCAAGCCTGAGTCTTGGGTGTCTGCAGTGAGAAAGCAAGCTGAGATTTGTTCTTCACTCTTACTCCACTTGTTTCCACCTCCTGTTTGAAGTTGCATTAGAACTGGAGAGACAAGGAGAGGCAATTGAAGAGACAGGATTAAAGATATATTTAGTTGGCAGAAACTACTTGGCTGCCATGCCTTCTGTTAATCTCATTGTTGACTATTCCATAGGGTCCTGAAAAATTCTTTAGAGACCTTATCCCTATTCATACTGCATCCTTCCCAAATAGGAGGGGCACTTCCACCTGACCCCTTTTATCCTTTGCATAACCAACACCCCCATTCTTGCACACTGGGGAATCATCTCTAGCTTTTCTCTGCTGGAGTTACCTTTCTCTGTAAAGCAACTCTCTTATAGGACTCCTCTTTAAGAGATCTCACACAGTTACTTCCTCAGTATCTCCTTGGTTCTGTGGAAAATATCATACATTCCTGCTCTGCAAAAATATTTTGCTGTTTGTTCCCACTGTCTTCCTCCCTCCTTGTCTTACCATGTATCTACTCCATCCAGCCCCCAATTCAGCCTTCTCTAGGTAAGAACCAGCTACCTCAGGTACCTCTGTGTCCCAGAATTTCTCCAAATCTGGTAGATATATGTTACTTTGTCCCAGGATCTCACTCACTAAGCTGTGCTTCACTCCCTTAGTCTCACAAGAGCTTACAATTGTCCAGTTTTGGAATAAGAGGAAGGTGTGTTTCTTGCAACCATTCCCAACACTATGAATGTTTCTTTGGAAAACCACTCACTTGGCTAAGGGTGGTAGTGGGAAATACCTCTACCCCCAAGAGTAGGGGAGAAAAAGTGACACAGATTTTCACCTCCTATACGTTCTTCTGATTGAATGAACTCTTCTCCAAAAATCTCATTTTATTCTTTCTCATTTTATTCTTTTGGGTAAATGATGTGACTGGTGATTAAAAGACTGCTTTTATTAAATTCTAGTAAATCTTGCCTAAATGTGTCCAGCACATTTATTTAGAAGTGGGGAGAAGAGGTATTTATTTTTAACTGTTTTCAGCTTGGGGGTTTCAGAAGAAATTTTAAACAACAAGAAAGTACTATTTCACATCACAATACCTATATGATACATTTCACATTTGTTAACGCAAGAAAAATACAAAAGATTTCCTATCACAACAGTGCTTTGAGGGCAAGCTCTGTTAGCCCTTTCTATAGATGAGAATATGAGTCACAAAGAGGATTACTGATTTGTTCAAGCTCTTTCACTGGAAACAAGGCCAAAGCCTTGGTTTTCCCCATTTGTAACTGGTGCTTTCCTCCACTAAAACACTTTCAGTATCTTTTATGTATGAACTTGATTGTAGGATATGTGTAATTCAAATTCTATCATTGTGTTTGTTTCTATCAACTTGTTCTTTGGTGTCTGGTGTCTGGTGTCTGGTGTGTGTGTGTGTGTGTGTGTGTGTGTGTGTGTGTGTTCATGCAGTTAATTTGCTTTGTGTTACTTTTTATCCTACTGTTTGGAAAAATGTGAATAAAATCATAGTACACTTAGTATGTGTTTAGTGGGGATTCTGTAGAAAATCACTTACTTATTTTGTAACTAAAATTAAATATAATCTTGAGTGGTTCATTTTGACCATGCTGTGCAGCATGCAGGATCTTAGTTCCCTGACCAGGGATTGGACCTGTGCTGCCTTGAATGGAAGCATGGAGTCTTAACCATTGGACTTCCAGGGAAATTCCAGTTATTTTATTTTTAACCAGACTTGGTTCATAATGGTGGGAAGTGAAGAACTCCATGACAAAAAGACACATGCCTTGTCTGTCTCCAGACTGGTTGGAACCAAGGCAAAAAACTTTTGCCGGTATTAAATGGATTGTGTTTTTCCTTTTAAAGAAAGAGCAGCTGGGAACTACCTTGCCCAACGTAATACAGAGCAGAACCCCATCTCAACCCCTCCCCTCAGAAATCTGTACATAGTGCCCCTAAGTCAGAAGAGGCCAGGCTGACCAGGCAAGCCATCACTCTGGCAGGCTGCAGTGTCAGAGTGCCAGGGACTGACAAGACATCCCATGGAAGTCCTCCATTTGAAAGGGTGGTGGAAACACTGCTGTCACAGCAAGGATCTGTCAGTCACAGGCACAGCCACAAACCACAGCTTGCATTCCCATAAACTTGGAATTTCAGATATTGCTATATATGCATGCCACCTATATCTCTCTTCACTTTACCTGTTAATGGATCAATTGTCAAACAGAAGTGAGGGATTCTAAATTTACTCTTTTTCTCCTTTGGTCTGAAGCATCCATTATACACAAGCTAAGAAATCCAGTACATACTGCTTTCTACCACTGGCTTTATACTGGGGCTTTTACTACAATTTTTGTTATTGTGCTTATCTGACTGGTTTTTTCTCAGCAATTTTTGGAACTGTCTTATGTATGGATCACTGTTTTCTCTGCTGAAGGGTGATATTGCTCTGTGGGAAACACTAGAAAATGTTGGACGTTAGTATCCTCTGAGCCATGGACACACCCATACACACACACACACACACACACACACACACACAGAAGTGTATTGATAATAATTAGAACAAGAGGGAGCTCAATGTTAAGAAGAAAAAAAGCAGAGAATGAGTGGTTGCATACGTATGGTGTACGCTGGGGACAAAGGAAGGAAATGAAGGAAATATGTGGCTAGGTCTTACAAATGGTTTCTGTCAGTGATGGAGGGAAAAACTAGGTTGAGTGAGTATGCGAGGAAACAGAAGGAAATGATTGCTAAAAGAATCGAGAATCTAAGTAAAGCAAGCTGCCAGAGTAACCTGATGCCTCAGGGAAAGAGTTTATCATGGGTACCCCTAAGACTGTGTGGCAAAGTCGCAGGGTGGGAGTTTGAGAAATCCCACTAAAAGATTTAACCCTGAACACCATAGTAATGATCCAGTAAAACATCTTTAAGTCTTTATAAATTAACATATAAAATTCCAAGGTTGTCAATATATTTGTGACTCTGATGGAAACTTGGTGGTGGAATTCAATAACATCTATGATGGTGGTCTCAAAGCCTTTTGAAGACATACTGCTACCCTTAATTTTTTTTGAGCAGGCATCTCTAATCTACACATGCATATATTTATAAGTTATGTATATGTGCTTTTGAACTATTAGGAGTATTATAAAATATACAAATCATACACGGTAAAGGATGAAGTAAATATATATTAATTTATTTCAATTTTTTCTTAAAAAATTTTGTGTCATCCTTCTCACTCCATTTTGAAAACCACTGGATAATATTTTCCTTGATTTCCACTGAAATCATTTTCAAACTCATTATCTCTGATGTCCCCTGGGGGAGGTAAGACCATTAATATCATTTCCCTTTTGTATATGCAGTAACAGTGATGTAGGCAGTTTTAAAATAGTTTATCCCTGTTTCTCTATGTAAATATATTTAGCTAGCCCATTCAGGCTAGCTAGCATAAGGAATTTATAAAATCTTATAATGGATCTCAGCATGCCAAATCTGGAATTTCTACAGGACATCTCACATTTGCTTATTCATTAGTACCTCCTTTATTTCACTTTCCAAGAATCCCTCACTCTACAATTAGCTTTGTAGATTGAAGACACATGCAAATTGCCCTTGCTATTTAGGCTGACTCCAGTTCTCTGTCCTTTGGTTTCCCACACTGCATCTAAAGGTCTTTAGCCTTTGGCCCCTGTGAAAATGAGTAGGTTAATTGGACACCTGTCCTATTCCCTATCATGCATAAAAGGACTCTCACAAAATAGGCTTGCCTAGGATTCAGTTTCAAATATTAGTGCAACCCTTTGCTTTGTAGCTATTTTGGGATATGTTGAGGTTGTGTGCAGCCAGGTATATATATTATTGAGTTTTTCATACTTTGTTCAAAATGAATGTCGTCTCTGATCACTGCACCCCAAAGCTGGTCACTCTGCTTTTGTTTTATTTCCAAAGCTGCTTTAGCATACATCTTTTCTTTTTCTGGCACTGGGTTTCAGTATGAACATTAAGCATACTTTTTTTTTTTCTTATTACTATCACACTTTAGGATGCTGTAGAGCAAATTACTACCCAAGTGCATTTTTATTTTAGTTTACTGTATTTTATTTTACTCAATTGCATCTACAGAAAGTTTTAATATTGGTTTGTTTGATGGGCCTTTAATAAATTATGTCACCATTTACTTATTTTTTTATATGCTGGAAATTAATATAATGGATCCGCTTTGTGTTTTCTCATTTAGTCCTAATGATAGCCCTAAATGATTTTCATTAAGATATACATATTAGGGACTTCCCTGGTGGCTCAATGGTTAAGAATCCACCTACCAATGCAGAGGACACAGTTCCGATCCCGGGTCTGGGAAGATCCCACATGCCACAGAGCAACTAAGCCTGTGCACCACAACTACTGAGCCCACGAACCACAACTACTGAGCCCGTGCACCACAACTAATGAAGCTCACACGCCTAGAGCCCACGCTCCATAACAAGAGAGGCCACCACAATGAGAAGCCTGCACACTGCAACAAAGAGTGGCCCCCACTCTCTGCAACTAGAGAAAGCCCAAGCGCAACAATGAAGACCCAATGCAGCCAGAAATAAATACAATAAATTTATATTTATATATATAATATATATATATTTATATATATAAAAGATATATGTTTTAAAACTGTGGGCACAGAAGTTTACAGAATTATCTCACTTGCCTAATGTCAGAGTAAGTTAGTGGGGGGAGGAAGGTGGTTAGTTTGATATTCAAACTAAAATCGGACTGACTTAATTGACCACCATTTTAATTCTTTGCTGTACTACCTCTAAACAAACTGTTTGAAGTTTTTTCTTATTTGATTTTCTACTCTGCTTTGCACTGCTGGGTATGGTTCCAATAAAATCCCATTGAAATTATACCAGAAATATTATGTGAGTCAATCTATATAACCTAGACTTAAATATTTGTGTATTTGGATATCAGTATCTTCTTGGATTATGGTACTCAGCTGGTATCCTAGCACTGGGCAGTATCCCAGAAGATGAGTCATATCCTTGCTGCTGCTGCTGCTGCTACTACTATTACTACTACTATTACTACTACTACTACTCCTCTCACACACACACACACACACATACACACACACACACACACTCTAGATAACTTAATGAGTCCCATAGTAAAAATGACTATATTCATTGGTCACAAAATTTTACTATTTAGTAGAGAGAAAAGATCCTTAGAGTGAGTGGTTTTGAAAGTCAGCAGGGGATAGTGCCTTCTGAAATGGGATATCATTGGATATTTCTCAGAGATAGTGAGAAACAGACTGTTAAATTACTGACAATGGTTACAATGAAATGGTTACAAAGTTTAGATCTAGCTCCTATACTCAAGGGACCCAATGGAATTTAACTTTTGTTTTCTTAATTTAATGTCAATACAATGCTATGCTCACTTTATGATTGATAACATTTTCTCTAGCTTATCATCTTGTTTCATCTTCAATATCCCAGTTATCATTCTATCAAGTTATTTACCATGTGTTGCATATGTCTTGTTTCCTCAAGAAAATCCTCCCTTGCCTGGGGACAATGGAAAATTTTTCCACTTCTTCGTATTCTTCACAATGTTTGGCACAGGGCTATGCCTGGAGTAGGCTGTAATCAAATGTCCATCGAGTTGTTGAAATAAATTTCAGTAGTATTTTTGGAAGGTTGAGGGGACAGAGTTTTCAGAGCATGCTGCCAATAACTACCTATGAGATGACAGACAAAAATCATCTCTTCTAGATTGAATTGTGTTTGTAAAATTCATGTGTTACACAAACTGCTTTCAAAAGACGCATCTAGCTAGACGGACCATATAATATATTGTCTAAACTAGGATTTTTAAAGAGTAAACTTGGGTTCCATTAAAAAATGCACAAATAAAAAAAGCCAAAAAACAGTACTGTCATATACTAACTAGGCATCTTGTCATATTACTTCTAGCTCATGAATTCTAAAGTTTTGTACTTTTCCATTTTGTTCATTTTTAGTTTATAATCTTAGCAATTAAAAATATAAGCAAGTACCTCACTTTATTGTACTTTGCAGATATTGCATTTTTTTACAAATTGAATGTTTATGGCAGCCCTGCATCAAGCAAATCTATCAGCATCATTTTTCCAATAGCCTTTGCTCACTTTGTCTCTGAGTCACATTTTGTTAATTTTCCCAGTATTTCCAACTTTTTCATTATTATTATGTTTCTTATGGTGATCTGTGATCTTTGTTGTTCCTATTGCAAGAAGATTATGACTTGCTTAGGGCTCAGATAATGATTAGCATTTTTTAGTAATAAAGTTTTTAAATTTTTTTTTAGACATATGGCTATCACAAACTTAATGGACTATAGTATAGTGTACACATAACTTTTATATGCACTGGAAAACCAGAAACTTTTGTGACTCACTTTATTATGATATTTATTTATTGTGGTGGTCTGAAACCAAACCTGCTATATCTCTGAGGTCTGCCTGTATAGAGTTTACCTTTTTCTGTCTGGCTTATTTCATTTGTCATAATGTTCTCAAATACTGTATGATCTTACTAATATGTGAAATCTTAAAAAAAAAAAAAAGTCAAACATAGAAACAGTAGAATGGAGATTGCCAGGGACTGGGTCTGGGGAGATGTTGGTCAAAAGTTACAAACTTTCAGTTATAAGATGAATAAATTAAGGATATCTAATGTACAGCATGATGACTATAGTTAATAATATTGTGTTGTAGGGTTGAAATTTGCTAAGAGAGTAGATCTCAAGCATTTTCAATATACACACACACACAAATGGTAACTCTGTGAGGTGATGGGTATGTTAATTAGCTTAATAGTGGTAATAATTTCACAATGTATGTGTATATCAAATCATTATGCCATGCACTGACATTTATATGCATTGACAATTTTATTTATCAATTATATTTCAATAAAGCTCGAGAAAAATGAGCATAGAATTTGCAATCCAAAAGTCTTCAGCACAAATTCCATTTCTGCAACTTACTGTCTCTGTAATTATGGGCAAATATTTTATTTTCCTTGAGTCTCTATTTCTTCCAATTATGAGAAAAAATAGTAATATTGTGTTGTTTCACATGGTTATAATAAGAATGCAATAAAATTAGATATATAAAAAGACTTAACATGGTGACAGGCACACAATAACCAAAACGAATGATAAAAGTTATTACTGTTATGACTAGTTTTATTATTATAATTGCTATTATAATTATTGAAATTATTTTTCTTTCGTTGGGCAACCAGTGCCATTGGTCTTTGAATTTCATCATTAGCTGAACATATTACCTAATTTGATTTACATATCACAGTTTCATAAATTGTACCAGTTGTTGGCAAAATGTGCTACTTTCTCTATCTCAAGATAATTTGTTAGACTTCTCATTATCCAAATCATACATTGTAATGTTGGCTTATAGTGACCACTGTTTTAATGATCTGCTTTGAAAGCTCCTTTTGCAGGACGTGCAAAAACACTTCCTTTTGCACTTGTTTCCGAAGTCTCTTATGAAAGGACTCCACCAGTTTATTTAGCACAGCTAATTGTAGGTCACAACTGAAGAGTGAATGATTATGTAATTTGTATCAAAGTACAGTTGGTATTCATGGGTGATTGGTTACAGGAACCCCCATGGGTACCAAAATCTATGGATGCTCAAGTCCATTATATAAAATGGCCTAGTATTTACATATAACCTATGCACATCCTCCCATATACTTTAAGTCATCTCTAGTTCACTTATAATACCAAATACAATGTAAATGCTATTCAAATAGTTGCCAGGGTGTGGCAAATTCAACTTTTGCTTTTTGGAACTTCCTAGAATTTTTTTTTCAAATATTTTCAATCCACAGTTTGTTAAATCTACAGATCCCGCAGATATTGAGGGCCAACTATACTCACAAGGAAATACAAATCTAGCTAATTAAAAGATGGCAAAGATGGGGGAGGTGACTAACATGAAAAATGCCTTACCTTATACTGAAAAGATAACTTCTGGGAGCTAGGTTTTGTGTGAAATAGCCTCCAAAGAGAATTTTATAAGACAGGACTTCATAAAAGAAGAATCTCCCAAACATATATAGTGCAGAAGTGATGTATATTTCTTATAAAAATTTCTAGTGAGCTAACTTTATTCTTTATTATTACTTTAAGGGTACTGAACTCCTCATTGTTGGTGCTGTAAATCAGTCAATAAATACTTAACAACAGTATAAATTATGTACGATAGAAAAAGTGAGTGTTACAGGGAAGTACATAGACTAATGGGTCTGCTTGCAGAATACCATAAAGATTAAACATCCTGAATATTTACCAGTTGGGCTACATTAACTGAGGAATGAACCTTAAAAAATCATCCTGTTACATTCTGGGAATGGCTTTTGAAAAGCCAATGGGTGATATATGTGAAAACCATTTGGTAACTCTAATCAAAACGCCCTTAAGTATATAACCTATAATATAACCTTTATCAGAATTAGGTTTGTAAAGTGTAAAGCAGTTTGGATAAAGTCTACAAGAATTTTAATGAGAGTTTATGTCTTATTTACTATTTGAAATGTATTTACTGAGCTTTACTATTTAAATTATACTATAATTTATTCATTTGTTTTCTTAATGCTTAGATCTAATTTACCGAACAAAGATTACTCATTTTTACCTAGAACCATTATTTTTAGTGGTTTGAATAATCAAAACAACACATAGATACAGTAAAATAATAAAGAATTTCAAAGGAAGTAATACTATAGGTTAATGTTTGTTATGTCTATAAAGTATGGGTTTATGTTTTCTCTATATTTACTTCTGATATCCAACAAATTATAAATTCTAAACAGAAATGTTAGGCACTTCTGCTTGATTCGCTAATGTGGGAAATTCATATAGAATACTCCAAAACCACATAGAGCAGTTTCTTAGACAGTCTGTAGTGCAAAAGCCAGATAGAAATAGGCATGGAAAAAAACAAGAAGCTAAACACTGAAATAACATATTGTCTTTAAATTGAAGTACCCCTACCCCTTCCCTAATCCATTTTAAATGGCCATAACATAATTTTCTTTTAAGAAAACTGATTTTGGAAACCTGATTTATTCATATAAGGGTATGCATTGATCTTATATTACAGATGATTATTCAACTTCTACTTCACTTTGGATGCTTAAAGGTAGGCATCGTGTGTAACTGAAGATATAGCATAAGATAGAAACCATGCTGACAATTTCTCTATGCTCTCTATTTCCTAGATAGGAATCTCAATCCAGCAACTTGAAATAAGATCTTATAAACCCCATTAGGAAGCAGATTAGCAGAAGGTTTTGGCATAAAACAAACTTGGGTTCTTTTTTAAGCCCCCAATTTACCATTGTTTGTGAGTTTATTTTCATTAGCCACTTTATTCAAGCTTATGTCTGTACCCAATTTTGACCCAACACTTCATAGAAAACTAATATTATGTCAATGTATGCCAGGAGTTAGACAACTAATGCCCAAAGGCCAAATCCAGCCTGTAGCTGATTTTCCCAAATAAAATGTTACTGGAGCACAGTCATGCCCATTAGCTGATGCATTATCTACAGCTTCTTTCACTCCACGACATCGAAGTTGAGTAATTGCCACAGAGACGGTATGGTTTGTGAAGCTTAAACTATTGCCTCCCTGGAATTTGACAAAAGAAAAATTGGTGACTCTTGATATATAATTATTAAGTCATAGATTATTAGAATTGAGAAGAACATGTTTATCCTGCTATACAGCCTCATTTGACCAAAGAGAAGCCTCAGTAAGATGATAATTTGCTCAGTGCTACAAAACTAATCAAGGATAATAGTAGCTTAGATTATGAGCCAGTTCCTACTTCCTGATCCATTAGCTCTTGTGCTCTAACTTAGGTAGTAGAGAAAAAAGCAGACTTCTCACATAACTGATTACAGAGGATTTTGACAATGCACTTAGTAGTCACATCAAAGCTTTTGGAAACAAATGTTCTTACAAGCTACTACACTCAGCATGGCAAAGGAACATTTAATATCTAATTGCAATAATTATCTCAGCCCTTCTTTAACTTTTTTTCCCCTTCCTCTAACTAGTTATTCCCTTTTACCTTTGTTCTATATTGTGTGTGTATTTTATGGTATATATTCTACTATATATTTTTTGAAAAATGTTGTGTATCATATATTTTAAGGTAAAGTACGTGTCAGCATAGATCAAAAAATAAAGAATGGTTTCTACAAGATTCAGAAACCGTGAATGTCAAGTTATTGCTGTAACCGCTAGAAATATTTAAATGAAAAAGTCTCCTCAAATTACCGTTTGAAAAAAATTGTAGCCAGTGCCTTGTGATTTAATAGCTACAGTTTTGCATTTGCAAATGAGTATGCTTATCTCTTTTAACTACCAGAGTACATTTTAGTAATTCCTTTGTAAAGCACTCTAATAATCATTACTGATTAATACAGCTGTTATCTGCATGTTTCCAACATATTTAAGAATTTGTTTTGATATTGTATACTCGTAGGTTAACCTCCAGAGTGAGTTAGTTATATGTTAAATGTGATTTACAGGTGGAAAAAAAGTGGCGCAGATACTTAATTTGACTTCATAATTATCAGACATCAAACGTGGCAGAACTGGAGAAAGAGTTTATGGCCCCTTGCTCAGAGTTTATGCTCCTCAGCAATACCTATTGTAAGGTCCAAGAAAAATATTGTGTACATACTTTTTTAAATTGTTTCCTACATTTGGCTACTGAATAAAAATTATTATGAAAATGTGTATTAGGTGATAATAAGCTTCTTGAAAATAGTAATATTAATGAAAAGAAAAACTTTATACCTGTATAGACTTTATAACTCATAAAGCAATTTCAACATATATTAACTAATTTTAATAATTTAAGTTTAACTTATTTAACTATTTTGTACATATAACATATATACAGAGATATCATATACATACACAAACACACGTATTTGCTGTTCAGTGATTTATTACAATATCTACCATCATACAGGTCAAAAAATAGAATGTTTCCAGGACCCAGGAGCCTCCCTCATAACCTTCCCTGTGACAAAATCCTTCCTTTCCTCCAAAGACAGCCCCAGACCTGATGTACATAGTGATCATTTTCTTGCATTGATTTGGTTTTACAACATAAGCATGAATCTCTAAACGCTATAGTTTTGCCTGTTTCCTAAATTTTCTATAAAACAAATTATACAACAGTCTTTTGTGTCTGGCTTCTTTCATTTATGCTTGCGAAATTCATGCATGTTGTTCATTTGTATCGCTACATAGCATTTAGTTATATGAGTATAGCACAATTTATATACACTCTACTATGAAAAAATATGCAGCTTATTTCCAGTTTGGGGATTTTATGAATAATGAATAATACATCAATTAATATTTTGTCCATTTTTTGTGCACATATGTATGCTTTTACATTAGATAGATACTGAGCAATGGAACTATTGGGTCTGTGGGTGTGAGTTTATTCAACATTGGTAGATAATACAAAATGATTTGCCAAAGGAACTACATAAATTTATACTGCTCCTAGAATTTTAAGAGTTGTTGTTGGTCCACAGCCTCACCAATACTTGTTATTATTTTCTTATTTTTAGTCATTCTGTTGGGTGTGCCGTTGTACCTCACTGTGTTTTTAATACCCAGTTCCCTCTTTTCTAGGGAGATTAAACACATTTCTTGGCCATTTCTATACACTTTTTTTGAAGAAGATGTTCAAATATCTAGTTTATTTTACTGTAAGGTTGTTTGTCTTTTTTCCTGTTTTTTTGCAGGAGATCTTTTTATATTCTGGAAACAATTATTTGGTGTATATTTAGCACACATATCTTCCATCACTCTGTGTATTGCTGGCTCTGTCTCTTAAAAGAAACTTTTTTTTCTTTTTCTTTCACGAAAAGAAAACAAAAATGTTAATATGGTCAAAATATTTTTTATTAAGTGTTTTTTATTCTGTTCTGTTTAGTAGGTTCTTTCCCTTGTCCAAGGCATTAAAATATTATTCTGTATTAAATTCTAGATGCTTAAATTTTCTTCTTGCACAATTTAATTTGCTATAATCCAAAATTAAACTTTGCATACAGTGTGAGATAGGGGTCAATATTTCTTTCCATATGGATTTAGTATTGTCTGAGCATGATTATTTCAGAAAGACTGAACTTCTCAACTGTTCTGCCATGACATTTTAATCATGTATCAAGTGGTCATATGTGCATGGGTATTTATTCTTTGCCCTTTATTCTGTTCTTTTGATTGGTTTGTCTCTTCCTGAACAATACTTCTAGTTCTTGAAATTTTAAAATAAACCTTGATATCTGGTAGAGAAAATTTTCCTACCTTGTTCTCTTTCTTCAAATATACTTTGGTCACCCTTAACCCCTTGTGTTTCTATAAATTTGAAAATCATCTTGTCAAGTTTCAAAACAAAACGTTTACGGGCTTTAATTTTAATAAACTTTTTGTTGAAGTATGATATATGTAAAAATATGAACAAAATGTTCAATGAGATTCATTTTTACCTGGTTAATATATTCATTTAATAAGTATACAGATTTAAAAATAGACTATTACCCCCCTACCAGAAGCTCCCCTTAATGCCTTAGCTAGTCAACAGCACCCCATAAAGCTAACTGGTTTTTCTTATTTTAACACCACACTATTAATTTCTCCTGTGCTTGGACTTTCTATTTGCTTGAGAGCAAATATATGATGTGCCTAGGTGTTTGTATGTTTGTTTGCATTTAGACTGTTAATGTTTATTTGGTGTTTTCTGAGATTTTTAAATCTGTGGATCAAAGTCTATGATCATATTTGGAAAATTATTAAACAATATGTCTTCAAATGTTGCAACTGTTCCATTTTTTTTCTCCTGTCCATGTAAGGCCCCAGCTACACTTATATTATATATTTCCACCTTGTTTTATGTCTCTTTTCTCTATTTTCTTCTTTGTGTCCCAATCTGTATTTTCTCTACTAACCTTTCTTTTAGTTCAATAATCCACTTTTCTGCTATGACCAATCTAGTTTTCTAAATAATTTATTGCATATGTTTATTTAAGTTTTTTCCAAATTGATTATTTTTTCTTGAGTAAAATCATTCATATTTTCTCTATTTTCTTAAATTTTTTATAGTTCAAAAATATATATACATTCCAATCTGATAGCTCCAGTATCTAGATCACTTATTGGTTCTTTATTTTATTTTATTTGGAGAAAGAGGAGATCATCTTTTCATTCTTTCTTGGCATGCCTGGCAATTTTTATTGATTGCCAACTATTGAGTATGGACAATTGTTGAGGGTTAGGTAATTATAATTTTTTTCAGGGAGGGTTTAAAAAAATCTGGAAAGCAGATATTGTGGGAATAGAGTGTGGTAAATAGTTTTCTCTTACTCCTAAAATAATCTTTATTCCTAGTGTTTAACTCCTGAGTTTCCACTGAAAGCCTGGGCTGTTATCAAGTTTCCTCCATCCTGTTTAGTCAGGATCTCCAACTTTGTCTCCCAATGCTATAAGACTCCTAAAACTTCTGGTCAGCTCTTTAGCTACCCAGCTATTGCTGTCTGCTTGGTCTTGTCCCACATATGTACAGCTATGCTTGGTCAAATATCTCAAAGGGAAAATGTTGGGCATTTTGCTCTGCACCAAGAACTTGGCTTAGAAGTTCTGAACTCTTAATTTCTGTATCCTCAAACCAATGAGGTTGCAGCAAGCTCTACGCTGCTGAGTTTTGCTTGTTCTCTATTTCTTACTCTGGGAATCAGCAAATGTCAATCTTGGCCCTCTCAAATCCTGGATCTTTTGGTTTATTTTTTTTTTTTTTTTTTTTTTTTTTTTTTTTTTTTATAAATTTATTTATTTTCACTGTGTTGGGTCTTCGTTTCTGTGCGAGGGCTTTGTCTAGTTGCGGCAAGCGGGGGCCACTCTTCATTGCGGTGCGCAGGTCTCTCACTATCACGGCCTCTCTTGTTGCAGAGCACAGGCTCCAGATGCGCAGGCTCAGTAGTTGTGGCTCATGGGCCCAGTTGCTCCGCGGCATGTGGGATCTTCCCAGACCGGGGCTCGAACCCATATCCCCTGCATTGGCAGGCAGACTCTCGACCACTGAGCCACCAGGGAAGCCCCCTGGTTTCTCTTTTAAATCTTCAGATAGTTTTTGTTTGTTTTCAGTTTTCAAAGCTGTTCTCAGTTGAAGAGTCACTATGACTTTTCTGTCAAGATCAAAAGCTCAGTCTTCTCACCTAAAATCTAGATCATATCATCTCCCTCATCTCAAGCAATTCAGCTGCTTTGAAATTAATTCTCTCATTTTCCAAAACTTTTGACTCCTACCTATTCTGTATGCTCTATCCTATAAGTACACAGGTGGATCCAAAGCCCACCAATTGTAAACACAAGTCCTTCCCTAACCCTCCAAGATCAGCCACAACCCTTTTGACTGCCCTCTTCCCACTTCCTCACCTCTTATTTATTCCTCAAAGAATTTCATTCTCATTTCAAATCCCCTCACCCTATTGAATTTACTTAATATTGCCAATTACCTCTTTGTTGCTAAATAACTAGTTTTCTGACTCTTTCTTTTTGACTGCTTACCAGCTTTTACCAGTCAACTACTTCTTCATCTTAAAATATTGTTATTCTTTGGACGTTGTCTCTCCTAGTACTGTTTCCAACACTTTGTCTTACTTCTCTGTTGGATTTTTCAATTTCCTTTGCAAGCTCTAATCTAATCTTCCAATCTCATGTTTAAAATTTGCTTTTATTATTAAATATTCTGTCCATATAAAAGAATATGTTCTCCATTTTTTATCTTTCTCTCTCCTAACAATGTTGGTTGTCATTCTGATTTTGTGATTATTGCTCTGCTTTTTTATTAGTTTTTCAATATATGTATGTGTTCTACCAACATATTGAAAGTTTTGCCTACTTTCAATTTTACATTGATGGCAGTATACAGTATGTATTCTTCTCTTTTTCCCCCAATAATGTTGACTTGAGATTCATTCATGTTGAAACTATGCTTAATTCTCACTTTTATGCTATTGAAGTTCCAAACATTATTAATTTTCTTATAGATAAACCCTTGGATTTTTTGTTTCTTATTTTTTCTTTTACAAATAATGCTAATTGAATGTTCTTATACATGTCCTTTCGTACACAAGTATACACATTTATTTAGGTATATACTTAGATCTACAATTGGGAAATTCTATGACATGAATATTTTCAACCTTACAAAATAATTCGAAACTTAATGTTTAAATTACTTGTGACAATTTTCATTATGTAAAAATTCTTGTTGTTCTGTTGTTCTACATTCTTACCAACATTTGTTATATCTGACTTTTTGATCTTTGTCAATCCATGGTTGCTCTTCCCATGTCTTAAAATGTTAGTATTTTTACTAGTCACTTAAAAATCACTCTCACATCATTCAGAAGTGATAAAACCCTCTCCCATTGCTATATTTATCACTTATATCTTTATGGTTCAAAATGCATGTTTTCATCTCAAACTTTCCTGCTCTGAGTTTTATATCCATTTCTAATTGTTTTCTTGACACTTTTTCTTGAATATATCACAATAAATAAAAGTTCATTGTGTCCAAAAGTGAAATCATCTACCTTACTAGAATTGTTCTTCTTCCTATGATCCCTAACTCAATAAAGTGTACCACCAAGCATCAAGTCACCTAAGTAAAAAATACGGACATAATCTTGAATCACTTCTCTCCTTAACTGCATACTCTCAATCAGCAAGTCCTGTTTGCTTTATCTATAATTGATTTCTCTAATGCATTTACTTCTCTATGTCCCTCTTGAAAATGTCTACTTCCAGACATAAATAACACCTGACATCAGGCAGTCATAATAAGGATGGTGCAGAGGGACACCCTGGTAGAGGATGTGCCCTACTCACCTCCTAGTGGAAAAAATATATATATATTACTGTTATAAACATGAAAGAACTGGGGAAAATTATAGAAAACTAGCTATGTAAATAAACAAGTTCAGCTTTATTAATTTTAGGACATTTAAAAATCATAGTAGATTCATAAGGATAAGAAATTTGAAGTAAAGGATGACTCTATCTTGGTGTAACATACTTGGTGATGGTATTTTAATTGTAACATCAATATCCAGATCATTTCCTGCTGTTTTGCTCTCACTACCTTGTTTGCACTGTGAATGTTTACACAGTTTTGCAAACTTAAGTTTATGTGCTCCTTACTTTCCTTTGGTAGTTCAATATTTTGGCTGTCTTTATTAATTTTTTTTTTTTGGCCTGGAAAAATGTGATTAATTATAATTTATTTCAAAACAAAATCTCTTTCTTTGAATCTTTCTGGCAAGCTCTCAGTAATTATGCCTCTCTAAAAGCTTAAAACCACTGGTATCTATCTTCCTGGTCCCTTATTTCAGTTTTTGTTGCTGTTGTTCTCTCTCATTCTTATTCCATACACTCCAAAGAAATGTCTGAATACAATTTATCTTCCCATATATGTCTTCAGGGAGAAAATGCAGTAATCATAGAATAACATTCTTGTCTTCGTATCAATGAATAATTTATAGTGGGTTTTCACAATAAATTATTCATTGATATTCAATTTATACATTAATCTTGTTGATTTGTTATATATATGTATATATACAAACAGTATATATGACTGTTTATAACAATGCATACGAGTATATAAAAATAATATATAGATATACACATTCCTGAGTGAGAAGGACCCACTTATCCATGCTTTTTATGCTAACTATATTATTTAGGGCATATAATGCTAGTTGTTTCAACAAACAGATCCCCAAATCTTAGTGATTTAATCCAACTGAAGTTAATTTCTTGGTTATGTAAAATCCAATAAGGTGTTCAGCAGATGGCACAGTCACCTCTATGTATTAGTTCTAATAACACTAAAGGTTTCAGTGATTTCCACTACATTAATTGAATTTATTTGGAAGATAAAGGATATGAGAGTGTGAATGATTTCATGCAAGGGTTTGCATTTTAATTTATGTTTTAATGGACCAAGAATATACATGACAGATCTCAATTCCATCATCATTAAAATTGGCAAGTGTTACCTGGTTTGTACCAATAACATTCTCTGCCACAATAGAAAACTAGTGAACTGAACCCTTAATTGTGTTAAATAATCCAGTCCTCCCATCCCATACTTTTCTTAGATCATAATTTCCATTTACACCTACATTTATTTACGTTGCTTGAGAATTTGGTATTATATTTATAGACCTAATATTTCCATATATATATATATATATATATATATATATTTTAGGAGAAAGAGAGCACATTGCTCAGTGGATTTGTATTCTGTTTCATATGTCTAGCATACCATGTTATATATTCTTGGCCTCAAAGTAGTCACTTACTAATTGCTTGCTAAATTATATTTTCAAGAATTACATTATGACATGTATCTTTTCTATGAGATATTCATTCAGACAATACTTTATATGTTTATATTTGTATCCATATGGTGGTGTCCAGATAGAAAGGCAGGAAAAGATTAATAATTATAGCCTAAAAAAAGGACTAGGAAAACACTCTGGTAGAAGACTAAAATATTCAGCTTGTTTTCCACAATGATCAGAACTACAGGATTTGCTAGTTCACTTTTTCTATTTTGACATTGTCTAACACCCTCATTAATTTTGGCTCATCAAGTATTTGCATACATATAGAAAAAGACTTTTAGGTTATTATAATTTAAAGTAATTGAGATAATTTGGGTTGATTATTATTATATCAATAATATCTACCCAGTGAGTCTATTCTCAGAATAACACATGCTTTCAATAAATCATGAAACAAACTTCATTATGGTATAATAAGTCTATGAATTTTTTTTTACTGTTCCATGAATTGTTTTTTTCCCCTCCCAAACTATTTTCTTTAGAAAATATGCTTTCCAAAGTTTTCTCCATACTGCCACCAGAGTGATCTAATGTATAAATTTGATTATATTACTTCTCTTCATAGAACACTTTAGTGGCTCTGTATGACTATGAGACCACAAGAGATCTCTATAATCCTTTCTCTTGGTAGTCCATGTTTTACATGTCATGATCAAACAGAATTGAATTACTTAGAGTTAGAACAGGATATTATGTTGACTCTTTCTGCTCTCATTCATGCTAACTTTTTTATTTAAAATTTCTTTTTCCCTTGACTGACTTTTTTTTTAACATCTTTATTGGCGTATAATTGTTTTACAATGGAGTGTTAGTTTCTGCTTTATAACAAAGTGAATCAGTTATACATATACATATGTTCCCGTATCTCTTCCCTCTTGATTGACTTTTTAATTCACACTGATCTTTCACAGCATAGGTGCCATCTTCCCAAAGAAGCTTTCTTTTATCCCTCTCTTCACAGGGATAAATAATGTTTTCCTTTATGTATATTTCCTGTGCAATGTATAAGTTTGTTTTAGAATTATTTTCTAATTTTTTTACTGGCCTTCTAGACTATAAGTTCTCAGAGGATAACAGAGGATGATTAATTTATCATATCTTTTTCTTTTTTTTTAACATCTTTATTGGGGTATAATTGCTTTACAATGGTGTGTTAGTTTCTGCTTTATAACAAAGTGAATCAGTTATACATATACATATGTTCCCATATCTCTTCCCTCTTGCGTCTCCCTCCTTCCCACCCTCCCTATCCACCCCTCCAGGTGGTCACAAAGCACCAAGCTGATCTCCCTATGCTATGTGGCTGCTTCCCACTAGCTATCTACCTTACGTTTGGTAGTGTATATATGTCCATACCTCTCTCTTGCTTTGTCACAGCTCACCCTTCCCCCTCCCGATATCCTCAAGTCCCTTCTCTAGTAGGTCTGTGTCTTTATTCCTGTCTTACCCCTAGGTTCTTCATGACATTTTTTTTTCTTAAATTCCATATATATGTGTTAGCATATGGTATTTGTCTTTCTCTTTCTGACTTACTTCACTCTGTATGACAGACTCTAGGTCTATCCACCTCATTACAAATAGCTCAATTTCATTTCTTTTTATGGCTAATATTCCATTGTATATATATGCCATATCTTCTTTATCCATTCATCTGTTGACAGACACTTAGGTTGCTTCCATGTACTGGCTATTGTAAATAGAGCTGCAATGAACATTTTGGTACATGACTCTTTTTGAATTTTGGTTTTCTCAGGGTATATGCCCAGTAGTGGGATTGCTGGGTCATATGGTAGTTCTATTTGTAGTTTTTTTAAGGAACCTCCATACTGTTCTCCATAGTGGCTGTACCAATTCACATTCCCACCAGCAGTGCAAGAGTGTTCCATTTTCTCCACACCCTCTCCAGCTTTTATTGTTTCTAGATTTTTTGATGATGGCCTTCTGACTGGTGTGAGATGATATCTCATTGTAGATTTGATTTGCATTTCTCTAATGATTAATGATGTTGAGCATTCTTTCATGTGTTTGTTGGCAGTCTGTTAATTTATCATATCTTATCCACAGTGATATACCTAATACAGAGTAGGTGTTCAGTTAATATTATTTTTTGAATTAAATCAGACTAATAACATAATATAGCACAGGACATGGAAATACTGTCAAATGTTACAAATATTATTGAAATCTGTGTTTGATATCTAAATAATTCAGAGATTCGTATACCTATTACTTAAAAGATATCAGTAATCATAACTTGGGTTCTGATTTCCGATAATCAACAACAATTCTTTTGCAAAATCATTGTTGTACCAGGTTCCCCTGGGACAAGTCTGCTTCAGGTTTGAAACTTTGAAAGTTAAAATTCCTCCTTCTAATCTGTATTACAAATAACTCTAAAATTGTTGGGCGTATTCCATGAAAAATAAGTGTAAAAATAAATGTTAATATGTAACTTCTTCCACTGTTATTCTTGGTAGAATTCTATTCTTAATAATCCAGTATAGGTCTGTCTAGGGAGATAGGGAATTAAAGAGGAGGCAAAACATTTACATGGAGAAACAGCACACAACTCTGGTATTCAGACTTTTAAAAATCTACATAAAACTTTCTTCCAAGAAAAAAGTAATTACAGAGAAACTCAATATATAAGATTGATAACTACATCCCTACTTAGGTTGAAGTGGTCCTGGGAGAGAAGGAGTCCTGTTTAACTGGCTGGTGTACACCATGTTGGCTTGAGGCCAATTTGTGAAAGAGTTAGGACTTCTACATTGTGAAAACAGCTCAATCAAAACATCTGATTTATTATCTTAGTGAAGATATCTTTTTAATCAAGTAAGAGTCACTGGAATACTTAATTTCATTTTGTTCTAAAATTAAATGCAGACATTCTTAATCTCAGTTATTTGTTTGTATCATATAATTGGACCTACTTTACAATTTTCTTCTCTGTTGCTTTTAAACATACTGTGCTTAATTTTTCTTTCTTTTTTTTTTTTTGATATCTGCTGTCCTAATTAAATTTTCTTTGTTTGGTGAATTATACAATTACTAATCAAAGTTTCCAGGTATGGGTTTATTTTTATTTATATTGCTTAGGAATTAGTGTCTTTCTACCATCTAAGAACTCTTATCTTTCTCAGTTAATGAAAATTCACTGAATCTCTTCACATAATAACTCCTTCTGTCAAGAATATTTTTTTTTCTTTTTTTTCGTATGAAGCTCAATTCAAATTATGTTGTGTCGTCTACTACCTTCCAAGTTTTCTTTACCTCTCTTTTTTCATATCTATCTCTTTATACTGTATTCTCCTAATTTTCTCATTTTAATCTTCTAATTCACTAGTTAGCTGTTTAATCTACCTATGAATTTTATTTTATTTCATTGATTCTATTTTATGTCTAAAAATTCAGCATGTGTCTATGTAAAAATCTATCTACCTTATTTTGTAGTGTTTTTCTTTTATTTGGCTTTTAGTCCTTCAAAATATACCTGTTAACATTGTAAGCATATTTATGTTACACTTACTTTCAGATTATTCAACTATTCTCAGTTCTTGGGCTATTGCTCTTTATGTGTGGACTCTTTCTTATAATAGTGTGTTTTCTCATGTGGTCTGTAATTATTTTGTATCCATGTTTTCCTGTTCAGCTTGTGTCTTTTCTTCTGTATGGTTTCTGTATATCCTGAGTTATCAAAGTATTTAAATAGAATGGTTTCTGTTTGGCTTCTGTGAAATATCTCAGGAATTTCAATTGTCCTACCAGATTTTATTTATTTCTTATTTTGCAATCCTTGCACCATGTAGGTGTTATAAATTTGGATTCCTTACTTAAATACATACATGTCTGGGGTTTTAATATTTATTTCCTCACCCAAAGCTGAGAAATAAGAAAAAAACATTTGTAACTTTGATGAATAATGGACAAATTTTGTTTAGATCATGAGGATAGGTAGTACTTTGGGGCTCACTTTTAGCAATAGGAAAAGTTCTAGTTTCTTCTATAACTTTGATTCATAATTGGATCTTCAGAATCTCTTCCTGGTCTAAACACTTCATGGATCCCTACCTTATCAGTCTTGCCTACCATGTTGATTTAATTTCTTTATTTCAAGCATCTAAGTGAATTGTCTTTCTTTGGTATGACTTGGGTGTGCATTTAAAATGTTTTATCAATCACTTTGTGTGTGTGTTTGTGTGTTAGTTGATAGGGTGAAACATTTGAGTACAGTCTGCCATGTTGTCTGAATCTAATTATTTGTTTTAGAGAAGAAATTATTTGCTTATGAGCAGTAATGGGCATAGAGTAAATAAGCATGGAGAACAAAAAAATTTCCTCTCTATTTCTAGATAAACAAATCAGAATATACATCTTCTTTTAAATGATTTAAAAAATATATACATTACACTGCATAAAGACCCTTTTTATTTTTCTTAGGTTGGATATCTGGAAACATTATTCCAATATCTTTCATGAAGCTACAAAGCTGCTAGAAGGGTTTTTTATATTATTACTCTGAAATTTGGAGAACTGTTGGATTCATTGAAAGAAAGATAAAATCCATCTAAACATGTCTCTAACTGAATTATTTTCCATTCTCCTCCTGATAGACTTTCAGCTATTATTGAAAAAATAGTTTTTGAGCTTTGGAACCCCTTCAGCATATATGCTCACTACAGGGGAAAATCTGAACTTTCTTAAATCTATGAATACATGTCTAGTTTGAAGGTCAATATTTCCTACTGAAAAAAAATATATGAGGTGTGACAAAGAGATAAGCTTGATTTTCAACAAGTACACAATACTGTATATACTCTAAATGATTTTGTTTAGACTCTTTGCCTCTACTTACTAATGCAGAACTTTAGCTACTGCTGTGCCTCCCTACTCATTTCTTTATAGTATTATTGGAAACATCTAGAAGGTTTCAAACAGTTACCATGAGGGGTCTCCAGGTTCTACCTGCTCCTTCTTCCCCCAAGTAATTAACTTCTTCTCCTTCATTCCTTGGCTTCCCAAGTAGTGAACACTTCAGGTTCATTCTCCACTCCATTACCCCCTTTAGATCCCATCATGACTCCAACACATCAGACATCATTTCATTACTGTGCACCCACTGTGTTATTCTAACCCTTCTACTGGCCATAGAATGTGCTTGGCATGCGGGTTCCGCTGCCTGAACTGTTGCACTTGATTCTTTGGTTTGCCCACAATTTTTTTTTGTAAAATAGGGAAAATTATTTTCATTTCTTTACATTTTACTCAAAAATGTAATGAGAAGCCAGAGCTACTTGTTCTCCAATGTCTTACAACAGTCATAGGAAACCCCCAATGTAATTTCCCCTACCTCTATGTGACTCAGGTACTTGTCAGTTAGAGACTGGGTCAAAAGAAATAAAATTCCCTTAGTCTTTCTTTGAAAGAGACTTCTGTCAATTCAGTTCTGTCCCATAGCTTTTGCATACATGGCAGTGACCACAATATAGAACATATCTGAAAGCAGACCCTGAACAGAAAAAGAGCGTAAGTAAAAAATAAAACAAAACAAGAAACTGATAAAATCCAAATAAAGTAATTTATTTATATGTTAGTATTATACCAGCATTAAAATTTTCTTAGTTTTGGTTCTAGGGTTCAAGATGGTGGAGGAGATGGATGTGTGTACACTTCTTCTTGAGAGAACACCTAAATTACATCTAACTGCTGAACAATCATCAACAGGAAGACATAGGAACTCACCAAAAAAGATACCCCACAACCAAAGACAAAGGAGAAGCCACAATGAGATGGTAGGATGGGCACAGTCACGATAAAATCAAATTCCATAACTGCTGGGTGGGTGACCCACAAACTGGAGAACAATTATACCACAGAAGTCCACTCATTGGAGTGAGGCTTCTGAGCCTCATGTCAGGTTTCCCAACCTGGAGATCCAGAAATGGGAGGAGGAATCCCCAGAGAATCAGACTTTGAAGCCCAGTGGAGTTTGATTGCAGGACTTCGACAGGACTGGGGTAAAAAGAGACTCCACCCTTGGAGGGCACACACAAAATCTTGTGTGCACCAGGACCAAGGGGAAAGGAGAAGTAACTCCATAGGAGTCTGAACGAGACCTATCTGCTAGTGTTGGAAGGTCTCCTGGGGGGTGGGGATGGCTGTGGCTCACTGTGGGGCCAAGGACACTGGCATAAGAGGTTCTAGGAAGTACCCATTGGTGGGAGCCCTCCTGGGGTTTACCACTAGCCCTACCAAAAATCCTGTAGACTCCAGTGCTGGGACACCTCAGGCCACAGAACCAACAGGGAGGGAACACAGCCCAACTCATAAGCACAGAAGTGGACGAAAGTTTTACTGAGCTCTGCCCAATAGAGCAACATCCAGCTCTACCTACCACCAGTCCCTCCCATCAGGAAGATTGCACAAGCCTTTTAGATAACCTCATCTACCAGAGGGCACAGAGCAGAAGCAAGAAGAACTACAATCCTCTAGCCTGAAGAAAAAAATCACAAAATCACCAAAAGATAGACAAAATGAAAAGACACAGGATTATGTCCCAGATGAAGGAACATGATAAAACTCCAGAAAAACAACTAAATCAACTGGAGATAGGAAATCTTCCAGAAAAAGAATTCAGAATGATAGTGAAGATGATCAAGGACCTTGGAAAAATAATGGAGGCAAAGATTGACAAGATGCAAGAAATGTTTAACAAAGACCTAGAAGAATTAAAGAACAAAGAGAAATGAACAATACAATAATTGAAATGAAAAACACACTAAAAGGAATCAATAACAGAATAACTGAGGCAGAAGAATGGATAAGTGTCCTGGAACACAGAAAGGTAGAAAACTCTGCCATGGAACAGAGAAAGAAAAAAGAATGAAAAGAAATAAAGACAGTCCAAGAGACCTCTGGAACAACATTAAGCACACCAACATTAACATTATTGGGGTCCCAGAAGGAGAAAAGGGAGATAATTCACGTGGTCCCTGAAAAACTATTTGAAGAAATAAAGCTGAAAACTTCCCTAACATGGAAAAGGAAACAGTCACTCAAGTCCAGGAAGTGCAGAGAGTCCCAGGCAGGATAAACCCAAAGAGGAACATGCCAAGACACATAGTAATCAAATTGACAAAGACAAAGAAAAATTATTAAAATCAACAAGGGAAAAACAACAAATAACATACATGGGAACTCCCATAAGGTTAATAGCTGATTTCTCAGCAGAAACTCTGAAAGTCAGAAGAGTGTGGCATGATATATTTAAAGTGATGAAAGAGAAGATCCTATAACCAAGAATACCCTATCCAGCAAGGCTTTCATTCAGATTTGATGGGGAAATCAAAGCTTTACAGACAAGCAAAAGCTAAGAGAATTCAGCACCACCAGACCAGCTCTGCAACAAATGGTAAAGGAACTACTCTAGGTGGGAAAGAGAATAGCAAGTTAAAGCAACCTTGTAAATATATAGACTGCTGTATCAAAACCTTATGGGAACAGCAAACTCAAAAACTAAAACAGATACAAAAAAAAAAAAGAAAAAGCAACCCAAACAAGACACTAAACATGATCATCAAACTACAAGTGAAGTGAACAAAAGAAGGAAAGAAAAAAAGACCTGCAAAAACAAAGCCAAAACAATTAAGAAAATGGCAATAAGAACACACATATTGATAATTACCTTAAATGTAAATGGAATAAATGAGTTAACTAAAAGACATTGACGGTCTGAATGGATATGTAAACAAGACCTGTATATATGCTGTCTACAAGAGACCCACCTCAGATCTAGGGACACATTTATAAGAGACAAAGAAGGACACTACATAACAATCAAGGGGTCAATCCAAGAAGAAAATATAACAATTTTAAATATATATGCATCTAACATAGGAGCACCTCAATATATAAGGCAAATACTAACAGTCATAAAGGGAGAAATTGACAGTAACACAATAATATTGGGGAACTTTTACACCCCACTTTCATCAATGGACAGATCATTCAGACAGAAAGTCAGAAAGGAAACACAGGCCTTAAATGACACATTAGACCAGATGGATTTAATTGATATTTATAGAGCACTCCATCCAAATGCAGAAAAATACATATTCTTCTCAAGTGCACACTGGACATTCTCCAGGATTGACCACATCCTGGGCCACAAAGCGAGCCTCAATACATTTAAGAAAATTGAAATCATATCAAACATCTTTTCCATCCACAATGCTATGAGATTAGAAATAAACTACAAAAAAAAAAAAAAAAAACTACAAAAAGCACAAACCCATGGAGACTAAACAATATGCTACTAAACAACAAATGGATCGCTGAAGAAATCAGAGAGGAAATCAAAAAATACCTAGAAACAAATGAAAATCAAAATAAAATGATCCAAAACCTACAGAATACAGCAAAAGCAGTTCTAAGAGGAAAGTTTATAGCAATGCAATCTTACCTACCTCAGGAAACAAGAAAATTCTTAAAGAAACAACCTAATCTTACACATAAAGCAACTAGAGGAAGAAGGACAAACAAAAGCAAAAGTTAATAGAAGGAAAGAAATCATAAAAATCAGAGCAGATATAAATGAAATAGAGATGAAGAAGAAAATAACAAAATCGATGAAATTAAAAGCTGGTTCTTTGAAAAGATAAAACTGATAAACCTTTAGCTAGACTCATCAAGAAAAAAAGAGAACTGAAATCAATACAATTAGAAATTAGAAGGGAGAAGTTACAACTGACACCACAGAAATACAAAGGATCAAAAGAGACTACTATATGCAACTGTTTGCCAATAAAATGGACAACCTGGCAGAAATGGACAAATTCTTAGAAAGGTACAGTCTCCCTAGACTGGACCAGGAAGAATTAGAAAATATGAAGAGACCAATCACAAGCACTGAAATTGAAACTGTAATTTAAAAACTCCCAACAAATGAAAGCCCAGAACCTGATGGTTTCATAGACAAATTCTGTCAAACTTTTAGAAAAGAGCTAACACCTATCCTTCTGAAAGAGTTAAAGAGGAAGGAAAACTCCCAAACTCATTTCATGAGGCCACCATCACCTTAACAAAACCAGACAAAGATACCACAAAAACAGAAAATTACAGGCCAATATCACCGACGAACCTAGACACAAAAATCCTCAACAAAATACAAGCAGTTCAAATCCAACTATACATTAAAAGTATCATAAACCATGATCAAGTTGGATTTATCTCAGGGATGTAATGATTTTTCAATATCCACAAATCAATCAACAAATTGAAGAATAAAAACCATATGATAATCTCAATAGATATAGAAAAATCTTTTGACAAAATTCAAAACCCATTTATGACAAAAACTCTCCAGAAAATGGGCATAGAGAGAACCTACCTCAACATAGTAAAGACCATGTATGACAAACATACAGCTAGCATCAAACTCAATGGTGAAAAGCTGAAAGCATTCCTCTAAGAAACAAGACAAGGATGTCAACTCTCACCACTTTTATTCGACATAGTTTTGGAAGTCCTAGCTATGTCAGTCAGAGAAGAAAAAGAAATAAAAGGAATCCAAATTGGAAAAGAAGAAGTTAAACTGTCACTGTTTGCAGATGACATGATACTATACATAGAAAATCCTAAAGACACTACCAGAAAACTACTAGAGCTCATCAGAGAATTTGGTAAAGTTGCAGGCTACAAAATTATTACACAGAAATGTGCTGCATTTCTACACACTAACGATGAAAGGTCAGAAAGAGAAATTCAAAAACAATGCTATTTACCATTGCTTCAAAAGAATAAAATAACTAAGAATAAACTTACTTAAGGAAACAAAGGCCTGTACTCCAAAAACTAAAAGATGCTGATGAAAGAAATTGAAGCAAAGAAGACCCAAACAGATGGAAAGATATACCATGTTCATGAATTGGAAGAATAAATATTATACTATTGAATATTACAGTATTCAAGGCAATCCACAGATTCAATGCAATCCCTGTCAAATTACCAATGGCATTTTTCACATATCTATAACAAAAAATCGTAAAATTTGTATGGAGACACAAAAGACCCTGAATAGCCAAAGCAATCTTGAGAAAGGAAAATGGAATAATCAGGTTCACTGACCTCAGACTATACTACAAAGGTATAATCATCAAAACATTATGGTAGTGGAACAAAAGTAGAACAATACCTCAATGGAACAGGATGGAAAACCCAGAAGTAAACCCATGTACCTATGATCAATTAATCTATGACAACGGAGGCAAGACTATACAATGGTGGAAAGACGATCTCTTCAACAGATGGTGCTGGGAAAACTGGACAGCTACATTTAAGAAAATGAAATTAGATAATTCTGTAACACGATACACAAAAATAAGCTCAAATTGGATTAAATACCTAAATGTAAGACTGGACACTATAAAACTCCTCGAGGAAAACATAGGCAAAACACTCTCTGACATAAATTGCAGCACTATCTTTTCCTATCTGTCTCCCAGAGTAGTGGTAATAAAAACAAAAATAAACAAATGGGACATTATTAAACTCAAAAGCATTTGCACAGCAAAGGAAACCATAAACAAAATGCAAAGACAACACACAGATTGGGAGAAAATATTTGCACGATGTGACTGAGAAGGGATTGGTGTCCAAAAATTACAAATAGCTCATGCAGCTTTATATCATCAAAACAAACAACCCAATCAAAAGATGGACAGAAGATCTAAATAGACATTTTTCCAAGGAAAACATACAGATGGCCAAGAGGCACATGAAAAGATGTTCAACATCGCTAATGATTAGAGAAATGCAAATCAAAACTACAATGAGCTATCACCTCACACCTCACCTCACACAGCCACTTTGATGATAGTCAAAATGGTTATCATCAAAAAATCCACAAACAATAAATGCTGGAGAGGGTGTGGAGAGAAGGGAACCCTCCTGTGCTGTTGGTGGGAATGTAAATTTGTATAACCACTATAAAGAGCAGTATGGAGGTTCCTTAAAAAACTAAAAATAGAGCTACCATATGACCCTGCAATCTTACTCCTGGGCAGTTATCCAGAGAAAAACATGGTCCAAAAGGATACATGCACCCCAATGTTCATTGCAGCACTGTTTACAATAGACAAGACATGAAAGAAACCTAACTGTCCATGGACATAGGAATGGATAAAGAAAATGTGGTACAATGGAATATTACTCAGCCATAAATAAGAATGAAATACACCATTTGCAGCATCATGAATGGACCTAGAGATTTTCATACTTAGTGAAGTAAGTCAGACAGAGAAAAAGAATATCAGATGATATCACTTATATGTGGAATCTAAAAAGAAATGATACAGGGCTTCCCTGGTGGTGCAGTGGTTGAGAGTCCGCCTGCCGATGCAGGGGATGCGGGTTCGTGCCCCGGTCCGGGAGGATCCCGCATGCCGCGGAGCGGCTGGGCCCGTGAGCTATGGCCGCTGAGCCTGTGCGTCCGGAGCTTGTGCTCCGCAACGGGAGAGGCCATAAAAGTGAGAGGCCTGAGTACCGCAAAAAAAAAAAAAAAAAAAAAAAAGAAATGATACAAATGAATGTATTTATGAAACAGAAACAGACTCACAGACATAGAGAATGAACTTATGGTTACCAGGGGGGAAGGGTGGAGGGAAGGGATAGCTAAAGACTTTGGGATTGACATGTATATGCTGCAATATTTAAAAACGATAACCAACAAGGACCTACTGTATAGCACAGGGAAATCTGTTTAATGTTATGCGGTAGCTTGGATGGGATGGGAGTCTGGGGGAGAATGGATACATTTATATGTATGGCTGAGTAGCTTTGCTGTGCCCCTGAAACTATCACAACATTGCTAATCGACTATACTCCAATATAAAATTAAAAAGTTTAAAAAATTCTTAGTTTCAATAAATATACCATGGTTTTGTATGATATAAAATTAGGAGAAGCTAGATGATGGTTACTAATACATTTTATTAGTCTTTACAACTCTCCTGTAAATTTAAAAATATTTCAAATATTCAAGTTTGCTTTAAAAAATTAGGTTCATTCTATGATTTAAAAGTCTCATGTGAATATACACTCTCCTGTCTCTCCTAGACCAGCATTTAAAAATGAGATACCATATTTCTAGGGAAGGGATGATGTACTCTGATCCTAAGGAGAATCTACTCTTTTATGGATGGTTTCTCCTAAAGGGAATGACCCTTGGTTAACTCAACCTTCAGAGTCATAATTTGCTGGAAGAACATTATCACATGCATAGTGTCTCAGTCAGAACTTTAACATTAGGAACAAGTAACATACTTGGGTACAGAAAGTTTCTGATAAGATAAGCATAAATATCTGATTTACAATTTTGCAAACCTTTTAAATTCTAAATCAGATAATCATCAGAAGCTGGCTTTCATGAATTATCTAATTCTAGATTAAAACTGTCAGTCTTTTTATAAAACAGAATAATTCAATGGTGAATATTAAATTGAAAATATAAGGAAAATCACTCTCAGAGGGCAGAAAACATTGATAAATTCTTGTAACATATTCCAGAGACCACTGCAATACAAACTAGGCAGGCTTCAATATAAAATCTGATATCACAAGCTAATACAAACAAAACTCTGATTTTCAACTTCTCCTGTCCTGGCTATTAAAGTGGAAGGCTAGTGATGATGAAGCATTTTCTGCCTTCTGTTCCTTCCAAGAAGCATCTCCAAAGAAATAGGTGGGTGTATATTAGGGTATTTCATTACACATCCATGGAATAAAATGGGCTCTTTTCTTTCACTCTAAAGCTCTCTTCACTGAAAGAACAAATGTCATATCCCTCTGACTTTATTTTCCTTTAAGATCAATTATTCCAGGTTTGGTTTCTTCTCCAAACTGCAGAAGTAGATTAATGATGCAATTATCTTTATTTGTATTTGAATGACTCTAATGGCAAACCTCAGAGACATGTTGACTTCCCAAACTTTATAAATAAATACCCCTTCTCACCAGTCTCAAGTAAATAGCCACCTTCCTTCCCAGAATGTTAATAACACAGTGATCTCTTAACCAATAATCAAGGAAGGCCACATTGGTATTCACTGATCCCAGACTTCTCTTGCTGAATATTTTTTTCTTTTTTTTATATCATGAATTGGTTTACTTTTTTTTCTTTTTGTAAATTAATTTAATTTATTTATTTTTATTTTTAACTGTACTGGGTCTTTGTTTGTTTGTTTTTTAGTCATCAATTTTATACACATCACTGTATACATGTCAATCCCAGTCGCCCAACTCATCACACCCCAAACCCCACCCCCTGCCAATTTCCCTGCTTTGTGTCCATACGTTTGTTCTCTACATCTGTGTCTCAATTTCTGCCCTGCAAACCAGTTCATCTGTACCATTTTTCTAGGTTGCACATATATGTGCTAATGTACGATATTTGTTTTTCTCTTTCTGATTTATTTCACTCTGTATGACAGTCTCTAGATCCATCCACATCTCAACAAATGACCCAATTTTGTTCCTTTTTATGGATGAGTAATATTCCATTGTATATATGTACCACACCTTCTTTATCCATTCTTCTGTTGTTGGACACTTAGGTTGCTTCCATGACCTGGTTATTGTAAATAGTGCTGCAATGAAAATTGGGGTGCATGTGTCTTTCTTTTTCTTTTCTTTCTTTCTTTTTTTTTTTTTTTTTTGCCATACATGGGCCTCTCACTGTTGTAGCCTCTCCCGTTGTGGAGCACAGGCTCTGGACATGCAGGCTCAGCGACCAGGGCTCATGGGCCCAGCCACTCCGCGTCATGTGGGATCTTCCTGGACTGGGGCACGAACCCATGTCCCCTGCATCAGCTGGTGGACTCTCAATCACTGAGCCACCAGGGAAGCCCCATGTGTCTTTCTGAATTATGGTTTACTCTGGGTATATGCCCAGTAGTGGGATTGTTGGGTCAAATGGGAGTTCTATTTTTAGTTTTTTAAGGAACCTCCATAGTGTTCCCCATAGTGGCTGTATCAATTTACATTCCCACCAACAGTGCAAAAGGGTTCCCTTTTCTCCACACCCTCTCCAGCATTTGTTGTTTGTAAATTTTCTGATGATACCCATTCTAACTGGTGTGAGGGTGATACCTCATTGTAGTTTTGATTTGCATTTCTCTAATAATTAGTGATATTGTGCAGCTTTTCATATGCCTCTTGGCCATCTGTATGTCTTCTTTAGAGAAATGTCTATTTAGGTCTTCTGCCCATTTCTGGATTGGGTTGTTTGTTTTCTCAATATTGAGCTGCATTACCTGTTTATATATTTTGGAGATTAATCCTTTGTCCATTGATTCATTTGCAAATATTTATTCCTATTCTGAGCATTGTTTTTTCATCTTCTTTATGGTTTCCTTTGTTGTGCAAAAGCTTTGAAATTTCATTAGGTCTGTTTCTTTATTTTTATTTTTATTTCCATTACTCTAGGAGGTGGATCAAATAAGATCTTGCAGTGATTTATGTCAAAGAGTGTTCTTCCTATGTTTTCCTCTAAGAGTTTTATAGTGTTTAGTCTTACATTTAGGTCTTTAACCCATTTTGAGTTTATTTTTGTGTATGGTGTTAGGGAGTGTTCTAATTTAATTATTTTACATGTAGCTGTCCAGTTTTCCCAGCACCACTTATTGAAGAGACTGTCTTTTCTCCATTGTATATCCTTGCCTCCTTTTTCATAGATTAGTTGACCAGAGGTGCGTGAGTTTATCTCTGGGCTTTCTATCTTGTTCCATTGATCTATGTTTCTGTTTTTGTGCCAGTACCATATTGTCTTGATTACTGTGCTTTATAGTGTAGTCTGAAGTAAGGGAGTCTGATTCCTCAAGCTCCATTTTTTCCCCTCAAGACTGCTTTGGCTATTCAGGGTATTTTGTGTCTCCATACAGATTTTAAGAATTGTTGTTCTAGTTCCTTTAAAAATGCCATTGGTAATTTGATAGGGATTGCACTGAATCCGTAGATTGTTTTGAGTAGTATATTCATTTTCACAATATTGATTCTTCCAATCGAAGAACATGCTATATCTCTCCATCTGTTGGTATCCTCTTAATTACTTTCATCAGTGTCTTATAGTTTTCTGCATATGGGTCTTTTGTCGCCCTGGGTAGGTTTACTCCTATGTATTTTATTCTTTTTGTTGCAATGGGAAATGGGAGTGTTTCCTTAATTTCTTTTTCAGATTTTTTATCATTAGTGTATAGAAATGCAAGAGATTTCTGTGCATTAATTTTGTATCCTGCAACTTTACCAAATTCATTGATTAACTCTAGTAGTTTTCTGGTGACATGTTTAGGGTTCTCTATGTATAGTATCATGTCATCTGCAAACAGTGACAGTTTTAATTCTTCTTTTCCAATTTATATTCCTTTTATTTCTTGTTATTCTTTTATTGCTGTGGCTAGGACATCCAAAACTAGGTTGAATAATAGTGGTGAGAGTGGGCATCCTTGTCTTGTTCCTGATCTTAGAGGAAATGCTTTCAATTTTTCACCATTGAGAATGATGTTTGCTGTGGGTTTGTCATAAATGGACTTTATTTTGTTGAGGTAGTTTCCCTCTATGCACACTTTCTGGAGAGATTTTATCATAAATGGGTGTTGAATTTTTTCAAAAGCTTTTTCTGCATCTATTGAGATGTTCATATGGTTTTTATTCTTCAATTTGTTAATATGGTTTATCACATAATTGATTTACGTATATTGAAGAATCCTTGCATCCCTTGGGTAAATTTCACTTGATCATCTTGTATGATCCTTTTAATGTGCTGCTGGATTCTGTTCGCTAGTATTTTGTTGAGGATTTTTGCATCTATATTCATCAGTGACATTTGTCTGTAATTTTCTTTTTTTTTTTTTTTTGTGGTATGTTTGTCTGGTTTTGGTATCAGGATGATGGTGGCTTCATAGAATGAGTTTGGGAGTGTTCCTCCCTCTGCAAATTTTTGGAAGAGTTTGAGAAGGATGGATGTTCTCTAAATGTTTGATAGAGTTCACCTATGAAGCCATGGGGTCTTGGACTTTTGTTTTAGAAGATTTTTAATCACAGTTTCAATTTCATTACTTGTGATTGGTCTGTTCATATTTTCTATTTATTCCTGGTTGAGTCTTAGAAGGTTATGCCTTTCTAAGACTTTGTCCATTTCCTCCAGGTAGTCCATTTTATTGGCATAGAGTTGCTTGTAGTAGTCTCTTAGGATGCTTTGTATTTCTGCAGTGTGTATTGTAACTTCTTTTTCATTTCTAATTTTATTGATTTCAGTCCTCTCCATCTTTTTTCTTGATGAGTCTGGCTAATGGTTTATCTTCTCAAAGAACCAGCTTTTAGTTTTATTGATCTTTGCTATTGTTTTCTTGGTTTCTATTTCATTTATTTCTGCTCTGATCTTTATGATTTGTTTCCTTCTGCTAACTTTGGGTTTTGCTTGTTCTTTCTCTAGTTCCTTTAGGTGTAAGTTTAGATTGTTTATTAGAGAATTTTCTTGTTTCTTGAGGTAGGATTGTATAGCTATAAACTTCCCTCTTAGAACTGCTTTTGCTGCATCCCATAGGTTTTGGATCATCGTGTTTTCATTGTCATTTGTCTCTAGGTATTTTTTGATTTCCTCTTTGATTTCTTCCATGATCTCTTGGTTATTTATTATCGTATTGTTTAGCCTCCATGTGTTTGTGTTTTTACATTTTTTTTTCCCCTGTAATTCATTTCTAATCTCATAGTATTGTGATCAGAATAGATGATTTCAATTTCAATATGATTTCAATTTTCTTAAATTTACTGAGGCTTGATTTGTGACCCAAGATGGGATCTATCCTGGAGAATGTTCTATGCACACTTGAGAAGAAAGTGTAATCTGCTGTTTTTTGCATGGAATGTCCTATAAATATCAATTAAATCTATCTGGTCTCTTGTGTCATTTAAAGCTTCAGTCCCCTTATTTATTTTCATTTTGGATGATCCATCCATTGGTGTAGGTGAGGTGTTAAAGTCTCCCACTATTATTGTGTTACTGTCGATTTCCTCTTTTATAGCCGTTAGCAGTTGCCTTATGTATTGAGGTGTTCCTATGTTGGGTGCATATATATTTATAATGGTTATATCTTCTTCTTGGATTGGTCCCTTGATCATTATGTAGTGTCCTTCCTTGTCTCTTGTAACATTCTTTATTTTAAACTCTACTTTATCTGATATGAATTTTGCTACTCCAGCTTTCTTTTGATTTCTATTTGCATGGAATATCTTTTTCCATTCCCTCACTTTCAGTCTGAATGTGTCCCTACATCTGAACTGGATCTCTTGTAGACAGCATATAGATGCGTCTTTTTTTTTTTTGTATCCATTCAGTAAGCCTGTGTGTTTTGTTTGGGACATTTTATCCACTCACGTTTAGGGGACTTATTGATACGCATGTTCGTATTACCATTTTCTTAATTGTTTTGGATTTGTTTTTGTAGGTCCTTATCTTCTTTTGTGTTTCCCACTTAGAGAAGTTCCTTTAGCCTTTGTTGTAGAGCTTGTTTGGTGGTGCTGAATTCTCTTAAGTTTTGGTTGTCTGTAAAGCTTTTGATTTCTCCATCGAATCTGAATGAGGTCCTTGCCAGGTAGAGTAATCTTTATTGTAGATTCTTCCCTTTCATCACTTTAAGTATATCATTCCACTCCTATCTTGTAGAGTTCCTGCTGAGAAATCAGCTGTTAACCTTATGGGAGTTCCCTTGTATGTTATTTGTCATTTTTCCCTTTATGCTTTTAATACTTTTTCTTTGTCTTTAAATTTTGCCTGTTTAATTACTGTGTGTCTTGGCGTGTTTCTCCTTGGGTTCATTCTGTATGGGACTCTCTGTGCTTCCAGTACTTGGGTGGCTATTTCCATTACCATGTTAGGGAAGTTTTCAACTATAATCTCTTCAACTATTTTCTCAGGTCCTTTCTCTCTCTCTTCTCCTTCTGGGACCCCTATAATGTGAATGTTGGTACATTCAATGTTGTCCCAGAGGTCTCTTAAGCTGTCTTCATTTCTTTTCATTATTTTTTTCTTTATTCTGCTCTGCAACAGTGAATTCCACCATTCTGTCTTCCAGGTCACTTATCCCTTCTTCTACCTCAGTTATTCTGCTATTGATTCCTTTTAGTGTAGTTTTCATTTCAGTTATTATATTGTTCATCTCTGTTTATTTGTTCTTTAATTCTTCTAGGTCTTTTTTAAACATTTCTTGCATCTTCTCAATCTTTGCCAGCATTATTTTTCTGAAGTCCTGGATCATCTTCACTATCATTATTCTGAATTCTTTTTCTGGAAGGTTGCCTATCTCCACTTCATTTAGTTGTTTGTCTGGGGGTTTATCTTGTTCCTTCATCTGGTACATAGCCTTCTGCCTTTTTATCTTGTCTATCTTTCTGTGAATGTGGTTTTTGTTCCACAGGCTGTAGGATTGTAGTTCTTGCTTTTGCTGTCTGCCCTCTGGTTGATGAGGCTATTTAAGAGGCTTGTGCAAGTTTCCTGATGGGAGGGACTGGTGCTGGATAGAGCTGAGTGTTGCTCTGGTGGGCAGAGCTCAGTAAAACTTTAATCTGCTTGACTACTGATGGGTGGGACTCTGTTCCCTCCCCATTGGTTGTTTGGCCTGAGGTAACCCAACACTGGAGCCTACCTGGGCTCTTTGGTGGGGTTAATGAAGGACTCTTGGAGGGCTCACCCCAATGAGTACTTTCCAGAACTTCTGCTGCCAGTGTCCTTGTCCTCACGGTGAGCCACAGCCATCACCCACCTTTGCAGGAGACCCTCCAACACTAGCAGGTAGGTCTGATTCCATCTCCCCTTGGGTCACTGCTCCTTCCCCTGGGTCCTGATGCACACACCACTTTGTGTGCCCTCCAAAAGTGCAGTCTCTGTTTCCCCCAGTTCTGTTGAAGTCCTGCAATTAAATTCCAGTAGGCTTCAAAGTCTGATTTTCTAGGAATTCCTCCTCCCGTTGCCAGAACCCCAGGTTGGGAAGCATGATGTGAGGCTCAGAACCTTCCCTCCAGTGGGTGCACTTCTGTGGTATAAGTGTTCTCCAGTCTGTGAGTCACCCACCCAGCAGTTATGGGACTTGATTTTACTGTGATTGTGCCCCTCCTACCATCTCAGTCTGGCTTCTCTTTTCTCTTGGATGTGGGGTATCATTTTTAGTGAGTTCCAGTGTCTTCCTGTCAATGATTGTCCAGCAGCTAGTTGTGATCTTGATGCTCTCACAAGAAGGAGTAGAGCACGTCCTTCTACTCCGCCATCTTGGTTCCAATCCTCCAATTTTTTCTTCATTATTCCTATTTCCCCTCCATTTTTTCAGATTATACAAACCTCACACTTTTCACCTCATCATGTTTGACCCATCAAGGTATCCTTTTCTTCCCTTCTTTCACCTCTCCTTTTAGAACTTGCATACTGAAACAAAAGACGGAACTAATTCTTTCACATGAGGTTGTAAATATATCTAATAAGTAGGCTGACTGTATATCATGTAAATGAAACCCCTTTTGATATTAAATGGGGACATTAACCAAATGGGATACTAGGATAAGAGGCATATAGTGACATTGCCCAGGAGAATTGTACATATGATCAGACTACTTATAAAACTTAATGTGGTACTTTCCTCTAAGGAAAATAAAGTTTAACAGGGAAAAAGCTGATATAAAAATAATAATTTCTAATCACTGAATTTCAAATACCAAGCAGTATGTATGGGATTTTGACGAACAAGGGAGGTTGTCCCTGGACTTCTAAAACAATGTTTCTATTTTTCATCTCCAGCCCTTCATCTTTTGAGAAACACTAGTATTATATCTAGTAATACATGTAATAAAAAATTGCTTGCATGTGCATAGTGCTTTAAAGTTTTAAAGTAGTATAATAGCTATTATCTTACTTAGACTACATAAGGAGTCTATTGCACTTGTGTAGATTAAAACTGCTCCATTTATAGATGAGAACACTGAGTCAAACTCTGAGTCCTCCTACAGAGGGGACACATAAAATGCTGATTATTCTAGTATATATAATGTGATGTCACTTAACAACAATCACCAATAGTATATTCTACAGAATAGTCTTATCACAGTATGCACAATAAGAATGGGAAACTGTTTACCATATCTCCTTCTTGGGGACTTATAGTTCAGATTTTCCTGTTATAGGCTCTCATAAAAAACAAAACCTATTCCCTAACGTACTTGCCTGGAGACCCTTATGTTTCCCCATTAGTATTATCCTATTAATATCCTAGGGAATTTGTTTCTCATGGAAAAAATCTCAGAAAGCTTTGCTATGAATACCTGCTGTTATGTAATAGTTAACACTGTGGCAAGTTAAAGTTTGGAAGCAAAATTCTTTCTGTCATTAGCCTAAAGGACACTATGTGCATCCTAAATTTTAAGTATATATCTCTGAAATATCTCTGAAATTGCCGACAGAGCTGGAATGTTTTAGTTGAAATAACATTACTCTGGCCAGTTTCTAGCCTTTGAAATGGATTCACCTGTTCCCTGGAGTCTACATGTCATCTATCCCTCTATCCTCTCCCCTTTTTACTGACCACCATTTCCAGGCCAGGAGGAGGCAACGAATACAAAAAAGGGGGAAAATACAAATAAGTTGGGGTTTTATTTTGTTTTATTTTACTGATTCTGAGTTAATCTGTTTAAATATTTTGAAGGAAGTATTTAGTTCTTATTATACAAAATATAATTAGTAGATTATTTGTGAAATACTTACACTATATTTGTTTTCAGCTTTGACCAGTGGGTGACTCTCACTGTGTTTTATAGAGAAATTTTTTTAAAAGAACCTTAAGAATCAAGAGTAAAGTCCATCCTCAGTCAGGTCATTACCATGACTTTTGTTAAACATACACTTCAGTGGAAGAATTTTATCTTAAAATGTCTACAGATGAGTTTTCTATACTGGCTGAGGTTAGTATAGCTGGAAAGAGCTCTCAGCTAGGCAGATTTGGCTGCTGCGTAAACATGTTGACAAGGTGGACATATTATAGGTTAAATGAAAGTAAAGTCAGTTTGTTAGAGTTCTTTAGAAAACTAAAGAACTCTAACAAGCCATGCTTGTTTTGTGCTATAATAGCACAAAATGTGTGCTATTCATTTCCCAGCCACACAAATGTTGGCTCTTCCTTATACATGCTTTAGTTATATTATTTATAGGAAAAGGGGGAAAACCCCAAGAAAACTGACTTTACTTTCAATTGATTGTTTAATAACTTTTTTACCTTTCAAATGTTGTGATGATGTCAGGAATCTGCTACCTAAATGGAAAAATGTAACTTATGTACTCTTATTTAATAAAAGTCATATGTAAGTCCTGAAAAAAATTTAAGAATCAATACAAAAAAAATAAAAAATTATGAAATGAAAATGCCAATGTCAGGTCTGGACAGAGTCTGGCCCAGGGAGTTGATGCTCTCAATAGAGTTGGAGAGCTGGTATTATAGGAAACTTTGCAGTAGGCATATAGTGATTCCAAGGAGTCAGGAGTTTGTGTTTTCCAGAATCAAGGCATTGAGTATATACCCACATTTCCTAAGCTACTACTACATGCCAAATAATGTGGTAAACATATTTTTACTAACTAAATCCTCCCCAAATCTTCATGCTGTAGTATAGAACTCTTCTCTTACAGATGAGGAAAGTAAATCTTAGTGATATTATCAGATAAGAAAGAGTTTCAAAATAAGTATATACTGAGCATCTAATATGTTTCAGTGTCTGTGTTGGGTGAATGGGATATAGAAATAAAAATAATATCCTTGCCATCATGATTCTTAAGTCTCCTTGAGAATGTGAAGCCAATGAACATAATTTTAAAAACAACTACAGGAACAAGCATATCAATGACACTGTTCCACTCTAGTTAAGGGAGGTCTTCACACAAGCTTTTCAGTCCCAATTGCTTCTTTTTATTAAAAAAATCTGTCTATTTCTGCCTACTTACTCACAGAAGTAGAGAAACAGTCCTCTTTCTACTCTGAAATGTAATATGAATGAGAAATAAGAGGAAAACAATTTATAATAAAATACTAAACATTCAAAAAGAAAAATGCTCAGAAGGAACTGTATTACAAGTCAAAACTTCCACTTACATTTTCTATAGTTACCCAGAGAAAGGGTGTCTGTGTATGGGGAGATAACCTTAAAAAGAATCATGCTCTAATTTGGTTACTGAAAATGAAAGTGACAACTCCACACTTGTTATTGAAAAATAATCCAACTAAGGTGTATCAGAAATACTTTTTTATATGTTTGCTGTTGAAAAGTACCAGCCAAGGTTAATCCAGTACCTGGGAAAGACTTCCCAAGTATTCGTTTTTGGCCATTAGTAGAGCATAGCCTTATTTTAGACATGTCTCCACTTTTGGGAGTACAGCTAAAAAGGCGTTTAGAAGATATTTCTTGTGGTTGATGTGGTGAACTCTTGATTTTTCAATGTGATGAATTCAAAGACAGTTCTTGCTTAGGTAAAGTTTGTATTTCCTGCTGAACCACAGGTCTCCTTTTCAGCACCACCCACATTGGTGTTATAAGCAAAAGAAACCTGCAGTAGCATGTTCCCTATAAGCCTTGCAACAGAGACTTTCTGAATGTAACTTTCCTGATCCCTGCTTTCCAAACTCTAAAAAGTATATTAACCCATAATCCATTGAAATAAACCTTCTACTATTTTAAGAATTTAGAGGGCTTTAGTAAGGTAATTACCAAACCATAGCTGATCTTCATTATAAATGACACTTAAGATACTATCGGGGGCTTCCCTGGTGGTGCAGTGGTCGAGAGTCCACCTGCCGATGCAGGGGACACGGGTTCATGCCCCAGTCGGGGAAGATCCCACATGCTGTGGAGCAGCTGGGCCCGTGAGCCATGGCTGCTGAGCCTGCGCGTCCAGAGCCTGTGCTCCACAACGGGAGAGGCCACAACAGTGAGGGGCCCGTGTGCCGCAAAAAAAAAAAAAAAGATACTACTGGGTTCAATTAATGTCTAGGGGATGCAAAATAGTCTTCAGGGAGAAAGTAATATGTGACTTGAGTCAGGAAAGTCCAACAGGCAATAATAAAGTGGAAAAATAAATCATGTAGCGGTGATGAGGGAATGGTATTGTCATACGGCAGAGAGAAAAGAGGGGAAGCAAGCTCTCTTGTGATTCTTGTAAGGGCACAAATCCCATTCATTAGGATTCCACATTCATAGCCCTACCTATCTAATCCTAATTACTTCCCAAAGGCCTCGTCTCCTCATACCATCACATTGGTGGGTTGGCTTTCATAATATGAATTTTGGTGGAGACACAAGCATTCAGTCTATAACATCTATCAACATTTTAGTGATTTAAAATAAAACACAACTGAAAGAAACAATCAAAACCATTGCAACTAGCCATCCTCAAGTGATCTTCATAAACTTTGAGAGTGGATTGATGATTATTAAAGTTTCACTTTAAAATAGTAGGAAAAGAATACGAAAAAAATGTGTCATGTGTTTTCCATGCATTCCATGCATTCATAGAATGCATTCCATACATTCATAGAATGCATTCAATGCATTCATAGAATGCGGCCGAGTTGGATTGTGATGGGTCTACATGAGATACACTGTCATGGAATGAATCAAAATATTGAGAAATTGTAATAATAATAATAACAGCTAATATTTACCTCATTTATTCCTTGTATAACCTTGGAGGCTTATGACCCATTTAGGTTAAACAACCTTGTGTCCCTTTGTTAGGAAAATAACATATGTAACAAAACTTTTGCCCAACCACATTTTAATTATATTCATAATCATATGGCTATGTTTATATATTAATATTATAAACTACTTTTATATCTATTAATTAATTTGTCATAGTACTAAATTTATTTAAATTAATTTTCCTTAATTATAACAAAAGCAACATTCATGATTTATTTGGTATCTACTCTTTTCTTGACACACATTTTCTTATACTTGCTCTAATACCATCCCCTTCCCTCCCCCCACGCATCCACAATTAAGTGATCACCTTTTTCCATATTACATACAAATAAGGAAACAAAAGCTCAGAGAAACTGGTCTAAATTTACACCTTTAATATTCCCCAGAACTACTGCTTAGATGCAAGTCATTTTTTTTATTCTATTCTGACACATTTGCCTTCACATTATGCTATAAGAGAAAGCCAGTGGAATATGAGTCATCTACTGTATTTTGCAATCAATGCTAGAATGGGCATGTAAATATTTCCTTTCTGTTTTAATCTTAAAATCTAAAAAACCTTTAGTACTTTCCCATAAAACTAATTATTAGTAAATGGTTTAATCTCTCCTCTTTTACCAGGCACCACATTCACAAATTAAGGTGATGTTTAATTGATTACCCATTTGTTTCTGGAAGTGGTTGGTAATAGCATCACCAGTGATCTAAGACTTCTAAGATGTTTTACAATGTTTATTTACCAGGGGTAAGAATCTGGATTGCTAGTGCATTGTCTTTGTCAGTAACTTGCTACCTAAATAAATCATGGATTTATTTTTGTTCCTTCCAGACAACAAGCATACTTAAGACAGGGAATTCTATAGGCAAGCTCTTGCTCCATCATTAAGTTTTTATATAGAGATTCCAGCGAACTCCTGCCAATAGGAAACCCATCTCCATTATCCTTCCACCTGTAAAAAGTTGGTGTCATCAGAGTCTGGAATACTGACAGGCTGGGGAGTTTAAGTCAGAAGCCTGACTCACAGAATATATTTAGGCTAGAGGCAAATAGTGAATGTTGAAATTGAATGGTAATTGTGTCCAGTGGATTTCTCTTTCTACTAAAAAAATAGGAGTGGACCTTTACAAATGTGACACTGTAGTAATAAATGTTTTGAAATGTCTATCTTGCCTCAATGAAAGGCATATCCCTTCTCTAACTTCCAGACCTTACAGCTTCTCTTGGAAATTTTCTTCATCAGTTATTCTCTCCTTTATTTTTCATTCATTCATTCAATATATATTTGTAGAGATTCTGTTATGTTCTATTTCTTGTGCTAGTCTCTGGAGAAGTAAGGTGAAAGTTAGATAAAACTCCCAGCTTTAGAGAGGTAAAAGTGATGTTCTACTCTGGAAGAGGGAAACAATGAACATGTGAACATATACAATCATTACAGTTTAGGATAAGAGCCAGGAAATGAAAAAAGAAAGTAATTAGGTGTGATATTAAACTATTTCCCCCCCACAATCTCTACTACTGCCTCTTGTTTTAACCAGGGAATTAACATTTATGCCACCCTCCTGGCCTCTACTTTTCAGTTTACCAAGGATAAGAATGGTGAGAGCCTGCCAAAGGCAATGAGCCTGAATGTACTTTACATGTTGTACTAGCACTCTATTAGAGACCTGTTTTCCGTACCAAGAATCATATCAAATTTTGCTAAATTATGACAGGTTTTTGTTTAAAGAAAAAGGATATCAAAGTTTTTATTTTTTGGGTGGAGGCATGCCGACAAGCACAACAGGTTTATGTCCTGAATACTGTTTCTTTTTTTTGTTTTTTAATTAATTAATTAATTAATTTATGGCTGCATTGGGTCTTCATTGCTGTGCATGGGCTTTCTCTAGTTGCAGCGAGCAGGGACTAGTCTTCATTGCGGTGTGCAGGCTTCTCACTGCGTTGGCTTCTCTTGTTGTGGAATGCAGGCTCTAGGCACATGGGCTTCAGTAGTTGTGGCATGTGGGCTTCAGTAGTTGTGGCTTGTGGGTTCTATAGTGCAGGCTCAGTAGTTGTGGTGCTCAGGCTTAGTTGCTCCGTAGCATGTGGAATCTTCCCAAACCAGGGCTTGAACCCGTGTCCCCTACATTGGCAGGTGGATTATTAATCACTGTGCCATCTGGGAAGCACTGAGTACTGTTTCTTAAATGATAAAGTCCTTCTATCTTTTCCAGTTCCAGACTTAAGAAAAGTAGACACACTTTTAGCAAGACCCACACCCAACCTCTCTGGGTATGGTTTATCCAGGACCCTCCCCTAGCTTCTCTCTGGGAAACATCCTGGATATATCCAATTTTCTATCCCTTCCTTCATTTTTCTGTTCAGTGTCTATTTGGCAAGCAAGCATTCAGTGTCTGTAATGTGTGGCAAACATGGTTTTAAGTGCTGGAGATAGAGCAGAGAACAAGACTAATGAAGAACTTTCTCGAGGAGAGGAGAAGGATAATAAACAAATAGAAAGGAAAAGTGTAAAACGGCAGTAAAGTGCTAAGCATAGAATTAACATAGAGCCTGGAAACAAAGAATAATCTGATGACTACTCTCATTTGAGTAGTTAAGGGGAGTCATATCTGACTAGGTGATATATAAACAAAGATCAGAACGACAGGAAAGAGCCAGCCATGACATGATGAAGGGAAACAGCCAGTGCAAAGACCCCAAGACAGGTCTAGGAGCAGAAAGATCACTCCTGTGGCAGAAGTATAATGGATGTCGAGGAAATTGGAAAAGAAGGTGCCCAGAGGGTATGGCAATTGTCATGATACACAGAGATTCATGAACCATATTAAAGAGTTTGGGCTTTATTGGCTTATTCGAGGTAAAAATAAGAAATTACTGAAGACTTTCAATCAGAAGGACTATGAAACTGATTTATGTTCTAGATCAGTGCCTCTCAAACTTATTGTGCTTACAAATCCCCTGAAGACTTTGTTAAAATAAAGATTTTCTGGTTCAGTAGGTCTGTGGTGGAGACTGAGATTCTGCATTTCTAACTAGCTCTCATGTGATGCCGATGCTGCTGGTTCAGTCAATCTTTAGAATAATGAGGTTCTAGAAGATCACTGAATGCCACTGGAGAATAAGTTTCAGGGAGACAAGAGAACAAGCAGGAAGACCAGTCCAGAGGCTCTTCTTACAGCATTTCTGGTGAGAGATTATGGAGACTTGGAGAATTTTGTTGCTAGTAGAGATGGAGAAAGTAGTTGCTTTCAGAATATGTTGTGCAAATGGAATTGACATAGGTTCCTGATGACTGGATGTAGAGTGGGGAGAGGGAAAATGAGAAATCAATGAAAATTTCTAGAATTTTGGCTTGAGCAATTATGTAGATGATGATGCCATTTAAGGAAGACTAAGAGAAAGAGCAGGACTGGGATTATGTCAGTCTTTTCCCCAACTTCTACCCACATTTAGAACAGGTTTTAGGTAGGACATTTAAAAAATATATTTTACCACTTATCATAAATGTTAAAGATACAAAAGGAAGATTTTATCATCAAAGAGTGGAGCACTTTATAATGATGTCAATAAATAAGAAACATTGGAAATTGAGTTTCTCAAATCCTCTTCAAATTCCACATGTACATAAAAATAATGATGCTCAAAGTCACATATTCAAAGGAAAAATATTATGTCAGAAGCTACTGAAAAGCCATATAACAATGTCACTGAGCTCTGGATGGTTAAATCTAGGTATTAATTTTGAGCTGTAAGCTTCATAGAATTAAAGACAAGAAATATTGTTTACACATAAAAACAATAAGTCAAAAATGGAATTTTATTGTCTATGTGTTGTAAGAAAGGTTGGCTCTCCCTTTGCATTGTCAAATGTGATTTACGAGATGGCAAACTGCTTCTCAAATTTAAAAACTGTTAAATTACATGGGAATACTATAATATATCCAGGCAATTATATGCCAGCAGGTTTGTAGCTCTTAAGGTCAGGGGCCCAGAGTTCTCTCCCCAAGGTGTGTTAAAGAAGTATTAACTAGCTCTTCCTTGAGCAGATGTATTTAAGTATACTGATCTTTGTTTCATAAGCAGTGCTATTTGAAAATATGGGAAATATTCTTGAGCATTTCTAGAAATCTCTGAGTCTAATCAAGGTCTAGACAGAAGCTCTACTAACAATGAAGGCCATGGCAATTTATTTGGCCTCAGATCTTGCCTGACAGAAAGAGATGAACTGACAGAGATACTCCATCTTATACTTAATACAGTAAAACCATTCTAATTTTAACAACACCCTAGCAGTTAAGCAATCATCCCAATTATCTGAAGCTGGTATGGTGGGAGAACACTTGATTTACAGAGAGTTATTGTTTAAAACATATCAACTCACACCAGTAATTGGAAGATGATAGTAGACCAAATCATAAGTAATGGAAAACATTTCAGAGAAAGGAATAAAGAGTGGGATAGATACAGATATGTATATGTGGAGTGAGAGTGGAGGAAAGAGTTTATCTATTGAACTGTTTATAAAGGGCAATTGAAGAACTACAGGATAAAATAAAGATTTCTCCTTTTTCTTAGCTAAATGTAAAACACTGTTGCTAATTCATAGGTAAACCTTTCTTTGGGAGATATACAAGCCAAGTCCTGCTCAATTAGAAAGAATAAGAACCTCTGGGATTTACAAAATGTTTCATAGTTTGCAAAGAAAAGGCAACTCTTCCTGTTAGTTAGTTATTCTCTGGTGGCCCCAGAACTCCTATTACTTTCACTATATTGTATCTTAAGGCAGCTTCCTCCACCACTGGACTTTCAACTCTGTTACCTTGGCACTCTTTAATACGTTCTCAAACAACTTTGAATTAATAAATGAATGAGTGAATCAATGAAAGCATTTTTGAAGTCAACACCTCATCACAAAGACTTTTAGCTTAACATGTAAAGAGAAGAAAAATCAAATCAACTCTTCAGATTAGGAATGTTAGGTTAAGTGACTTGTGAATTTTCAGTTGTGGAGCAAGGGCTAGAACACAACTGTTTTTATTCCAAATCTTTTCCTCTTTCCATTTTACTCCAAGGTTCTCTGGGACAACAATTGAATAGGCTTCCTCAGTTCACAGTTAGGAGAAGAGTGAGCCACTCCCTTGATTATTTTGAATGGCCCAGGATACTCCAGTCTCCTTCCTGGAAATATGTTCTGCTTCCTGAAAACCCTATACCACACCAACTTCCCAGGCTATTTAATAATCTCATGGCATCTCTTTCAGAAGATGCCAGTAATAAGGATTGTCAATTTCAGCAATAAATTATCTTAAAGATAAAGGGAAAAAAGACAGTTATCTATAGAGAATATGCATTGTGATCCAGGGTTTTGTCTTATGTAATCTGTGTAGTATATCTTAATTACCCTTATATGAAATACACACACATATACACACACACACACACAGAGTAAGAATCCCTCACAATCTCACCACAATTCAGAATACTTATAAAATATGATGTATGTAGTAAAAATCTCCACCTATGGTCACTTCAATCCCACCAGACCTCCATTTCAGTCTATATTCTTCTAAACTTCAGATAGAGCACACTCTATTAATCTCTCTGTCTCTGTTTCCTTATATTTTCACCTAAAATAACATGGGCTAATGTTATACAGACTTGTCAGCAAATTACTTTCTTTTTTTCCCCCAATTAATTATATATCATTCACACCCACATGAATTTAACCTTTAATTCAGCCTTGGGAGAAAGTATGATTATACTGAACTCATTTACACAAACAAGGATATTGAAGATCAGACATTTCAAAACTTTTGCCCAAGACCACAGATTAAATAGCAGAGTCAGTATATAGACCCAATTGTCCCATATTCCATAGCCCACAGTCTTTTCCCTGAAGCATTGTGTCTCTCTCAGAGAAGAAAGAACAAACTCACCTGCCATGTCCATTGTTTTATGCACAGTCTGCTGATTAACATCATATGTACTAAGTCTATCTAGTGTTGGAATACTCTATCAAACTTTTGGGTCTTCCTTAATTACACCTGTTACTGAGCCCACTCCAAAAGCAAAAGTTGTGAACATTCAGAGGCAGCTGCAGAACTAGTCAGAATTGGCACCATGTCCATGGCAGCTGCAGAGATGCCGGGGAGATGCCTGTGGCCCTTGAGCCAATTCTCTGTGCACTGTTGCTGGCATCAGGGTGATTCTAGACCTGGTCTTGTGTATCCAACCGTTGTTCACTTAGTGCTGGGTTAGCACAGTGGCAATAACACCTAAACTACATCATAAGCTTTACTTTTATGTAAGAATCTTCCATGCTAGTGTTGAACTTTTCAAGTTGATTCCTTCCATCATTGTCTTAAAGGCAACGAGATACACTCTAGCCTCAGACATCATGCCTACTAGCATGCAAGCCTGATTTTTAGTGACTAGTTCTCTGCTTGTCACACAGAGACTGTTCAACTGATTTTGACTAATAGACTGAATGAATAGATGATAGGGTGGTACTGCTGGATCCTAGGTTTTAGCTGCTCACAGTGACTAAGGTCAGAACCTTAAGGTATTCCAGTCAAAGCTAGCTGACTGAGACTCCTGTAGCATACAAAAGGAAAGAACTTTCACCTTGGAATAAGAAAGCTGGGGTCATTGTCCTAGATCTGTTTATAGCTATATAATTATAGATGGGTAACTTAATCTCTCTATGTCTCAGAATATTCATCTTTAAAAAAGGGAGAAGATACAAATATAATAACTTTATTTCAGAGTTCTTGTGTGTACTTAATGAGAGTAAATGTTAGTGTGGTTTCTTAACACACCACATTATAGTTGTGGGTATATAGAATTTTTAAATCTAATAATTAGAAACTACACTAAAGATCGGGCACTATCTTCATTGTCAAGACGAAGAAATTACAGTAGCAGGGTAGATGTGAAATCATTGGAAACCGAATTTCACTAATGTGCAAGAAGCCCAGGTGAGCTTGAAGGAGCACTGATAGTTGAATTATATTTATCAAGGAAGCATTCTGAAGAAGATGGAGTTGAAGAATACAGTGCTGTTCAGACAACCCTAAAAGGTAACTAATTTCTGAAAGCTTTTTCCAGTTTGTGCAAACGTTAAAATTCATTTCTCTTAGGAATAACACTATTGTGGACTCTGAAAACCATATGAACTCTGCCTCCTAAGTCTTTCTTTCACTAGTTCTTTATTTATTTTTACATCAAAGGAAATTTTTTTATTGAATTATCCAAATTGTCTCCATAAAAATAACAATCTGACCAATAAGGCCAGTCAATGGAATCACTCTGAACTATATTTTTTCAATGTAATCAAAACTCAACCTTCCTATGCATCACAAGACAGAAAAGTGAATCAATTATTGGCTATAGCCCCTCCCAGACCATCTCTTCTTCCATGGCTTGCTCTCTGTTTCCAGTTTACTACTGTGACATCTTTGGTTTCAGATATCTGTTTCTGACTTCTCCATTGTCTTGGGCCTTCATTCTCTGCCTAAGTGACTGTCCCAACCTTACCTAATCCAACTGGACTCTCAGCTTCCAGTGTGCTGAGTTTTAGCTTCCTTACAGCTCTAGTTAAGATACATTTTGCTGCTAGCCTTGACCTTGCAAGAATGACAGCAGGAAGGCTAACCTCATCCGGTGCCTCTCATGCTGATTCTAGGTCTCTCCATTACAAGAGCGAGAGTAAATGTATTTCTGATTTTTGCTGAGTGAGTTGAGTTGTGCATTGAAGGTGTGGAAGTTTAGTAGCTGTGTTCTTATTTATCATCTGTAAAGATCCCCCTCCTTTCTATCTTCATTGACCCTTGCTTTTCAACTGCTGGATTCCTAGGTAAATAATTCAGATTTTACTTGTTTACACTAGGTGATCTGAGGTATACCTAAACATAGATACAGTAAAATTGGAAAAAAAAATTAAAAGTTTTAAAACCCAAGTAAGCAAAGTGGTAGAAGGAGAAGGAAAGTAAACTTTGGAAAATCAAGGCTGTGAGTTATGACAGCTGAATCTATCATTATGTCTACATTTCCTGGTTTCTAAGAAAAAAAAAGACACTTGATGTGTCATGCAGTTCTAATTCTTTATTAGGAGGAAACAGACAAGTTCAAATTAGTAATAGGCTATACTTTGGTTTATTTTCTGAGTGAAAAAAAAATCTTAGTAGATTCACATAAGTGATTTCGAACAAAAATAATGAATAATATTTTCTGTATTTGTATCCCTCCTCCCCCTCAAAATAAAAATACTCCTGCATTCCATGTATGAATATTTATTTTACTGAAACTCTACAAAATTTGAGAAAACACATTGCATCTTGTTCTGTAAAGGTAGTTCTATACATACCAGAGAGAGGATTTTCTGTGAAGCAAATAATACTTAAGCTTCAGAGTCCCTTACAGGTCTGGGACACTTCCAAGTCACTGAACCAAATTTGCAATTGCAATTTGTTTTGTTTTCTTACTTGTATAAGTTTGTCATCCCACAAAATGTATATTTCTCCAAATCAAATTTCATGTAACCTAGGTGATCTCTTTAATCTGAGGTAGTTTTAGAATTTGAAGAGTGACTAGTTGACAAATTTTATTGGCTAGCCTTCTGAAACATCAGCTGCCTTCTCCAAGCAGATAACATTATCTATATGGCAGTCAAAAAATAACTAAGGTCTCATAGCTGTATTCAAAGGACAGCTATTCATTATTGTTGATTGAAAATATCCACAAACCCTAGATAATATGGTTTTATTCAATGGCTATTTATTAAAATCTCACAATGGATTTGTTTCTGTGTTAAATGCAGTCAGTATTAAAATCAAGGACATAGGTACTACTTTTAAAGAACCTTTCGTCTAATGGAAATATATATGCATTATCATATAACATCATGAATACTATAATTACAGTATATACGAGCATGAAAGAGTTAAAGTAAACAATTATGCAAGTTAGACTTAACTTCTCTGAAAGTTTAGAGAATAATCCACCCAATAATAAAATTAATAAATGTAATATTTTGTTATGAAAATTGATAATTACCTTAAATTTCCTAGTAATTTGGGGTATATTTATTAAACATTTTGACAGTAATCCTTTACAGGAATAAAAAAGAAGTAAAGAATCATAGAAGAGTAGGAGTGAGTTTAGTTATATATGAATCATTTGAAAAGATAAAGGAACCTGAAATAATACATTTAGGGCTTTGACTGGTTAGGGAGAAGGGACCTAAGATTAGGATGAAGGAGATAACTGGGCTGGTCAAAGGATCCTAAGTGGTCCTACAATGCCTCACACGAATATCTGATTCACAGAACTGAAAGGGTCATTTGAGATAAGCATTTTAAAGTAAACAAGGTTACTACCAAGGTTTCTCTATGTTAACTATACAACCAATATTACATCTTCAGAACCATGACAACGTGGGGAATCAATATACCATCTATTAAATCTTTTCGTTTTGCTTGGCTATCCTGTTTCATTGTCAGTATCTCTAGAGCTCATATATACTTTTGTTACACATGGGCTCACCAACTTTCATCTTAAGGTGGGCCTTCTACAGAGTCCTTCAATGCTGATGATGCTGATGCTGCTCATATTGTCAAGGATACCAGCTCAGCCTGAAAAAAAAAAAAAAAAAACCCAAAAACCCTTTGTATCTTCTGCAGTTTATGTTGGAATACCTTCTTGTGTCCAAAGTGTCACTCTCTTGAAGATGAAGCTCAGAAGTCTCTATTATTGATACTATATCTTGGTTGCTCCACAATGGTTGAAACTCTGCCATTATGCCTCCAGTGGCAAGACCTTATGTCACAGCTAAAGCCTTCACTCCAAAGCATTGTCACTGTTCATCCTTTCTACACCCACCAGATTGCAAATATAAAAGTGCAATCTATTAATATCTCATGGTTAATCTTGATCCTATCTTTATTCTTCTCATTGGCATTAGTGGAGATCATTGTTTTAGCACTGTAGTTTCTCAAGGAGAAACATAGGATGGCAACTTCTTGGGGGTATAGTCAATTAAGAGTAGTTCATTCCAGAATGGTTTTCAGCATCATATTTCTTTATATACACTCATGCAGTCAGTTCTCCCAGTACACCTTGATAGTTTTAGCAGATGGTCCAGGGTCTGCTTCCTTCTCAATGTAGCACTCTCAAATCACACTTCTCCACAACCACATAACTCAGTGTAGGGCCTAGCCTGCTGGCCCTGACTCTTTCCAGGCATGTGGTAATATTTATCTCATAAACCTTGTTTACCCTGCCTAGCATATGGATCTTGGCTGGAAAAACCTGAGTCCTTCAGAAAGACTTGCAGGTAGACCAGATAAGAGTTTGTATCCTTTCTTTTCCTTCATTTCCTCATGACATTTATTTACCTCCTTCTCAGCAGACTTCAAGCTTTGCATATTAATAATTTATCTTTCTGAAGAAAAGAAGTTCTGTCTCACTACTCAGCACAGAGACCCACATATGCATTAGTTTATATCTGAGGAAGACAGACATAAACCTCAAGAAGGCTGTGGCCTTGTAGGGAAAAAAAAAATCTGAATAAATATTTATAAAACATCATGATGCTGTGGAGAAATTAGGCTATAACAGAACAATACTTTGAAGGCCTGTGGGAATAATACTGCCTGAAACAAATACAGCAAAGCACAAGTTTTAATTGATTACTTCTATCTGTTTTGGACAAATCCAAATAGATTATCTAGAAAAAACACAGAGTGAGGAGCCAGAAAGTTCTTAGTCTTTCAAATTGAATCTGGAAATAATATGCCCCAGCCCCCATATTTGCAGATACTTCCAAATTGAAATTATTCCACCTCCATGAATATGAAAGCCATCACAGGTTTTGTCTCAGCAACTTTTGCTGGGAAGTTACCCAGAACAGAAAAATATTAGATCCTGCATTTTCCTTTATAAGAAAAAATGTTATATGACTCAAAAAAAAAAAACCTTCCCTGAAGAACAGAATTATTGTACTTCAGCGACAATCTGTTATTGTGCTGTTTTCTAAATGAGTTGATTAAAATTCAAGGTATCCTAAATTCTACATTCCTCCCATATGGCTCTCTTGTGTTTACTATGCAATTTGTGAGCTAACTAACCTAAAAAAATGTTTTTTTTTGAACCCATATTATAGCTTTTGAATGATGAGGCTTTTTTTTTTTAGCCTTCAAGATCAATATTTAAATTTCCCAATACATTTCAAAAATAAAACAAGATATACTACCATAGTAAAACATTTTTATGCTAAAAAGTAAATTTAATTAACTCCAAATAAAATGAAATAGAAGAGGAAGAGGAAGAGGGAGAGGTAGAGAAGACCATCAATAATTCAGAAGTTTAGAGTATAAATTACATGATTTTCGCAGTGTTAGCTAGCAATAGCTGGAGTTATGTCCATTTGAACCAAGTTATTTCCATTTCCAGGTCTGTTGTCTTTATTTAAGAATCACCAGAGTAGCAGTTACTATATCTAGATACTGGCCCAGGCACTTTACAAATATTACATCATTAAATCCTCAAAATAATCTTATGAGGTGATACAACCACAATCTCCATTTCACAGATGAGGGAAATGAGGAAGAGAGTATTTCTACTTGGCAGAACCAGGATTCAAGATCACGTGAGATATTTTAAAAAATTTCTGGCCTCAATTTAGATCAATGAAGTGAGACTCTATGGAGGTTAGACAAAGGCATGCACATATTTTCAAAGCTCCCAGTTGATCTTAATAGGCAGCCAGGTTTGAGAACCTCTGTGCTCCAGGGAGCTTCAGCAGAAAACAGTGGACAAGAGCAAAGAACTGTGTAATCAGATGATCCTGGGTGCAAACCTTAGTCCTTTTACCTAATAGGAGCACAGTTAGGAGGAAGTTACCTTTCTGGCTGTGTCTTGATTTCCTCATTATCAACTGGGGATAATAATGATACACCATATCTACTTAATGGGTTTGCCACAGGGCTAATATTTAACTCTTTCATCACACTGACTGAAATGTGTTAGTAAAGAAGAAACTCTCGCATGTATGTCATAGGAAAATTAACAGATTAAGAGAAGATTTGGGCTACAATAATTTGATGGGGTATGGTAACTTAATAGGATTAGGTAGGATGATGATTTAAGTCCTACTTATTCTCTATTTTATAATATTTTGTTTCATCATTTTTAGAATATCTGAAATCATTCCTGGAGTGCTTATTTAGGAGGCCATGAATGTTGATTCATAACTCTCAATTGCACATTGCAATTATTATTTTTGTTTTTAATATATTTCTTTAATGTCTATAACTAAAATTTGTGTATAATTTGTATGCACAAATCACTGGTTAAGCTGTTGACACATAATATCCAATTAAATATTTATATTGTCTCTATGAATTAGTTATATTTTTTCAAATTTTACTAGGAAATTGAGACACATAGCTAATGTGTTTTCCAGCATCAGATACTGGTTTTCTCCCCTCTCCTGTCTTGTAACACATTTACAGAACCACTGTAACACATTTAAAGTTTTTCTTACAACAGTATCTTAGTTCTGTAACTGTCTGGATTAATCAGCATTTACAACTGTAATGCTGCATAACAAAAAACAAAGTCAAACAAAGCTTAATGATATATAATAATAATTGTTTTGTTTTTGTTTTTTCACTCATGTAGCTGCAGCTTGGCTGTGATTCATCTGAACTCGTTGGATTTGGCTGAGTTTGGCTCCAAGCCAAAGATAGGTTCATGTGAATTCCATGTGTCTCTCATTCTTCTGGGACTATGGGTTATTTGACACACATTCTTATATGATAACAGCAGAAATAAAAGAGGGGTGAGAACAAAACTGCAACAACTTTTAAGGCTTGAACTCAAGCTGGCCCACTGTCACTTCTCCTTACACCTATTGATCAAACATTGATGGACAGAGATATATTCTCTGCTTCTAGTAAGAGGAACTGAAAAGTCAAACCAAAAAGGTCAGAGAGTGGTAACAAATTACGGTCAATGATATACAGTCCCTTTCAGTTAGTAAGTCACATATCTAATACTTGAAACTGAAATCTCTCTTAATACAGAATTGGGTGTCTTTTGTGAAATTTTTTCATTGACAACCTAGGAATGATAATTTCAGAAGGTTGAAGAAAATATCAAAATGAAATTTGGTGGGCTCTTTTCTACACCCTTTATCTGCTAAAATTAGAATTAATAATTGTATTAATTTTAACTAATTTATAGCATTCCCCAATTGTGAATTAGTGATTAACAGGTGATTATCTATCTATTACAAGGTCAACATGTATACATGTTGGTCAGAAGCAACTACACATGCACATACAATTACTTTGAAGATCGCAGTCACAGTAGGCTATTTCTCCTTCAATTTAAAACTTTACATCCGAGATTCAAGATGGTGGAGGAGTAGGTGGACGTGGAGATCATCTCTCTCCATGGATGCATCAGGAATATATCTATAGATGCAACAATTCTCATAGAACACTGGCTGAAAACTAGAAGAAGACTTGGACACCAGAAAGGACTATAAATATCCCAGCATAACTGATTAGGATGGAGAAAAGAAGAGAGAAGCAAGAGGAGAGGAAGTGGGATGTAGCCTGCACCCCAGGGTGGGGGAGCTGAAGCAGAGGAGAGATTCCCAAATTCAGGAAAATACCCTCTCTGACAGGGAAATTAATTGGGACAGAAGGGAAGCATTTGAGGCTGTCAGAAGAGAGTGAAGTGGCCAATCTGTGGCAGACAGGACTGAGTGAAAAATACATGACAGTCCATAATGTGACCCTATGTGCCCCAGACTGGGAATTGTATTCATAGGTATGCAAGGGGGCTGGGAGCTGGAGCGTGGATATTGGAGAACAGGCCTAGAAGGGGAAATCCTGTTGGCTGTGGGAAGACAGACAGAAAGGATGGGAGGGAGGAAATCTGCAGCAGGGAATGCCTATGGAGGAAGACCAGACTGTCATGGAAACAGGACGCTACCGCTGAGTCACACGGACAGGGAGGAGCCACTGTTGTAACCTCTCTCTCCCCACATGCCAGCGCCTGCCAACAGCAATAAAAGAAGCCCACTCAGGGCTGGATCTTGGGAACCAGCTGTCAAGCAATAAAAAAAAAAAAAACCCTCAGAGCTGGTCCTCACACGCCTGCTGGTGCCTGGGCACCAGAAAAAGCCTGGCCAGGACTGGTCCTCATGTGTCTTATGCTGGACACCAGAAAAGGCCCTCACTAGAACCATATCTCTTGCACCTGTGGCTGCCGGCTTCCCTGCACATTTGGTGCTGCCAGCCCTCCCACAATCTAAGCAGTCATACCAACTCTGCCCCCAGTCCTCAGAGAGGCAGACCCAAGAAGTCCAAGGAAGTCTCAGGACCAGACTCCTATAAGTGGACCACATGCAGAAGTGGTGATAAAATCAAAGCTGAACCCCAGGAATGGGGTGACTAAGGAAGAAGATCAAAAATCTTTCTGTCAGCTGTACAAGCTGCAGATTAAACCCCTGTGATCAGCTAGGTAGACCCTGCATCTGTGGAATATCTGAGTAGACAATGAGTGTTCCCACAAATGAAAATGGTCTAGCTCTGGCAGCTGTGGACTTTGGGGGCAAGCACACACAGGAACTGGGTCAGGTCAGAGTCTGAGTGGTCCCCACAGGGCCCGCAGCAGGTCCAGAGACCAGCCCAGAAGGAGAGGAGAGACTCTTGGTGAAGCAGAGGTGGGCTGTAGTTCATGGCATGTGCAAGGAAACTTACAGCAGAGACCCCAGGGAAACATAATTATTACTATTAATTTTATTATACTTTGATTCATTCTGTTGTTGGTTCTGGCTTTTTTGTTTGTTTCTTTCTTTCTCTCTCTCTCTCTCTCTCTCTTTTGTTTGTTGTTTTAGATTTTTCTTTTTATTATTACTTAGTCTTTTGGGATCTCCATATTTTATAACTTTTAATTTTTTTTAATATTTCTATTTTTAATTTGCTTTTCTGTTGTTCTGTGATATTTTCCCTTTTCTTTTTCTTCTTTTTCTTTAGCACATTTTCCTATTTTTTATATTTCCATTTCTACTTTGCTTTTCTTTGATCTTGTGTTTTTCCGTTTTTATTTTATTTTATTTTTATTATTTTTTAATCATTTTTATCAGTTTGTTCTGTTTCCTTGCTTAATTTTTCAGTTGGCACACTGCCTTGGTTTTGTTTTTAGGTTATGTGTTTTTGTTAGGTTTAATCCTAATTGTCTAATTTCGTTTTTGAGTTCTGTTTGTCTGGTTGTTCTTGTGCTTTTTGTTTTATTTGGCTCTGTTTTTGTTTCTTTTACATGTGTACGTTTGTTTCCTTGTTTCTGTTGTTTTTTTTTTTTGCGGTATGCGGGCCTCTCACTGGTGTGGCCTCTCCCGCTGCGGAGCACAGGCTCTGGACGCGCAGGCTCAGCGGCCATGGCTCACAGGCCCAGCCACTCCGTGGCATGTGGGATCTTCCCGGACCGGGGCATGAACCCGTGTCCCCTGCATCGGCAGGCGGACGCTCAACCACTGCGCCACCAGGGAAGCCCCTTGTTTCTGTTTTTGTTTTCTTGCTTTTGTTTTTACCATTTCTCTGGGGTTTTGTTTGTCTCTTTTCTTTAACATATTTTCTATCTTACCTTTATTTTATTTTTATTTCTACATCACTTTTCTGTTGTTCTGTCTTCTTTCCCCTTTCTCTTTTTCTTTTTTTTTAAACATTTTTGTCAGGTCTTTTTGTTTCTTTGCTTCATTCTTCAGTTGGCACTCTGCTTTGGTTTTGTTTTTGTGTTTTTGTCAGCTTTCTTTTCAATTGTTTGATTATGTTCTTGGATTCTTTTGTTTGTCTGGTTGTTCTCTTGCTTTTTTTTTTTTTTTTTTTTTTGCGGTACGCAGGCCTCTCACTGTTGTGGCCTCTCCCATTGCAGAGCACAGGCTCCAGATGCACAGGCTCAGTGGCCATGGCTCATAGGTCTAGCTGCTCCACAGCATGTGGGATCTTCCTGGACCAGGGCACAAACCTGTGTCCCCTGCATCAGCAGGCAGACTCTCAACCACTGCATGACCAGGGAAGCCCTGTTCTCTTGCTTTTTGATTTATTTGGATCTGTTTTTGTTTCTATTGTGTGTGTGTGTTTCCTTGTTTCTGTTTGTTTGATTTTACTTTTTACTATTTGTCTGGGGTTTTGTTATTTTTTTTTTATCTTAATCCCCTTTATTGCCAGGTTGAATGAATTGTAGGGTCTTGGTCCCTCAACCAGAAGTCAGGCCTGAAACTCTGGCATGGGAACACTGAGTCCAGGGCGCTGTACCACTAAAGAATCCCCAGCCTCAGGAAAGGTTAACCACAGAGAGCTCTTCTGGAGGCCACTATCTGAATCCAAGACCTGGTTCCACCCAACTGACAGCAGCTACCAGTGCTGGATGCCTCACACCAAACAACAAACAAGACAGCAACATAAACCCACCTATCAGCACACAGACTACCTAAAGTCATACTAAGCTCAGAGACACCCCAAAACACACCACCTGATATGGTCCTCCTCCTCAGATGGAAAAGACTCAGCTCCACCCACCAGAATGCAGACACCAGTCCCTTGCATCTGGAAGCCTACATAAGCCACTGGATCAAACTCATCATCAGGAGTAGAGAACAGAAACAAAAGGAACTACGACCCTGCAGCCTGGGGAAAGGAGACCTCAAATACTGTAAATTAGACAAAATGAGAAGGCAGAGAAGTATCTTACAGGCAAAGGAGCAAGATAAAAACCCAGAAAACCAAATAAATGAAGAGGAAATAGGCAAACTACCTGAAAAAGAATTCAAAGTAATGATCGTAAAGAGGATCTGAAACCTTGGAAATAGAACAGAGAAAATACAAGAAACATTTAACAAGGAAGTTGAAGAACTAATGAACAAATAGTAATGAACAACACCATAACTGAAATTAAAAATACTTTAGAAGGAATCAATAGTAGAATAACTGAGGCAGAAGAACAGATAAGTGAGCTGGAAAATAGAATGGTGAAAATAACTGCCACAGAGCAGAATAAAGACATAAGAATGAAAAGAATAGAAGACAGTCTCAGAGACCTCTGGGACAACATTAAATGCATCAACATTTGAATTATAGGTGTCCCAGAAAAAGAAAAAAAAAAGAAAGGGTATGAGTAAATATTTCAAGAGATTGTAGTCAAAAACTTCCCCAAAATGGGAACGGAAATATTCCCTCGAGTCCAGGAAGCACAGAGAGTCCCAGGCAGGATAAACCAAAGGGGAAAAATGATGAGAAAAATATTAATCAAATTAAAAAAGTTAAACACAAAGGAAAAAAATTAAAAGCAGCAAGGGAAAAGCAACAAATAACATACAAGGGAATCCCCATAAGGTTAACAGCTGATCTTTCACCAAAAACTCTACAGACCAGAAGGGAGGGGCAAAATATATTTAAAGTGATGAAAGGGAAAAATCTACAACCAAGATTACTTTACCCAGGAAGTATCTCATTCAGATTTGACAGAGAAATCAAAAGCTTTACAGACAAGCAAAAGTTAAGATAATTCAGCACCAAAAAACCAGTTTTACAACAAATGCTAAAGGAACTTCTCTAGGCAGGAAACACAAGAGATGGAAAAGACTTAAACAAAATCAAAACAATTAAGAAAATGGTAATAGGAACATACATATTGATAATTACCTTAAATATAAATATATTAAATGCCCCCACCAAAAGACATAGACTGGCTAAATGGATACACAAACAAGAACAATATATATGCTATCCAAAAAAGACCCACTTCAGACATACAGACTGAAAGTGAGGGGATGGAAAAATATATCCCACGCAAATGGAAATCAAAAGAAAGCTGGAGTAACAGTTCTCATATCAGAACAAATAGACTTTAAAATAAAGACTATCACAACGGACAGGGAGGGGCACTATATAATGATCAAGGGAACAATCCAAGAAGAAAATATAACAATTGTAAATATCTATGCACCCAAGATAGGAGCACCTCAATACATAAATCAAATGCTAACAGGCATAAAAGGGGAAATGGACAGTAATGCAATAATAGTAGGTGATTTTAACAGCCCACTTACAGGAATGGACAGATCATCCAAACGGAAAATAAATAAGGAAACACAAGGTTTAAATGACATGTTAGACTAGTTGGAATTATTTGATATTTATAGAACATTCCATCCAAAAACAACAGAATACACTTACTTCTCAAGTGCACATGGAATATTCTCCAGGATAGATCACATCTTGGGTCACAAATCAAGCCTTGGTAAATTTAAGAAAACTGAAGTCATATCAAGCTTCTTTTCCAACCACAATACTATGAGACTAGATATCAATTATAGGGCTCCCTTTTGATGGATATTTGATGGACATGTTTTAAGTATTTTGTTACCATCACTGGTTGATTGAATAGCCTTTTCATAAAATTGCCCATGTTCTTTTGTATATATTGCCAGTTCCCCTCCATTAGAGTAGTGACAGTTTGCATTCCCACTGCTAATATCTGAGAGTTTGTTTTCTCAGAACTTTATCAACAGAATCAATTGTCAATCTTGTGATACTTTGCCAATTTTATAAGTGAGAAATTCGATCTCACTTAGAGTTAATTTGTGTCTCTCTTATTATAAGTGAGGTTTAGCATCTTTAACATGCTTAAGTTCCATTTACATTTTCTTCTATGGAGTTCAGGTTCATATTTCTAATACATCCTCTCTAAGCTAGTCAATATTTTTCTTCGCCATCATTAAAAGTCTTTAAAATATAAATATTAATTTATTTATAAAATAAACAACAAAATGAAAATCCTAATTCAAAAAGATACACACACCCCAATATTTATAGCAACACTATTTACAATAGCCAAAGTATAGACTCATCCCAAGTGCCCATCAACAAATGGATAAAGAAGATATGATATATATATATATATATATATACAAAGAAATATTACTCAACCATAAAAATAATGAAATTCTTCCACTTACAACAACATAGATAGACCTAGAGAATATTATGCTTAGTGAGATTAGACAGAGAAAGACAAATACTGTATGATATCACTTATACATGGAATCTAAAAAATAATACAAATGAATGTATGTCCAACAGACTCACATATATCAAAAACAAACTAATGGTTACCAAAGGGGAAAGGAAAAGGGAGAGGGGTAAACTAAGGGTAGGGGCTTAGGGGATTAATAGATACAAGCTACTATGTATAAAGAGGTAAGGAAAGAGGATATATTGTAGAGCATATGGAATTATAGCCATTATCATATAATAACGTTTAATGGAGTATAATCTGTAAAATAGTAAATCATGCTGTATACTTTAAACTAATATAATATTGTAAATCAATTATACTTCAATAAAAATAATGATAAAATAAAATAAACTACACGTTTTCTGCAGTTTGTCATTTTATTTACTTTGCCTTTGATTTTTTTGCCATGCAATTTATTTACTGCTATGCAATTAAATTTCTATAGCTGATTTCTTTTAGTGTCTCTATTTTGAGTCATAGCTAGAAGAGTTACCCACTCCTTGCTTAGAAAAAAATTCACCCTTGTATGAAGCTGGATTTTATGAACAATTGACCATTTATTTTATATCCATAAACATTAATAGGAAGAGTATAATGAGTACTTCATTGAAACCTCATTCCTGGCTCTGCTACCAAATAGTTCTGTGAGCATCAATGTACTCATAAAAGAAATTGAGTCTCAAAAAGTTTGTCTAAAATTGAGTTAACTTACCAAGGATTATTATGGAATTAATTGAGAATATCAGCTTGGTGCTCTGTGATGACGTAGGTGGGTGGGATGGGGGGTCAGAGGGAGGTCCAAGAGGGAGGGGATATAGGCATACATATAGCTGATACACTTTATTGTACAGCAGAAACTAACACAACATTGTAAAGCAATTTTACTCCAAATAAAAGAATAAAATAAAGTAAAATAAATAAAAAGCAAAAAAAAATTCATAGACAACTTCATCATCATAGCAGGACACTCAAGATTATTTGTTGATTCTGGATTTCTTTTATGTGTGATTTTCTCACACAAAAAAAATGTTTTTGGGGCTATGCTTCTCCAAAGATAATATTGGCTTTTAGCTCAAAATCCAAGTTACTGCATTAAAAATCATAGCTTTTTCATTTAAACCCATTACATTTTTATGTTCCAACTCCTCAGTAACAATGAAGGTTATGTTTGTTTGTCATTTTTGGAATGAATGAATGAATGAGTTTTATGTAAGGATTAAAGCTTTCTTTTAGTATCTCAGAACCATGGTCAAATTTTCAAATTTATTTTATAATATTCTTTACAACTCGAAGGTGTTCCTTAATGCCTAACCCCTCATCAATTTCTTCCCATGTGTCTCATGCATCAGACATTCAAGACTACTTGCTTCTCTCAGAAAACTTTCTCACCTCTATGCATTCATTCATTCTGAACTTTTCTTGAGTCCCCTATGTAGCAAGAACTCCTATACACCTGGAGTCTACCACTGCTGCCATAATACAGAACTGTGTTGAAATATGCAGTGATCTCCCTCCTTTGCAAAACACTATTCAGTAATTTACAGACAACAACTACCTGTTGTCTCTATTCAGTCTACAAGTTTTCATTAAATAAAGCTCTCTTTTAACATCAGGAATTCTTTTATATTGACTTCTTATTGAAATATAACATGCTACAAAAAAGTACATAAATCAAAAGTGTAGAGCCAAATGAACATTTGAAGAGTTAACAAAGTTTTGTAACCACCCTAAGATCAAGTAATAAACCTCTACTAAAACCTGAAAATTTCCTTTCTTGCTTATTCCAGGTGAATGTTCTCCCTCCAAATATCCATTATTATGAAATAAACATCATAGATTGTTTATGTCTCCTCCCCTTCCATTAAAAAAAAATGCAACTTTGTAACATGTGCTCTTGTTTCTGGATTATTTTTGAGGAGCATATAATTGACTAATATTTGCTTCTAGTTTTTGACTATTGTAGGGGGTGCTGTGTGAACATTCTTACACATTCTTTTCGTGAATACATTCATTTTTAGAAGATAGTACCAAACAGTTTTCTATAAAACTGTTATAAAAATTTATAATTTGTGTACAACAGCAGCTTCATAGTAGTACCAGTAGATCTAGTTGTTTCACATTCTTGTCAATACTTGGTTATTCATTATTTGTTTCTCTTCTTTATTTATTTTTGTTTTAACTACTCAGATGGGTGTGTATTAGTATATCATTTGAGTTTGAGCACCTTTTTGATATGTTTATAGTAATATTGGGCATTGCGTTCCATGGGTAAATTCTACCAAACATTCAATAAAATTAATGCCAATACTTCTAAAATTCTTTAAAAAAACAGAAGATGGAACACTTCTGAACACATTTTATGGCATAAAAAGACAAAGAAACTACAAGAAAAAAAAAACAAACAAACTACAAGCCAGTATTTCTGATGAACATAGATGCAAAGCCCTCCATAAAATACTAGAAAAGTGAATTCAGCAGCAAATTAAAAGGGTCATACACCATGACAAAGTGAAATTAATCCCTGGAATGCAAGAATATTTCAACATACAAAAAAAAAAAAACAACAATCAATGTGATACACCACACTGACAAAATAATTTTTTAAAACTACATAATTATCTCAATGGACACAGTAAGAGAATTGGACAAAGTTCCATATCTATTCATGACTAAAAGTCTCAACAAAATAGATATACAAGGAACTTACCTCACCACAATAAAGGCAATATAAGAAAGCCCACAGCTAGCATCACAATCAGTGGGGAAAAACTGACAGCTTTCTCTTTAAAAGGACAAGGATGTCCATTCTCACCACTCCTATTCAACATAGTACTGGAAGTCCTAGCCAGAGAAATTAAACATGAAAATGAAATAAACTGCATCCACATTGGAAAGGAAGAATTAAATTATCTGTGTTTGCAGATGATATGATCATATGTATAGAAAAATCTAAAGACTCAACAATAGAACTATTAGAATTAATAAATAAACTTGGTGAAGTTGCAGGATACAAAATAAGCATGCAAATATTATTCATGTTTCTATATACAATGATCTATCCAAAAAGAAGTGAAGAAAGCAATTCCATTCACAATAGCAACAAAAAGAATAAAATGTTTAGGAGTAAACTTAACCAAAGAGATAAAAGACTTGAATACTGAAAATCATAAAACACTGATGAAGGAAGTTAAAGAAGACACAGATAACTGGAAAGATATCCCATGTTCATGGATTGGAAGAATACTGTTAAATGTTCAGACTAGTCGATATGATTTACCTTTTTATTTTCTTAATTTTACAATCTTTTTTATTTAAATGTTTTAGTATATTTTCTTCTTGAAACTATATCAGCTTACTTTTTACAATTAAATATTACAGTCTATCTGGAATTAATTTTGTGTATGGTGTGACAATTTCTAAAATAATGGAAGCTTAGGTAAAATGCAAAATTTGTAATGGCACAATTTCCCACCTGTATTTAGCCCTTTCATCCTAATGCCCACCAAATTTCCCATTTGGATCCCAGATGTAGGAAGATAAAGAGTTGGAATTTAGCCACACATGAAGGATATGGTTTATATTGATGACAGCTTTAATGGCTTCTGCTGTTCTATGACTCAGAAACTTTGTTAGATAATCAAAGTTCTCAGAGTTAAGAATAATAAATGATATATACTATACTTTATATGTGCCAGAAACTGATCCAAACAGTTTATAGACACTAATCCATTTAAGCCTTATAGCAATTCTATGAGATAGATACTATTATCCCCATTTTTCTAATAGGGCATTGAGTGAATAAGTAATTTTCAATATTCACACATTTGGTTAGGTGTGAGAACTGAGATGTATTATATGATATAAACTGAGGCTGCCATACCCCAGACCCATTAACTACTAAACAGTTTTGTTCTTAACCACACTGGGCCTTCACTATAAAGGAATGATGCTATGCCATATTAATTAGAGCATTAATAAGCTCTCTCTTCCTCTTACAATTTGTAAACTCAAAGGAATACTTTGTTTCTCTTAACTAATTATTTCTTCCAATATTCTGTTAAATAGTGGTAATCAAGTTTTTCTTGGATCAACTAATTTATCTTATTTAGAGACATATTTAAAAATTCAGAACTTTCTTCTTTTGAGATTATGCTCATCAGTACAAACTAATTTTTGCCTGTAATGCACAATATATTTTGGATTAAGATATTCCAACCATATTAACCCCAGCAATTGCTTTTATTTTCAAACTGATAAACATCTTGACAATATTTTTCAGAGAAAAATTGCATTACAAGGTCTGATACAAGCTTTGCTTTTTCATGCCAAACATAAAGAATCCTTTAACATATACCATTTAAGAAATAATCTTTATATCGACTATATTTCAAGAATTCATTCAAATATAACTTTTTTTCACTTTCTCTGCCCCACCCCATACCAAATTTCCCTATTTCCCATAGCAATTTATGCAGTTTTTCTATAGTACTTAACACAGAGCTATAGTACTAAGTACATTGTATTATAGTTATTTTATTTGTCTGTTCTCAAATCTCCTATATTGGAGACAGGGCTGACACAAGTCCACAAGGCAATTTTTACTGGGCTCCTGTTTATATAAACAATTTGCTTTAAAAAATATATTATAAAACCAATGGAAAAAAGTGAGACATAGTTATCATCAATATAGATTTAGAATCATGGACAGAGAAGAGGTAGTTATGTATTTATTTTTCTGCTAGTGCTTGTGAATATTCTTCCTAGTGTTCAGGCACCCTATCTTGCTATTCCAGTTCAAGAACCAACTCCATGTTTTTCATTGTCAAATATGCTCTTTTTGGCTAATTGCATATCTCCTACCACTAGAAAAAGGTAGTGATACTGTTATTATGACAATGCAATGGCTCTTTGGAACTTGCTAATATATAAATAATATAGAGATCAAGATGGTGGAGTAAGAAGACATGGAACTCATCTTCACCCATGAACACATTAAAAATACATCTATTTACAGAATAATTCTCACTGAAAACTAACTGGAAACTGGCAGAAGGACACTTGTACAACGAAAATTGTAAGAAAGATATACACCAAATTGGGTACGACTGGAAGAAAAGCAATCAGGTCAAGTCCTGTGAACCAGGGAAGGGACTCAGAGGAAAAGGGAAATTGCACAGACACCTACCCTGGGGAGTGAGTGGATGGAGCCACAGACTGGGCATCCCAGTCCTTGGGTCCTACACATAGGAAGCAAGCCCCCATGGTTGGTTAGAGAACAACTGGGACAGATAAAATGGCTAGAGAAGTCTAGACTCTATTCTTGAGGGCTGAGTGATTGCTAGCTTGTCCCCAGGCAGGGCAGAAAACGGTTGGCCCTAGCAGGTGCCATGTTTCCTGTGGCCTCCTTGCTGTACTCACCAGCTGGAGCTGAGTGAATGCCACAGCCCCACTCACTCCACACAAGAACATAGCACTGGATCTAGGGTGGCCAGGAGCTGGGAAAAACTTGCCCTTGGGATACAGAGGTAACCTGGTCCTGGGGCCAGAGCCCAGGTGAGATGGTAATGATCATTCTTGTCACTTACTCAAGTGTTACTCCAAAAGCAGCCCAGACTTCTGATAGAAGTGCAGTTGCTGGGTTTACCCCAACCACCTCACTGTATACTGCAGCCCAAGATGAGCAAACTCTCTGGCCCTACTCTCTCCATGCCAGAGTGCACCACTAAATCTGGGGCAGCCACTGCTGGGGAAAAGAAGCTATCATGGGCTGCATCTGAGTGGAGCGGTAGATGCCTACACGAGCAGAGCATTGGACCTCTATAGGTACATGAGCCTCACTTGCTTCAGCATTCCTCTCATCTGGGGCAAAGACCCCAGTGCCAGGAGAAGGAAGAACACACACTTAAGGGAATGGAGCCAGCTCAAGCCTAACCCTCATGGTTTCCACTCCAACTACAAAGGATCATATCCAGCCCCTGACGGTGTGGTGACAGTCAGTGAGCAGAAAGGAAGTCCTGCCTCACACTCTGTGCAGGCTCAAGCTCCTCCCTCTCCAACCTCACCCCCTATGTAGGTGATAGCTGCCAGCACATCCTGTGGAAAGACATGACTGGCATCCATATAAAATCCAGAATCCCCCACCAAATGCATATGGCATACTCAGTCTGCATAGGGATGTTCTCACATAAGAACATCCCTTCAAGAAAACAATAGGTAACTATTTCACCTAAATTCATAGAGATAGAGAAAGCTAACTAAAATTAAAAAGAAGAGGAAATATGTGCAATTGAAAGAGCAAGAGGAAACCCCTGAAAAATAAATAAAAATAAATAAAAATAAAGAAATAAAAATGTACCAGATGAAGAATTCAAAACATTGGTAATAAACATGTTAATTGAATTAGGGAAAATAATTGATCAAAACGTGGATCATTTTAACAAGGAACCACAAAATATAAAAAAGATCCAATCAAAAATAAGTAATTCAATAAGTGAAATAAAAAACATTCTTAGAAGGAGTGAAGAGCAGACTAAGTGATACAGAAGAACACATAAGTGATCTGGAAGATAGGATAATGGGAAAAAAATGAAAGCAACATACAAGATCTATGGGTTAATATAAAATGTGCCAACATATGAATAATATGGGTTCCAGAAGGAGAAGAGAGAGAAAATGGGATCAAAAATGTGTTTGAAAAAATTATGGCTGGAAACTCTCTCCAACCTAAAGGAAAAAGATATCCAGGTACAAGAAGCACAGAGAGTCCCACACAAGATGAATCCAAATAAGCCCACACCAAGACATATCATAATTAAAATGGCAAAAATTTAAAGATAAGAGAGGATTCTAAAGGCAGCAAGAGAAAAACAGTCAGTTACAAGATAGCCCATAAGGCTATCAGCTGATATCTCTACAGAAACACTGCAGGCCAGAGGAGGAGACATGAAGATATTCAAAGTGCTGAAAGGGAAAAGTGTTCAATCTAGGAAACTTTATGCAGCAAGATTATTATTTAGGATAGAAGGAGAGATAAAAATTACTCAGACAAGCAAAACCTAAAAGAATTCAGTGGTACTAAACCTACCCTAAAAGACATATTGAAGTGTCTTCTCTAAATAGAAAAGAAGCAAGAATCTATAGAAAACAAAAAATCACAATAGGAAAGGCAAATATATAGTAAGGATTGAAGACAACTTTAACAAACCAGTACATAGATTAATAAACAATTTAAAATATGGCATAAAAGCTATTACAACCACAATAAATAGTAAGGTGATAAGCATGAAGACGTAAAATAGGACAACAAAATAACAAACTGTGGGAGAAGACAGTATAAAACGGTAGATCTGTTAGAGTGTTCTTGAACTTGAGTGACTATCAGTTTAAAGAAATTAGATATAGTTATGGATCAACATACTTGAACTCCATGGTAACCACAAAGCAAAAACATTCAATAGGCTCACAAAAAAACAAAAAGAAAGGAACTCAAGCATACTGCAAAAGAAAATCATCAAACCACAAAAATAAAAAAAATAAAAAGAATAAAAAATGATCAGTGAAGAACTACAAAAACAACTGGAAAACCAGGATTAAAGTGACAGTAAGTACATACTTATCAATAATTATTTTAAATGTAAATAAACTAAATATTCCAATCAAGATACATAAAGTGGCAGATTGTATTAAAAAATAAGAACCTGCAAAATGGTGCCTACAAGAAGCTCACTTCAGGGTGAAAGACAAACAGACTGAAAGTGAGGGGATGGAAAAGGATATTTCACGCAAATGGTAACAACAAGAAGGGAGGAGTAGTAATAATCATATCAGACAAAATAAACTTTTTTTAAAAATCTATAAAGAATGACAAAGAAGGGCATTATATAGTGATAAAGTGATTAATATGAGAAGCAAATATTATACTCTTTAACATATACGCACCCAGTATAAGAGCACCTAAATATATAAAGCAAATACTAAGGGACAAACTGATAGGTCTACAATAATAGTAAGAGATTTTAAGACCCCACTAGCATTAATGGACAGATGATCCAGGCAGAAAATCAATAAGGCAAAAGAAGTCCTAACTGATGTGATAGAGCAGTTGAAATTAACTACTATCTACAGGACACTACATCCAAAAAAACAGAATACACATTATTTTCAAGCATACATGGAATATTCTCTAGGATAGACTACATACTAGGTCACAAAAAGAAGCTTCAACAAATTTAAGAGCATAGAAATTATTTCAAGCATCTCTTCTGACCACAAGAGTATGAAATTAGAAATCAACTACACAAAGAAAAATGGGAAAAGAACAAACATGTGGAGAATAAAAAACTTGCTACTAAAATAAATAGGTCAATTAAGAAATCAATGATGAATTCAGAAAATACTTCAAGACAAACAGAAATGACAACACAACCTTACAGAATCTATGAGATGTAGCAAAGCAGTTCTGACAGGGAAGTTTATAAACAGGCCTTCCTCAAGAAATGAGAAAAATCTCAAACAACCTAACCTTCCACCTAAAAGAATAAGAAAATGAACAAACGAAGTCCAAATTCAGCAGAGGAAGGAGGTAAAAGATCAGAGAGAAAATAAATAAAATAGACATCAAAAACAATATAAAAGATCAACAAACCCAAAAGCTGTTTTTCTGAAAAGATAAACAAAATTGACAAACCTCTAACCAGGCTCAGAAAAGAGACAAGACCCAAATAAAGAAAATAAGAAGTGAAAGAGGGGAAATTACTAGTACAGAAATAAAAAAAAAAAATCATAAAAAATACTATGAATAGTTATATGCCAACAAATTGGACAACACAGAAGAAATGGACAAGTTTCTAAGAGCATACAGCCTGTCAAGACTTAGTCAAGAAGAAACAGACAACTTGAACAGATGGATCACTAGAAATGAAATAGAATGTGTAGAAAAAAACTCTCTATAAACAAAAACCCAGGACCTGAAAGGTTCAGGTGAGAAATCTACCAAAAATACAAAGAATTTGTGCTTATCCTTCTCAAACTATTCCAAAAAATTAAAGAGGAGGGAACACTCCCGAATTCATTCTGTGAGGCCATGATCACCCTGAAAAACAAAAACAAAGACAAAAACAAAAAACAAATGAGAAAGACATTACATAAAAAGAAAATTACAGGCCAATATCTTTGGTGAATATAGATTCAAAAGTCCTCAACAAAATATTAGCAAATCAAATCCAATAATACATAAAAAGGATCATACACCAAGATCAAATTGGATTCATTCCAGCATTACAAAAATGGTTCAAAATATGCAAATCAAACAATGTAATATACCACTTTATATATATAAAAAAAGGAAAGACAGAAGCCACATGATCATCTCAATAGATGGAGAAAAAACATTTGACAAAATTCAGCATGTATTCATGATAAAAGCTCTCACCAAAGTGAGTACAGAGGACACATATCTCAACACAATAAAGACTATTTATGACAAACCCATAGTCAGCATAATACTTAATGGTAAAAAGCTGAAAGCCTTCCCGTTAATTTCAGGAAGAAGAGGTTGCCCACTCTCTCCACTTCCATTCAACATAGGATTGGAAGTCTTAGCAACAGCAATCAGACAAAATAATAAATAAAATTTATCCAAATTGGAAGGGAAAAGGTAAAATGTTTCACTATTTCCACACAAAAATTATTAGAACTAATAAATTAATTCTGCCTGATAGCATAATAGTACAGAATTTTTTCATGTTTTCTTACACTAATAATGAAATATCAGAAAGAGAAAGTAAAAAGAAATCCAATTTAAAATTGCATTAAAAATATAAAATACCTAGTAATAAACTTAACCAAGGAGATGAAAGACCTATATGCTGAAAACTATAAAACATTGATAAAGAAAATTGAAGATAATTCAAAGAAATGGAAAAATGTCTCATGCTCTTGGATTGGAAGAATTAATATTATTAAAATGGCAGTAATACTGAAAGCAATCTACAGATTTAAAGCAATCCTTATAAAAATAACCATAACATTTTTCACAGAACTAGAACAGATAATCTTAAAATTTATATGGACACAGAATACCAAGAATTGCTAAAGAAATCATGAGAAAAAACTGGAGGTGGTAGTATAATCCTTCCAGTCTTCAGACTATGCTACAAAGCTACAGTAATCAAAACAGCATGGTGTTGGCAGAAATAAAACAGACATATAGATCAATGAAACAGAATAGAGATCCCAAAAATAAACCCAGGCATTCAAAGTCAATTAATTTATCACAAAGGAGGCAAGAATATAATATGGTGAAAAATTATCTTCAATGAGTGGTGCTGGGAAAACTGGACAGCTATGTTTCAAACAATGAAATTAGAATATTCTTTCACACAGTATGCAAAAATAAACTTAAAATGGATTAAAGACCTGAATGTAAGATCTGAAACAATAAAATGCCTAGAACAGATCATAGGTAGGACACTTTTCAACACATATCATAGTAATATGTTTTTGGCTCTGTCTCCTAAGGCAAAAGAAATAAAAGCAAAAGTAAACCAGTGGGGGCTAACTAAATTTAAAAACTTTCGCACAGCAAAGGAAACTATCAAAAAAACAAAAAGACAACCTACAGAATGGGAGAAGATATTTGCAGATGATATGACCTACCTTGTGGGTCAAGGTGGATTAAAATCCAAAATATATAAACAGGTCTTGCACCTCAATATCAATAAAATGGCTAAAGACCTGAATAGACATTTCTCCAAAGTAGACATACAGATGACTAATAGTCACATTAAAATGCACTCAACATTGCTAATTATCAAAAGAAAAATGAGATCATCTCACAACTGTCTTAATGGCTATCTTCAAAAATGTCTACAAATAGCAAATGTTGGAGAGGATGTGGAGAAAATGGAACCCATGTACACTGCTGGTAAGAATGTAAATTGATGCAGCCACTATGGAAAACAGTATGAATGTTCCTCAAAAAACTAAAAACCACACGATCCAGAAATTCCACTTCTGGGTGTTTATCCAGAAAAAACAAAAACACTAATTCAAAAAGATATTTGCATCCCAATGTTCATGAATAATACTATTTCAAATAGCCAAGACAAGGTTACAACTCAAGTGTCCATCAATAGATGATTGTCTTCTTAAGTCAATTATATGTATATAACATATATTATATACACACACACACACACACACACACACACACACACACAATGGAATATTAGTCAGCCATAAAAAAGAATGAAATTCTGCCATTGCAGCAATGTGGATAGACCTAGAGAAAATTATGCTTAGTGAAATATGTTAGATGAAGATAAATACCATAACTTATCACTTACAGTGCAATTAAAAAAATAATACAAATGAATGTATATGCAAAAGAGAAACAGACTCACAGATATAGAAAACAAACTTGTGGTTACCAAAGTGAAGAGTGAAGTGGGAAGGGACAGATTAGGTGTATACAATTACCAAATACAAATTACTATGTATAAAGTAAAGAAGCAACAAAGATATATTGTATAGCGCAGGAAATTATAGCTATTATTTTGTAATAACTTATAATGGAGTATAAGCTGCAAAAATACTGAATCACTATACTGTATACCTGAAACTAATATAGTATTGTAAATCAACTCTATTTAATAAAACAAATTTAATTTAAAATAAAAATTAATATAGATCTTGCCTCAGTAGTTCCCTGACACAATTTGTTTCACATCAATTACATCATTGGTCTTTACATTTTATCATCCTTTGTGAGTCCTATGAATTCTGGTTTCAAATGACATTCTCAAAAGTTGTTACTGTGCTTTGTTAATGATGACCACAAAGGCAAGCCTTAGACTATTCAGGGAAATGTGAAAGATAATTTGTTTTCTTGTGATGTATATTTGATCCTTTGGAAACATAGAACAACACATCTTCCAAACAAGTTTTCTCAAAATCTTAAGCTGTTTTCATAACAATCCTAGGATATCTCTTTTATTGTGATGACACTCCTGCTTTCCACACACTACCACCAGCAGGTAGGATAAACTAGAAGCTTATGGGTGGAATGAGAGAAACAGTCCCATTTGTACGAGGAATTCCCCTCCTTTGTCTGGCACAGCTCAAGAATGATTTAGGAGAGCATGAAGTCACCACCTTGATTTGAGGCAGGAGAAAATATCAGAAGAGCCCCTTGGCATTGTGAAACAAAAGTCCAGAAAATTCTCAAAAGAGACAGACACGTCCACCCTAAAAGAATGATTGATACAAGTATGGAACCTACAGAGGGACTAGAGTTGCTATCCTGGGTATTAGCAGCAGGAGTAGCATAGAGGACAGTCAAAAGGGAAAGGATGCCTGCCACCATCCTTGCTGGCCTCAGATTATAAATTGGAGGTAGGATAGAAACCAGATGTGGACAAGCAAGAACTGGTGACAGGCATCCATCCCACCATGGATGGCACTTTCAACCAATTCCAGGCCCCATGGGAGACTTCCAAAATTTTTAGGGAACCACTGTGAATATTTGCTTCCAAAGTGTTAGTACAAAATGAGGTACAGGAATATCCTGAAGCATTGGATGAGGCAGGCCATGCTTGAGTGGTACTGTTGACACCAGTAGATAAACCAGTGTATGGCTCTTAGATCTACAATTCACTAATTATCTGAACAAATTTTATTTCCTCTCTATAAAATAAAATTCTATCTATCTCACAATGATTCTCATGAAAATCAGAAATAAAAATGGAAATAAATTGAAATGATATCTTTGTTTACCAATAGCTGTGACTGTATGGTTGTATTTTTTACAGTAATTTTTCCTATCCCGCCGCCACCAGAGTATAGAATATGTTTCATCATGGGATACAAAGATGAACATATTTTGCCAAGGGTAGATACCCGGTCCTTTCTAGGCTAATATTGTAAGATTTCTGGCATTCTCCTAACAGTTGGTTTAGAGCAAAGCCCATGGGAGACTTTCTGAGGATTTTTTTTACTTCTGGGGAAATGAGGTATGAGGAATCTCTTTTTACCTGATGGCAACACTGAGAAGATGTAAAGAACCTGGCAATATTTTCTCTCAGCTCCTTGGAGAAAAGTCAATTTTCAGTCATAGAGAAAGAAAGCAATAAGCAAATAATAACTAAGAGAGATGAATAGAGTCTTGCAGAATTTTATCCCTATCTCCCTATCCAAGGTTTAATCCTGTTTACTAGTTATGAGTCAATACATTCTTTGTTTAGCCTAATTCAAGTAAGATTTTTGCTTTTTACAAATAAAAGTCCTAATCTGTAAAATAACTAACACAATGTCTGTTCAGGTAAACTTCTAAACATTGGTTGTTATTATTCATAGTAGTACTGGCTGTCTTCAGAATACTACTGTTATTAGTAGTAAGAGTTCTGGTAGTCATATATTTATCTATGCCTGATTATTATTATCTTTTGGCTGCCTAATTCTTCCTGTCCCTACTTCACACATGCTTTCAAGTGAAAACTTCCTTGAGATCCATCATCTTATATCCAAAAACTTACATAGCTCAGTGTTCAAGAGAAGAGGAACTCAGTACAAAATTAAAGTGAATTAGATTCAATCATTAAGAAACAGGAATGATGAACAAAGTTTTCCCAAATATTTCAGTTTTCAGCTACCTTAAATTTCCCCATTGTAATATTACAGTGAAATTGTACATGATGTCTCACACTGACAGAGACTCACGGAAGATGAATTTATATTTATCCAAATGTGAACATGTTAAGATTGAAAGCTTTATCGACTTTATACAGGGCAATTAAAAATTATATGATAGCAAGGTTTGCCAGTATTTCTATATTTATTAACAAACTAGGTTGTTAAGTTAAACTGAATTCTTTAAAAGTATAATTATATTAGCAAACTCTAATACGACAACAAATTTTAAATAGCAATTCTGGTTTATATTTTCATCACAACTGTGAAGAAACAAATTAAAATTGTTTTATTTTTCCTATTGCTTTGGGAAAGACTTTTGTAGGACTTTCTGTGCAGAAAAAAATATATGGAAATTTCTGTGATTCCTGTATGTTCAGGAAGATGCAGAAAAATGTTAGACTTATTTCCCTTCTTTAATACAAACTTCTTTTTCTATCAGAGAAATGTTTTTTGTCATTAAAAGCATCTATTATTTGTTTTCAATCAGCTTTTAAGTCCAAAATTTGTTTAAACTTTTGAAATGTTACCTGTTCTTTATCAGTATTCAGGTGAATTGAATCGCCAAATTGTCAAAGGGTTTTGTAACTAATCCTGATTGTGAGAGATACAATTCATCATAACAAACTCTGAATCCCTTTCATTCATTTTTTTCTTCAACTGATCATAGAGTTACTGAGTTAAGCTATTGATACTTTCTCCTCCCCAATATCGCTGTATCATTACTTGCTTACTCATTCTACTTTGCATGGAACAACTGGAACACAATGTATTTTAAGACTTTCAGGCAATCTAACAAAATATCTTCTAAAAATAACACTTAAAAATTTCTTTAGAGCCAAAATGTATGTTTCAGGTAACCACACATTAGTTCATGTATCATTAAGCCTTAAGGCTATTTATTAGGTGTATTACCTCTCTTGCTGCAGGCAGCTGGGACTAATTATTTACCTCTCAATTTGTTTCTTGTGATATTATTTGTTCAAAAACTTACTCTGAAGCATAATATGATATCACTAGCTCCTCCTTTCCTGATTGCCCCTAAAGACAAGATCAAAAGTCCCTCTGGTGGAGGAAAAGGAAGGTGGAGAATAAACCCAAGAACTAACAATAACAAAAAATAACAGGAGGGAATTAGTGATTCAGAATCATAAAATTCTGTATTATCATGAATCTTAGATCCAGAGGTCTTTCTGAGAAACTAGCTTTATTTTTAGATGGATTTGTTCTAACCAATTCTATCCACCTAAGGACAAGATACATCAATCCCCACTCCCCACCCCCCAGTTGTGCTTTCTTAGAAAAGGCTATAGTAGTTCCATTCTCTATAACAATCCCCAAGACCAAGCCATGGGTCATGTAGACTCCCTCTCTCTGTGTGCACTTTCCAGACATAAGTCTTTATTCCAGGGAATCCACCCAGAAACTTACATGGATGCTAAGGATTTAAGGCTTTATCCTAATCCAAGGAAATTTTTATCATTTGTATGAAAATTTCCTTAAAGTACAAACATTAATCAAAGTGAATGAATGGCAATTCCAGAAACATTGACAAGAACAGGGGCAGGCTATTTAGATACAGCTGAAACCTTCTTCCTCTATGACCTGGTAGATCATTATTAATCAATTTGAATGTTCTTAAAATCCCTTTAAATCTTTTAAAAATGTAGATACAGGTTTCATTGATATGGAATGGGAACTGAGAGTCTGCATTTCTAACAACACCCTAGTTGCTGTAAATGCTGCTGGTCTTGAGACCACACTTGGAATAGTAAGGATCTAGCTGATATGGGTAGCAGGAAAGGATTGATGAGCCCAGGGACATAACATGAGAGCCAGCTATAGATATGTTCTCTGTGTCTTTAATGCAAACTCCCCTTTCTGCTTCCTATATGATGGGGAGCTCTTTCTAAGAATGACTAATGAATATAATTCAGCAAGTGAGACAACTTCTTATCAAGATGCCATAGAGAATATTCATTTAATTGGATGAGAAAAAAAAAAAACTATCCTTTTCCCATACTGTTTTAAAAAATAATATGACAGTGAGTTAAAAGTTTTGAACTAAATTTTTAAATCGATCTACAGAATTTAATACCCTAAAATTATGTTTTCCCCTTAAATTAGCAAAAATTTATTTTCCTGCAAACCTGACCTGAATCAAAATGACACCGTTTATTTTCCTTTATTTTGATTAGTGTGAGTATTCACACTCCTTGCGGCAGAAATAGCTATGCATTTTGATTGTGGACTGCTACTTTAGCCATATTAGGGGCATTGCCTAATAGTTAATGCCCTTATATTTGTTTTCTAAAGATTTGAAAAATTCTTAATTCTGAAAACCAATTTTACCCAAGAAATTTTCATAAGAGACTTAAGACCTGTATCAATTGTGTATAAAACCAGATGTCCTAAATGCTTTAAGGTCATTAAGACCTGCGGCGAGCCGCTTCTGACCAGCAGAATGACGAATCACCACACGCTAGATTCTTCTCGCATCACACTTTATTGGAGTACAGCTTGGTTTCGGGCGGATGGAAGGAAGACCCCGTACGCTCGAGCCTGTCTGCTTATATAAGGGCTTAAGGACTCGTGTAAGTCCCTGATTCGTCCGTATGGTTATCGCATTTCGCAAGCCGGACTTTGGATAGGCCACTGCTTCAAAACCTGATTAGCATATTAGGTGCATACGCCCTAGCGGCATACTTAGTGCATGCGTAATGGCTATCCGGCCGCGCCCTACATCTCCCCCTTTTTTCTTTTCGACCATTGCAGCGGACATTGACCTGTACCAGTGCTCATACCGGGGTATGTACACGGTGTACCGGTAGTTTCCGCTTGCATTCGCAGACACCCTCCTGCGTGCAATGCTCGCAATCGAACTGCAGGGTGCAAGGGCTGTCTTCACGTGGCATGGGCTCCTCATGGAGGTGCAATGGTAACGAGACCTCTCCGTGCAGAGGCAGCCCCTAGGGCCGATCCCCTATAGAGGTGCAATGGCGGCAAGGCCCCTCTATGCAAGGGCGATCATATGTTTTTTAGGGTGGAGAGCCAGGCTGCGGGGGACTCGCCTTCACTGATGGCCACAAGCGCCTGAGTGAGCATTATCCTATCTCGCCGGGTTCGAATGCGAATACGACAGACCAACCAGAGACACAACACTATCCCAAACAAACAGCAGGCTGCGAACAGTCCCACACCCACCCATTCCTTAAAAAAGGAAAATGCTCTAGCTAGCCATGCGGTAAATTCTCCAAGAGTCACTGGATCCACTCTGGTTGCATTCAGCTGCAGGATATTCAACTTCTGCTTAAATATCCCCTGGCAGCCTCTGCAAGATCCTTAAGTATTTTATAATCCACCATCTCATAATATCTTTGACGCGTGGCTGGGTCTTCAAACACCGGAAAAGCTGTGGGTACCTGAGACCAGACTTCTCTGGGTATGAATGTACACTTTGGCGGTTCCCGAACCGCAGCGCCAGGGGGGGCGCTAGCAATAAAAGCGGAAGTCTGAGTACATGTTAAAGCTTTTGATTTAGCAGAAGCACAAAATGGCGGACGAGCACCCGCAGAGGCACAAAATGGCGGACGAGCACATGGGGAACTGCCATATCGTCCTCTTTCATATTCGGCAGCTGCTTCTTCCAGATCCGCCTCCTCCTTGGGATTCAACTCATCTTGGGACAAATAAAGCGCTTTAAATTCATCTAAAAGTGGATACAATCCTGGCGTTGCATCTGATTTTTCTATTTGTTTTTCTCTCTTTTTCCTAGGATTCTTAGGCCTATCTACCGTAGTCCCTATATTTTCACTTTCTGACGCACTATCTTGATGTATGCTAAGAGCTTTACGGCCCATCTGTACAATATCTTCGCATTTCCCTTCTCTTAAGCACGAATGTATCATTCTCCATAACGGAAACGTGCCTCGAGAGAGCTCCCCCATTTTGTGACGATCAGCCAAGTCCTTCCCCAGTTTTTCCCAAGATGGAACAGTCAGGCTTCCAGACACCGCAAACCATGGGGCGGCACCATCAATATCCTGCAACAGTTTACTAATAGTTTTATGTGAAATCTTAAGTCCTCGATCGTTCAGAAGGGCTTGGATGGGCTCATGGAATCCAACGGTTGGTTCCGCGGATGAACTATTCCCCATAGTTCACTCTCATATATGAACAACTTGCTAAAGCGGGAAGATCTCTGACCTATCTAATGGCCAGGGGAGACACACTCGGTCGGGCTGATGGCACCGTAGCCACACGCAGACAAAAAGTGCGACAGCTACGAAGAGAACGAAAGCGAAAATAAAAATCTCGGGCTCTATTGCAGCAAAAACATACCTAAACTGGACTACTTAACGGCAGTGCACTCCGTGTGTCGAGTTCTGAATCGGTCCTCCATGCGGGGCGCGCAGGTTCCCGGGTTTCGGCACCACTTGCGGCGAGCCGCTTCTGACCAGCAGAATGACGAATCACCACACGCTAGATTCTTCTCGCATCACACTTTATTGGAGTACAGCTTGGTTTCGGGCGGATGGAAGGAAGACCCCGTACGCTCGAGCCTGTCTGCTTATATAAGGGCTTAAGGACTCGTGTAAGTCCCTGATTCGTCCGTATGGTTATCGCATTTCGCAAGCCGGACTTTGGATAGGCCACTGCTTCAAAACCTGATTAGTATATTAGGTGCATACGCCCTAGCGGCATACTTAGTGCATGCGTAATGGCTATCCGGCCGCGCCCTACAAAGACCCTCATAGTTAATACAATTTATACCTAAAAACTTATGTAAATATTTGAAACAAAACAAACTTAATTGGTTTGAGTAAAGAAATTAAAAATAAAAGAAGAAGAAACTTAATTGGTTTCTGGCCTCCTAAACTAGTTAGTTGTTTACATCATAAAATGTAAAGATGCTAAGAAACAGACTTTGTAGTTATTTTGGTGAAAATAATATGAGTATACACTAAACCTATTCCCAGTGAATATCAAATCACTATGCGCCCCTGTCTGTACATTACATTTATCAATATTTAACTACTCATTTAATAGGGTTTGATATTTGTCTCACAGTAATCAATACCTATTTAATATTTAAGAAAGGAGCAAATGAAGTTAAAAAAGCATATTACAAAAGATGATTTTGCTTCTCAACTATTCATCTCTAGCGAAACTATTGGCATTTAATGTAATTTTCCATAATTCTTGTTGGCTTTTAAATTTAATCTCATGATTATGAAATTTTTCAAACTTCTTGTTCCATTTGGAACTTTACCCCACTTTTTTTTTTATCTCTATTGGAGTATAATTGCTTTACAATGGTGTGTTAGTTTCTTCTTTATAACAAAGTGAATCAGTTATACATATACATATGTTTCCATATCTCTTCACTCTTGCGTCTCCCTCCCTCCCACTACCCCACTTATTTTTATTGTTGGGGACAAGATATAGAAGGCTATTGATACTCAACAAGACAAATATTTTTGTTAATCATAGTTTGTAAAATTCTGATTAAAAGTGGTAATATTGATGATGACCATAGTCATTAATAATAACCAATAACTCTGGAGTCTTGAATTTACTTAAAATGTGATTGTTCTCAGTATAAATGAGATGTTGAACATATAAGTAAAAGAGGGTTGATTTTTGCATATATTTAATGCCATTTGTATAAATTCACAAACTAACCACTCATATATAGACACACAGAATTTTGTCAGACATTGTGTCTAGATTTTAAAGGTATAATAATGGGTATTTTAAAGTATATAAGAGATATCAAATAAATAAAATCCCTTTGAATAATTTTTAATCAATTATTTTTCATTACTGAAATTTAAACCAATAACAAAAACATTATCAAACTTTATATAACAACAAGGTTTCAACCTGGTAAAATTTGATGGAATAAATGTGGTACTGAGAATTATTAGTAAAAATCTAAAGAGCAGTAATAGCCATATTTTATCTATAAATACTTCATATTATCAGATACCAAAATGATTCTCATGCATTATTTAAAATCTTGTTCCACAGACAAGATCTTAAAACTCATGTAGAACAATTTTATGTATTTGGACTACCAAAATATTACTCTCCTATTTCTCTTTTTATTTTTATCATAGGGAAATGTAGGATAAGCTCCCAATGACACTGAAAGAACTCTACCAGATTTAGACCAAACACCTTCCTTGTTGACTAACCTGGTATTCATATTAATGCCTATAATGTATAGGAGGGTGCCTCATTTATTGTTTGCCAAATGAGTGACAGTAAAACACTCACCATTATTTTACTCTTAAATAAAGATGAGTTCCTTCCCAGGATACCCTATGAAGCCCTAGGTTCTGCTACATCATCTGTGCTCTCTTCCTTTTTATTCGAACTTTGTTTATTTAGATGTTTTTGGGCATAACCATTAGCTCTTCTAACTCCATTTCTTCCAATGGGAAATCAAGGTTTCAATAAAAAATAAATAAATAAATTCTCTGTGTTAGCCTTGTTATTGCAGAGATCCAAATTTGGACATGCAGATTACTCCACAACCCTTTTGATGGATATGTAAAGAATGTTTAAAGGAAATGTATGTAGAGATATGTAAGGTGTGGCCAAGATGGAAGATTAGGAAAACTCTGAACACACCTTTCCCAAGGGTAAGCCAAATTTACAACCACTTACAGAGAAACTATCTGTAAGAACAACCTAAACACTAACAGAAAAGGTTTTCCACAGCTAAAGATAATAAAGAAGGAAACACAATGAGATGAGCAGGAGAGAAAGGTAGGAGGGATGGGTCAGGATCCACAGCCCTGGATCAGTGACCCACAAACAGGAGGAATCTCACAATTTTAGAAGGCCTCCCCAAGGAGTGAGAGGACCAAGCCCTACACCAGTCTTCCCAGCCTGGGGGTCCTACACCAGCAACACGAACATCTGGCTTTGAAACCAGCAGGGTTTATGTTTGATAGAGCTAGGGGGCTGTAGGAAAAATAAAAATGCTCTTAAATGGTGTAAGCAAAATCTCACATTCTGAGTCCTAGCAGAGAGGCAATGGTTTGAAATAAGCCTAAGACAGGTCGACCTGCTGGTCGCAGAGAGCCCTCAGGAGAAGGAGGTGAAAACTGGGACTCTCCTGGTGATTAAGTTGTTTGTGGCAGCCATTTTGGGGGGGCTAATTTAACAGATGACACCAGAACTGGATAGCACCATTTTGGGAACCTCTCACTAGCCTATTAGAGCTGAGGGTTTACCAGTCTACCAGCTAGCATCATCCGCAAACCTCTCCAGGACATACAGCCAAGAAACAGGTCCTGACAACCAGCATGCTATGAATAGCACTGTGACTCTGCAGTCATGAAGACAGCCATGTAGGGACACAGAACTGACCACTGCACTGTCATGCCAGCAGCAGTGCTGTGGGTCCCACACCCCACTCCACTATGAGGTAACATCACAGAGAACTGGCTCCAACCATGAATGGGCTGGTAGCAGGTTTACTTCCTTGTTTCAGGCCATGCAGCCAGTCACATGAGAAGCATACTTGTTCTCTAGTGGGCTCACAGCCAAACACAAGGCAGAGCCTGGCAGCCAACCAGGTCAGGGGCCAGACCCAATTACCAGTGTGCCCACAGTAGTCAGCCATGTCACAACAGAAAGATCCATGTAACCCACATAGGGAGCACCCATAGAACACAAAGCTTGGGTAATCAGAGGGGAACATGCTGTTGGGTCCCATAAGGTGTCTCCTATATAAGGCCACATCTCCAAGATTGGGAACATATCCAAGCTACCTAATACATAGAAATAAACATAGAGAATTAGGCAAAATGAAGAGACAAAGAAATATGTTCAGTAAAAAGAGAATAAGACAAAACCTCAGAAAAAGGAACTAAACAAAAATAAGGACAGACCCATAACCAGTAAAGAAATTGAATCAGTAATAAAAAAAGAAAAAAAAAAAAAAACTTCCAACAAGCAAAAGTCCAAGGCAAGAATGCTTCACAAGTGAATTTTACCAAACATTTGAAGAAGAGTTAACATTTATTCTTCTCCAGCTATTCCAAAAAATGAGAGGAGAGAATGCTTCCAAACTCATTCTATAAAACCAGCATCACCCTGATACCAGAACCAGATGCAGACACTACAAAAAGCTAAAAGCATTTCTTCTAAGATGACAACAAGGCAAGGTTTCCCATTTTCACCACTTTTATTCAACATATTATCAAAAGTCCTAGCCAGACCAATCAGAAAAAGAAAAGGAATAAAAGCCATTCAAATTAGAAAGAAGAAATAAAACTGTCACTCTGAAGAAGATGTTATACTATTTATAGAAAACCCTAAAGACACCATCAAAAACTATTAGAACAAATGAATTCATTAATGTTGCAGGATACAAAGTAATATACAGAAACCTGTTGTGTTTCTATACACTAACAACAAACTATCATAAAGAGAAATTAAAGAAAATAATTCAATTTGCAATTGCATCACAAAGAATAAAATACTTAGGAATAAATCTAACCAAGGAAGTGAAAGACTTATACTCTGAAAACTATAAGACATTGATGAAATAAAGACAACATAAACAAATAAAAGGATATACTGTGTTTATGAATTGGAAGAATTAATATTGCTAAATTATTTTTGTAAATATTGTTAAGGTAATCTATTGATTCAATACAATCTCTATCAAAACAACAGTGGCACTTTCCACAGAACTACAATAAAAAATTCTAAATTTTTTATGGAAACACAAAAAACCCCAAATGGTAAAAGCAATCTTGAGAAAGAAGAACAAAACTAGAGGTATCATGTGTCTTGATTTCAAACTATATTACAAAGCTACAGTAATCAAAACAGTATGGTACTTGCATAAAAACAGGTACATAGGACCATAGAATAGAATAGAGAGCCTAGAAATAAACACACACTTATATGAACAATTAATCTGACAAAGGAAGTAAAAATACAAAATGAGGAAAAGACAGCCTCTTCAAATAGTGTTTGGAATGGGACAGCTACATGCAAAATAACCAAACTGGACTACTTTCTCACACCGTATACAAAGGTAAACTCAAAGTGGATTAAAAACTAAACATAAGACCTAAGACCATAAACTACTAAAATAAAACAAATAGTATGCTCTTTAACATTAGTCTTCGCTGTATTTATTTTTGGATCTGTCTCCTCAAGCAAGGAAAAAAAAAGCAAAAAGAAACAAATATGACTACATCAAACTAAAAAAGCTTTGGACAGTGAAGGAAACTATCAACAAAACAAATAAGCAGCTTACTTAATGGAAGAAGGTATTTGCAAATGATATATCCAAATAGGAGTTAATATCAAAATAAACAAAGAACTCATACAACTCAACAACAAATAAACAAAAACCCAGTTAAAAATGGGCAGAGGACTTGACATTTTTACTTCCAAAGAATACACAGAGATGGCCAACAGATACATAGAAGGATGCTCAACATCACTAATCTTTACAAAAATGCAAAGCAGAACCACAATGAGATACCACATCACACATGTCAGAATGGTTATCATAAAAAACCCACAAGTAACAAGTGTTGGTGAGGACATGGAGAAAAAGGAAACTTTTGCACTGTTGTTGAGATTTTAAGTCAGTGCATCCACTAAGAAAAATATTATGGACATTTCTCAAAAAAATGAAAAAATAGAACTGCCATATTAGCTAGCAATTTCAATTTTGAAGACAGCAAAAACACTAATTTAAAAAGATATATGCACACCAACGTTCATTCCAGCATTTTTGACAATAACCAAGATACGAAAACAATCTACATGCCCATGGATAGATGAATGGATAAAGAAGATATGGTATATAAATATACAGCAGAATATTACTCAGCCATAAGAAAAAAATGAACCATGTCAATTGTGGAAATATAGATTGACCTAGAGCACTGGGCAAATATGGCATTATCTGAAGATTATAACAAAGATTGTAATTGATTTAAAAAGATAGTATAAGAAATCCAGGAGTTCAAAATGAAATAACTCCTTCCCTGATAAGGAAGAGATGGAGGGAAAAAAATGAGAGAGAAAACAAATTGTCATTCATCAGACACCATTGAAATTGCTAGGATAATAATTTATTACCCTGAAATTTTATAATTAATCGGAATTAACATTTATTCTACTTCTCTGACATATGTTTCTGAGTTACCCAATAGGACTAGTGAAAGAATGAAGAAATTCTTCCTACAAAAAAGAATTCTAGGTAATAAATTCTCAAGGAAATACATAATTAAAAGGTAAAATTGCAGAATTAGATGATCACAATTTTACAAACCTTAATTAAATACCATTAATAGATGGTGACTGTGATGTGTTATGTTAACATGGCTAAGGCCAAGAACTATGCTTACTATAATTCTATTCTTTGTAGGAGCTCACATTAGATTTGAGTAAAAGAATAATTTGCCCCAAATCTAGAAGACAATGTGAAGCCAAACTATAAATTTCAGAGGGTCATATTAATTAGGCATGGTGACAGACAGATGCAAGATGCATGTCCAACCACGTATGACTTCATTTTCCTCTGCTATCCAGCTCATTTTCTTAAGTGCTAGCCTGGTGATCAATAGTGGCCCCAGGACATTCCAAGATGACAGAGGAGTAGGAGAACATGGAGTTTGTCTTTCCCAACAAATGCACCAAGAATATATCTACAAATAGAGCAATTCTCATGAATCAACTTCTGAACACTGGCAGAGGATCTCGGACACCTAAAAGGACAAGAGGGATCTCTACATAGCTGGGTAGGACAAAAGAAAGAAGAAGGGAAAAGGAAGAGAACAGAAAGCAGTATGGGACTTGTGTCCCTAGCAGGAGGCTGAGGGTGAGGAGAGGTTCTCACATATGGGGAGGCACCATCACTGTCAGGGGGATCAGCTGGGACAGAGGGGGAAGCTTCAGGGGCTTGGAGGAGAGCCCTGCAGATGGTCAAAGGCAGACAGGACAGAGTGAGACCTACACAGGTGGTCTGTGCTGCAGCCCTGCACACCCCAGCCTGAGATGAATGTCCATGGGAGAGGATGGGAGTGAGGAGCTCTGCAACAGGCAGTACTCATGGAGGAAGCCCAGACCACAACAGAGGCGAAGCACCATTGTTGGGTTATGCTTGAGGGCTCAGATCCTTCCTGGCTGATGTGTTTGTGTGCTCTGGCAACTTCTGGATCAGACTCTGGTAGTAGGAACACATGCACAGAAGGGGTTGAAGCCACAGCTGAGCCCCAGAGGCTGTGGGACTGATGAGGAAGTGCTGAAATATCTCCTTGTTGCTGTGTGAACCACAGAGTTACACCTCCACTGAATGCTTTTTAAATTCAGTGCCTGCAAAACTCCAAAGGACAAGAAGTGTTCCTGCAACTGGGTTAAGTTTGGCTTTCAAAAAGCAGCTGTGGGCTTTGTGGGCAAAAACACATGGAGGTTGGGTCAGGCCAGAGTCTAAGCTGCCTCCATAGCTACCACAGTGGGTCCAAGTGCATAACTACTACAGTCCTGGGATGTGAACTCAAAGGATCTGTGCCAGTGGACAAGTGAAAACAAAGCCTGAGAGTCACCAGGGTCAATTGCTGGCATACCCACAGTTAAGGTGGGCCTGAGAACAGGGTCAACAACAGTGTATTTTGGAAGCCCATACAATGCACAAAAGGGGACACAACAGAGCACATCCACAAGTGAACAGATCCAGAGGAGGAATACTCAGTGGATTCTCTCCCAGTGGAAGTGCTCCAATCCCACCTACCTCACACTGCATATCAGAAACACAGCTAAGAAACAGATCTGGGAACCTCTACTCCAACAACTAGGGAGAAGCCACTGCCTCAAAGGGCAGTGAGAACCACAGAGCAAAGGGGAGACCCCACTCAATATCTAGGGTAGGCTTTGTTCACCACACCAATCAAACTCCCTGACAAGGGGATAATGGCACAAGCCTCTGGATCAGCCTCACCCACCAGGGGGCAGACATCAGAAGCAAGAGGAACTAAGATCATACAGCCTGTGGACAGGAGAACACAAACACAGAAATTTAGAAAAATGAGAGGACAAAGAAATACCTTGCAGAAGAAGAAGCAAGATAAAAACCTACAAGAACAACTAAATGAAGATGAGATAGACAATCTACCTGAAAAAAGAATTCAGAGTGATGACAGTAAAGATGATCCAAGGTCTCATAATAAGAATAGAGGCATGGATCGAGAAGGTAAAAGAAGTGTTTAACAAAGACCTAGAAGAACTAAAGGACAAACAAACAGAGATGAACAATACAATAACTGAAGTGGAAAATACACTAAAAGGAATCAATAGCAGTATAACTGAGGCAGAAGAACAGATAAGTGAGCTGGAAGACAGAATGATGGAAATCTTTGCCATGGAACAGAATAAAGAAAAAAGAATGAAAAGAAATGTGGACAGTATGAGAGAACACTGGGAAACATTAAACATACCAACATTAGAATTCTAGGGGCCTTGGAAGGAAAAGAAAAAGAGAAAGGGTCTGAGAAAATATTTGAAGAGATTATAGTCAAAAACATCCCAAAAAAGGAAAGGACATACTCACACAAGTCCAGGAAATGTAGAGAATCCCATACAGGTTAAACCCAAGGAGGAATATGCCAAGATACATATTAATCAAAATAACAAAATTAAATACAAAGTAAAATATTAAAAGCAACACTGGAAAAGCAACAAATAACATACAAGGGAATCCCCATAAGGTTATCAGCTGATTTTTGGGCAGAAACTCTGCAGGCCAGAAGGGAGTGGCCTGATATATTTAAAGAGATGAAAGGGAAAAACCTACAACAAAGAATACCCAGCAAGACTCTCATTCAGAGTCTATGAAGAAATCAAAAACTTTACAGACAAGCAAAAGCTAAGAGAATTCAGCTCACCAAACCAGCTTTACAAAATATTCTCTATGTGTGTTGGGGGTGGGCATGGAAAGGAACAACTAGAAACAAGAAAATCACAAATAGGAAAGCTCACTGGTAAAGGAAGACAAACACTAAAAGCCAGAAATCATCCATACACAAATATGATATCAAAACCAGCAATCATGAGGAGAGGAGAGTACAAATGCAGGAAACAGGAATTGCATTTGAAATTAAGAGACCAGCAACTTAACCTTGTATATATATAGACTGCTATATCAAAGCATCATGGGAAATGCAAACCAAAAAACTACAATAGATACTCAAACATAAAGACAAAGTAACCCAAACATAACACTAAAGATGCTCATCAAACCACAAGAGAAGACAAAAAAGGAGGAAGGGAAGAAACAAAGGCCAACAAAAACAGACCCAAAACAATTAAGAAAATTGCATATCGATAATTACCTTAAATGTAAATGGATGAAATGCTCCAACCAAAAGAAAGAGACAGGCTGAATGGATACAAAAACTAAAACCATATATATGCGGTCTACAATAGACCCACTTCAGACCTAGGGACACAATCAGACTGAAAATGAGGGGATGGAAAAATATATTCCATGCAAATGGAAATCAAAAGAAAGCTGGAGTAGTAATTCTCATAACAGACAAAATAGACTTAAAAATAAAGACTGTTACAAGACAAAAGGAAGGACAATACATAATTATCAAGGGATCAATTCAAGAAGTAATAACAATTGTACATGTATATGTACCCAACACAGGAGCACCTCATAAAAGGTAAATGCTAACAGCCATAAAAGGAGAAATTGACAGTAACCCAATAATAGTGGAGGAATTTAACACCCCACTTACACCGATGGACAGATCATGCAGACAGAAAATTAACAAGGAAACACAAGCCTTAAAAGACACATTAGACCAGAGATACTTAATTGATTTTTATAGGACATTCCATCCAAAAGCAGAAGAATACACATGCTTCTCAAGAGCACAGGGAACATTCTCCAGGGTAGATCACACCTTGGGTCACAAATCAAGCCTCAGTAAATTTAAGAAAATTGAAAAATAATATATCAAGCATCTTTTCTGACCACAACTCTATGATTAGAAATCAATTACAGGAGAGAAAAAAAAAAAAAAACTGTAAACGATACACACGTGGAGGTTAACCAATATGTTACTAAATAACCAATGGATCACTGAGGAAATCAAAGAGGAAATCAAAAAATATATATAAACAAATGACAAAAAAACATGATGACCCCAAACCTATAGGGAGGAGCAAAAGCAGTTCTAAGAGGGAAGTTTATAACAATACAATCTTACCTCAAGAAACAAGAAAAATCTCAAATAAACAAACTAACCTTACACTTAAAGCAAGTAGAGAAAGAAGAACAAACAAAACCAAAAGTTAGTAGAAAGAAAGAAATCATAAATATCAGAGGAGAAATAAATGAAATAGAGATTTACAAAACAATAGAAAAGATAAATGAAACTAAAAGCTAGTTTGAGAAGATAAATGTAATAGATAAAATTTTATCCAGACTCATCAAGAAAAAAGGGGGAGGACTCAAATCAATTAAATTAGAAATGAAAAAGGTGAGAGAAGTTATAATGGACACCACAAAGTACAAAGGACTATAAGAGACTACTACAAGTAACTACATGCCAATAAAATGGACAACCTAGAAGAAGTGGACATTTTTTTAGAAACGTACAACATGCCAAAACTAAACCAGGAAGAATTAGAAAATATGAACAGACCAATCACAAGTAATGCAATTGAAACTGTGATTAAAAATCTTCAAACAAACAAAACTCCAGGACCAGATGGCTTCACAGGTGAATTCTATCAAACATTTAGAGAAGAGTTAACACCTACCATTCTAAAATTCTTCTAAAAATTTCAGAGAAAGGAACATTCCCAAGCTCATTCTACAAGGTCACCATCACCCTGATACACAAACCAGAGGAAGATATCACACATAAAAGAAAATTACAGGCCAATATCACTAATAAACATAGATGCAAAAATCCTCAACAAAATACTAGCAAACTGAATCCAACAATATATTAAAAGTTTCATACACCATGATCAAGTGGGATTTATCCCAGGGATGTAAGGATTCTTTAAATATATGCAAATCAATCAATGTGATACACCATATTAACAAATTGAAGAATAAAAACCATTTGATCATCTCAATAGATGCAGACAAAGTTTTTCACAAAATTCAACACCCATACATGATAAAAACTCTCCAGACAGTAAAGGACAGACATCATTATCAATGGTGAAAAACTGAAAACATTTCCCCTAAGATCAGGAAGAAGACAAAGATGTCCACTCTCACCACTATTATTCAGCACAGTTTTGGAAGTCCTAGCCATGACAACCTGTAAAAGAAGAAGTAAAATTGTCCCTAATGGCAGATGACATGATACTATATATAGAAAATCTTAAAGATGTTACCAGAAAACTACTAGAGCTCAGTAATGAATTTGGTAAAGTAGCAGGATACAAAATTAATGCACAGAAACTTCTTGCATTCCTAAACACTAACAATGAAAGATCAGAAAGAGAAATCAAGGAAACAATCCCATTTTCCATGGCCTCAAAAAGAATAAAATAGCTAGAAATAAACCTACTTAAGGAGGCAAAAGACCTGTACTCAGAAAACTATAAGATACTGATGAAAGAAATAAAGAATGACACAGTTTGACAGATATACCATGTACTTGGATAGGAAGAATCAATATTATGAGAAAGACTGTACTACTTAAAGCAATCTACAGATTCAATACAATCCCTATAGAACTACCAATGGCATTTTTTACAGAATTAGAACAGAAATATTACAGTTTGTATTGAAACACAGGAGACCATGAATAGCCAAAGCAATCTTGAGAAAGAAACATGGAGCTGGAGGAATCAGGCTCCCTGATGTCAGACTATGCTACAAAGTTACAATAATTAAGACAGAAATATAGATCAGTGGAACAGGATAGAAACTCCAGAGATAAGCCCACACACCTGTGGTCAACTTATCTCTGACAAAGGAGGCAAGAATATACAATAGAGAAATGACAGCCTCTTCAATAATTGGTGCTGGGAAAACTAGAGAGCTACATGTAAAAGAATGAAATTAGAACACTCCCTAACACCATACACAAAAATAACCTCAAAATGGATTAAAGACCTAAATGTAAGGCCAGACACTATAAAACTCTTAGAGGAAAACAGGCAGAACACTCTTTGACATAAATCACTGCAAGATCTTTTTTGTTCCATCTCCTAGAGTAATTAAAATAAAAACCAAAATAAACAAATGGGACCTAATTAAACTTAAAACCTTTTGTACAGCAAAGGAAACCATAAACAAAACAGAGAAAATATTTGCGTATAAAACAACCAGCAAGGGATTAATCTCCAAAACATACAAACAGCTCATGTGCCTCAATATCAAAGAAACCAAACAACACAATCAAAAATGGGTGGAAGATCTAAATAGACATTTCTCCAAAGAAGATATACAGATTGTCAACAAACACATGAAAGGATGCTCAACGTCACTAATCATTAGAGAAACGCAGATCAAAACTACAATGAGGTATCACCTCACACTGGTCAGAATTATCATCATCAAACTATCTACAAACAATAAATGCTGAAGATGGTGTGGTGAAAAGGTAACCTTCTATCCCTGTTGGTGGGAATTTAATTGATACAGCCACTATGAAGAACAGTATGGAGGTACATTAAAAAACTATAAACAGAGATACCATATGATCCAGCAATGCCACTTTTGGGCATATATCTGGAGAAAACTATTTGAAAAGATACATGCACCCAAATATTCATTGCAGCACTAATTACAATAGCCAGGGCATGGAAACCACTGAAATGTCCATCAACAGAGGAATGGACAAAGAAGATATTGTACATATATATAATGGAATATTACCGAGTCAAAAAAAAATGAAATAGTGCCATTTACAGCAACATGGTTGGGCCTAGAAATTGTCATACTGAGTGAAGTAAGTCAGACAGAGAAAGACAAATATCACATGAAACCGCTTATGTGTGGAATCTTAAAAAATGGTACAAATGAACTTATTTACAAAGCAGAAATATAGTTACAGATGTAGAAAACAAACATGGTTATCAAGTGGGAAAGGGCAGAGGATAAATTGGGTGATTGGGATTGACATGTACACATACCATATATAAAATAAATAAATAATAAGAACCTACTGTATAGCACAGGGAGCTCTATTCAATACTCTAAAAACCTATATGGGAAAATAATATAAAAATAGTGAATATATGTATAACTGATTCACTTTGCTGTACACCTGAAACTAACACAACATGTAAATCAAATATATTCCAACAAAAATTAATTTCAAAAGCAAACAGTGTCCCCAGGCTCACCAAAATTTTGGGGCTGCAGATCACAGATGTGAATGCTACAGAGAGGCATAATTTCCCAGAGATTCCATCTACTTCTCTTACTTCTCCTTCTCCCTTTTTATTCAACATCCATGGCTGTCCACATATGCCTTCTCTGATATCTTTGGTACAGAATTTCAGACAGATTGTTTACTGATTGTTTCTTTCATCCTGACACCTCCTTTCCAGACTTTTATCTCTCCAGTTCCTCCCTCATTTGTATCTGTCAAATTCCTATAATAAACCTGTAGTATTACGATGGAAAGAATGGCTCTGGGTTTTTTTGTTTTGTTTTGTTTTTGTTTTTACTAAATTTTCATTGATTCAGTTAATAATATCAATAAATATATAGGTGATTGGGCAACTTACAATGAAAGGATCAGGGAGTTCAAACCTGAACAATTTGATCACTTTTACATCAAGAAAATTGTGACAATAAAAAATTATAAATTTTCTGATTTGATGTAGTATGAGTGGACAGACTACCTATTCAGGCCAGAGGAAAATAATGAATCTAGTCTTATCAAGTCTTTAGATTTAACTTCATGTTTCAGGAGATATAGAGAATAGTAAAGCAAGGAGCAGGTGTGTTTGCTACCATAAGGAAGAAATCAGGCAATTCTAGAATGTAGAACATTTTTCAAGATAACTGTTGAATTATTTTCAGCAAGCCAATATCATAAACAAAACATGGAAAGGAAGAAATTTCTAGTCTAGATTAAAAGGGACCTAAAGATGGTTAGGATACATAACAACAAAAATAATGAGCAGAATATCATTGGATTCTGATTCAAACAAGTTGATTATAAAAAGACATTTTTAGGTAGTTGGGGGAGATTTAAAAATAAATTTATTAGATGACTTAAGAAACTGTTATTAATCATGTTATATAAATAGTGCTATTGTGATCATGTAAGAAAATTCTAAAGTCATTATATATATATATATATATATATATAAAATGAAATACTTAGGAATGAAATGATATGACATCTATGATTTCCTTTAAAATACAGAAACAAATATGGGTGGTGTAGTGCAGAAGCAATTGATACATGTAGACAGTGTTGAAATGGATGAAGGATTCACAGTGATTTGTTTCGATGTTTTATTTTTTGAATTTTTGTAATTTTTCTAAAAAAAAATTGAAAAAGTGAAAGAACATCCTAACAGGTATTGGGTTGCCTATCATTAAAAAATTTAAAGCATTTCCTGGATATTCCATTCTACACATTTTAAATATAGTATCTTGTTATGCTGAAGAGCTTGAACTTTGGAATTAGACAATCTGAATTTAAATTACAGCCCATCCCTTCAACTCCCCTCTCTACTGCAATGCACCTCTTGCTAGCTGTATGATCTTAAATAAATCATTTACCTTACGAAGTCTCAGATGGATCAATTGTTAAATTACTTATATCAAAGAAATATTTACAAAATATATTATTAATTTAAGAGCTTAAGCAGAGAGACTGACTCATAATAAGTAGTCATTAAGTGTTATTATTCATACTAAACTAATAACATTTTATTAACAGTATTATTACTATATGAAAAATTGAAAAAAATATATACCTTTAAGATATGCTCTAGAATGTGCCAAACTGCCTGTAAAAAGGATGGAGTCACTGAATCATGAGATGGCAGGACTTTTCCAAACACAAATACATTGCAACCCTTCCTTGCTGCTCCCCCACATTTTTATAACCCTCCCATCCACCTTCTGAATCTTTACATTTGGGTGTTCAAATTTTTTGCCTCTTCAGTGTCTGGTGTACAAAATGACTTCCTGCACCATAGCTCAGGCTGCCTCAGTACAACCTTATGTTAATTTGACTCTTCTGCCTTTGCTTTAGGACTTTCTCCCATCAACCACCTCACATTTCATTCAGGGTTTTATGCAGCTCTTACCACAACCCAATTCTAGATTGCAGTCCTGGAATAAGTAAGTTCTGGAAAAAATGGGTGGTTGAAATGGATGAGTTTTTAAGTCTTTTCCAACGAAATGTATGCTTTTGTTATATCTTCTAGTCTACCCTTCAGAGAATACCATTACACCAAAATGCTTTAGAGCAGACTAATCAAAATATATTATTTTATATTTTTAATTTTCTAGAAATTACTTTTTAGTTTATAGAAAGTTTTAATTTTAATTAATCTAGCAAATTTTAACTTTATAAAAGCATTAATTTAAAAATATTAAAAAGCAGATTAAAATAATTTTAATAAGATATTTTATTTATTTAACCCAATGTGTTTACAATGTATCAAATGATTAATATAAAATGAGATATTTTCTTTTTCTTGTGGTTTTTCTTTTTTTACCAAAAATTAAAGTTTATTACTTCAAGTCAGTATGCCTTTATCAATGACTCAAAACAATAATCAAGGGACACATAAAAATGGATTCCTTGATACCATTCTAAATATTTAGCATTTTATCATCAATTTACAAATAAAAACAGAACATATTTTAAAAGTTTTCACCTAGTTGATACATTTACACTTTGTAAAATAAAATAGTGTGAAATGTAACTAACATTATTTGTATTTATTTAATAAAAGCTTCACATTAAGAATAGTATTGAATTACTGTTTTTGTGTTTTCATTTGTTAAACTAATATTAAATATTATTATAATATTTCAAAGGTAAGCCTCTTCTCCTATCCTTTCTTCTTTCCCCATACTGAAACTCAAATTGCTTCAAGAGCATGAACTAGTTTGAAAAATAATATTTTGCTGACATAAATGACAATAATTCAAACATAGATTAAAAAGAAATTTGTTTGAAAAGTAATAATTTAGTGTTTACTGAGCCTCTAATTTTCAGAAGGAATTTACATATATAAATAAATAAATATATATATATATATATATATATACATAATTGAAGTATAGTTGATTTACAATGTTGTGTTAGTTTCAGTGGTACAGCAAAGTGATTCAATTATACATATACAATTATATGTATACTTTTTCAGATTTTTTTCCATTATACGTTATTGAGTAGAGTTTTTTGTGCTATACAGTATGTCCTTGTTGCTTACCTATATTATATTTAGTAGTATGTATATGTTAATCACAAACTCCTAATTTATCACTCGCCATACCCCATCCACATCCTCTTTCATAATCATAAGTTTATTTTCTATATCTGTAAGTCTATTTCTGTTTTGTAAATATGTAAATTCATTTGTATTTTTTTCAGATTTCACATATAAGTGATATCATATAATATTTGTCTTTGCCTGATTTACTTCACTTGGTAGGATAATCTCTAGGTCTATCCATGTTGCTGCATATGGCATTATTTCATTCTTTATTGTGGCTGAGTAATATTCCATTGTGTGTGTGTGCATGTGCGTGTGTGTGTGTGTGTGTTTGTGTGTGTGTATACCATATCTTCTTCATCCATTCATCTGTAGATAAACATTTCAGTTGCTTCCATGTCTTGGCTCTTGTAAATTGTGCCACAATGAACACCAGGGTGCATGCATCTTCTCAAATTTTGGTTTTCTCCAGATATAGGCACAGGAGTGGGATTGAATGATCATATAGTAGCTCTATTTTTAGGTTTGTAAGGAACTTCTGTCCTGTTCTCCTGTTGTGCCAATTTCATTCCCACCAACAGTGTAGGAGGACTCCCTTTTCTCCACACCTTCTCCAGGATTTATTGTTTGTAGATTTTTTGATGATGGTCATTCTGACCTGTGTGAGGTGATACCACATTCTACTTCTGATGTACATTTCTCTAATAATTAGTGACGCTGAGAATCTTTTCACGTACTTTTGCCATCTGTATGTCTTCCTTGAAGAAATTTTTTTTAGATTTTCTGCTAATGTTTTGATTGGCTTGTTTGATTTTGATATTGAGCTGCGTGAGCTGTTTGAATGTTTTGGAGATTGATCCCTTGTTTGTTGTTTCATTTGCAAGTTTTTTCTGCCATTCTGTGGGTTGTTTTTTTGTTTTGTTTTGTTTCTGGTTTCCTTTGCTGTGCAAAAGATTTCAAGTTTAATTAGGCCCCATTTGTTTACATTTTCATTACTCTAGGATGTGGATCCAAAAAGATATTGCTGAAATTTATGTCAAAGAGTGTTCTGCCTATGTTTTCCTCTAAGGATTTTATAGTATCTGGTCTTATATTTAGGTGTTTAAAACATTTTGAGTTTAGTTTTGTGTACAGTGTTAGAAAATATTCTAGTTTCATTCTTTTACATGTAGCTGTCCAGTTTACTCAGCACCACTTATTGAAGAGACTGTCTCTTCTCCATTGAATATTCTTGGCTCTTTTTTATTTAAACATCTTCACTGTAGTATAATTGCTTTACAATGGTGTGCTATTTTCTACTTTATAAAAAAGTAAATCAGCTATACATAAACGTATATCACCATATATCCCCCCTCTTGTGTCTCCCTCCTACCCACCATATCCCATCCCCCTAGGTAGTCACAAAGCACTGGCCTGATCTCCCTGTACTATGCGGCTGCTTCTCACTAGCTATTTATTTTACATTTGGCAGTGTATATATATACATACCACTCTCTCACTTCGTTCCTGCTTACCCTATCCACTCCCCGTGTCCTCAAGTCCATTCTCTATATTTGTATCTTTATTCCAGTCCTGCCCGTAGGTTCTTCAGAAACCTTTTTTTTTTTTTTTAGATTCCATATATATGTGGTAGTATACCGTATTTGTTTTTCTCTTTCTGACTTACTACACTCTGCATGACGGATCCTAGGTCCATCCATCTCACTACAAATAACTCAATTTCATTTCTTTTTATGGCTGAGTAGTATTCTGCTAAATATATGTGCCACATCTTCTTTATCCAGTCATCTATCAATGGACACTTAAGTTGCTTTCATGTCCTGGTTATTGCAAGCAGAGCTGCAATGAACATTGGGGTACATGACTCTTTTTGAATTATGATTTTCTCAGAGTATATGCACAGTAGTGGGACTGCTGGGTCATATGGTAGTTCTATTTGTAGTTTTGTAAGGAACCTCCATACTGTTTTCCATAGTGGCTGTATCAAGTTACATTCCCACCAACAGTGCAGGAGGGTTCCCTTTTCTCCACACCTTAACCAGCATTTATTGTTTATAGATTTTTGATGATGGTCATTCTGAACAGTGTGAGGTGATACCTCATTGTAGTTTTGATTTGAATTTATCTGATGATTAGTGATGTTGAGCATCCTTTCATGTGTTTCTTGACAATCTGTATGTCTTCTTTGGAGAAATGTCTATTTAGATATGCCCATTTTTGGATTGGGTTGTTTGGTATTTTGATATTGAGCTGCATGTGCTGCTTGTAAATTTTGGAGATTAATCCTTTGTTGGTTGCTTCATTTGCACATATATCTTCCAATTCTGAGGGTTGTTTTTTCATCTTGTTTATGGTTTCATTTGCTGTGCAAAAGCTTTTAAGTTTCATTGGGTCCCATTTGTTTATTTTTCTTTTTATTTCCATTTCTCTAGGAAGTGGGTCAAAAAGGATCTTGCTGTGATTTATGTCATAGAGTGTTCTGCTCTAAGCGTTTTCCTCTAAGAGCTTTATAGTGTCTGGCCTTACATTTAGGTGTTTAATCCATTCTGAGTTTATTTTTGTGTATGATATTAGGGAATGTTCTAATTTCATTACATGTAGCTGTCCAGTTTTCACAGCACCAATTCTTCAAGAAGTTGTATTTTCTCCATTGTATATTCTTGTCTCCTTTATCAAAAATAAGGTGACCATGTGTGCATGAGTTTATCTCTGGGTTTTCTATCCTGTTCTATTCTCTATATTTCCATTTTTGTGCCAGTACCATGCTGTCTTCATTACTGTAGCTTTGTAGTACAGTCTGACGGCAGGGAGCCTGATTCCTCCAGCTCCATGTTTCTTTCTCAAGATTGCTTTGGCTATACGGGGCAATTTGTGTTTCCATACAAACTATGAAACTTTTTGTTCTAGTTCTGTGAAAAATGCCATTGGTAATTTGATAAGGATTGCATTAAATCTGTAGATTGCTTTGGGTAGTATAGTCACTTTCACAATGTTGATTCTTCCACTTCAAGAACATGGAATATCTCTCCATCTGTTTGTATCATCTTTAATTTCTTTCATCAGTGTCTTATTGTTTTCTGAATACAGGTCTTTTCTTTCCTTATGTAAGTTTATTCCTAGGTATTTTATTATTTTTGGAGCAATGGTAAATGAGCGTATTTCATTAATTTCTCTTTCAGATTTTTCATCATTACTGTATAGGAATGCAAGAGATTTCTGTGTCTTAATTTTGTATCCTGCTACTTTACCAAATTCATTGATTAGATCTAGTAGTTTTCTGGTAGCATCTTTAGGATTCTCCATATATAGTATCATGTCATGTGCAAACAGTGACAGTTTTACTTCTTCTTTTCTGATTTGGATTCCTTTTATTTCTTTTTCTTCTCTGACTACCGTGGCTAAAACTTACAAAACTATGTTGAATAATAGTTGTGATAGTGGACAGTCTTATCTTTTTTCTGATCTTAGAGGAAATGGTTTCAGTTTTTCTACAGTGAGAACGATGTGGGCTGTGGGTTTGTCATATACTGTTCTTAATGTGTTGAGGTAAGTTCCCTCTATGCCTACTTCCTGGAGGGCTTTTATCACAAATAGGTGCTGAATTTTGTCAAAAGCTTTTTCTGCATCTACTGAGATGATCATATGGTTTTTTCTCCTTCAGTTTGTAAATATGGTTTATCACAATGATTGATTTGCATATACTGAAGAATCCTTGCATTCCTGGGATAAACCCCACTTGATTACAGTGTATGACCCATTTAATTTGCTGCTGGATTCTGTTAGCAAAAATTTTGTTGAAGATTTTTGCCTTTGTGTCATCAGTGATATTAGCCTGTAATTTTCTTTCTTTGTGACATCTTTGGTTTTGGTATCAGGGTGATGTTGGCCTTGTACAATGAGTTTGGGAGTGTTCCTCCCTGTGCTATATTTTGGAAGGGTGTGAGAAGGATAGGTGCTACCTCTCTCTAAATGCTTGATAGAATTCACCTGTGAAGCCATCTGGTCCTGGGCATTTTTTGTTGGAAGATTTTCAGTCACAGTATCAATTTCAGTGCTTGTGATTGGTCTGTTTATATTTTCTATTTCTTCCTGGTTCAGTCTCAGAAGGTTGCGCTTTTCTAAGAATTTATCTGTTTCTTCCAGGTTTTCCATTTTTATTGACATATAGTTGCTTGTAATAATCTCTCATGATCCTTTCTATTTCTGCAGCATCAGTTGTTGCTTCTCGTTTTTCATTTCCAATTCTATCGATTTGAGTCTTCTCCTTTATTTACTTGATGAGTCTGACTAATGGTTTATCTTTTTTTTTTATCTTCTCAAAGAACCAGCTCTTAGTTTCATTGATCTTTGCTACTGTTTCCTTCATTTCTTTTTTCACTTATTTCTGATCTGATTTTTATGATTCCTTTCCTTCTGCTAAATTTGGGGTTTCTTTGTTCTTCCTTCTTTAATTGCTATATGTGTAAGGTAAGGTGTCTATTTGAGATGTTTCTTTTCTACTGAGGTAGGATTGTATTGCTATAAAATTGCCCTCTTAGAACTGCTTTTTCTGGATCCTGTAGTTTTGTGCCATAATGTTTTCATTGTCATTTTGTTCTAGACATGTTTGATTTCTTTACTGATCTCTTAGTTATTTAATAGCATAATGTTTAGCCTCCATGTGTTTTGTATTTTTTACTGATTTTTCCTGTAATTGATACCTAGTCTTATGACATTGTGGTTGGAAAAGATACTTGATACAATTTCAGTTTTCTTAAAGGTACCAAGGCTTGCTTTGTGATGCAAGATATGATCTCTTCTGGAGATTGCTCCATTGGCACTTGAGAAGAAAGTGTATCCTGTTGTTTTTGGATGGACTGTCCTATAAATATCCATTAAGTCCATGTTTTTTAGTGTAACATTTAAAGCTTGTGTTTCCTTATTTATTTTCATTTTGGATGATCTGTCCATTGGTGAAAGTGGGTTGTTAAAATCCCCTACTATGAATGTGTTACTGTCGATTTTCCCTTTCATGGCTGTTAGCATTTGCCTTAGGTATTGAGATGCTCCTTTGTTGGGTGCATTAATATTTACAATTGTTATATCTTCTTCTTGGATGGATCCCTTGATCATTATGTAGTGTCCTTCTTTGTCTCTTGTAATAGTCTTTATTTTAAAGTCTGTTTTGACTGATATGAGAATTGCTACTCCAGCTTCCATCTGATTTCCATTTGCATGGAATATCTTTTTTCATCCTCTCACTTTCATTCTGTATATGTCCCTAGGTCTGAATTGTGTCTCTTGTAGACAGCATATATATGGGTCTTGTTTTTGTATCCATTCAACCAGTCTATGTCTTTTGGTTGGAGCATTTAATCCACTTACATTTAAGGTAGTTTTCAATATGTGTGTTCCTATTACTAATTTCTTAATTATTTTGCATTTGTTGTTGTAGGTCTTTTACTTCTCTTGTGTTTCCTGCTTAAGGAAGTTCCTTTAGGTTTTGTTGTAAAGCTGGTTTTGTGGTGTTGAATTCTCTTAGTTTTTGCTTCCTGTGAAGGTTTTATTTTCTGTGTCAAATCTGAATAAGATTCTTGCTGAGTGGAGTAATCCTGGTTGAAGGTTTTTCCCTTTCATCACTTTAGATATGTCCTGCCACTTCCTTCTGGCTTGCAGAGTTTCTGCTGGAAGATCAGTTTTTAGCCTTATGGGGATTCCCTTGTATGTAATTTTTTGCTTTTCCCTTGCTGCTTTTAATAGTTTTTTCTTTGTATTTATTTTTTGATAGTTTGATTAATATGTGCCTTGGCGTGTTTCTCCTTGGATTTATCCTATATGGGAATCTGTGCTTCCTGGACTTGATTGACTATTTCCTTTCCCATATTAGGGAACTTTTCAACTATAATCTCCTCAAAAATTTTCTCAATCCCTTTCTTTTTCTCTTGTTTTCCTGGGACCCCTATAATTCGAATGTTGATGTGTTTAATGTTGTCCTAGTGGTCTCTGAGACTGTCCTCAATTCTTTTCATTCCTCATTCTTTATTCTGCTCTGCGGTAGTTATTTCCACTATTTTATCTTCCAGGTCACTTATCCATTCTTCTGCCTCAGTTAGTCTGCTTTTGATTCCTTCTAGAGACTTTTAAATTTCTTTTATTGTGTTGTTCATGACTGTTTCCTCTTTAGGGTTTCTAGGTCCTTGTTAAACTTTTTTATTTTTCCATTCAATTTCCAAGGTTTTAGATCATCTTTACTATACTTGCTCTGAATTATTTTTCAGGTAGACTGCCTATTTCCTCTTCATTTCTTTGGTCTGGTGGGTTTTTACCTAGCTCATTCATCTGCTGTGTGTTTCTCTGTCTTTTCATCTTGCTTAACTTAATGTGTTTGGGATCTTGTTTGTGCAGGCTACCTGTTCGTAGTTCCCATTGTTTTTGATGTCTGCCCCCAGTGGCTAAGTTTGGTTCAATAGGTTGTGTAGGCTTCCTGGTGGAGGGAACTGGTGCCTGTGTTCTGGCAGATGAAACTGGATCTTGTCTTTTTGGTGGGCAGGACCATATCTGGTGGTGTGTTTTGGGGTTGTCTGTGAACTTATTATGGTTTTAAGCAGCCTCTCTGCTAATGGGAAGGGTTGTGTTCCTGTCTTGCTAGTTGTTTGGCATATGCTATCCAGTACTGTAGCTTGTTGGTCGTTGAGTGTAGCTGGAGCTGGAGATCTCTGGGAGACCTTTTACCATCTGATATTATGTGTAGACAGGAGGTCTGCTCTGGACCAATGTCCTGAACTTGGCTCTCCCACCTCAGAGGCACTGGCCTGACACCCAGCCGGATCACCAAGACATTGTCAGCACACGGCTTGAATTTTCACAGAGTCCCATGCTTGGCTGAATTAGGGGAGTGTGCTAGTATTCCCAAGACATCACTGAATTATATTCAAAAGGCACAAGGGTAGGGGAAGGGGCATGGTGAGAGGGGGCAGGAGAGATTTTGAAATTGAAGTGGGAAGGAGGAGGAATCAGGAAAAAAGAAGTGGGGGCAGGAAGACAGGAGGAGGGAAAGGCAAGAAATTGATAATAAAATGAAAAGAAGAGACGGGAGACAGTTGACAGGAGTGGGGATCTGTCTTCTGCCCACACAGTGGAAAAGAAATATCTGACAATTAGAAAGATAAATCACACACAGGCCCCTCAGTGGGGTCAGACAGAGACGAGAAGACTGGAGCTGTCTTCAAAAGAGCAAGAAATGGCTCTTTTGTCACAGATTAAAGTGACCATAGGTGCATGGGTTTATTCCTGGACTTTCTATCCTTTTCCATCAATCTATATTTCTGTTTTGCTGCCAGTACCATATTGTTTTGATGAATGTAGCTTCATAGTATAGTTTGATGTCAGGAAGCCTGAGTCCACCAGATTCTTTTTACATTCTCAGGATTTTGTTTAGTCCTTGTGAAAAATGTCATTGGTAATTTGATAGGGATTGCATTGAATCTGTAGATTGCCTTGGGTAGTATAGTCATTTGGACAATATTGATTCTTCCAATCAAGAACACAGTGGTTCTATCCATCTGTTTGTGTCATCTTCATCAGCATCTTATAGTTTTCAGAGTATAGGTTTTTTGCCGCCTTGAGTGGTTTATTCCTAGTTATTTTATTCTTTTTTAATGGAATGGTAAATTTGTTCCCTTAATTTCTCTTTCTGATCATTCATTTTTATTGTATAGAAATGCAAGAGATTTCCTTTGTATTATTTTTCTATTCTGCAACTTTACTAAATTCATTGATGAGCTCTAGGAGTTTTCTTGTAGCATCTTTTGGATTTTCTATATAGTATCACATAATCTGTAAACAGTGACAGTTTTTACTTCTTCTTTTCCAATCTCAATTCCCCTTATTTCTTTTTCTTCTATGATTCCCATGGCTAGGACTTCTATAACTATGTTGAATAATATTGGTGAGAGTGGACATCCTTGTCTTGCTCCTGATCTTAGAGGAAATGTTTTCAGCTTTTCAGCATTGAGTATGTTGTTAGCTGTGGGTTTGTCATATATGGCTTTTATTATGTTGAGGTATGCCCACTTTCTGGAAAGTTTTTATCATAAATGGGTGTTGCATTTTATCAAAAGTTTTTTCTGCATCTATGGAGAGAATCATATGTTTTTTCTTTTAATTTGTTATGTGGTTATATCACACTGATTGATTTGCTGATCGCTGCCAATTCTTTGCATCCGTTGGACAAATCCCACTTGATCATGGTGTATGATTCTTTTAATGTATTGTTGGATTTGGTTTGCTAGTATTTTGTTGAAGGTTTTTGTATCTATGTTCATCAGTGATATTTGTAATCCACTGTAATTTTTGTAATTATTGTAATCATCTGTAATTTTTGTGTTTTTTTGTGGTATTTGTCTGGTTTTGTTATCAGGGTGATGGTGACCTCATAGAATGAGTTTGGGAGTGTTTCTCCTCTGCAATTTTTGGAATAATTTCAGAAGAAGCATTTATAATTATGTGATGTACTTTATCTTAGTTTAAATATAGATGGCTTTTTCTAAACCTATTACTGTATATCTAATATTAATGTCTTCTTGAAAAGGAAACTAAGACTACTATAATAAGCACCATATTTTATGCCATATTTCATACCCAGTCACTTAAAATTTATAATGTATGTTGATAAAACATTTATTCAATATTGGTAACTTATTTTATGCCACTTCTAGTTGTTATTACAAATATATTAAATGTCTAAAATGCATAAGCCTCTTTACCTCAACATTCACTTAATGTTAATGCTTTCTAAAGCACTCATGTAATAATAATAACCACCTCATATTCAAAATAATTTCTAATCCCCTTTTACAATGAGCTGCTGATTCATCAAAAGCAATATAGCATTATATCAAAATTACTATACAGCTATGCTGAGAAAAAAACATAAGTGACAGTCCACTCCATAAATTAAAATTATGACTTGATTGAACATGATTTCTCTCCTATAGTATTTCTATACTATCCTATAGTAAATACTATCCTATATATTTCTATTTCTATCCTATAGTACCCACTTGGTGAGCCAGGCATCCTTAGATCTTCCTTTTCTATTATTTTGATTACCACACCAATGCCAGAAAGACAAAATGACTGACAACCATTTTTTTCCCAAATGTTAGATTCTTGGGTAAAAGTTAATAATAGGACAAAGATGAAATAAATGGTTTGGAAGTATTTATTTTGTTATCCCAAAGCACTGCTAGAAGACTAACTATAAGCAACAAAATGGTTAGGTGTTTATAATACAAAGGAGAGTAGGATATGACCACAATGTTTGGGGTTGATCACAGTGATTAAGATAGAATTAATGTCAAAATGAAGCAGTAGTTAGTATCATACTTATAAAGCTATGATACATGTTACTACTCAGAACTATTGGAACATAGAGAAGAAATAAGATAAACTTCTTTATGAAAGTGGAGTCTGGATTCAGAGAGGAGATGATGTTCAAACTTGGTTTTGAAAAATAATAAAAATAATTTTCTGGTTAGTTCAAAAATTATAACTCTTATATATAGTTTAAAAAGAGAGAATAGGAAAGGAAACTAATAAGAGACAAACTGGATAGTTTGTATGGTACCAGAAAGTAAGTAGTTTTAGGTGTCCCACTAAACATTTTATCCTACCAAGGGATTGAAATTCATAATTTTAAAGTACGAGTAACATGCTTAGAGCTTTGTGTTTACGTTTATGATAACTGGTAATATGGAGGAGAATGTGTTGGAGGGACGATGGATCAAATACAATAATGTGAGAAGTGGTAGGGCATAAATGAGATGTAGTCCACAGATGCATATGATATAGACATATTTTGATACAGGCATTAGATTATTTAATAAGAACACATGAAAACATTACTTTGGAAATATAAGAGAAATCAGATTGTGAGTCAGAAGAAAATCATGTTTTTTCTTGTCTGAACAATGCTCATTGTTCTTTGTAACGTTGATGACAATAACAGAAATGAGAAAGATAAAGAATGCAGGATATTCATGTAATAGGAGAGCATACCTGTGCTGGGAACTGTTAGTCTTTCTATGCGAAAGATTTTGACATTTTATTTATCATAGTCCTTCCCAAGTTATAATCCACTTTGGATTAATTGTTTCCAAAACTGTGTTTTAAATGTTGAAGCTATAGTGAAATAATTAATTATGTGACCATTTACCATATCATGCTTTAATGCCAAACATACAACAGGAGCAATGAGTATATATTAATGTTTCAATTGTAACTGAGCAGTGATGCCCCTGTTTGTTATACTTTTAAACACATTTCAAACACCTGGCAGCCACAAAAATTTTTCTTCTAATGCTTTCTGTATTGGTATCAGGCTGGCTTTGAGAGCCCAAAGATTAGAGAGTATTAAACATATTTATGATCAAAGATGCTGGGGTTAACTCCAACCTGTCATAAATACAGGACAGGTTTTATCAACCTCAGTATTATTAAAGATTTGGTATAGATAATTCTTCACTGGAACAGGTGTGCAGTGTATTGGAAGATGTTTGGCAACATCCCTGGCCTCTAACCCCTATGTGTCTGTAGCACTCATCTATAGTTGTGACAACAATAATATCTCCAGACATTGTCCAGTATTGCCACTGATAAAAGGTAAGACATACCTTCACTTGAAAGTTGCACCAATGAGGTAACCCATCATGTGGCCTACCACTAATTATTGAATTTCAAAGTAAACAGTTGCAAACAAAATTACAGAAGATCACTCAAAGTAATATTAGCCAGAACTAAAACATAAATATGTAGGAATATATTTTAGCTTTTTTCCCATCAGTAAGTGTGCTCATTTGACCCTCGTTTTTATCTATTCAATTGGATCAGTGGCACAATTAACTCTGCTATCTTGCTAGAGTAGTCAAAAACACATGTTGGGATAGCTTCAAGATGACAGAGGAGTAAGATGTGATCACCTTCCTCCCCACAATTACATCAAAAATACATCTATACATGGAAAAACTGCAAAAGAACACCAACTGAAGGTTGGCAGAAGACCTCAGACTTCCCAAAAGGCAAGAAACTCCCCACGTACCTGGGTAGGGCAAATGAAAAAGCAGAGACAAAAGAATAAGGATGTGATCTGCATCTCTGGGAGGGAGCCGTGAAGGAGGAAAAGTTTCCATGCACTGGGAAGCCCCTTCACTGGCAGAAACAGTGGGTGGGCAGGGGAGAAGCTTCGGAGACATGGAGAAGAGCACAGCAACAGGGGTGCGGAGGGCAGAGTGGAGAGATTCCCACACAGTAGATCAGTACCAACCAGCTCTCACCAGCCTGAGAGGCTTGTCTGGTCACCGTTGGGGCAGGTAGGGACTGGGAGCTGATACTTGGACTTCAGAGGTCATACCCCAGAGAGAGGACTGGGCTTGGCTGCATGAACACAGCCTGAAGGGGGCTAGTGTGCCACAGCTAGCCAGGAGGGAGTCCAGGAAAATGTCTGGAACTGCCTAAGAGGCAAGAGACCATTGTTTTGGGTCATGAGGAGAGGGGATTTAGAGCACCACCTAAACGAGCTCCAGAGATGGACGTGAGCCACAACTATCAGCACAGACACCAGAGACAGGTATGAGACACTAAGGCTGACGCTGCAGCCAACAAGAGGCCTGTGTGTAAGTACAAGTCACAATCCACAACTCCCCTCCTGGGAGACTGTGAAGCCCACCAGTGCTAGGGACAACTTCCCCAGGAAAACACACATCATGCCTCAGGCTATTGCAATGTTACTCCAGCCTCTGCTGCTGCAGGCTCACCCCACATTCTATATCCCTTTCTCTCCCTGGCCTGAGTGAGCCAGAGCCACCTAATCAGCTGCTCCTTTAACTCCGTCCTGTCTGGGCGGGAAACAGATGCCCTCAGTCCACCTACAAGCAGAGGCAGGGCCAAATCCAAAGCTGAACCCAAGGAGCTGTGCAAACAAAGAAGAGAAAGTTAAATCTCTCCATGCAGCATCAGGAGCAGTGGATTAAATCTCCACAATCAAACTGATGTACCCTGCCTCTGTGGAATACCTGAATAGACAACAAATTATCCCAAAATTGAGGTGGCGGACTTTGGGATCAACTGTAGACTTGGGGTTTGCTTTCTACATCTAATTTGTTTCTGGTTTTATGTTTATCTTAGTTTCGTATTTGGAGCTTATTATCACTGGTAGATTTGTTTATTGATTTGGTTGCTCTCTTCCATATATATATATATCCTTTTCCTCCTTTTGTGAGTGTGCATGTGTATGCTTCTTTGTGTGGTTTTGTCTGTATTGTTTTGCTTTTACCATTTGTCCTAGGGTTCTGTCTGTCTTTTTTTTTTTTTTTAGTATAGTTTTTAGTGCTTTTTATCATTGGTGAACTTGTTTTCAGTTTAGTTGCTCTCTCTTTTTTTATTGCTTTTTAAATTAATTTCTTTAATTTTTTATTTTAATAACTTTATATTATATATTTTTTCTTAATTAATTAATTTTTTTCTCCCTTTGCTTCTGAGCTGGGTGACTGACAGAGTCTTGGTGCCCTAGGCGGGTGTCAGGCCTGAGCTTCTGAGGTTGGAGATCTGAGATCAGGACATTGGTCCACCGGAGATATCCTGACCCCATGTAATATCAAACAGTGAAAGCAATCTCAGAGATCCCAATCTCAATTCTAAGACCCAGCTCCACTAAATGACCAGCAAGCTACAGTGCTGGACACCTATGCCAAACTACTAGCAAGAAAGGAACACAACCCCGTCCATTAGTACAGAGGCAGTCTAAAATCAAAATAAGTTCACAGACACCCCAAAACACACCAGTGGATGCGGTTCTGCCCAAAAGAAAGACAAAATCCAGACTCATCCACCAAAACACAGGCACTAACTCCCTCCACCAGGAAGACACAACCCACTGAACAAACTTTAGCCACTGGGACAATTACCAAAAACAAAGGGAGCTACAAACCTGCAGCCTGTTGTAAGGAGGCCCCAAACACAGTGAGTTAAGCAAAATGAGAAGACAGAGAAATAAAAAGCAGATGAAGGAGCAAGGTAAAAGCCCACCAGACCAAACAAATGAAGAGGAAATAGGCAGTCTACCTGAAAAATAATTCAGAGTAATGATAGTAAAGATGATCCAAAATCTTAGAAATAGATTGGAGAAAATATGAGAAACATTTAACAAGGACTGCGAAGAACTAAAGAGCAAAAAAACAAGGATGAAAAACACAATAAAAGGAATTAAAAATTCTCTAGAAGGAATTAATAGCAGAATAACTGAGGCAGTAGTACAGATCAGTGACCTGGAAGATAAAATAGTGGGAAAAACTTCCACAGAGCAGAATAAAGAAAGAGGAATGAAAAGAATTGAGAACAGTCTCAGAGACCTCTGGGACAACATTAAATGCACCAACGTTCAAATTATAGGGATCCAAGAAGAAGAAGATAAAAAGAAAGGGACTGAGAAAATATTTGAGGAGATTATAGATGAAAACTTCCCTAATATGGGAAATGAAATAGTCAACTCCAGGAAGCACAGAGAGTACCATACAAGATAAATCCAAGGAGAAACAGGCCAAGACACATTAATCAAACTATCAAAAATTAAATACAAAGAAAAACTATTAAAAGCAGCAAGGGAAAAGTAACGAATAACATACAAGGGAATCGTCATAAGGTTAACAGCTGATCTTTCAACAGAAACTCTGCAAGTCAGAAGGGAGTGGCAGGACATATTTAAAGTGATGAAAGAGAGAAACCCACAACCAAGATTACTCTAGCCAGCAAAGATCTCATTTAGATTCAACAAAGAAATTAAAACCTTTACAGAGAAGCAAAAGCTAAGAGAATTCAGCAACACCTAACCAGCTTTACAACAAAACCTAAAGGAACATCTCTAGACAGGAAACTCAAGAAAAGCAAAAGACCAACAATAACAAACCCAAAACAATTAAGAAGATGGTAATAGGAGCACGCATATCAATAACAACCTTAAATGTAAATGGATTAAATGTTCCAACTAAAAGACAAAGACTGGCTGAATTGATACAAAAACAGGACCCATATATATCCTGTCTACAAGAGACCCACTTCAGACCGAGGGACACATACAGACTGAAAGTGAGGAGATAGAAAAAGATATTCCATGCAAATGGAAATCAAAAGAAAGCTAGAGTAGCAATTCTCATATCAGACAAAATAGTCTTTAAAATAAAGACTATTACAAGAGACAAAGAAGGACACTACCTAATGATCAAGGGATAAAACCAAGAAGGTACAACAATTGTAAATATTTATGCACCCAATATAGGAGCACCTCAATACATAAGGCAAATACTAACAGCCATAAAAGGGGAAATCAACAGTAACACAATAATAATAGGGGAGTTTAACACCCCACTTTCATCAATGGACAGACCATCCAAAATGAAAATAAATAAGGGAATACTAGCTTTAAATGACACATTAAACAAGATGGACTTAATTGATATTTATAGGACATTCCATCTGAAAACAGCAGAATACACTATCTTCTCAAGTGCTCTTGGAACATTCTCCAGGATATATCATATCTTGGGTCACAAATCAAGCCTCAGTAAATTTAAGAAAATTGAAATTGTATCAAGTATATTTTCTGACAACAACACTATGAAACTAGATATAAATTACAGGAAAAAAATCTGTAAAAAATACGGAGAAAGGAGGCTATACAATACACTACTGAATAACCAAGAGATCACTGAAGATATCAAAGAGGAAATAAAAACATATCTAGAAACAAATGACAATGAAAACGTGACAACCCAAATACTACGGGATGCAGTAAAAGCAGTTCTAAGAGGGCAGTTTATAGCAATGTAATCCTGCCTCAAGAAACAAGAAATATCTCAAATAAACAACCTAACCTTACACCTAAGGCAACTAGAGAAAGAACAGAGAAACCCCAAAGTTAGCAGAAGGAAAGAAATCATAAAAATCAGATCAGAAGTAAATGAGAAAGAAATGAAAGGAAAATTAACAAAGATCAATAAAACTAAAAGCTGGTTCCTTTGTTTTCCTTTTTTTTTTTTTTTTTTGCGGTATGTGGGCCTCTCACTGTTGTGGCCTCTCCTGTTGTGAAGCACAGGCTCCAGACATGTAGGCTTAGTGGTCATGGCTCACAGGCCCAGCCGCTCTGCTTCATGTGGGATCTTCCCCAACTGGGGCACAAACCCATGTCTCCTGCATAGGCAGACGGACTCTCAACCATTGCACCACCAGGGAAGCCCAAAGCTGGTTCTTTGAGAAGATAAAAAGTATTGATAAAACACTAGCCAGACTCATCAACAAAAAAAGGGAGAAGACTCAAATCAATAGAAATGGAAATGAAAAAGGAGAAGTAACAACTGACACTGCAGAAATACAAAGGATCATGAGAGCAAATCTATGCCAATAAAATGGACAATGTGGAAGAAATGGATAAATTCTTACAAAAGCTCAACCTCCCAAGACTGCACCAGGAAGAAATTGAAAATATAAACAGACCAATCACAAGCACTGAAATTCAGACTGCAATTAAAAATCTTCAAGCAAACAAAAGCCCAGGACTAGATGGCTTCACAGGTGGATTCTATGAAACATTTAGAGAACAGCTAAAAACTATCCTTCTGAAACTATTCCAAAATATAGCAGAGAGAGGAACACTCCCAAAGTCATTTTATGAGGCCACCATCACACTGATACCAAAACCAAAGATTTCACAAAAAAATAAAACTACAGAGCAATATCACTGATGATCATGGATGCAAAAATCCTTAACAAAATATTAGCAAACAGAATCCTACAGAACATTAAAAGGATCATACCCCATGATCAAGTGGGGTTCATCCAAGTAATGCAAAGATTCTTCAATATATGCAAATCAATCAATGTGATAAACCATATTAACAAATTGAAGGAGGAAAACCATATGATCACCTCAATAGATGCAGAAAAAGCTTTTTAGAAAATTCAACACCTGTTTATGATAAAAACTCACCAGAAAGTAGGCATAGAGGGAACTTACCACAATATAATAAAGGCCATATATGACAAACCCACAGCCAACACTTTTCTCAATGGTGAAAAATTGAAACCATTTTCACTAAGATCATGAAGAAGAAAAGACTGCCCACTCGCAGCACTATTTTTCAACATGTTTTTGGAAGTTTTAGCCATGGCAATCAGAGAAGAAAACAAATAAAAGGAATCCAAATCAGAAAAGAAGAAGCAAAACTCTCATTGTTTGCAGATGACATGATATGATACATAGAGAATCCCAAAGATGCTATCAGAAAAATGCTATAGCTAATCAACGAATCTGGTAAAGTAGCAGAATATAAAATTGATACACAGAAATCTCTTGCATTCCTATACACTAATGATGAAAAATATGAAAGGAAAATTAAGGAAATACTCCTTTTTACCATTGCAACAAAAAGAATAACATACCTAGGTATAAACCTACCTAAGGAGAAAAAAGAGCTGTATGCAGAAAATGATAAGACACTGATGAAAGAAGTTAAAGATGATACAAGCAGATTGAAAGATACCATGTTCTTGGATTGGAAGAATCAACATTGTGAAAATGACTCTAATGCCCAAAGCAATGTACAGATTCAATGCAATCCCTATCAAACTACCAATGGCATTTTTCACAGAAGTAGAACAAAAAATTTCACTATTTGTATAGAAACACAAAAGACCTTAAATAGCCAAAGAAATCTTGAGAAAGAAACACAGAGCTGGAGGAATCAAGCTCCCTGACTTCAGATTATACTACAAGGCTGCAGTAATCACGACAGTATGGTACTAGCACAAAAACAGAAATATAGATCAGGATAAAAATACTAGCTGCAGTAATCACAACAGTATGGTACTAGCACAGAAACAGAAATATAGATCAGGATAAAAAACCCAGAGATAAACCCACATGCATATGGCCACCTTATCTTTCATAAAGGAGGCAAGAATATATAATAGAGAAAATACAGCCTCTTCAATAATTGGTGTTGGGAAGACTGGACAGCTACATGTAAAAGAATGAAGTTAGAACACTCCCTAACACCATACACAAAAATAAACTCAAAATGGATTAAAGACCTAAATATAAGGCCAGACACTATAAAACACTTAGAGGAAAACTCTTAGAGCAGAACACTTTATGACATACGTCACAGCAAGAACCTTTTGGACCCACCTCCTAGAAAAATGCAAATAAAAACAAAAATAAACAAATTGGACCTAATGAAACTTTAAAGTTTTACACAGTGAAGGAAATCATAAACAAGATGAAAAGTCAGTCCTCAGAATGGGAGAAAATATTTGCAAATGAATCAACTGACAAAGGATTAATCTCCAAAATATACAGGTAGCTCATGCAGCTCAATATCAAAAAAAGAAACAACCCAATCCAAAAATGGGCAGCAGATCTAAATAGACATTTCTCCAAAGAAGGTATACAGAATGCCAACAAACACAAGAAAGCATGCTCAACATCACTACTCATTAGAGAAATGCAAATCGAAACTACAATGATGTATCACCTCACACCAATCAGAATGGCCATCATCAAACAATCTGCAAACAATAATTACTTCATAGGGTGTGGAGAAAAGGGAACCCTCTTGCACTGTTGGTGGGAATGTAAATTGATACAGCCACTATGGCGAACATTATGGAGGTTCCTTTAAAAACTACAAATAAAACTACCATATGACCCAGCAATCCCACTACTGTGCATATACCCTGAGAAAACCATAATTCAAAATGAGTCATCTACCACAGTGTTTATTGCAGCTCCACTTACAATAACCAGGACATGGAAGCAACCTAAGTGCCCAGTGACAGATGAATATATAAAGAATACGTGGCACATTTATACAATTGAATACTCTTCAGCCATAAAAAGAAATGAAATTGAGTTACTTGTAGTCAGGTGGATGGACCTAGACACTGTCATACAGTAATTCAGAAAGAGAAAAGCAAATACCTATGCTAACAAATATATATGGAATCTAAAAAAAAAAAAAGGTTCTGAAGAACCTATGTACAGGACAAGAATAAAGACACAGATGTAGAGAATGGACTGGAAGACATGGGGAGGGGAAAGGGTAAGCTGGGACGAAGTGAGAGTGGCATGGAGATATATACACTACCAAATATAAAATAGATAGCTAGTGGGAAGTAACCACATAGCACAGGGAGATCAGCTTGGTGATTTGTGTCCACTTAGAGGGGTGGAATAGGGAGGGTGGGAGGGAAACCCAAGAGGGAGGAGATATGGGGATATATGTTTATGTGTAGCTGATTCACTTTGTTATACAGCAGAAACTAACATGGAATTTTAAACCAATTATACTCCAATAAATATGTTAGAAGAATGCCCCAAAAAACCCACGTTTTTAAAATCCATAAATCCTTTGCTAACTAAGCATTTTCTGTTTCCATATTCAAATAGATTTCTATGAAGACTAAATTCAGATTAGTGTGAACATTTTATCTCCTCTAATTCTCCCACCTTACACATTTGTAAGTCCTAACTTGTTTTCTCTTTATCTGCTAGGAGAAAAGGGGTAAAATTTGAGTGCCTCTGCATGTCTAGACTCTCTCCTAAGGACTTTGAATTTAGATAAAAGGCTATAACACCTAAATTGATTAATTTGAAGGTGGAAAAAATATAAACTGTACATTGAAGAATGAGAAATAACTAATTGGATTATAGAGTAATGGTGGAACAAAAATGTGAAGGGTGATTCACTGAATTTAAAAATCAATTGTCACAGGTACTCAGTCTACTGGACTATTACCATAAAAGGAAGGGAAAGAATGAAACCTGAAAAGTAAGGATAGGGCTATGTGCAACATGGAGTAGAGGGAACAGCATAATTTTCAAGTCCTGAATCTTCTGTTTTCTAGCTGAGCTTCTCGCTAAGTTACTGAAAGTTTCTGGGTCTCAATTTTTCAGTATGGGATGCTATCGTTTACTTTCACAATTGATTGTGGCATTATAGCAATAATAATAGTTAACACTTATCCGTAACTCCTATATGCTACACAAGTTCTGTAAATAATCTATATATTATCTCAATTAATACTAAAGACATCATCATGAAGTTGGTATTATTATTATCACTGTTCTACAGAAAAAGAAACTGAAGCAAAGAGAAGTTACATATAAGTAATGAAACTGTTTTAAATTTAGTCAATATGACTTTAAAAAAGTAACTCTGAAAGTTACAATATGCTAAAAAATAATGAAATTTGGTCATTTGTTGAGACTTGGATGGATCTAGAGACTGTCATACAGAGTGAAATAAGTCAGAAAGAGAAAAACAAATATCGTATATTAACGCATATATGTGGAACCTAGAAAAATGGTACAGATGAAACGGTTTGCAGGGCAGAAATTGAGACACAGATGTAGAGAACAAACATATGGATACCAAGGGGGGTGGAAGCTGCGGGGGAGTGGAGGTGGAAGTGGTGGTGTGATGAATTGTGTGATTGGGATTGACATGTATACACTGATGTGTATAAAATTGATGACTAATGAGAACCTGCTGTACAAAAAAATTAAAATAAAAATTAAGAAAAAGAAAGTTACAATATGCTTTCATAAAGAACCAAAATAAATGTCCTACACATTGTTGCTTAAGAATACACAATAGTTCTCTGCCTTAAACTTAATATTTGAAGACAAGAGAAATAATAATTTTTTTTTTTTTTTTTTTTTTTTCGGTACGCGGTCCTCTCACTGTTGTGGCCTCTCCCGTTGTGGAGCACAGGCTCCAGACGCACAGGCTCAGCGGCCATGGCTCACGGGCCCAGCCGCTCCGCGGCATGTGGGATCTTCCCAGACCGGGGCACGAACCCGTGTCCCCTGCATCGGCAGGCGGACTCTCAACCACTGCGCCACCAGGGAAGCCCAGAAATAATAAATTTAACTAGTATGTGAAAAAACTCAGAGATAATGTCAGTGAAAGTCCATGCCTGCTAATAAGCCTATAAACCAAATTCACCATACCTCTCTTCCCCCACTAGCCAACCAATGTCTGGTGATTCTCCTCTTCTTGGCAATCTCCTTGGGCACTGCCTTATTTCTGGTTCATAAGATTTTGCTCAATTCCAATAACGTTTGCGTATTGCTGCCAGAGATTTCTAAACCAAAAACCTTACCATGCTGATGCCTTCCTTAAACATCCTTCAGGAGTTTCCTTTGGCTTCTGGGTTAAGTATAAATAACTCTTTTCATTTAGCAACACTTAGTTAATTTGAAGATTCACATAGCCTTAGACCCAGTAATTTCATACTCGTATATTCTAGATAAACTCTTGCACATATCTATCAGGGGAATTTACAAAACATTCAGTTTAACATTGTACCAGTGAAAAATGGTAAGTGACATTTTTCAGAGCACCAAGTATAAAAATTATGATAAATTCAAATAACTGAGTACTATGCAACATTTTTAATGAATGTCTTGCATTTATATATGGATATAGACTATTTTCCAAAAAATCAAATGACAGTAAAAAGGAAAATGCTTACAAAATAATATAATTGTTTATCATCTACAAAGGGAGAAAATGATATATATATATATATATATATATATATATATATATATATATATGTATGTATGTAGATGGTTTAGGGTTACATAGCTATATAGCAAAATTTTGGATAATTATTACCTGTAGTGATGAGGGAGGAGGTGACAAGAATTTTATACACAGGGGATTTTAAATGTACTTCTAATTTAATTTTTAAGTTAGGTAGCAGGTACATAGTGTTTATGTATTTTAGATCTTTTTGCATGCTTTAATTAGTTAACAATCTCTTTAAAAATGAATAACTAAAACTAAGTCTAGTAACAAAGGGCCACTGTGAGTTGATCCTTAAATATCTTTCCAGTACTACATATTGACAATCTATTGCTGCTAACCCTCCAGTCATGATGAACCATATACAGTTTCTGTACATGTTACTCTCTCTCTTTTCTGTATGGTCTACATAAGGCCACCATCCCTTCCATTCACCTTACTCCCGCTAATTGTTAAGGCTCAGCTCAGTGTCCTTTTACTCCAGGATTTTTTCCTTAAAGTCTTTAGTCTGGATAATAACTATGTTCTGATTTCTCATAGCATCACTTCTACTTCTGTGTCAGTTCTTAGTTAACTTTGCTTATGTTATAAAACCAGTGGAAGTTGGCAAGGGACCTCTGATCATTACAGGTATTAAGAAACCCAGATAATGGATGCTATAGCTGTACCATTGTAATCACTGTGTCATTTGGACACATTTTCTTTGTCCAAGAAAGTGACATGGTAGATCATGGCTTGGCTCTTTGAACTTCTAACCAGAAGTGGTTAAAGTCACTTCCACTCACATTAATTGACTGAAGCAGCTCAGATAATCTCTACTAAATTCAAAGGCAATGGAAAGTATAAGACTTACAATGTGGTTAAAAGGTGAGAACTGATATATGTGAGATTTGTGAAGAGTCCTCATGCCTACAAGTACAACAGCATTTTTCCATTTCTATTATAATGAATTATTTACACCCCTGACAAGAATTCTTCTTTAATCATCTCAGTGTGTCTATCACCTTACGTAGCTACATTCAGAATAATACTTGTTGTCTCAATAAGTGTACAGGACCTCACTAAATTGTGCTACCTTTTGATTGATAACACAGAAAGTAATATTTGTAAGTGAACATTAGCATTTCATTATTGGCTTGTTTTCCAAACATATCTTGCTTGATTGACTGATGGTTATGAATCCGAAATTTTTCAGAGCAGACCATATTTAGTTCAGCTTTCCCACAAAGGAATACCTGTCAGGTATTTGCTGGAAAGTGATAAATCTGGTCTATCTATTGTAGTGGTTTGTCTGTTATCTAAGGGTAGGAGTGTCAGTTTCTTTACTTTTCTTGGTATAGATATTCACTGTAAAATTCCACACTTCAGAAAGTTTATCTAAAGGGATTGTTCACTCAAGATCATAAGGATCTATCCCTCTTGAAAATGGTTTACCTATTTATCATCCAAAGAATAAGGATAATGGGAATAAAATTTTTCCTAAGATATCATATATATGTATATATTTCTTCTTATATACTTCTTCCTTTTAATAACAATTAATTTATTATGTTGAGAGGTGAGAAGGAATGCATCAGGTATTTCCTTTTTTCCTTTATCCTTCAGAATTATATCTATTTTTGCATCTCACTATTTTAACATTCTAAGGAATTTATGGAACTTGAACTAAGCACTCTTGTCACAGATAATTGATCTAGTGTGTAACATCTTATTAAATATAAATAATAAAAATAAATTTGTATATTCATATTGAAACTCAAATCTGTCACCCACATTTACAATGGCACAACACAGTTGCATTCTAAACTCTTTCGCTATTTACAAGCATTTTAGCATGATCCCATTAATCTAGCAGTAAATCCTATTAACTATACCTTAAAAACAATCAGAATTAACTACTGCTCATAGTTTTCATTGCTCCCTTTCATGGTCCAGGCCACAATCTTCTGAACTATTTCAACAGTCTCAGTGTGTTCAACAGTTCTCAGTGTGGTCCTTTTAAAATGCAGCTCAGTAAAATTACAATCATATCAATTCTGTGCTTGAAATCCTCCAATGTCTGTCATTCTCATTCAGAATGAAAAACAGTCCTCAGCATGGCACTCAAGGTCCTACATTACCTTGCTCCTGGCTAGCTTCTCAACTACTGCCATTCTCCTGGCCACCATTCGGCTTTCTTGTTTTCCATTCAGTGCAACTTTTATGCTCTTGGTCTAGGGACTTTGTGTTTTCCCTACTTTGGATACTCCTCTCCTTATCAAATGATTAGTTCCCTCTCTCCTAAAAATATTTGTTCAACACTCACATTTTGTGAGGAAACCTCTCATATAACATTACCTGATACTGAAATGTCAAGATACTCTTTATCCTTTTATTCAGCTTTTATCATCTGATATGATATTATACAGTGTTTTGTATACATATATACATACATAAACATTTATAAATATTTTACATATCCATATAAATGTAAAAATAAACAAAAACATTATTTGGCTGTCTTCACTAAAATAAAGATTACATAAGGCAAGGATTTTTTGCTTTGTTTTGTTTTGTTTTTCACATGTACCTAGAAGACAACCAAGGGCATCATAAGTATTGAAAAAAAAATTTGTTTAAATGCATAAATGAGTGGCTAAATAAACTCTTATAGAGTAGATGGGTCAGGATGCTCTTCTCGAGGTATTTCTCTTGGTCCTTTGTACTACCATTCCTTACACATATCATAACTTGCCACTTATATCAATGAATGAATTTGAAAGTGTACCACGGATATAATTTTATCACTGGTCCTGCCTTAATCAAGAGCCCTTCTTATGCACAGAAAATCAGTTGCCTGCCTTCTTTGCTCCCTTCCTTCTTTTCCGTTCATTCACTATTGGAATTAAAACTTCTATGATTTTCTGATCAATGTGACTTAGACTACCTTCTTGGGAATATTCTTTTGTGCTTCAGCATTCTGAGTTTTACTATAGTGTGTGCATGGGTAGTAGCCTAGAATATTGCTACCTCAGCACTTTGAGATGCCTTATATAATATGCAGTTCATCAGTGATTCTGAAACTGTGAAGGAAGCTAGTGGGTCAAGCTTTGGTTTTGCTTAAGATCTTGATCAAGCAAACAGGGGAGAATTATCAGACAGCAAACATAAGGGGGAAATTCATAGACACAAGAGCTATAGCTGGTGTATGCTTCTTCCATAGCTTATTGCATTCTAAAATAGCACACAAGAGTTTATCAAGACAGAATGTCAAAATTTTGGAGAGGACCACTGGCTCTTGAGTTGTGAAGCTTTTAATCTGCTTAATTAGGAAGGCACAAACTCCACCCCAGTCAGCATAATCAGTAACTTGAATACAAGTCTTGTGGTTACAGCAGTATGAAGTTGTGGAATTTCAGCCTCTGACCTTCAGTTGGAACACCAATCACCTCTCTGATATGATCAAGAGTCTAGGGCATCTACTAGTGATTATATGATGCGGTTTTCTGCCCTGACCTGCTACCAAAGCATTCTACCAGGAATGACTGTCTTAATCACTAAATTGTTTCTGATTTCACTGAGTAGGCTTCATTTCCTAAAACGGTGTGCTCTGCATGAGGCCAACTTCCCTCCCCTGGGAGATTAGGTTCTGGGATCAGTCTACGGCAGTTTAATCCTTATATTTCACTTTGCTTAATCACTTTTCTTTATTATTTTCTTTTAGCACTTTAGCTGAGACTATTTAGGAGGCTCATCTGACTATTAATATTGAGAGAGGTTCCATAATCTCATAATAAATCATGTACTGTCCAGCTTGTGCTTTGTGGTATCATAGTCTCTAAACATTTTAGGCTTATCTCCATGTTATTTTTAACTTTCTGATCTCTGGATCTTTATATTTTTACTGAACACATGTAAATATGAAGCTCACTATGTGTGAGGCACTCTTTTAAGTGCTTTATAGTTATTGACTCATTCATCTCTTATAACAATCTTATGGTATAAGTACTATCATCATTCTTACTTGACAAATGAGAAAAGTAGGACACAAGAGTTGAAACAACTTCCCCATAGTTCTACAACTAATAAGTCCATAAGTTGACCTGATTATTATAACCTTAGTGTCTTGTCTACTAGTTTATTGATATTTCATTAATTAGTTCTTCATCTAAAAAAATTCATATATAAATTTAATTATAACTATTTTACCCACTTTTTAAGAAGGATAAATTTTCCTCAAAGTCCACCAGGTCAGTCATGATTCTTGTCTTAAATCTCCCATCATAATTTGGTTTTGTGAATTTACACATGGATTTCCAGATTCAGAAAAATACATTTTATTTTCTGAGCATGAAAAGATTGTGCTTCCCTTAGCTTAGTTTTTAGACATGTAACTACAGAGAGATTATGAAGATTTGTACCAACACGGTGTCACCAGTATGGAGGGAGAATAAAATGCTGGAAAATATGTATGCAAGAACTTTCCTAAAATTAATTATTTTCTTAGTTTTCCCGGAGATCTGCCCATCTGGAACAATAGACCTAAAAGCTGTTTGGAAAGAAGATAAAGATTTAACTGGTGTTGTAATTCCACACTAGCTTAAAAAATATTTTCTAGAATATGGTATCTAGTTAACAACATTGGCTAAATGCAATTAAATTATACTACTGATATGAATATCTACTATTGTTATGTAGAAATTTCAAAATATGAAATACATTTAACATTTCTGAAAATGTAGAATTTAATATATTAACTTTTAATTCATTCTTTTTTTGTTGTTTTCAACATCTTTATTGGAGTATAACTGCTTTACAATGGTGTGTTAGTTTCTGCTTTATAACAAAGTGAATCAGCTGTACATAAACATATATCCCCATATCTCCTCCCTCTTGCATCTCCCTCCCACCCTCCCTATCACACCCTTCTAGGTGGTCACAGAGCACTGAGCTGATCTCCCTGTGATATGTGGCTGCTTCCCACTAGCTATCTATTTTACATTTGGTAGTGTATATATGTTTATGTCACTCTCTCACTTCATTGCAGCTTACACTTTCCCTTCCCCATGTCTTCAAGTTCATCCTCTATGTCTGCATCTTTATTCCTATCCTGCCCCTAGGTTCTTCAGAACCATTTTTTTTTTGATTCCCTATATATGTGTTAGCATATGGTATTTTTCTCTTTCTGACTTACTTCACTCTGTATGACAGATCCTAGGTCCATCCGCCTCACTACAAATAACTCAATTTCGTTTCTTTTTATGGCTGAGTAGTACTCCACTGTATATATATATGCCACATCTTCTTTATCCATTTATCCATCAATGGACACTTAGGTTGCTTCCATGTCCTGGCTATTGTAAATAGAGCTGCAATGAACATTGTGGTACATGACTCTTTTTGAATTATGGTTTCCTCAGGGTATATGTCCAGTAGTGGGATTGCTGAGTTGTATGGTAGTTCTATTGTTAGTTTTTTAAGGAACCTCCATACTGTTCTCCATACTGGCTGTATTAATTTACATTCCCATCAACGGTGCAAGAGGGTTCCCTTTTCTCCACACCCTCTCCAGCATTTTTAATTCATTCTTAACTAATTTCTCTTCCAGCATTGAAAAAGAACAGATTTTTTTTTTTTTTTTTTTGTACGTGCGCCTCTCACTGTTGTGGCATCTCCTGTTGCGGAGCACAGGCTCCGAACGTGCAGGCTCAGCAGCCATGGCTCACAGGCCCAGCCGCTCCGTGGCATGTGGGATCCTCCCAGACCAGGGCACACACCCACAACCCCTGTATCGGCAGGCGGACTCTCAACCACTGCGCCACCAGGGAAGCTCCAGATGTGTTTTGACTATCATTGTTTGCAAAAATATTAATTCAGTCATATAGTTTGATATTTCAATAGCTTTGATAAACTTTTAAGTGTTCAGCTCCCATATCTTATCTTTTCTTAATTGGAGTTTATCAAGTATTTCTATTATATTTAGATTTATAGCTCAAGCAAACTAACATATCTGGATTTAAATTATAACTTAATGCCTTTGACTTCTGAAAATTAAGATGAAGTAAATTAGTTTAAAAACACATATTTAGAATCCATGTGTATTTCCTATTGAGTTGCGGCAATATAGAAACTGTTGCAGCAAAATCTTGTTTGGCCCATTGCTTTAGATCAATAAAAAACTACATTATCTTTTTAACAAAAAAGATTCTTCAGCCGAGGAATCAGACCAGGCATTTGAAAAGACCACTCCATCCTTTTTGTTTAACACAGTCAGTGAGTGCTTTACATGGTGACATTCAATGCCAGAATCTCTAACTTTCAATCAGGAAATAAAATTAGATACTTCCAAGGTTCAGTGATCCCCAGCCCATACTCTAAAATCACCTACATGTTTATATTGCAAATTTCTGAGTCCTCAAAAGAAAATTCATTTTAAATGACTCAATTATAAATTACCTAAAGTCTGTCATACAGAGTGAAATAAGTCAGAAAGAGAAAAACAAATACCATATGCTAACACATATATATGGAATCTAAAAAAAAAATGGTCATGAAGAACATAGAGGCAAGATGGGAATAAAGACACAGACCTACTAGAGAATGGACTTGAGGACATGGGGAGAGGGAAAGGTAAGCTGGGACAAAGTGAGAGAGTGATAGTGTATATATGGACATATATATACTACCAAATGTGAAATAGATAGCTAGTGGGAAGTAGTTGCATAGCACAGGGAGATCAGCTTGGTTTTATTCTAGCTTTGTGACCAGCTAGAAGGATGGGATAAGGAGGGTGGGAGGGAGGGAGATGCAAGAGGGAAGAGATATGGGGATATATGTTTATGTATAACTGATTCACTTTGTTATAAAGCAAAAACTAACACACCATTGTAAAGCAATTATACTCCAATAAAAATGTTAAAAAAATTATAAAAAGAAAAAAATATATATAAATTACCTTTAAAGAAAGCTTAAAAATCAGGTAAAATAATACATTAAACACTGCTGTGAATGTGACCAAACAGAAACACATTTTTGGTCTTGAATCTTTCAGTAAAATTTTACAATTGAAATATAGTTTATGTACAATATTATGTTGGTTTCAGGTATACTACATAAATATTTGACATTTGCATACATTATGAAATGGTCATCAAGATAATTGTAGTAACCATCTGTCTCTGTACAAAGTTAATAAAATATCATTGACTATATTCCTTATGCTGTATATTACATGGCTATGACTTATTTATTATATAACTGAAGATGCATACCTTTTAATCCCTTTCACCTTTTTCATGTCCCCCACACTTTTGGCAACCACCCATTTGTTCTCTGTATCTATCAATCTGTTTTCATTTTGTTGGTTTATTTTTTTATTTATTTTTTTTAAGATTCTATGTAAATGAAATCATTCATTATTTTTCTTTCTCTGCCTGATATTTTATTTTAGTTAGGATAATACCCACTAGATCTATCCATGTTTTCTGCAAATGGAAAGACTTTATTTTTTTAATGGTTTAATATTCAACTGTATATAGATACTACCATATTTTTATCCATCATATAAAATTTTGGTTTTTATTTTTTGAGGAAACTCCGTACTATTTTCCATACTGGCTGCACTAATTTACAATCCCAAAACAGTGTAAGAGGGTTTCTTTTTCTCCACATCCTTGCAAACACGTTATTTGTGTTCTGTTGATGATTCTGACGAGTGTGAGGTGGTATCTTATTGTGGTTCTGATTTGCATTTTCTTTATGATTATTGATGTTGAGCATCTTTTCATAGGCCTGCTGGTTATCTGTATATCTTCTCTGGAAAAATGTCTGTTCAGGTCCTCTGAATAGACTTCTTTTTTTTGGCTGCATCAGGTCTTCATTGCTGTGCATGGGCTTTCTCTAGTTGCAGTTAGCAGGAATACTCTTCATTGCAGTGCACGTGCTTCTCATTGAGGTGGCTTCTCTTGTTGCAGAGCATGGGCTCTAGGTGTGTGGGCTTCTGTAGTTGCAGCACACAGGCCCTAGAGCATGAGGGCTTCAGTAGTTGTGGCACGTGAGCTCAGTAGTTGTGGCTTGTGGGCTCTAGAGTGCAAGCTCAATAGTTGTGGTACACGGGTTTAGTTGCTCCACGGCAAGTGGGATCTTCCCAGACCAGAGATTGAACCCATGTCCCCTGCATTGTGTCACAAGAGAAGTCCCTCTGACCATTTTTTAATTGTTTTTTTTTTTTTTTGATGTTGAGTTGTATGAGTACTTTATATATTTTGGATATTAAACCCTTATCAATAAATATTGTTTACAAATATCTTCTCCCATTCAGCAGGCTGTCTGTTTTGTTGATAGTTTCCTTCACTGCACAAAAGTTTTTAAGTTTGATGTAGTGAAATCTATTATTTTTGCTTTTGTTTCCCTTGTCTAAGGTGACAAATTCAAGAGAAATATGACTAAGATCAATGTGAAAACAATGTGCCTTTGTTTTCTTCTTTCAGTTTTATGGTTTCAGATCTTACATTTTTCTTTAATCCATTTTGAGTTTATTTTTGTATATAATGTGAAAGAGTAGTACAGTTTGATTCTTTTGTTTGTACCTGTCCAGTTTTACCAAAATCATTTATTAAGGGTTTTTTTTTTGCCCATTGTATATTCTTGCCACTTTCATCATAGAATAATTGACCATACAAGTGTAGGTTTGTTTCTGGGCTCTCTATTCTGTTCCATTGTTCTGTGAGCCTGTTTTTGTGCAAGTACCATACTGTATTGATTATTGTAGCTTTTTAGTATAGTTTAAAAAATTTATTTATTTTGTTTGCACCACATCTTAGTTGTGGCAGGCAGGCTCCTTAGTTGCAGCTCACTGGCTCCTTTAGTTGTGTCAAATATACTCCTTAGTTGTGACCAGTGGGCTCATTAGTTGTGGCTAATGGGCTCCTTAGTTGCAGGTTACTGGCTCCTTAGTTGTGGCACACGTGCTCCTTAATTGCGGCCGGTGGGCTCCTTAGTTGTGGTACACAGGTTCCTTAGCTGTGGCAAGTGAACTCTTAGTTGCAGCATGCATGTTGGATCTAGTTCCCTGACCAGGGATCAAACTCACATCCCCTGCACTGGAAGGTGAATTCTTAACCACTGCACCACCAGGGAAGTCCCTTTAGTATAGTTTTGAATCAGGGGGTGTGATACCTCCAGCTTTGTTCTCCTATCTCAAGATTGTTCCAGCTATTGAGGACCCTTGTGTTTCCATATAAATTTTAGGATTATTTGTTCTAGTTCTCTGAGAAATGCCACTGGTATTTTGATAGGGATTGCAATGAATCTGTAGATTTCCTTGGGTAGTGTGGGCATTTTAACAATACTAGTTCTTCCAATCCATGAGCATGGTTTATCTTTCCATTTTTTTGGTGTTGTCCTCAATTTCTTTCATCAGTGTCTTATAGGTTTCCAAGTATAGTTCTTTCACCTCCTTGGTTAGGTTTATTCCTTGGTATATTTTTCTCTTTTATGTGCCTGTAAATAATATTGTTTTCCTAATTTTTCTTTCTGATAGTTTGCTGTTAGTGTGTAGAATACAACAGATTTCTGTATCTTGCAACTTTACTGAATTCTTTAATAGTTTTAATGGTTTTTTGCTGGTGTCTTTAAGATTTTCTCTATATAGAATCATATCAGCTGCAAAGAGTAAACAGTTTTATTTCTTCCTTTCCAATTTGGATGCCTTTTTTTTTTTTTTTTTTTTTTTTATGCGTTACGCGGGCCTCTCACTGTTGTGGCCTCTCCCGTTGCGGAGGACAGGCTCCGGACGCGCAGGCTCAGCGGCCATGGCTCACGGGCCCAGCCGCTCCGCGGCATGTGGGATCCTCCCAGACCGGGGCACGAACCCGCGTCCCCTGCATCGGCAGGCGGACTCTCAACCACTGCGCCACCAGGGAAGCCCCTGGATGCCTTTTATTTCTTTTCCTTTTCTGAGTGCTCTGGCTAGGACTTTCAATAATATGTTGAGTAAAAGTGGTTAGAGTGGTCATTCTTGTCTCATTCTTGATCTTAGAAGAAATGCTTTCAGCTATTTACTGAGGTGTATGATATTGGCTGTGGTTTTGTCATATAAGGTCTTTATTATATTAAATTATGTTCCCTCTGTATCTACTATGTTGAGAGTTTTTTTTTTTAAATAATAAATGGATGTTGAATTTTGTCAAAAGCTTTTTGTGCATCTATTGAGATGATCATAGGATTTTTATTCTTCACTGTCATCACATTTATTGATGTGTGAATATTGAAACATCTTTACATTCTGGGAATAAATCCCAATTTATCCTGGTGTATGATCCTTTTAATGATTGTTAAATTCAGTTTGATAATATTTGCTGAAATTTTTGCCTCTATTTTCAGGTATGTTGGCTAGTAATTTTAAAAACGAAAATTTGTGGTGTCTGTGTCTAATTTTGGTATTGTGTTACTGCTGGATTTGTAGAAAGAGTTCAGAAGCATTTTTTCCTCTTCAATTTTTTTTTTTTTTTTTGAACACTTTGAGATAGATAGCTGTTACCTGCTCTTTCAATGCTTGGTGAAATTCACCTGCGAAGTCATCCAGTCTTGGACTTTTTTTGGCTGGGAGTGTTTTGATTACTGATTCAGTTTCATTACTGGTAATTTGTCTGTTCATATTCTATCTATTTCTGGTACAGCTTGGACATTGTATGTTTCTTGGAATTTATTCATTTCTTTTAGGGTTGCCATTTACTGACATGTTTCTAGGGATTTATCTATTTCTTTAAGGTTTCCCTTATTGACCTATAATTGTTCATTGTACTCTTTTATGATCCTTTGCATTTCTGTGGTGTTGATTGTAACTTCTCCTCATCCTTTTCTGATTTTCTTTATTTGGGCCCTATCTTTTTTGTCATGATTGATTTAGCTAAAGTTTTATTAGTTTTGTTTATCTTTTCAAAGAACCAGTTATTAGTTCATTGATTTTTTTCTCTATTTCATTTATTTCTGCTTTGATGTTTACTATTTATTTTCTTCTACTAATTTTGGCTTTTTTTCTTTCTTTCTTTTCTCAGTTCATTAAGGTGTAAGGTTAGGTCATTTATTTGAGATTTTTCTTGTTTCCTGAGATAAGCTTGTATCACTATAAATTTCTTCTTAGAACTGCTTTGCTGTATCAAATAGATTTTGCATCATTGCTTTTCCATTTTCATTTGTCTTTAGGTATTTTTTATTTCCTTTTTGACTTCCTCAGTGACCCATTTTTGTTTAGTAGCATATTTTTTGTCCCCCATGTGTTTTCCATTTTTGCAGTTTTTTTCTTATGGTTGATTTCTAGTCTCATACTATTGTGTTTGGAAAAGGTACTTGATATGACTTTAATCTTAAATTTACTGAGACTTGTTTTGTGGGCTAGTATGTGATCTATCCTGGAGGATATTCCATGTACACTTAAAAAATGTATATTATGCTGCTTAGACATAATATTTTTTCTATATTAAGTCCATCTGGTTCAATGTGTTATTTAAAGCCAATGTTTCCTTATTGATTTTCTGTCTGGATGATCTGTCCAATGATGTAAGTGGGGTGTTAAAATCCCCTACTACTACTGTATTACTGTCAATTTCTTCCTTAATGTTTGTTAATATCTGCTTTATATTTAGGAGCTTTTATGCTGTAACTATATATATATATATATATACTTACAACTGTTAAATCTTGTTGGATTGATCCCTTTATCATTATATAACGTTCTTCTTTGTCTCTTGTTACAGTCTTTGTTTTAAAGTCTATTGTGTCTAATTAAAGTATTGCTACACCAGGTTTCTTTTTATTTCCATTTGCATGGAGTACTTTTTTTAATATCCTGAATTAAGTTTATACAGGTGTTTAGACATGAGTGAGTCACCTGTAGGCAGTATATTTTTGGGACTTGTATTTTTATTTATTTAGTCACCCTCTCTGTTTTGATTAGAGCATTTAGTTCATCTACATTTAAAGTAATTAGTGACAGGTACGTAGTTATTGCCACTTTGTTAATTGTTTCATGGTTGTTTTTGTAGTTCTTTTTTTGTTCATTTCTTCTTTGCTCTCTATCTTTGTGATTTTATGACTATAATTTGTATTATGTTTGAATTCTATACTCCTTTTTTGTATTTAGCTATTTTTTTTTTTTTAGGGTTACCATGAACAAATTTTTCCTTCATTCTGTGGGTTGACTTTTTGTTTTGTTTATGGTTCCTTTTCCTGTGCAAAAGATTTTAAGTTTAATTAGTTCCCATTTGTTTATTTTTGTTTTATTTTCATTACTCTAGGAGGTGGATCTGAAAAGATATTGCTGAGATTTATGTCAAAGGGTGTTCTGCCTATGTTTTCTTTTAAGAGTTTGATAGTATCTGGTCTTCCATTTAGACCTTTAATCAATTTTGAGTTTATTTTTGTACATGTAGTGTTAGATAATGTTCTAATATTATTCTTTTACATGTAACTGTCCAGTATTCCCAGCACAATTTATTAAAGAAACTGTCTCTTCTCCATTGTATATTCTTGCCTCCTTTGTCATAGATTAATTGACTACAGGTGCATAGGTTTAGTTCTGGGTTCTCTATTCTGTTCCATTTATCTATATGTCTGTTTTTGTGCCAGTACCATACTGTTTCAATTACTGTATCTTTGTAGTATAATCTGAAGTCATGGATTCTGATTCCTCCAGGTCTATTCTTCTTTCTCAAGATTGTTTTTGCTTTTTGGGGTCTTTTGTGTTTCCATACTAATTAAAAAAATTAGTTGTTCAAGTTCTGAGAAAAATGCCATTGGAATATTGATAGGGACTGCATTGAATTGGGTAGATTGCCTTGGGTAGTATGATCATTTTAATAATATTGATTCTTCCAATCCAAGAACACTGTGGAGCTTTCCATCTGTTTGTGTCATCTTCAATTTCTTTCCTTAGTGTTTTCTAGTTTTCAGAGTACAGGTATTTTGCCTCCTACAGTAGGTTTATTCCTAGGTATTTTATTATTCTTTGATGCAATGGTAAATGGAATTGTTCTATTAACTTCTCTTTCTGATCATTCATTGTTAGTGTATAGAAATGCAAGAGATTTATGTGTATTAATTTTGTATCCTGCAACTTTACTGAATTCATTAATGAGGTCTAGTAGATTCCTGGTAGCATATTTAGGATTTTCTATGTTTAGTATTATGTCATCTGCAAACAGTGACAGATTTACTTCTTCTTTTCCAATTTGGATTCCTTTAATTTCTTTTTGTTCTCTGATTGCTATGACTAGACTTCAAAAACTATGTTGAGTAAAAGTGGCAAGATTGGGCTTCCTTGTTTTCTTCCTGATCTTAGAAGAAATGCTTTCAGCTTTCCACCACTGAGTATGATGTTAGCTATGAGTTTGTCATATATGGCCTTTATCATGTTGAAGTATGTTCTCTCTCTGCCTACTTTCACATTTATTGTTTTGACATCATATTTTACATCTTTTAGTTTTGTGTATTTCTTAACTACTTATCATAAATATGGTTGCTTTTGCCACTTTTGTGTTTTTAAAGTTTTTACCAGCTTCATAAGTGGTTGGTCTACCACCTTTGCTCTATATTTTCCTTTACCATTGATTTTTTTTTCCTTTTGTAAGTATCACATTTCTAATTTTTGTCTTGTGTATTCCACTTAGAGAAGTCACGTTAACATTTTTTGTAAAGTCAGTTTAGTGGTGCCAGACTCCTTAAGCTGTTGCTTGTCTGTAAAACTCTTTATCTCAGTTTCAATCTGAATGTTATCCTTGCCAGGTACAGTATTCTTGGTTATAAAGTTTTTCTTTTTATCACTGAGTATATTGCACTGCTCTCTTCTGGACTGCAATGTTTTTGTTGAAAAGTCAATGCTTGGTCTTATAGGAGTTCCTTTGTATGTAACTAGTTGTTTTTCTCTTGCTGCATTTAAGATTCTATCTTTATCATGATTATTTGCCATCTTAATTATAATGTGTTTTGGTGTGAACCTCTTTGGCTTCAAATTCTTTGCAGCTCTCTTTGTTTCCTAGAGCTGGATCTTTGTTTCCTTTCTCAGGTTAGGGATGTTTTTAGCTATTATTTCTTCAAATACACCATTATTTGCCCCTTTCTTGCTCTCTTCTCCTTCCAGGACCCTTATAACATGTTAGTGTGCTTGATGTGTCCCAGAATCATCTTAAATTATCCTCATCTATTTTTTTTCTGTTCAGCTTCGGTGATTTCCAATACTTTGCCTTCCAGATTTATGATCTGTTCCTCTGTATCATCTAATCTATATATTTATTGAAGTATAGTTGATTTATAGTGTCATATTAGTTTCAGGTGTACCACATAGTGACTCAATATTTTGCAGATTATACTCCATTATAAGTTATGACAAGAAAATAACAGGCTATAATTCCCTGTGCTATATAGTATATCTTTGTTGTGTTCTAGTGCGTTTTAAATCTCAGTTACTGTATTATTCAGCTCTGTTTGATTCTTCTTCATATATTCTAACTCCTGTTAAAATTGTCACTTTATATTCATGCATTCTTTCCCCAAGTTTGTTGAGCTTCTTTATGATTGCTATCTTGAATTCTTTATAGGGTAGATTTCTTATCTCTATTTTGTTTAGTTCTTTTTCTAAGGTTTTGTCTTGTGCCTTCATTTGGAATGTATTCCTCTATCTCCTCATTTTGCCTAATTCTCTGGGTTTACTGTATATATTAAGTAGGTTGATTAATTTACCTGACCTTGGAGAAGTGGTTTTATGTAGGAGATGTCCTTTGGGACCCAGCAGCACACTTCCATCTATATGCTCTGATGTTGTCCCTTATGTGGGTTGTGTGCACCCTTCTGTTTGGTGCTGACTACTGTGGGCATGCTGGTTATCAGGGCAGGTTCCTGGCCCTGTTGATGGCAGGACCTACCTTGTGGGGTGGCTGCTGGCCCACTGGTGGTGGTGGCAGCTGGCTGTGGGATTCAGGGAGCCAAGTATTGGTGCCAGCCTGCTGGTGGTGGGTCTCATCCTGGGGTAACTGGCTGAACATTTTTGCAGGGGGAGACCCTGGCTGATACTGGCTTACTGACAGGTGGTGTCATGTCCCTGGCTGGCTGGTTGCAGGGCCCAAGTGAGCCTAGGGCTTGTGCTTCCTTGCCAGTGTGCAAGGCTGGGTCCTGAAGCACTTGGCTGTGGCAACTGAGGGGACCTATGGCTGGGGCTAACCCACTGGTGGGGGTGCCCATGGGGGCCCAGGGCTGATGATGAACTGCTTGTTGGTGGGTAAGCCCCCAACATTAATAGGCTAGTGAGAGAACTCCAATATGGGGCTTGTCAGCACTAGTGTCTTTGTGGTATATGAGCTTGCTGAAATGGCTTATACCAGCATCTCCAACCCCAGGAGAGTCCTATTTACCTCCTATATCTTTGAGAGAACTAATATCAGCAAGTGGGTCCGACCCAGCCTACTTTTAAATTTCTCCCTCTCCACTAGGACTCAAATAATGTGAAATTTTGCATGCACCCTTTAAGAGCGGAGTCTCTGTTTCCTACAGCCCTCCAATTTTCTATACACAAGCCCCACTGGCCTCAATACCCAGTGTTCTGGAGGCTCTTTTTTCCAGTGCAGTACTCCCGGGCTTGAGATCCCCAATATGGGGCTTGGACCACTTTCTTCTTGGGGAGAACCACTGTAATGTGATTATCTTTCTGTTTGTGGGTCACCTACCCTGGGGTGTGGGTCTTGACCATACTGCATCTCCTCCCCTTCTACCCACCTTATTGTGGTTCTTTCTTTATATTTTTATTTTGGAAAATATTTTCTGCTAGTCTTCAGGTTTTTCTCATAGATAACTTCTCTGTAAATAGTTGTAATTTTGCTGTCCCTGTGAGAGGAAGTAAGCTCAGGGCCATCCTACTCAGCTATCTTTGCTACACCTCCATCCACACATTTAGTACTCGGTCATTTTAATTTAAATACTATAAGGCTAGTTCCTTTACCTCATTTTGCAGTGTATTACAGCTTTTCTGTCTCCCACTCAATAGAAGCTTAATTTTCTTGCTTAAGCACCATACATCCTAAATACTTCCCCATATGTAATTTCAATGGCTGTTTTATTTATCTTCCTCCTTCTCTTGCATTTCTATAAAATAGTTTTGTCCATTTTTCCCTAAGTTGATGTCAAACTAAAGAAAAGACATTTCATTTTTCTGAATTTATTAATTCTTTGATAAAATATTTTTCAAATCCTAGTATGTACTAGACATGGTTTAGATGCTGTGCCTTCTTCAACAAACCCTACACCTGGAATGGAAAAGCATACCTACCACAAGAGATAATAAGCTGTGAGATCATTAAAATCAAGGATTATAATTACTCCTACTTATATAATTCTGTCCTCATCTAGACCTTCTTCATAAAGATTATGACAGACAAGGTATACTGAACAAATATTGTCAGTTGATTACAAATCATTCTATAGTATTAAAAGACACTGTTTTATAACATTCTTCATATTAAAAATCTGATTGTTTATTTTAGAATGTCTACTCCAGGGACAGTCATTGCATCTTATTCACAATGGTAAACTCACCTGCAGACTGATAAATGCTAAATATTTATTTAAAAAAATTAAACTTTAAAATATGAATGACTGTATGAAAAAAAGAATGAAAGATATATAGGAAAACCCAGATTTATACCCTATTTTTCTAAGTGTGTATAGTGTTTATTAATAAATGATCAGTGTTTGGGCTATGTACTGGTGATGCAATATCGCATTTACTATTCAAAACAACAGAATATGATAGATATTACAATGTTTATTTCAAAATTGTGGAGAAAATTTTGTTTATTGCCCAAGATGTAGGTAAAGCTGAGTTTCAAATCTTGGTCAGTTGAGCCAAATTTCTATTCTCTTTGTATTTTCTCTCAGTTACTTCAAGTACTTTAAATAAAGAAACTTTGTTCCTAAAACTGTAGAGAGCCTCTAAAGGCTCTCCAGTGAAGAAGGGGCAAAGAGACAACAGAAAGGAATGTCATTATGTATTCAACTGCATCAGGCTCAGATAAATGAACTGCAGTTGCACATCTGAGACAGCAATGCCCTAGATTTAGTAATTTAGCACAAAACAGAACAAGTCCAGAAAATGATGTGGTTAGAGTATGTGATGAGACAGTCATAAGAGAAATTTTCTTTGTCATGACCCTTTTTACTACCTAAAAACTATGATTACTTTCGCAAATGCTAAACCAGTAATCTATAGAAAATAAGATAGGGAATGAAGCCTGAACTCCTCAAGTGTGACACGTTCTGGGCTATTTGAAATTATACAGTGGTCTTCACACCTTCCTGCTCTGAATTTCAAAATATAGGATTAGGGTTTAACAAGAGAGCATGCCCAACCATGAAGAACATTAGTTTTCCATCTTCTTTTGTAATTTTGAGAACAATTTTGTGTGTCATTTACAGATGTTTCTGATGTACTATTTTTTAAACAGGAATTTTAAGTTTCTTCAGGCATAGGAAACAAAGTTGCTTTCATTTACAAAGGAGGCTCAATGGAGTAATATAATCAGCTTTTCCTGTGTCTGACCAGATATCTCCATCCCTAGTTTCAAGGTCTCCCTCTTTCCTCATCAATGCCTTAATTTTAACATGATTGACAAGGTAAACCTGGGAATTCAGTGGATGATAAATAAGCACATAATTTAATTATAATTATTCCAAACTGAAAACAACATGGATTTCCCTTATTTGGTGAATGGCAAAAGAACCTGTAGTTCATTCACAATCAAATATCACTCAGCGAGACTTCCCTGGTGACATAGTGGTTAAGAGTCCACCTGCAAATGCAGGGGATGTGGATTCAAGCCCTGGTCCAGGAAGATCTCACATGCCATAGAGCAACTAAGCTCATGAGCCACAAAAGCCCATGCACCTAGAGCCTGTGCTCTGCAACAAGAGAAGCCACTGCAATGAGAAACCTGCACACCACAACTAGAGAAAGCCTGTGCACAGCAACAAAGACCCAACACAGCCAAAAATAAATAAATACATTAATTAATTAATTAAAATATCATTTAGCAATAAAAGAATCAACTACTAACACACACAATGCCATGGATTAATCTCAGTTGCATTATGCTAAATATTATAAAAGAAGCCAAACTCAAAGGCTATATAGCCTATGAATGTATTTATATAATATTTTGGTAAAGCAAAACTGCAGGAACAGAAAGTCTGTCAGATTGGTCCAGGGATTGGAGGTAGGGAGTGGTATATGGTCTAAAAAATGGACACAGGAGAATTGTGGGTAAGGTGATAGAACTGCTATGTATTATGATTGTGGTACTAGTTACAAGATTGTATGTGTTTATTAGAACTCACAGAACTGAATACTTAAAGAATAAAATTTACCATATGTAAATGTCACTTTCATTAAGCCAAATTTAAATTTTCACAATGAAATACTTCTATATAGCCAACGAGATGGCTAAAATTAAAATGATTGTCAAAGTCAGTTGTTACTGAGAATAGGGAACAAATAGAACTCTCAGATATTTCTATTAATAATGTAAAATAGTACAACCACTTGGAAAAATAGTTTGGCAGTTTTTGATATGGTTAAACTTAATCATCATATAGACTAGAAATTTCAATCTTAAGTATTCACCCAAGAGAAATAAAAACATTTGCATACAGAAGAACTTGGAGAACAATCTACATAACTGTTTTATTCATTATAACCCCAAAATGGAAACAAGGGAAATGTCCACCAGTCACTGAATGGATTATCAAAGCATGGTATATTCAGTAAATGGAATACTTCTCAGAAATATAAATGTACAAATTAATGATACACACAACAACATGAATAACTCAAACCATTATTCCTGTCAAAAAAAGTCAGTCATAAAAAATCATGCTCTTTTTATTTGAAACCCTATTTCCTTTTCCTTGAAATTCTAGGTAAGGAAAATTTAAATTATAATCACAGAAAACATGCATTTTCTTGGTTGTGGATGGTTTGGACAAGTTGAATGAAAAGGTGAATAAGAAGAACTTTTTGGATGACAGAAATCTCTATCTTGATTTTTGTGTTGGTTGCATGTTTATATACATTTAGCAAAATCATTTAACCATATCTTTAAAATTGATTTGGTTTATTGTATGCACATTTTACTTCAATAATAGTTATATTCCCTCTATAATGTAGTTCCAAAATGAATATTGTAAATATTGCTCATTGTTTGATTCTACAGCTAAGGTACTTGTTAAAAGCAAATACATAGCAGATCTGGAAGATGACTTCTGACTTTGGAGATTTATAGTGTGGAAAACAATTCTACTAAAACTTAACCCACAAAGAAACATGATATATTGTGGAAACAAGTCAAGAGGAGACTCAGGCAGATGCTGCAATGAAAAGTATATGAAATAAACCATTAATAAATGGAATAAATAGATCAAATAAACTACAAAACATCAAAACTCAAAAGAGTAGACAAAAAAAAGCTTATTTAGAAAAAATAGTACCAATAAAAATATAGTCATTTAAATAAATTTAAATAATAATGAAGGGGAAGAAGACCTAAATAGACATTTCTCCGAAGAAGATATACAGATTGCCAACAAACACATGAAAGAATGCTCAACATCACTAACCATTAGAGAAATGTAAGTCAAAACCACAGCAAGGTATCACCTCACATTGGTCAGAATGGGCATCATCAAAAAATCTACAAGCAATAAATGCTGGAGAGGGTGTGGAGAAAAGGGAACCCTCTTGCACTGTTGGTGGGAATGTAAATTGATACAGCCACTATGGAGAACAGTATGGAGGTTCCTTAAAAAACTAAGAATAGAACTACCATACGACCCAGTAATCCCACTACTGAGCCATAATTCAAAAAGAGACCTGTACCACAATGTTCATTGCAGCACTATTTACAATAGCAAGGACATAGAAGCAACTTAAGTGTCCATTGATGGGTGAATGGATAAAGAAGATGTGGCACATATATAAAATGGAATACTACTCAGCTATAAAAAGAAACGAAATTGAGTTATTTGTAGTGAGGTGCATGGACATAGAGTCTGTCATACAGAGTGAAGTAAGTCAGAAAGAGAAAAACAAATACCGTATGCTAACACATATACATGGAGTCTAAAAAAAAAAAATTGTTCTGATGAACCTAGGGGCAGGACAGGAATAAAGATACAAATGTAGAGAATGGACTTGAGGACATGGGGTTGGTGGAAGGGAACGCTTGGATGAAGTGAGAGAGTAGCATTGACATATATACACTACCAAAAGTAAAATAGGTAGCTAGTGGGAAACAGTTGCATAGCACAAGGAGATCAGCTCGGTGCTTTGTGACCACCTAGAAGGGTGGGATAGGGAGGGTGGGAGGGAGGGAGATGCAAGAGGGAAGAGATATGGGGACATATGTATATGTATAACTGATTCACTTTGTTATAAAGCAGAATCTAACACACCATTGTAAAGCAATTATATTCCAATATAGATGTTTAAAAAAAAAGAAACTATAGAATATTTTTCTGTTTATGTGGAACATTTATCAAAAAAGTTCATATGTTGGAAGTGTCTCAAAAAATTTAGAAACATAATAATTCAGAGTGTTTTCTCAGATCACAAAGGAATTAACAGAGAACAATGAGAAAAGATACCTCCCAAATCTCTACTTGCAAATTAAGCAGAAACTTGAAAATAATCCACAGGTCAATGAAACCCAAAGAAAATTAGAAAATATTTTGGACTGAATGAATATTGAAACACAGTATACTACTATCTGTGGGATACACTTAAAGCAGAGAGAAATTTATGGTATTAAATGCCTATGTTAGAAAAGATGTTTCCACATTTTAAAAAAGCAAAAACAAACAAACAAAAAAAAAACAGAAAAAGAAGAGCAAATTAAACCCAAGGTAAGTAAACATTAAGAAAAACTAAAAATATAAAAATAAAAAAATAACATAAAACATTGCACAATTAGATTTTTAAGAAACCATAAATTTTTCTTTAAAAAAGATCAATAAAATTGGTAAAATCTTAGGGTTTCTAATGCTATTACCAAGCTGTATAAAAATTACCCCAAAAGTTAGGAAAGTGATATGACCGTTTATTATGCTACTGATTCTATGAGTAAGGAATTTGGACCTTGGACAGTGGAGAATACTTGGTATTTGTTGAGACAGCTCAAAAGGTGGGAGCTGGAGTCATCTGAAACGTTGCTTACCAATGTGTCAGTCATGCTGGGAAGACCAAACAGTTGGAAGTTGGAACAACTCATGCATCTAAATCAACAAAATTAGTTCTGAAAAGTTGATGCTGAAAAATTTAGTTTTGGATCATAGTTTGTATATGTGCTTTCTCTCTTAGAAAATCATACTATGCTAAGTTCTGGGTAAAGCAGAGGAGAAAGATAAATCTGAGGGGGGAAATTGTAGCCACACAAAAAGTTAAGTAGCTGAATCAGCTGGCTTGGAAGCTGATAAATGACAACTAGCAGTTAATCAATGCTGATATTCAACAAAACTAGCAGGAATTATTTACAAATAATGAATCTCATCTTGATTCTCTGAAGAGCTTATGGATAAACTAATTCTTCTAGAAGACTTTTAAAGGAAGAAACCTTGCATGAAAGTCAATTTGCTGCTGCATATTACAATTACACACCAAATATATATACATAACACACATATATATTTTTTTCTTTTCTTTGGGGAAGGCTGATGGCAAAATCTGGCCAAGAGTTTATATTCCTAGCCTTCTGCATCTGTGGTAAAGAATGAAAACCTGGAAATAGCAAAGGAAATATGTATGATGTTTTTGACGACATTAATGTACTTGCCTATATATTTAATTTTGCTCTTTTGTAAAAAAAAAAAAGAATAAGGGAAAGGTTTACTAACAGATCTTCAAATTTCTTAATAGTGTGACAATAAACAAATGAAAACAAAAGTTTTATTTTCAAGTCTTTATTCTTCCAATAAATGAATTTCACTGAACAAAAACTGGAATTTGCCCAGCTAATTCTCCAGAATAAATGCATAAATACTGTTTGTTGATGCCATCTTAAAACCATTTCAAATAAATTGTGAAGCCAAGACGCCAGAATTCTTTATCGGCTAGGTTAGCTAGCTATTTAATTACATTACAGCAAATGTAATATGTTATTCTTGGAATTGAGGCTAGTAGTTGATATCATAGAATTATGTACCTCTTTCTGTCATTCATTTTTTTAATTCAGGCATTCATTTATTCTATAAATAGTCAATTTTTTACTCTGTGATGAGTATAGGGACACAATGTAAATTAAAAAATAAATATTAGTAAAATAGTATTTACTATTAGTAAATATAGTGAACAAAAATAGAAATTTCTGACATCATGTACCTTACATGATACTATGTCATTAATTTCCATCAAAACTGTAAGGAGCTGCTTTTGATTTAGGGTTTACAGCACAAATCTAAGCCAACACTCCTTACAAGATTTTAAAATATAAACTACCAACTGGTTGAGTTACTCCCTCCAATTTAGAATCACTGTTTCTCTTCAATCATGAATTGATATAACACCTTAAGTTTCCACCAAATTATTACTTATATTCACCCCCCCACCCCCAGGATAATCATGTATTCTCTATTAAGAAGTTAGCCTGGGCTTCCCTGGTGGCGCAGTGGTTGAGAGTCCGCCTGCTGATGCAGGGGACATGGGTTCGTGCCCCGGTCCGGGAAGGTCCCACATGCCGCAAAGCAGCTGGGCCCGTGAGCCATGGCCACTGAGCCTGCGCGTCCAGAGCCTGTGCTCTGCAATGGGAGAGGCCACAACAGTGAGAGGCCTGCATACCGCAAAGAAAAAGAAGTTGGCCTGTTAGTCTCAAGTACCTGGAGCATTCAGGAATTATTTTGTGTGTGCTATAATTATCACTTTAAAAAAAATTATGATTCCTTTCAGTTTCTTTCCTTTTTTTGATGCAGCACTTTGTTATTTTCAAAAACAAATGGACACTGGATAATTTCCAGCAAGAGAAGTGCTTGCTAGATTTTAGAAATTGGCACTGTTTAGAAATTGGCACTGTTTCCAAAGTCATAACAGACAAAGGAAAAATAGATAATCAACTAAGACATAATTTTTTCAGAAGAATGCTTCTGTATTTTCAAGGAAAACACTCAGTGTGAAAGATTCCATGGAAATAAGATGACTTTGTAGCTTTCTGTCAGTTGAGCAGGTAAGAATTTTTCCCCTTTATCTTCTGACTTTAGAGAAAAGTATCATTGTTATCAGATTAGTGAAGCAAATATTTTTTATTTAAAAATAGTTTGTCATTCTTCTAGTAGGACTGAGGCAAACTTCCCAGGAAGCTTAGCTTAGCTGTATTAGAGAATTTATTAGATTTTCCTTTTCATATCATTGAAAAGCCCTTTGAGGGCTGGGATAAATGTCTTCTCATCTTTGTATATTCAGTTCCTAGCACACTAATATAAAAGTTCTGAATGGATTTAAATTTTGCTCTTATTTTAGTCTACTCATCAACTTTATACCCAGTAGTTGAAACCACACATTTTGGCTTTTTCTCACAATGTTTTGTCAGGGCTTTATGAAGGAAACTTTTACATTAATTTTTAACATCTATGCAAAGTATTTTTATCCTGTCATTTATATTTCAGTATTTTTTCTTACCCACATTATTTTTTTTTTTCTTAGCTTATTTTCATGAACTAAAAATTTTGGGGCCGAACTTAATAACATAATTAACATTTGTATCCATAGTTAACTTATTATTGCAATTCAACCACAAGCAATGGAGTTGCATCTCAATTCTCTCTTTTCTCAATAAATTTATAATCATTAAATATAATATGTATTCTATTGTTAAATTATTTCTTACTCCCATACAAATTGAATTAATTAACCTAAAACCAATTTTAACTTTAGCACTATTTATAAGTTTATATTATTTTATTTATAATAAAAGTTGTAACTACTGACATGACAAATTCCTGAAAATTTAAAATTCAGCTCTTCCCATGAACCAGTATAAGCCAGCTCCAGTACCCCATGACAAGTATTAAGTAAACAATAAGTTAAAGAATTATAGGATTTTTATTAATATATGATAAATAATTAGATTTTTAAAAATAATTACAGGTTAAGGGATTATAGGATTTTTATAATTATAGGATGAAAGAATATAGGTCCAAAGAAATAAATATGGGATTGACATTTACACATTACTATATATTTTTTTTTTTTTAAACATCTTTATTGGGGTATAATTGCTTTACAATGGTGTGTTAGTTTCTGCTTTATAACAAAGTGAATCAGCTATACATATACATATGTTCCCATATGTCTTCCCTCTTGCGTCTCCCTCCCTCCCACTCTCCCCATCCCACCCTTCCAGGCTGTCACAAAGCACCGAGCTAATATCCCTGTGCCTTGCGGCTGCTTCCCCCCAGCTATCTACCTTACTACGTTTGTTAGTGTGTATATGTCCATGACTCTCTCTCGCCCTGTCAAAACTCACCCCTCCCCCTCCCCATACCCTCAAGTCCGTTCTCCAGTAGGTCTGCGTCTTTATTCCTATCTTACCCCTAGGTTCTTCATGACATTTTTTTCCCTTAAATTCCATATATATGTGTTAGCATACGGTATTTGTCTTTTTCTTTCTGACTTACTTCACTCTGTATGACAGACTCTAGGTCTATCCATCTCATTACAAATAGCTCAATTTCATTTCTTTTTAAGGCTGAGTAATATTCCATTGTGTATATGTGCCACATCTTCTTTATCCATTCATCCGATGATGGGCGCTTAGGTTGTTTCCATGTCCTGGCTATTGTAAATAGAGCTGCAATGAACATTTTGGTACATGACTCTCTTTGAATTTTGGTTTTCTCAGGGTATATGCCAAGTAGTGGGATTGCTGGGTCATATGGTAATTCTATTTGTAGTTTTTTAAGGAACCTCCATACTGTTCTCCACAGTGGCTGAACCAATTCACATTCCCACCAGCAGTGCAAGAGTGTCCCCTTTTCTCCACACCCTCTCCAGCATTTATTGTTTCTAGATTTTTTGATGATGGCCATTCTGACTGGTGTGAGATGATATCTCATTGTAGTTTTGATTTGCATTTCTCTAATGCTTAATGATGTTGAGCATTCTTTCATGTGTTTGTTGGCATTCTGTATATCTTCTTTGGAGAAATGTCTATTTAGGTCTTCTGCCCATTTTTGGATGGGGTTGTTTGTTTTTTTGTTATTGAGCTGCATGAGCTGCTTGTAAATTTTGGAGATTAATCCTTTGTCAGTTCCTTCATTTGCAAATGTTTTCTCCCATTCTGAGGGTTGTCTTTTGGTCTTGGTTATGGTTTCCTTTGCTGTGCAAAAGCTTTGAAGTTTCATTAGGTCCCATTTGTTTATTTTTGTTTTTATTTCCATTACTCTAGGAGGTGGGTCAGAAAGGATCTTGCTGTGATTTATGTTATAGAGTGTTCTTCCTATGTTTTCTTCTAAGAGTTTGATAGTTTCTGGCCTTACATTTAGGTCTTTAATCCATTTTGAGCTTATTTTTGTGTATGGTGTTAGGGAGTGATCTAATCTCATACTTTTACATGTACCTGTCCAGTTTTCCCAGCACCATTTATTGAAGAGGCTGTCCTTTCTCCACTGTACATTCCTGCCTCCTTTATCAAAGATAAGGTGTCCATATGTGCGTGGGTTAATCTCTGGGCTTTCTATCCTGTTCCACTGATCTATCTTTCTGTTTTTGTGCCAGTACCATACTGTCTTGATTACTGTTGCTTTGTAATATAGTCTGAAGTCAGGGAGCCTTATTCCTCCAGCTCCTTTTTTCGTTCTCAAGATTGCTTTGGCTATTCGGGGTCTTTTGTGTTTCCATACAAATTGCGAAATTTTTTGTTCTAGTTCTGTGAAAAATGCCAGTGGTAGTTTGATAGGGATTGCATTGAATCTGTAGATTGCTTTGGGTAGTAGAGTCATTTTCACAATGTTGATTCTTCCCATCCAAGAACATGGTATATCTCTCCATCTATTTGTATCATTTTAATTTCTTTCATCAGTGTCTTATAATTTTCTGCATACAGGTCTTTCGTCTCCTTAGGTAGGTTTATTCCTAGATATTTTATTCTTTTTGTTGCAATGGTAAATGGGAGTGTTTTCTTGATTTCACTTTCAGATTTTTCATCATTAGTATATAGGAATGCCAGAGATTTCTGTGCATTAATTTTGTATCCTGCTACTTTACCAAATTCATTGATTAGCTCTAGTAGTTTTCTGGTAGCATCTTTAGGATTCTCTATGTATAGTATCATGTCATCTGCAAACAGTGACAGCTTTACTTCTTCTTTTCCGATTTGGATTCCTTTTATTTCCTTTTCTTCTCTGATTGCTGTGGCTAAAACTTCCAAAACTATGTTGAATAAGAGTGGTGAGAGTGGGCAACCTTGTCTTGTTCCTGATCTTAGTGGAAATGCTTTCAGTTTTTCACCATTGAGGATGATGTTTGCTGTGGGCTTGTCATATATGGCTTTTATTATGTTTAGGAAAGTTCCCTCTATGCCTACTTTCTGGAGCGTTTTTATCATAAATGGGTGTTGAATTTTGTCGAAAGCTTTCTCTGCATCTATTGAGATGATCATATGGTTTTTCTCCTTCAATTTGTTAATATGGTTTATCACATTGATAGATTTGCGTATATTGAAGAATCCTTGCATTCCTGGAATAAACCCCACTTGATCATGGTGTATGATCCTTTTAATGTGCTGTTGGATTCTGTTTGCTAGTATTTTGTTGAGGATTTTTGCATCTATGTTCATCAGTGATATTGGCCTGTAGTTTTCTTTCTTTGTGACATCCTTGTCTGGTTTTGGTATCAAGGTGATGGTGGCTTCGTAGAAGGAATTTGGGAGTGTTCCTCCCTCTGCTATATTTTGGAAGAGTTTGAGAAGGATAGGTGTTAGCTCTTCTCTAAACGTTTGATAGAATTCACCTGTGAAGCCATCTGGTCCTGGGCTTTTGTTTGTTGGAAGGTTTTTAATCACAGTTTCAATTTCAGTGCTTGTGATTGGTCTGTTCATATTTTCTATTTCTTCCGGATTCAATCTTGGCAGGTTGTGCATTTCTAAGAATTTGTCCATTTCTTCCAGATTGTCCATTTTATTGGCATAGAGTTGCTTGTAGTAATCTCTCATGATTTTTTTTATTTCTGCAGTGTCAGTTGTTACTTCTCCTTTTTCATTTCTAATTCTATTGATTTGAGTCTTCTCCCTTTTTTTCTTGATGAGTCTGGCTAGTGGTTTATCTATTTTGTTTATATTCTCAAAGAACCAGCTTTTAGTTTTATTGATCTTTGCTATCGTTTCCTTCATTTCTTTTTCATTTATTTCTGATCTGATTTTTATGATTTCTTTCCTTCTGCTAGCTTTGGGGTTTTTTTGTTCTTCTTTCTCTAATTGCTTGAGGTGCAAGGTTAGTTTGTTTATTCGAGATGTTTCCTGCTTCTTAAGGTGGGCTTGTATTGCTATAAACTTCACCCTTAGAACTGCTTTTGCTGCATCCCGTAGGTTTTGGGTCGTTGTGTCTCCATTGTCATTTGTTTCTAGGTATTTTTTTATTTCCTCTTTGATTTCTTCAGTGATCACTTCATTATTAAGTAGTGTATTGTTTAGCCTCCATGTGTTTGTATTTTTTACAGGTCTTTTCCTGTAATTGATATCTAGTCTCATGGCGTTGTGGTCAGAAAAGATACTTGATACAATTTCAGTTTTATTAAATTTACCAAGGCTTGATTTGTGACCCAAGATATGATCTATCCTGGAGAATGTTCCATGAGCACTTGAGAAAAATGTGTATTCTGTTGTATTTGGATGGAGTGTCCTATAAATATCAATTAAGTCCATCTTGTTTAATGTATCATTTAAAGCTTGTGTTTCCTTATTTATTTTCATTTTGGATGATCTGTCCATGGGTGAAAGTGGGGTGTTAAAGTCCCCTACTATGAATGTGTTACTGTCGATCTCCCCTTTTATGGCTGTTAATATTTGCCTTATGTATTGAGGTGCTCCTATGTTGGGTGCATAAATATTTACAATTGTTATATCTTCTTCTTGGATCGATCCCTTGATCATTATGTAGTGTCCTTCTTTGTCCCTTTTAATAGTCCTTATTTTAAAGTCTATTTTGTCTGATATGAGAATTGCTACTCCAGCTTTCTTTTGGTTTCCATTTGCATGGAATATCTTTTTCCATCCCCTTACTTTCAGTCTGTATGTGTCTCTAGGTCTGAAGTGGGTCTCTTGTAGACAGCATATATAAGGGTCTTGTTTTTGTATCCATTCAGCCAATCTGTGTCTTTTGGTGGGAGCATTTAGTCCATTTACATTTAAGGTAATTATCGATATGTATGTTCCGATTCCCATTTTCTATATTGTTTTGAGTTCGTTATTATAGGTCGTTTCCTTCTCTTGTGTTTCTTGTCTAGAGACGTTCCTTTAGCATTTGTTGTAAAGCTGGTTTGGTGGTGCTGAACTCTCTCAGCTTTTGCTTGTCTGTAAAGGTTTTAATTTCTCCATCAAATCTGAATGAGATCCTCGCTGGGTAGAGTAATCTTGGTTGCACGTTTTTCTCCTTCATCACCTTCAGTATGTCCTGTCACTCCCTTCTCGCTTGTAGGGTTTCTGCTGAGAGATCAGCTGTTAACCTTATGGGGATTCCCTTGTGTGTTATTTGTTGTTTTTCCCTTGCTGCTTTTAATATGCTTTCTTTGTATTTAATTTTTGACAGTTTGATTAATATGTGTCTTGGTGTATTTCTCCTTGTATTTATCCTGTATGGGACTCTCTGTGCTTCCTGGACTTGATTAACTATTTCCTTTCCCATATTAGGGAAGTTTTCAACTATAATCTCTTCAAATATTTTCTCAGTCCCTTTCTTTTTTTCTTCTTCTTCTGGAACCCCTATAATTCGAATGTTGGTGTATTTAATGTTGTCCCAGAGGTCTCTGAGCCTTTCCTCAGTTCTTTTCATTCTTTTTTCTTTATTCTGCTCTGCAGTAGTTATTTCCACTACTTTATCTTCCAGGTCACTTATCCGTTCTTCTGCCTCAGTTATTCTGCTATTGATCGTATCTAGAGTACTTTTAATTTTATTTAGTGCGTTGTTCATTGTTGCTTGTTTCATCTTTATTTCTTCTAGGTCCTTGTTAACTGTTTCTTGCATTTTGTCCATTCTACTTCCAAGATTTCGGATCATCCTTACTATCATTATTCTGAACTCTTTTTCAGGTAGATTGCCTATTTCCTCTTCATTTGTTAGGTCTGGTGGGTTTTTATCTTGCTCCTTCATCTGCCGTGTGTTTTTCTGTCTTCTCATTTTGCTTATCTTACTGTGTTTGGGGTCTCCTTTTTGCAGGCTGCACGTTCGTAGTTCCCGTTGTTTTTGATGTCTGTCTCCAGTGGCTAAGGTTGTTTCAGTGGGTTGTGTAGGCTTCCTGGTGGAGGGGACTTGTGCCTGTGTTGTGCTGGATGAGGCTGGATCTTGTCTCTCTAGTGGGCAGGTTCACGTCTGGTGGTATGTTTTGGGGTGTCTGTGGCCTTATTATGATTTTAGGCAGCCTCTGTGCTAATGGGTGGGGTTGTGTTCCTGTTTTGCTAGTTGTTTGGCATAGGTTGTCCAGCACTGTGGCTTGCTGGTCGTTGAGTGAAGCTGGGTGCTGGTGTTAAGATGGAGGTCTCTGGGAGATATCCACCGTTTAATATTATGTGGAGCTGGGAGGTCTCTTGTTGACCAGTGTCCTGAAGTTGGCTCTCCTACCTCAGAGGCAGAGCCCTGACTCCTTGGCTGGAGCACCAAGAGCCTTTCATCCACATGGCTCAGAATAAAAGGGAGAAAAAGTAGCGAGAATTAGTAGAAGTATGAGGAAAGAAAGAAGGAAAGGAGGAAAGGAAGGAAGGAAGAAAGAAGCAAAGAAGGAAAGAAAGGAGGGAGGGAGGGAAGGAGGAAGGAAGGAAAGAGGGAAAGAAGGAAAAAAGACAGAAAGAAAGAAGATACAGTAAAAATAAAATAAAGTAAAATATAGTTATTGAATTTAAAAATATTTAGAAAAAAAAAAAGGGACGGATAGAACCTTAGGACAAATGTTGGAAGCAAAGCTATACAGAGAAAATCTTACACAGAAGCATACACATACACCTTCACAAAAAGAGGTAAAGGGGGAAAAATCATAAATCTTGCTCTCAGAGACCACCTCCTCAATTTGGGGTGATTCGTTGTCTAAAGGAGGGAAGGAAGGAAGGAAAGAAAGAAAGAAAGAATGAAGGTAAAGTATAATAAAGTTATTACGATTAAAATTACTTATTAAGAAAAAATTTTTTTTTAAAAACCATGGACGGATAGAGCCCTAGGACAAATGGTGGAAGCAAGAGTATACAGATAAGATCTCACACAGAAGCATACACGTACACATTCACAAAAAGAGGAAAAGGGAAAAAAATCATAGATCTCTCTCCTAAATTCCACCTCTTCAATTTGGGATCATTCCTTGTCTATTCAGGTATTCCACAGATGCAGGGTATATCAAGTTGATTGTGGAGCTTTAATCCGCTGCTTCTGTGGCTGCTGGGAGAGATTTCCCTTTCTCTTCTTTGTTCTCACAGCTCACAGGAGCTCAGCTTTGGATTTGGCCCTGCCTCTGCGTGTAGGTCGCTGGAGGGCGTCTGTTTTTTGCTCAGACAGGACGAGGTTAAAGGAGCCGCTGATTCGGGGGCTCCGGCTCACTCAGGCCGGGGGTTGGGGGATGGGGGAAGGAGGGGCACTGCGTCCGGGGCGGGCCTGCGGCGGCAGAGGCGGCGTGTCCTTGCGGCAGAGGCCGGCGTGACGTTGCACCAGCCTGAGGCCTGCCGTGTGTACTCCCGGAGAAGTTGTCCCTGGATCCCGGGAACCTGGCAGTGGCGGGCTGCACAGGCTCCGCGGAAGAGGGGTGTGGAGAGTGACCTGTGCTCGCACACAGGCCCCTTGGTGGCGGCAGCAGCAGCCTTAGCGTCTCTCGCCCGTCTCTGGGGTTCGCGCTTTTAGCCGCGGCTCGCGCCTGTCTCTGGGGTTTGCGCTTTTAGCCGCGGCTCGCACCCGTCTCTGGAGTTCCTTTAAGCAGCGCTCTTAAACCCCTCTCCTCGCGCACCAGGAAACAAAGAGGGAAGAAAAAGTCTCTTGCCTCTTCCGCAGGTGCAGGCTTTTCCCCGAACTCCCTCCCGGCTAGTCGTGGTGCACTAACCCCTTCAGGCTATGTTCAAGCCGCCAACCCCAGTCCTCTCCCTGCACTCCGTCCAAAACCGAAACCGGAGCCTCAGCTCGCAGCCCCGCCCACCCCGGCGGGGACAAGCCTCTCGGGTTGGTGAGTGCTGGTCGGCACCGATCGTCTGTGCAGGAATCTCCCCGCTTTGCCCTCCGCACCCGTCGTTGTGCACTACTCCGTGGTCCCGAAGCTCCCCCCTCCGCCTCCCGCAGTCTCCACCCGCGGAGGGGCTTCCTAGTGTGTGGAAACTTTTCCTCCTTCACAGCTCCCTCCCACTGGTGCAGGTTCCGTCCTTATTCTTTTGTCTCTGGTTTTTCTTTTTTTCTTTTGCCCTACCCAGGTACGTGGGGAGTTTCTTGCCTTTTGGGAGGTCTGAGGTCTTCTGCCAGCCTTCAGTAGGTGTTCTGTAGGAGTTGTTCCACGTGTAGATGTATTTCTGGTGTATCCGTGGGGAGGAAGGCGATCTCCACGTCTTACTCTTCCGCCATCTTCAAGGTCCCCCCTCTTTGACTCCTATTTATCCAGACTTCATAGAAAGATCTTCAAGAAGACCTCTCACTTTAGATTTACATTTCTCTAGTACTAATCCGATCACTAATTATTAGAGAAATGCAAATCAAAACTACAATGAGATATTACCTTACACTGGTCAGAATGGCCATCATCAAAAAATCTACAAACAATAAATGCTGGAGAGGGTGTGGAGAAAATAGAAACTTCTTGCACTGTTGGTCAGAATGTAAATTGATACAGCCACTATGGAGAACAGTATGGAGGTTCCTTAAAAAACTAAAAATAGAACCACCATATGACCCAGTAATCCCACTACTGGGCATATACTCTGAGAAAACCATAATTCAATAAGAGTCATGTACTACAATGTTCATTGCAGCACTATTTACAATAGCCAGGACATGGAAGCAACCTAACTGTCCATCAGCCGGTGAATGGATAAAGAAGATACAGTACCTATATACAATGGAATATTAGTCATGAAAAGAAATGAAATTGAGTTATTTGTAGTGAGATTTTGGGTGTCTTGTAAAACAATAGAATATTGAATCTCTGATTAAGCTGCTGAACTATTGGGCCTACATGACTGAAGTATTTCAGAAAAATAAAAACCAGTCCAGTTGTAGAATATTTTAATAAGTAAGTTTAAATTTAATTGAAATTAATGAAAAAAGTGTTATGTGTATAATTATCCCTAAGAATAAGAAATAGATATCCCTTGTGATTTTGTTAATTTTGATTAATGGATAATTAAAAAAGAGTATATTTTTGAGACCCTAGTTCTTTAATTTGTGTTGGGATATGAAAGATTTATTTTCCCTTAACATCAAGCCTCTATAGCAATGGATTTAAAAGCCAAAAGAAGTTTAAATTTCATTTTTCATTTATTCAACAGGCATTATTTAAACTTATGCTCTGCACAAGTTGCTGTACTGGCAATGGTGGGCACAGCTTCTTCCTTCCCACAGGACACATCTAGTGGGAATGATTGATAAGTAAGTCACTATACAAATTGAAATTCAATATGCTGTAGAAGTGCAGAAGATGGAGCAATCAATCCTGACTTATGCGATAAGAAAGACTTTTGAATTGGATCTTAAAAAACGAGTGGGCTCTAAAATAGGGGGAAGTAGAGGGAAAGCATTCCAGATGGTGGTAAAACTACAAACAAAGACAAGAAATAATTAAATATTTTCAGGGAAAGAAAAAAATAATATAATGTGGCTCATATGAAATATGTAAAGGTATAGGAAGAACTTTGTGTCTATAGGAAATTTAGGCCATAAAATGGAAGGCAATTAAACCTACCTATGGTTACTTACTACTCCACTTGTGATCACCTGTTCTATGTCTGTCTTCTCCACTAGATTCTATCTTAATGAGACAGGGGAAAATTTTGAACTTTTTAAACATCTTATCACCAGAACTCAACACAGAGTCCTTCATATACTAGGAAACTAATGAATATTTATTAGGTAAATGAGTTAATGCCATGCTAAGGCTTTTCATGGTTGCTCTACATTGCATATGAAATATCCAACTGCACAGAAAGAAACACTTTTGAAGAAAGAAGTGAAATAACCCAAGCCATGCTTCAAAAATATCACATAGGTCTTACAAAATGGATTTTATAGGATTTAGGAGAAGCTGGAGGTGGGAGATCAGTCAGAAGATATTGCAATATTTAATTGAGAAGACCATATGAATTAAAGTTTAAAATAGAAGTATAATCAATAGGATTGGGAATGTAATTAGATGTGAGGGGTGAGGGGTTATACCTCAAATAACTCCAAGAGTAACATTAACTGAGGATAGAAATAAAAGGAAATTGACAGACTCTTAACAATAAGAGCAAATTTTACTTTTACAAGTACTTTCTTTCCTAAGGTCTTTCCTAACTACTTTCTCTTTCCATATTACACCCTTGTAATGCAAGATGGAGAGAATGGCACCTCACTAAATATTACCATGAACTTGATATCTCTTATTTTATTGGTTCTTGAAGTATAATCTTTGGCCCTCCAGAAGTTATTAGAAGTGCAAATTATCAGGCCTCAGCTCAGATATACTAAGTTAGAAACTCTTTGGGTGAGTTTTAATTTGTATTTTAATAACCCCTACAGATGATTCTGGTATATGTTCAAGTCTGAAAATCATCACTTCATATCATTTTACTTAGCTCTCTCCTGAAATTTTGGAATGATTTCAGAGAATGGCTTATCTAGAGACATCAGGTTCTTTAACATCTATGTGCTTAAGAATCATTTGGGTGATTTTACAAATTGTATGATGTTGAACACTAAATTCAGCAAATCTGATTTGCAATAAAACATTGGAATAAAACATTGAACATAAAACATTGGAATCTGCTAGTAATTCTGATAAATATGATATCATAAATTTTTAGCTTGATTATTTTGACCTTTATTTATTTAGAATAATGTCATATGTAAAAACATGTGGAATTGTTATACCTTTGTTTTATATTGTTAATGACTCTCTTAGTTCCTAAAATTACATTTTTTTTTTTTTGGCCATGAACATTATCCTACAGTTTATTATCACTGCTACACTACACTTTGGCTGTTGTTGATGTTAATATTTGAAGGCTATTATTTTTCAGATCTTTTACTTTAAGTTTTTCACTAACATTATAGTTTAGGTGTATTTTAGATGACAAAATTTAGCATACCTTTCTTTCCTAAATGAGAGTCTGTTCTCTAACTTGTGACTATAAGCCATTTATATTTATTAAGGTTACTAATACATTTGTACTTATTTTGAATGCTGTTTTACTTTTTATTTACTGTGCTTTTAATTTTCTTCCTCTTCAAATTTCAGTTGGATTAATCATGTTTCTTTTTGTTCCCAATGGCTTTTAGTTAGCCTTAGTTTTAAAGCTCTTAACTGGGTTATAATTGACATACATTAACTATACATTTTTTTCACAAAATGTGCTTTTAGTTTATTGTAAGTATATAATAAAATGTCAGTGCTGTTGCCTGCATTTTTGTATAGCTATATTTTGGGGGGGGGTTTATTGTGCTAAAAGTCACATAATATAAAACATACTATTTTAACCATATTTAACTGTACAGTTCAGTGGCACTAACTACATTCACATGTTGTGCAGTTCTCACCATCATCCATCTCCTGAACTTTTCACCTTCGCAAACTGAAACTTTGTTCCCATTAAATACTAATTCCCCATTCCCCCTCCCCACCGCCCCATGCCCCGGCCCCTGACATCTACCAATGTACTTTCTGACTCTATGAATTTAACTAATATAGGTATCTCATATAAGGGGAATCAAACAGTGTTTGTCTGAACCTACTATATACTGGAATGCATTTTTAAGGTTAATTTAACATATGTCCGACAAACATTGTAACTTCTTGTTTTCCCCTGTGCTATACAGTGGGTTCTCATTAGTTATTTGTTTTATACATAATAGTGTATATATGTCAATCCCAATCTTCCAATTTATTCCACTGCCCTTCCCCCACCCTTGTTTTCCATACATTTGTTCTCTACGTCTATGTTTCTATTTCTGCTTTGCAAATAGGTTCATCTGTACTATTTTTCTAGATTCCACATATATGCATTAATATACAATATTTGCTTTTCTCTTTCTGACTTACTTCACTCTGTATGACAGTCTCTAAGTTCATCCCTGTCTCTACAAATGGCACAATTTTGTTCCTTTTTACGGCTGAGTAATATTCCATTGTATACATATACCACATCTTCTTTAGCCATTCCTCTGTTGGTGGACATTTAGGTTGCTTCCATGTCCTGGTTATTGTAAGTAGTGTTGCAATGAAAATTGGGGTGCATATATCTTTTGGAATTATGGGTTTCTCCAGGTATATTTTTAAATGTAATTTGATACATTTGACATATACCCAGGAAATAATTACAAAAATCAAAATAACAAGCACATCTATCACACTCAAAAGTTTTCTCATAGCCCTTGATGGCTCTTCCATCCATATCTTCTTGCTCTACTCCATACACAGATAACCACAGATCTGTTTTCAATCACTATAGATTTGTGCAGATTTTATGGAATTTCAGAAATATGGAATTATACAGAACATTCTTTTTTTTCTGTTTTGCTTCTGAATTTTTTCATTCACCATAGTTATTTTGAGATTCATACATGTTATTGTATGGATCTCTTTTTAATTTATAATATTTTAAATTTCTTTTCTGAGGAGCACCCCATTGTATGTATTTATGGCAATTTATTTTTTCATTCATGTTGACATTTGGATTACTTCTATTTTTGTCTATTACAAATAAAGCTGCTATGAGTATTTATGTACAAATTTTTGTACAAATGTTTCTTGCTTAAAAACCAGGAATGGAATGGATAGATCTTATGACAAATGCATGTTTAACTTTTCAAGAAACTGCCAAAATGTTTCATAAGCTTGTTGTACCAATTTACCTTACTAGCAGCATGAGAGTTCCAGTTGCTCCATGTCCTTGCAATTCTTTTTAATTTTAATCATCCTAATAGATGTTTAGTGGTATCTCCGTGTGGTTTTAATCATGTATTAGTTTCTGTAATGACTACTGATGCTTTTTATTTTTCTTTATGTAGATCTGATTTCTGAGCCATATAGTTTTTCTTTTCTCTAAAGAACTTCTTTTAACATTTCTAGCAAGGCAGGTCTACTGGCAACAGTTTCTCTCACTTTTTTTTTTTGTAAGAGAAAGTCTTTATTTCTCCCTTTGATTTTGAAGGATAGTTTCACAGGGCACAGAATTCTAGGTTGGTTGGTGTTTTTTTTTTTTTTCTTTCATTTTTCTTCTCTTAACAAATTGAAGTTTTCAAACCTTTCTGTTCTTACTTGCATTATTTCTGAGAAGTCAGATGCAATTTTTAATTTTGGGTTTTATTCCTCTGGTTTCCTTCAGGATTTTTTTTCTCTGATTTTCTGTAGTTTGAAAATGATATGCTCAGGTTTTCCTTTCATGGGCTTATATTGCTCGGTAGTCTCTGAGCTTCCAGGATATGTTATTTGGTGTCTAAAATTAATTTGGGGGAAATTCTTACTAATTATTCTTTCAAATGTTTCTTCTGTTCTTTTCTCGTTTTATTCTCCTTCTAGTATTCTGATTATATTGCACATATTACAACTTTTATAGTTGTCTGACAGTCCTTGGATATTATATCTGATTTCTTTTTTATTTCCCACCTTTTTTTTTTCTCTTTTCTTTTCAGTTTTGAAGATTTCTACTGAAATTTTCTCAAGCTCAGAGCCTTTCCTCAGCTCTGTCCAGTCTGCTAATAAGTCCATGAAGGATATTCTTCTTTTTTTTTAACATCTTTATTGGAGTACAATTGCTTTATAATGTTGTGTTAGTTGCTGCGGTATAACAAAGTGAATCAGCTATATGTATACATGTATCCCCATATCTCCTCCCTCTTGCATCTCCCTCCCATCCTCCCTGTCCCAGCCCTCTAGGTGGACAAAAAGCACCAAGCTGATCTTCCTGTGCTATGTGGCTTCTTCCCACTAGCTATTTTACATTTGGCAGTGTATATATGTCAATGCCACTCTCTTACTTTGTCCCACCTTACCCTTCCCCCTCTCCATGTCCTCAAATCCATTCTCTACATCTGTGTCTTTATTCCTGTCCTGACCCTAGGTTCATCAGAACCTTTTTTTTTTTTTAGATTCCATGTATATGTGTCAGCATACAGTATTTGTTTTTCTCTTTCTGACTTACTTCACTCTGTATGACAGACCATCCACCTCACTCTGTATTAAAGGTCCATCCACCTCACTACAAATAACTCAATTTCATTTCTTTTTATGGCTGAGAAATATTCCATTGTATATATGTGCCACATCTTCTTTATCCATTCATCTGTCAATGGACAATTAGGTTGCTTCCATGTCCTGGCTATTGTAAATATAGCTGCAGTGAACATTGTGGTATCTGACTTTTTTGAATTATGGTTTTCTCAGGGTATATACCCAGTAGTAGGATTGCTGGCTAGTATGGTAGTTCTATTTTTAGTTTTTTAGGGAACCTCCATACCGTTCTCCTTAGTGGCTGTATCAATTTACATTCCCACCAAGAGTGCAAGCGTTTCCTTTTCTCCACACCCTCTCCAGCATTTATTGTTTGTAGATTTCTTTTCTTTTTTTTTTTTTTTTTAAACATCTTTATTGGGGTATAATTGCTTTACAATGGTGTGTTAGTTTCTGATTTATAACAAAGTGAATCAGCTATACATATACATGTGCTCCCATGTGTCTTCCCTCTTGCGTCTCCCTCCCTCCCACTCTCCCCCTCCCACCCCTCCAGGCGGTCCCAAAGCCCCGAGCCAATATCCCTGTGCCTTGCGGCTGCTTCCCCCTAGCTATCTACCTTACTACGTTTGTTAGTGTGTATATGTCCATGACTCTCTCTCGCCCTGTCAAAACTCACCCTTCCCCCTCCCCATATCCTCAAGTCCGTTCTCCAGTAGGTCTGCGTCTTTGTTCCTGTCTTACCCCTAGGTTCTTCATGACATTTTTTTTCCTTAAATTCCATATATATGTGTTAGCATACGGTATTTGTCTTTTTATTCCTGACTTACTTCACTCTGTATGACAGACTCTAGGTCTATCCATCTCATTACAAATATCTCAATTTCATTTCTTTTTAAGGCTGAGTAATATTCCATTGTGTATATGTGCCACATCTTCTTTATCCATTCGTCCGATGATGGGCGCTTAGGTTCTTTCCATCTCCGGGCTATTGTAAATAGAGCTGCAATGAACATTTTGGTACATGACTCTTTTTGAATTTTGGTTTTCTCAGGGTATATGCCCAGTAGTGGGATTGCTGGGTCATATGGTAATTCTATTTGTAGTTTTTTAAGGAACCTCCATACTGTTCTCCATAGTGGCTGAACCAATTCACATTCCCACCAGCAGTGCAAGAGTGTCCCCTTTTCTCCACACCCTCTCCAGCATTTATTGTTTCTAGATTTTTTGATGATGGCCATTCTGACTGGTGTGAGATGATATCTCATTGTAGTTTTGATTTGCATTTCTCTAATGATTAATGATGTTGAGCATTCTTTCATGTGTTTGTTGGCATTCTGTATATCTTCTTTGGAGAAATGTCTGTTTAGGTCTTCTGCCCATTTTTGGATGGGGTTGTTTGTTTTTTTGTTATTGAGCTGCATGAGCTGCTTGTAAATTTTGGAGATTAATCCTTTGTCAGTTGCTTCATTTGCAAATGTTTTCTCCCATTCTGAGGGTTGTCTTTTGGTCTTGATTATGGTTTCCTTTGCTGTGCAAAAGCTTTGAAGTTTCATTAGGTCCCATTTGTTTATTTTTGTTTTTATTTCCATTACTCTAGGAGGTGGGTCAGAAAGGATCTTGCTGTGATTTATGTCATAGAGTGTTCTTCCTATATTTTCCTCTAAGAGTTTGATAGTTTCTGGCCTTACATTTAGGTCTTTAATCCATTTTGAGCTTATTTTTGTGTATGGTGTTAGTGAGTGTTGATGATGGCCATTCTGAGTGGTGTAAGGTGATACCTCATTGTAGTTTTGATTTGCATTTCTCTAATGATTGGTGATGTTGAGCATCCTTTCATGTGTTTGTTGGCAATCTGTATATGTTCTTTGGAGAAATGTCTATTTAGGTCTTCTGCCCATTTTTGGATTGGGTTGTTTGTATTTTTGATATTGAGCTGCATGAGCTGCTTGTATAGTTTGGAGGTTAATCCTTTGTCAGTTTATTCATTTGCAAATATTTTCTCCCATTTTGAGGGTGTTTTCATGTTGTTTATGGTTTCCTTTGCTCTGCAAAAGCTTTTAATTTTCATTGGGTCCCATTTGTTTATTTTTGTTTTTATTTCTATTTCTCTAGGAAGTGGGTCAAAAAGAATCTTGCTGTGATTTATATCATAGAGTGTTCTGCCTATGTTTTCCTCTAAGAGTTTTATTATGTCTGGACTTACATTTAGGTCTTTAATCCATTTTGAGTTTATTTTTGTATATGGTGTTAGGGAGTGTTCTAATTTCATTCTTTTACATGTAGCTGTCCAGTTTCCCAGCACCACTTATTGAAGAGGCTGTCTTGCATGAAGAGTATTCTTCATTTCTGTTAGTGTTTTTGATTTCTAGCATTTGTATTTGGTTCCTTCTTGGAATTTCCATCTCTCTGCTTGTTTTCCATCTGTTTCTGCATACGTCTACTTTATCCATTTGAGCCCTTAGCATATTAATCATAATCATTTTAAATTCCTGATCTGATAATTCTAACAACCCTTCCATGTCTGGTTCTGATGCTTTCTCTGTCTCTTCTAATGTTTTTTTCTTTTGTTGTTGTTTTTTTGCCTTTTGGTATGCCTGGTAAATTTTGTTCATAGTCAGGCATGATGTACTGGCTGAAAGGAACTGCTGTAGTAGGTCTTTATTAATCTTGTGAATAGTAGGGAGAGGAGAATTGTTCTACAGTTCTATCTTTGGGTCTTAGTCTTCTGGTTAGCCTGTGCCTCTGGACTTGATCTACACTAGTGTTTCTCAATTATTTCTCCTCCTTAATGTGGGACAGAATTGATAGAGTGGGCTTTAGTTTGGTATTTTTCTTCTCCCACATGAAAGACTAGATTCAGCTGGAGTCATTTCTCTTCCCTTATGTCAGTTAGGCTCTGATGGTACTCCGACTGGTTAATATAACTACAATGATAGTATGGTTAACTAGTTTCACTTGAGTTCAGGCCTTGTTAAGAAGATCAATGCTCTGGTGGATTTTAAAATTGTTAGTTTTCCCCTCTCCATCCTGGAAGCACAAGGGGATTTCTCTCTATTTACTGTTGCACCTGGTCAAGTTCCTGGAGGTAAATCTCACAATATTGTGAGGTTACACCTATCACCTAATTCTTCTGGAGGTTTTAAAATTTTAATTCTCAGACTTCTCCACACTGAGCCTCCAGTAATTTGTCAATTACACTTCATATTATTTTACCCCTGCACTGGGTCCTGAGGCAGTTTCTGCTCATGAGTTTACTCCTGCAAGTTGTAACTCACTTTTTATTCTGTCAGTCTAACTAAACACTTGTCAGGCTTGTTCACATTATTTTGTTAGATTTATACTTAAGTATTCAACTTTTTTACTACTATATTTTTTAAACTTCATATTTCATTGTTCATTTCTAGTATATAAGAAAGTAATCAAGCAATTTTTGTATATCAAATTTGTGTCCTTTGATTTTGTTATACTTGCGTATTAATTCTAAGAGATTTTTTAAAATTATAAATTTGTTAGTTTTCTACATAGACAATTAAGTCATCTGTGAATAACAACAGTCTTATTTCTTTCTTGTATGAAAAAATAATCAAAATGGAGAGCTAAGAAAATTCTCTAAAATGAAGCTGAGAGGCCACTGAGGAAACGTGACTTATACATATCTCATCCTGGATGGTATCTGATATTTTGACCATATTTTTTCCTAACAAAGACATCCAGAACACCTGCCAGAAATGCAGAATACTTATTGGCCCCTTTCCCTGAAATAACTCATGAAAGTTTATCTATTTATCAGACACCTACCCTAAAACAAACTGAGATTCCTTAAGGACAGATATTTCCTGACTTTCATCAAAGTTAATTAGAGTTTTCACTGGGCAACATTAACAACCACTTTTTTTTTTTTTTTTTTTTGTCTTTATAAACCCCTCTCTCTTTCTCTTCCTTGGAGCATGTTTCATTCTACCCAAACCTGTGTCTCCAGAATTGAAATTCTTAAGACCCCAAATAAAAATCTTTGTTTTCTGTAGCCTTGATACTAATTATTCTTTGACATTACGTGGTGTCAGAAGTGGGATTCAGGGCTTCCCTCATGGAGCAGTTATTAAGAATCTGCCTGCCAATACAGGGGACACAGGTTAGATGCCAATACAGGGGACACAGGTTAGATGCCAATACAGGGGACACAGTTTAGATACCAATACAGAGGACACAGATTAGATACCTGGCCTGAGAAGATCTCACATGCCACAGAGCAACTAAGCCCGTGCACCATAACTACTGAGTCTGTGCTCTAGAGCCTGTGTTCTGCGACAGGAGAAGCCATGACAATGAGAAGCCCATGCACCACAACGTAGAGTAGCCCCTGCTTGCCTTAGCTAGAGGAAGCCCATGCACAGAAATGAAGACCCAACACAGCCAAAACTAAAAACAAATAAATTAATTAATTAAAAAAAAGTGGGATCCAAAGTGAGTCACTTCTACCTCAGCACTGCTGCAAATGTAAGGCACATATAGGAGTCCCCTGTACTCCTTTGCCTCCTCTGCAGCCTTGGGTCATGGGGGTAAGTCCTTTTGGTCCTCAACTCCCCACTTTCCTCAAAGTTCTGAGACTTTATTTGAGTGTCCTTTATTACTGACTTTATCTGGGAAAGAAATATTTCACTTGGGAAAGAAATCTTTCATCTGAGAAGGGAGTACTTTATCTTGGTGAGTACTCAGTACTTATGGGGAGTCTGGTTTCTAAGTGCACTGTCAATAGGCAGCTGTCATACAGAACTTTGACTTAGTTTGAGACTTACAAGCCCTCCTCTTGTAAATTTCTGTTGCACCCTCAACTTGAAAATCTGTTGGTCTGCTTGGGACTCATTTGAGACTCCTAAATTAGTCTATTTGCACACTCAAGTGGAACAAAAAATATGCTATAGATCAAGATAACAAAAACAATAAGCACACTTGATTGGTATTTTGAGGCCTCCAAATGTAATAATGAACCCTATTTCTTCCCTCAGATAAACTAAATAACATTTATCTCAAAGGATTTCCAAATTGGAAAAATCCTCTGAACCTCAGAGAGCTCTCTCCCTTTGGTTCCCTCTACTCCTTCCTGTTCCTCTGAATAGCCACCACAATGTTCTACTCTTTGCTCTCCATCTCTCTCTGAACTTCCTATTTATAGCCACAAGATTAATCGTGCACAGAAGGCTAGCCACACTTCCCCTTCTGTAATGATATCCCCTTTTAATATTTAAGTATTTATTTATTCTAATATACACTTGTCCTTCAGTCCCCCTTGGATACCAAACTCTGTGGACGCTCAAGTCCCTTATATAAAATGGCACAGTGTTTACATATAACCTATGCACATCATCCTTATACTTTAAATCATCTCTAGATTACTTATGATACTTAATACAATATAAATGCCACCTAAATAGTTGTAAATACAATGTAAGTATTATGCAAATATTTGCCAGCATGCAGCTAATTCATGTTTTGCTACTTGAAACTTTCTAGAATTGTTTTTTGTTCAAATATTTTTGACCTGCAGTTGGTTAAATCCATGGATGTGGAACCTGCGGATATGGAGGGCTGAAAGTATATATATATATTGCCTCATTTCTCTCTGTCTCTGTCTCTGTCTCTGTCTCTGTCTCTCTCTCTCTCTCTCTATATATATATATATATACACACACATACACATATATATGCCTGACAAGCCCTTCATTTGTAAATTTCTTTTACACCTTCAAGAACTTGAAAATCTGTTGGCCTGCTTGGGAGTCATTTGAGACTCTTAAACTAGTCTATTTGTACACTCAATTAGACATAGATAGATAAATAGATAGATGATATAGGTATCCACACTTCTTATGGAAAATAATAGCTTGAAGCAATTTTCTCTGTAATATCTATTAAGAGGATAGACTTACATTTTAAATGTGAAAAGTGTGTGTTTGTGTGTAACAGACATACTCCCTCCTTCTTGTGTCTGTAAGCACAGGAAAAAATGGAACTTGGCTTATTTGGTAGTAGGATCAGTAAAATGACATGTATTCTTGGGGTTAACTAACAATATTCTAACAGCACAGGGGCATCTCACTTAAGTGAAAAAAAGACTAGAATAAAGGTCTAAATAGGTTTTTCCTTCCTACTGCTCTTGGATACTGGCACAATATCCATTCACAATTTATTTTCCCATGTAACCAACCTAGGTTTCATTTAGGGTACCCCTATCATTTCTATCTCTAAAATATAAAATAACTTATCTGCCTCAAAATTTCTAGGAAAAGGGCTTCCCTGGTGACGCAGTGGTTGAGAGTCCACCTGCCGATGCAGGGGACACGGGTTCGTGCCCCGGTCCAGGAAGATCCCACATGCTGCGGAGCAGCTAGGCCCGTGAGCCATGGCCGCTGAGCCTGCGAGTCCAGAGCCTGTGCTCCGCAATGGGAGAGGCCACAACAGTGAGAAGCCCGAGTACCACAAAAAAAAAAAAAAAAAAAATCTAGGAAAAACATATTGCGCAGAGGAGGATTATGTTTGGAGGACTATACATACATCCCTTAACACTAAAGACTAATTTCATTACCAATTTTCTATTACTGGTCAATATATTTTTATTTCTTTCAGGAGGCCCTTAGTAAATGAAACTCAAGAGGCTTTTAAACTCATCTTAGTTTCCTAATATATATATATATATATATATATATATATATATATATATATATATATATTTTTTACTCCTGAAGGCTTTTAATCTCCTAAATGTGAAGTATGTAACTTTTCTGACCAGATAGAAAATCAGAGATTTAAATCATCACATAGGAATTCTACATGTGAAGCTTGAGCCAAGATGAAATTTAAATATACCTAACCATTTCATATCAAAGTGAGATGATTTTTAAGAGAATACCTATTTTCCATTTAAAGATAAATATGTCAAATTTGGACCAAAATATTGTGAGAAAATTGGATAAAAATTTCAGAATTGTATCTTTTTTTCACATATTGATCACATGGTTCCATTTGACCCACAAGAAAGAGGGTGCAAGTCACAGCCAAAGGAGGATTTCTGTGGATAAAAACTTTTTCTTGGCCACAAAAGGAAGAGGAGAAAATTATTTTCCGTTATCTGCAGAACATAGTACTGCTTCAATACACATTAGTGTATTTTGTGATATCTCTCCAAGGCAGAGGTTCTCAACTCTATAAAAGCAACATCTCCTTTATATCACAAATACTTAGGAAAATTATGTTTGATATCCTTAAATAAAATCCACCTTTGAAAATCAATATAACTTCTTAATTGTAACATAAAAAAAGTAGAAGAAATATACTTTATAATACATTAACACACATTTAAGTGTGTAATACTCAGTTACTACTATACTAGGTCACATAATAAAATATTCCGATTCTTAAACTTATGCATAGGATCACTGTGAATATAACTGTTTGTATTCCTATTTAACACAGACTTAAGTACTAGATTCAGGTAATCATACTAGGTATTTCACTTACATGACTGCCCATAGGAACATTTAAAATACATACAGTATACAAGACAATTATTCATTATTATGTTTGTCCCTTGCATTGTAGGATATATAACATTCCTGGCACCTGCACACTATAAGCAAATTATACCCCCTAACATTGTGGTAATAAAAATGTCTCCACCAAAGTTCAAAACAATATGCCCTTTACAGTTTGCATGTACAAGGACATCTTGAGGGACATCAGTGTTACCACAGTGGGAACAGGCAACCAGCGTGCTTTACTACTAGTGAATATCAACTGGAGTGGATGGAGGAGAGGAACAAGAGAGACGTGAGCTCTTGAGAGACAATTAAAAGGACTTTCAGCACACTGAGGCAAAATGTTGATGGGAAATTCAGGTGGCCTCAAGAGTAGTTATTCTGATTTTATCCAAACTCATTGGCTGGTAAGGCTACATACTCTCCTATTACATTTTTATAGACAATTATTCATTATTTATATGTTGTCTACTTTGAAGAAGGATTTGTGTATTCATGCTAACACACGTATGATTTCAAAGACATAAATGCATAGACCTACAATTTAATTTTATTCAACCAACTTCTACTGAGATCTTGTTTTTCGTCAGTTCATGGTATATAAATGAAAACAAACAAACAAAAAAAAATCCCTGTGTCAGGGAGGAAGAAATTTTCTTCTGTCCTAATTTCCTCTGGCTGGTCTAATGACATGAGACAGATTAATAGAAGAAAATCAAACAAAAGTTTAATAACATGTATACATGGGAGAGACTTAGGAAAACCAAGTAACTTCCTAACCAAAAATGACCAAAAGCCCTCAACTTAAATATGATTTTATGCTAAAAACAAAAGATGTTGGGGGTAGCTGTTTGGGACTTTAAAGGAGAGGAAAGCTATTAACATAAAGGTGGAGAAGCAAATTAATATTTGCTGGGCTATGCAGAGACCATGAGACACAGTGTGGATTCAGATTTCCAGGCCCTGCCTAGAGTTTTCCCCAGCACACCCAGCCCATATTCTTTGCAACTCTCTAGTGATACCTCTATTCTGGAAACAGGTCCTTTATCTAAATTCTTTAGGTAGCTGACTGGAAGGTAGAAAGGAAAACTTTCTGAATCTTCTGTTTCTTAAAAATAATCAGTCTAAATTGATCCTTATGACAAAGATACATACTTTGGGGTGGCAAATTTTGCTCACCTACAATGGGAAACCTCATATATTACACAGTGTACCCTAGGAGTGATTGGGAAAACCTAGAGATTTTCTTTGACTTTTATCTTTCACTTCCATTTCCAAATAATTCCCATGTCTTGTTAATTCCTCCTGAACATTAGCTTTTAACTCTTCCCTTTGTCACACTTATTTAAATTAATCTCTATGTCACCAATTTGTATGATACCTTTATCTTCCAACTGCACAGTGCCCTAAAATGTGTAGTCTCTTGTGGGCCAGATAGAGCCAATTTATCTATTAAGTCCACTAAGCACAAAACTTAAGGTCCATATGCTTGTAGGGCCCTATGAAGTGTTTTAATTTCTTTTAAAATCAGAAATAAAAAATGGACTATTAATTCAAAGAGACCATGAGGAAAAAAGTGCCTGGGGCCCTTGAAAGTCATGATGTACCCCAGAGCCATACATATTTTGCCCTGCAGCAAGGCAGTCTTGGATCAAAGCTTTATTTGAGGCATTTTCCTCCTTCAAATCCTTCCATGGAAATGTACCTTATACTGAGCAAGAGTGAACTCTAAATAACTAAGCCTCTAAATAACTTTCCAAAATCTTTCATGAAACTGTCATTCAAAATTTGTTAACATTACATGCCACTTTTTCTTTCACAGTTTCTGTGCCTTAACTATACCAATTGGTTTTCTCAGTGCCTGTCCTGAAGTTTTCCTCCTCTCTCTTTCTAGTCCCCAGCCAGAATTGCTCTTTTAACCTTGCCCTATAAATCAGTGTAAAGCAGTGTGATTATAGTTAATCATAGTGTATTGTATATTTGAAAGTTGCTAAGAGGGTGAATCTTAAGTCCTATCACCACAAAAATTTTAAAAAGAGAATGGTAACTATTTGGGGTCATTGAGTTACTTAGCTTGATTGTGATGAATATTTCACAATGTATACATATATCAAGTTGAACATCTTAAATATACACAATTTTTAATTGTCAACTATACTTCAATAAAGCTGGGGGAAAATCAAAATTTGACAACCTTAAGACCAATATACTTTGAGTATTCCTTCAACCATTTTTTTTTTAGCAAAGGCATGATAAATGGATTTTCTATGAACAAAACCATGTATTTCTTTGTGCTCAATATAAGGCTTTATTACATATATAAAGACAATACATTTTACTATCACCTAAAAAAACGTTGTAAATATTAGTGGTCCTGTATAAAAAGGAAAATATCTCAACTGTTCCTTCTCACTTTAATATGACCTAGACACATGTGGTAAAGGGAATATCCTGACTATACTCGCCTCTAGGCATGGTGAATCCTGGCCTGATATAAGAAGCCATTTTTCATTAAAACATTGTGAAAAAATATGATTTTGCAAACTATTTATTTACCTTTTGTGTTTTCTACACATGTTGATTTATTGTTAAATCAATTAAATTACTCCCCTCCCCTTTCACTTACACAATGAGTTGCTAAAAGGTACGATTTATCTGAGATTGATGAACAAAAAGTCACCATGGATTTTAAGGAATGGTCCCACCTGATACATTATACTAAAACATTTGAAGGTTGGTTTAAATAGTCACTAGAGTTGAATATCTTTTCTGCTTACTGCATTATTTCCATCTCAATAATCTTTATGGTTCCCATACCAGGATTGCATAGATGTCATATGCAAAATAATTCATTAATGAGAAAATCTTTTTTTTTTTTTTTTAATGAGAAAATCTTTTTTTTTTTTTTTAATTTATGAAGATACTGTTTCAAAGTACTTCCTCGGAAGGAGGTTTTAGAAACCACCTTGGAAACGTTCAATGTCATTTCATCTATTACTGGAATTCTAATAAAATAAGTATTAATTTATGGCTCAACTTGCTATATTTAAATTTAGAAAAGGTAGTATTCAAACTAGGAAAAACAAACAGTAAAACAATAACACAGCAATAATAAAACTATAATGATTTACAACTCTGCATGCTTAAAACTGGAAATATGTATAGTGCAGAATGTGGCGTGATTTTCAAAAGCCAAGGGGATTTTGGACAAACAGAATTAAACTAAAGTAGATGAATTTGTATTATTCTTATTGCACTTTAAGTTCGATATATGGGGAAGAATGTTGAAATTATCCTGTCTGTTAGGGTCTCAGTGTAACAAATTTCCCCCTTTTTCCATTGTTACTATCTAGATGGTATTGGTTTCAAGTAATGAAGATTAAGCCAGGTAAGCAAAAGGAGGACTTTTATTTTAAGAATGGTTATTTCCTGCAATCCAAGGGGTGGGTAGCAACAGAGAAATCTTCAGAATACCATTTATCAATTCTATTTTCCTCCAAGAATCTACTATTTCTGTTGTCTTTCTTATAACTCTGAAGACTGTCTTTCTTACTATTTGATCTAAACTGTGAAATATTACTGCCCATGAAAGCTGAATTTATAGTTCTTTTCACATGCAAACAATCAGGAGTTTTAAAGATCCATGTCTAAATGCCTGGGAGAGAGAATCTTGTTGGTCTAGCTTGGATTTGTATCTGTTTCCTTGTATATTCTATGGGCACTGGATAACATAGTAGGATTCTGGCTGACAAGAGTCTATCCTTTTGGTTCAAGAATTCATTAAAAGGGTTTAACAGAAATTGGTCAAACTCCTCCCTCCTTTCCCTCAAGAGTAGAATCTTCAGGAGAAACCCAGTGTATTCAGTGACTATCACCTACATACCAGGCACATAGAGTAACACACTGCTCCTTCTCCAAAAATGATAATTTATTTCCCATCTAAAAGATGTATGCTTTTCTTGCAAAGCTCTTTAAAGCCTACATAATCAACGTTAAACATATAATATAGTTAAACACCTAGCTGAAGAATGTCTACTATAAATTTAATGGGGAATTGGAAAGAGAGAGGATATGGGGAAAACATGAGTGCTCAAAAGGGTCTGTAAGGAGGAGAGCCCGACTGAGCTCCAGCTAATTATTGCTCTGCGGGAATGCAGACTGTGTCACCAGATCTTCCGATTTTTCTGGGGGTCCTTGAAATCCAGATCCTTGAGTGAAATTTTCCTATTTGAAGATTTGAGGGACTTGTTTAATTAAAAATTAATAGGTGAGCCATTATATGCTTGGGTGCTGAATGTAGCTCATTAGCCATTCATTTGTGAACTATAATATACATGCTTAAATGCTTATACATGATTAAATTATATTCCTTTAGTAACACTGTTTATTGCCCCAGACAATGTTGACCAAGCCCTCCGGGAATGTTCATGCTTTAAAGACGGTAAACTTTCAAGATGAGACTAAAAGTCTTAGCAGTTTTCAAATGAAGTAAATTTATCTACCAGGGTAAGCTTATCTCCTGCATTAACATGCTTTTCTAAGATTTACCTGGCCACTTTGAGCAATACAACATAGGTTAATGTATTGATTATAGGCCAACCAATACAAATCCATTGCTCATCATAATGTTTAGAGAGATGAGGCTCTCATAGAAGAAAATAAATCTTGCCAAGCAATATAATTGGAAGAGAGTTGTTGCTGAAACAGCAAATTGGCACTTAGGCCATTGGAGAATGAATAGTTTTGTGACTGTTCCAATAGATGTCAGCCAATTGCTACCTGAGCTCTTCTGACAAAACTAAAATAGCCTTCCAAAGCTTTGATTCACCTACAAACTAGAACAGTGCTATTTCAGACTGAGAAATCATCCACCTATTACATAATAGTTAGGCAATATATCTGCTTTGGGGAATGGAGAACAGTTGATATTTTAAAGGGTGGCAAACAGGATATTGCTGATTAAAACAATTTGAGTAACTTCTTTGGAAGATTCCTGCTCTTGCATAGCCAAGAGGCTGACATATTGTACAAAGATTCTATTTTAAATATCATCTCTGAGCACATTAGCGCTTAACTATTGAATAACATAACTCTTAAAAAAAAATTTCCCATTGGGATGGCATCTTGTAATTCCCAGGTAATAACTCTCTCTGTTCTTTATGGTAAGGGAAATGACATTTCTAATGAATATACGTGGATCATGTCTTGTAGGATCTGACTCCCAACTTTCTGACACTTCACATAAGCCTCAACACAATTTAATTGTGTTAGGTGGTTCTAGGGAGAAGCTTTATTTGGGGAATCACTAATTTTTTTTTCAGTATCATTTTTCTGGCTTTGGGATTAAGAAATATCTATCACAAAGAAATCACAATGAGACATGTAAATACCAGATATGTCTCATTATCAGTTACCTCAACTACAGACATCTTGGCCTGGCTGTCAAATTTCCTGTATTTTTTCCCACCCTTATCATCTGACTCAGTTTCTCAGTCCTTCCACCTTATTGTCTCATATTTTTATGCTTACAATATCTTCTTGCCTTAGCCCAATTCAATTTCAATGTGACAAATAGTTTGAATGGACATCCAGTAAAATTTGAAAATATCTTACTCTTTGCTAATTAACTGCATGTCTTTTATTCAAAAACTCACTCAAGTCTCATTTCTTTCATGAAATTTTCTTACTTGGAGCTTAATTATTTTCTAAGTATTGACTCTGTAATTGTCTCCTTACTGCTTCAGACTCCAGCTGAGTCTAAACTTTTCTTCCCCTTTTCTATTATCTTATTCTACTTAGGCTATAAGGCCTAAACTAATGTCTCTATCCTCCACTCAATATTCTCTGATTCTACTTCTGTTGATTTCTTTCTTCTGGTATCCTCTTATATTTTTATTAAGATACCTATTTACTCAATGTCTATATCTGTATATTTCTATTTCCTTGAGAATAGGTATAGCTCACAGCCTTCAAGCCCCCAAAAAGGCAAAAAGAAGGTACACAAAACATATTAATAATTGATGAAGAAGAGTAAGAAAGAAAAGAGAGAAAAAATGGTAAGAGAAAAGAGACCCAATCTGTGGAGACCTCAGAAATAAAAACCACCATATCAGCTACAACCTTCTTTGAATCTCAGTATTAGTTCTGTCACTTCAAACTTATATATAAGAGAAAATGAAAATGGTATTATGTGATTATTAGACAAAGCCTAAGTTAAATGTGCATTGACATGTTCAGATTCACTAAGATCTTAAATTCCAAATCAATTTGACATTTTCACTATTGCATGTTTCTGATATAAGTCATTTTGTAGATTACTTCTTGCTATTTTCTGTGGGTGGACTGCGTTTTAGGGCATCATGTGCAATATTTGAATGGGATATGAAATGGGAGTTATGATACTGTTTTTCTGGGTTGAGAAAATTAATATTTAATTTAGCTTCTGCCACTAAGGAGCTCTGAGAATATAAACACTTTTTAAAATTTAAGTTTATTGAACCTATATTCATCTCATTTCATGAGAATGTTACAGGTCAGTAATTACATTTCAGTTACAGCTTCCTTGTGTCATTATGTTGTTTTTCAATAATCAATCATTATATTTTAAAATGGATGTATAACTATTTTTCATTTGAGGAAGTAAAGAAATATTTTCAGTGTGTGGGATAAAAATTTAATCAGTTAAGCTGACATTTACTAAGTTCTTGGCCTGATCAAACATAATAGATGTCATTTTTACAAAAGGAGAAAAAAATTGGCTATATTTGAAACTGCCCAGAGAGTGGAATTATTAATATTCTTTTCTCTTAGTTTGCTTTTAAACATTGTTTTGCTCAAAGAGCTGAAAAAGGCAAATGTTCTGATTATAGGTTTGTAGAGTGTTGATAATTGTGTGCTTCATATAGTCATGGAACATTTTTCCTGTGTAGCTTTTTCTTTAGGTTAGAGCTTCACAGTTTCCTACTGAGAAAATGCAGTCATTCACATATTGTTGATTGCAGTATGTCTGAAGAGCATACAAAAGTTCCATATTCTGTGTTTTGAATATTATATGAAATAAAACTGGGTCCTGGGTTATACATTTCTACAAATTGGTGAATCTGTTAAGTCCATTTTTCAGGCTACATTTATCATCTTTTACTAGCTTCACTTTTACTGCTGAAACATTACATAAAGAAATACATTTATCACATTCTATAGTGAGGATCTAAGGGGACTGATTATAGGCAGTTGCTCCCAAATATTAAATAAGGCTATTCCCTTACCTTTAAACTAGAATAAATCCAAAAATTAAATAAAACTATGTATCTATCTGGAACTGGGGAAAGGGTCAGATTATTTCAACATCAAAGTATAAAAGAGCAGGACCCAGAAATCCAATTCCAGAAGTGTCTTATTGCATAACAAAATGCCCCCTAAACTTAGTAACTTAAAGCAATAACATTTTCTCTTCTCAGGAATAAGGGGAACCTTGGTCTAGACTGCCTATTTCTAATCCATTTGGCATCAGGTGGGGTGGCTTGAAAGTTAGAAACTAGAATCAGTGTCTGGTGCTTGGGCTGTGAAGACTCATTTGGGGTTGAGGGATCTGGGACTTCTGGAATTTCTCTTTATATCTCTATGTGATGTCTCCACATGGTCTTTCCAGCATAGTGGCTGCAGGATGGTAGAAATTCTGACATGCAGGCTCAGGGCACATATCCCAAGAGAGAAAGAACTAGGCAAAATTTCTATTGCTTTTTATAACCTAGGAATTTCTGCCTTGTTCTCTTTATTAAAAGAATTAAGTCATTGAAGCCACACAATATTCAGTGGTAGAGGTATTAGACCCTACCTATTGATGAGAGAAGTTCAAATGATTTGAGGCATATTTAAAACCAAACTAATATCTGAATTTCCTATTATAGATGTTAATATTACTAAGGAAAATTTAGTAAGGTATACTATGCCAGTGTTTTCTGGACTCTCTAAAGCAATTTTCATCAAAGTTAAGACACTTTACAACATTCATAATGTTGTTCCAAATCCTCAATACTTCCATTTTTACTGTTTAATATGTTCTATCCACTGATCTAGTTTTTACATTAAAACAATTATTTTAAAGGTAATTTGAGTTACACTGTGTCCTTTGAGAAGTAGACATCAAAACAAAATTAGTTGTGCAAGAGACTTATGTGTAAACTTCTAGAAGAATAAAGTGGAGGAGATAGAGAATGGCAAGATATCCTTCACACCATGATGCAGGTCTGACATGTGTGAAAGGAGAAGAGGAAGGGCAAATTGGACAGGAAGAGACTCATAGTTTCACACAGTTCAAAGAAATATTTTATCAGGCCGATCAGAAGTATCAGTTTCTTTAAAAACAAACAAAAAAACTAACTAACTAAACGTGCATCTACCATACAATACAGCAATTTAATTCCTGGGCATTTATCCCAAAGCAATAAAGATTTATGTTCATACTAAAACATGTATACAAATGTTTGGGGTAGTTTATTCATAATAGCCCCAAACTGGGAACAATCCAGATGTTTTTCAGCAGGTGAGTTGTTAAAAAATCTGTGCTACATCCATACCACAGAAAAATACTCAGTCAATTAAAAAATTATTGAAACACACAACAACAACCTCGGTGATTCTCTAGAAAATTATTATGAATGAGAAAAGTCAGTCATAAAAATTTACATATGGTATGATTCCATTTACATAGCATTCTTGAAATGACAATGTTATAGAAATGGGGAACATGCTTGTGGGTTGCCAGGAGCTAAGGAGGGGGTGGGAGTGAAAGGATAGTGGGTGTAGGTGTAAAAGGGCGACATAAGGGGTCCTTCTGGTGATGAGAATGTTCTATATCTTGACTGTATCAATGTCAGTATCCTAGCCGTGATATTGCATCATAGTTTTACAAAGTGATAGCATTTGAGAAGCTGGTGAAAGGTATACACAATCTGTCCACCATTTCTTACAACTGCATGTGAATTTATATTTATCTCAAGATAAAGTTTTTAATGAAAAATAATGAAATTAAAGTAATAAAACATGTAATTTCCAAAGCAGCATTTTTTTTCATAGATAGATAAGCTTTATTCCAATGTCTATATAAAAATGAGTTGACGTCGAACAGGAAAAGGTTTTTCCAAAGGGTTAAAATCTATCAAACAACAGAACTTGGTCCTTTTCCCTTTAGTTTGTCTCTCAATTCAGTTGGCTGACACATCATTTTTAGTGTCCGCCCTCACTAACCATTTTCACCACACACAATATCTAAAAGTCTTCAGCATTTCCCATTTCTCTGGAAATGTGTTAAACTGCATTCAGTTACAAGCAATGGGAAAGATTTTTATCTGCTCATACTCTATTCCATCGGAGACAAAAACACATTCCTGAATTCTCTTGTTTAAATTGTGGCTGTTGGCAAAGTGTCCAGATGAAGAACTTAATGCTAATACACAAAGAACACAGTATAATCTCTGTATAGTAGTAACTCTGCTTTAACTTTTTCTCATTAAAGAATTATTTTTATTATGTCTCCACAAGGAAGTTATAAAAATTACCTGTAAAAACATTGAAAAGGCTCTTAAAAGTCCTGGAATGAAAAATTCTGCAGTATAAATCATGATACATCTTCTATGATTTGCAAATAAGAATAAAATAAATTCTATAAGTTAGAATTTCTGAATGAGTTTGATAGGAATTTACCAGAAGGAGCCAGAACATTAAAGCTTAACAATTTCCTATTTTCATCCCAGCTGAGTTTTTAAAAAGCTATATAATCTGTTGACAGGCACAATCCACACAGGAACTTGCTGCTGCCACTAATGATGAAGTCAATCTGAAGGACAGAGATTTGCATGCTGGACGTGCCAGGCTCTTCCATGCAACTGGCTGAAGTGGTCTTCTCTTATTTTTTCCCTTATGTTTTAAATAAAAGTAAATATACCTATGGTAAAAAAAATTAAATGATACAGAAAGATCTAAAATAATAAAAAAATTTTAATGGTACAGAAAGATTTTTTCTCCCATAACCTAGAAAATCTGATGTCTTCCAAACCATCAGTCTTATGAATAATTTGCAAAGTGAAGTCAAACTCGAAGTCTCTTCATCTGAAAATGAATCTCAGTACTTTTGCAATGTGTTGATTCTGTCATATATTACCTCTGTTACAGAGGAAAGCCATGCAGTCTTCTACTTAAAAAAACTAATTACAAAAGCAACATGCACATTCTTCTCAGAGATAGCAAGTCCAGGCAGCACCTTGTACTCCGTGGATCTGGTCCTGGTTACGGGCAGCGTCCCTGGTATCCAGAGTCAAGGGCGGCAGGAGCTCAGCCGAACCCTTCCTGAATGCCTCGGATCCTCCTGGCCAGCTGCACATCCTTTGGGAAGCGAGGGACACGGCCTGTATGTAAGGAGAGGAGATAGGCATCCTCAAAGAGATTAACTAGAAACGCTACTGCTGCCAGGCGGCCGAAGGAGTTCTTCCTTAACAACAGGTGTGTGCTCTTCTGAAGAGTTCGGATCTCCTTCAGAACCCTATTTCTCCGGCGAGCAAGTTGACGGGAGGAAGTGCCTAAGGATGGGCCCGGCCGGGGGCAGCCTCCTTGGGGCTTCAGGCTTGCGGATCCGGAGGCGCGGGCCCATGGCTGGAGCTCAGGCTTGCGGACCCGCGGTTCCTTCTCGGCCTTCCAGGTCCGGAGGCAGAGGCTGCCATCCAGGGGAGGGTCAGCAGCGCCCTGGCAGCGTGCCGTGGCTAGGTGGCGTTCAAATTGTCCGCTCCGCCGCGGATTCACTGCTGGCGTTTTTTCCAAAGCAGCATTCTTGAAAATAATTTCATCTGACTGTTGTGGCTTGTCAGTAATAGAGGAAATACTATTTTATGTTGGTTAATTTGAGAATGGAATTTTTAGCTTTGCATTTATTAACAAAAAATGTGCTAACTCATATGTTACTTATGTTTCAAATAACTTTCTAAAGTAATCTCCAGGATATATGTTTTTTTAAAAAATGTGTCAAATTATATGGTATTTATATCTAAGTAGTAGAAAAGATAATGCTTCTCAATTTGCCTTTACCAACCAGTTGTAAATGTATAAAAATACTCATGGGGGCTTCCCTGGTGGCGCAGTGGTTGAGAGTCCGCCTGCCGATGCAGGGGACACAGGTTCGTGCCCCGGTCCGGGAAGATCCCACATGCCGCGGAGCGGCTAGGCCCGTGAGCCATGGCCGCTGAGCCTGCGCGTCCGGAGCATGTGCTCCGCAATAGGAGAGGCCACAAAAGTGAGAGGTCCGCGTACCGAAAAAAAAAAAAATACTCATGAAGAAATTTTATCAGGTTTTACGTATCTCTTCATAATGTTCAAAATATATGCAGTAAGTTTTCAGATGATTTTATAACCATGTTTATCAGGTATTAAAAAGAATCCAACTCACCCTGAGGAACATGTTCTTGTTTTGATAAAAACTAATCACTTTTCTTACAAATGGGGTAAAATATAAACTCAGTGTAAAAGAAAGAAAATTGATTGTCAAATGTGTAAATAAAATTTGAATTTATACTCATTTGGCATACCCAATCATAAATACACTATTGTGAACCTAAGAGTTTATTCAGAAAGTCTTGAAATTTTCCAGCTCCTTTATGCCCAAGTGGAGCTATTTCCAAGAGGAAGCAATGCATTCAGGTTCAACACAGTACCTAATCAGTGTCTATTTCTATGCAAAGTTGAAATAAAAATGTTTGAAAAGTTTTCGACCATCCCTTAAAATAATAAAGATAACTAATATCTTGATTAATAATTTCTCTTAAATTGTCATTTATATTTCGGTTGATAAGGACTTTTTACTGTAATAATAGTAACAAGTAGGTTTTTTTTTTATTACAGTTCAGTAATTGAGTTAATAAAGCATGTTCTCTTATTAAAGCGTTTTGGTCTTTGCACCTTTCTTGCTTGTCCCAATCATCTATATAGTCTATATAATCCATATCTATATATCTACACCATGAAGTTATTGTGTTTTTAAAACCATTCTCCAATTTCCCTTGTTATGAAAGATTAGATGTACAAAATAGCTTTATAAACTTTAAGAAACTCAAACCTGACAAACACCTAACAATTAACTGTGTTCACTGTATTGATTTATCATAATACTGCCGTAAATAATGTTGACTTCATTGCTTCCCAATTAATACTTGAATCCATACAACTTTGGACCATAAATGAACGTATTTTGATGAGTTATTTTATTAAGTTAATTATTTTGCTTATTAAAAAAGTCTATAGAAATAATATAAGTTCAAATAAGGCAAAAGAGTATATTGTGAAAACAGACTCATTCACACTCGATACCCAGGTCTTCTCTCCAAAACTACTGATAATGTTTTCTTGTGGCTTCTCAAGAAATTTGCTATTCACCTTAAATATAAGTGACATATGGATACACTTTTTTTGAATTTCCCCAAATTGAAGTATACCTATGCTCTATTCCATAATTTTATGTTTTATTTTAAGCATGTATGTTGGTAAGAGTTTTATATCAGCAGATGTGTATTTACATGATATATCTGTTTTATATTTTATAATAAAATGCATAACACTCCTCTATTCATAATCATAAAGACTTTCATTTTTTCTGTTTTTCTCCTTTTTTTCTATTAAAAACGCTATGATTACTCTCATTGTACACATTTCTTTTCATACTTTTAATGATAATAAGCTCTTATGTAGTGCTTACTCTATACCAGGTACTCTTCTGAGACATATTATATAATTAGATCATCCTTCAATCTTATGAAGGATTTATTATTTCCATTCCATATATGTGGAAAATAAAGAAGAGAATACTTTAATATTTTCTGAAGTTCACGCATATAGTAAATGGCAGAACTGGAATTAGAAGGTAACCTAGATGCAAAAAAAAAAAACAATTATAACTTCTACATTAGATTCTCCCTCATGTATTTGAATACAATATAAGATAAATCTATGGATGTAGAATACTCAAGCCAAATAATAGATGTACTTTTCAATTTGCTATACAACTTACATTACCTTATTGCCCTTCAGAAAGATTTCATCAATTTGTAATTCTACCAATATATCATTCTTTCAACTATATGTGTACTATCAACTATTTTGACAACTGTTTACAGGATATAAATATTTTTTTGTTATTTTAATTTTTCTTATTATGATACATGGGTTTCATAAATTTATAATCCACTTGTCTATCTTTGGTATGACCTGCCTTTTCTGTTTTCTATTGTCTTGTAAAACTTTGTTCTTAGAAAGTGATTAAAAAGTAAACCTCTCATTTGAAGCACCATCTATATCATCTAGTACATATCTCTATGTATTTGAATTTATATTTAACCCTTTTTCTGGCTGCATGGAAGTCATTATTTATTTTTCTGCAAATCCCAAATAATTTTAATTAACACATTTTTATGATAACTGTGGTATTTGGCAACCCAGTCTAACAGTTGTCTAATTGTTAAGATTTTTTTCTTATTATTCCTGAATGCTTGTTTTTTATAGAAACTTGATTTACAACTCTTGTTATAATCAGGTTATTTATACATTTTTATTTTTTACTAATTAAATATGATGGTGTAAATGACCCTTGAATCCTCCCAGAGTGAAACCATAAACTCAGACTGGGATTTGGGGAGGGGGAAGAAAATCTTTGTCTTTTTGACTGTACTTTTCCTGGAATAGAGCACCCAGGCTAGAACTTCCATGACACATAACTGTGGTTCATGAAATGTGGATGAGTCATGGCTCGAATGTCACAGACTCACTGCTGTTACTGAGATTTAGTAGATTTTCTTGAATGAATGTTTCTCCATTAGTTGTATGGTCTTAGAACAATTTTCAGAGCCTTTAAATGATGGCATTTTTAAGTTTTTTCTTTTTCTTTTTCTTTTTTTTTTCCTGAGAAGGTTTTCTGGGAGTCTATGTATAGACTCCTGGCTTAACTTTCTCACCAACGTTTACCCTCTTCACACTCATGAACTCATGTCTTATTTCAAATTCATTACTTGACACCTGATTTTTTTCTGGTTTAATGGTTTTGATTCATTTGAATTCTGCTTAATAATTTGGTGAATAGTATCAGATCATGTATTGATTACATATGTATTTTATTTAGGAGTCTTCAGCTAGGAACAAAGATATGTCCAGATTACCTCAGATGTTGGAATACTGTTGTTTTGGATCAGAATTTCCATTATTATCAATAGAAGTTTTAAGAATAAAATTATTATTGAATATTGTTTTACTAAGAAAGAAATATAGGTATTGTCACTTCCATTCTATCAATCGATATACAAGACTTGGAAAGCACAGATAATACAATAACGTAAGACTGCTCTATGCCAAAGCTCTGGGGAAAGATTTTAATTTTTTCATTTGAAAGGGGAAATTTTTAACTGTATTTCAGAAATTATTTTTACATCAAATAAATTTTATACTTGCCTAGTGATAGCAGTTTGAATAATGAATATCTCTTTGTTATTAAAATTTCAAATTAATTTCTCATACAGTCCTTAATTTACAGGAGTTTGCTCATTTATTTTTTATGAAACCAACACTATTTTGATCTCATCTTTCACACTGATATTTTTCAACACAAAGCAATTGTTCCACTTATATGGGAAGTTGAGTCTCCACATCTAGTAATCTGCATCCCTTTCCCACTTCTCAAAATCAAACAAACAAAACAGAACATTCCTTAAGGAATGTTCTCTAATGATGAAAATTTGTTATCTATTCATAAGGCTAATTAATGCACCATCTTTATTGCAAAGTGTCTGTGTAAAAACAAACTATGGAATAGCTAATGCCTAGAAACATGTGTCCATAAGTGATAAACCATCTTTTAAGTTTAGCTAGTTTACAGAAAATTATTTTCATTCCACCAATGACTGCAAAGTGATATAGCAAAATCTTGTGGAAATGAGGCAATTTAGGTTCTTATGAACCTGTAAACCAGGGTCAGAGTAAGGGGCTATATTTCTGTGTGTATGAGTACAAGGCTACTCTAATATAGTAGATTCCAGCTTATTATAGATACCATGATAGCACATAAAAATAATCTAGGGAACTGTATTAATACTTTTGTCAATATATAAGACAAAAATTAAATAATGACCAAAAAGAGCTGCTTATGGTACAAAGCAGTTTTTAACTTCAAGGCTATATAATACTCCTTATGATATAGCAACATATGATTGAGAAATGCCGTTTTTTATTTTATTAATTCCTAGAAAATCTCACCAAAATGATTTTCACCCCATCTCCCTGCTTGATTCCCACTCAATTCTGACTCCAAATTGGAAAGCTGACTCTAATCCCTGAATATCTTTGTGAAATTATGATTTATAAGTGTTAACCTAAAACAAATAAACTGTTAGTTTTTTCTCTAGCAAAAATAAGTTTACTCAGGATCAGCAAATAATTGTAATTTGGGTTCTGCAACAAGCCACTTGCAAGTCCTGCAAAAGAAGGAGAGGAGAACTCTTTTTTAGAAGGGAAAGGGAGCTGGGAGGGCTATAGTAAACAAACAGTCCATTGGAGTAATTTAGAGTTCCAAGTATACTGGCTTTTCATCTGCCAAACTCTTGCAAAGAAAGAAGAGGAAGTCTTTCTTTTCCTGTTGGGCTCTGCTATCATTATAAGGCATGAGTGCTTCTCCTTCTGACCTCCTGCTCCTTTTTGAGGTTTCTGTATATTATTTTTTTGCATAAGAAATTTGTTCATTCAGATGACCAAAATATATTTCTTATTTATATTTTGTCTTTGTCCAACGTTCCTAGCTCACAGCTCCCCAAACCCTTGTAATTTCCTAAGTGATGAGAACAACAAAGGTGTCTTTTGGTATCTTAATGAGGTAAAGTTTGGACCACACCTAACAGTAGGGATGCATTTCCAGGGATAGCCAATCATGTGATTAGAGGGTTGAACTTTCAGTCTCATTCCTTTACCTCCAGGAAGGGGAGAGAATTTGGAGGTTGAATCAATTGCCAGTTGCCAATGATTTAAACAGTCATGACTATGTAATAAAGCCTCCATAAACCCCTCAGAAGATGGGTTTGGAGGTCTTCTTTGTTGGTGAACACATGATGGTGCTGAGAGAGTGGTGCACATGGAGAAGTCAAGCCCCTGTCCATATGAATCTTTTACATCTGGCTGTTCCTTAGTTATTTATTTTTATAATAAACAGATAATTTAATAAGTAAAATGTTTCTCTGTGTTCTGAGAGTTGCTCTAGTAAACTAATAGAACCTGAAGAGGGAGTCTTGGAACCTCTGATTTGGTCAGATTTGGCCATTTGGTCAGAATTGTCAGTAAAAACCTGATAACAACCTGGGTTGGAGTGACATCTGAATTGAGAGGAGGGGCAGTCTCATCTGGACTGAACACTTAACCTCTGGGGTATGAAGCAATCTGAAGGTAGATAGCCCCAAATTTGAGTTGAATTGTAGGACACTCAGCTGATTTTTTTGAGCATCGTTTGTTGTTGGTGTGAGGAGACCTTGTTCACACACACACACACACACACACACACACACTGGAACATTGGAAATGGGTTCAGGAACCTAATTTAGACTTCCTCTCATTACCATGAATCAGTTTAACTGTGAGTTCTTGACTTGGTATTCTATTCTAAGTCACATTTATATTTCTGTCAATGTTCAAAAGGGACAGAGACTGCCAAATACAAATTGGCACTTGTCATCTACCTCTACAAGGATTAAATCATGAGCTGATGCAGCTGCTGATTTTTAACACCCCTGAAAGGAGTTCAGGGTGGAGATCAGGAAGGAGGCATTCTGTGCTCTGGGGAAAACTGGCATAGCAGCTATTCAGATAGTCAGATATTTTCAAGAGATTTTATTAACCCAATTCTTGCATCTTCTCACATCTAAAAAAGTACTGAAATCCTTCATGGTGACATCTGCTCCTCGTGACTAGCAGTAACCTTTACAAGATTAAGCAGCAACCTTCTGTAAAAGATATGTACTTGATTGTATGTACTCTCCCTTCACGAAAATCACATATATACAGACCTTTCCCCCTACCTCTTTGGAGCAGTTTTTCAGAGCTATCCGAAATGCTGTCTCCTGGGCTATAGTCCTCATTTTGCCCCCAAATAAAACTTAACTCATGTTGTGCATTTTTTTTTCAGTCGACAGACTATTGTTTCTGAAAAGTTTTATTTGAACCAAGAAAAGAAATTAATGGTGCATCTTTATATTCTTTTACTAATGGTTTGCATTTCTAAGTGCCATGTTGGTGGGTTAAGAAACTCCAGGGAAAACTGTTAAACACATAATTAGGTATATTGAGACCAAAAGAGCCTACATGTGCAAAATGTGTTAATGTGATTCTTGCTAATGATTATCCATGGTTTATATAATATTACATTGATTTTCTTTTCCACTTGGAAAATATTCAATTAACTGAGATTCTAGAGAACTATATGTCACTAACTTAGTTTGCATCTCAGTTTCCTCTACATTAAGTGAAGAGACCAAACTAAATTAAACATCTTGAATCTTCATTTAGAAGAGTGTTTCTAGGATGAGCACAATGTATTAATTATATATTGCTATATAATGAATTACCCAAAGCATAATTGCTTAAGACAATACATATTCGTTTTCTCAGAGCTTTTTGTGAGCTGTGTGTTTGGAAGCATCTTAGTTGAGCAGTTCTGGCTTGATAAATCTCACGAAATTACTTTATAGTCAAGATGTTGACAAGAGCAGCAGTTGTTCAAAGGTTTAACTGAGGCTGGAGGATTCTCTTTAAATCAGTTGGTTAAGCCCCAGTTCAAATGAGACCATGCACTTTTTTTTGTTCCTTTGAGACTAACTGAATTTACTCTGTTTTATACATATATATATATATACACCAAATTATCCTCTAACCGCAGATGAATAAGCAAAAAACAAATGCGTGAAAAATAGCACTAGGCATAGCAGTTTGGTCGACTGTGAGGGAAAAAAAAAAGATTGCCTTTACTATAACTATTAGAACCACCACAAATGTCAACACACAACAAAGAGTAGGTAATCTTACTGCATTAGACAACATCTATTTTTAAAAGTTATAACACAGTCTATAGCTAATGAATATGCTATGACTCCACTACATCAAAATGCTAAGCTTCTAATGGTCTAATGGATGTTTAAATAGCTAATGATCATTAGACTACAGGGCTGAGAATAATGAGTAAAGATGAATAAGAAAGTAAAATAAAAATACATTTTACTTTCTTACACGGCTTTTTTACCTACCAAAATTTTCTGAATTGTTTAGGGTTAAGAATACTATATTTGGAGAGCATTTTTGAACTTGTATGGAAATATATTTTTCCTATATTGTTTTTCCTGAGAAGGCTCAACTTTACTGGTTTCAGAGTTTCGATTTCTTTAGATCAGCATTGTCTTTTTTTTTTCTTAATGCTAATGTTGCACTCAATGTTAGTAAAGGCACAGTCAACATCACAGGAAATATTTCAGAACAATTATGTTCATATTTCAGAACAATTATTTTTATTTCTAACTTTGGGGTTTGAACTGTACTATAGGCTGAGTTTTAAACTATTTTTAAGTCCTGTAATATTACCTTTTATAAAGTGTGTTGTAATTAAAATAAGTGTATGATTGGGCCACCAAAGTGGCTGTTCTCTTGGTCTCTCTACATCCCCTGCTCAACCAGTGCCTGCTTCACCTATAACCTACTCACGACTGACCTTTCTACATACTTGGCCCATACACCTGCTAGTGATTGTTCTAATCTTTAGATCAGAACATCTCCACCAGGATATCTTATCAAAGGGGCAGTGAGGGCATGGCCCTCTGTTAATTCCCCTGGTAACCAATGAGCCAACCTGATTTCAATTCCCCCTGTAACTGGTAAACACTCCCCACCCAGCAATGACTGCCTCCATCTGCCACACATGAGTTGGGTGTCACTCCAGGACCTTGCTTCAGATGTGTAAGATTCCCTCTATCCATTAAATCACTGATGTCTCTTTTGCTGACTCTGGGCTCTCTCTTTGGTCTCCAGGCTGGGTAAGTACAAGGCTTGCAGGCCTACAGTGTGCAGCCCAACAGTAACTCTTCGAAAAATATATGAAATTAAAGGAGTGAGGGAGATTTTATCTGAAAATATAAATTATTCTACACCTTGTGAAAAATCTTTGTAAAGAACTTTCAGGTAAACTCAAACATGATGATTTAATGACATTTTTACTTTTATTGTAGTGTTAAAATTTTAAATAATATTTTATTATGTCTAAGAAAATTGTTGCTGATAGTGGAAGTGAAGGATGCATCTTTTGTTTATGTAGATTTTGTTTTTACCTTGTCCTCATATAGGGGGAAATTAATTCTATAGTTATTAAACTTTACTCAAATTTCTTACAAAGTTTCTGTTAGTGTTCATACAGAGATTCATCCTTACCAATTTCCATTAGTTTCACTAACAGAGGAAATAATTTGCCTATAGAAAAATTCATTTATTCCCTAATCATGCAGTCTGTGTTAAGTTTCAACATTATAAAACCAACACACCACCTACATTAAAAAAGAAAATAACATTTCATGAAAATGTTGAAAGTTCGGAGGTAGGGCAGACTTGAGGTTTGTTTTATACCAGTAGATCAGTGCTGTCACTAATGTTTTGTTGTTTTTTTCCTCTCCACTTGTCTGACCGGAATTAGTGGTATCTTCAACTTTCCTCTGGTAACAAAATATCTGCTTGAGCTTCAGGAACTGCATGTTTCTCATCCAAGTTAAAAAAGAGCACACCTTTCCTCTCCAACATCCAATAGAAGTGCTGATTTTCACTTTGATTGAATTAGCTTAAATGCTTTGTCCCTTTCCCCCAATATACACTATTACCTCTGGAATGTTGTGCACAATTTGGACATTTGGCTTCAGCCTGGTCTGCTTATCCATCTCTCAACTGTGACTAAGACACTAAAAGTACCATTCTCATTTTATGCCAACCAATGCACATTTCTGGATTCGAGGGTAGAATAAATCCCTGCCCCCACCTCAAACCTCATGGCTAATACACAATGAATGAAGGGAGGAATGACTCATGAATTTTAAGTACGACTGCTCAGTCTAATTTGTAATATTAACTCAACCCTTCATTCCTGAATTAACTCACTTTGCTCAGAGTGCATGCTCCTCATTACATATTGCTGAATTTGATTTTATAATAGTTTGCTTTGGATTTTTGCATTCATGTTCGTGAGATTAGCCTGTAATTCATGAATTTCTGGTCAAATATCATGTTCTTTGGAAGACTTTTTCTATGACTGGTATTATGTCTTCTTTGAATGTTTATTAGAAGACATTGGTTAGCAACATATATAAATTTTCTTTGAGGGAAGGTATTTTCACTACTGATTGATTTTGTTTAGTAAAAGATTATTCAAGTTTTTAATTCTATTTTAAATCAATTGTGCTAAATTATATTTTTCTAAGAACTTATCCATTTTGTTTACAGTTTCATGTAAATTTATTCATCCAAACTCCATTATTTTTTAAATTTATTTTTATTGAAGTATAGTTGATTTACAATGTTGTGTTAATTTCTGCTGCACAGCAAAGTGACTCAGTTATACACATATATACAATCTTTTTATATTATTTTCCATTATGGTTTATCTCAGGATACTGAATATAGTTCCCTGTGCTATACAGTAGGACCTTGTTGTTTACCCATTCTATATGTAATAGTTTGCATCTACTAACCCCAAACTCCCAGTCCTCACCCCCCCACCCCGTTCTCTATATCTGTGAGTCTGTTTCTGTTTTATAGACAGGTTCATTTGTGCCATATTTTGGACTCCACATATAAGTGATATCATATGGTACTTGTCTTTGTCTTTCTGACTTACTTCACTTAATATGATAATCTCTAGTTGCATCCATGCTGCTTCAAATGGCATTATTTCATTATTTTTTATGGCTGAGTAGTATTCCATTATATATATGTATCACATCTTCTTTATCTATTCTTCTGTTGATGGGCATGTAGGTTAGCTATTGTAAATAGTGCCACTATGAACATAGGGGTGCATGTATCTTTTTGAATTATAGTTATGTCTGGATAAATGCCTAGGAGTGGGATTGCTGGATCATATGGCCACTCTATTTTTAGTTTTTTTAAAGGAACTTCCACTGTTTTCCAAAGTGGCTGCACCAACTTTACATTCCCACAAACAGTGTAGGAGGGTTCCCTTTTCTCCACACCCTCTCCAGCATTTGTTGTTTGTAGACTTTTAAATGATGACCATTCTGACCTATATAAGGTGGTACCTCATTGTAGTTTTGATTTGCAATTCTCTAATAATTAGTGATGTTGAGCATGTTTTCATGTGCCTATCGGCCATCTGTATGTCTTCTTTAGAGAAATGTCTAGTTAGGTCTTCTGCCCATTTTTTGATTCAGTTGTTTGTTTGATTGTTTGTTTGTTTGTTTTAATTGAGTTGTATGAGCTGTCTGTATATTTTGGAAATTAAGCCCTTGCCAGTCACATCATTTGCAAATATTTTCTCCCATTCTGTAGGTTGCCTTATTGTTTTGTTATGGTTTCCTTTGCTGTGCAAAGCTTGTTAAGTTTTATTAGGTCCAATATGTTTATTTTTGTTTATTTTGTTTTTATTTCTATTGCCTTGGGAACTGACCTAGGAAAACACTGAGGCATTTTATGTCAGAGAATGTTTTGCCACCAATCTCTTCTAGGAGCTTTATGGTGTCTTGTCTTACATTTAACTCTTTAAGTCATTTTGAGTTTATGTTTATGCATGGTGTGAGGGTGTGTTCTAACTTCATTGATTTACATGCTCTGTCCAACTTTCCCAGCACCACTTGCTGAAGAGACTGTCTTCCTCCCATTTTTTATTCTTGCCTCCTTTGTCAAAGATTAATTGACCATATGTGCATGGGTTTATTTCTGGGTTCTCTATTCTGTTTCACTGATCCCTATGTCTGTTTTTGTGCCAACACCACACTTTTGAAAATGTAGCTTTGCAGTATTGGCTGAAGTCTGGGAGGGATATGCCTCCTCCTTTGTTCTTTTCCCTCAGGATTGCTTTGGCAATTCTGAGTCTTTTATTGTTCCACATAAATTTTAGGATTATTTGTTCTCGTTCTGGGGAAAATGTCATGGGTAATTTGATAGGAATCACATTAAATCTGTAGATTGCTTTAGGTATTATTACCATTTTAACAATATTAATTCTTACAATCCAAGAGCATGGGGTATCTTTCCATTTCTTTGAATCATCTTTAATTTCCTTTATTAATGTTTTATTGTGCTCAGCATATAATTCTTTCACCTTCTTGTTCAGGTATATTCCAATGTATTTTTTTGGTGCAATTTTAAAAGGTATTGTTTTCTTATATTCCTTTTCTGCTATTTCATGGTTAATGTAAAGAAATGCAACCAATTTCTGTATGCTAATCTTGTATCCTGCTACAGTGCTGAATTCATTTATCAGTTCTGATAGTCTTTGTGTTGAGTCTTTAGGGTTTTCTATATATAGAAAGTATCATGTCATCTGCATATAATGAAAAATTTACCTCTTTCCTTCCAATTTGCATAGGTTTTATTTCTTTTCCTTGTCTGATTGCTGTGGTTAGGTCTTCCAATACTATGTTGAATAAAAGTGGTGAGAGTGGGTATCCTCGTCATGTTCCAGATGTTAGTGGGAAGACTTTAGCTTTTTAATGTTGAGTATTATATTTGCTGTGGGTTTGTTATAAATAGCTTTTATTATATTGAGATATGTCCCCTCTATTCTCACTTTTGTGAGAGTTTTTATCATAAATTGATGTTGGATTTTGTCAGTTGCTTTTTCTGCATCTATTGAGATGATCGTGTGGTATTTATCTGTTTGTTTTCTTTTTTTTGATGTGGTGACATTGACTGTTCTGCATATGTTGAAACATCCTTGTGATCTTGGCGTGAATCCCACTTGGTTGTGGTGTATCATCTTCTTTATGTGTTGGGTTTGGTTTGTTAGTATTGTGCTGAGAATTCTTGCATCTATATCCATCAAAGATATTGTCCTGTAATTTTCTTATTTGGTAGTATCTTTGTCTGGTTTTGGTATCAGGGTGATGTTGGCTTCATAAAATGTCTTTGGGAGTGTTCCCTGTTCTTCAAACTTCTGGAATAGTTTGAGAACAATCAGTATAATTTCCTCTTTGTATGTTTGGTAGAATTCACCTGTGAAGCACTTGTCCTGGACTTTCGTTTGCAGGTAGTGTTTTGTTTTTGTTTTGTTTTCTTTAATTACAGATTCTATTTCACTTCTAGTGAAGGGTTTGTTCAAATTATCTATTTCTTGTTGATTCAATTATGGTGGGCTGTGTGTTTCTACAAGTTGTCCATTTCTTCTAGGTTGTTGAATTTGTTGGCATATAATTGTTCATGGTATTCTTTTATAGTTTTTTGCATTTCTTCAGTATTGGTTGATATTTCTCCTTTTACATTTCTTATTTTGTTTATTTGTGTTTTCTGTCTTTTCTTTTTTGGTGAGCCTGGCCAGAGGTCTGTCAATTTTGTTTACCCTTTCAAAAAACAGCTCTTGGTTTTATTGATTTTTTTTTCAATTTTTAGTCTTTATTTTATTTATTTCCTATCTGATCTTTATACTTTCCTTCCTTCTGCTGATCTTAGGTTTTGTTTGTTGTTTTTCTAATTCTTTTAGGTAGTAGGTTACAACTCCCCTCTAAACACTGCTTTTGCTGCATCCCATAGATTTTGTATGGTGTGTTTTCTTTGTCATTTGTCTCAAGTTATTTTTTAATTTCCATTTTGATTTTTTTATTGACCCATTAGTTTTTTAGTAGCATGTTGTTTTGTCTCCATGTAAACCTTTTTTTTTTTTTTTTTCTGATTTCTTTTCCTGTGGTTAATTTCTAGTTTCCTGCCATTGTGGTCAGAGAAGATGCTGGAAATAACTTCTATACTCTTATATTTGTTGACATTTGTTCTGTACCCTAATATGTGGTTAATCCTAGAAAATATTTCATGTGCACTTGAAAGGAATGTGTAATCTAGTTTTTTGTTTTGTTGTATTTTGTTTATGTAAATGTCCTGAAAATTTCAACAAAATCTAACTGTTCTATTGCATCATCTAGTCTCTGTTGCCTTACTGATTTTCTGTCTAGAAGATCTGTCCTTTGATGTGAGTGGGGTGTTAAAGTCTCCTACTATCATTGTTTTACCATCAATTTCTCTCTTTATGTCTGTTAGTATTTGTTTTATGTATTTGGATGCATATATCTTGATAAGTATAAATTCCTCTTCTTGTATTGATACCTTTATCATTATATAGTGTCCGTATTTACCTTTCTTTATGGCCTTTGCTTTAAAGTCTGTTTTGTCTGATGTGAGTATTGCAACCCCTATTTTCTTGGCATTTCCATTTGCATGAAATATCTTTATCCATCCTATTCACTTTCATTCTATGTGTGTTCTTTGACCTAAAGTGGGTCTTTCATAGGCAGTATTTTGTAGGCTCTTGTTTTTTTTATCCACTCTGCTACTCTTTGTCTTTTGATTGGAACATTTAGTCCACTGACACTTAAGATGATTATTGATAAATATGTATTTATTGCCATTTTAAACCTTGTTTTCCAGTTGATTCTATGTTTCTTCTTTGTTCCTTTCTTTTTCTTTTTAATTTTCTTTTTGTGGTTTGATGATTTCCTTTTAGTTTTGTATGTTCTCTTTATGTTCTCTTCTTTTTGTTTTTTGTGAATTTATTTTACGTTTTTTATTTGTGGTTATCCTGTTTTTCAAGTACATTAATGCTTTGCTATATCTACTTACTTTAGACTGAGTCATATAGGCTCAAACATGTTATAAAACAAAACAAAAGAGAAGAAAACAAAACAAAACAAAAAACTATGTTTTCTTACTCCCTCCTCCACTTTTTATGATTTTGGTATCTTTTTTTTCATCTTCATGTTTATCCTTTTGCTGTGCCTTGCGTTTATCATCACTTCCACAAGTAGATCTTTTTTTCTTTTTGATTTGTATACTGGCTTATTTAAGTAATTTACTCTCCAATTGTGATTTTCACTTTCCTATGTATTCTTGCCTTTTCTTTCTTTTTTTTTTTTTTTTTCTATTTAGAGAAGACCTTTCAATATTTCTTTTTAGGATTGGTTTAGTTTTCTTTTAGTTTTTGCTCGTCTGAGAAATTCTTTATCTCTCCTTCTATTCTAAATGATAATCTTGCTGGGTATAGTCTTCTAGGTTGCAGATTTTTCTCTTTCAGGAGTTTGCATATATCTTGCCACTCCCTTTTGGCCTGCAATATTTCTGTAGAGAGATCAGCTGATAGACTTATGGGGGTTCCCTTGTAAAGAACTCTTTTTTTTTTTTTTTCTCTTGCTGCCTTTAGAATCCTCTCTTTAACTTTTGCCACTTTTATTATAATATGTCTTGGTGTAGGTCTGTTTGGGTTCATCTTTTTGGGGACCTTCTGTGCTTCCTATATCTGGATATCTATTTCCTTCTTTATACTTGGGAAGTTTTCAGCTATAATTTCTTCAAATACATTTCAATCCCCCTTTCTCTTTCTTCTCTTTCTGGAACCCCTATTATATGTAGATTGGCATGCTTTATATTACCCTATAGGTCTCTAATATTGCCTTCAATTTTTTTTTCAATCTGGCTTTCTGTCTGCTGTTCTGATTGGGTGATTTCCATTACTGTATCTTCCAGATCATTAATTCATTCTTCTGCATTATTTATTCTGCTAGTCATTGCCTTTAGCTCAGCTTTTGTCTTGGCAAATGAGTTTCCTCAGTTTTCTTGGCTCCTCTGTTCCTTTTTTACAGTAATCTGCAGTTCTGTTGATAGCCTTTCTTCAATATTTTTATTACCTCCTTTTTGAACTTGGTGTCTATTAGACTGATGAGGTCTGTTTCATTGTTTGTTCCTTCAGGGGACTTCTCTTGGTCTTTTAACTGAGAATTGTTCCTCTGCTTCTTCATTTTATTTATACTTCTCTTATTCTGTGAGTTTAGGAGAAACAATTATATACTGTAGTTTTGAAGGGGTATTTATATGTGAGATTGTCCCTGTGTAGCTTGTGTAGTTTTAATATTTTTGGCACAATGGCTGTTTTTAATTTAAATGCTTGCTGCCTCTTTCCTTGACAGGTGCTGGTCATTATCCTCCTGCTAGGGGGTGTGCAAGAGTGTCAGTGAGTATGCTCCTGGGGCTTGCACTAGTGTAGGCAGCAACTGACACCAGCTCACAAGTCTTTTAGTAGTGGTGGAAACACATGCCCACCTCTGGAGCATACGATGGTGGCAGCAGCAGCTCACACCTGCCCCTGGATCTCATGTAGGCAGTGTCCTGTTGCCTGTGAGCTTGCATGGGGAAAGAGGCTCCTATGGTGGTCCCACCCCTCTCTTCACATGCCCCCCAACAATGGTGACTTGTCTTTCTGGCAGGCCCAGGCCCTTCCATGTACACCCTCAATTGCCACACTCTAGCCCCTTCATGCTGTCTCCACGTAGCCAACCCATGTCCTCTCCCCAGGTCTGACCTCCAAACCTGAGCTTTAGCACCCAGCCCCAGCCCACACTGGCAGACAAGCATCTCAGACTGGGGAGTGCAGAGTGGTTGTACTGACCATATGTGCAGGTACATTTCACCTTTCTTAAACCAGTTGCTGCACCCTCCTCTAAGGTTCCAAAACTCCCTCTCCATCCAGGCTGATCTCCCTGCCAGTGAAGGAACTTTCCAGGGTACAAGAACACTTCCTCCTTCACAGCTCCCTCCATGGGGCACAGGTCCCATCCCAATTCCTTTCTCTCTTTTTTTAATTTCCTTTTGTCCTACCTGGTTACATGGAGGCTTTCTTGACCTTTCAGAAGTCTGGGGTCTTCTGCCAGCGTTCAGTAGATGTTCTGTGTGAATCATTCCACATGTAGATGTATTTTTGATGTATTTGTGGGAGGAGGTGAGCTCCATATCCTACTCCTCTGCCATCTTGATCACTCTCCTAAACTCCATTATTTTAATGTCTGTATTATTTGTTCTGTAGTTCCCTTTCTTATTCCTCATATTATTTATATGTACCATCTCTTTTTATTCATGAAATTTGTTTATCATCTTTATTTTACATTTATTTATTATTTAATTGATTTCAGTTTTATTCTTTATCATTCTTTCTTCTACTTTTAAAAATCTTTTTCTATCATTGCTGCAACAAATTACTACAAATTGCTTTTAAAAAGCACAAACATTATTTTACAGTTCTGGAGGTCAGAAGTCTGACACAGATCCCACCAGTCCAAAAGCAAGGAGTCCACAGTGCTGCAGTACTTTATGGAGGCTCTAGGAGAAAATCTTTTTCCTTTCCAGCATCTTGCAATTGTCCACATTCCTTGATTTGTGACATTTGCCCTTCACCTTTAAAGTAAATAATGTTAGGTCAAATCCTTATATTGCATTACTCTGATCTCAGTTTCCTGCCTACCTCTTCCACTTTTAAGGACACTTATGAATATACTTGGCATACTCAGATAAAACAGAATCATTTTTCTATTTTAAGATCATCTGGTTAGCATGTAATTCCATCTGCAATATTAATTCCCTGGTGCTATACAACCTAACATATTCACAGGTTCTTGGGATTAGGATATAGATCTCTTTGGGAAGCCATTATTCTTCTTTCCACCTAATTTTTAAGTCTATTTTTACTATCATTTTGAAATAAAGGTTTAACTCTTTAACTTTCAACCTTCCATATATTCTAATCTATGCCTATAAACTGCATTCTCTAACTTTTAGTATATTGATTATGCATTACTATTCAGACCAAATATTCTCTCTGTTTTTCTCTCTCTCTTTTCTTTTATAACTCATGGATTACTTAGAAATATTTCTTAATTTATAAATACAAGAAGCTCTGTTAGTTATATTTTTGTAATTGGCATTAATTGCATTGTAGTCAGAGAATATTTTATGAAAATTTTGTCATTTGAAAGTGTTCCAATTTGCTTGAAAATAATATATATTTTGCAGTTATTTTTGCAGTGTCTGAAGTGTTCCCATTGGGGCAAGTTAATGATATTTTCCAAATATGGAATATCCTTATTTAAACTTTTTCTATTTCACCAATTACTGAAAGAAATGTCTTTTTAAAGTCTTTTCCCCTAATTAAGCATTTGTCTACTTTCTACTAATAACTATCATTTTTTTCTTTTTTTCTTTTGGGAATATATTATTAGCTGCATGCCATTTAAAAACTGTTTTATCTTCATTAATTTTACTTTTTACATTATGGAATGATGCTATATATCTCTAGCAATTGAGATATTTTATCTGATTTATTTATCTAATAGATAGAGATAGATTACTCAAGTGGGCCTAATATAACCACAAGAGTCCTTCAAAATGAAAGGAGTCAGAAGCAGAGGTCAAAGCAATGCACTGTGAGGATTTCACCTACCTTAAATTGTAAACTAAAGCCTACTTATTCTATTATTAACATAACCATGCTAGCTTTATTTTTATTAGAATTTACTTGTATATGAAGTTTCATCTTATCCTTTCAAACTTTCTGAATTCATACATTGCCATTGAATCTCTTGTATATGGCTTATTGCTCTTATCCAGTCTGGTCATCTTCACATTTTCTTTCCTCAGGTTACTATGAATTATCAGTTCATGCCATCTAAAACACAAAACTATGTTATAGGAATAAAAAGTTACTCACTAAATAACTGAGAGATTTTAGGATTCAAATAGATTGAGAGGGTATAAATTTCAAGTTAACATTTTACTTGATTCTCTTCAGTTCACAAGGCTAGCCTTTTGCAGAAATGACAGTCTCAGAGGGAGATCTCACTCTTCTGTATTTAAAACTCTCTCTTGAGTCCAGTTTACTGTTTTCTTTTTCAGTGTACGTCTTCAAGCCTCTAAAATAAGTAGTTGCACACGTTTTTCTGGAAATACTTCTCTCCCAAAGAGAGAACATCACAAGTTCTCAAGTTTTCCTTATATATTCATGGAAGACAACTCCTTGGGGAGATGGCAAAATCACAGTGCTGAGTTTTATGCCCATGAGGCTGCTTGGGGATGATCCAACTCCTGTTCAATCTTTCTTTTCAATTCCATCAAATAAATTATTTTTCCCAATAAATTAAGCAATACTTATTTTCTCCTAGGAAAGACAATAAAACCTCAGGTTAAGCAAAATAATTCCCTTTTTAATTTGGCTTAGTTTACTGACTTTTGGCTATATTTCTTTGTTATTAAAAGACATTTGGTTATTTTCTCTTAGATGAACACACTTGAAATAACAACAACTAAAGAAGAGATGAAACAAACTATACTAAATCCAAATGGCTGCCTCTTTGTTATTTGAATTGTGAGGCAGGGGGAGGGATGTAATTTCTGTTTTATTTCTTTGTCACACCATTCTGCTGCATAAAGATGAAAATAGGGATAACCACCTAGAGTGAGGAAATATTTTTAATTGCATATTTTTTTCTTCATCACATACACATACATGCATACCAGAGGTCTAGAAAAATACTGCTTTTATTTATATATCTAAACTGAATCCATACAACTTAGTGCCTCCTTAAAGGCAAAGACTTCTGAATGTATATAGCAATTACACACAGGTATAAGGATGTTTGTAAGGTGACTATATAAAATTTCCCCAAGGAGTTGGATATGTTTTTCCAATCACAAGCTTGGAAAAAATTGTGCATTATTGCTTTGATTAGCAAATAATACTTGTTTTTTAGAAGCAACTTACAGTTGAACTTATGGCTGACTTCTACCTAAATTCTGAAAAAGAAATATAGTTAATGAGGTATCATAGTTCTAATAATTATACAAAAATAAATATTGAGGAAACAAAATCCCATAGAATTGATCAGAAGATAGTCAGGTAAGCCAAATGTTACATAGAAAAAAAATATTTTATTACATGTAATTTTATAGGGTATTTTTTTTTAGAATAAGGCAATTTAATAAATGCCAAGATTAAATGGTTAATGGAATCAGATCACTGGGGAACTGGTTAGAAAGCAAACTTCTTTTCCAATGCAAGAAAAATTTTTTTTCAGGGCTATATTTTAAACTCCAGATCCTATGTAAATATTTGTTTTAATGAAATTGTTCCTACTTGGTCTCAATATTTACACTAAGCTTTTTGTTCCCATGAGAAATATGTGTATCTATTATTGTGGATGTATCATATAAAGGAACCATTACATATCTTTTATTGCAAAGTATTTTGCATGCCCACTATGTGGAAAGCACTGAGAGGTCCAGTGAGGAATTTGTAGATGACTCTGCCTTCAAGGAGTTTTCAAAGGAATAGGAAAAATATGTGCTTATTTGAGAACGTCCATGGCTGGATTATAATCACCTGGGGAACTTATATAAAACCAAGAACCAAGCCCCATCCCTGACCAATTAAATCTGAATCTCTAAGGTTGGAGATGTAGGCATCATTAATTTTTTAACATATATTTTTAAGTAATTTGAGATGTTACATAAAAGTTTAAAAATATGGCAATTTCCTTTAAACTTCACCTAATTTTCTTTAAATTTCTCTAAATGGTAACGTTTAACATAACCACTGAAAACTATTCAAAACCCCCAAATTAACATTGCTCCAGTGCTATTAACTAGTATAGACATTTTGTTCAGATTTTATCAATTTGCCCAATAATGTTATTTTCTGGACCAGGATTAAATCCAGGATCACACAGTGAATTTAGTTATCATGTATCCTTAGTGTCTTTTAATTTGGAATAATTCTTCAGTCTTTATCTTTTATGGTCTTAATATTTTTGCAGAATGCTAGACAGCTATTTTGTAGAATGTCCTTCAGTTCGGTTTCCTGAAGATAATGTTAAGGGTTTTTAATTTATTTTTTATTAAAAACTTTATTTTCACAGAGCAAAACTAAGAAGAAGGTATAGAGATTTCCCATATATTGCCTGTTCCATATATACATAGCCTCCACAATTATCAAAGCCCCCATCAGAGGAAAACATTTGTTATGGTTAGTGAACCTACAATGACACACTATAATCACCAGAAATCTATAGTTTACATTGGGTTCACTACTTGTGTTATACTTTCTATAGGTTTGGACAAATATATAATGAAATGTATCCAACATTAAAACATCATACAGAGTATTCACTGCTCTAAAAGTCCTCTGTGGTCTGGTTTTTCATCTCTCTTACTCCACTAACACCTGGCAATGACTCATGTTTCTATTGTTTTCATAATTTTGTCTTTTCCAGAATGTCATATATTGATAAAAATTGCATTGAACCTGTAGATTGCCTTGGGTAGTATGTTCATTTTAACAACATTAATTCTTCTAATCCATGAGTACAGTATAGCTTAATTTGTTGTGTTGTCTTTAATTTTTTTTTTCAATGTTTTATGGTTTTCTAAGTGTAGCTCTTTTAACTCCTTGATTATATTTATCCCTAGGTATTTTATTCTTTTTGATGTGATTTTAAATGGGATTGTTTTCTTAATTTCTCTTTCTGATAGTTTGTTATTAGTAGGTAGAAACAAAATAGATTTCTGTATATTAATTTGTAACATGTAAATGTACTGAATTCATTTGGTAATTATATTTTTTTGGTGGCATTATTAGGATTTTAAATATATAACATCATGCCATCTGCAAATAGTTTTACTTCTTCCTTTCCAATTTGGGTTTCTTTTATTTCTTTTTATCGTTTGTTGTAGCTTTGATTTCCAGAACTATGTTGAATAAAAGTGGTGAGAGTGGGCATCCTTGCCTTGTTTTTTATCTTAGAGGAAATGTTTTCAGGTTTTCACTATGGAGTATGATGTCAGCTGTAAGTTTTTCATATATAGCCTTTATTATGTTGAGGTATTTTCCCTCTATATTTACCTTGTTGAGAGTTTTAATCATAAATGGATGTTGAATTTTGTCAAAAGTCTTTTCTGTCTATTGAGATGATCATATGACTTTTATTTTTCAAGTTGTTAATGTGGTGTATCGCACTGATTGATTTGCAGATATTGAACTTTCCTTGCATCTCTGGGATAATTCCCACTACCTCATTGTGTGTGTTCCCTTTAATGTATTGTTGAATTCAGTTTGCTAATATTCTGTTGAAGATTTTTTCATATATGTTCATCAATAATATTGGCCTGTATTTGTTTGTGTGTGTATGGTGTCTTTGTCTGATTTTGGTATCAGGTTATCCTGATACTCATTTTAGGCTTGTAAAATGAGTTCAAAAGCATGCCTTTCTCTTAACTTTTTTTGTAATGGTTGGAGAAGTATAGGTGTTAACTATTCTTTAATTAAAAAAAATTTTGGAACATAGTTGATTTACAATGTTGTGTTAGTTTCAGTTGTACAGCAAAGTGAATGAATTTTACATATACAGATATCCACTTTTTTTTTTTAGATTCTTTTCCCATATAGACCATTACAGAGTACTGACTAGAGTTCCTTGTGCTATAGAGCAGGTTCTTAGTAGTTATCTATTTTATATATAGTAGTGTGTAACTATATAAAAAAAACTTCTGTTTTGTAAATAAGTTCACTTGTACTTTTTTTTTTTTTAGATTCCACATATAAGTGATATCACATGATATTTCTTCTTCTCTGTCTGACCTACTTCACTCATAAAGACAATCTCTAGGTCCAACCATGTTGCTGCAAATAGCATTATTTTGCTCTCTTTTATGGCTGAGTAATATTCTATTGTATATATGTACCACATCTTCTTTATCCATTCCCCTGTTGATGGATATTTAGGTTGCTTCCATGTTCTGGCTATTGTAAATAGTGCTGCAATGAACATTGGGGTACATGTATGTTTCTGAATTATGGTTTTCTCTGGGTATAACCCAGGAGTAGGATTCCTCTGTCATATGGTAGTTAAATTTTTAGTTTTTTAAGGAAACTCCATACTGTTCTCCATCGTGCCTGTACCAATTTACATTCCCACCAACAATGTAGGAGGGTTCCCTGCTCTCCACACCCTCTCCAGCATTTATTTGTAGATTTTTTGATGATGACCATTCTGACCTGTGTGAGGTAATACCTCATTGTAGTTTTGATTTGTATTTCTCTAATAATTAGTGATGTTGAGCATATTTTCATGTGCTTTTTGGCCATCTGTATGTCTTCTTTGGAGAAATATCTATTTAGATCTTCTGCCCATTTTTTGATTGAGTTATTTGTTTTTTTTGATATTGAGCTGCATAAGCTGTTTGTATATTTTGGAGATTAATCCCTTGTTGGTAGCTTCATTTGCAAATATTTTCTCCCATTCTGAGGGTTCTCTTGTTTTGTCTCTGGTTTCCTTTGCTGTTTAAAAGGTTTTAAGTTTCTTTAGGTCCCATTTGTTTATTTTTATTTTTATTTTCATTACTCTAGGAGGTGGATCAAAAAAGATCTTGCTGCGATTTATGTCAAAAAAAATAAAAAATCCTAGTAAACAAAAGTCTAGGAACAGACGTCTTCACAGGTGAATTCCATAAAGAATAGTTAGCACCTATCTATTTTGCTGGGATTTTTGTTGTTGTTGTTACTGGTTCAATTTTATTACTGGTAATTGGTCTGCTCATAAAAGAATCAGCTTTTTGTTTTGTTGAATTCTATGTACAATTTTATTGATTTATTCTCTAATCCTTAGGATTTTTTTAATTTAATATGCTCTTATTTTTCTAATTTTCTAAGTTGAAAACTCAGATTATTGATTTTAGATTTTTCTTCCTTTTTGATATTTACATTCAGTGCTATAAATTTCCCTCTGAGCTCTGCTTTTTTGCTGCATGCCACAAATTTTGCTTTTATGTTTTCATTTTCATTTAGTTCAAAATTATTTTTTTAATCTCTTGAGATTTCTTTTTTGACCCTTGTGCTATTTAGGATGGTGTTATTTAGTCTCTAAATATTTTGAGATTTTCCAGTTATCTTTCTATTATTGATTTCTAGTTTAATTCCACTGTGGTTTGAGAGCAGGTATTATGATTTCTCCTCTTATAATTTGTTAAGGTTTATTTTATTGCCCAGACTGTGGTTTACCTTGGTGAATATTCCATTTGAGCTTGAGGAAAATGAGTATTCTGCTGTTTTGGGATAAAGTAGTCTATACATGTCAATTATATCTAGTTGATTGATGGTGTTGTTGAATTCAGCTATGTCCTTACTAATTTTCTGTAGGCTAGATCTGTCCATTTCTGCTACAGGGATATTGATGCTTCCAGTTATGAATAGTGGATACATTTATTTCTTCTTGCAGTTCTATTAGTTTTTGCCTCATGTAGTTTGATGCTCCGTTGTAGATCTTGAAGATCATTATGTCTCCTTGGAGAATTGACCCCTTTATCATTTTGTAATACTTGTCTTTTTCCCTAATAACCTTCTTTGTTTTGAATCTACTCTGAAATTTATACAGCTACTCTTGCTTTTTTTTGACTTGTGTTAACATGGCATGCTTTTCTCCATCTGTTTATTTTTAATCTATATGTCTTTATAACCAAAGCAAGTTTCTTGTAAACAACATATATAGTTGGGTTTTGCTTTTTGATCCACTGTGACAATCTCTATCTTTTAATTGGTGCACTAAGGCCGTTAACTTTCAAAATGATTATTGATATAGTTGGATTAATAGTTACTATATTTGCTACTGTTCCTATTTGTTGCCCTTGTTCTTTATTCCTACTTATGTCTTTTTTTTTTTGCATTTTGTGGTTTTAATTGAGCATTTTAAAATAATTTTATCATCTCTTTTTCTCAACATATCCGTTATACTTCTCCCCCCACTTTTACTTTTATTTTACTTTATTTTTTTAGTGGTTGTCCTCAAGTTCACAATATATACTTTCAACTAATCCAAGTTCACTTTCAAATAACACAATACCACTTCACAGACAGTGTGAATATCTTATAACAAAATATTTCTAATTCCACCTCTTTCATTCTTTATATAATTTCTGTCATTTACTTCACATACATAAAAACATACATCTGTGGTTTGATTTCTGATAATAATTTGGGGAAATTATCAGTCATTATTGTTTCAAATATTTCACTGTTCTTTTCTTTATTCTTCTGCTGTTATTGCCATGATATCATGCATGTTACACCTTTTTTTTTTTTACTTGTCCTGTAGTCCTCGGATATTCTATTCTTTGTTTTTCAGTCTTTATTCTCTTTTCAGTTTTGGAGTTTTCTACTGAAATCTCCTCAAGCTCATAGGTTCTTTCCTCAGTGGTGTCCATTCTACTAATAAGACCATCAAATGTTTTTTTCATTTCTGTTGCAGTGTTTTTGGTCTCTAGCATTTCCTTTTAGTTCTTTCTTAGGATTTCCATCTCTCTGTTTACTTTGCCTATCTGTTCTTGCATGATGTCTACTTTATCCAGCAGAGCCCTTAGCATACTCTTCATAGTTGTTTTAAATTCCTGAACTGGTAATTCCAACATTTCTGTTATGTCTGTTTCCAATGCTTGCTCTATCTCTTCAAATTATATTTTATATCTTTTAGTATGCCTTGTAACTTTTTTCTTCATAGCCAGATATGATGTTCCTGGGTAAAGTGAACTACTATAAATAAGCCTTTAGAAATGTGTTGGTAAGTTTTGAGGAGAAAGGAGCATTCTATAGTCCCAGAATTAAGTCTCAGTCTTTTAATGAGGTTATGCACTGGACTCTGATTTTCACAAGTGTGTCTCAGTGTTTTATCCCCCCTTAGATAGGACAGGAGGGCTAGAGTGGGTTGCAGTTGGTTATTTCCCTTCTCTCATGTGGAAGGCTAGAGCTCATTGGAGTTATATATTTCACTCACCAGAGGTCAATTAGATTTCTATAAAACCCCAGCAGGTTAGGTTCTGGCTAACTAGTTTTCCCTGCTGGCAGGCCTTGATAAGAACAGAGTACTCTAGAGTATTTCATAATGGTTCCTTTTCTGGAACTAGAAAACATGAAGGGGTTTCCCTCATTTATTGTGAGATCCTGGTGAAGCTCTTGAATGTAAGTCTCACAAAATTTGGGGGCTTCCCTATGCCTGGGTCTCCCTAGAATTTTTTTTAACCTCTCAGAGTTGCCCACACTGAGCCTCCAGCAATTCATCAATTACACTTCAGTGTTTCCTTTGCTAGCCCTGGTTTCCATGACAGTTTCCATTTGTGAGTCTCTGTTCCAATAAGCCATGACTCCCTGTATTTGTTTATCCCCTCCAAGCTTGGGGGCAGCAGTTTACTCTATGTCCTTCCTTGTCTTATAAATTTGAGGAGATTTATTGATTTTTCTGTCTGTTCAGCTTTCTATTTGTTGTTAGAGAAGAGTGGGAACTCATAACTGCTTACATTCTTAATTAAAGGCTATTTTCTTTTAATATCACCCAATTAATACTATGTTCTACTCAGTGTATCATATGAGGAGGCACATGATGACAATTTGTCTCATTATTGGTAATGCTAATTTTTAAAGTGGTGTCTCACAGCTTTCTCTACTGTAAAAATACTATTCTTCCTTTGTAATTAATAAGTAGTATTGTGGTGAGATATTTGAGATGATGTAAATATCCTGATTTTCATTATACCTTTGCCTATTGATTTTAGTATCTATTGACACAATAAATTATTACTCTGGTATTTGCCAAAGGGTGATTTTGTTTGTCTGTTTGTTTGTTTATAAAATGTAATTTTATTTTATGTTACTCTGTTGTTACATAAGGCATAACATTTTCACAAGGCCTTTTTGGGACTACAGTCAATGATTATTAGCAACATACAATAGTCGTCCAACTCTCTAACAATCACTAGACAAACTGAACACCCTCTCACATGTGCACAAGTCTGCATGGAAAAGTACTAAAGTTTTAGACTTGCACTTGTGTACTTTATTTCCCCTTTCTAGTGTATTAAGGAATGACATGCACTTTCATTTGCCAAAAGCAATGTTTGTATTCTGGCAGCAACATGCTACTTCTATTACATAGTAAAGTGAATACCAGAACTACAAAGACAGGAGGTATAAGTGAATTTTTATTGGGAAGGGAAGTTGTCAACTTAAACAGCAGCAAATGAAGAATGAATGAGGAAACTCCCTGTTGTCACAGATACGCAAGACCTCCATCATATATGATACAGGAGGCATTTTAATTTGTGACCTCCAGCCTCAAAATGTCAACTGTTTTTCCATTCAATCTAATACTTCTGGTTTCCTACCAAAAAGGAATATATTAAGAGGATGGAAAAGTTGCTTTACTGAAAGAAAACCCCCGAAGAAGAGTAAGGGAGGGAATGTAGAAATCAGGAAGTTATGAAATCAGAACAGTCTTTACACTGTAATTAACTACATTTTCATATCTTCACAGTAATACAAAACACAGTCACTTGCAGAACTGGTTCAGATTACTTAAATACCAGATACATTTTTAGTCCTCTACATAAGTGTTTGGAAGTTACTTATGTTTATATGAAATGAAGCTATTAATACTTTTCTACAGCAGTAACTGCACACCAGAAAGGCCAAGACAAACACAAATCAAGGAATGGAGTTTTCCCAAAGCTGTGGTGTGAAAAGACTATAAACAGTTGATTCCACACACATGAATGGGTTTCTTTGCTATAGGAAATCCAAATGGAATAAGGAATGGAGATGAGTAAAAAGGTTTCTTGAGGGGAAGAAGGATGACACCATGTATGCACTTAGTTCTCTGCCCCTTCTGCCGCATCACATTCTTCTCCTGCACTGTCTGATGTCCATAATGTTAGGTTGTCTCCAAGCAACTGCATGATGAGGGTGCTGTCTTTGTATGAGTCTTCATTCAGTGTATCAAGTTCTGCAATGGCCTCATCAAAAGCCGTTTTAGCCAGTGTGCAGGCAAGTTCTGGGTTATTAAGGATCTCATAGTAAAATACAGAAAAGTTAAGAGCCAGCCTCCGGTGGATTGGGTGTGTGGGTTGCATCTCTTTTTTGCTTATATCAAAAGCCTCTTGGTAAGCTCCTTGGGAATTATCTATCGTTTGTATCTGATCATCACCACAAGCAACTTCAGCAAGGTACCGGAAGTAATCTCCCTTCATCTTCAGATAGAAGACCTTACTCTCTGGATTAGTTGCATTGGCTATTAAATACTTATCCAACAATTCCAGGACTGTGATGCAGATGGACCGCAGTTCGGACTCCACTTTCTCCCGATAGTCCTTAATCAGCTTCAGCTTCTTGTCGGAGGTGTCGGTCTTCTGCTCGATGCTCGAGATGACCCTCCAGGCGGACCTGCGGCCCCTGACCACGTTCTTGTAGGCCACCGAGAGCAGGTTGCGCTCCTCGTTGGACAACTCGGAGCCCTGCTTTGTCACGGCCTTCATGCAGGTGGCCATGTCGTCGTAGCGCTCGGACTGCTCGGCCAGCTTGGCCTTCTGGATCAGCTCCGTCTTCTCCATGGGGCCGGGGACAGGACAGCGAGGGCGAGCACCGACTCGGATGCCAAGGAGGAGCGTGGAGGGCCTTCACGTCTCCGCGGTCGCGGCGCGAGTCCCACCACTTTGATCCGCCTTTGGGTTTAGCCGAGGACCCTCCCGTCTCCCCAAAGGGTGATTTTGTATTCCATTCATTCATTCTACATTTAATTGGAATGTTATGTAAGAAATAATTATCCATTTATTTCATTTATGTGTTTATTCTACTATTTTTTATATCAATATGGCCTCATGGATATTTGTTTTCTTCTATGGATTATATTTCAATATTATATTATTTATTTTTTGCCTAATTGTCCCATATTTTGGCATTGAGAGCCCCTTCAAATTACATATGGTACATAGCCTCTTCATTAACAGTAATGAAGAGGAGAAAAAGAGAATACAAAAGACAATTATAGAAAAACAGTGAGAGCCAGAAAAAAAGAACACTTCTGTGAGATCTCCAGTAATGTGTAAAATTAGCTATGTACAGTAGTTCCATTCCCCACTCCCTCAACTGTGGGAGATTTGTTCTAAGTCCCTCCACCATGGTTACCAAAATCCACTGGGCTCAAGTCCCTTATATAAAACAGCATAGTACAGTTGGCCCCCTCTACTCACAGATTCCGCTTCCTGGGATAGGGAGTGCCAACTGTATAGTGCTTACATCAAAGAAAAGTACGTGATCTGGGAAGAGATGGAGGTGAATAAAAATCATACAAAAATAGCACTATGCAATATTTCCCAATAATCCAAAGATTATATAATGATATAAATAATTGGAGAGAAAAAGATATATTGATGGTGTTCAGAATTATAAAATTTTAAGTTTCTTTATGATTCTTGAGTAAAAATATAATTATCTTTCAATTAATTTCTGGGTATTCAATTGTTTTCTGGGTATATTTCTTTAATCCACCAACTGACTAATACAGGAAGAGTTCTTGTAGGAACAAAAGCAAATAAAATAAAGTGATCACAATGAATTCTATTATCATTGCAAACCTAGATTATATAAATTAATCTGTTTTCACTATCATTTCATTACTAGCCTTATTGTGATTTTTAATTTTCTTATATTTTAAAAATATCAGTCTAGAATGCATAAGTATCAGTCTAACTCAAATTTCCCACTCCCCCATAACCTCCAAGGAATAATTTGTGAAAGAACCTGAAGACAACCAGGATTTGGAAGTTAGTAAATTGTTAAGTTTGTGATGTATGAATTTCTCAAACCCTGTTTCTTAAGCTAGAGGGAAAACCATATCACATGTGATGTATAAGAATTAGTCAACAGAAAGTGGCTTTTAAAAAATGCAAAGTGCTTGCCTATCCTTACCCAGCACTTCTCCTCCAAGTCCCTACTAAAATTGAGCTAAGAATAATTTGTTACTGATGTGATGTGACTTATCCTTCAGTTGAATTGAGATTAAAAAATATTGAGACTAATAGGTCTAATACTTTATTGATCTCATTTATAGATTCATCAAAAAAAATTCTGAAAATGGTAAGTGCTTTTGCTACTACCTATTTTGATGAAAGTATTTATTGTCCCCAAATCTTATTTTTATATCACTGGTGCATGATCAGGTTTATTTTTATAAGTGGTAAAATAGGTTTGTTTGTTTTTTAAGGGCAAATAACGCAAACATATCTTCAAATAGATGTTTCTGTTCACCAATTATGTCTCCTATTTCCGAGTTTACTTTGGTGTTAGTGACCTATCTCCAGGTCAAAAACCATAATCATGGGTGTATCTGAATTGTTGTCTGCTCAACGTGCTGAAAAAATTAATAAAACAAAGTGATTCTTAAGTTTAGCTTGATAGCTATACTTCAAAAGTTCTATGAATATGGGGAAGGCTGTGCAAATAACTAAACTTAGAATCATGACATCAGGATATCAGTTTAATCTTTGCCATTTTAGAATTGTGTAATCCAACAAGTTTCTTGGTGTATTTAGACCTCATTTTTCTCATCTCTAAACTAAATGTGGAAGGATGAGATAGCCTCTAATATTCCCTTCAGCTCCAGGAAAATACTTTTTTAGTTGAACTATTACTATAACAATTTTCTAAATAAAGCTATACAATCTGTGACTTTTATTAATGGCTGAGGCTTAGCTAAGCTTTAAAGTTTCCAAATTCATTTGATTTGATTTTTTTTTGAAAACTTTATGTAGAAAATCAAATATAACATATATAGAGACCTAGGAGATAGTTGGAGATTTATAGAGATCATATTCTTAGCACTGCTAACATTATAATTTACAGAATATTACTCCAAATCTACCCACTTCTTAATCCTACATGAGGGCTTATATAATGTTGCTGCATCAAGCACTTAATGCAGTTTCAGAAATCATCTGCATATTTTTTTAAAGAAAATATTGTTGGCTTTGAAGTTTTATGTGAAACACAAGGAAAGTGAAGTAGTCAAATACATTTATAGAAAATATTAAAGTTGAACAAGTACGAATGACAAAGGAAGCTCAAGTGGATATACAATTCAAATTGATTCTGTTTCTTTTCAATCTCACACTCTCTTTCTCCATGGAGATATACCAGGGAAGATGTGACCATAGAATAGAGAATACATGATTTTGTATGTAATTACACACTGTTTCCATGGTGTGTGTGTGTGTGTCAATAGGGTTTTATAGGTGTTTTGTAAACCCAGTGCCCTCAAACTAGTCAGAAAAGCTAGAAGATGTTCCCAAAGATTCTGCCTTCATTAGTGAGATGTTAGGGGGAATAGAAAACTAAGATTTCAAAGTACTTACTCTATAACTACTATTGTATTAGATTCTCTGAATTATCTCACTTGATAGCCTTAATAAACTTGTTATTTTGATATTGCCATATCTAAAGTTAGCAAGATGAGTCCAAGAGAGTTTAAAGCATTTTTTTTCAGAATTTAAATGGCTAGTGGAATTTGACGTAAAACCTGCACCAATTTGACCTCTGTACCCAGGCTTGAGGAAAGCAATTGAGGGAAAGAATAATCGTAAGGCTAAGAGAACTTTTTGCTTCTCTAAAGAAGCAAAAGCACAGAAGGCTAATCTGGGAAGTTATAAATTCTGATAAAGGGATTGTGTTGCCTACACAAACAATGATGTGACCAGATTCTCCTTTGTACCATGGCATGTGACCATTGAGTGAAACACTCAATGGAGTTTCCAGGAGTACCTTCTTGTCCTGCCCACGCTTCTCGGACACTGTAGCCTGTTCCTTGCCCTAGTCTTGTGTTTATATCCCTATCTGAGGAATATTACAGAGAAAACAAGGTACAAATGAAGATCAAAAAGATAGCTCAAGTTTATTCAGTCAAATGATGGAAGTACTTTTCAGTTTTTCACTAAATATGTGTGAATATTAAAGGAAAAGGTATGGGCTTTTTAAGGCAAAGCAGTATCTACTTCAGAGATAGCTGCTTCTAAGTGCATTTGATTTGGTGCAATTTTTACCCCAGTAGTCAAGCATTTTCCACTACAGCAGCATTTCTCAATCTCAGTCTTGTCAACATTGTGTTGAGTGGGGTTGTCTATACATTGTAGGATGTTTAGCAGCACCCCTGGCCTCTACTCCCTAAGAGTCAGTATCATCTTCACAGTTGTGACTATCAAAAATATCTCCAGAAATTTCAAAATGTCTCCTGTTTTTTTTTTAATTAATTTTTATTGGAGTCTGGTTGCTTTACAATGTTGTGTTAGCCTCCACTGCACAACAAAATGAATCAGCCACAGTGAATATAAAAAAGCAGCAAAGACAAAAGTATTATATATTTTGCTTTTGTTTCTTTATGTAACAATGCATTCAGTCTCTATCTTTTGTCTGGTAGTTGTAATAAGGGGTTGATCAGTCAGATTTCTTACTGTTAAGCTGAATCATGACTAGGTCACAATTTATTTAGATCGTTTATTAGTCTCAAGTCCTACCACCAACCTCTTATATTTTTCTGCCTTCGTATTCTTGTTGTATTTGAACTGGGAGAAGTTGTCCATAATTTCCAATATTTTATAGTTCATCTTTGGATTCAACTTCAGCACTGACTTTGAATATAATATCTTGAGAATATGCAAGATTCTGCTAATTCTCTCTGCTTAACATCTCCTCCACAGCTGAAAACCTTGGGGAGAGGGAATGCTGAAACAATTGATGTGTCCACTCATTTAGGACTCAGATGTCTCTAAATTCTAAATGTATACGGTTGGGTAAAATTTAGACTATGTCTATCATTTCATTTTCTTATAAATGTCTGAAAACGCTACCCCCAAAATGCCACTCAACTTTTTCTTTTTTGCTTTTATGCTATGGGCAAATTATGAGCTATAAGATACACAGCTTATTTGAGTATGATAATCATTGAACATATACTGACACACATTTTCCCACTTCCAAAGCCTTGTTTCGAATTAGTCTTTAAAAGAATAATTATTAAGGGCATTTTAATTTTTTATGTGCAAACTGCTCTGTTTTTTATTTTTAATTTTTATTTTATATTGGAGTAGAGTTGATTAACAATGTTTTGTTAGTTTCATGTGTACAACAGTGGTTCCATTATACATAAACATTTATCTATTGTTATTCAAATTCTTCTCCCATTTAAGTTATTACAGAGTATTGAGCAAAGTTCCATGTGCTATATACAGTAGGTCTTGTTGGTTACCTATTTTAAATACAGCAGTGTATACATGTCAATCCCAAACTCCAAGTCTGTCCCTCCTCCCCACCCTTCCCCCTTGATAACCATAAATTTGTCCTCTAAGTCTGTGATGTGTATTTCTGTTTTATAAGTAAGTTCATTTTTATCATTATTTGAGACTCCGCATGTAAACTATATCAAATGATATTTTGTCTTTCTCTGTCTGACTTACTGCACTTGGTATGATAATCTACAGGTCCACCCATGTTGCTTCAAATGGCATTATTTCATTATTTTTAATGGCTGAATAATATTCCATTGTAAATATGTACAGCATCTTCTTTATCCATTCATCTGTCGGTGGACATTTAGGTTGATTCCATGTCCTTGCTATTGTAAACAGCGCTGCAGTGAACGTTGTGGTGCATGTATCCTTTTGAACCATGTTTTTCTCTGAGTATATGCCCAGGAGTGGGATTGCTAACTCCTATAGTAGCTCTATTTTTAGTTTCTTAAGGAACTTCCATACTGTTCTTCACAGTGACTGTACCGACTTACACTGTCACCAACAGTGTAGGAGGGTTCCCTTTTCTCCAGCATTTATTGTATGTAGACTTTTTGATGATGGCCATTCAGATTGGTGTTAGGTGATACCTCATTGTAGTTTCAATTTACATTTCTCTAATAATTAGTGATGTTGAGCATCTTTTCATGTACCTCTTGGTCATCTGTATGTCTTCTTTGGAGACATGTCTATTTAGGATTTCTGCCCACTTTTTTATCTTTTTTTTTTTTTTTTTTTTGTATATTGAACTTCATGAGTTTTTGTAAATTTTGGAGATTACTCCCTTGTCGAGCACATCATTTGCAAATATTTTCTCCCATTCTGTGGGTTGTCTTTTCATTTTGTTTATGGTTTCACTTGCTATAAAAAAGATTTTGAGTTTGATTAGGTCCCATTTGTTTATTTTTGCTTTTATTTCCATTACTCTAGGAGATGGATCAAAAAAGATATTGCTGCAATTTGTGTCAAAGAGTGCTGTGCCTATATTTTCTCTAAGAGTTACATAGTATCTGCTTTTACATTTAGGTCTTCAATCCATTTTGAGTCTCCTTTTGTGTATGGTTAAGAACGTTCTAATTTCATTTTTTTTTTTTTTTTACATGTAGCTGTTCAGTTTTCCCAGCAACACTTATTGAAGGCACTGTCTTATCTCCATTGTATAGCCTTGCCTCCTTTGTCATAGATTAATTGACCATAGGTTTGTGGGTTTATTTCTAGGATTTCTATCCTGTTCCATTGATCTATGTTTCTGTTTTTGTGCCAGAACCATACTGTTTTGATGAAGTCTGAAGCCAGGGAACCTGATTCCTCTAGCTCCATTTTTCTTCCTCAAGATTGCTTTGGGTACTCAGGATCTTTTGTATCTCCATACAGATTTTTGGTTCTAATTCTGTGAAAAAATGTCATTGGTAATTTGATAGGGATTGGATTGAATCTGTAGATTGCCTTGGGTAATATAGTCATTTTGACAATATTGATTCTTCCAATCCAAGAACATGGTATATCTTTCCATCTATTTGTGTCGTCTTTGATTTCTTTCATCAGCATATTAGTTTATAGAGTAGAGATCTTTTGCCTCCTTAGATAGGTTTATTCCTAGGTATTTTATTATTTTTGATGAGGTAGCAAATGAGATTGTTTCTTTAATTCCTCTTTCTGATTTTTCATTTATAGCATGTAGAAATGCAAGAGATTTCTGTGTATTAATTTTGTCTTGCAACTTTACCAAATTCATTAATGAGCTCTAGTAGTTTTCTCGTAGTATCTTTAGGGTTTTCTATGTATATATCATGTCATCTGCAAACAGTGACAGTTTTACTTCTTCTTTCCAATTTGGATTCCCTTTATTTCCTTTTCTTCTTTGATTGTCATGGCTAGGACTTCCAAAACTATGTTGAATAAAAGTGACAGTGTACATCCTTGTCTTGTTCCTGATTTTAGATGAAATGCTTTCAGCTTTTATTTTTTTCTTTCTTTTTTTGGAGTATGGTGTTAGCTGTAGGTTTGTCAGATATGGCCTTTATTATGTTGAGGTATGTTCCTTGTATGCCCACTTTCTGGAGAGTTTTTATCATAAAACGATGTTGAATTTTGTCAAAAGGTTTTTCTTCACCTATAGAGATGATCATATGGTTTTTATTCTTCAGTTTGTTGATGTAGTGTATCACACTGATTAATTTGTGGATATTGAAAAAAATCTTGTATCTCTGAGATAAATCCCACTTGATTATGGTGTATGATTCTTTTAATGTATTGTTGGATTCAGATTGCTAGTATTTTGTTGAGGATTTTTGTGTCTATGTTCATCATTGATATTGGCCTGTAATTTTCTTCTCTTGTGATATCTTTGGTTTTGGCATCAGGGAGATGGGGGCCTCATAGAATGAGTATAGGAGTTTTCCTTGAGATTTTTTGGAATAGTTTCAGAAGGATAGGTGTAACCTGTTCTGTAAATGTTTGATAAAATTAGCCTGTGAAGCCATCTGGTCTTGTACTTCTGTTTATTGGAAGTGTTTTAATCACAGTTTCAATTTCATTACCTGTGATTGGTCTGTTCATATTTTCTATTTTTTCATGGTTCAGTCTTGGGAGATTGCACCTTTCTAAGAATTTTTCCATTTCTTCTAGGTTGTCCATTTATTAGCATATAGTTGCTTGTAATAGTCTCTTATGATCCTTTGTATTTCTGTGGTGTCCATTGTAACTTTTCCTTTGTTCTTTTCTAATTTTATTGATTTGAGTCCTCTCCCTGATTTTGTTGATGAGTCTGGCTAAAGTTTTACCAATTTTGTTTATCTTCTCAAAGAACCAGCTTTTGGTTTCATTGATCTTTGCTATTGTTTCCTTCATCTCTGTTTCATTTATTTCTGCTCTGATATTTATGATTTCTTTATTTCAACTAAGTTTGGGTTTTGTTTGTTTTTCTTTCTCTAGTTGCTTTAGGTGTGAGGTTAGGTTGTTTATTTGAGATATATCTTATTTCTTTTTTTTTTTTTTTTTTTTTTTTAAACATCTTTATTGCGGTATAATTGCTTTACAATGGTGTGTTAGTTTCTGCTTTATAACAAAGTGAATCAGCTATACATATACATATGTTCCCATATGTCTTCCCTCTTGCGTCTCCCTCCCTCCCACTCTCCCCATCCCACCCTTCCAGGCTGTCACAAAGCACCGAGCTAATATCCCTGTGCCTTGCGGCTGCTTCCCCCCAGCTATCTACCTTACTACGTTTGTTAGTGTGTATATGTCCATGACTCTCTCTCGCCCTGTCAAAACTCACCCCTCCCCCTCCCCATACCCTCAAGTCCGTTCTCCAGTAGGTCTGCGTCTTTATTCCTATCTTACCCCTAGGTTCTTCATGACATTTTTTTCCCTTAAATTCCATATATATATGTTAGCATACGGTATTTGTCTTTTTCTTTCTGACTTACTTCACTCTGTATGACAGACTCTAGGTCTATCCATCTCATTACAAATAGCTCAATTTCATTTCTTTTTAAGGCTGAGTAATATTCCATTGTGTATATGTGCCACATCTTCTTTATCCATTCATCCGATGATGGGCACTTAGGTTGTTTCCATGTCCTGGCTATTGTAAATAGAGCTGCAATGAACATTTTGGTACATGACTCTCTTTGAATTTTGGTTTTCTCAGGGTATATGCCAAGTAGTGGGATTGCTGGGTCATATGGTAATTCTATTTGTAGTTTTTTAAGGAACCTCCATACTGTTCTCCACAGTGGCTGAACCAATTCACATTCCCACCAGCAGTGCAAGAGTGTCCCCTTTTCTCCACACCCTCTCCAGCATTTATTGTTTCTAGATTTTTTGATGATGGCCATTCTGACTGGTGTGAGATGATATCTCATTGTAGTTTTGATTTGCATTTCTCTAATGCTTAATGATGTTGAGCATTCTTTCATGTGTTTGTTGGCATTCTGTATATCTTCTTTGGAGAAATGTCTATTTAGGTCTTCTGCCCATTTTTGGATGGGGTTGTTTGTTTTTTTGTTATTGAGCTGCATGAGCTGCTTGTAAATTTTGGAGATTAATCCTTTGTCAGTTCCTTCATTTGCAAATGTTTTCTCCCATTCTGAGGGTTGTCTTTTGGTCTTGGTTATGGTTTCCTTTGCTGTGCAAAAGCTTTGAAGTTTCATTAGGTCCCATTTGTTTATTTTTGTTTTTATTTCCATTACTCTAGGAGGTGGGTCAGAAAGGATCTTGCTGTGATTTATGTCATAGAGTGTTCTTCCTATGTTTTCTTCTAAGAGTTTGATAGTTTCTGGCCTTACATTTAGGTCTTTAATCCATTTTGAGCTTATTTTTGTGTATGGTGTTAGGGAGTGATCTAATCTCATACTTTTACATGTACCTGTCCAGTTTTCCCAGCACCATTTATTGAAGAGGCTGTCCTTTCTCCACTGTACATTCCTGCCTCCTTTATCAAAGATAAGGTGTCCATATGTGCGTGGGTTTATCTCTGGGCTTTCTATCCTGTTCCACTGATCTATCTTTCTGTTTTTGTGCCAGTACCATACTGTCTTGATTACTGTTGCTTTGTAATATAGTCTGAAGTCAGGGAGCCTTATTCCTCCAGCTCCTTTTTTCGTTCTCAAGATTGCTTTGGCTATTCGGGGTCTTTTGTGTTTCCATACAAATTGCGAAATTTTTTGTTCTAGTTCTGTGAAAAATGCCAGTGGTAGTTTGATAGGGATTGCATTGAATCTGTAGATTGCTTTGGGTAGTAGAGTCATTTTCACAATGTTGATTCTTCCCATCCAAGAACATGGTATATCTCTCCATCTATTTGTATCATTTTAATTTCTTTCATCAGTGTCTTATAATTTTCTGCATACAGGTCTTTCGTCTCCTTAGGTAGGTTTATTCCTAGATATTTTATTCTTTTTGTTGCAATGGTAAATGGGAGTGTTTTCTTGATTTCACTTTCAGATTTTTCATCATTAGTATATAGGAATGCCAGAGATTTCTGTGCATTAATTTTGTATCCTGCTACTTTACCAAATTCATTGATTAGCTCTAGTAGTTTTCTGGTAGCATCTTTAGGATTCTCTATGTATAGTATCATGTCATCTGCAAACAGTGACAGCTTTACTTCTTCTTTTCCGATTTGGATTCCTTTTATTTCCTTTTCTTCTCTGATTGCTGTGGCTAAAACTTCCAAAACTATGTTGAATAAGAGTGGTGAGAGTGGGCAACCTTGTCTTGTTCCTGATCTTAGTGGAAATGCTTTCAGTTTTTCACCATTGAGGATGATGTTTGCTGTGGGCTTGTCATATATGGCTTTTATTATGTTTAGGAAAGTTCCCTCTATGCCTACTTTCTGGAGGGTTTTTATCATAAATGGGTGTTGAATTTTGTCGAAAGCTTTCTCTGCATCTATTGAGATGATCATATGGTTTTTCTCCTTCAATTTGTTAATATGGTTTATCACATTGATAGATTTGCGTATATTGAAGAATCCTTGCATTCCTGGAATAAACCCCACTTGATCATGGTGTATGATCCTTTTAATGTGCTGTTGGATTCTGTTTGCTAGTATTTTGTTGAGGATTTTTGCATCTATGTTCATCAGTGATATTGGCCTGTAGTTTTCTTTCTTTGTGACATCCTTGTCTGGTTTTGGTATCAAGGTGATGGTGGCTTCGTAGAAGGAATTTGGGAGTGTTCCTCCCTCTGCTATATTTTGGAAGAGTTTGAGAAGGATAGGTGTTAGCTCTTCTCTAAACGTTTGATAGAATTCACCTGTGAAGCCATCTGGTCCTGGGCTTTTGTTTGTTGGAAGGTTTTTAATCACAGTTTCAATTTCAGTGCTTGTGATTGGTCCGTTCATATTTTCTATTTCTTCCGGATTCAGTCTTGGCAGGTTGTGCATTTCTAAGAATTTGTCCATTTCTTCCAGATTGTCCATTTTATTGGCATAGAGTTGCTTGTAGTAATCTCTCATGATTTTTTTTATTTCTGCAGTGTCAGTTGTTACTTCTCCTTTTTCATTTCTAATTCTATTGATTTGAGTCTTCTCCCTTTTTTTCTTGATGAGTCTGGCTAGTGGTTTATCTATTTTGTTTATCTTCTCAAAGAACCAGCTTTTAGTTTTATTGATCTTTGCTATCGTTTCCTTCATTTCTTTTTCATTTATTTCTGATCTGATTTTTATGATTTCTTTCCTTCTGCTAGCTTTGGGGTTTTTTTGTTCTTCTCTCTCTAATTGCTTGAGGTGCAAGGTTAGGTTGTTTATTCGAGATGTTTCCTGCTTCTTAAGGTGGGCTTGTATTGCTATAAACTTCCCCCTTAGAACTGCTTTTGCTGCATCCCATAGGTTTTGGGTCGTTGTGTCTCCATTGTCATTTGTTTCTAGGTATTTTTTTATTTCCTCTTTGATTTCTTCAGTGATCACTTCATTATTAAGTAGTGTATTGTTTAGCCTCCATGTGTTTGTATTTTTTAAAGATCTTTTCCTGTAATTGATATCTAGTCTCATGGCGTTGTGGTCGGAAAAGATACTTGATACAATTTCAGTTTTCTTAAATTTACCAAGGCTTGATTTGTGACCCAAGATATGATCTATCCTGGAGAATGTTCCATGAGCACTTGAGAAAAATGTGTATTCTGTTGTATTTGGATGGAGTGTCCTATAAATATCAATTAAGTCCATCTTGTTTAATGTATCATTTAAAGCTTGTGTTTCCTTATTTATTTTCATTTTGGATGATCTGTCCATGGGTGAAAGTGGGGTGTTAAAGTCCCCTACTATGAATGTGTTACTGTTGATCTCCCCTTTTATGGTTGTTAGTATTTGCCTTATGTATTGAGGTGCTCCTATGTTGGGTGCATAAATATTTACAATTGTTATATCTTCTTCTTGGATCGATCCCTTGATCATTATGTAGTGTCCTTCTTTGTCCCTTTTAATAGTCCTTATTTTAAAGTCTATTTTGTCTGATATGAGAATTGCTACTCCAGCTTTCTTTTGGTTTCCATTTGCATGGAATATCTTTTTCCATCCCCTTACTTTCAGTCTGTATGTGTCTCTAGTTCTGAAGTGGGTCTCTTGTAGACAGCATATATAAGGGTCTTGTTTTTGTATCCATTCAGCCAATCTGTGTCCTTTGGTGGGAGCATTTAGTCCATTTACATTTAAGGTAATTATCGATATATATGTTCCTATTTCCATTTTATATATTGTTTTGGGTTCGCTACTATAGGTCATTTCCTTCTCTTGTGTTTCGTGTCTAGAGAAGTTCCTTTAGCATTTGTTGTAAAGCTGGTTTGGTGGTGCTGAACTCTCTCAGCTTTTGCTTGTCTGTAAAGGTTTTAATTTCTCCATCATATGTGAATGAGATCCTTGCTGGGTAGAGTAGTCTTGGTTGCAGGCTATTCTCCTTCATCACTTTCAGTATGTCCTGCCACTCCCTTCTGGCTTGTAGGGTTTCTGCTGAGAGATCAGCTGTTAACCTTATGGGGATTCCCTTGTGTGTTATTTGTTGTTTTTCCCTTGCTGCTTTTAATATGCTTTCTTTGTATTTAATTTTTGACAGTTTGATTAATATGTGTCTTGGCGTGTTTCTCCTTGTATTTATCCTGTATGGGACCCTCTGTGCTTCCTGGACTTGATTAACTATTTCCTTTCCCATTTTAGGGAAGTTTTCAACTATAATCTCTTCAAATATTTTCTCAGTCCCTTTCTTTCTTTCTTCTTCTTCTGGAACCCCTATAATTCGAATGTTGGTGCGTTTCATGTTGTCCCAGAGGTCTCTGAGACTGTCCTCAGTTCTTTTCATTCTTTTTTCTTTATTCTGCTCTGCAGTAGTTATTTCCACTACTTTATCTTCCAGGTCACTTATCCGTTCTTCTGCCTCAGTTATTCTGCTATTGATCCTATCTAGAGTGATTTTAATTTCATTTATTGCATTGTTCATCGTTGCTTGTTTCATCTTTAGTTCTTGTAGGTCCTTGTTAACTGTTTCTTGCATTTTGTCCATTCTACTTCCAAGATTTCGGATCATCCTTACTATCATTATTCTGAATTCTTTTTCAGGTAGATTGCCTATTTCCTCTTCATTTGTTAGGTCTGGTGGGTTTTTATCTTGCTCCTTCATCTGCTGTGTGTTTTTCTGTCTTCTCATTTTGCTTATCTCACTGTGTTTGGGGTCTCCTTTTTGCAGGCTGCTCTTTCGTAGTTCCCGTTGTTTTTGATGTCTGTCTCCAGTGGCTAAGGTTGTTTCAGTGGGTTGTGTAGGCTTCCTGGTGGAGGGGACTAGTGCCTGTGTTGTGCTGGATGAGGCTGGATCTTGTCTCTCTAGTGGGCAGGTTCACGTCTGGTGGTGTGTTTTGGGGTGTCTGTGGCCTTATTATGATTTTAGGCAGCCTCTCTGCTAATGGATGGGGTTGTGTTCCTGTTTTGCTAGTTGTTTGGCATAGGTTGTCCAGCACTGTGGCTTGCTGGTCGTTGAGTGAAGTTGGGTGCTGGTGTTAAGATGGATGTCTCTGGGATATTTCCACCGTTTAATATTATGTGGAGCTGGGAGGTCTCTTGTTGACCGGTGTCCTGAAGTTGGCTCTCCTACCTCAGAGGCAGAGCCCTGACTCCTGGCTGGAGCACCAAGAGCCTTTCATCTACACAGCTCAGAATAAAAGGGAGAAAAAGTAGGGAGAATTAGTAGAAGTATGAGTAAAGAAAGAAGGAAAGGAGGAAAGGAAGGAAGGAAGAAAGAAGCAAAGAAGGAAAGAAAGGAGGGAGGGAGGGAGGGAGGGAGGAAGGAAGGAAGGAGGGAAAGAAGGAAAAAAGACAGAAAGAAAGATGATACAGTAAAAATAAAATAAAGTATAATATAGTTATTGAAATAAAAAATATTTAGAAAAAAAAAAAAAAAAAAGGGACGGATAGAACCTTAGGACAAATGTTGGAAGCAAAGCTATACAGAGAAAATCTTACACAGAAGCATACACATACACCTTCACAAAAAGAGGTAAAGGGGGAAAAATCATAAATCCTGCTCCCTGAGACCACCTCCTCAATTTGGGGTGATTCGTTGTCTAAAGGAGGGAAGGAAGGAAGGAAAGAAAGAAAGAACGAAGGTAAAGTACAATAAAGTTATTACAATTAAACTTAATTATTAAGAAAAAGAATTTTTAAAAAAAAAGTCATGGACGGATAGAGCCCTAGGACAAATGGTGGAAGCAAGAGTATACAGACAGGATCTCACACAGAAGCATACACGTACACATTCACAAAAAGAGGAAAAGGGAAAAAAATCATAGATCTCGCTCCTAAATTCCACCTCTTCAATTTGGGATCATTCCTTGTCTATTCAGGTATTCCACAGATGCAGGGTATATCAAGTTGATTGTGGAGCTTTAATCCGCTGCTTCTGTGGCTGCTGGGAGAGATTTCCCTTTCTCTTCTTTGTTCTCACAGCTCACAGGAGCTCAGCTTTGGATTTGGCCCTGCCTCTGCGTGTAGGTCGCTGGAGGGCGTCTGTTTTTTTCGCTCAGACAGGACGGGGTTAAAGGAGCCGCTGATTTGGCAGCTCCGGCTCACTCAGGCCGGGGGTTGGGGTATGGGGGAAGGAGGGGCACTGCGTGCGGGGCGGGCCTGCGGCGGCAGAGGCGGCGTGATGTTGCACCAGCCTGAGACCCGCCGTGCGTACTCCCGGGGAAGTTGTCCCTGGATCCCGGGAACCTGGCAGTGGCGGGCTGCACAGGCTCCGCGGAAGAGGGGTGTGGAGAGTGACCTGTGCTCGCACACAGGCCCCTTGGTGGCGGCAGCAGCAGCCCCAGCGTCTCCCGCCCGTCTCTGGGGTCCGCGGTTTTAGCCGCGGCTCGCGCCCGTCTCTGGGGTTTGCGCTTTCAGCCGCGGCTCGCGCCCGTCTCGGGGGCTCGCGCCCTCAGCCGCGGCTCGCGCCCGTCTCTGGGGTTCGCGCTTTTAGCCGCGGCTCGCGCCCATCTCTGGAGTTCCTTTAAGCAGCGCTCTTAAACCCCTCTCCTCGCTCACCAGGAAACAAAGAGGGAAGGAAAAGTCTCTTGCCTCTTCGGCCGGTGCAGGCTTTTCCCCGAACTCCCTCCCGGCTAGTCGTGGTGCACTAACCCCTTCAGGCTATGTTCAAGCCGCCAACCCCAGTCCTCTCCCTGAGCTCCGTCCAAAACCAAAACCCGAGCCTCAGCTCGCAGCCCCGCCCGCCCCGGCGGGTGAGCAGACAAGCCACTCGGGCTGGTGAGTGCTGGTCAGCACCGATCGTCTGTGCAGGAATCTCCCCGCTTTGCCCTCCGCACCCGTCGCTGTGCACTACTCCGCGGTCCCGAAACTCCCCCCTCTGCCTCCCGCAGTCTCCGCCCGCGGAGGGGCTTCCTAGTGTGTGGAAACTTTTCCTCCTTCACAGCTCCCTCCCACTGGTGCAGGTGCCGTCCTTATTCTTTTGTCTCTGTTTTTTCTTTTGCCCTACCCAGTTACGTGGGGAGTTTCTTGCCTTTTGGGAGGTCTGAGGTCTTCTGCCAGCCTTCAGTAGGAGTTCTGTAGGAGTTGTTCCACGTGTGGATGTATTTCTGGTGTATCCGTGGGGAGGAAGGCGATCTCCGCGTCTTACTCTTCCGCCATCTTCAAGGTCCCCCCATATCTTATTTCTTGAGGTAAGATTGTATTGCTATAAACCTCCCTCTTAGAACTGCTTTTGCTGTGTCCTATAGGTTTTGGATTGATGTGTTTTGTTGTCATTTGTCTCTAGGCATTTTTTGATTTCCTCTTTAATTTATTTAGTGATCTACTGGTTATTTAATAACAAATTTTTTAGCCTACATGTGTTTGTGTTTTTTAGTTTTTTTCCTGTATTTGACTTCTAATCTCATAGCATTGTGGTCAGAAAAGATGCTTGATGAGATATCAATTTTCTTAAATTTATTTAGGCATGATTTATGACCAAACATTTGATCTATCCTGGAGAGTGTTCCATGTGAACTTATTAAGAAATTGTGTTCTGCTGCTTTCAGATGGAATGTTCTATAAATATCAATTAAGTCTTTCTGGTGTAATGTGTCATTTAAGGTGTGTGTTTCCTTACTAATTTTCTGTCTGGGTGATCTGTCCATTAGTGTAAGTGGGGTGTTAAAGCCCCCCACTATTATTGTATTACTGTCAATTTACCTTCTTATGACTGTTAGCATTTGCCTTATATATTGATGTGCCCCTATGATGGGTACATAGATATTTACCATTGTTATGTCTTCTGCTTGGATTGATCCCTTGATCATTATGTAGTGCCCTTCTTTGTCTCTTGTAATAGTCTTTATATTGAAGTCTATTTTGTCTGATAAATGTATTGCTACTCCAGCTTTCTTTTGATTTCCTTTTGCATGGAATACCATTTTCCATCCCTTCACTTTCAATCTGTTTGATTCTCTAGATCTGAACTGGGTCTCTTGTAGACAGCATATATACAGGTCTTTTTTTGGATCAATTCAGCCAGTGTATGTCTTCTGATTGGAGCTTGTAATCCATTTACATTTAAGGTAATTATCAACATATATGTTCTTATTGCTATTTTGTTAATTGTTTTGCATTCGTTTTTGTAGCTGTTTTTCCTTCCCTTCCTCTTTGTACTGTTGTCTTGTGATTTGATAACTAACTTTAGTGTTGTGTTTAGATTCCTTTTTCTTTTTTATGTGTGTATCTATTGTAAATTTTTGGTTTGTGGATACCATGTTTTGATATAACAGTCTTTGTATAAGCAAGATTTTTTAAAGTTCCTTGCCTTTTTATTTCAAATGCATTTCTAATAGCCTGCGTTTGTGCTCTCCTCTTCTCACAATTGCTGGTTTTGGTATCATATTTTTGTGCAGATTATTTCCTAACTTTATTATATGTTTGCCTTTACTAGTAAGCTTTTCCATTCATAATTTTTTTTGTTTGTTTGTTTCTAGTTGTGACCCTTTTTTTTCCTGCCTAGAGAAATTCTTTTAGCCTTTGTTACAAAGCTGGTCTGATGGTGCTGAATTCTTTTAGCTTTTGCTTGTCTGTAAAACTTTTGATTTCTCCATTGAATCTGAATGAAAGCCTTGCTGGGTGCTGTAGTCTTCATTGTAGGTTCTTCCCATTCATCACTTTAAATATATCATACTACTTCCTTCTGGCCTGCAGAGTTTCTGCTGAAAAATCAGATGATGAGCTTATGGGAGTTCCCTTGTCCCCTTGTATGTTATTTTTTGATTTTTCCCTTGTTGCTTTTAATATTCTTTTCTTTGTCGTTAGTTTTTGCCAATTTGATTATTATGTGTCTCAGCATGTTCTTCCTTGGTTTATCCTTCTTGGGACTCTCTGTGATTCCTGGGCTTGGATGACTGTTTCCTTTGCCATGTTAGGGAAATTTTCATCATCTCTTGAAATATTTTCTCAGCTCCTTTTCTTTCTCTTCTCCTTCTGGTACCCCTAATTAGCACTCACCAGAGCCACCGCTTCCAGTGTTCCTGTCCCCACAATGAGTCACAGCCAACCCCTGCCTCTGCAGGGGACCCTCCAACACTAGCAGGCAAGTCCGACCCAGTCTCTTATGAGGTCACTGCTTTTTTCCCCATGTCCTGTTGTGCATGAGACCTTATTTGTGTCCTCCAGAAGTGGAGTTTCTGATTCTCCCTGTCCTGTAGAATACCTGCAGTCAAACCCCACTGGCCTTCAAAGCCAGACTCCCTGGGAAGCTCCTCCTACTACTGCCAGACCCCCAGTCTGTGGAGCCCAACGTGGGGCTCAGAAGTTTTGCTCCTGTGAGAGAACTTCTGTGGTATAATCATTTTCCAGTTTGCAGGTCGCCCACCCAGCATGTATGGGATTTGATTTTATCACAGTTGTGCTCCTCCTACAATCTCACTGTGGCTTCTCTTTTGTCTTTGGAAGTAGGGTATCTTTTGTGGTAGGTCCCTGCATTTTTCTGTTGGTGGTTGTTTAGCAGTTAGTTGTGATTTTAGTGTTTCTGTAAGAATGGGTGAGCTCACATCCTTCTACTCTACCATCTTGCCTCCTTCTCCTAATTTATTTGTATTTGTCTGAGTGGACTCTGATGTCCAAAAAGCAGACACACTAGGTATGAGTAAATCATATACCAGTTATAGTCCTGCCTCCCACTGATTCCCAGATCCAATGGGCAAAATAATCAAAGGTTCTTGGACTTAGGCAAGCCACTTCTCCTAGCAGGCCATATTGTCCATTATGTCAAGGGAGTTGAGGGTGAGGAACACATCAAAATCTGGTTGTCTCCAAGAAGCATTAAGTCTAAATTCTTTTAGACCAAGGGAAATCAACTTAGTCAGTGGATTCTAGCAGACAAAATGCCAGATTGTTTATCCTACTATTCCAGGTTAATACTGAAAAAGCACTAGAGGCTTCTCACTTTTGACCTTCAGTGATCTTATTTGCAATCAACCAGGTGTTCATGGGTCACACAAACTAACTGAAATTAATCCATTAATTCTGTAAAATAAAATCACTAGAGCTAATTATAATTTAAATATAGTATTTTCCTCTAAATTCAAATTATTTCATAATATGAAAGTGCCATGATATTGTTTATTATTTAAGGTTTAGAGGCATAAGCACAACTTTGAAATGGTTTGGTGATCAAAGAGAAGTTCTGCCATATGGTAGTTTTTGCTTCAAGGGCCCTTGTTGCTACAAAGTTGATAATATCAAAGGCTCTTCAATACAGATTCCTAAAAGGATGTCAACATCAACATCAGCCCACTTCTCCCTTATTGCATGTTCCCTGCCATAATGTCAGGATATTTGAGTCAGAGCTTTTTATTGGGGAGAATGTGTGTTGACAGTTATTGATTCATAAGTCAGTATGTTGTTGCTTTACAGAACATTGCCATTTTCATGCCAGGCACTGTGCTAGGGACACAGTATAAAAAAAAAAAAAAAAAAAAAAAAAGCCTTAGATACTCTTCCTCATTTGTAGTAAAAATACGAAATTACTCATGCTCAATTTCAAGTTGATGTATGCAATATGTGTTTATTTGAGGCTGTTTACAAGGTGTGAACTTACATAGACTTAAAAACAAACAAAACATAAAGTCATAGAAGAAAGGTTAATTACTAAATCCAGAAATCAAACTTCAGTTTTTACCTAATTTTTCTCCCTTAGTTATTAGGTGTGTTTTTACTCTAACACATATTTGATTTTCAAGAGGTCTTCTTTTAATTAAACATTTTTATTTTGAGATAAATTTAGATTTATATACTGTTGTAAGAAATAATACACATCTCATGTACCTGTAATCAAATTTTACCACCACACAAAACTATAGTAGAATATCATAACAAGGTTACTGGCTTTGACACAGTCAGTATGCGGAACATTTTCATCACTACAAGGATCCCACAAGTTGCTCTTCTATAGCTACAATCACTTCCCTCTCACCCACTCCCTCACTAACACCTGGCAGACAACAATCTCTTCACTTCTATTGTTTTGTCATTTCAAATATGTTATGTACATGAAATCATACAGTATGTAACATTTTGGAACTGGATTTTTCACTTTGCACAGTTTTCTGGAGATTCACAGTTCATATCTTTTTACTGATGAATAGTGTTCTATGGTATGGATGCATCATAGATTGCTTTCTCCAGTTTTATTGAGATATAATTGATATACAACATTGTGTAAGTCTATGATGTACAGCATGATGATTTAATACAGGTATACATTGAGAAGTGATTATCACAGTAAGGGTAGTTACATTCTTCACCTCGTATATTTACCATTAATTGTTGTTGCTGTTGTCATTATGATGAAAACATTTAAAATCTACTTTTCTGCAACTTTTAAGTATACCATACAGCATTATTAACTATAGTCACCATATTATACATAAGATACCCAGAATTATTTCTTTTATAATTGGAAGTTTATAGCGTCTGACCCACAGCTCCATTATCTCCCCGGCTCCAACCCAGACCCTGTCAACAATGATTTTACCCTTTGATTCTATGAGTTCAGCATTTTTTGATTCTACATGTAAGTGAGATCATACAGTTTTTGTTTTTCTCTGTCCTACTTATTTCACTCAGCATAAGGTCCTCAAGTGGCATCCATGTTGTTGTAAATGACAAAATTTCCATCTTTTACTATGGCTGAAAAATATTTTGTGTGTGTCTGTGTATATCCATGTTCTCCACATTCTTTTTTATCCATTCATCAGTTGATAGACATTTAAGTTGTTTCCATCTCTTGGCTTTTGTGAATAATGCTGCAATGAACATGGGAGTGCAGATATATCTATGAGATCCTAATTTAATTTCCTTTGGATAAATACCTAGAAATGGGATTGCTGTATCATATAGTATTTATATGTTTAATTTTTTGTATGATGTCTATACTATTTTCCATAGTGTCTTTACCAATATATGTTCCCACCAAAATTCTCCTTTTCTCATATTCTCATTAGTATTTGATATCTCTTTTCTTTTTGATAACAGTCATTCTACCAGGTGTGGGGTGATAGCTCAGTGTGATTTTGATTTACATTTTCCTGATGATTAGTGATAAACCTTTCCATGTACTATTTGATCATTGTATGCCTTCTTTGGGAAAATGGTAATTTCACATTACTAATGATGTTGATATTGAACATTTTTTCACATGATTATTTGCCATGTGGATATCCTCTTACATAAAATATCTTCATGTGTTCTTCCCATTTTCTAATTTGAATTTGGTTTTGTCTTTTTTATTGACATTGTAGTTTTGTTCTATTTTGTTTAGTTTTTAATATCCTAGATGCTAGGTAGATGCAGCTTTGAAATACTTTTTTCTCTGAAAATAGTTTGGCTTTTCATATACTTAGTGGGATATTTTGCAGATTAAAAGTTTGTAATTTGTTGAAGTACAATTTATTAATTTTTCCTATATATATTGTGAATTTGGTGTCAAATCTAAGAAATATTTGCCTAGCCTAGAACGCAAATATTGTCTATGTTTTTTTCAAAGTTTTCATAGTTTTAAGTTATAAATTTAAGTTGCAATCCATATTTATTTAACATTATAAAACATGGGACCTAAGACAAGTTTTTTTTTTTTTTCCCTCTATAGATATCCAATTAATTTACCACCTTCGTCAAAAATCAAGCATATTTGTGTGGATCTATTTCTTAATTCTGTCTTCAGTTCCATTGATTTATATGCCTATCCTTCCTCAAATGAAACAGTCTTGATTTTTATAGCTATACAATAAGGCTTCGAATAGCATAGACTAATTCTTCTCACATTATTATTTTTTCTCAAAATTTATTTTAGCTATTCTATTTCATTCCCTGTTCCATATAAGTGTTAGAGCATCTACAACAAATCATGTTGCAATTTTAATATTAATTGCATTAAACCTGCATATCAATCTTTACCATATGCAGTTTTCCAATTCATAAACATGAAATATATCTCAATTTGTTTAGATCGTCTTTGTTTACCTTTATCAAGGTTAGGCAGTTTCAGAATCCAAACACTACACATACTTTGTTTGATTCATATCTAAGTTTTCTTTATTTTTTTCAGGCAATTGTAAATATATTGCATTTTTAATTTTGTTATCCATGTCTTCACTGTTTCTACATAGAAATAAGAATGATTTCTGTATGTTTATCTTGTATCCTGTCAACTTGTTAAAATAACTTTTTAGTTTTAAGATTTTTTCTTTAAATAGCTTGGAATTTTCTATGTAGACAATCATGTCATCTGCAAAAATTGAGAATTTTTCCCTTCGTATCTGACCTGTATGATCCTCATTTCCTTTTCTTGACTTACAACACTGTTTACAAATTTTAGCACTATATTGAGTAATAAAAATTTAGAGTAGACAAATTTACATTATTTATGAGTCTCATTGGGTAAGCATTCAGTCTTAAATTATTAAGAATAATAACATTTGTAGGTGTTTTGTTTGTTATTTTTGTTGTTTTGTAGATGCTCTATATCAAATTGAGGAAGTTTCCTTTGTTACTGTATTTCTGAGAATTTTTATCATGAATGGATGCTGAGTTTTGTCAAATATCTTGTGTATGGATTGATGTGATCATGTGTTTCTTCTCTTTAGCCTGTTAATATGGTGGATCACTTTGATTGATATTGGGTGAATTATAGTAGAGTGTGCTTTTTATTGAATTGTAAAAATTGACAATTTGAGTGGTTATATCTATGTGTGTAGATTTGTTTCTGCTATCCCCTAATTATCTTTTTTTTTTTTTTTTAATGTCTATGGGGCCTATAGTGATATCCCGTATTTCATCCCTGATATTGGTAAAATGTGTTTTCTTTATCAATTTTTTTTTTAGTGTGTCAGTTTTCAAAGAAATATCTCTTTGTTTCATTAGCTTTTTATCTACAGTTTTGCCTTTTCAATTTTATTGATTTATGTTCTTATCTTTATTGTCCCCCTCCTTCTGCTTCATTTGGGTTTATTTTGCTTTTTGTATACAGTTTTGGTCATTGTTCTAGGTATTATATAATCTATATATAACCTACCACAGCCTAGTGATCTTATCATTTTATATGTTTGAGTGTAGTTTAGAAATTTTATCTCTCTTTCATTATTTATCTTCTATTATTTATAACATTAATGAATTCAACATTTTTTTCCATATATTTAGATACACATCAAACATTCAATGTTTTCTTCAAATTTCAAACATAAGTTAGAAATTCAAGAAGAGAAGGAAAGTCTGCTGTGTTTACCTATATTTTTGTTTTTTTGTTTACCTATATTTTTGCTTGCTTACTTTCATTGTGATATCCCTAATTTTATGTGTTAATGCTGACCATGATCACCTAGCTGATATAGAAAGGCATCCAAAAAGAGGCAGAAATTCTTATGTAAACAACTATGCCAGGAGGAACCTAAAGGAAAATGCAATTCAAATTTACTAATTGTTTCTCTATGTAGAAAAAGTGGTTGGAATCCTGACTTGAGCTTGAACAATCAGTTGCACATTCAATAAAGCCTGGGTTTGGAATTAAGTATATGAGTTTATTTCATTTACATCATTCTATCATTGATATGGCAGATTCTGTTACTACATTAAAATTCCAGTTAACTGTCACATTTCAAAAAAAGTGTTTTAAAGCTATGTTTAGTGAAGTGGATTATGTCAGAGCTATAACATTTCTTTTTTTAAACATAATACTCCCAAGAGAACTTGTTAGGATTTATTTCCACAGTGTAAAATGTGCATTCTAAAATATGTCATTTCAATATACAGTGAGGGGTTTTCATTCTCACATTCATACCTCTGTAAAAATCTTAAATTATCAGTTTACTTAGGAAGTTGGAAAACACTTTTTTTAAAAAAATTTAGGATGCTTAATTGGATGCCAATCTCTTAAATTCCTTGAATCTTTAGCTTCTTAATAAAAAATTGTGCAACATAATTTGGAAAGAAAAACTATGCACACATTATCCTACTTATAAACAATAATAGTGGATACCAAAGAAATTAATTCATATACTTTATAATTTATTCATATAAATTTGTACTTTACATATACCAATTAAGATATCTATCCATCTTAGTGAGTTTAATGCTTATATATTATAAAGCATATTTCTCAAAAAAATAAAGCATATTTTTCACTTATTGGTATATGTACCTCCAGTAATGTCATTTGTTAACAATTATTGGTAGAAATATTTTGTTGGCAATTTGTATTATGATATTATTTCAACCTTATGGCAAAATATCAGAAATAGTATACAAGGAACTTTCATATATAGTCTTTACCCAGCTTCACTATTTGTTTAAACTTTTCCGTATTTGCTTTATAATTATTTTTATAAATATGTATATGAAATTTATTATGAGTGTTTTGAGAATAGATTGGAGATACAGTGCCCCTTTATTCCAAAATCCATTAGCAAGAATTTCCTATATAACCAAAGTACAGTTAATAAAACATGGAAATTTTATGTGGATACAATATTATTTAATCTATATTCCATATTGAATTTTTTCAGTTGTCCCAGTAATATTCTTGGCAGTATGCTGTAAATATAAATACCTTTTCTCCAATTATTTATTGATTTGTTCATTTATATCAGTATGAATTTATGTTCTTATTTTATTGAATCAGTTACAACTTGTTACTATCCTCATTTATTTTGAAGCTGAAATTTTCCTAGAGTTGGCCCACTGGGGACTCTTTTAAGCTGACTGCTATGATCTTACAATATGACTTTCATTCTTTGAGTCTTCCTTACTTTCTCTTGCCACAAGGTGTTCCAACATTTTCTAAAAATAGTTTTTTGTTTGTTTGTTTGTTTACGTTTTTATTTTAGGCATTCTAGTAGGTGTGTGGTAGCACATTATAAATGTAATTTGCATTTGTTTTGCATTTGACTGATGATCCCATGGGCTTACTAACTATATGAATATCTTCTTTTGGAAAATGTATTTTTCAAGTTTTTATACATTTTAAATTACTATGTTATTTTATTGAGTTGTAAGAATTTTTTATACTGCCTACAAATTCTTTGTAAAAATTTCCTTTTAATCCATGATTTGTCTATTTATTTTCTGACATATGTTATGCAAAAAGTTACTAATATTGGTGAAGTCTAATTTATTTTTCTTTTAGTTTCTTCTTTGGTTATTGCTTTCTACTTATTTTCTCAAAAACCTTTGCTACCTACAAATCACAAAGATATACAATTATATTCTCTTATAAAGCTTAATACTGTTAATTTTTACATTTATGCCTATGATCTCTTTTAAATCAATATTTGAGTATTTGTATATGGTGTGAGATCATAATTCTTTATATTTTTTTACATATGGATATCTAGCACAATTATTATAAGGCTTCCTCTGTTGAAATTACCTTTGCAACTGGTCAAATATAAATTACTGTAAATATAATTTTGGTTTTGCTTATGATTTTTTGTTTGTTTGTTTGTTGTCTTACCTTACTGTGAAAAATCTATACTAAAATGTTGAATAGAAGTGATGAGTGAACATCTTTGTCATGTTCCCCATTGTCAGGAATAAAAGTTAAATATTTCACCATTACATACAATGTAGGTATAGTTTTTTAAAAGATACTGTTTATGAGATTGAGAAAGTTCAATTGTACACTTAGAATGCTGACATATTTTATTTTAAAAACTACTTTATTTTGTAAAATGTTTTTTCTGCATTAGATGAGATAAAAATATTTTTCAGGGCTTCCCTGGTGGTGCAGTGGTTGACAGTCTGCCAGCCAATGCAGGGGACACGGGTTCATGCCCCGGTCCGGGAAGATCCCACATGTCACAGAGTGGCTAGGCCTGTGAGCCATGGCTGCTGAGCCTGTACATCCAGAGCCTGTGCTCCACAATGGAAGAGGCCACAACAGTGAGAGGCCTGTGTACCACACACACACACAAAATATATATATATATTTTTTCAATTACTCTGTTAATATGGTGAGATACATTAACTGTTTTATCAAATGTAGAATAAACCTATTATAATACATTTTGGTTTTTTTTAAATGTTACAATAAATTTGTAAATAATCTGTCTTCCTTTTTTTCTGGTAAACCTGTTATTATTTATGTCATTATGTACCACATATAATATTTCCTCTAAACACTCTCCAGGATTCCTCTTTTTTTCTTTTTCTTATTTTACGTCTTTATTGGAGTATAATTTCCTTACAATGTTCAGTTATTTACTGCTGTATAACAAAGTAAATCAGGTATATGTATACATATATCCCTATATCCCCTCCCTCCCACCCTCCCTATCCACCCCTCTAAGTGGTCAAGCACCAAGCTGATTTCCCTGTGCTATGTGGCTGCTTCCCACTAGCTATCTATTCCTCATTTGGTGGTATATATATGTAAATGGTACTCTCTCACTTAATCCCAGCTTCCCCTTCCCCCTCACCATGTCCTCAAGTCCATTCTCTACATCTGCATCTTTATTGTTGTCCTGTGCCTAGGTTCATCAAAACCTTTTTTTTTTATTCCATAATATATGTTAGCATACAGTATGAGTTTTTCTCTTTCTGAATTACTTCATTCAGTATGACAGACTCAAGGTCCATCCACCTCACTACAAATAACTCAATTTCGTTTCTTTTTATGGCTAATATTCCAATGTATATGTGAGCCACATCTTCTTCATCCATTCATCTGCCAATGAACACTTAGGTTGTTTCCATGTCCTGGCTATTGTAAATAGTGCTGCCGTGAACATTGTGGTACATGTCTCTTTTTGAATTATGGTTTTCTCAAGGTTTATGCCCAGTAGTGGGATTGCTGGGTCGTATGATAATTCTATTTTTAGTTTGTTAAGGAAACTCCATACTGTTCTCCATAGTGGCTGTATCAATTTACATTCCCACCAACAGTGCATAAAGATTCCCTTTTCTCCACACCCTTTCCAGCATTTATTGTTTCTAGATTTTTTGAAGATGGCCATTCTGACCAGTGTGAGGTGATACCTCATTGTAGTTTTGATTTGCATTTCTCTAATGATTAGTGATGTTGAGCATCTTTTCATGTGTTTGTTGGCAGTCTGTATAGCTTCTTTGGAGAAATGTCTGTTTAGGTCTCCCACCCTTTTTTGGATTGGGTTGTTTGTTTTTTTGACATTGAGCTGCATGAGCTTCTTGTATATTATGGAGATTAATCCTTTGTCAGTTGCTTCATTTGCAAATATTTTCTCCCATTCTGAGGGTTGTCTTTTCATCTTGTTTATGGTTTCCTTTGCTGTGCAAAAGCTTTTAAGTTCAATTAGTTCCCAATTGTCTATTTTTTATTTTATTTCCATTACTCTAGTAGGTGGGTCAAAAAGGAGCTTTCTGTGATCTATGTCACAGAATGTTCTGCCTATGTTTTCCACTAATAGTTTTATAGTGTCTGGCCTTACATTTAAGTCTTTTTTTTTTTTTTTTTTTTTTTGGTACATGAGCCTCTTACTGTTGTGGCCTCTCCCATCCCAGAGCACAGGATCCAGATGCGCAGGCTCAGCGGCCATGGTTCACAGGCCCAGCTGCTCCATGGCATGTGGGATCTTCCTCACCCAGGGCACAAACCCATGTCCCCTGCACCGGCATGCGGACTCTCAACCACTGTGCCACCAGGGAAGCCCTACATTTAGGTCTTTAATTCATTTTGAGTTTATTTTTTTGTATGATATTACAAAGTGTTATAATTTCATTCTTCTACATGTAGCTGTCCAGTTTTCCCAGCACGACTTACTGAAGTGGGTGTCTTTTCTTCATTGTATATTTTTGTCTACTTTGTCAAAAATAAGCTGACCATATGAAGTGGGTTTATCTCTGGGCTTTCTAACCTCTTCCATTGATCTATATTTCTGTTTTTGTGCCAGTACCTCACTGTCTTGATTACTGCAGCTTTGTAGTGTAGTCTGAAGTCAGGGAGCCTGATTCCTCCAGCTCCATTTTTCTTAAGATTGCTTTGGCTATTCAGCTTCTTTTGTATTTCCATGCAAATTGTAAATTTTTTTGCTCTAGTTCTGTGAAAAATACTATTGGTAATTTGATAGGGATTTCATTGAATCTGTAGATTAGATTGGGTAGTATAGTCATTTTCACAATATTGATTCTTCAAATCCAAGAACATGGTATATCTCTCCATCTGTTTGTGTCTTCTTAGATTTTTTTCATCAGTGTCTTATAGTTTTCTGAATACAGGTCTTTTACATCCCTAGGTAGGTTTATTCCTAAGTATTTTATTCTTTTTTTGCAGTGGTGAATGAGATTGTTTCTTTGATTTCTCTTTCTGACCTTTTGCTGTTAGTGTATAGGAATGCAAGACATTTCTGAGCATTAATTTTGTATCCTGAACTTTACTAAATTCATTGATTAGCTCTAGTAATTTTCTGGTAGTATCTTTAGGATTCCCTGTGTATAGTATCATGTCATCTGCAAACAGTAACAGTTTCACTTCTTTTCCAATTTGTATTCTTTTTATTTCATTTTCCTCTCTGATTGCTGCAGCTAAAACTTTCAAAACTGTGTTGAATAAAAGTGGCAGGAGTGTACATCCTTGTCTTGATCCTGATCTTAGAGGAAATGCTTATTAGAATTTCACCATTGAGAATGATATTGTCTGTGGGTTTGTCATATATGCCCTTTATTATGTTGAGGTAGGTTCCCTCTATGCCCACTTTTGGAGAGTTTTTATTATAAAAGGGTGTTGAATTTTGCCAAAAAATTTTCTACATGTATTGAGATTATCATGTCTTTTATCTTTCAGTTTGTTAATATGGTGTATTGCATTGATTGATTTGCATATATTGAAGAATCCTTGCATTCCTGGGATAAACCACACTTGATCATTGTGTATGATCCTTTTAATGTGCTGTTGGATTCTGTTTGCTGGTATTTTGTTGAGAATTCTTGTATCTATATTCTCCAGTGATACTGGCCTGTAGTTTTGTTTTTTATGAAATCTTTGGTTTTGGTATCAGGGTGATGGTGGCCTTGTAGAAAGATTTTTGGAGTATTCCTCCCCCTGTTATATTTTGGAAGAGTTTAAGAAGGATAGGTGTTAGCTCTTCTCTAAATGTTTGATAGAATTCACCTGTGAAGCCATCTGGTCCTGGTCTTTGTTTTTTGGAATATTTTTAATCACAGTGTCAATTTCAGTGCTTGTGACTGGTCTATTCACATTTGCTGTTTCTTCCTGGTTCAGTCTTGGGAGGTTGGACTATTCTAAGAATTTATCCATTTATACCAGACTGTCCATTTTCTTAGCATATAGTTTTTTGTAGTAGTCTCTCATAATCCTTTGTATTTCTGCAGTGTCAGTTGTTACTTCTCCTTTTTCATGTCTAATTCTTTTGATTTGAGTCTTCTCCAATTTTTCCTGATGAGTCTGGCTAATGGTTTATCAGTTTGTTTGTTTTTTTTTTAATCTTCTCAAAGAGCATGCTTTTAGTTTTATTGATCTTTGCTATTGTTTCCTTCATTTCTTTTTCATTTATTTCTGATCTGATTTTTATGATTTCTTTTCTTCTGCTAACTTTGGGTTGTTTTTTATTCTTCTGTCTCTAATTGCTTTAGGTATAAAGTTAGGTCGTTTATTTGATATTTTTCTTGATTCTTGAGGTAGGATTATATTGCTATAAACTTCCCTCTTTGAACTGCTTTTGCTGCATCCCATAAGTTTTGGGTCATCGTGTTTTCATTGTAATATTTTTTCTAGGTAGTTTTTTATTTCTTCAGTGATGTCTTGGTTATTTAGTAGTGTATTGTTTAGCCTCCATGTGTTGGTAGTTTTTACAGCTTTTTTTTTTTTCCCCTGTAATTGATATCTAGTCTCATAACACTCTGGTCAGAAAAGATACTTGATATGATTTCAATTTGCTTAAATTTACCAAGGTTTGATCTGTGACACAAGATATGATCTCTCCTGGAGAATGTTTTGTGTGCACTTGAAAAGACAATATATTCTGTTGTGTTTTGATGGAATGTCCTATAAATATCAATTAAGTCCATCTGGTCTAATATGCCATTTAAAGCTTGTGTTTCCTTTTTTATTTTCTGTTTGAATGATCTGTCCATTGGTGTAAGTAGGGTATTAAATTCTCCTACTATTATTGTGTTACTGTCAATTTCCCCTTTTAAGGCTGTTAGCATTTGCCTTATGAATTAAGGTGCTCCCATGTTGGATGCACAAATATTTACAATTGTTAAGTCTTCTTGAATTGATCCCTTGATCATTATGTAGTGTCCTTTTCTGTCTCTTGTAATAGTCTTTATTTTAAAGTCTATTTTGACTGATATGTGTATTGCTACTCCAGCTTTATTTTGATTTCCATTTGCATGGAATGTCTTTTTTCCATCCCCTCACTTTCAGTCTATGTGTCCTTAGGTCTGAAGTGGGTCTCTTGTAGACAGCATATATATATAGGTCTTGTTTCTGGATCCATTCAGCCAGTTTATATCTTTTGGTGGGAGTATTTAATCCATTTATATTTAAGGTAATTATCAATATGTATGTTCCTATTACCATTTTCTTAATTGTTTTGGGTCTGTTTTTGTAGGTCTTTTTTTTCTCTTCTGTTTCCCACCTAGAGAGCTTCCCTTAGCATTTGTTGTAAAGCTGGTTTTGTTGTGCTGAATTATCTTAATTTTTACTTGTGTGTAAAGGATTTAATTTCTCTATCCAATCTGAATGAAATACTTGCTGGGTAGAGGAATCTTGGTTGCAGTTTTTTTCCCTTTCATCGCTTTAAATATGTCCTGCCACTCCCTTCTAACTTGCAGAGTTTCAGCTGAAAGATCAACTGGTAACGTTATGAGGATTGCCCTGTATATTATTGGTTGCTTTCCCCTTGCTGCTTTTAATATTTTTTCTTTGTATTTAATTTTTGATAGTTTGATTAATATGTGTCTTGGCATGTTTCTCCTTGTGTTTATCCTGTGTCTTTTATCCTGTTTCTTTTCTTCTTGAACTTGATTGACTATTTCCTTTCCCACGTTATGGAAGTTTACAAGTATAATCTCTTCAAATATTTTCTCACACCCTTTCTTTTTCTCTTCTTCTTCTTGAACCCTTATAATTGAATGTTGATGCATTTAATGTTGTCCCAGAGGTCTCTGAGACTGTCCTCAATTCTTTTCATTCATTTTTCTGTATTCTGCTCTGAAGCAATTATTTCCACTGTTTTATCTTCCAGGTCACTCATCCATTCTCCTGCCTAAGTTATTCTGCTATTGATTCCTTCTAGAGTATTTTTAATTTCATTTATTGTGTTGTTCATTATTTTGCTCTTTAGTACTTCTAGGTACTTGTTAAATGTTTCTTGTATTTTTTCCATTCTGTTTGTGAGATTTTGGATCACCTTTACTATTATTACTCTGAATTCTTTCTCAGATAAACTGCCTATTTCTTCTTCATTTGTTTGTTCTGGTGAGCTTTTACCTTGCTCCTTTATCTGCTGTATATTTCTCTGTCTTCTCATTTTGTTGAACTTACAGTGTTTGGGTCTCCTTTTTGCAGCCTGCACGTTCATATTTCCTCTTATTCCTTGTGTCTGCGCCCAGTGGTTGAGGTTTTTTCAGTGTCTTATGTAGGCTTCCTGGTGGGTGGGACTGATGCCTGTGTTCTGGTGGGGGGGGCTGGATATTGTCCCTCTGGTGGGTATGATGACATCTGTTGGTGGGTTTTGGTGTGTCCATGTACTTACTATGACTTTAGGCAACTTGTCTGTTAATGGGTGTGGTTGTGTTCCTGTCTTGCTAGTTGTTTGGCATGGGGCGTCCACCAGTGGAGCTTGTTAGCCGTTGGTTGTAGCTGGGTCTTAGTGTTGAGATGGAGATCTCTGGGAGAGCTCTCACTGATTAATATTACATGGGGATGGGGGGTCTCTGGTGGTCCAATATCCTGGACTCAGCTTTCCCACCTCAGACGCTCAGACCCAGCACCCATCCAGAGCTCCAAGACCCTGACAGACACATGGCATGAGCAAAAAGGAAGAAAAAAATAGAAAGAAAAAGAATAAGAACAAATGACAAAAAAACCTGAACAGACAGAACCCCAAAACAAATGGTAAAAGCAAAACTAAACAGACAAAAGCACACAAAGAAACGTACACACACACAAAGAAGAGGAAAAGAAAAAGTAAGAGAGCAACCAAACCAATAAACAAACTCACAAGTGAAAACAAACACTAAAAACTAAACTAAGGTCTTCTACCAGCATTCAGAAGACATTCACAGCATTTCATGTGTTTGTCAACAAACACATGAAAGGATGCTCAACATCACTGATCATTAGAGAAATGCAAATCAAATCTACAATGAGGTATCATCTCACCCCAGTCAGAATGGCCATGATCAAAAATCTACAAACAATTAATGTTGGGGAGGGTGTGGAGAAAAAAGAACCCTCTTGCACTGCTGGTGGGAATGTAAACTGATACAGCCATCATGGAAAACAGTATGGAGGTTCCTTAAAAAATTAAAAATAGAACTACCATATGACCCAGCAGTCCCACTGCTGGACACATACCCTGAGAAAACCATAATTTAAAAAGAGTCATGTACCATAATATTTATTGCAGCTCTATTTACAATAACCAGGACATGGAAGCAACTTAAGTGTCCAACAACAGATGAGTGGATAAAGAAGATGTGGCCCATATATACAATGGAATATTACCCAGCCATAAAAAGAAATGAAAATGAGTTATTGGCAGTGAGGTGGATGGACCTGGAGTCTGTCATACAGAGTGAAGTAAGTCAGAAAGAGAAAACCAAATACCATATGCTAACACATATATATGGAATCAAAAAAAAAAAGTTCTGAAGAACCTAGGGACAGGACAGGAATAAAGTTGCAGATATAGAGAATGGACTTGAGGACATGGGGAGGGGGAAGGGTAAGCTGGGATGAAGTGAGAGAGTGGCCTGGACAGATATACACTACCAAATGTAAAATAGAAAGCTAGTGGAAGCAGCCACACAGCACAGGGAGATCAGCTCAGTGCTTTGTGACCACCTAGACAAGTGGGATAGGGAGGGTGGGAGGAAGACACAAGAGGGAGGAGATATAAGGATATATGTATATGTATAGCTGGTTTACTTTGTTATAAAGCAGAAACTAAAAAAAAAACAAAAACAAAAGCAAAAAAACTAAACTAAAATAAACATAAAACCAAAAACAAATCAAAGCAAAGAGCAAACCCCAAGTCTACTGTGGCCTTCAAATTCCACTGCCTCAATTTTGGGAACACTCGTTGTCTATTCAGGTATTCCATAGATGTAAGGTTTATCAAGCTGGTTGCGGGTATTTAATCCACTGCTTCTGAGGCTGCATAGAGAGATTTCCCTTTGTCTTGTTTGTTCACACAGCTCCTGGGGTTCAGCTTTGGTTTTGGCCCAACCTCTGAGTGTAGGCTGCCCTCAGGCATCTCTTCCTTGCCCTGACCTGAGGGGGTAAAAGCAGCTGCTGATTAGGGCTCTCTTGTTCACTCTGGCTAGGGAGAGGGAGTGGTACAGTAGTCATAATTGGGATGCTGAGAGTGCCTGTGGCAGCAGAGGCCAGCATGTAGTTGCAACAGCCTGAGGTGTGCTGTGGGTTCTGCAGGGGAAATTGGCCCTGGGTCATAGGTCCTTGGTAGTGGCCTGCTGCACAGGCTCCCGGGAGGGTGTGGATAGTGACCTGTGTTTGCACACATGACTCTTTGTGTCAGTGACAGCAGTGGTAGCAGTCTGTGCCCATCTCTGGGGTCCGAAATGATAGCCGTGGCTCACTCCCATCTCTGGAGCTTGCGTAGGCAGTGCTCTGCTATCTGTGGGCACAGGAAACAGGAAGCCATTTTCCTCCAGCACCCCAAAACAATGGTCTCTTGCCTTTCCCCAAGTCCAGACTTTTTCCCAACCTCCCTCACAGCTAGCTGTGGCACACTTGCCCCTTCAGGCTGTCTTCACACAGCCAACCCCAGTCCTTTCTCTGGGGTCTGACTGAAGCCTGAGCTCCAGCTCCCAGTCTCCACCTGCCCCAGTGGGTGAGCAGATAAGCATCTCAGGCTTGTGAGTGCTGCTTAGCACTGATCCTCTGTGTGGGAATCTCTCCACTTTGCCCTCTGCACCCCTGTTGCTGTGCTCTCTTCAGTGACTCTGAAGCTCCCCACCCACCATCCCCGCCAGTGAGGGGGCTTCCTAGTGTGTGGAAATTTTTCCTCCTTCACAGCTCCCTCCCAGAAGTGCAGGACCCGTCCCTATTCCTTTGTCTCTTCTTTTTTTCTCTTTTTTCTTTTGCCCTACCCAGGTATGTGGGAATTTTCTTGCCTTTTTGCAAGTCTGAAGTGTTCTGCCAGCATTCAGTAGGTTTTCTGTAGGAGTTGTTCCACATATAGATGCATTTTTGATATATTTGTGGGGAGGAAGGTGATCTCCACATCTTACTCCTTCGCCATCTTGACTGTCTCCTCAAGGTTTTCCTTTTATCTTTTGTTTTCAGAAGTTGACGATGATTTACCTTGGTAGTTTTGGTTGTTGTTGTTTCTACACTATTTTTCTTGGAGTTTACAGAGATTGTTAGGACTATGTTCATTTTTAAAACAAATTTGGTAAATTTTATATGATTATTTCTTTAAATAGTTTTATGCCCCACTCCTTTGTCTTCTAGGAGTTCAAATGCAAATTTTATAGATTTACAGTTACTCAAGCTCTGCTATGTTTACCTTTTAAAATTATTGTTTTCTGTTTATTCTTCAGATTATATAATTTATATTCATATATTCAAGATTATCATTTTTCTCTACTATTTCTTATTCACTGTAAGTGGATTTTTACATCAGATATGGTACTTTTAAAAACCAGAATTTCCACTTAATTAAATTTTTATTTTACTATTGATTTCCCATATGTTATTTCATTATGATCATGTTTTGTTTGTTTGTTTGTTTTCAAGTTATTGGATACATTTAAAATATCTCTGCATTAAAGGCCTGTGTGCAAGTTCTACTATCTGGATTATGACTATTTTTCTCTTTACTATGGACCACATTTTTCTCCTCAAATGTCTAATTATGTGTGGTTATTTGCTGGATATTGTAAATATAGGATATATAGAGTGTAGATTATGTTGTTAGTAAATTACTGACATTACTTTGGTTCTGTTAAAACTGGTTCAATTCCTTATTTATGTAGGTATCTTTAAGTTTTGAACTCAGTTGTAAACTTAGAAGCTTACTCATGATTTCACTTTATGGTTCTAATTCCTTAGTAGTGGGCATTATGCTGGCTTAACTGAGTGCCTGATGTGTTCAATGAGGTTTCCACACTTTGGCTGAAATGGAACTCTAGTAAATTCCATCACTGCCAAGTCACTGATAGCACTATTCAACTGTCAGTTCTTTGCTAAGCCTTGTGTAATCTCATTCACAATGAATACCCATACAGATTTGTGAGGTCCTCTTTTTGTGTACACTCCAACTTTACTGGTATTCTGTCACAAATTATACCTGCTCTGCTTTTGTATCAGGAACTCTTGATTCTACCTCCTTAGCTCACCAAACTGCTATTCCACTTCTGGTCCACTTTCCTCCTCAAAGCAGAAAGCTAAGACAATCTTGATATGATTGATAAGCTCACCTCACTTGTTTTTCTTCTTTCAAGGGCCATATTCCTGTGCTACCTGTTGTTCAAGGTGGATAAATAGTGTGTCTTCATATATTTTGTTCAGTGTTATAGTTGTTTTCAGTAGTAAGACAGATATAGTATCTATTCCATTTTGGCCAATACTTGAGGTCAATATCATGTATTTTCATATAATATTATTATATTACTTCATAAAACTTTCTTTTTTCAAGTTTAATTGAGATATAAATGACATACAGTTCTGTGTAAGTTTAAGGTGTACAGCATAGTGATTTGCTTACATATATTGTGAAATGATTACTACAGTAAATTAAACATCCATAATCTCATATAGATACAAAAAGAAAAAGGAAAAATAATACTTTCTTGAGTAGGTTAAAGCAACCTTTAGCTGTGTGAGTAAATTTTTGTCATGCAAGTGCATGCATTTTTTAAATTGCCTAGATACTGAGTCTAATAATATCAGCTGTATCTGCTCATGTACTCTTTTACTTTTCATTTTGTAAAGTGGTGTAAATTACCACCAACTTTCTAAAACATTTAAGAAATAAGGGAGGTAATCTACATGAAAGTTCTTTGTGAAATATAAAGTGTTAGAAAATGAAAGATGTTATTATTACAGGGCAAAGGTAAGTTTTAGTTCAGTCTGTGATCACAAATTCAAACAGAAAGAAGTAGAAATAGATACTTTTTTTAATGGTATTCATTCCCCTTAATTTTTTATAATAGCATTAACCTGGAGAAAATAAAATTCTATTGTATTTTTACTAAGCAAGTGAAGATGATCTAATTATTATAAGTTTTAAGGAATTAGATGAATAACAGGAATTTTCCTGAAGTGTATGTTACATATATTCCTTAAATGGATATGACTGTAAAGCTTATAAGTAATTCCACAGAATAATATGGTTATTTTAGAAAATACCCTGTATTTTAGAAAATACCTTCAAATACAGGCTTTTGCTTTGTTGGTGACTGCCTCAACTCTCTATTCTTTACCCTCCATGTGAGCTAATTAACTTCAGAACAGCTACTTATGGTGGTCATTAGAAGACTTTTGATAATGGAACTGATATTATTCCCTTAGATAATTTAGCCCCTCCCTAATTTAAATTAAACCCTTCCCTTTTTGTCAGTTATGAGTTATTTTATTTTAAGGGTTAATATAGTGGCATTATTTTTTTATTTACAATGAGATATTTGAGAAATTAGTTATTGGAAATTCCCTGGCATTCCAGTGGTTAGTACTCTGTGATTTCAAAAAAGAATTGTGTTCTTTTATTCACCAGAATATTTTCCCAAGGTTCTCCTTTGGGGAACATTAGTTTCTTGAAAATACAAGCTAAATATGTTAGCCATAATTTTATGGTTAGAAAAAACAGTTACAATGAAATTAGAATGTTTGGCATGGAACACAAAATCCTATTAGCAACAAAGATCTGTGACAATCTAAGAGTGACACACACCATGGGAATCTATTACAGAGCTAATCATTCTCTCAGATTATTTCTGGGGATCTCGGGGAGAAACTCTGTCATCTCAGAAAGGGACAAATTTCTTCCCAATTTACCAAAATTAATTTAAATTGGCTGCTAGCTCATCACACTATCTGCAGGGGTTATTCCAAAGGAGGAAGAACATACAGAGAAAATGCATTCAGGCACCATTTAGAAAAGGTAGCAAGGATTTACGTCTGATATGGAAGAAAGGGGAAGCATGGTACTCATCAAGTAATTTGAGATTATTCTTTTTTTTCCAGAGTCTAAACAGATCACATTGCTCCCCATTCCCCCTATTTATCATAATTAGGTAAAGTGATCTGATTTTAGATTTGCTAATGCTCAGTTTAAGAGGGATATCTAGCAAGTCGTGTGCCCAAGATTGCAGAATTATAAAGACAAAGAGGATATAGGTTTCTTCCCTGGAGTTCACTGATACCTTTAGTACTGCCTGTGTTTGGGGAAGTTTCTGTGATCCGTCAGGGAACATCAGATAAATAAAATTGGGAAAAGTACACTGATTCATTGCCAATATTCTTTAAAAGAGAGAGGAGAGTGAAAGTACTATAACTGTTGTCTTATTAAATGAAGTAAGTACAGTCACAAGAATGATATGCAGATAGAAGAAGAAAAGAGAACAAGAAAGAAGTGAAGAGCATACAGAGTAAAGAAATAATGTAAATTTGATATCAAGTATCTCTTGGTTTGATATCTTTATTTGCGGGCTACTTAAAAATTCCCTATATACTTGGCTAACCCAGGTAGGTACATGTAGAGAAAACAGACACAGTCTTTTTCAGTAAGTGATTCTTATTATCATAGCAGAACCCAAGTATAATCAACTCCCAGTTCACAATTGACCAACAATCCAAGTAATCAAACAGAAAACCCACTGTACCTGTATAATGCATCCAGCAAAATTTATTACAAAAGAGAAGGTATAAGAAATGGGCTAGAACATGTTTTTCTGGATATTTTTTATTCCTCTATCAAGAGCTAGGAGGAGGAATTCTAAACCCTTTTATCCTATCAATGGCCTGCATTGCCTGATAAAACCCTTTTATCTTATCAATGGTGATAGAGTAGCCAATGCATTCTGAAGCCAAGGCAGGTAAATGTGTGCACAAGTGGATGGTAATTTTTGTCTCTATTCTTTCCTCCTGTTTTTGTTTTTTGGGTTTTCTTTTTGATAATTATGGATTGTTGGTTTTCTTTCTCCCGTTTACCCTGCATCTCAGAGCAAAGCCAAATCTATAGTGCCATTTACAAAAATGTACAACTTCTACCAGAGAACATTTCTCAAGGTAGAAGGCAGCATACAGGTGGTAGGAGGAATGCAGGTTCCTAATTTTTTTTCAGCAGTACCACATGTGCCATCTCTGGTATATTTTAGATTAAACTTTATTCAATGGAATGATCTGAGAATATAACCATTATTTTTTCTTCTTCTCTCTTGTCCTCTCTTCCTTTTTTTTTCTTTAAGAAACATCTTTCAAATACTACATGATTCATTTACAAAATAACTTTTGGAATATAGCCTATTTAGAATTATTTGTTATTTATTTCCCTATCATTTTCTTAAATGTCAACACTACATTCTACCTCTGCCCAGATTTGTCATAGGGCATTCAATAGTTCAAATAAGTAAAAATTTGGGGGACAAAATTTACATATTTATTATAAATTTCTTTTAAATATATATTTGTGCTTTCCCTGAAATAAAAACCATATTTACCTTTTTATTTTGGTTCAAATATTTTAAAAAATTCTTATTTCTTATAGACCTCTGAAACCAGGCACATTTATTCTTACATTCACCAAATATTTATTGAATTACTATTATGTATCTAGGTTCTGATTAACATTTGAGGGTGTATGGGTGTACAAGACAGTCCCTGATGATATACAGAAATATTTAAAATAAAATGTTTAAGTAGGATAATAGATGTGTACACAGAATGCTTGGGGAGCAGAAAATATATATGTTTACTGGAAAAGGTGGAGAGAATTCCACATAAATGATTAATATATAAACTTGGAATTTCAAGGTGAGCTGGAGAATCTTGGGAAATAAAAGGTGGTAGCTAAGAGCAGAGCATGTGAAACACAATCAATATTAGGGACCCAGGAGGGAAGGATGCTGGAAGTATTCATTCATTTAGCAAATACTTATTGATAACAAAGACTATGTTATGTACAAGACACACTTTCTAAGCACTGGAAATATGGCAGTGAACAATACTGGAAAAATGTTCACCCTCATAGAATTTATATTCCAGTAGGCTTACACTGACATTTATCTGTGAAGGGAATGAATGATATTCTAAAGAGTTTCATTTAATAGAAAATTAGAAACGAGTTTAGTTTTATTAAGCTTGTGAGTGGCATGATCAGATCCACATATAAGAACAATAACTTGGTGATTTTTTTTTTTTTTTTTTTGCTTAAAACAGACTTAGCCACATTGATTTTTTTAAAAACTAAATAAGAGAACACAGACTTTTGTATTTACTGAGAATTTTACCATTTCTGATGTTATTTTTTACTCTCAAATATCAAAATTTCTCTCTAATATACTTCCCTTGTTGGCCTTGTTAATGTATTTTTGCATTTGTTTCATTTTTTATTTCTTATAAAAAAGCATCTTCTGGCATCAATTTTTTCTGTTTATTCTTCATATGATAATGTATTTCTCCTTTATTCTTGAAAACATTTTTTTTTTACTGAATATAGATTTTAGGGTAGAAAATTTTTTTTAACTTTTTTCCAACACTTTATTGATTTTTCCCATCATCTTACAGACGCCATGATTTCTGACTTAAAATCTACTATCATTTAAATTATTGTTCCCCTCTATTTAATATGGCAATTTTCTCTACTTTCTTTGAATCATTTCTTTACCTTGATTTTCCAGTCAGTTGATTTTATGTGAATAAACTTGGTTACCTTTTCACTTATCCTATTCATCATTTATTGAATTTTTAATCTATAAATGTATGTCACTTTGAAAAATCTGAAAACTTTTCATCCATTATTTCTTCAAATATTCATTCTACTCAAATCTCTTTTACCTCTCTTTACTTCTTCTTCTTGTTCTTTGATTACATATTAATTAGACATTTTGATAGTTTCCAACATGTCCCTAAAAATGTTCTTTCTGTTTGTTTGTTTTAATGCATTTTCTTTATTTTTATGAAATTTGTGTCATTTTAATAGATGGAATATGAGAAATAAGGAAATATGGAACAATATAAAGCAGTATGGAACAAAATTAAAGCAGAGGTAGAAGATGTAGAGAGTAAGGAATATATCAGAGGGACATTTAAAGGGTAGAGTTTATAAGACTTGAAGACTAATGGAATAATTTTACATAAGGGTAGACAAACATGAATTTGACATTTCTAACTGAAGTGATTAAATCTTTCAAATTCTGAAAGTGGGAAGGGTGTGCAAAATTAGCTCCTATCTATTGAAGTCCAAGTATAGAGAATAAAGAAAGTACAGATTAGGGATGAGTGTGGAGGAGGGAGAAAAGGTGAGCTATAATGCCAAAATACTGATTTATGTGAAATCTGAAATTCAGGAGAAAAACCTGAGCTAGATCCATCTGGAGCTGTCTAATGTGTGTCATAGTTGAAGTTTTGGAGATAGAAAGAAGTCATGTGTGAAGAAGAGGCAAAAATATTAGTGATTTTTAAAAGCAGGATATTTAGATGAAGTCATCAGAGACTGCTTAATATAATTACTGTCAACACTATAGTTTGAACTTGTGGTTGGTCTGGTTATTAGATTAAAAAATTGTGATTGGAAAGAACTGTATTTCTAAACATAAACAACACTAAAATTTATCCCAAATTATTTTCCATACACAAGAAACATGAGAAGATTCTCTCAAAGATATTTTTTGCTTCAGAAATTTTTGTTGCACAAATGGCCATATTCTGAATTAACTGTGATATCTCACATTTTAAAACTAAATAAATAAACATTATAATTGGTTATGATGTGCCCAATACTAGGCTAGGTGTTGAAGTACTCCTCTATCTCATCTATCCATCACATCTGAGAACTGCTCAGAAACAAACCTTGGAATTGATGGTTTGATGCCTGGATACACCAGGTTTTATATTAAATGAGCCTTGGAAATTGTTTACAATTTCATCTTCAGGTTGTACTCTGTATGGTACTGAGAATTTAGCTTCTAGATTTTTGAAAGAATAACATATTAGCCAATCTGGCAGTTGAGTAGAGGACAATATTATGGTTAGGATTTTCAGTAGTTTTCTCAGAAAACAGGATTCACGTTTTGATTATGATACAATTTCATAAATACAGCTGTGTACAGCTACCTGCTATGTTCTTTTCCCCTTATTCTTTGTCTATCTCTGCACATTTTCTAGGGAAAGACATTCAATGTTGATCTGATGGCCTGTAATTTTGACAATGATGCAGGGGCTCCCTCTCAGGGTATAAACATTTCATTCACTTGTATGTCAATAAACCAGCCTGGTATAATTGCAGAGGGAGCAATTTGTTCCTTTCCTGTGAGTGAAAACACCTGGCATATTTAGACCCCTACCTCAGGGAATGCCTCCAGAAGGAGGGAACTGCAATACCTAGTTTCAGGAAAAAATAATGGAGAGCAGTATTCTACCCATATTGTTTCAAATTATAAGTTATTTAGGAGTCACATCTATGGAAAATACCAAGAATTAATATCACGTGAACTTGGTGAATTTTAACCTTTCTCCATGAACATTATTTTGGTCATCCTACTTACTTTCTCACCGGGTTCAAACACTTAGAAGAAATATCAATAAGTTTATGTGGTTGCCTTGATGGAGATAAATTAAGGGAGACTCCAGAAAAGGGAGACTCCAGGAAAGGCAGCATTTTTATCTCCAGTAAGTCTTTGTGTGCATGTGTTTGTGGATCTGTGTGTGTGTGTGTGTGTGTGTGTGTGTGTGTGTGTGTGCTGGACAGGGAGAAAGTCCCAGAGAAGAGATTGCTGGGGACAGACCCACTCAAAACCCTAGTCTAAAGCATTGTCAAAATCATGGTGTGTATATCCCACTAGCACCCATACTTAACTAAAAAGACAGTAGTAATATGCCATAAGGGACACTAGGGCTGCAAAATTTAGGGTCTGGGTGATTACCCAAACATTGTAAATGTACTAATTGACTTTTTTTTTTTTTGTAGTTTGTGTTTCCATCATAGGGCCGATAGAAAATATATCTTGTCTTTGCCTTGAATTTTCCCTTTTATAAATTAATGCTTTCATAATTTTATCTCTGTATACCTGGGTTTTAAGTTACTATTTTATCTGCAGTGAACATGCATCATTTTTATAACTGGAATAAAACTTTTAGCCTGTATTCTAACTTTTCATATATTTTTTTCCTTAAATTTAAATGAAGTAAGGATTTAATGTAATGAAGTATTTATTTCATTAGAGCCAGTGACCTCAAAATCAAAAGGATATGCACATTTTTAAATTGGATTGTTTGTTTGTTGTTTTTTTGATATTGAGTTCCATGAGCTGTTTGTATATTTTGGAGGTTAATCCTTTGTCAGTTGCTTCATTTGCAAATATTTTCTCCCATTCTGAGGGTTGTCTTTTCAACTTGTTCATGGTTTCCTTTGCTGTGCCAAAGCTTTGAAGTTTCATTAGGTTCCATTTATTTATTTTTGTATTTATTTTTATTACTCTAGGAGGTGGGTCAAAAGACATCGTGCTCTGTTTAATGTCAAAGAGTGTTTTTCCTATGTATTCCTCTAAGAGTTTTATAGTGTCTGGTCTTGCATTTAGGTCTTTAATCCATTTTGAGTTTATTTTTGTGTGTGGTGTTAGGTAGTGTTCTAATTTCGTTCTTTTACACTTAGCTGTCCAGTTTTCCCAGAACCACTTATTGAAGAGATTGCCTATTCTTTGTTGTATGTTCTTGCCTCCTTCCTCATAGATTAGGTGACCGTATATTTGTGGGTTTATCTCTGGGCTTTCTATCCTGTACCATTGATCTATATTACTGTTTTTGTGCCAGTACCATACTATGTTGATTACTATAGCTTTGTGGTTTAGTTTGAAGTCAGGTAGCCTGATTCCTCCAGTTCTATTTTTCTTTCTCAAGATTGCTTTGGCTATTCTGGGTCTTTTGTATTTCCATAAAAATTGTAAAATTTTTTGTTGTAATTCTGTGAAGAATGCCATTAGTAGTTTGATAGGGATTGCATTGGGTAGTAGAGTTATTTTCACACTACTGATTCTTCCAATCCAAGAACACGGTATATTTCTCCATCTGTTTATGTCATCTTTGATTTCTTTCATCAGTGTCTTAGAGTTTTCTAAATACAGGTGTTTTACCTCCTTTCATAGGTTTATTCCTAGGTATTTTATTTATTTTTTGTTGTAATGGTAAATGAGATTGTTTCCTTGATTTCTCTTTCTGATTTTTCATTGTTAGTGTATAGGAATGCAAGAGATTTCTGTGCATTAATTTTGTATCCTGCAAACTTACCAAATTCATTCTAGTAGTTTTCTGGTGGCATCTTTAAGGATTTTCTATGTACAGTATCATGTCATCTGAAAACAGTGACAGTTTTACTTCTTCTTTTCCAATTTGTATTCCATTTATTTCTTTTTCTCCTCTGATTGCCATGACTAGGACTTCCAATACTATGTTGAATAAAAGTGGTGAGAGTGGACATCCTGATCTTAGAGGAAATTCTTTCATCTTTTCACCATGGATTATGATGTTAGCTATGGGTTTGTCATATATGACCTTTATTATGTTGAGGTAAGTTCCCTCTATGCCCACTTTTTGGAGAGTTTTTATCATAAATCGGTGTTGAATTTGATCAAAAGCTTTTTCTGCATCTATTGAGATGATTATATGGTTTTTATTCTTTAATTTTTTTATATGGTGTATCACCTTGTTTGATTTGTGTGTATTGAAGAATCCTTGCATTCCTGGGGTAAATCCCTTTTGATCATGGTGTATGATCCTTTTAATGTGTTGTTGGATTTTGTTTGCTCATATTTTGTTGAGGATTTATGTATCTATGTTCATCAGTGTTATTGGTCTGTAATATTCCTATTTTGTGATATCTTTTGTTTTGCTATCAGGGTGATGGTGGCTTCACAGAATGAATTTGGGAGTGTTCCTCCCTGTGCTATATTTTGGAAGAGTTTGAGAAGGATAGGTGTTAGCTCATCCTTAAATGTTTGATAGAATTCGCCTGCGAAGCCATCTGGTCCTAGACTTTTGTTTGTTGGAAGATTTTTAATTACTGTTTCAATTTCATTACTTATGATAGATCTGTTTGTATATTCAAATTCTTCCTGGTTTAGTCTTGAAAAATTGTACCTTTCCAAGAATTTGTCCATTTCTTCCAGATTGTCCATTTTATTGGCATATAGTTGTTTGTAGTAGTTTCTTATAATCCTTTGTATTTCTGTGGTGTCAGTTGTGGTTTCTCCTTTTTCATTTCCAGTTTTACTGATTTTCATCCTCTCTCTTTTTTTCTTGATGAGTCTGGCTAAAGGTTTATCAATTTTGTTTATCTTCTCAAAGGATCAGCTTTTAGCTTTATTGATCTTTCTTATTGTTTTATTCATTTCTATTTCATTTATTTCTGCTCTGATCTTTATGATTTCTTTCCTTCTACTGACTTCGGGTTTTCCTTTTCCCTCTTTCTCTAGTTGTTTTAAGTGTAGGGTTAGATTGTTTATTTGAGATTTTTCTTGTTTCTTGAGGTGAGATTGAATTTCTATAAACTTCCCTCTTAGAACTTCTTTTGCTGCATCCCATAGTTTTTGGGTGGTCCTGTTCTCATTGTCATTTGTTTCTAGGTATTTTAAAATTTTTTCTTTGACTTCTTCTTTGACTTCTTGGTATCTCTTGGTTATTTAGTAGTGCGCTGTTTAACTCCATATATTTGTGTTTTTTCCAGTTTTTTCTTTTTTCCTGTAATTGATTTCCAATCTCATAGTGTTGTGGTCAGAATAGATGCTTGATATGATTTCAAGATTTTTTAATTTTATGAGGCTTGATTTGTCACCCAAGATGTGGTCTATCTTGAAGAATGTTCCATGTGCACTTGAGAAGAAAGTTTATTCTGCCACTTTCGGGTGGATTGTCCTATAAATATCAATTAAATCTATCTGATCTATATTGTATCATTTAAAGCTTGTGTTTCTGGATTTATTTTCTGTTTGGTTGAAGACCCAAATAGACATTTCACCAAAGAAGGCATACAGATGGCCAAGAGGCACATGAAAATATGCTCAACATCACTAATTACTAGAGAAATGCAAATCAAAACTACAATGAGGTATCACATCACATTGGTCAGAATAGCCATCATCAAAAAATCTACAAACAGTTAATGCTGGAGAGGGTGTGGAGAAAATGGAACCCTTTTGCACTGTTGGTAGAAATATAAATTGATACAGCAACTATGGAGAAAAGTATGGAAGTTCCTTAAGAAACTAAAAATAGAACTACCATATGACCTAGCAATCTCACTACTGGGTATATACCCTAAGAAAACCATAATTCAAAAGGACACATGTACCCCAATGTTCATTACAGCACTCTTTACAACACCCAGGACATAGAAACAACCTAAGTGTCCAATGATAGATGAATGGATAAAGAAGATATGGTACATATATACAATGGAATATTACTCAGCCCTAAAAAGAAACAAAATTTGGTCACTTGTAGAGATGTGGATGAACCTAGAGTCTGTCATATGAAGTGAAGTAAGTCAGAAAGCAAAAAACATAGTATATCGACACATATATGAGGAATCTAGAAAAATGGTACAGATGAACCTATTTGTAGGGCAGGAATAGAGACATAGATGTAGAGAATGGATATGTGGATATGGGGGTGAAGGGAAGGGTGGGGCAAATTGGAAGATTAGGTTTGACATAAATAAGCTCCCATGTTTAAAATAGGTAGCTAGTAGGAACCTGCTGTATAGTACAGGTAGCTCCACTTGGTGCTTTGTGATTACCTAGATGGGAGGCAATGGGGTTGAGGGAGGTCTAAGAGGGAAGGAATATAGGTATACATAAAACTGATTCACTTTATTGTAGAGCAGAAACTAACAATTTTAGTAAAGCAATTTGAATCCAATAAAAAAACTAAAAAATTAAAATTAAAAATAAAAATAAATACATACATATATACATACATACAACAGGACAAAAAAGAATATGCACAGGGTTGCAGGACACAAGATGGCGGGGATTAAAGATATAAGAATAACCCGACTGTATTCAAACAGCATTGTGTTATTATGACTGGAATGTTATCCAATTTTATCTTTAAATAAAATATAAAGATTGCTTTTCCTTCTCCTTCCCTTCCTCCTCTCCCTCAGTCTACTTCCATATAGAATCAGAATTCCTGGAGTAAACCTTGTTAATAGTTATGGGAAATTAGGAAGGCATATTATTTATTAATGTATTCAGTAAGTACTTATTGAATTCTTACTATATGTCAAGCACTGTTCTACAAAATGTCTCAGAAAAATCTTGCTTTTGTATTGAAACTATATGTAACTGGCTTAGGGTATACACTGCCTGTGAGGGTAACATTTCAAATGTGCTGATTCTGAAAGGGATGAAAGGATTGGGGGAAGGAGAATAACTAGGATTCTTACATTAATCTACTGAGATAATATAGTATTCAAAAATATATTGAACGGTATAATGTAAACGTATTTCTGGGAAATAAATCCAATTTTTTTTTAAACACAAAGTTTAGAAAGTAAAACACTGCAGAATTTTCGCTTCACAGATATTATTATTATTATTATTATTATTATTTTTTTTTTGCGGTATGCGGGCCTCTCACTGTTGTGGCCTCTCCCGTTGCGTAGCACAGGCTCCGTACACGCAGGCTCAGCGGCCATGGCGCACGGGCCCAGCCGCTCCGCAGCATGTGGGATCTTCCCGGACCGGGGCACAAACCTGCGTCCCTTGCATTGGCAGGCGGACTCTCAACCACTGCGCCACCAGGGAAGCCCCAGAGATATTATTTTAAAAGACTGAGGAACTTTGTGCTTATCGTGTCTTTGTACCCCTCTCCTGTCCTACTCTTTTTATAACTGCATATGCCTTAGAATAAGTCAAAAACCAAACTGAAATTCAGATTCATGACTTTGGTCAGGAAAACACTGGCCAAACCCTGATTTCTTTTTCTATTTCTAGTCCCACACTCTTGCCAACATGTGCCACATCAAGCTCAGCACCATTTCCAATTCACTTTCTTCCCTCCCCTGCTTGCCCACAGCAGCCTTTTTGCCATTTTATCTTCCTGGCAAAACCCCTGATTCTCTACACTCTTCCCAATTAGTGAAGGTATTCCAGATACTCTCCATTTTTAATGTTTTGGCTAGGGATTCAGATTAAAGTTCAGAGACACTTTACACAACAGATAAGTGGCAAGCACCAGAGTAACATTTTCATATGTAGCATCTATTCTGTCACCAGGAGATATTAATATCACCATCAAACAGTTAAGCAAGTTATAGCTCTGAGAGGCAAGGTAAAATAACCCAATTTATGTCACACAGCACTCAAGATTTGCTGTAATTAATGTCTTTTTGTTTCAAAGGACAGAAATACACAAGTTGAAGTCAAAACTAGGGTCACTATAGCAAGATTATGAGGAAAGTCACAGAATACTTTGCAAGAAATACAAGAAGGCATCATCCTAATAAGACAGTCTTTGTTCATTTCTCTCTTTCATTTTTTCTTCCTGTCTCCTGCTCCCCACTTATCTTCTACCTTAATCTCTATTTCAATATTTGTCTCATATCTTTGCTTCTCTCTGCTTATTTGCTATATTCATTTCTCTGTACACTGGCTTTCTCTACAACAATATTAGTTTCTGTACTTTTCAGCCTCAGCTTGCCCTTAACTCTGTTTCATCGTAACAATAATTCTGTCCCTAAACCTAACACCTGAAGACCTAATATTCTAAATTTACATTTTAGAAATAAAATCTGATAGCCTCAATCCCAACTTCATCCCTGAGCTGAGAACCTGCAGTCAGTGGGTTGGCTGTTGGCACAGAATAGAAGTCTGTCCATCTAGGCCCACCATGTCACTGTAGACTGCTGGCAGAGTACTATTTTAAAGAAAGGTATGTGGAGAGAATGTAGTCATAACTACAGTGGCAGAATCTGGTCAACTGTCTTCTGATTTCAGCCCTGGTCTCTTCCCACTACACCAGCCTGAGGAAGTGACTGTGTTTTGGTCATCTTTGCATTCCTGCAACACTCTATAAAAATGAATGCCTAGAAATTGCAGATGCTGATACAATGTTGGTTCATGTGGTGACCTTGTAGTGAAATAGACTAACATTGGCAGGTCATGGACATACCCTAATCTTTTCATCCAAAAGTCAACTTTCAGTTGAGTGCCATCTAAAACTTGTTTAAACCAAGACCCTAGATAGAGACAGAAAGGAAAAGGAAGAGAGAGAAGGAAGATTTTAATGATACCTGATTAAGTTCCAATGAATGCAATCTGATTTTGGAATAAAGAGAACTGAGGAATGAAAACCCATTCTGCCATAGAGTTAGTTGTCATTCTTGTGCAGTTGCCAAATAAATCAGTAAAAATAGACTTTTTTTTTTTTTTAATTAAGGCAGAAGCTGTACCGGGACAATGGAGAGTTGAGAGAGATATAGAGATGAGACTTTTCCTCTGTCCTTTCTACAGGGCTTTATCAGATTAAATATACTTTCTTCCCTTAAATCTTCTTTTGCAGTTTTGCTTATTGTATTTCAGGGATTAGAAAAGCAAATTTTTAAAGATTTAATTTTTATCTCTTTTTTTTCCACCTTGCAGCTCAGGTAGTTTTTCCTTCCCCTTTCCCAATCCTTCACAGTTTGAAGAGTTCTCAAAGACATTCAGCCAGTTTGCCCGTCTTGTCTGCACTGTGATTTTGGTTGGGAAATACTGCAGTGTTGTATATGCCATCTAATTTATTTTCTCCTTTGCACCATTCCCTCTTTTATTTACTAACACTTTGAATGTTTACAATCCAGTAAGAGGTCATATAAATTTATTAAGCCTCTCTGATTTTTTTTTTCTTTTAAAAATGTTATTTTAAGCTTTTCTTTCAGTTTTCTCTGATTTTTGTAATGGTTCCTCAGGACTCCCATTATTTGGATCTCCCACTGACTTAAACTTCTCTAGAACACAGTGCTTGTAATTTCTTTGGCTTAAGCTTGCATATTAATCACTTGCCTAGCCTTAAGTATTTAGGGTAGAACTTCTTTCAATGGAACTGTTGCTTGAGTTGCTGCCACAGCAGCAAAGAAAATGTATCTGGTCCCCTCTATTGAAAGCAATTTGCCTCCTGCCAGCAGCTCAGCTTTGTGGTCACAGAAGAGCAAACTCTGTGGGAACTGGGGGATGTCAGTGGTAAGAACAGAAGCAATGTGGACTACATCTAACTCTAGGCTGTGTCCAGGAAGGGAAATGGCAGAGTGCACATCAGCTTCCCAGTGCCATGTCTTCTTCTGGCCAACTCTAATCATAAGTCTTCTGTAAATCACCTGGGACACATGAAGAGTAATTGCTTCCCACATGATTTTCTTAGATTGTTTAATGGAGTTTAAATTTTATACCATTGTTTACTGACCTACTGTACATTCTTTCCTTTCTTCTTTCTTGTGTATAGGTATGAACTTGGGGCCCTCATTCATACTAACTGTGTTTTTCCTTAGTGATATTAGACAATTTTTTAGGGATGGGCTTACTGTAAGGTCGGATCTTAACAAACGGCACCTGAAACAGAGGCAAGCTTCAAATGAGCTTTATTAGGGAGCGCTCCCGGGCGAGCTTTACTGGTCCGAGAGAAAGGGGCCAAAGAAGTCGCACCTGGGAAGAAGGGAAAGGGGTATGGTGAATCTGGGAGGGCACAGGGTATTCCTTATTTGGTGGTCTTTTCGGGTATCCTGGGGACCATTGGTCCTGCCCCTCGAAAGGCGGGAAGGCTGGGCTGGATTCAAAGTCCCCAGGTCAGTTCCTGGAACTGGGTGGTCCAGAATGTCTCCAGGGAAGTTTCTGGAACTGGGTGGTCCGGAGAATTTCGGTCTGATGCAACCTGTGAATCTGATTGTGTTCCCCTGCCTCGGGCCAGTTGACCTTACACTTACTTTAGGTAAGAATATTTAGATAAAATCTTCCCAGAAGTTTCTTCTGGATGCTTCAAACTACTTTAAGTGTACCTCTCTTGCAAGCTTTGCTAATTTCAGCTTTGAAAAGATGGTTCCTGTTAGGTTCATTATTAACTTCCCACAGTTCCTAGAACAATAACTTGCATATTTTATGTATTTGACTAGTAATTATTAAACACATCAATATAGATCCATCTGTAGAGTGTCCAGGTGGATTTTTATGGATAAACATTACCTGTTTAGTCATATAGATCTCCATTATGCTATATCTGCTCACCAAACTCCATTATACTATATCTACTCAACTACTGAAACTTCATTCCTCCTTGGATGGGACTCGAACCCAGCCAAACTTCACATTGGGACTTGAACCCATAATCCCTGATTTAGGAGGTGACTCAAGCCCACTGTCTTTTAATTAAAACTTTTAACCTGATGTCAAGACTTACTGAAGCTTGTGTTCTCTTGTCTCAGCACAGAAAGAATTCAGGGTGAGGCAAAGTGATAGACGAATAGTGCATAGGATGCTTGTGAGAGATATAAGCAGAGAACAAAAAAAAGGCTACATTTTTATAATCAAAGAAAAAGTGTGAAGGGGAGAAGACTGCTTTCTTCCTCATTTTTAGTAGACATCATGGCTTACATTGTTAATCCCTCCTTTAACCTGATATGATATTACTGGGACTGTTATGGTGCTATTTAAATCACATGTATATTAGCGAAAGGGTGGTAACAGAAACTAAAATATGGTAATTCATCTCAGATTTTGGTATAATGTCCCTTTTCACCTAATTTCTTTACCCCTTTCACCTCTATTCCTATCTTGACTACATGCAGAAATGTTAATCTTCAGGACTGTTAACTTCCTTACTTCATGTAACAAGATTCCAACTCCATATCTATTGTTGTGTTTTTAACTATCAGGACTTGTGGGTTGAGTGTGCCTGGCACTTGAATGTGCCCAATCTTCCTTCAAGGTAGAGTAGATTGTTGCTAGGTTACTGGATTCTTTTCTTGAGTAGTCATTAGCTTACAACAGTCTCCCAAACTCCCTTAAAATTCCGGGCTTTAATCTCCTAGTGAGATTTATAAACTATTTAATCATCCCATTCTATCCCTATCAGTACTACACTCATGCTGAATCCAAGCATGATTTCACTATTCAAATCCTTTGATCTGAATGACTCTTCTCAACCCACTCTTCTCTAATCATCATTCCACCATAATTAGAACTCTCCTAGCTCATTTTCCTCTTTTATTTCTTGCTTTGCCCCTTATTCTTGCTGCTTAATATGATTTTCCCCACTGATACCTGGTTTTCCCTCACTATAGCTCTTGCACTTGCCATGATATAATCCATGATATATGGCATCCTCAGTAGAAAAGGACACACCATATTTTTCTCTCAATATCTTCTTGTTGGCATTTTGGATCTTCTGTAAGCCTGCCCCGCCTCTCATAGGACCTCTAAACATTACCAGTGATACTTGATATTGTCAGTTCTACCAATGCACAATTGATGAGAAATGAGTATTGATCTAAACACTGCAAAAGGAAAGCTGCTTACAACAATGCATTGGGGGTAGGAGTCAAGATGGCAGTATAGGAAGACACGGAATTTGTCTCTCCTCACAAATATACCAAGAATACAGCTACAAATGAAACAATTCTCACAGGGCACCTGCTGAACATTAGTAGAAGACTTCAGATGCCTAAAAGGACAAGAAAATCCCCTGTTAATTGGGTAGGATGAAATAAAGAAAAAAAATAAAGGGGAATCAAAAAAGGAACCAGCAACCTTAGTGGGAAGCTGAAGGTGAGGAGATGTTCCTGCTCTCAGAAAAAAACCCTCACAGTGGGGAAATCAGCTGGGACAGAAACGGACCTTTGGGAATCAAAGGGGAATGCAGTGGGTGGTCTGTGGAAGGCAGGATAAAACAAGAACTGCATGCATGGTCTGTGTTGCAGCCCTGTGCACCCCAGCCTGAGTCATGCGTCTCCTGCTGCATAGGGAGTGATGCGTGATGGAAAGTGGGGTTTGGAGCATGGACCCTGGGAGGGGACAGCTGTTGGCTGTGAAAATACAGCCTGAAGGGACAGGAGTAAAGAACTCTACAACTGGGAAAGTTGGGGAAGAAGTCCAGGACTCCATAGAAGTAAGGCATCTTTGTTGAGTGGCACACAAGGGGTGGGGCTGTCATTACAACCCCATTCCCTACCCACTGGCTTCTGTCTCTGTGGGCACTAAGAAGGACACCCATCTGAACAGACTTGCCCGCCCCTCAAGCCAAGGCCTCCTCCACCTCTGTAGGCTCTGAGGTCCTGAGTGTCTCCCATGACAAACCTCCTGGGGAATCAGCACTGGGCACCCCTGCCTGAGACAGGAATCTTCTGATGCTGGCAGGGGCTGAGTGCTAAAGTGTTGGATTAAGAGAGTGGGTCCAGAGAGAGGACCACTCGGCTGCATGGATAAAACAGAGGAGACAGGAGTGAGTGAGGGAATCCATGACTGGAAGTTAGTGGAGTCTGCATAGGAAATGAAACACCATCGTTGACTGGTGCACAATGGATGGGGCCACCACTGCCCCCACACACCAGCGCCTGCCTTTTTGGACACCGAGAGGGACTCTTACCAGAGTGAGTGCACCCCAGTCTATTCCAACTGTTTTTTGGTCTCTGGGGATGCAGGGACGTCACATGCCCCAGTTGTGGCCACCATATCCCCCCCCCTGGCCTGAGTGGGTGTGTCCCAATCAGCTGCTGCTTTCACTCCCTCTTGCCTGTGTGGTGAACAGAGGCCTGAGGATGGTGCACATACAGGGGTGAGGCCAAAATCAAAGCTGAGCCTAAGAAGTGATTAAGGAAGAGGAGCAGAAATTTCCCCATGCAGTTGCACAAGCTGCAGATTAAATCCCCACAATTGGCTTGATAAATCCTGCAAGTCTGGAATGTCTGAATAGACAATGAGTGTTCCCACAACTGAGACCAGTCTACCTTTAGCAGCAGTGGATTTGGGGCCAAGTACATGTGGGATTTGGGCCAGATCAAAGTCTGAGCTGGCCCCGTGGTGCCCACAGCTGGTCCAGAGACCTACCTGAGGTATTTGAGGGCCTCCTGGGGAGGCAGGGTTTGGCTGTGGATCACTGTGGGAGCAAGGACACTGACAGAGGAGGCATCAGGAAAATATTCTTATTACTATTATTCTTTTTTTGTCCCTTTCATTTTCTATAGATGTTGTTGTTTTTATTGTTTTTAAATTTTTTAATATTTACTTTTTTTTCTATTTTTATTTTACTTTTTTGTTTTGTTTTTTTTCTCGTTGTGGTTCTTTTTGATTGCTTTCAAGTGTTTTATGTTTTCTGTGCTTTTTTTTTTAATTGATGCTTTGCTTTCTTTTCTTTTCCATTTTTTTGTTTTTGTTAGCTTAGTCTTCATTGATTGTTCTCACTTTTGAGTTCTTTTGTTTCCTTGTTCTCTTGTTTTTTATATTTTTGTCTTTTTTTGGTCTGTTTCTTTGTTTCTGTTTGTTTGGTTTGGTTTTTATCATTAGTCTTGAGTTTGGTTTTTCTGTTTGTTTTCTTTCCTCCGTTTTCTTTGTTTTTTTGGGTTTTTTTTGTGTGTTGTTGTTGCTGTTTGTTTTTGCTACTTGGCTTGGGTTCTGTTTGTCGGTTTGTTTTCTTTTCCTTTTTTTCTTTTTTCTCTGGCTGTGATGTACGGCTTGCAGACTCCTTGTTTCCTGGCCAGAGGTCAGGTCTTGGCCTCTGCGGTGAGGGCACAAAGTCCAGGATGCTGAACTGCCAGAGAATTCCTAGGCCCAGGGAGTATTAATCAGCATGTACTCTACCCAAGGTATCCATCTCGACACCAATACTCAGCTCTACCCAACTGCCGTCAAGCTCCAGTGCTGGATACCTCACACCAAACAAACAGCAAGACAGGAACACAGCCCCATCAGCAGACAGGCTGCCTAAAGTTGTACTGAGCTCACAGATACCCAGAAACACAACAACTGACACAACCTTGGTCATCAGAGGGAAAAGACTCAGCTCCACCTACAAGAGCGCTGGCACCTGTCCCACCCACCAGGAAGCCTACGCAAGTCCCTGCACCAACCTCACACACCAGGGAGAAGACAACAGAATCAAGAGGAAATATGAACTTGCAGCCTGTGGAAAGGATACAATAAACACAGTAAGTTAGACAAAATAAGATGACAGAGAAATATGTTGGAGACAAAGGAGCAAAGTAAATTCCCACAAGACCAAATAAATGAAGAGGAAATAGGCAATCTCCCTGAAAAAAATTCAGAAAAATGATAGTAAAGATGATCCATACCTTGGAAAAAGAATGGAGGCATGGATCGAGAAGATACAAAGAATGTTTAACAAGGACCTAGAAGAACAAAAGAAAAAACAATCAGTGATGAAAAACACAATAACTGAAATGAAAAATACACTAGAAGGAATCAATAGGGGAATGACTGAGGCAGAAGAATGGATGAGTGAACTGCAAGATAGAATGGTGGAAACAACCACCACCAAGCAGAATAAAGAAAAAGAATGAAAAGAAATGAGGACAGTCTCAGAGACATCTGTGACAACATTAAATTCACCAACATTTGAATTATAGTGTTCCAAGAAAAAAGAAAAAAAAAAAGAGAAAGAGAAAGGGTCTGAACAAAATATTTGAAGAGATTTTAGTTAAAACCTTCCCTAATGTGGTAAAGGAAATAGTCACCCAAGTCCAGGAAGTTCAGAGAGTACCATACAGAATAAACCCAAGGAGAAACACGCTGAGACACATATTAATCAAATTAACAAGAATTAAATACAAATTAAAAATATTAAAAGCAGCAAGGGAAAAGCAATACATAAAATACAAGGGAATCCACATAAGATTATTATCTGATTTTTCAGCAGAAACTCTGCAAGCCAGAAAGGAATGCCAGGATATATTTTAAGTGATGAAAGGGAAAAACCTACGACCAGTATTATTCTACCCACCATGGCTCTTATTCAGATTTGACTGAGAAATCAAAAACTTTACAAACAAGCAAAAGCTAAGAGAATTCAGCACCACCAGATCCATTTGACAACAAATGAAAAAGGAACTTCTCTAGGTGGAACACACAAGAAAGAAAGAAAAAAAAGACCTATAAAAACAAACCTAAAACAATTAAGAAAATGGTAATAAGAACATACGTGTCAATAATTACCTTAAATATCAATGGATTAAATGCTTCAACCAAATGATACAGGCTGGGTGAATGGACAAAAAAAGAAGACCCATATATCTGATGTCCTCAAGAGACCCACTTAAGACCTAGGGACACATACAGACTGAAAGTGAGGGGATGGAAAAAGATATTTCATGCAAATAGAAATCAAAAGGACACTGGAGTAGCAGTATCACATCAGACAAAATTAACTTTAAAATAAATATTATTACAAGAGACAAGGAAGGACACTACATAATGATCAAGGGATCTTTGCAAGAGGAAGACATAACAATTATAAGTATTTGTGTACCCAACATAGGTGGACCTCAATACATAAGGCAAATGCTAACAACCATGAAAGGGGAAATTGACAATAACACAGTAATAGTGGGGGATGTTAACACTCCACTTACAGCAATAGATAGATCATCTAGACAGACAATTGATAAGGAAACACAAGCCTTAAATGACACGTTAGAACAGAGAGAATTAATTGATATTTATAGGACATTCCATCCCAAAGCAGCAGAATGCACACTTTTTTCTCAAGCATACATGGAACATTCTCCATGGTAGATCATATGTTTGGGCACAAATCAAGCCTTGGTAACTTTAATGAAACTGAAATCATGGCAGGCATCTTTCCTGGACACAATGCTATGAGATTAGAAATCAATTACAGGGGAAAAAAATGTAAAATACACAAACACATGGAGGCTAAACAATGTGCTACTAAACAACCAAGAGATCACTGTAGATATCAAAGAGGAAATAAAAAAAAAATGCCTAGAAACAAATGAGAATGAAAACACGATGACCCAAAGACTATGGGATGCAGCAAAAGCAGTTCTAAGAGGGAGGTTTATAGCAATACAATCCTACCTCAGTAAATCAGAAAAATCTCAAATAAAAACCCTAATATTACACCTAAAGAAATTAGACAAAGAGGAACAACTGAACACAAAATTAGTAGAAGGAAAGAAATCATAAAGATTAAAGCAGAAATAAATGTAATCGAAATGAAGAAAACAATAGCAAAGAACAAAGAAAATAAAAAGTTGGTTCTTTAAGAAAATAAACAAAATTGATAAACCTTTAGCCAGACACATAAAGAAGAAAAGGGAAAATATTCAAATCAATAAAATTAGAAATGAAAAAGAACTTACCATGGACACCACAGGAACACAAAGGATCATAAGAGATGATTACAAGCAACTATATGCCAATCAAATGAACACCTGGAAGAAATGGACAAACTCTTAGAAAATTACAACCTTCCCAAACCAAACCAGGAAGAAATAGAAAATATGAACAGACCAACCACAAATAATTAAATTGAAAAGGTGATTAAAAATCTTCCAATAATCAAAAGTCTAGGACTGGATGGCTTCACAGGGAAATTCTATCAAACATTTAGAGAGAGTTAACACCTATGCTTCTCAAATTCTTCCAAAAAATTGCAGAGGGAGGAACACTCCCAAGCTCGTACTATGAGGTCACCATCATACCAATATGAAAACCAGACAAAGATATCACAGAAAAAAAAAAAATTAGAGGCCAATATCACTGATGGACATAGACACAAACATTCTCAACAAAATACTAGCAAGCTGAATCCAACAACACATTAAAAGGATCATAAACGATGATCAAGTGGGATTTATCCCAGGGATGCAAGAATTCTTCAATGCATACAAATCAAACAATATGATACACCATATTAAAAAGCTGAAGAATAAAAATCATATGATAATCTCAATAGATACAGAAAAAGCTTTTGACAAAATTCAACACCTATTTATGATAAAAACTCTCCAGAAAGTGGGCATAGAGGGAACCTACCTCAACATAATAAAGGCCATATATGACAAACCCACAGCAAACATCATTCTCAATGGTGAAAAACTGAAAGCATTTCCTCTAAGATCAGGAAGAAGACATGGTGGCCCACTCTCACCACTATTATTCAACATAGTTTTGGAAGTCCTAGCTACAGCAATCAGAGAAGAAAAAGAAATAAAAGAAATCCAAATCAAAAAAGAAGTTAAGCTGTCACTATTTGCAGATGACATGATACTATACATACAAAATCCTAAAAATGCCACTAGAAAACTATTAGAGCTAATTAGTGAATTTAGTAAAGTTTCAGGATAAAATATAATACACATAAATATCTTCCTATACACTAACAATGAAAGGTCAGAATGAGAAATTAAGGGAAAAATCCCATTCAGCATTGCAACTAAAAGAATAAAATACCTAGAAATAAATACACCTAAGGAGGCAAAAACCTGTATGCAGAAAACTATAAGATGCTGATGAAAGAAATCAAAGATGCTGCAAACGGATGGAGAGATATACCATGTTCTTGGATTAGAAGAATCAACAATGTGAAAATGACTATACTACCCAAAGCAATGTACAGATTCAAGGCAATCCTATCAAACTACCAATGACATTCTTCACAGAGCTAGAAAAAAAAAAATCACAATTTGTATGGAAACACAAAATACCCCAAATAACCAAAGCAATCTTGAGAAAGAAAAACGGAGCTGAAGGAATCAGTCGCCCTGACTTCAGACTATACTACAAAACTACAGTAATCAAGACAGTATGGTACTGACACAAAAACAGAAATATAGATCAAAGGAACAGGATAGAAATCCCAGAGATAAACCCATGCATCTATGATCACCTTATCTTTGATAAAGGAGGCAAGAATATACAATGAAGAAAAGCCTTTTCAATAAGTAATACTGGGAAAACTCGACAGCTACCTGTAAATGAAGGAAATTAGAACACTTCGTAACACCATACACAAAAGTAAACCCCAAATGGTTAAAGACCAAAATTAAAGACACTACAAAACTCTTAGAGCAAAACATAGGCAGAACACTCTATGACATAAATCACAGCAAGGTCCTTTTTGACCCACCTCCTAGAAAATTGGAAATAAAAACAAAAATAAACAAATGGGGCCTAATGAAACTTAATAGCTTTAGCACAGCAAAGGAAATTATAAACAAGATGAAAAGACAACCCTCAGAATGGGAGAAATATTTGCAAATGAAGCAACTGACAAAGGATTAGTCTCCAAAATATACAAGCAGCTCATGAAGCTCAATATCAAGAAAAATGAACAACCCATTCAAAAAATGGGTGGAAGACCTAAATGGACATGTCTCCAAAGAAGACATTCTGATGATCAAGAGGCATATGAAAAGAGGCTCAACATCACTAATAATTAGAGGAATGAAAATCAAAAGTACAATGAGTTATCACCTCACACCAGTCAGAATGGCCATCATAAAAAATCTACAAACAATAAATGCTGGAGAGGGTGTGGAGAAAGGGAACCCTCTTGCACTATTGGTGGGAATGTAAATTGATACAGCCACCATGGAGAATAGTATGGAGGTTCCTCAAAAAACTTAAAATAGAATTACCATACGACCCAGTAATCCCACTCCTGGGCATACACCCTGAGAAAACCATAATTCAAAAAGAGTCATGTACCACACTGTTCACTGCAGCTCTATTTACAATAGCCAGGACATGGAAGCAACCTAAGTGTATATCAACAGAGTAATGGATAAAGAAGAAGTGGTACACATATACAATGGAATAGTACTCAGCCATAAAAAGGAATTAAATTGTGTCATTTGCAAAGACATGGGTGGACCTAGAGTCTGTTATATAGAGTGAAGTAAGTCTGAAAGAGAAAAACAAATATGGCATATTAATGCATATATGTGGAATCTAGAACATGGTGTAGCTGATCTTATTTGCAATGCAGAAATAGAGACACAGCTATAGAGAACAAACATATGGACACCAAGGGGGAAAGGGGGGGGCGGTGATGGGATGTATTAGGAGGTTGGGATTGACATATATACACTACTATGTATAGAATAGATAACTAATGATAATCTACAATATAGCACAGGGAAATCTACTGAGTGCTCTGTGGAGACCTATATGAGAAGGAAATCCAAAAAGAGGTGGTATATGTTATATGTATGGCTGATTCACTTTGCTGTACAGCAGAAACTGGCACAGCAATGTAAAGCAATTATACTCCAATAACAAAAAAGTAATAACCGTATCTAGTTCTAGGCATTTCAGCTGACTCCAGTACATTTTTGAGAATAAAATTGTTTTCTTAAAAATACCCAAAAACCTATGCATTAGATATCAGATTACAAAATATCAGTGTGGTTGATGGCTATTCTTGTTTTAAATGTTTAACTAACTGCACTTCAATTTTTTTCAAACCTATAAAAATTTTGGTGGAGAGTAAGGTAATAAACTATTTATTGAACAAAAATTCTAATAAAGGTAACCTGGAACCCCTTTGCCAAAGTCTCTCACTCTCAAATTTTAATGGCTTTTCCTATACCATCTTACGTCACATCTGTACCTTTAAGTTTTTTTTTTTTTTTTTTTTTTTTTCCGGCGGTACACGGGCCTCTCACTGTTGTGGCCTCTCCGGTTGTGGAACACAGTCTCCGGACGCACAGGCTCAGCGGCCATGGCTCACAGGCCCAGCCGCTCTGCGGCATGTGGGATCTTAACGGACCGGGGCATGAACCCACGTTCCCTGCATCGGCAGGCGGACTCTCAACCACTGCACTACCAGGGAGGCCCTGTACCTTTAGCTTTGATTCTTTTTTTCATGGGCTGCACGATCCCTCTATCAAGGTTTACCATATTTCATTGATCTTGTTTTTTTCTAACACCAATGGTTATACAGCAAATAAATAAATAAATAATTTCCTGCTCATTATGTACCCCTTAGTGTGCTGCTATCATCCAAAATACTCTTAATTATTCATAATAACTTTACTGAGCAAATATAAAGCAGTAGGCATTTTTCTAGGCACCAATGATTAATAACGCAGACATACTCCTCACCGTAACTTAGTTTAAATTTTAATAAAACCCTCAATAAAATTCACTATTGTTCTTTCAAAATCAAATAATTTAGCTAATATCCTGGCTCCCCTGTAACTGTTAGTCTTCTAATCCTTCAGCATTATGATATAGTACATAGTATATACTTAATAAGGTTTTGTGTATTTACATTTGTGACTTTTGGCTATTTCCTACAGAGTTTCATAAATGATCATCCACTTATTCTTGTTGAGCATTCCTTTATAATATTTCTTGCATTGGTCCCTTACTTTCTATACCAAGTAACTTCCTAATTACCTATTTCCTCCCTCCCAAATATTGTCTAGTTGATTTTACTTTTCCTTGTCCATCCCTATTTTCACCCAATCTGCTCAATACTAGCACTTCTATCTCAAGCAGAGATTTTTGGTTCTAAATAAAGAACCCGGGGGGACCTTGAAGATGGCGGAAGAGTAAGATGGGGAGATCACCTTCCTCCTCACAGATACACCAGAAATACATCTACACGTGGAACAACTCCTACAGAACACCTACTGAAGGCTGGCAGAAGACCTCAGACCTCCCAAAAGGCAAGAAACTCCCCACGTACCTGGGTAGGGCAAAAGAAAAAAAGAAATATCAGACACAAAAGAATAGAGACGGCACCTGCACCAGTGGGAGGGAGCTGTGAAGGAGGAAAAGTTTCCACACACTAGGAAGCCCCTTCACGGGCGGAGACTGCGGGAGGTGGACGGGGGTGCTGCGGAGCCATGGAGGAGTGCACAGCAACGGGTGCGGAGGGCAAAGCAGCGAGATTCCCGCACAGAGGATCGCTGCCAACCTGCACTCACCAGCCCAAGAGGCTTGTCTGCTTACCCACCAGGGCGGGCGGGGCTGCAAGCTGAGGCACGGGTTTCGGTTTCGGACGGAGCGCAGGGAGAGGACTGGGGTTGGCGGCTTGAACATAGCCTGAAGGGGTTAGTGCACCATGGCTACCCGGGAGGGAGTCTGGGGAAAAGTCTGCACCTGCCGAAGAGGCAAGAGACTTTTTCTTCCCTCTTTACTTCCTGGTGTGCGAGGAGGGGGTTTAAGAGCGCTGCTTAAAGGAACTCCAGAGACGGGCGCGAGCCACGGCTAAAAGCGCGGACCCCAGAGATGGGCGGGAGATGCTAAGGCTGCTGCTGCCGCCACCAAGGGGCCTGTGTGCGAGCACAGGTCACTCTCCACATCCCTCTTCCACGGAGCCTGTGCAGCCCGCCACTGCCAGGTTCCCAGGATCCAGGAACAACTTCCCCGGGAGAACGCACGGCGGGCCTCAGGCTGGTGCAACATCACGCCGGTCTCTGCCGCCGCAGGCCCGCCCGCATGCAGTGCCCCTCCCTCCCCCTCGGCCTGAGTGCACGAGAGCCCCCGAATCAGCGGCTCCTTTAACCCCGTCCTGTCTGAGCAAAAAACAGACGCCCTCCAGCGACCTACACGCAGAGGCAGGGCCAAATCCAAAGCTGAGCTACTGTGAGCTGTGAGAACAAAAAAGAGAAAGGGAAATCTCTACCAACAGCCTCAGAAGCAGCGGATTAAAGCTCCACAATCAACTTGATATACCCTGCATCTGTGGAATACCTGAATAGACAAGGAATGATCCCAAATTGAGGAGGTGGACTTTAGGAGCAAGATCTATGATTTTTTTCCCTTTTCCTCTATTTGTGAATGTGTATGTGTATGCTTCTGTGTGAGATCTTGTCTGTATAGTCTTGCTTCCACCATTTGTCCTAGGGTTCTATCTGTCCATGTTTTTTTTTCTTAATTTTTATTCTTAATAATTAATTGTAATAACTTTATTATACTTTACCTTCGTTCTTTCTTTCTTTCCTTCCTTCCTTCCTTCCTGCCCTCCTTTAGACAACGAATCATCTCAAATTGAGGAGGTGGTCTCTGAGAGCAAGATTTATGATTTTTCCCACTTTACCTCTTTTTGTGAGGGTGTATGTTTATGCTTCTGTTTAAGATTTTGTCTGTATAGCTTTGCTTCCAACATTTGTCCTAAGGTTCTATCTGTCCTTTTTTTTTTTTCTAAATAAGTATTTTATAATTCAATAACTTTATTATACTTTATTTTATTTTTACTGTATCTTCTTTCTTTCTGTCTTTTTTCCTTCTTTCCCTCCTTCTTTCCTCCCTCCCTCCCTCCTTCCCTCCTTTCTTTCCTTCTTTGCTTCTTTCTTTCTTTCCTTCTTTCTTCCTTCCTTCCTTCCTTCCCTCCTTTCCTTCTTTCTTTCCTCATACTTCTACTAATTCTCTCTACTTTTTCTCCCTTTTATTCTGAGCCGTGTGGATGAAAGGCTCTTGGTGCTCCAGCCATGAGTCAGGGCTCTGCCTCAGAGGTAGGAGAGCCAACTTCAGGACCCTGGTCAACAAGAGACCTCCCAGCTCCACATAATATCAAATGGCAAAAATCTCCCAGAGACCTCCATCTTAACACCAGCACCCAGCTTCACTCAACGACCAGCAAGCCACAGTGCTGGACAACCTATGCCAAACAACTAGCAAAACAGGAACACAACACCACCCATTAGTACAGAGGCTGCCTAAAATCATAATAAGGCCACAGACACTCCAAAACGCACCACGAGACATGAACCTGCCCACTAGAGAGACAAGATCCAGCCTCATCCACCACAACACAGGCACTAGTCCCCTCCACCAGGAAGCCTACACGACCCACTGAACCAACCTTAGCCACTGGAGACAGACATCAAAAACAGTGGGAACTACAAACATGCAGCCTGCAAAAGGAGACCCCCAAACACAGTAAGATAAGCAAAATGAGAAGACAGAAAACACACAGCAGATAAAGGAGCAAGATAAAAATGTACCAGACCTAACAAATGAAGAGGAAATAGGCAACTACCTGAAAAAGAATTCAGAATAATGATAGTAAGGATGATCCGAAATCTTGGAAGTAGAATGGACAAAATGCAAGAAACTGTTAACAAGGACCTAGAAGAAATAAAGATGAAACAAGCAATGATGAACAACACAATAAATGAAATTAAAAGTACTCTAGATGAGATCAATAGCAGAATAACTGAGGTAGAAGAACAGATAAGTGACCTGGAATATAAAATAGTGGAAATAACTACTGCAGAGCAGAATAAAGAAAAAAGAATGAAAAGAGCTGAGGACAGTCTCAGAGACCTCTGGGACAACATTAAATGCACCAACATTCGAATTATAGGGGTTCCAGAAGAAGAAGAGAAAAAGACAGGGACTGAGAAAATATTTGAAGAGATTATAGTTGAAAACTTCCCTAAAATGGGAAAGGAAATAGTTAATCAAGTCCAGAAAGCACAAAGAGTCCCATACAGGATAAATCCAAGGAGAAATACACCAAAACACATATTAATCAAACTGTCAAAAATTAAATACAAAGAAAGCATATTAAAAGCAGCAAGGGAAAAACAACAAATACCACACAAGGGAATCCCCATAAGGATAACAGCTGATCTCTCAGCAGAAACCCTACAAGCCAGAAGGGAGTGGCAGGACATACTGAAAGTGATGAAGGAGAAAAACATGCAACCAAGATTACTCTACCCAGCAAGGATCTCATTCAGATTTGATGGAGAACCTAAAACCTTTACAGACAAGCAAAAGCTGAGAGAGTTCAGCACCACCAAACCAGCTTGACAACAAATGCTAAAGGAACTTCTCTAGATAAGAAATGCAAAAGAAGGAAACGACCTATAATAACGAACCCAAAACAATATAGAAAATGGGAATAGGAACATACATATCGATAATTACCTTAAAAGTAAATGGACTAAATGCTCCCACCAAAAGACACAGATTGGCTGAATGGATACAAAAACAAGACCTTTATATATGTTGTCTACAAGAGACCCACTTCATACCTAGAGACACATACAGACTGAAAGTAAGGGGATGGAAAAAGATATTCCATGCAAATGGAAACCAAAAGAAAGCTGGAGTAGCAATTCTCATATCAGACAAAATAGACTTTAAAATAAGGACTATTAGAAGAGACAAAGAAGGACACTACATAATGATCAAGGGATCGATCCAAGAAGAAGATATAACAATTGTAAATATTTATGTACCCAACATAGGAGCACCTCAATACATAAGGCAAATACTAGCAGCCATAAAAAGGGAAATCGACAGTAACACATTCATTGTAGGGGACTTTAACACCCCACTTTCACCCATGGACAGATCATCCAAAATGAAAATAAATAAGGAAACACAAGCTTTAAATGATACATTAAACAAGATGGACTTAATTGATATATAAAGGACATTCCATCCAAAAACAACAGAACACACATTTTTCTCAAGTGCTCATGGAACATTCACCTGGATAGATCATATCTTGGGTCACAAATCAAGCCTTTGTAAATTTAAGAAAATTGAAATTGTATCAAGTATCTTTTCCAACCACAACGCCATGAGACTAGATATCAATTACAGGAAAAGATCAGTAAAAAATACAAACACATGGAGGCTAAACAATACACTACTTGATAATGAAGTGATCACTGAAGAAATCAACGAGGAAATAAAAAAATACCTAGAAACAAATGACAATGGAGACAAAATGACTCAAAACCTATAGGATGCATCAAAAGCAGTTCTAAGGGGGAAGTTTACAGCAATACAAGCCCACCTTAAGAAGCAGGAAACATCTTGAATAAACAACCTAACCTTGCACCTCAAGCAATTAGAGAAGGAAGAACAAAAAACCCCAAAGCTAGCAGAAGGAAAGAAATCATAAAAATCAGATCAGAAATAAATGAAAAAGAAATGAAGGAAACAGTAGCAAAGATCAATAAAATGAAAAGCTGCTTCTTTGAGAAGATAAACAAAATAGTAAACTACTAGCCAGACTCATCAAGAAAAAAAGGGAGAAGACTCAATCAATAGAATTAGAAATGAAAAAGGAGAAGTAACAACTGACACTGCAGAAATACAAAAGATCATGAGAGATTACTACAAGCAACTCTATGCCAATAAAATTGACAATCTGGAAGAAATGGACAAATTCTTAGAAATGCACAACCTGCCAAGACTGAATCAGGAAGAAATAGAAAATATGAACAGACCAATCACAAGCACTGAAATTGAAACTGTGATTAAAAATCTTCCAACAAACAAAAGCCCAGGACCAGATGGCTTCACAGGCGAATTCTATCAAACGTTTAGAGAAGAGCTAACACCTATCCTTCTTGAACTCTTCCAAAATATAGCAGAGGGAGGAACACTCCCAAATTCCTTCTACGAGGCCACCATCACCTTGATACCAAAACCAGACAAGGATGTCACAAAGAAATAAAACTACAGGCCAATATCACTGATGAACATAGGTGCAAAAATCCTCAACAAAATACTAGCAAACAGAATCCAACAACACATTAAAAGGATCATACACCATGATCAAATGGGTTTATTCCAGGAATGAAAAGATTCTTCAATATATGCAAATCTATCAATGTGATAAACCATATTAACAAATTGAAGGAGAAAAACCATATGATCATCTCAATAGATGCAGAGAAAGCTTTTGACAAAATTCAACACCCATTTATGATAAAAACCCTCCAGAAAGTAGGCATAGAGGGAACTTTCCTCAACATAATAAAGGCCATATATGACAAGCCCACAGCAAACATCATCCTCAATGGTGAAAAACTGAAAGCATTTCCACTAAGATCAGGAACAAGACAAGGTTTCCCACTCTCACCACTCTTATTCAACATAGTTTTGGAAGTTTTAGCCACAGCAATCAGAGAAGAAAAGGAAATAAAAGGAATCCAAATCGGAAAAGAAGAAGTAAAGCTGTCACTGTTTGCAGATGACATAATTCTATACATAGAGAATCCTAAAGATGCTACCAGAAAACTACTAGAGCTAATCAATGAATTTGGTAAAGTAGCAGGATACAAAATTAATGCACAGAAATCTCTGGCATTCCTATATACTATGGATGAAAATCTGAAAGTGAAATCAAGAAAACACTCTCATTTACCATTGCAACAAAAAGAATAAAATATCTAGGAATAAACCTACCTAAGGAGACAAAAGACCTGTATGCAGAAAATTAGAAGACACTGATGAAAGAAATTAAAGATGATACAAATAGATGGAGAGATATACCATGTTCTTGGAAGGGAAGAATCAACATTGTGAAAATGACTCTACTACCCAAAGCAATCTATAGATTCAATGCAATCCCTATCAAACTACCGCTGGCATTTTTCACAGAACTAGAACAAAAAATTTTGCAATTTTTATGGAAACACAAAAGACCCCAAATAGCCAAAGCACTCTTGGGAACGAAAAAAGGAGCTGGAGGAATCAGGCTCCCTGACTTCAGACTATACTACAAAGCAACAGTAATCAAGACAGTATGGTACTGGCACAAAAACAGAAAGATAAATCAATGGAAGAGAGAAAGCCCAGAGATAAACCCATGCACATATGGACACCTTATCTTTGATAAAGGTGGCAGGAACGTACAGTGGAGAAAGGACAGCCTCTTCAATAAATGGTGCTGGGAAAACTGGACAGGTACATGTAAAAGTATGAGATTAGATCACTCCCTAACACCATACACAAAAATAAGCTCAAAATGGATTAAAGACCTAAATGTAAGGCCAGAAACTATCAAACTCTTAGAGGAAAACATAGGCAGAACACTCTATGACATAAATCACAGCAAGATCCTTTCTGACCCACCTCCTAGAGTAATGGAAGTAAAAACAAATATAAACAAATGGGATCTGATGAAACTTCAAAGCTTTTGCCCAGCAAAGGAAACCATAAACAAGACCAAAAGACAACCCTCAGAATGGGAGAAAAAAATTTCAAATGAAGCAACTGACAAAGGATTAATCTCCAAAATTTACAAGCAGCTCATGCAGCTCAATAACAAATAAACAAACAACCCAATCCAAAAATGGGCAGAAGACCTAAATAGACATTTCTCCAAAGAAGATATATAAACTGCCAACAAACACATGAAAGAATGCTCAACATCGTTAATCATTAGAGAAATGCAAATCAAAACTACAATGAGATATCATTTCACACCAGTCAGAATGGCCATCATCAAAAAATCTAGAAACAATAAATGCTGGAGATGGTGTGGAGAAAAGGGAACACTCTTGCACTGCTGGTGGGAATGTGAATTGGTTCAGCCACTGTGGAGAACAGTATGGAGTTTCCTTAAAATACTACAAATAGAACTACCATATGACCCAGCAATCCCACTACTGGGCATATAACCTGAGAAAACCAAAATTCAAAAAGAGTCATGTACCAAAATGTTCATTGCAGCTCTATCTACAATAGCCCAGAGATGGAAACAACCTAAGTGTCCATCATCGTATAAATGGATAAAGAAGATGTGGCACATATATACAATGGAATATTACTCAGCCATAAAAAGAAATGAAATTGAGCTATTTGTAATGAGGTGGATAGACCTAGAGTCTGTTATACAGAGTGAAGTAAGTCAGAAAGAAAAAGACAAATACCGTATGCTAACACATATATATGGAATTTAAGAAAAAAAAATGTCATGAAGAACCTAGGGGTAAGACAGGAATAAAGATGCAGACCTACTGGAGAACAGACTTGAGGATATGGGGAGGGGGAACTGTGAGCTGTGACAGGGCGAGAGAGAGTCATGGACATATACACACTAACAAACGTAGTAAGGTTGATAGCTAGTGGGAAGCAGCCGCATGGCACAGGGATATTGGCTCTGTGCTTTGTGACAGCCTGGAGGGGTGGGATAGGGAGGGTGGGAGGGAGGGAGACGCAAGAGGGAAGACGTATGGGAACATATGTATATGTATAACTGATTCACTTTGTTATAAAGCAGAAACTAACACACCATTGTAAAGCAATTATACCCCAATAAAGATGTTAAAAAAATAAAAACAAAGAACCCTATTCTAAGTAAAATAAATAAACCAGGCTGGGGAAAAAAGTAATGTAAGGATGTAATGGTATAACAAATTAACCAAAGGTAAAAATTTAAAAAGACTGACTTGAGCAGAGACTCGAAATATGGCAGAAACTGAATTATTCTTTTGTTATCTCCAGAAAACTCTGATTTCTCATCTCTCTTTCCTCTCTGTGTCTCTTTCATATTCTTTTCTTTTTTTTTTTTTTTGTGGTACGCAGGCCTCTCACTGTTGTGGCCTCTCCCGTTGTGGAGTGCAGGCTCTGGACGCGTAAGCTCAACAGTCATGGCTCATGGGTGCAGCCGCTCCACGGCATGTGGGATCTTCCTGGACTGGGGCACGAACCCATGTCCCCTGCTTCGGCAGGCGGACTCTCAACCACTGTACCACCAGGGAAGCCCTCTTTCATATTCTTTCTCTCTCTCTCTTTTTTTTTCTTTCTCTTCAATCTCTCTCTCTCTCTCTCTCCCTGTTTCTCTCTTCTGCCTTTCTTGCAAAGACTATAAATCCTCTTTGCATGTGCATGAAGCTCAAAAGCATAACTCTGTGCACTAACCACCCATAGTCTCAGATCATTTGCCCAACAGAGACTGCTAAAAATACTATTAACTTCTATTTCTACATTCCTTAGAGAGATGATAAGATCTTACATGCAACTTACTCCTGCCCTATTCAGATGAGGTATTCACTTCCAATATTTTGCCAAAAGTGTAGAGAAGAATGGAGTTGTTGAGAGGTGCTCAAGGTTGTATTATATAAATATATTTCCAGAGCCCAGTACTGTAGATGAGTGGATTGGTAAGGCTAATTTTCTCAGAGCAAGGATCCTGGGATGAGCATGTATTACATCTGGTATCACTTGTAACTTTTGGGAGTAAAGCCTTTGGGATTCCCATTTATAATTTATCAGATTAAATATACTTTTTACCTTCATACTCCATATCCTCTAGCAGTTGATACTCTTGGCCTTGTGCAATGTTTTTTTCCCCTGATTTTAAGTGTCCTCTGCCAGGTGGAGTTTACCCACTTCCTCATAATTTTATCAGTTATGTAATCAGCTTGTCAACTTCCTCTATCACACTCACTGCAAAAAAAAAAAAAAAAGCCCACACTGACGACAAAGTTCAGTTTGGATTAATCTTCACTCTGAAACCTTCCCATTTATCATAATGTGTTTCTTTTTTCAATATTAGTTTTTCTACAAATTATGGTTTATTGGAAACTACTTTTTTTTTTTTTTTTTTTGTGGTATGCAGGCCTCTTACTTTTGTGGCTTCTCCCATTGCGGAGCACAGGCTCCAGATGCGCAGGCTCAGTGGCCATGGCTCACGGGCCTAGTCGCCCCGCAGCATCTGGGATCTTCCCGGACCGGGGCACCAACCCGTGTCCCCTGCATCGGCAGGCAGACTCTCAACAACTGTGCCACCAGGGAAGCCCGGCAACTACTTTTAATAAATGTTTAATTACAATTACTGCACTTGTAAATCATTTGTTTATTTTGTGAATTTAAGTATTATTTCTTAAATGTATTTGTAAGCTCCTTTAGGGTACTCCCTCAGAGAACAGAGCACAGAACCAAGTATGTATGGAGGTAAATAAGCCATATAAGAAGGGCAATTTCGAAAATACTGAATACATACTGTGTCAGGGGATAGGGTAGACACAAATGAGAAAAATAAGCTCAGGAAAACTTTTTCAGAATATCCTATTAATCTGTGATCTTACCAGGATTTGAATCTTTAGCATTTTAACTCAAAGTCCAATTGTATATACTAAACTATGTTGTAGAAATTTTACTTTAAGGAAACAAGCTCTTTCTAAGAATTTTAATCAATAATCCATAAATTGAGTCTATGAATGTGGTATTGCAAATTCTCCTTATCCATTTATTATTCTTTTCTGTACCATTCTTGATAACCTTGTGTTAGTCATTAATTTGAACTCTATGTACAAGAAACTAATAAGATATCCTGTCTTTAACAACATTCTCTATTTCAGATTCCGCTTGTTTACACTGGCAGAATAATTAAGTAAATGTCTTTATTATATATTGTCTCAAGACTGAAGCCTGTCCTTAGGAGTTCTGTATCTCTATTGGAAATCAATTATGAGACATTCCCCAATCAGCCTCATATCCATTCCCTGCAGAAGGAGAACATATATACCCTGGGTTTGGGGACAGCCACAGGGCTTAGTTAAAAGATACTCTATGTGAGCCTAGTTATTCTGTATTCTGCAAAGAAGAGAAAAATAACAGAAAACAACAAAAAAAAAACTCATTACAAATCCTTCTTTTTCATCCTATTTTGATAAATGGAGGCAAAAAAATTATATTTGATGATTTACAAAACTATTCAGCTAATCAACAAGCATTGGTAACTTTACCTCTTGCATAACTTAAAGTCTATAGCACATTAAAAAAAGGAAATATAAAAGCCTGGTCCTTTAGTCTCAAGAAATAAAGGTTATAATGGAATATTGACAAACATTGTGTACCTAATCATAGTTTTATTTCTGATTTGATATAGCAATTATCACATTCAATCAGGGCTACAGTGCTTCTTTCAACCTCACCATAATGAGAAGCCCTGGTCGGAGCACTGGCATAGCACATCCTGATTTAGGGAATGCAGAACACATTTGGATCTGTTAGAATTCTTGTTTATAACCTATGGTAAAAGATTCAGGACTATGGGTCAATGATCCACTCTTGCAGGTACATGAAGAAACACAGTTTTGATAGGCAGCATGTCCCTACACAGAGCTGGGTCTTCTTAAGTACTTGTGGATGAGGTTATTTTTACCACATATCTTGGCTGTTCAACTCAGAATGGTATACACATATAATTCATAAAAGGTAAAACAATAGGATTCAAGATCTCACTGCAAACAACTAAATCTTACTCTCTAGATAAGGGAGAGTTGAGTATAGCACACGGACCTCAGTATTTACCTGTACTGAGGTTGCTTCTCAGGCCTTTATAATATCACACTTGATCCTCATAACAGAACCATGAGATACATACAATTGTGCTCACTATAGAAATGAGGAATCAAATTGTGAAAAGTTAAATAAATCATCCAAGCCTATGTGGTCAGAATATGTCAGGGCAGAGATGTATTTGAATGCAGGTCTCCATGGTTCAATTAAGTAGGTGGTTTTGTCTAAATCACATCTGATGAGAAAGTAAACTCTTTATTGAATTATTTTCAGAATGCCAGTGAAAGAAAATGAAGACCAAGGATAAGAAAAAAACCCTTCAAATATTGGGAACTTATTTGAACTGACTAGTCTTTAAATAACTTCCCACTCCTTTCCTTTTTTACTGGAACAAAACTCTCACTCAGCTAATTTTATCAATTATTTCAATGACACATATTTTTGCATTTCATCCTAAGGTAAAAAGTTCATGTGTCCTCATAAGAAACACCTTATTCCTTAATTATTTTTAGTGCTTTCCCTTTGGACAATGGGGATTTAGATTGTAGTTTAAAATATTTTCTCTGCTACATTGTTTTTCCATCAATTACTCTGTAGTAGACACAGGAATAGGCCATCCTGATCCCCCTTTAAGGATGAACTTTCTGCCTAGCTGTATGGAGTAAAGTCAGCAACCAGTATGGGAGAGTGGGAGAAGTTGTACAGTAAAATTTCGGGAAATTAGTGATGGTTCTCTGTTAAATTCAAGGGGACTTTTCCCATTTAATCATGCATCAGGGAGAAGTAAGATTGTCCTAATTAAAAAGTAAAAAGAAATAATGAGATTTTGAGTTTCAAACATCAATATAATAATTTTGAGAATAAGGTAAGGCTTTTGGGAGCTTTTGTCAGCTGAGGTCTGGGCTTAAACAATGGACATAGAAGAATATCTACTAGAAAGTTTTTCTTCTCAAGGTTTTTGGCTCCAAAGACCAGATGAAACCTATGCTCAACATGGTACCCCATGAGGAGGTTAGTATCGGCTACATTACAAATCTTTTTAAAGTCCTAACCACCCTGTCTCATACTTAGAGAACAGCAGAGTTTTCTCATGCATTAGGGAGAGAAGCAAGCTTTCTAGGAGGAATTAGAGCCCTAAAGAGTCTTGAAGTCCTGATGGGATGCCAAGCTATAGATGTCAGTATGGTACCTTGTGAGCTAGAGGCTAGATGCAGTTGAGCCTGGCTCAGAGAACATAATCACAGGGATTTTCTGGCCATCTGTGCAGGTACCTGTGGAGACAGAAGCAGATTATCAAAGACCAGATGTCAATACCAGAAAACTGAAGCCTTCTTATATAAACCAAGAGAGTATATCAACAGAACAGGAAATAAAGAAAAGAAAACCTTAAATTTGTTGAGTTTAAATCCAAATTGATAGATAAACCATCACATTGAACTGTATATCAGGTAATGACAAGATTGTGCTCCTACCATAGAAAATGGAGACTCAATTTAGAAATAAAGTTTGACTTTTCTATATTTATAAATATATAAAATAAATTAAAATTTTACACTTGGATTTGAGGCTGATGAAAACTATAATCACTGCATTTGATTTTTCTTCTGTCTTCCTAGTTTTTTGTTTTAAGAGAAATAAAAAATAAATCTGACAGAGTGAAAGAGAGAAATATCTGTGCTGAAATGTAGGGAAGAAGCCTTATAAAAGCCACTAAAGAGGAGAAGATGAAATAAAATTGGGGGAAGAAAGAATTTTCTCCTCCCAAAGATACTTGCCTTAAAGGGAACATACAGATAAATTCCTATTTCAGGAATTTATGCATACAGATAAATTCCTATTTCAGACTCTTTCAGAAGGCAGAGTTCCCCCAGATGAAATGTCTGACATGTTTCTATTTCATGACAACTTGCATTAATTACTACTACCTGTCCCTTGAGTTCCTTGATGTACATTTGTCGTTCTAGAGTACTTCATCATGTGTAAGTTATGTGTTTTGTGGGATTGGGTATCAGATTAGCTGAAGAGATATCATTAAGGAAAAAATGGATGAGAAGGATGGAGAGGAAAGGGGGCTAAAAAGAGAGAGAGGGAATAAAGGAGGAAGTGAAGGAAGAAGGGAGAGAGGGAGGAGAAAAAGCAGCAACTTCCTAAGGCTGCTAATTTGTGAAAGTTATTCCTGAGAGAATCAGAAAATTGGCTAATAAGGCCTGTCTAAATACTCTGTTTTTTCTTATCAAATCCTTTCTTCTCATCATCTTCCATAATAGTGAGTATTCCACAGTCTCAGTTCAAAAGTGCTTCTGACATAGCTTGGTAAAGATCCAAACAGTTCAGCCAATCATATTTCAAGTCACTGAATAGCACATGTTGTCTCTGTAATAAAGTTTTCTTCTTCTGAATGAGATGAGACTGAATGCTTGGGAAGAGACAAGAAGCATTAATGCACTGAAGCATTTAAACAAATCAATGTATCATTCTAACATGAAAGTCACCAAACAATTGATACCCAGCAGACCCAGCACTTAAGGCAGCTCCAGGCAGCTAACAGGCCAGCCATTTATTTCCATTTCTTGATAACTTTGGAACATCATTAGCAACAGGGAAGCAATAAGACAAGTGAGCCCGATTCACATCTGTCTAAGTAAATGTAAGAGCTAATCTGTTTAGAACACTGTTTAGAATTTCACTTCTGCTGATGACATTACACTGGCCAGATTGACTGTAAACATAATGGCCAAAGGGGTTGCTTCAGCTTTGTCTATCTCCATGGGAAAACTTTTATTTTTATTTTTACTCAAAGAGAAATGGCAGGGACTGACTTTTCATTCCAAATTCAACCCATGCTTTTCAAGTCATTTATCTTTCTTCTTATGAAAAATGAGATGTCACTAAACAAACCTTACAAGACAGACCACAAAATGACAGACAAATAATATCTTAATGCCTTCTTTTACAGGTACTTAAATGTATTATTTTCTCTGCTTCCCCAAAAGATAAATGTTTTGGGTAAGTAATCAACCAAGGTCTCTATTTTCTCTTTTGCTTTTAGAATGTGCTCTCAAGATTGGTAAAATTTTTAGCAGCTATCTGAGTAAATTTATTACCAAAGATGTCAACATTCTTATGTAATCCAGAGGGAATATTGTGGTAATGGGATTTATTTCAGGTTTTGAAGACCAGGTGTCTAGCATGATTAGGATGCAAAATTAGAGTTGACAATATGAAATCTCCAACTACCATCTATTATTCAGTAATGAATAAAAGCAGATTATTCTAAACTGTATCACTTGCAACTTCCCTTCAGTCACATAACCAAGAACTATAGATGGAGAGAAAATTACAGATACACAGTTTTGAAGATTAAATGTGCAGTGGATTTATTTTAGGAAAAAAATAAGACAATAGTTTAGCTGCTGCTACAGAGCATAATTTAAAATTTATATATGGAAACAAAAGGAAAAAAATGAAGTTCTTAAAGTTCAATGGAAAAAATATAGGTAAAATAAAGGAAAGAAAAAATTGTCATTATTTACAAAGAAAATAGTAATGTCTCCTCCCTTTAGAGTCTGGGGAGGACTACACTGGCATTATTGAGGGTGACAGTGTAAAGAATACCCCAAATATGGATGGATAGCACAGTAAAATGCCTCCTGATCCATTGGCTTGGGACTAAAACAATTTTATGTATGTAAAATTAAAACATAACATGGAACATATGCACAAAATCATAGATTTATAGATAGCCAATACATTTTTGTATGTAACTGCTACAAAGTTATAACACAATTAGATAGACCAATTACCTGTGGAAATACCTAGTCTGGATGTGCTACCTGTGGAAATATCCAGTGTGGATGTTTTAAAAAATATATATATATATATATATGTTTATTAAAGGCATATGTTAGAAGCAACATCCAAAATGTATCTGGAATATCCTGGATATTTGTAGAGTAATAAAATAATTTTTATTCATAGAAAATATAAAATAATGTTTGGGAAAAACATCAAAGAGAACATAATTTTAAATGAAAGGATTAATAGTGTAATAAATAGTAAAAATCTTTGTTAAATTTCTGTTGATCAATACAGCATAGTAGTTTAGATCAATGGTCAGCAAACTATGATCTATGGAAAAATCCAGCTTTCCACCTGTTATGGTAAAGTTTTATTGGAACCCAGTCATGCCCATCCTTTTACATTTTGTTTTTGTACATTAGGTATTTCAACAGAAATAATTTAATGCAAGAGATTGGAAAATTGAAAAAGTGGAAGGAAACACTATTGTAAATAATAACTGCAGTAGGCAACTGTATTCTCCTCCACTGCCTGCTTTCACCATGTTTGGGAAAATAAAGGAAAGAGTTTGGGATTATCAGAACCTAAAACTTGGAGAAAAGGCAACACAAAGTTGATAATCAGACTAACTTTATGGAACTTGGCCTTGGACTTCTAGAGCAGTATCCAGCTGTTATGGAGATACTGAGGGAGCATAATGAGGCTCGTTCTGCACATGCCAATAAATAAAATTCAAACTAGAGATTAGGACCATCTAAAGCTTATTTTTCAAGCAAGTAGCATTCACCAAATACAAGTTGTTATTATTTAACAATTCCAAGGTCATGAATAAAGTAAAGAATAAAAGATTTATTTCTAACAAAGTCTAATATTTGAGTTAGATTTAGAGATCCATATTAGATGTTCTTGGATGGAACTGAGGATAGAAAAACCTAATTTAAGAGAGGATTCTGGAAGAAGAAGTGTTATGGAAGAAGTGTTATAGATAACAGAGTGAGAAGTGGAAACTGGAAGAATGAAAGGCGATGAAGAATGGGAGGCAGTGTTTGGAAAAAAAGAGAACTGCGATTTTCTCCCTCCACCAAAGAAGTTATAGAAACTTTTTAAAAAGTTTCAGACTGATGCAGGCTTGGAAATTGGTAGAATAGTACCTTTTGTGAAAGGTTTCTTTCTGCCTAGAATAGAAAAAAAAAGTGAATAAGAGAAAGCCACCAGTTTGCTTTAGTTCACTTATTTAGAACACTGGATATGCTCTAAATCTTGAAGCAAACAATCCCTTAGTTGCCTAGGGTAATTATAACTATTTTCCTATGCTGTAGCTTCTCTCACACCAGCCAACAGAGAAATTTTCATGGAAATTACGCTTCTGTTCATTTTTTAAAATATATGGCCAAAAAGAAACTCTTCTGCTAAAGTTGGCAATGGGAAAGGATAGAATGTGGGAAGTTAAGTTTAATTATTATTTGCTTGTCCAAGGCATTGTGATGGACACATTTACATATATTGCTGTATATGTATATACATATATGTATATATGTATATAATTTATTATATACATATTATATGTATATAATCATTGCCACAACTCTTTAATATAAATATTACCATGTGTATTGTAAAGATGGAGAAGCTAAAACTAATAAAGTTGAAGTGATTTTACCTATCACTGGCATAACTATCCATCATAAACTTTAGTAGCTTAAAATTACAACCATTTACACATTGGGATTGTGTGGACAATCACTTTGGTCTTGGTTCTTCACCTGATCTCCTCTTGGTCAGTCATGTAGCTGCAGTCATCTGATAGCCCAACTGGGGTTGAGAGGTCTGAGATGACCTTACTCAGATGTCTAGAAGTTGGTGATAATTATAGGCTGAACCATGTGTTTCTCACTGGCTAGCCAAGTTTTTTACATAACAAAAGCTGTAAAAGCAGCAAGAGAGAAGGCAAGCCCCAATGCACAAACACTTTTCAAGAACCTCCTTAGGTAAACTTTGCTAATGTCCAGTTGGTCAAAGCAAGTCACAAGACCAAGCCCAGAGTCATTGTAGGAGGGGAATATGCAAGGCCAAGGATGCAAAGAGGCATCATTCATTGGGAGTCATTACTCTAAAAATCTCACACAATTACTATGTGGTTGAACTGAGATACAAACACATGTTTGTCTGACTCTGAAATGTTTTCTCTATATTGTTGCTGTCTGACATCAATGTGTGGTGAAGCTTAAATCATTCAAAGTATTAATGAGTTAAACATATAACATGCTTACATGAATACTCGGTATGCAGGAAACCCTTAATAAATACAAGGTTTTTTTATCTATTATCATTAGCCATTATTCAGGATGGTTTGCTAATAGGTATTTGATAAATATCTACTAAATTAATTTGACATATTTTATGGTGAAATGTATTTTATTTATTTATTATTTTCACAATAATATTTAATTTTTTTGTATTTTTAAAAAATGTTATTGGAGTATCATTGATTTACAATGTTGTATGAGTTTCAGGTGTACAGCAAAGTGAATCAGTTATACATTTATCCAGTCCTATTTAGATTATTTTCCCATAAGGCCATTACAGAGTATTGAGTAGATTTCTCTGTGCCTTACAATAGGTCCTTATTAGTTATCTATTTTATATTTAGCAGTGTGTATATGTCAATCCCAATCTCCCAATTTGCCCTTCCTCCCCTTACCCCTGGTTACCATAAGTTTGTTTTCTACATCTGTAACTCTACTTTTATTTTGTAGATAAGATCATTTGTACCATTTTTTAATTAAAAAAAATTGTTAAAAAATGCTAACAATCACCTGAGCCTTCTGTGAGTCAAAATCTTTTTTTTTACTCTTTTATATTGGAATATAGCTGATGAATAATGTTGTGATAGTTTCAGGTGCACAGCAAAGGGACTCAGCCATACATATACATGTATCCATTCTCCCACAAACTCCCCTCCCATTCAGGTTGCTAAGTAACATTGAGCAGAATTCCCTGTGATATATAGTAGATCCTTGTTGGTTATACATTTTAAATATAGCAGTGTGTACATGTCAATCCCATATTCCCTAACTATCCTTTCCCTCCATACTTCCACCCAGTAACCATGTTTGTTCTCTAAGTCTGTGAGCTTGTTTCTGTTTTAGAAATATGTTCATTTGCATCATTCCTTTTTAGATTCTGCATATAAGGGATATGATATGATATTTCTATGTCTGATTTACTTCACTCAGTATGATAATCTCTAGGTTCATCCATGTTGCTGCAAATGACATTATTTTATTCTTTTTAATGGCTGAGAAATATTCCATTGTATATATGTACAACATCTTCTTTATCCGTTCCTCTGTTGATGGTCAGTTACATTGCTTCCATGTCTTGGCTATTGTAAAGAGTGCTGCAATGAACACTGGGGTGCATGTATCCTTTCGGAACATGTTTTTCTCCAGATATATGCTCAGGGGTGAGATTGCAGTGTCATATTGTAGTTCTACTTTTAGATTTTTAAGGAACCTCCATAATTTTCTCCATAGTGGCTGCACCAATTTACATTCCCAGCAACAGTGTAGGAGGGCTCCCTTCACTCCACATCCTCTCCAGCATTTATTGCTTGTGGATATTCGATGATAGTCATTTTGACTGGTGTGAGGTGATATCTCATTGTAGTTTTGATTTGCATTTCTCTAATAATTAGCAATGTTGAACATCTTTCCATGTGCCTCTTGGCCAGCTGTATGTGTTCTGTGGAGAAATGTCTATTTGGGTTTCTGCCGATTTTTTGACTGGGTTGTTTGTTATGATGATATTAAGCCTCATGAGCTGTTTGTAAATTTTGGAGACTAATCGCTTGTTGGTCACATCATTTGCAAATATTTTCTCCCAATCTGTGGGTTCTCTTTTCATTTTGTTTATGGTTTCCTTTGCTGAACAAGAACCTTCGAGTTTAATGAGATCCAATTTATTTATTTATTTATTTTTTAAACATCTTTATTGGAGTGTAATTCCTTTACAATGGTGTGTCAGTTTCTGCTTTATAACAAAGTGAATCAACTATACATATACATATATCCCCATATCTCCTCCCTCTTGCATCTCGCTCCCATCCTCCCTATCCCACACCTCTAGGTGGTCACAAACACAGAGCTGATCTACCTGTGCTATGCAGTTGCTTCCCACTAGCTATCTATTTTACATTTGGTAGTGTATATATGTCCATGCCACTCTCTCACTTGGTCACAGCTTACCCTTCCCCCTCCCCGTGTCCTCAAGTCCATTCTCTACGTCTGTGTCTTTATTCCTGTCCTGCCCCTAGGTTCCTCAGAACTTTTTTTTTTTTTAAGATTTCATATATATGTGTTAGCATACAGTATTTGTTTTTCTCTTTCTGACTTACTTCACTCTGTATGACAGTCTCTAGGTCCATCCACCTCACTACAGATAGCTCAATTTCATTTCTTTTTATGGCTGAGTAATATTCCATTGTATATATGTGCCACATCTTCTTTATCCATTCATCTGTTGATGAACAATTAGGTTGCTTCCATGACCTGGCTATTGTAAATAGTGCTGCAGTGAACATTGTGGTACATGACACTTTTTGAATTTTGGCTTTCTCAGGGTATATGTCCAGTAGTGGGATTGCTGGGTCATATGGTAGTTCTATTTTTAGTTTTTAAGGAACCTCTATACTGTTTTCCCTAGTGGCTGTATCAATGTACATTTCCACCAACAGTGCAAGAGGGTTCCCTTTTCTCCACACTCTCTGCAGAATTTATTGTTTGTAGGTTTTTTGATGATGGCCATTCTGACTGGTGTGAGGTGATACCTCATTGTGGTTTTGATTTGCATTTCTCTAATAATCAGTGATGTTGAGCATCCATTCATCCTAATGTCTATTTAGGTCTTCTGACTATTTTTGGATTGTGTTCTTTGTTTTCTTGATATTGAGTTGCATGTGTTGCTTGTAAATTTTGTAGATTAATCCTTTGTCAGTTGCTTCATTTGCAAATATGTTCTCCCATTCTGAGAATTGTATTTTAACCTAAATATCCAAAGCAATCTTGAGAAAGAAAACGGAGCTGGAGGAATCAAGTTCCTGGATTTCAGACTATACTACAAAGCTACACTAATCAAGATAGTATGGTACTGGCAAAAAAAAAAAAAAAAAAAAAAAAAACAGAAATAGAGATCAATGGAACAGGATAGAAAGCCCAGAGATAAACCCATACACATATGGTCACCTTATTTTAGATAAAGGAGGCAAGAATATACAATGAAGAAAAGACAGCCTCTTCAATAAGTGGTGCTGGGAAAACTGGACAGCCACATGAAAAAGAATGAAATTAGAACACTCCCTAACACCATACACAAAAATAAACTCAAAATGGATTAAAGACCTAAATGTAAGGCCAGACACTACAAAACTCTTAGAGGAAAACTTAGGCAGGACACTCTATGACATAAGTCACAGCAAGACCCACCCACCTCCTAGAGAAATGGAAATAAAACCAAAAGTAAAAAAATGAGACCCAATGAAACTTAAAAGCTTTTGCAAAGCAAAGGAAAACATAACCAATTTGTTTATTTTTGTTTTTTTTCCATTATTCTGGGAGACAGATTGAAAAAGATATTGTTGTGATTGTTTTTGTCAAAACCTTTTCCTACATCTATGGAGATGATAATATGGTTTTTATTCTTTAATTTTTTAATATGGTATATCACCCTGATTGATTTGTGGTTATTGAAAAATCCCTTCACCCCTGGGAAAAATCCCACTTGATCATGGTATATCATCCTTTCATGTATTATTGGATTCAGATTACTAGTGTTTTGTTGAGGATTTTTGCATCTATGTTCATCAGTGATATTGGCCTGTATTTTTTGTGTGTGTGATATCTTTGTTTTTTTTGTATCAGGGTGATGGTAGCCTCACTGAATGAGTTTGGGAGTGTCCTTCCTTTGCAGTGTTTTGGAACTGATTCAGAAGGATATGTTTTAACTCTTCTCTAAATGTTTGATAGACTTTGTCTGTGAAGCCATCAGGCCCTGGACTTTTGTTTGTTGGGGATTTTTAAATCACATTTTCAATTTCAGTGCTTCTGATTGGTCTGTTCATATTTTCTATTTCTTCCTCATTCAGTCTAGGGGATTGTACCTTTCTAAGGATTTGTCTATTTCTTCCAGGTTGTCCATTTTATTAGCATACAGTTTCTTGTAGTATTCTCTTATGATCCTTTGCCTTTCTGTGATGTCATTTGTAACTTCTCCTTTTTCATTTCTAATTTTCATTTTCTAATTTTTGTTATTGTTTTCTTTGTCTCTGTTTCATTTCATTCTGCTCTGATTTTTATGATTTCTTTCCTTCTACTAACCTTAGGTTTTGTTTGTTCTTCTTTCTCTAGTTGCTTTTGGTTGTATATTGAGATTTTCTTATTTCCTGAGGTAAGAATTTATTGCTATTAACTTTTCTCTTAGGACTGCTTTTGCTGCATCCCATAGGTTTTGGATCAGTGTGCTTTCATTTTCATTTGTCTCTAGGTGTTTTTTGATTTCTTCTTTGATTTCTTCAGTGATCCATTTGTTGCTCAGTAGCATATTGTTTACCTTCACGTGTTTGTGTTCTTTACAGTTTTTCTTTTCTTGTGGTTTATTTCTAATGTCATAGCATTTTAGTCAGAAAACATGGTTGATATGATTTCAATTTTTTTTAATTTACAGAGTCTCACTTTGTGGGCCAGCATGTGATGAATCCTGGGGAATGTTCCATGTCCACTTAAGAAGAATGTGTATTCTACTGTTTTTGGATAAAAAGCTCTATAAATATCAATTAAGTCCATCTGTCTAAAGTGTCATTTAAGGCCTGTGTTTCCTTATTGATTTTCTGTCTGGATGATCTGTCCATTGATAAAAGCAGGGTGTGAAATCCTCCACTATTATTGTGCTACTGTTGATTTCTCCCTTTATGGCTGTTAGTGTTTGCCTTATATATTGAGGTGCTCCTATGTTGAGTGCATATTTAGAATCGTTATCTAGTCTTCTCTCATTGATCCACTGATCATTACATAGAGTCCTTTTTCTCTTATATCAGTCTTTATTTTAAAGTCTATTTTGTCTAATATGAGTATTGTTACTCCAGCTTTCTTTTGATTTCCATTTGTATTGAACACTTTATGCCATCCCCTCACTTTCAATCTGTATGTGTCCCTAGGTCTGAAGTGGGTCTCTTGTAGACAGCATATATACAGGTCTTGTTTTTGAATCCATTCAGCTAGTCTATGTCTTTTGGTTGGAGCACTTAATCCATTTACATTTAAGGTAATTATTGATATGCATGTTCCTATTACCATTTTCTTAATTGTTTTGGGTTTGTTTTTGTAGGTATTTTTTTCTTCCCTTCATCTTTTGTTCTCTTCTCTTGTACTTTGATGACCAGCTTTAGTGTTTTTTGGGGGTTGCTTTTTCTTTTTGTGTGTGTATCTATTGTAGTTTTTGGGTTTTCTGTTCCCATGAGGTTTTGATATAGCAGTCTGTATATGTATAAGGTTGTTTCAAATTTCTGGTCCCTTTCCCACCTAAAGGAGTTCCTTTAGCATTTGTTGCAAAACTGGTCAGCGGTGCTGAATTCTCTTAGCTTTTTCTTGTCTGTAAGCTTTTTATTTCTTCATCAAATCTGAATGAGCACTCTGCTGGGTAGAGTATTCTTGGTTGTAGGTTCTTCCCTTTCATCACTTTAAAGATATCATGCTACTCCCTTTTGGCCTACAGTGTTTCTGCTGAGAAATCAGTTGATAACATTATGGTTATGGAGTTCCCTTGTATGTTATTTGTCATTTTTCCCTTGTTGCTTTTAATATTTTTTCTCTGTCTTTAATTTTTTCAATTTGATTTTTATGTGTCTCAGTATGTTTCTCCTTGGGTTTATTCTGCCTGGGACTCTCTGTACTTCTTGAATTTGGGTGACTGTTTCCTTTCCCATGTTAGCAAAGTTTTCAGCTATTATCTTTTCAAATGTTTGTTCTGGTCCTTTCTCTCTCTCTCTTCTCCTTCTGGGACCCCTATATTTTGAATGTAGGTGTTTTCAATATTGTCTAAGTGGTCTTTTAGTCTGTATTCATTTCTTTTCATTCTTTTTTCTTTACTCTGTTCCACTGCAGTGATCTCCATCCTTTTGTTTTCTAGGTCACTTATCCATTCTTCTACCTCAGTTATTCTGCTATTGAATCCTTCTCATGTATTTTTCATTTCAGTTATTGTATTGTTTGTCTCTGTTCTTTAGTTCTTCTAGTTCTTTGTTAAACATTTCTTTCATCTTCTCAATCTTTGCCTCCATTCTTTTTCCAAGATCCTGGATCATGTTCACTATCATTATTTTAAATTCTTTTCCCAAGGTATCTAAATTATTTTTCTGGAAGGTTGCCTATCTCCACTTCATTTAGTTTTTGTTCCTGGATATTTACCTTGTCCCTTCACCTGGGACATAATTCTCTGGCTTTTTTTGTCTAATTTTCTGTGATTGTGGTTTTTGTTCTGCAGGCTACAGTACCACAGTTCTTCTTGCTTCTGCTGTCTGCCCCCTGGTGGATGAGGTTATCTAAGAGGCTTGTACAAACTTCCTGATGGGAGGGACCGGTGGTAGGTAAAACTGGGTCTTGCTCTAGTGAGCAGGGCTGTGACCAGTAAAACTTTAATCTGCTTGTTTGCTGATGGGTGGGGCTGTGTTGCCTCCCTGTTAGTTCTTTGCCCTGAGGTGACCCAGCACTGGAGCCTACAGGGTGTATGGTGGGGATAATGGCAGCCCCCAGGAGGGGTCATGAAAATTGGTACTTCTCAGAACTGCTGCTGCCAGTGCTCTTGTCCCTGCAGTGAGCCTCAGCTGACCCCCACCTCTGCCAGAGACCTTACAACACTAGCAGTTTGGTTTGGTTCAACCTCCTATGGGATCACTGTCCTCTTCCCCTTGGTCCTAGTGCACACAAAATTTTGTGTGTGCCCTCCAAGAGTGGAGTCTCTGTTTCCCCTATACCTGTGGAAATCCTGCAATCAAATCTCGCTGAAATTCAAAGTCAGATTCCCTGGGGATTCCTAGTCCTGTTTTCAGACATCCAGGCTGGGAAGCCTGACATGGGGCTCAGAACCTTCACAACAGTGGGAAAACTTCTGTGGTATAATTGTTCTCCAGTTTGTGGGTCACTCACTTGGCAGTTATGGGATTTGATTTTATCATGGCTGTGCCCCTCTACTGTCTCATTGCAGCTTCTCTTTTGTCTTTGGATATGGGGTATATTTTCTGGTGGGTTCCAGCATCTTCCTGTCAATGGTTGCTCAGCAGTTAGTTGTGATTTTGGTGCTCTCACAGGAGGAGGTGAGTGCATGTCCTTCTACTCTGCCACCTTGATCCAATCCTGAAATTTTTAATAAAATGTAATAGAGACTTCATCTTTTCCCTTTAGTAATTTATAGCACTCTTATTTTATCAAAGAATGTCTTCTATGTTGATATTAGATTAACAGAGTTTAAGGATAACAGAGGTTATATGAAGGTATATATGTATATGTGTATATATATATATATATATATGCTAATCTAGATAGTTCAGACTATGCTTGTTTTCATACAAATTTGTTTCTTATCATACAATGTATAATAGGTGCATGTAGCTCACCTCGATCTTATATCTTTAGTATTTTTAGCCATGACACTTAATGTAACTGCTTCAGAAGAAAGGGATGGACAATTGCATAGAATGATTGAAAAGGCCAAGCCTAGGAAAAGCTTACATTTCTTCTACTGAAACCAGAACCTAGTCATGTGACCAAAATGAACCACAATGTGAAGGATCACATGAATATTTATTGAGCTCTAACAGTTCCTACTACAATATATCAAAGCTGGCAAAGATCTAAATTCAACCAAAATCCATGTATCTAAAATTTGAAAATCTTACCCTGAAATCTAAAGCAATTGGTCCCCCTCTGTTCATAAGAGAAGTAGCAAGCATTGGTAGAAGTGGTAAGACTCTGATTTCTGGAGGAAGAACTGAATTGGTAAACCATTTTGAGAAATATGACTATTTGCAATTTTTATGCTGGTAGCACAAATATTCTCGTATTTGTTATACTTAAAGACATTTTGAAGACAAATACTGAATTTCTGATCCAAATTTCCTGGTTCTGCTACTGATATAAAGTTTGACTTAGGTAATATCTGGGTGTTGGGGAAGGAACCTATTTGTCCACTTGGATAAATAGTCTTTGGTCATAGAGTTGTGAGCAATTTTTCAAACCTGATTCCAAGATTATGGCAAATGAAAGCACTTTGAAATACATGTTTAAACATGCATTTATTAGGACATTCTTTATAAAGAATGTGTTTTGGAGTGAGTTAAACCTAGTGTTAATTCTCTCTATTCCACCAAATAATACTGTAAGTTCAGCAGGAAGTTGTCTTCGCTGAGCTTTTATTTCATTATTACAATATAGTGGCTCATACTACCTAAATTTAAATTATGCATTTAGCAATTATTAGGGATGTAAATGTGGACAAGTCACTTCTGTGAAAACCTTCATCAGTAAAACCCTTTGTGCATTATGGTGAGAATTAAATAAAAGAACACTTTGGAGTGTGGTTGGCCTTCAAAGAAATATTATGCTAGTACTGAATCTGGTGAGAAGTTTTCCCTTAGTGCATTGAATTTAGCATCTTATAAACACTATTCCACCCTAGCTTTCTGTTCACAAATCATCTTGCTAAAATATTTCAGTGTCATTTGAAAGGCAACACTAGGGGTAAAATGTTACAGTCCAAAACAAAAAGATGCAGTGCTGCAAATCTAAGTTTGATTTATGTGCTCTTTTTAGATGACTCTGTGTAGCCCAATGTTTATTAACTGAAATAAGAACAATAGGTTCAATTCACTGGAAGAAAACCTGATATTAATTCTCTGCCTACTACTACCCATGAGTTACTTTCTAGTGCTCCTTTCAGTTTTTCTCCACTTCCCTGTGGTTTTAATCTCTATTCTCTTTTGTTATTATCATAGCTCAGGACAAAATTAAATTTATTAGTGTATACTTTACCTACAACAAACAATACCTATTTAAAGTGTGAAATTTGAAGAATTTTGACAAACACATGAAGCACCACCACAAACAAGATACTGAACATTTCTATCACTCACAAATACTTACTCTTGTTCTTTTGCTGCATATCTGTATCCTACTTCCAGCCCTAGACTGAAACTAGTCTCCTTCCATTCATGATAATTTGGTTTGTACTTTTCAGAAATGTATATAAATGGAAAAAAAAACAGAATGTATTCCTTTGTGTCTGGCTTCTTTCATTCCACATAATAGTTTTGATATGCATTCATGTTATTACATGTGTTTTTAGTTAATTTGCTTTATTGCTGAGTAGTATGTATGCCATATTTTCTGGATCCATTTACTTATTAATGGACATTTGTGTTGTTTTCAGTTTAGGGTTATTACAAATAAGGTTGTCATGACATTTTTGTATACGTCTTTATCAAAACTTATATGCTCATTTTTCTTAGGTAACTGTAGGTCATATGATACATATATGTTTAACTATTTAACAAACTACCAAACCATTTTCCAAGGTGATTGTACCAATTTACATTCCTGCCATATGTTTGTGAGAGTTTTAGTTGCTCCACACCCTTGTCAATATTTGGTATTTTCTTTCTTTATCATTTTAGCCATTTTAATAACTATGCAGTGACAGTTTATTGTGGTTTTAATTTGCCTTTCCTTGATGGCTAGTAATGTTGAACATTTTATATATACTATGCAGCACATATTATTTTCTTAGCAATTGCTATAGAGAATGAAATTTAGTTCCCTGCATCCTTAGAGCTATATCAATTTCCTTTTGATTACTTACAATTACTTTAATCTCAGAATGAACAATAACATTCTAATTTTTTTACATATTAAAATACTGTTATTTGGATTTTCTTTAAACGAATGTTATAGCAATGCAAAGAGAGAGTGAATTTATAACAAAAACTGTACGAAATATATTAAACTACAGTATATTTTAGAAATGATCTTATGATGTGATTGTTTTCAGATAGTTGAAAGTTGAAACTTCTGTCTTATTTAGGAGATTTGTAGAAAAGACTGAAATACCGCACAATTATTTTTCTGTGTTTCTACTCCATGTATATTAGAAATATATCTATATATAAATCTTAAATTTAAAAACTAGATGCAAAAGGAGAGAAAAGCAGAATAAACTATAAAACTATTTCAAGGTAGTAATATGGATTTTCTATTCAAATTTCCCTGGAGTGTGGTAGAAGGAGGAAAGAGAGATTTGGGGACTTTGAAAAATTTCAGGGATAAACACTTTTTCATTCAAAGCATGGTTTCAGAGCATTGGCATCTCCTGGGAGACATTTGGAATATAGGATATCAGTGTCCTACACCTAACTTCACTTACGTGATCAGATTCTGCCACTTTATAAGATTCCTAGAAGATTCATATCCATGTTAAACATTGAGAAACACTCTGGTCAATCACTTGGCCCTCTGTTCAGAATGTAAGAAAGTGATCTCACTTAACTGTTGCTTCCCAAGCTTCAGTAATTAAGAAAAAATATATATGAGACATTAATTCTCCATCCCAGGTGGCAGGTGTGTTTTTCTTCTTTTCTATGGATTCAAGAAAGGCCAAACAGGAGGTTACTATAAGCAATGCATTTTCAAGTCATTTCACCCTGAAGCATCTGGCCTCCTTTGTCTCAGCCTAACTTCGAAGCTCTGCATCTAAACTTTGATGAATTAGCCATATCACTTACAAACTGCACATCCAGAGCCTCCCCAGAGACCACTTCAAATGCCTGTTAATTTTTTTTTTTTTTTTGCAGTACGCAGGCCTCTCACTGTTGTGGCCTCTCCCATTGCGGAGCACAGGCTCCGGACGCGCAGGCTCAGTGGCCATGGCTCACAGGCCTAGCCGCTCTGCGACATGTGGGATCTTCCTGGACTGGGGCACAAACCCGTGTCCCCTGCATTGGCAGGCAGACTCTCAACCACTGTGCCACCAGGGAAGCCCCCCAAATGCCTGTTAATTTTATTTCAATCACGAATCCTAAGTTTTAATGCATATTTACTCAGCTTTCCTAGGTCAGCCCTCTCCTTGTTCCCACCCGCTGGCGTAATGTACCATGCCACTATTAAACTTTTTATTAACTTTCCTTGTTTTGATCTCTGACCTCATTACCTCACAGTCCTTTATGTTACACTGCTAAAGCAGGGACTCTGTGTCTAGCTCATTCCATACTATATTACCTCCCTATATATTATTTGCTCTCCATCCTTGACACTTCTCACCTCTGTTTCACTCTCTCAGCAATTCTTGCTACTTTGTGACATGTTCCTTCTTCCAGATCATTAACATATAAAGTAGAAAAAAAAATTGGCCTTAATATTGACCCCTGTGGTTCTCTATTTCCTGGTCTCCCAACTCCTAAATTGTTTCCACATCTAAATGCTCTTTTTACAGCAAATAATCCAGTTCTCCCTCTACTTGAATATAACATAAGAGGGGGTTAAACTTTGTTACTTTTTTAAATATAAGAGCATAATTTAGCCAATCTTTTTGACTTTAATAAACTGAAACCCATAAATGATTACATCTGGCCATTTCACTGGGGGAGAAGAACACTTAGCTGACACAGCCGGGGCGGGGGCTGGGATACGATAAAAATCTGTGAATTGACTTGGCTCAACTACTAGTTATGGACATTATGCCTTCCAGGTTTTCTTATAGGATGTTGATGGATTATGGGAAGGCTTTGAGAGATATATTGAATCTTGATAAGAGATGCACTGTGAATTTTGCCACTATCAGTTGAAGGTTTCCTCCCCCCCCCATAAGAATGGTGGTAGCTCATTCTGTAGGGTCAAATGATCATTATTTCCAGAATCAGCTCTAGTCTCATCAGACATGAAGAACATAAAAAAAAAAAAAAAATTAAAGGTTAATTTAATTCACTTGGTTAATTACTTTGATGACTACTGTCAAACCCTAGAATAATTTCCACATTTTGAGCTAAATAAATTTTGGCTTGATACTTCTCTAAGAATTCTTGGCCTAATAAATGGATAGGGGCAGAGGAGCTGAGGAAGAAAGCATGTATATATCTCAAAGGGCTTAAAGAAAAGAGAATAGGTTCAGAGACAGGAACCTCTTGAGGTTTATTAGAGATTTCCCAGTATTTGTACTATTTTGGTACTTCAAGACAAGAACTGTTTTATAGTAGAAAAGTTGAGCTCCAAGAGTGTGACTCCAATTTCAATTAGGACTGGAAAAGATCCATCACCAATCTGGAAAATTTTCTGTCTAAGCTGATTAACAGGCAGGATTTGGAAGAGCCCCAATAGTTCCTCAGAGCCCATTTACTGAGAATTTCCAGGACATTGGAAAGACTAGTTAAAGAGCTGAAGGTGACTGAAGCTCTTAAATTTGTAATAATCTTGTTTCTAATGTCTTGGCTCTCTGCAATAATTACAGAAACACGGAGGGTTTTGGTTTCTTTTAGGGGCCTTCATTTGCTAGAGCTGAAGATTAAGAATTTGAGTGGTCTTCCTTTTAGATGAATTATCTAGAGTGTGAGAGAGCTAGCTTGCCAGATTAACTAAATATGGAGTGGACATAGTTTTCCATTCCATCCTGGCCATTTTTACTAGAAAGGAAAAGTCCTGGTACAGTCCATTAATAAACATAGAGTTAAAAGCTACCAGGTGGCATCAACATCTGAAGGAAGAGCATAATTTTCTTTAACAATAATCTGAGAATGATTGTCATAATCATGAACAGATTCATCAGATTTTTGTGGGTAGGCCTGAGTTTTGTTCCAGTCAACAGGCTTTGGAAAAGTCCTAGGAATTGCTAAATAAATGTGCTTAATGATTGCTCAAGCCTAATTATATAATAAATTACCAGGCTGGTCTCCTGGCTGTAATTCTAGAGACTTTTCAGGATTTTTGCAATTAGTGATTTGCATCCAATGCTGGGTCTGGCATTCACTGACAAGCATATGAACAGCTGATATAAGTCAGAGAAATCAGGTTGATATGCTTGAATGACTACATTTAATCCCTCAGCAAATTGGTGAGAATCTTCTGTTGTTTTGGGAAAATCTTTCACTATGGCTCATGGTTTAGCTTTAGTCCAGGGAATATAAGAAATTAAGGCTTAGCCTCTGAATCTTCAGAATGCTTAATTTTAAAGGAACAAGTTTTGATAAGTTCAGAGGAAAAGGGAGTGGGAAGAATTTCAGAGAAAGGGGGAAGTTCAGTGAATTAGTATGAGAGAACTGAGGATGTAGAAGGAAGGAGGTAGATGGCATTGGAGGCAAGGCCTGAGACAAAGGAGCCAAGGAAGAGGAGCATGAAACCAAAGAGTGGTTTGGAAACCACTTTTTCTTTCTTTAATTGTTTGTTAGTTTCCCTCAGTCAATCTTAAAATTGTATCTTTTTAGAGAGGTAATTTTAGGCTTCTGAGAATATTTGCAAGTCTCAAAATACCAATTGAAATAGGCATTCCATTCAATTCTGGAAATTTTAGACCTATGTAGTAGTCCAATTTAGTTTAAGAAAATTAAGTTTGGAAATTACAAAGTTCTCCTCAATGACCATTGATATTCTAAGTTACTTTTGAACAGGTTGGTCCGTTTGGTTAGAAATCCACCTGAGGATGGACCATGGTTTTTAAATATAAAATTGGCTAAGGTCTTTTAGGGAGGATGCCCTCAAAATATTTAGATCACTGGGATGCCATTTCTCAGAGGTTTTTCCCTAGAATAAAAGAATATTTATGAAACTGCCTAAATGGCTCAAACAGCTTAAATAACTTAAACAGACTGCAGTTCAGCTTCAACAGTTCAAATAACTCAAACAGCTTGCAACTCAAACAGCCTGCAGGTCTAAAACCATCCAATTCTAAGGTGACAGTTTGGTCCTGGAAGAGCCATGCCGAAGTCTTCTTATTCCAGTTCTCATAGAACAATCCTTATTCCAACGGAATGAGTGGAAGGTTGAGCAGGGACAATTTCAATGAAATAGCCCATCTCTGAAGGAATGGACCAATAGATAGCTAGTTCTAGGAGAAACAGTCTGATTTCAAAAGCAGACCAAAGTGTCGAATGAGTGCTCACATGAAGAAAAAGACCTTAATTAGAAAGGACAAAATCTTAAAATAGATCCCAAATAAAGCCTGGAAAGCTTCAAAACACAAAAAAGACAGAATCTCAGATCCAGGTGGAAGACATACACTTAAACTCTAGGATCAGAAAAAAAAAGTGGTGAGCAACAAAGGACTTAGTGTGGGTACAACATATCTTTACTCACCAGTCCCATGTTGCTAGGGGTCTTCACTGGAATCCAACATGGGCTCACAAAATGTTGACCTAAAATAATAGACTGCCAGTTATTTCTTCAGCAAACACTAGCTTATACAGGGTGAGCAAAGAATTGCAATTCCAGGTCCACAATTATGGCCAGCCATATTCAAGTCCCTGTAGTGCAAGAGAAAAATAAAGCTTTTATAGAGAGGAAAAGTAGGTTGTGAGGGTTATATCAAACAAAGTGTTCATGGCTTTTCATTGGCTGTGTTGTTGCCAGGAAAGAAGAGGAGGTCTTTCTTCTTCCTGCTGGACTCTGGTATCATTGTAGGCCATGAGAATTCCCCAGTTTTGGTCACCTAATTCTATTTAACTGAGGTTTCTGTTTATTAATAATTTACAGAATAAAATATTCCTATATATGTATATATATTATATATAGAAGAATTATTACCCACATTTCACACAATATGTACATTTTGTGAAATCGTATATTTTCTTATAAACTGAGATACATGAGGAAAACCAGTAAGCCTTGTCAAGTCAGGAGTCTTTTTATTTTGTTTTAATGTTAGAACAATCTTAAAAATAAGTAAGAAGAAGAGAAGGGAGAAAAGGACAATTCAAGGCCTTCAAAATGGATTTACTATAGCTAACTTACATATCTGATATAGCTTGCTACCCTGGATGATATGTGAATAGGCAAAATCTATAGCATATATTCAATTTAAACAAAAATATATATTTATTTCAAGGAAAAAAATTTAATAAAGACTGATTTGCTCATACAGAAACATCAAATGTTGATAATGAAAAAAGCATGGTATATTATTACACATGAGAGACATAATGGTTTGTAGGAATGAGCACAGATATATACATACGGCTTTTAATTTTAGCTCAGCCATTAGAAAGTCCTCTTACTTTGGGAAAATTAGTTATATTTTCTGAGCCTCAGTTTCTTCCTCTGAAAAGAGAGGTGATAATTATATTTAAAGAAAAGTATCATTTGTAGGTTAAAAATAAACAAATGTGAAAGATCAGGTAGCATAGTGCCTGTCTCTAGTAGAAATGAGTAAATACCAACAATATTTGCCTTCACTGTTAACATCACTATGATTTTTATTATATAAAAGAATATTTAGAACAGAAAGAAGCTTTAAAATCCATATAGTACAAATGTCTGATTTTATAGAGGTGGATATTGAGAAAGGGTAGGGGAAAATGAATGGGTAGTAAGAGCAGCATTAGAATTCAATTCTTTGAATTACTTAGTTCTGGCTCATGACACTACCTCCATCATAGCATGTGAAAGGCATGTTGCCATGGCTCCATGATTCTTAGCATAGAGAAGTAGGAAAACCAGTGTTCTTGACACACAGACTCTAGAATCAATCTATCTGGATTCAAATGCCAGCTCTTACTAGTTGTAGTCCTCGGAACAAGTTTACAAAATATGTATGCCTCTTATATCACACACCTAAAATGGCAATAATAATGTAAATTAACTCAAAAAGTTTTGTGAACTGAATAAATCTATTCATATCAAACATTTGAAGCAATACTTCACATGTAATGAACATTCAAAATGCTCACCATTATTTCTCTTAAAATATATTACTTCACAGAAACTTATCTTTATTAATTTTTCTTGATTTCTCAGTAAGAGTCTCAACTCTTTGTACATTCCTATGTTTGATAGGAAAATTTACAGAAAAAGATGTGAAAAAAGCCTAGATTTTCTACTAAAAGTTTTGTAATAGAGTTGGAGAAGTGACTTGGAAAGAATGATTTGAGATCATTATAAAACACTGTATACTTATTTTCAGGATTGATGCTTTGCAAATTGACATATTTCCAGTTCATATTAAAGATAATGTTCAGGAAACAGAATGAAGAATATAACTTTTCTCTTTAGAGAAAATGTGAGTTTTCAAAAAGCATTTGAAAGAGATAGTAAGCATGGATAAATAGACACCATTTCAGATGAGAATATGACAGCTGCAAACACATATGAAAAGTAAGGCAGCAGTTATAATGTTTCTGGTATTTTTGCAGAGTTCTACCATTATATACTTTATCAATAACTGCTCCAAAGTAGCTCAAGAAAATTATTTATGAGATAACCAGCCATATGCCAACACCACAACAGGTGTGAAACTACACGTAGTATTAGTCATATTCACTTTCTTCCTCATGGACAGAGTAATTCATCAATTCAAAATAAATGTACACTGGCATAAAACTTGCTTTACAGTTTTCAAAAAGCCTACTCCAAACTATAAGGTATGTTTTCAGGTACCCCACTAATCACATTCATTAACATTAGACTTTACTTAAACCAAACAAAAAGCCTATATTTACTAGAAAGCATAATAAATCATAATCTTAAAATTGGTGGGATAAATGAGAAACAAATATGTAAATTTTAAAAACATTCTATAAATTAAAATCTATAGATACTCATTTTATTTTTATTTTATTGAGGTAAGAATACTTGACATGAGATCTCCCCTCTTAACAATTTTTAAGTGTACATTACATTATTGTTGACTACAGGTACAATGTTGTACAACAGATCACTAGAACTTATTCATCTTGCTTACCTGAAAATGTATGCTGTGATTAGTATTTCCCCACCCTCGCCCTCATTCTACCAACCACTATTTCAGTCCTTGATTCTATGGAATTTGACTATCTTAGATATCTCATATAAGTGAAAACATGCAGTACTTGTATTTCTATGAACGGCTTATTTCACGTAGCATAATGTCCTTAAGATTCACCCATGTTGACAAAAATTTCAAAATTTTCTTCTTTTTAAAGACTGCCTAATATTCCATTATATTCATATACCACATTTTCTTAACTCATTCATGTTGATGGACATTTAGGTTGTTTCCACATCTTGGTGATTCTGAATAGTGCTGCAATGAACATGGAAGTGTTAAGGTCATTTCAATATTCAGATTTCCAATCTTTAGGATAAATGCCATGCAGTGTAATTACTGGATCATACGGTATTTCTGTTTTTAAATTTTGGAGGGAAATTTATCCTTTTTCTCACAGCAGCACCATTTTTGCACTCTCACCAACAGTGTACTACAGGGGTTTCAATTTCTCCAATTCCTTGCCTTGTTGTCCTTTTTATAAAGGACATTCTAACTGGTGTGAAGTGATATCTCACTGTGGTTTTGACTTTCATTTTGCTGGTGAATAGTGACATTGAGTACCTTTGCATATACCTGTTGGTCATTTGTATGTCTTCCTTTGAGAAATACCTATTCAAGGCAAGTCTTTCACTTCCTTAGTTAAGTTCATTTCTTAATATTTTATACTTGTTGAAGCTATTGTATGTGGGATTTTATGTAATTTCCTTTCCATATAGTTTGTTATTAGTATATAGTGAGGAAACTGATTTTTGTATTTTGATTTTGTATTCTGGAACATTATTAAATGTATTAATTAGTGCTAAGAGTTTTTAAAAGAAGTCTTTGATATATATATATGTATATATCTGTATATATATATATATATATATATATATATATAGTCACATCATTTGCAAACAGGGACAATATTACTTCTTTTCCAATTTGGATGCCTTTTATTTATTTTTTTCTTGCCTGATTGCTCTGTTCCAGTACTATGTTGAATAGAAGAATTGACATTGGCCATCCTTGCCTTGTTTCTGATCTTAGGTAAAAGCTTTATTTATTTATTTATTTTTACCATTGAGTATGATGTGGGCTTTTCACATATGACCTGTATTATGTTGAGGTGTGTTCCTTCTATTCCAGTGTGCTGAGAGTTTTTTATCGGGAGTTGTTGAATTTTATTATATATTTCTTCTGCATCTCTTCACTTGTATGTTACTTTTATTCTTTATTCTGTTAATATGGTGTATCATATTAATTGATTTTTTTGTATGTTGAACCAACTTTGCATTCTTTGCATCCCAGGGATAAATCCCACTTGGTCGTGGTGTATGATCCTTTTAAAGTGCTGTTGGATTTAGTTTACTAGCATTTTATTGAGGATTTTGTATCTATATTTATCAGGGATTCTATGGCTTTTGTCCACTTACTCTGGGCTGAGCTGGAGAGATGGAGAGCTATGTTGTCTACCAGTCCAAACCACCAGCTCTCTTACCCCTCTTGTGGCTAGACTGCGCCAGGCCCACCAGAGCTCCAAGACAGACAATTCAAATGCCAGTTCTTTTGGCTGCCCCAGAGAAGTTGGGGCATTGACCTAATGAATCAACTCTTTCCTTTCCCGGGGGAAACTGAGAGCCGAGATGGTTCATTTGTTTGCTCTGTGTTGAGCAAGAGGGAAGAATCTACAATATCTACCATTACAAATCATCAGCTCTGTTCTATCCCAGGCAGCTAGACTCTGCTGGACCCATTAGAGCTCCAGGACTTGGAAAACATGCTACTTATTTGGGCATTCATGGAAAAGTGGGGTGGTGGATGTGCAGATCAACTCTTTCCCTCTCCAAGGAGTACCTGTGTGCTGGGATTTTTTTATCTGCTTTCTCTGTGTTAAGCAGTGAGTGAATCTATCGCACTTAATAGCCCAACTCACATTGCTGTTTTCCTCTGGGTGGCTAGACTGTGCCAGACCTATCAGAGCTTCAGTACTGGTAAGTCAGATGTTAGTTCTTTGTCAGCTCCAGAAAAGTTGGGGCTCTGGATGTTTGAATCAAGTTGTTTCCTCCCCAGGAGGAGGCCGAGAGCTGAGATTTTTAATCTATTTATTCTGTGCTGAGCAGAGGTGAGGATCTATGGCATCTACCAGGCTAAGCTTCTGTCTCTAGTTTTCCCTGGTGGGAAGGGGTTAGACTCTGTCAGACCTGTCAGAGCTTCAAGACTGACAAGACAGAAGCCTTTTCATAATAGTTTGGACACTGGATCACAAACCAACACTTTCCCTTCCCTAGATGAATATAGGAACTTACAGGTCTCTTCCTGGTCACATGACTCAGGGGACAGGAACTCCAGAAAGAGAGTGCCCTAAATCTCTCTACTGGCTTTGGTGAATCTGGTTTTACATTCTTCTGGGGTGAAGGAGCCTTTCAATAATTTTATGAATTTCTTACAAAGGGAATTTGTCCATGAATTTTTACTGAATTAGTATGTTTGTGGAGAAGGAGAGTTCAGGGTTTCCTACTCTCTATCTTGCTGATGCCACCCTCTTATAGATATTCTAGCAATCTAAAGACATATGAATTTGAATAAGCATTTCCCACTTATTATATTATTCCTACATATGTGTAAGTATGCACATGCTTGTTCATATGTGCAGTGCATGTGTTTTACAGTAACACCTGCAGTTATTGACACATGGAAAAACTTCTATAATTTACAGTCATGTCATCTTGCCCAGAGGTTGAGTAAAAGATATTTCCTTTGTAACCTGTTTTTTTTATTACCTCAACATCATTTTGAAGAATATTTCCTTACCACCTCCAAATTCACATCACATTTAAATCACATTCACATCAACATTTTACACATATTCTACTGAATATTCAAGCAAAGATTCTATGGGAGTTTTATGCCTCACTGTAAACTGGGAGTAAATTACCCATGTAGTTCATGCACATTAAGTGAGCATTAAACAAGGAAGCAAATTTATGGTAAATAGGGAACAACTGTGTGTGCCTTAATGCCAAGTATATTTGGTAGTAAAATGTGATCTTTTGATTTTTGGCCAGGAGAAAATGCATATGCTATAGAAGAAACTTTAATCAGAATTTTATTATTACACATTTTTAGATGTTACTTCATACAAACATTTATATCTTGAGTCCTGAAGACCTGGCATTTAGAACTATACAGTCAAATAGAGGGCTAAGTTTTCATATGTTTTCTACTTTGCTTCTATAATTTTGTAAGAAAAATAATATATGTGAAATATGTATTGATGAAAATACATGATACTTCTATAAAACTTATTAACAGCCAATTTTAATGTGGTAGTTTACCACTTTTGTGTTTTGGAAAGTTCATAAACCTTAGCTATTTCTGAGTGAATATAGTCAAATCACTAGCATGAAACATATCAATAAACTAACTCTATTTATTTATGTTTCTATACTTTTATGAGACAATAGCTTAGTAACCTGAACATGTTAATGTTTTTCTAACTGTAAAAGTAATATATGCATCTTAAAAAAATTTGAAAAGGCAAAGAAATATGCAATGAATTAGTTAAGCTTTGTATTCCTCCTTTACTTTTAAAATAGGAATTCTAGCCTCTGTGAAATTCTTATTTGAAATCTATGGTTTCAAAGAGTACAAGTTTGGAGAATATAATAATATACTAGTGATCTTCACTCAGAAGCAGTAGAGGTGGTTGGGTGACATTGGTACTTGGTGAAGTAGAGATTATCCCTTCCCACCGCTGCTCCTGCTCAAGAAAGTAAGAACATTTTATACTCTGCCACTAAGACAGCTATCAGGGTAAGGAGATTTACCTGGTGGTAAATAGTTACCTCAGAAACAACTAAATATTTTGTTTATTTCTAATTTCTTGATAGTTTGTACTCCTGAGCTGTCTACTCAGGACATGTAGAATTTCTCATTGATATCTATCATATGTCCATAACTTAATACTTTGGGCAAATTAAAATGCTATCATGAAGTGTCAATAAACTTGTCCAGTAGTCCAACACATATCTCCATGATTTTCACACTCATTCACAAAAAGTTATCTTAGTCTGACAGGGTGAGGAAGGAAACGTATCAATTTTTCTCCAGAGTGGAGTGTTAGAAAATAATATAATGAGTCCAAATCACTTAGTATAGTTTCTAGGATATAGAAGGGCCCAATAAATATTAGTTTGCTTTCCCTTCATACTTAAAAACTTAGTTCTCAACATATAATATTTATTCTGATCATTTGAAGAAGAGTTTAAAGCAGCATATAAGGTAATAATGATGTCTGTTGAATTGCAAACTAGTTGCCTGTGGCAGTAGTTTTCAGCCATGTTTTACACTGATACCATCAGGCCAAAAAGAGGGCCAGAATAGATTTTTAAAAACTCCATTTACTTTTTGCTCCTTTGACAAGATTCCGCTTCTTACTTAGATTACTCTTTCCCAGGCTCCTCTTCTCATGGAGTGGGAAAATCTACAGGGAAAAGATTAAGGGAAAAAGGCTGATGAGCCTGCTAAACTTACTTTTTCTCCTCAAAATTGTATTTAACTATAAAATTTAGCCTTTCATCTAGTCTAGGCAAAATGATTTCTAATAATTTCATAATATCCAATCCAGTTCATCATATTTAGACTAAAAAATTGTGCCTTTACATGGTAATTGTTATATTATGCCAGGCATGGGTCCAAGGTAAACCATAGGCTTGGAGATTTTTTTTAGGTCTCTGAAGCAATGAGTATAACAGCATAGAAACTGTTCTTTGGAACAAAACCTTTCCATATGGGTTATTACAGTGTTCTTTCTTCCCAATTTGTGAATCACAAGGTGGGGGGAGTACTGTTTGGAACCTATGCTGGTCAGTGATTGTTTCTCCTGTAGTCAAGAGGTCACCCTGGAGTAGATCCTCCTGCTCATACAAAATTTCCCCGTGCCTTGGCCGATTCTGCTCCTATTGAACAAATTGAAAGAATACATACTTTTTAGATAGATTTTTAAAATAACATTTATTGTAGATTTTCTAATTACAAAAGATCGTCATGTTTATAAAAAAATCAGAACACTCAGGTAAGAAAAAAATCACTTTTATATCACCCAGGATTTTTTCTAGGCATATACAAAATGAATTTTAGTTATTTAAAAAAGTATTTGCTTAATAAAAGAGAATTAGGGGTATCTATTTCTGTTCATGCTATGGTATCTATGAATATGTGAGAGAATGTATCAGTATTTGGACATTATCTGTAATAAGTAACCAGTAGTCTGTATCAAGTCATATCAAATGAGAAGTCTGTGACATTAAAACCTAAATGATAATTTAACTATAGAATTTGGTTATATGAATTGTAAAGAATAATAAAATTCAATTTTGGGAATCATGTCTTGACAAAATATATCATGATGGAAAATGTCTTTTTTTCATTTCCCATGGGCTTGCCAATATTACTATATAGAAGGCAACAATCACATCACACACATACAAGCATACACAGAAACATACACATGCACATTTTAGACAGATGAAGTGCAAAACATAAGCTAATCATTCACTTTTCAGAGACAGTTTAACCCTGGAAATACTGCCCAAAAATTTATATAAGACCCCAAGTTTTTTAAAAACAAAATATAATTTACATATAAAGAAATGCATTGTGTGTGTGTGTATATATATATATATATATATATATATATATATACACACACATATATATGTATATCTATATAGTACATATAGCATAGTATATTGTGATGTTTTTATATCTTAAAAACATTTCTGGTTGGAGAAAGACTGCCCCTCTGGGGATTAGCCAATTCTTAGAGCCAGCAAAGGTCCCAGCCAGGGAACTGTCTTTGATACAGAAACCAATCAATACAAGACAAACCTCCTCTAGCTGGCCTGTACACCCCATGAGACAATATTCCTCTGCATTAGCCATCCAAGAGACAGGTGTCAGGCAACTAGGGACCATCTCTATAGTCCCATACTAACTAATTCTAAATGGGTTACCCTGCCCTGCCATGCCTTTCCCACAAAAACCCCAATAAGGGCCATGGCCTAAACCATCACCTTGGTCTTGTCTTCTGCCTCCTGACCACTCTGGTGTCTTTCCTGTTGGCCCCAGGAAGTGTGTCATACCTCTCATGTCTAGTACTTGTGGGTAAATTAAGTGTCCTTTATTTCTGAGCCTCACTTCTATATCATCTTGTGACTGCACCCAACTGACCATCTCATAAAAAAATACAAAAGACAGAGATATTAAGGGTACAATTAAATCAGCTTCACAAACACATAAAAAAAATCTATCCCATACCACAATTAAGAATATAATATTTCCATTATTCTTTATACCTTCTGACAATCAGCACTATTCTCCCATTTTCTAAGCAACCACTGATCTGATTTCTAACACCAAGGGTTTGTTTTGCCTATTTTAAACTTTATATGAATGGAGGCACTATTCTTTTGTTCCTAGATTCTTCACTTAGCAAGATGTTTTTGAGATTCACCTTTTCTATATGTGTATAAATTATTTATTTTCCTTCATATTACTGAATATGGTGTGTTTAACGTTCTCTTGTTGATGGACTTCTAGGTTACTTTCAGTTTTGGGTGCTCATAAATAAAGCTGCTATGAACAATTGTTTATAGGTTTTTACAGACATGTTTTTTCTCTCTTGGAACAATATCAAAGAATGGAATACCTGGGTCAGGGGAAGATCCATGTATAACTTTTAAGAAACTGCTGAACAGTTTTTCAAACTAGTTGTACCATTTTACAATATTATTAGTAGTGTATAAGAGTTCTGGTTGTTCTACAACTTCTCCAACATTTGGTGTTGACACTCTCTCCTTGATTGGTGATGCCATTTTTCTTGACTATTTTAATAAATATATAGTGGTATCTCCCTGTTTTAATTTTCATTTCCCTGATGAGTAATAATTGTTCATTTTTCATTACTCTTTTTTCACTAGTATATTAACTATTTGCATACCTTATTTTTTGAAGTGGCTATTCAAATATTTTGCTTACTTTTTTGTTTTTCTGTCATTTTAATTTGGAAGAGTTATTTATATGTGCTGGACACATGATCTTTGCCTGCTGTATGTGTTGATAATATTCTCTCCATGTATATGCCTGGCCTATTTATTTTACAAAAAGTATTTTTAATTTAAAATAACTTTATTAAGATATACTTAATGTACAATAAGTGTATTTTATTTGTACAATTCTATGTATTTTGACAAATACATATACTCATGGAACTAGTATTATAATCAAAATATAAACTACATTACCCCAGAGAGGGCCTTCATGCTCTTCTATAGTCATTCATTTTCCCAACCCCAATCTCCAAGCAATCACTGATCTACTTTCTGTCACTGTAGATTTTTTTGAAAATTTTAGAATTTCATGTAAATAGAATCACACAGTTTTTTTTTTTTTTTTTAATGTATGGCTCCTTTTGTCGAGGATATGATATTACATGTATCAGTAGTTCTTTCTATTTTATTGCTGAGTAATATTCTATTGCATGGATATATGATAATTTGTAGGTTTGGGTATTTATAAACATCCACACGTAATTCTTTTTCCTTTCATGCACATATACTTTTAGTTCCCTTGGATAAATATCAGTAGAATTTCTAGATCATAGCTATTACAGTGTATTTGTCTGATAATTGAAATATCGGGATCACACCTGGATCTGGTTTTATTGTCTATTTCCTCTCTTGATAATGTGTCACATTTTCTTATATCTCATAATCTTTGATCCAATGTCAGCTATTGTGTATAAAAGAGCAATAAAGGCTAAGGTAAATCATATTTACTTCCCAAAAGAATACACCTCTTCTTCTGTCAGGCAATGAATAAGGGAATTATTTCAATCTAGTCTGTGACTGAACAAGGCTTGGAATACTGATGTTTATGGTAGAGTCACCAGAAGTTCCATATTATTGAAGGTAGAATCAGAATCAATTCTTTAGCAGGGCTTAGACTTTGATCACCAGGATAGTTTATATCTGTTATCCTGTCCTGATCTCAGCCATCAGCCTACCCCATTCATTAGTGCCTCATGGGAGTCTCCTTCAGTTTCCTCCTCAATTGTCAGCAACAGATGGCTGCTGACTGGTGCTCAGTGTAAGGTTCTAAGTACTTGTGGAGTTTCTCTCAGTTCTCTTTTTTTGCCCTAAGATGTCAGCAGGTCCTTGGTGTCTGTGCCTCTGGAGATCTCTCTTGGTTTTCCTTCTCATCTCCAAGTGGTAGTGGCCATTGTTTGGTCTTCAGTGTGAGCTGGAGTGCTTGTGAATGTTCTCTCCATTCTCTCTTCATCTCTTGGACTTCTGATTACACAACTTCCTTATGCACAAGAATATCTAACAGTTATTATTTTGAAAAGCACAATTAAAAACTGATAACAAGCTGATTAGAACATGTTTAAGTAAATTATGGTACAATGATTATAGAGATACAGCTTTAAAAAATGAGAAAAATCTTAACAAAAATGGGAAAAAAAGTTTATGATATACTGAAAAGTATTAGAGCCAGGTTGCTAAATATATATATATATATATATATATATATATATATATATATATATATATATATATATACAGGCATGTATAAAATATATAGACATTTGTACACTGTCTATATCTATCTGTAAAGTGCATATTTCATGTACAGGTCTATATATTTTATTCAATCGTGTGTATATTAATATGTGTGTATATTTGAATACATATATATTTTATATATGTGTGTATATATATAATTCATAAAATGTACAAAGAGAAATGTCAAAATGAACAGGCAATAAAATGTCAACCTTGGTTACCTTTGAGGAGGAAATGTTAGGAGTGGGCCAAGTAAGAGTACTTTGAATTTATATTATATGTGTTGCAGTATTAGCAATTTTTTAAAGTATCAGAATATGTTGATTAGGAATGTCATTACATAAATTAATGAAACTGATGAAAGGAAGAATATACATTTGATGAGTATAAATATAGCTAAATGGAGCTCTACATAAGTTGCAAAAATTATTAACAAAACTAAACTTGGCTTTTTATTCTTAAAAGTTATGCTAAAATACAAAACAAAACAAAAAATAAGACAGACATAGTTGGGCTGTTTGAAACAGATGGTGTAGTGTTAAAAGTAGGTGAGACCACACAATTTTTACCTACCAGTCTGTTTATGACTTTTTTATCAAGAAGAATAATTACCTTACTTGGACTTAAAGTTCAGAATGAAGAAACTTAAGTTCAAGTTAGGAGAAAAAACAAGAGATCACTCTTTAGGCATTAAAAATATTTGGTGGGAGAACTTCAAGATGGCAGAGGAGTAAGACATTGAGATCACCTTCCTCCCCACAAATACAACAAAACTACATCTACATGTGAAACAACTCCTATGGAACACCTACTGAACACTGGCAGAAGACCTCAGACCTCCTAAAAGGAAAGAAACTCCCTACGTACCTGGGTAGGGAAAAAGAAAAAAAAGACAAAAGAATAAGGACAGGGCCTGCACCTCTGGGAAGGAGCTGTGAAGGAGGAAATGTTTCCACACACTAGGAAGCCCCTTCACTGACAGAGACGAGTGGTGGGCAGGGGCGAAGTTTCAGAGCCACAGAGGAGGACAAAGCAACAGGGGCACAGAGGGCAAAGTGGAAAGATTCCTGCACAGAGGATTGGTGCCAACAAGCATTCACTAGACTGAGAGGCTTGTCTCCTCACCCACCAGGGCGAATGGTGGCTGAGATTTGAGGCTCGGACTTTGGAGGTCAGACCACAGGGAGAGGACTGTGAGTGGCTGTGTGAACACATTCTGTAGGGCTAGTGTGCTACAGCTAGCCAGGAGGGAGTCTGAGAAAAAGTCTGGAACTGCCTAAGAGGCAAGAGACCATTGTTTCAGGGTGCATGAGGAAAGGGGATTCAGAACACCACCTAAACAAGCTCCAGAGACATGCGAGCTGCAGCTACCAGTGCGGCCACCAGAGATGGGCATGAAACGCTAAGTGTCCTGCCACAGCCACCAAGAAGCCTGTGTGCAAGCACAGGTCACTATCCACACCTCCCCTCCTGGGAGCCTGTGGAGCCTGCTACTGCCAGGACCCCATGATCCAGGGACAACTTCCCAGGAGAACACTTGGAGCACCTCAGGCTGTTGCAGCATCATGCTGGACTCTGCCACTGCAGGCTTGCCCCGAATTACATAACCCTCACTCTCCCAGGCCTCAGTGAGACGGAGCCACCTAATCAACTGCTGCCTTAACCCTGTCCTGTCTGGGTGGGGAACAGTCACCCTACAGTGACCTACAAGCAGAGGCAGGGCCAAATCAAAACCTGAACCCCAGGAGTTGTGTGAACAAAGAAGAAGAAGGGCAATTTCTCCCAGAAGCCTCATGAGCAATGTATTAAATCTCCACAAACAACTTGATGTAACTTGCATCTCCGGAATACCTGAATAGAAAATGAACCATCCCAAAATTGAGGTGGACTTTGAGAGAAACTGTAGAATTAGGGTTAGCTTTCTGCATCTAATTTATTTCTGGTTATATGTTTATCTTAGTTAAGTATTTAGAGTTTATTATCATTGCTAAATTTGTTTATTGATTTGGTTGCTCTCTTTTTTTTTAATATATAGATATATATTTTTTCCTTTTTCTCTTTTTGTGAGTGTGTATCTGTATGCCTCTTTGTGTGATTTTGTCTGTATACCTTTGTTTTACTATTTGTCCTAGGGTTCTGTCTGTCTTTTTTTTTTTTTTTTTTTTTTTTTTTTTTTAGTATAGTTTTCAGTGCTTGCTATCATGGGTGGATTTGTTCTTTGGTTAAGTTGCTTTCTTCTTTCTCTCTTCTTTTTCTTAAATTACTTTTTCAATTTTCTTAATATAATTTTATTTTAATAATTTTATTTTATTGTTTCTTTTTTTTGCCATTTTCTTCTTAGCCATGTGGCTGCCAGGGTCTTTGTGCTCTGGCTGCGTGTCAGGCCTGTGCCTCTGAAGTGGAAAATGAAGTTCAGGACATTGGTCCACCAGAGTCCTCCCAGACCCATGTAATATCAAAGAGCAAAACCTCGCCCAGAGATCTCTATCTCATTGCTAAGACACAGCTCCACTCAATGACCAGCAAGCTACAATGTTGGACACCCTATGACAAACAGCTAAAAAGACAGGAACACAACCCTTCCCATTAGCAGAGAGGCTGCCTAAAATCATAATAAGGTCACAGACACCCCAAAAACACACCACCTGATGTGGTCCTCTCCACCAGAAAGACAAGATCCAGAATCATTCACCAGAACACAGGCACGAGTCCCCTCCACCAGAAAGATTACACAACACACTGAAAAAAACTTAGCAACTGGGGGAAGACACCAAAAACAATAGGAACTACGAACCTGCAGCCTGCGAAAAGGAGACCCCAAACACAGTAAGTTAAACAAAATGAGAAGACAGAGAAACACACAGCAGATGAAGGAGCAAGACAAAAACCCACCAGACCTAACAAATGAAGAGGAAATAGGCAGTCTACCTGAAAAAGAATTCAGAGTAATGGTAGTAAAGGTGATACAAAATCTTGGAAATAAAAAGGAGAAAATACTAGAAACATTTAAGAAGGACCTGCAAGAACTAAAGAGAAACAAACAATGATGAACAACACAATAAATGAAATTAAAAATTCTCTAGAAGGAATCAATAGCAGAATAACTGAGGAAGAACGGATAAGTGATCTGGAAGATAATATAGTGGAAATAACTACTGCAGAGCAGAATAAAGAAAAAAGAATGAGAAGAATTGAGAACATGCTCAGAGACTTCTGGGACAACATTAAATATACCAACATTCAAATTATAAAGGTCTCAGAAGAAGAAGAGAAAAAGAAAGGGACTGAGAAAATACTTGAAGAGATTATAGTTGAAAATTACCCTAATATGGGAAATGAAGTAGTCAATCAAGTCCAGGAAGCACAGAGTCCCATACAGGATAAATCCAAGGAGAACATGCCAAGACACATATTAATGAAACTATCAAAAATTAAATACAAAGAAAAAATATTAAAAGCAGCAAAGGAAAAATGACAAAAATCATACAATGAATCCCTCTAAGGTTAACAGCTGATCTTCAAGCAGAAACTCTGCAAGCCAGAAGGGACTGGCAGGACATATTTAAAGTGATGAAAAGAATAAACCTACAACCAAGATTACTCTACCCAGCAAGGATCTCTTTCAGATTTGACATAGAAATCAAAACCTTTACAGACAAGCAAAAGCTAACAGAATTCAGCACTACCAACCCAGCTTTAGAACAAATGCTAAAAGAATTTCTCTAGGCAGGAAACACAAGAGAAGGAAAACACCTACAAAATCACCCCAAAACAATTAAGAAAATGGTAATAGGAACATATATATCAACAACTACCTTAAATGTAAATAGATTAAATGATCCAAACAAAAGACAGACTGGCTGAATGGATAAAAAAACAAGACACATCTATATGCTGTCTACAAGAGACCCACTTCAGACCTAGGGACACATACAGGCTGAAAGTGAGGGGATGGAAAAAGATATTCCATGCAAATGGAAATCAAAGGAAAGCTGGAGTAGAAATTTTCATATCAGACAAAATAGACTATAAAATAAAGACTATTACAAGAGACAAAGAAAGACACTACATAATGATCAAGGGATCAATCCAAGAAGAAGATATATCAATTGTAAATATTTATGCACCCAACCTAGGAGCACCTCGATATGTATGGAAAATGTTATCAGCCATGAAAGAGGAAATTGACAGTAACACAATCATAGTAGGGGACTTTAACACCCCACTTTCACCAATGGACAGATCATCCAAAGTAAAAATAACTAAGGAAACACAAGCTTTAAATGACACATTAAACAAGATGGACTTAACAGATAGTTATAGGACATTCCATCCAAAAACAACAGAATACAGTTTCTTCTCAAGTGCTCATGGAACATTATCCAGCATAGATCATATCTTGGGTCACAAATCAAACCTTGGTATATTTAAGAAAATTGAAATTGTGTTGAGTATCCTTTCTGACTGCCACCCTATGAGACTAGGCATCAGTTACAGGAAAAAAATCTGTAAAAACTACAAACACATGGAAGCTAAACAATACACTACTAAATAACCAAGAGATCACTGAAGAAATCAAAGAGGAAATAAAAAATTACCTAGAAAGAAATGACAATGAAAACACAACAGGATGCAGCAAAAGCTGTTCTAAGAGGGAAGTATATAGCAATACAATCCTACCTCAAGAAACAAGAAATATCTCAAATAAACAACCTAACCTTACACCTAAACAATTAGAGAAAGAAGAACAAAAAAAACCCCCAAAGTTAGAAGAAGGAAACAAATCTTAAAGGTAAGATCAGAAATACCTGAAAAAGAAATGAAGGAAACATTAGCAAAGAACAATAAAATTAAAAGCTGGTTCTTTGAGAAGATAAGCACAATTGATAAACCATTAGCGAGACTCATCAAAGAAAAGAGGGAGAAGGCTCAAATCAATAGAATTAGAAATGAGAAAGGAGGAGTAACAACTAAAATGGCAGAAATACAAAGGATGATGAGAGATTACTACAAGTAACTATACGTCAATAAAATGGACAACCTAGAAGAAATGGACACATTCTTAGAAAAGCACAACCCTCCAAAACTGAACCAGGAAGAAATAGAAAATATAAACAGACCAATCACAAGCACTGAAAATGAGACTGTGATTAAAAATCTTCCAACAAACAAAAGCCCAGGACCAGATGGTTTCACAGGCAAATATTATCAAACATTTAGAGAAGAGCTAACACCTATCTTTTCAAACTCCTCCAAAATATAGCAGAAGGAGCAACACTCCCAAACACATTCTATGAGGTCATCATCACCCTGATACTAAAACCACACAAAGATGTCACAAAGAAAGAAAACTACAGGCCAATATCACTGATGAACATAAATGCAAAAATCCCCAACAAAATTTACAAAACAGAATCCAACAGCACATTAAAAGGATCATGCACCATGATCAAGCAGGGTTTATCCCAGTAATGCAACGATCCTTCAATATACACAAATCAATCAATGTGATAAACCATATTAACAAGTTGAAGGAGAAAAACCATATGATCATCTCAATAGATGCATAAAAAGCTTGTGACAAAATTCAACACCCATTTATTGTAAAACCCTCCAGAAAGTAGGCATAAGAGGGGATTTACCTCAACGTAATAAAGGACATATATGACAGACCCACATCGAACATCGTTCTCAATGGTGAAAAACTGAAACTATTTCCTGTAAGATCAGGAAAAAGAAAATGATGTCCACTTTCTCCACTATTACTCAACATAGCTTTGGAAGTTTTAACCACAACAGTCAGAGAAGAAAAACAAATAAAAGGATTCTAAATTGGGAAAGAAGAAGTGAAGATGTCACAGTTTGCAGATGACATGATACTATACATAGAGAATCCTAATGATGCTACCAAAAAACTACGAGAATTAATCAATGAATTTAGTAAAGTAGCAGTATACAAAATTAATGCACAGAAATCTCTTGCATTCCTATACACTAATGATGAAAATTCTGAAAGAGAAATTAAGGAAACACTCCCATTTAACATTGCAACACATGGATTAAAATTCCTAGAAATAAACTTACCTAAGGAGACAAAAGACCTATATGCAGAAAATTATAAGACACTGATGAAAGAAATTAAAGATGATACAAACAGATGGAGAGATATACCATGTTCTTGGATATGAAGAATCAATACTGTGAAAATGGCTATACTACCCAAGGCAATCTACAGATTCAAAGCAATCCCTATCAAACTACCAATGGCATTTTTCACAGATCTAGAACAAAAAAAATTCACATTTTTTATGGAAACACAAAAGACCCTGAATAGCAAAAGCAATCCTGAGGGAAAAAAATGGAGCTGGAGGAATCAGGCTCCCAGACTTCAGACTATACTACGAAGCTACAGTATTCAAGATAGTAATGTTACTGGCACAAAAACAGAAATATAGATCAATGGAACAGGATAGAAAGCCCAGAGATTAACCCACACACATATGGTCACCTTATTTTAGATAAAGGAGGTAAGAATATACAATGGAGAAATGACAGCCTCTTCAATAAGTGGTGCTGGGAAAACTGGACAGCTACATGTAAAAGAATGAAATTAGAACACTCCCTACCACAATACACAAAAGTAAACTCAAAATGGATTAAAGACCCATATGTAAGACCAGTCACTATAATACTCTTGAAGGAAAACATAGGCAGAACACACTTTGACATCAATCACAGCAAGATCCTTTTTGACCCACCTCTTATAGAAATGGAAATAAAAAGAAAAATAAACAAATGAGACCTAATGAAACTTAAAAGCTTTTGCACAACAAAGAAACCATAAGCAAGACGAAAATACAACCCTTACAATGGGAGAAAATATTTGCAAATGAAGCAAATGACAAAGGATTAATCTCCAAAACTTACAAGCAGCTCATGCAGCTCAATATTAAGAAAACAAACAACCCAATCCAAAAATAGCCAGAAGACCTAAATAGGCATTTCTCCAAAGAAGACATACAGGTTGCCAACAAATGCATGAAAGGATGCTCAACATCACTGATCATTACAGAAATGCAGATCAAAACTACAATGAGGTAACACCTCACACCAGTCAGAATGGCCATCATCAAAAAATCTACAAACAGTAAATGCTGGAGAGGGTGTAGAGAACAGGGAACCCACTTGCACTGTTGGTGGGAATGTAAATTGATACAGCCCCATAGAGAACAGTATGGAGTTTCCGTAAAAAACTAAAAATAGTGCTACCATATGACCCAGCAATCTCAGTACTTGGTCTATACCCTGAGAAAATCATAATTCATAAAGAGTCATGTCCCACAATGTTAATTGCAGCTGTATTTACAATAGCCAGATCATGGAAGCAACCAAAATGTCCTTTGACTGGTGAATGGATAAAAAAGATGTGGCACATATATACAGTGGAATATTCCTCAGCCATAAAAAGAAACAAAATTGAGTTATTTGTATTGAGGTGGATAGACCTAGAGACTGTCATACAGAGTGAAGTAAGTCAGAACGAGAAAAACAAATACCGTATGTTAACACATATATATGGGATCTAAAAAAAAAAAAAGGTTCTGAAGAACCTAGTGGCAGGACAGGAATAAAGACGCAGATGTAAAAGAAAAAAAAGTTTGTCACCTTTTCTTGCTATATTAAATTTCAGGGAACTAAAAGAATGTGAAGGGATCACTAAATTTCAAGAGGTATTTTAAGAACAGAATGCAAAGATTTCAAACATTTAACAAAATAGAACAAAACAGCTCAAATGCATAAATACAGGGAAAAGGCAGAGTTTATAAGTATGGAAAAATGAACTTGAAATTAAAATTCATCAGAATTTAAATATATATCATTAGATCTGGCTGTTTGAATTTAGATATAAGTTGATTAGTAGAAACCAGCAATGGATCACTAAGTTAAGGATAACAACTTTCTACAAGATTTACATATTTGCTCTAAAATGTGACATAGCTCACTTAATTGCAACGTATACAACCTTGTAGTGATAAATGTTTCTTGACTTAAACTTAATATATTTAAAACATAAAAGTCCAGTTAATGCCAACAGAATTAAACAACAGAGGCTTGGATGCCATAACATACCACCTTGTAGGTTTAGCACAATTTAAATATAGGATGAAATAAAAAACAAATGACTAAACTTCATTAGCTGTAGTAAAACCCAAGTATTGGAGATAGTAAAACATTGAATAATAATCTCAAGAATTAAAATGTTATTTCCTTGATAACAAGCTTGATAGGCTAAATTCTCTAAAATGTGGATGATCTGTGAAGTGTACACTTCTTTTTATATCTAATTGCAGTCTGTACTTGACATTAATAAAAATCTTGATGTTTAACCTAAGAATTCACTTAAACATTCCATTAGAAAGATGATGTCCATACCAAAATAATAGGTGATCATGTAAAACTTTGATATAGATTTTTAGCTATTACTTAGAGATAAATATGTCAGAAAAATGGCCTATCAAAAACAATGATTTCAATAATTTCCTTTACTTTTCTACTGGAATATTAGGTTAAAATTATGTTATTCATCCCTATAACATTCTATAGAAAATTGCACTGTTTTGTTCTGCTAATCTTAGTAATCAGACTTCATTAGTGTGGACACTTGAGAATTTTTATCTCTTACATTAAAAAAATGCATTAGGGTTTTATTTTTTTATGATTTTTGCTCTTATTCTTTTTTAAAAATTTTATTGGATTATAGTTGACTTACAATATTGTGTTAGTTTCAGATGTATAGCAAAATGATTCAGTTACACATATGCATGTATTCATTCTTTTTTAGATTCTTTTCTCAAGTAGGTTATCACAGAATATTGAGTATAGTTCTCTGTGCTATACAGTAGGTTCTTGTTGGTTACCCATCTTATATAGCATAGAGATTTTAACCCAAAACATCTGATTTTGAGATGTTTTGAGTGTAAGTCCTTCATCAAACAGCTGAATGACCTTGGGAAAATTAATTTTTTGTGAGTCTCATTGTACTCTAAAGCATCAAGAGGTTTAATTTATGTTAAAATTCCTGGAAATAATGTGAACACAATAAATGATAGATTTTCCCCTACTTCCTCTCTTCCTTCCATCTATTCTTTCATTGTAAGAATAAAGAAAAAAGAAATGACTAATGTTGTAGGTAGCCCCTGAGATGGCTCCCACCTCCTGGTAAAAAACAACTGCAATACTGTTCTGTGTCAGTGACTATAGATTTTATGATCAAATGTGTCCAGGAACTTTATGGACAATTAACTTAAATGAAGAATTTCTGCTTAATATAGGATCGGGAGATAGTGCAGGAGTTAGACGGCTGTATCTGCAGTGTGTTTTGACAAGTCTTGCTGGAGTTGTTAAAGGAACAGCTCTGAATGATCAAAGGAAGATCACAGCACATCAACCTAAATATTCTTTATGACATGTTATCATCAGTCATAAGTGAATGATCTCCCATCCTAATGGGATGGGAGCCTCACTCCCATCTAAGTTAGATGAGATTTATACTACTGTATACTGGACAGAGAGAAAGAAAGAGGGAGAAATGGAGAGGTAGAAATTAGCCAAGAATGTGCATCATAGAAAAATTATCAGAGAAAACTGTGATATGAAAAAAAGCAGGTTCTGTTGATGTAGCTAGTAAAGCGGTGACAAGATCATAACTACTGAAAGTCTCTGAAAGATTAAAGTGGAATGGAGGGAACTTTCCTCATGTGCGGAGCAAAAATTATTACACTTATCTACAAAGCAGGCTTGGGGTAAAGAACTAAAGTCCAAACCCACCTATCATGCTCAGGAGGAGGTAAATTAAGTTATATGTTTACCAAAAGTCAGTTTATTTTCTCCTAAATCTGTATATGTTAATTTTACTTAATAAGTTTTATTTAGAGAAAAGTTTTACTGGTAGGTAAAACTGGCTTAACATTTAGGCTTCTATACTCTCAAGCTATGGGAAGCAAGTTTTCTCACCTCTATAATAGATATATTATTGCAAATTCTAAAGTGTTAGTAAAAAAATTATTTAAGATAAAATGTCTCTAAATATTTCACACAATTTTCTATAGGTAAGAGATTGTCAGTGTTGGTTGTATCACTCAGGACACCAGAAGGAAACTCAGAATTCACTCAATGCAGTGATTGAAGAGAGATTGATGAAAACACAATAACAAAAGTATGTGTGTAGGGATAAGGGATGGATGGAGAAGCATCATTGAAAGACTAGCAACAACTGGATGTCATTACAACCCTAGAAAGGGCTGTAGGTTTATGAATGTCATTGCTCACAAGAACTGGACCTTGGGTGAAGGAATGTTATTATTCCCTCAACCACCCATCTAAGGTATTAACTCCATGTGTGTGTGTCTGTGTGGTTTCTCAGAATTAAAGTTCAACAGAGAAAAGTGATGAATTCAGCAACATTGTCACTCTAGGAAGAGCAAGACAAAATGAGCTGAAATTTTAGAAAGAAGAAGACTAATTATTTATGAGAAATGACTCCCTTGAAACTAAAATGAGCAATTATTTGCTTTAATCATTAATGTAAAGAATTTAGACATTCAAAATAATGATTTTGGAAACCACAAAGAAAAAAAAAGTTATGCTAATGCACCCCACACTCACAGTACAATGTGGATTGATAATACCAAGCAACATTCTTAACTTTTCTCAGAATAAAACCCTCAAATTCCTGTGATTAATTTGTTTTTAATTATTTTTTTTCTTTTTGCAAGCTATGATCTTAAACACTCTCTATCCTTGCAACAAAAATATTTAACACTAGAAAAAAGTGTATCTTATTATTGTTTCTCAATACTCAAAGAAGCCCTTATGTGAAAATCCTACTTACTGTGCCACAGTGGTTAACAAATATTTATGCACAAAATTCAATTCAGGAAGAAAACAACACTTGTAAATCACACTTTATTATAAAAGTTATACTCCTATCATTATTAAACAAAATATCTATAAGTGTGTTTAAGAATTATTTTTCCTGATCAATGAAGGCTTTTATTTTGGGCTACAACTTCAGAAACTACATAGCTTACAGCATATAATTTTAATGACAACACTTAGAACAAGTTTTGTGAATAGTGTTCCTTTGAAGGTGCCTCTTTTTGTCTTTAATTGACTGATGTTATGAGCTAGTAAATTGTTAAATAGGGTTTGTCTAATGTGGCCACTTGAATTTTATATGTATATGTATAGCTGATTCACTTTGTTATAAAGCAGAAACTAACACACCGTTGTAAAGCAATTATACTCCAATAAAGATGTTAAAAAAATAAAATAAAATAAAATAAAAAGAACTTTTAAAAATTTTAAATGAATTAAATAGCTATGCATTTACACAGCTTATTTACAATAAAACAAACATTTCATTAGCTATTTTTTTCTTTGTAACATAAATTTCAATTTTAATTTGAAAATAGTTACCTCAATTGACAAAAAAGATGAGTCTTCTTTATGGTGGTTGAAGAGTCATGTTTTCAATAAAGGAACTGCATCAATTGAATAATCATATGGAAAAACAATAAGTTCTGACATTTATCTTAGTCCATAAACAAATATCAATCATAGATGGAACATACAATTAAGTGTAAAACATTAAACACACACACACACACACACACACACACACACTATTAATATCCTAGAAGAAAGTTTATGAAAGCATCTTCATGACCTACAACACAAAAAAGCACTGCCCATAAAACAATACGTGATAAATAATACCACATTAAAACTAGAACTTCTACCAAAAAACGCATTAAGAGAGTGGAAAGGCAAGCTACAGAGTGGGTGAAGAAACTGGCAAAATATGTAAAGTGAAATATCTAGAATATATACATAACTTCTTCAATTTATTATTTTAAAATATATAATGCAATAGAAAAGAAGGGAAAATACTTATATTTGATACTTTACAAAATATAGTATCCAAAGACAATAAACATGAAAAATAATAATCAACAATATTACTTTTCAAGGAAAAACAAATTAAAAAATAATGGTAGAGTTATCATTTTGGATTGGAGGTAAGATAAGTCCTTATGGTAGTGGCCACCACATTTACATAAGACAACAAACCTCACAGCATAATGTCTAGCACAAGAAGACAAAAAAATCAAAGATTTTATAGATGAATCATTCATATAAAACTAAAAACTTAGTGAAACTAATCTGTTATGTTAGAAGTCAGGACTACCTTGAGGAAGGGTAGTCAAAGAGAAAGGGAACAGGGAGACTTCTGGCATGCTGGTAAGATTCTGTTTTTAACCTGGGTGTTGCTGATACAGTTATTTTCATTTTATGAATATTTATTGTGATTTTTCCCTGTGATTTATATGCAGTTCTTCATGTATATTATTTACTAAAATGTACATTTTGGGGGAAAATAAATTGATATAATAAACTGATGCTCTATATCTATATTCTCTCATCCCTAAAAATCATTGAGGTAAGAGTGAAAAAACCCATAAATAGGAATAGTGCCATCAATGGATCAGAAATATTAAAGAGTCCTTAAACAAAAGAAAACAAACAGGATCAGATATACAGAAAAACTAAACCAAAGGAACAACCCATAGCCCTGAGTGAATAAATGAAGATATAATTTACAGGAACTTAGGGTTCAGATTCAACAACTTAATCCATCCAGGTGATTAATTAACTTAAAAGATAAAAATGTAGTAGCTAGGCCTGTTATCCTTTTCTCACCACATCACCACCAGTTATATCACCAAGCTGAAAAGAGACTGAGAGTTGAAGTTGAGGATGAACTAACTCTGTGGATCTGACGACTAGACTTTCTGACATCTGGATGAAAAACTACCAGCACAATACTCACTCTTCCCCCTAAAATCACAAAAAGTACCCAGGGTTCAGAGAGAATGAAACCAAGCAGGACACTCTGGGGCTCCCAGGTATGAATCCTTTCTGTGTCCCCTGTTTGTTGCTTGTAGAATATAGGCTTTATTCACCCTCCTTGACCTTCCCTGAGTTCCAAAGGGCAGATTCAAGCAGTTTCTAACCAGGGAAGGGAGGGATGCAGAGACATGGGAGGGATAGTCAAGAAACAATAGTGCAGCCTTGGGGCAGGATCCTGGTTCCTCTTCAAGGAATATACATACTAATATCACTGCCCTGTTACTTCACCACCAAACAATCAGAAGAGTGTCACATACCCTGGTGCCCTTACCCCAACTTTTGACTATAAAAAATTTTCCCTGAAAGCCATTGGGGAGTTTGTAGTTTCTGAGCACAAGCCACCTGTTCTTCTTGCTTGGCACTGCAATAAAACTTTCTTTGCTCCAAATTCCAACATTTTGGTTAATTTGGCCTCACTGTGTATTGGGCACATGAACTTGTGGTCAGTAACAAGAATGAACATGGAGGTAAGCAGGATTCATAGAAAGAAAGAAAAAGAAAGAAAGAAAGAAAGAAAGAAAGAAAGAGGAAGGAAGGAAGGAAGGAACAAGGGAAGGAAGGAAGGAACAAAGGAAGGAACGAAGAAAGAATCAGAAAATGTGGAATTAGTAAAACTTTGAAGACAACCAATATCATCAAAGTGGGCAAATATTTAGTAAAATAATTAGTACTGAAGAAAACAGAATTCACAAAATAGATAGAAGATATTAGAAAATGCATAAATAATATGAGAAAGATTCAAGCAAAAGACTTGGAAACCAAAAATAAAAACCAGATGTTTTAAACAGCAACTACAATGATGACAACAAGAAAAAAATGCAGAATTGAACGACATAAAAGAAATAATCAAAGAGCAAATCAGCTAAATAATCAAACCAAGACCATAAATGAAGCACAAAATGTCTAGGCAATGATTTATATGGGAAAAAGTTCAGAGGTAAGTTGAGAGAATACATCCTCCAGTGTCTGATGTAAAGAATAATCAAATATTTAATAAAATACTTCTTATAGCTGAAAAAATACACAAGTATACAAACTGAAAGACAGCACAATGTGGCTATGAATACAAAACAAAAAAACAAAACAAAAAAATGAAAAACTCCTAAACATCTAGATAGATGCATCATGATGAAATTTCACTACATCAACATTAAAGACATCCAAAAAATATTTAGAAAGGAAAATAACTCAAATTACCTATAATGAAATGAGAAACAAAATAACAGTATCAAAAGCTGGAAAGCAGTGGAAAAAATATTGCCTGAGTTCTGAGGGAAAATGTTTTTAAACATAGAATTCTCTACTACACAATACTAGCATTCAAATGGGAGAGAAAAATAACATTCTCACATCCAAAAACTCAGAAATTTTATGACCATAAACACATTTCTGGAAGCATTATTTGAAGTTAATTTTCAAAAACTAAAATATGATACAAGAAAGAAATGAAGATTTACAGAAAAAAAGATGAAACTGTAGAGGAGCAAAATTTACCATCTCTAAATGTCTCTTTGGCATGTGAATTATTTCAAGCTGAAAGCATTCAAGGCACAAAAGACTCAGGAAGAAACTTTGACCTGTCTCCTAACTGACTAAAATAATTTAGTTAAAGAGCTTCTTCCCAGAATAGAGTTATAATCAGAGATATCTACAAATAATATGGGCTAGGTGTGGTGGGGGTTACTGAGCAGGGCATAGAGATCAGAGGCCCCTTTGTGTCTTTATGGCTCAGCAAACATTTGTTTATAAATTATTTGCTTTTTCTTCTTGATGTGAATTGCCTTCCTTCCCTTTGAAGTCCCAAACCACTACCCCAACATCCTCTGTTGTCTTTAGCTGGAGATGGTGTTACTGAACAAAGTTCATGTGCCCAATGGACAGTGAGGTCAATTAAATTAAGATGTTGGAGTTTGGAGCAGAGAAAGGTTTATTGCAGGGCCAAGCAAGGAAAACAGTTGGCTGTTGCTCAAAACCCACAAACTCCCTGATAGTGTGGGGGAAGAAGTTTTATAGGCAAAATTTGGGGTGAGGGCTGTGGGGTGTGTGACTTTCTTCTGATTGGTTGATGGTGAGGTAGCAGGGCGGTGCACCAGGAATCTTGTACTCAGCTTGAAGTTGCCATCCTCTACCTGGTTGGGGGCTTTAGTTCTGCAGAAGAACTCAAAGATATTGTTATGTACATTCCTTGGAGAAAGGAGGAACTAGGACCTTTCCTCAAGGCTGAACTATTGTTTCTTGAATTCCCCTCCCTTGTCTCTGCATCCCTTTCCTTTCCTGATTACCAACTGTTTGAACCTGCCCTTTGGAACTCAGGGAAGTTTAAGGAGGCTGAATAAAGCATGTTTCCTACAAACAAGAAACAGGGGACACAGAAAGGATTTGTACCTAGAGTCCCACAGGACCTTCCTCAGTTTCAATGGTATTTAAGGTGAAGGTTTCAGCCATTTTGGTGAGTTATTCCATTTTACTGTGTCTCTATCACATATACATGCTATTAAACTTGTGTTTGATTTTCTCCAGTTAATCTGTCTCATGTCAATTTAATTCTTAAACCAGCCAGAAGAACCTAGAACTATAGAGAGAAATTTTTTCCTCCCTGATAAAACAAAACATAAATAATCATGAATGCACAAAAAAGGGGCTCAACTGTACTAGTCATCAGAGAAATACTAATATAAACAATAATTATTTGCTATGAGTTACCCTTTCAATTGGGTCAAATATATGTGATTGAGAACAGTTAATTCCAGAGAGGCTGTGGAGAAACTAGTGCTCTTATCCATGATTATTAAGAATAAAAATTGAGTTCTTATTGGTAGATATCTGACAGTATCTACTCAAACAAAAAATCACATTTCCTTTAATCCACAAATTTCATTTTTGCTACTCTATTCTTTTTTTTTTTTTTTAAGATATTGGGGGTAGGAGTTTATTAATTAATTTATTTATTTTTGCTGTGTTGGGTCTTCGTTTCTGTGTGAGGGCTTTCTCTAGTTGTGGCAAGTGGGGGCCACTCTTCATTGCGGTGCACGGGCCTCTCACTATTGTGGCCTCTCTTTTTACGGAGCACAGGCTCCAGACGCGCAGGCTCAGTAGTTGTGGCTCATGGGCCTAGTTGCTTCACAGCATGTGGCATCGTCCCAGACCAGGGCTCGAACCCATGTCCCCTGCATTAGCAGACAGATTCTCAACCACTGCGCCACCAGGGAAGCCCCTACTACTCTATTCTTAAGAAATGCTTTTACTTATACTACTGATATATATTCCTGATATATATTCAGGAATATCAATTTCAGCACCATTTAAATAGTTAATAATGAAAATAATTCTAATGCTAATCAATAGAGAAATATTTAAATTTAATAATACATTTAGGCTATATATTAGATTATGTCATCTTTAAGAGGACTAAGATAGACTTAGATGTACTGATATACATTCGTTTCTAAGACTTATGGACATTTTAGCCAAAAAGTTTGAGGACAAAATGTAAATATTGATCTAGTTTGTTGAAAACATTTAGAAAGCAGTGTGTGTATATGTGTCTTTATGCATTCACAGAAAAATGCTCAAAAAAATCCAATCTTCAGTAATTAATTCTGAGAAAGTGGAAGTAATAAAACTAAGCAGGACCCTGTGGGGCTCCTGGGCATGGAAGCCTTACCATGTCCACCGTTTCTTGTTTATAGGGGACAGACTGCAGTCTCCATGACCTTTCCTGAGTTCCAAAGTGTATAATTAGGGAAGGGAAGGGATGTAGACACAAGGGAGGAAGAGCCAAGAAACAATAATGCAGCCTTGGAGCAGTGTCCTGGTTCCACCTCAAGGGATACACATGGCAATATCTTTAAGCTCTTCGTAGAAGTAAAACCCCCAACAAATGGAAGATGTCAGCATTCTTCATTCCAGAGAAGACTATCTAAGGCCAGATTAAAGGAACCAGAGAACCTCATCAAGAGATTACCTGAGACCAGATTAAAGAGTGCAGGTCCTACACACACCTAATCTTATCAGAAACCCCACCCTTGAATTATTGCTATGAAACTCCTCACCAAATCCTCCTGGCTTAGGACACACAGTTTTTGAGGTCAGGAGCATGATGTGTCCCCCTTTGCCTGGCAAAAAATAAAACTCTTCTTTTCTACTTCACCGAAAACTCTTTCTGAGATTTGCTGCAGCACTGGTGCACAGAGGCTGAGTTTTCAGCATCAATAAGAAGGATTTAAGAGGGGTCTTATAATTCCATTTAGCTTGGCTCTTGCAACAGGAAGGTACTTAGACATGGACAGCAGAAAAATGGAAGCAAGCAAAAAACACTGCTTATACCAATTCACATCTTTATGTTTAGTTTTGCTTTATTGGCTTGCTTTTATCTTGCTTTCTCCTTCTACCCACTTTAGCGGCAGATTCAGTCAGCAGTCAGTTCTCAAATTCTCCAGCTCTTCCTTGGTTTACTGTTTTCTTTTGGTCTTTCAGTCAGAGTTCAAACATCTCTTCAGGGAAGTCTTCCTTGCCTATCCCTTCTGTAAAAGAAGAAAAAAAAATTTTTTTTTCTATGTAGGGAAAATTCCAGTTCTTCCCTACCGTGTGTTTCTTTCCTGTGTGTCTCTTACCATTCACACAAAACGCTTCACTCTGTTTACCAATGTGTGGGATTTTCCCCCACATTAGGAAATTTTCCATGATACCAGCTAGGTGTCCTACAGTTTAACAAAATTCTGACACTGTCTACTTAGAGATAGGGTCACTTTCCACAGGTTAAGGCTCAGACCCATAAGATTGTCTCTACCCTACTTCAGAGGCCAATCTCAAGTACCAGGTCTCCAGGTTATATACAACTTCTGTTTGATTTGGCTACAGATTGGAGGTTCACATGACCCCCTCCTCAGGTTCGATTAATTTACTAGAGCAACTCATAGAACTCAGGGAAACACTTACTTATGTTTACCAGCTTATTAAAGGATATGATAAAGGGCACAGATAAACATCCAGATGGAAGGTATAGGACAAGGTATGTGGAAGGGGCAGAGTTTTCTTGTCCTCTCGAAGGCACCACTCTCCATGGACCTCTACATGTCCACCAACCAGGAAGATGACAAAACCCTATACTTTGGGGATTTTATGGAGGCTTCATCATGTAGGAATGATCAATCATTAATTTCATTTTCAGCCCTTCTCAAGAGAATGGAGGGCAAGGATGAAAATTCCAAATTTCTAATCATGATATGGTCTTTCCAGTGGCAAGTTCTCATCTAGAAACCATCCAGAAAGCCATCCAGAGTCACCTCTTTAGAAGAAACACACTCCTATCACCCAGGAAATTATAAGGACTTCAGGAACTCTGTGCCAGAAACAGAGATCAAAGACAAATATTAGAACAAGAGATGCTTTCAGAGTTCTTATAAATTAGGGAATTACAAGGTTTCAAGATCCCTGTGCCAGGAACATATTACTTGTTATCTCACATCTTTCTAATGCCCCTCCTCATCTTTACATCATATTACTCTTCTCATTTTTATTTTTCAAGGCATCGGTCTCTATCTACAATTATATTTCATATATATTTCTTTAACTGTTTACTGCAGATGCCTCCATTACATCTTAAAAAAATGTTTTGACTGAAAAAAAAACAAAAAAAAAAAAGGAAACAAGGTAAAAGCAATGAGTTTCAGTGCTTCTCTTTTATTTGGGTATTTTACTGAGGACTATAGCCTGGAAGACAGTCTCTCAGATAGCTCTGAGGAACTGCTGCACAAAGGTAGAGGAGAAGCCAGTATATATACAATTTATTTTTGGCTGGGAAATACATGTAATCAAGCATTAAAAAAGTTACTGCTAATCACAAAGAACAAATATCTCAAGTTAATGATTTTGGTGTTTTTAATTTTTTTATTATTATTTATTTTTTATTGAGGTATAGTTGATTTACAATATTGTGTTAGTTTCAGGTGTGCAGCCAAGTGATTCATATGCAAGAATCTGAGGTCAGTTAAATTCTTCCTTAGATATGCATCTTAACTATTTAGGAGGCCTTATATCCCAAACACAGAATGCTTCATCCTTTTTTTTTTCCATCCTGAATTTCTCTCAGGGTACACTGTTTTGGGCACTGTGGTGGGTTGTGACTTAACTTTTTGTATAGGGTAATAATGAGTGACACTCTTTTTGTTTGTTTGTTCACAAATGAAAGCACCATGTAAGCAAGTGAATGTTTTACCCCCACTGCTATAGCCCAAGTGGCAGTACTTAACAAATATTAAGCATTTAATAGGTATTTATTGGATGAATGAATGAATGAATGGATGTAGGTTCAGTTTTCTCATCTATAGGATGAAGACATTCTGAAATTAGATTTAGGACAATATCAAGAAACTAAGCAGGAGGTTGGATTATTCATCACCGCTAATACTAATTCAGTGATAATGTAGTTCTGAAAAGCAAGGAAGATCATATGTTATTGACCTTGGCCACTAAAGCCAATATTAAAGCAGAGTTTGAAATGTTTCTATTTAGACAGTTTTTATTTGCTTTAAACTGCATTGTAGAGGGAAAACAATGCTATGTTCTTCCCAAATTAAAATATTAAAGCCTTCCAATCCCAGGTATTCTTGGCAACATACTTCTTTTCATATGTGAAAAAGTGTAAATGGGAGTAGAAAATACTACAGTTCTATTAGGTCTATAATCCCTGGGGTGTGACACATTCCTACATCTCTCCATATATATATATATATATATATATATATATATATATATATATATATATATATATATATATTCCTGAGGATATAATAATGCATTTTCTTAGTGACAGCAAGATATAAATACAGTAAATAGAAGAAATAGTACTTCTAGTGTCTCCGACTAATTTACTTCCATAGATATATTGAAATGTCCTAAAGACAAATGTTCATATTTGCAAGTTGACCAGTGACACTGCCTAATCTTTGACTGATAACCATAGAAAAACCAACCAGCTTTCCTTTTGTATGTTTAGAAAAATGATGTGCATATTTTCATTTCCCTTAATTCTTGTTTATTTCAAGGGTTTTATTAAGCCTGTGATCATTTAAGAAAGCTGTGTAGAAAAATATAGAGGTAAAATGAAAGTCATTTATATATATATAATTTTAATGATTAAATCTTAGCAAAGAGAAGTACAAGAGTCTAAATCTAGGGTGGTGGTGGTGGTGGGGTGTTGTACAAGAAGCATTGGGAAAAGCAATTGTCTAAAGTCATAAGCAGAACATCTCCTGTAATGGAAGACATAAATATTCACAGGTTTTATTCCATTGTTTTGATTTCAAAAATATCTAAGAATTCCATTCTGCTATGTATTGAAAAACAGGAAAATCTTGTCTGGAAAGAATAAAATGGTTTAAAATACATTTAAGTTAATCTTTTGATTTGGTAAATAGTATAACAGCATATATAATTACATTATTATCAAAATCCACATCATCTACTCTCCTTTTTTCTTATATATTTCACCATAAGACATTGATTGGGAAATAAATAATACTCTGTTCTACCCTGTCTCATCCTAAAATAACTATAAAGAGTGTTTGGGAGGAAGAATTTAAAATGAAAATGCTGAGAATGACTGCTATAATCACTGCACAGTAAAGTTCTAACATTTTAGATTGCAGGATCTGCTCTGTAGATTGGACTTGCACTGTTCAGTAATTTTACATATTTTTTCTGGGTAGTACCTTTTATTCCCCCAAGGGAGATTGATTGATTGAAGTGTAGTTAATTTACAATGCTCTGTCAATTTCAGGTGTAATTCAGATATATATATATATATATATATATATATATATATATATACTTCTCATATTCTTTCTCATTATAATTAGTACAAGATATTGAATATAGTTCCCTAGCTATAGGGTAGGGCATTGTTGTGTATCTATTTTATACATAGTCACTTGTATCTGCTAATCCCAAACTCCTGATTTACCTCCTCCTCTTCCGCTTTAGTAACCATACATTTGTTTTTTATGTCTGTGAGTCTGTTTCTGTTTTGTAAATAAGTTCATTTGTATTGTATTTTAGATTCCATATATATGTGCCTCGGGTAATGCTTGCTATATGGGGCTTTTAAATACAACCTGGATGGTCTGAGTGTATTTCTGATAATTAATTGATTAATGGTCTAACTTCCTGCATTTTGGAATTTGACAAATAATATGTAGTTCCTCTTCTAGACTCAGGCAAGTACCCTTCAAGGACTTTCTCCAGGTCGTATGCATTGGAGGGTCTTACTTTGGCCTTCCTCCACTCCACCTATGCTCTTTCCCATGGAATAAACAGTCTTGTGCCAAATGGATGTATCTAATAAGAGACAATCTCCCTTTCCAGATTGCTCTCTGTGAGAGAGCAATTTGGGACCCTAGAGCTCTGTGCTGCAAATGGCTTATGGGTCTCTTCCCTGGATCTAGGTAGACCAAGCTGCCAGTGTGCACCTAGTTTGAAAGGGTAGCCAAAGTGTGGCTGATTTTTGGATGTGAGATATAGGACGGTGCCAGGATAGGGGGAAAAAAACCAAAGACAGAATTAGTCAGAGACTGAAGGGTTTGCTCTCCACACACGACCATGATCTTGCAGAAAATGCTGAGGAATTATAAATTTCTAAATGTCATCTTACTTTTCAGGTCATTGTGAGTATATTTTTGTCAACTAGGATGCTAGGACAAATTTTATTCAACAAGTTAACAGTTGTATGTACGCAGAATTCAATTTGGATTTTCTCTGGGCCTGCCAATGTTAGAAGGATGCTTGGTAAAATTCAAGTACCATAAACTTTGGGATGAGATAGAATTCTGTCCAAACCTCAGTTCTACTGCTTACTAATTGGATACTTTTAGGTGAGTTGCCAACCTTCTTTGGGACTGCAATTTCTCATCATTTAAGAACAAAATACTATGTGTTTACTAGAGTTTTTTTTAATGAATTAAGTAATATATACAAAGTAAGTGCAGATTCTTTCATTAAAAATAATGTAAATAAGAGCACTTCATGACTTAGGATATTTGCTAAAGTGTTGTGAAAGACAGATGAACATGATATAACCATCACCTTTGAAGATTCATTTTTATAAATGAGCAAGAATGTTACCAGGGTCATGACACAGATATGTATGGGAGAAAGTAGAAAAAAATTAACTATGGTGAATATAGATAGCTTCATACTGAAGGGATCTACAGCTGAGTTTTTAAAAATATATATTTTAGGCAAAGGCAATAAGATAAAGAGAGACAAAGAGAAAATAATTTTGTGTAAGTCTATAGCAAAAGGTAAAGGAATTGCCGAGTGTAGGTACCATAAGATGAAGATAAATACTTTATAGGTAATAGGAGCATGATTCCTGAGAGCAGTATATTTCATTTGTGTACTAAAGGTAACTGAGAACTAGGCAGTTCTGGCAATATTATTGGAGAAATCCTCCTAGTTTAGGGCACATTAAAACTATGAGTAAAATATTAAAACCACCATTTAAACAAATAACTGAAATAGTGGATAAGATCAGAAACAACAAGAAACATCCTAAAATATGAGGGTGTTTTCAGACGAGTATATATGTCTGGAACATTTTTTAATTAATGAAAACCTAGGGCATGAGAACAGGAAACAAAACTTGAACTCCCTACATGATAGGAGTTCAGATCCAAGATGCTACCATAAAGCTTGGGATATCTAAAAACATTCAAAAGTGCCACCCCCTGTGTCAAACAGACAAAAGTGTCCTGCAATGGAAGACTTGCCTGTCATGGCCTTTTTACTGAATGGAGGCAAAAAATTCAGTATAACAAAATGTCTTCTTCTAAAGTTTCTCATCTACCCTCATTGGTTTGTCAACAAAAAAATGCACAACCTAAAAGTTGAGAGTTATGTTTGATTCAGTGGATTTTCTGAGGACTTCAAGTCCAGGAGACAGATTCTCAGATCACTTTGAGGGACTGCTCCAAAGAGGTAAGGGAGGAGCCAGGATGTATAGGGGTTTTTGCAACAAAGACCGGGTAGTCAGAACATCAAAAGATTATCATTAATTAAAGAAAATCAGATAGCTCAAGTTAATGAATTCAACACTGTTCTATGTGTGGAAAGAAACAAAAGTCTGGGCCCATTGAAATCATTCTTCGATATGCACCTTAGCTATCTAGGGCCAGTATCCTGTTCTTTCCCATCCTGAGTCTCCTCAGGCCACACCATTGGGGGGTGTCTGCAGTAGCTAAGGTGTTGGCAGTGAGCAGCCTGTTTGTCTCCATCCTGAGCTCCCTCAGGGCTCACTGCCAGGGTGACTGGCTGTAGTGGCTTGATGGATGCAACATCCTTTGTTCACTGATATGGCAGGCAACATTTTTTATTCACAGGGTTTGGAGTCAGAATTTGCTAAAGCTACATGACCCCCAAAAGTAGGAGCCCCAAACCACTTGGCAAAAGCAATTGTAATGCTCCCTGGATGAATATGTATTAAAGTTAGAACAAAAATATTTTGCATAGATAAATTTCCATAGGATTTGAGCTTACTGTCCAAAAAGCACAAAGCACACAAGGACACTAGAAACATGACTGAGAATTATCAAGCACAAGGGCAGAATATGAGCATATTATAATTATGAAAAATCATGAAATGTGTATGTTTAATATGTTTAATAAAATAAAAGCGTATACCAAAAGCATGACTAAGGAATAAGTGTTATCTACAGAACTGAAAAAGAAGTTTAAAAAAAAATACTTCTAGAAATAAAGAACAAATAGTAATAGAAATAAAAACCCATTAGATATATTGAAAAGCAGGAGCAAAAAAGCCAAAAAGAGAATTAGTGAACTTGTAAATATGTCAAAATATGCAATTCTGAATGTAGGAGAGATGAGATCAAAAATATTAAAAAGAAATAATGATAAAATGAAAATATATAACAATTATTATTGGCTTATCAGAGGAAAGAAAGAGAAGATATAACATTTAAAGAGATATTTATTGAATAATTTTTACAATTGATGATACATTTGAATACACCAATTCAAGAAGCCTAGTGGATCTCAATTTTAAAAATAAATAAATAATTCGATTGCTAGATACACTGTGATGTAATGACATATCACCAATGTCAAAGATAAAGACACAATGTGTACAAATGGCTCTTAGAGCCTCATGAAAGGGCAGGTGGTAAGGAAAATGTTAATTTGGGTTCTCCTGAGATCATATCTTGAAAAAAGAACTTAGGTGTAGATGGTGTCAAGGAGGAAGACATTTTTTTCTACCTTTTTAGGTTCTTTTGGCTGGTCCAAAAATTAAATTGTCATGAGACAAATTAACAGGAGAAAATTAAACAAAAGTTTAATGACATGTATACATGACACACAGGAAAACTGAGTAATCACCAAAATGGCCAAAGACCTCACCTTAAATACCATCTTTAGTTAAAGACAAAAGAGGATGTTGGGGAAGTGGTTTGCGACTTCAAATGGGAGGAAGGCAATTCACATGGAGATAGAAAGCAAATATTTGGTAAACAAATGAATGCTGGGTCATACAGAGACAATAAGACACAGAGTGGACTGTGTCCCCTGATCTCTAGGCCCTGCTCAGTAACACTCACCACACTTAGCCCATGTTCTTTGTAGACATCTCTAATGATAGCTCTATTCTGGGAAGAGGCACTTTAAATTATTTTAGGCAGTGAAAGGAGAGGTAACAAGAAAAACGTCTGAGTCTTCTGTTTCTTAAAAATAATCAGCTTTAATTGATCCTCATTCCAAAGAGACACATTTTAGGATGTCAAGTTTTGCTCCCTTATAATAATATTATTGCATGCATGAGGTAGTGAGGAGAATATGGGCAGAAAATGATTAAGAAGGTATTATTAAGGATGCCACTGTGAGCAACAGGGTATTGATATTCCTGGGAATTTCTGAGAATCTATAAAATGCCTCCAAAAGTTATGTTCCTGAAGGAGGCACTGAGATTGAGAGCTGCTCTCCAGGGCACTGACTCTGCTGGACTTCCTGGCAGTGCTTTTGATCCAGCCCAGCATTCATAGCATGAGAGAAACATCTGGGTAGAAAGCATATAGATGTAAAATGATGTGCCATGCAGATATCTGGGGGAATAGTTTTCCAGGCAAGTGAAATGGCATGTGAAAATTCCTAGAAAAAGGAACATTCTTAGTATGTTAAAGAATAGCCAGTCTGTTAATGCGATGATAGCCCAAATGAGCAGAGCTGGGGAGAAGTATAAAGGGAGATCTGAGGACTCTAGCCGGAGTCCAGGTCACTGAGGCCATTGTGATCCAGCATAAGTACTTTATTCCTTATTCCAAAGTAGTGGTAAACTTTCAGAAGCTGAGAGCCGTTATACCATCACAGATTTTACTTTAAAATGTTCATACAAATTCTTTATGCTAGAGTAGTGACTGCTATAACAAGTAGACCCCAACATAGTGACTTATTTTTGGCTCCTATATACAGACCAAAATGTTGTTAGTTTGGAAAGACTTATGGAAATTCTGCCATCAGCAAAATGTGTTTTCCAAAACTGCTGTACATATCATCATCCAGCTGGAAGGAGTAAGAGCCTGGAAGGTCTCATTTAGAAATATTGATTATTCAGGCATAAAAATGACTTACAACACTTCACCACACAGCCCAATGCCTAGAACCCACTTACATTGCCACACCTAACTGCAAGGGAAATTAGGGAATGTGTTCAGCTGTGCATACAAGAAAATTAAACAACAGCAATGGAAACCATAAACAAAATGAAAAGACAGCCTACAGAATGGAATAAACTATTTGCAAATGATATGACAGACAAGGGATTCATTTACAAAATATGCAAACAGCTCATACAGCTCAATATCAAAAAAAAAAAGAAAGAAAGAAAGAAAGAAAATAAAAAATTCCAAAACTGGGCAGAAAATCTAAATAGACATTTCTCCAAAGACACACAGATGGCCAACAGTAACAGGAAAAGATGATCAACGTCACTATATATTAGAGAAGTGTAAATCAAAACTACAATGAGATATCACCTCAAAGCAGTCAGAATGGCAATCATCTAAAAGTCTACAAATAATAAATGTTGGAAAGTGTGTGGAGAAAAAGGAACTCTCCTGCACTGTTGGTGGGAATGTAAATTGGTGAGGCCACTATAGAGAACAGTATGGAAGTTTCTTAAAAAACTAAAAATAGAGTTAACATATGATCCAGCAATCCCAACTCTGGGCATATATCCAGAGAAAACTATAGTTCAAAAAGATACATGCATGTCAATATTCGTAGCAGTACTATTTACAATAGCCAAGACATGGGAGTAAACTAAATGTCCATTGACAGATGAGTGGATAAATAAGATGTGGAATATATATACATACAAAGGAATATTACTCAGCCATGAAAAAGAGTGAAATGATGCAATTTGCAGCAACGTGGATGAACATAGATTATCATACTAAGTGAAGTAAGTCAGAGAAAGACAAATATATGATATTGCTTAAATGTGAAATATAAAAAAAGGAACAAATGAACTTATTTACAAAACAGAAATAGACTCACAGACATAGAAAACAAATGTATGGCTACGAAAGGGAACTGGAGGAGGGACAAATTAGGAGTTTGGGATCAAAATACACAAACTATTTTTATTGAAGTATAGTTGATTTACAATGTTGTAGTAGTTTCAGGTGTACACCAAGTGACTCAGTTATACATATACATATATTCATTCTTTTTAAGATACATTTCTCATATAGGTTATCACAGAATATTGACTAGTTTTCTGAGCTATACAGTAGGTCCTTGTAGGTTATCTTATATATAGTAGTTTGTGTGTGTTCATCCCAAGCTCCTGATTTATTCCCACCCCATCATGTTTCTTCTTTGGTAACCATAAGTTTGTTTTCCATATCTATAAGTCTGTTTCTGTTTTATAGATTAGTTAATTTGCATTTTCAAATTAGATTTCACATATGAGTGATATCATATGATATTTGCCTCTCTCTGTCTGACTTAATTCACTAAGTATGATAATCTCTATGTCCATACATGTTGTTGAAAATGGCATTATATCATTGTTTTTTAGAGCTGAGTAATATTCCATTGTACATATGTACCATATCTTCTTTATCCATTCCTCTTTCAATGAACATTTAAGTTCCTTCCATTTCTTGGCTATTGTAAATACTGCTGCTATGAGCACTGGGGTGCATGTATCCACTCAGATTATGGTTTTCTCCAGATATGCCCAGGAGTGAGATTGCTGGATCAAAGGGTAGTTCTATTTTTAGTTTTGTAAGGAATCTCCATACTGTTCTCCCTAGTGATTATACCAATTTACATTCCCACCAACAGTGCAAGAGGGTTCCCTTTTCTCCACACTCTCTCCAGTATTTATTGTTTGTAGACTTTTTGATGATGGCTCTTCTGACCGGTGTGAGTTTGTAACTCATTGCAGTTTTGTTGCATTTCTCTGATAATTAGTGATGTTGAACATCTTTTTATGAACTTTTTGGCCATCTCTATGTCTTTCTTGGAGAAATGTCTATTTAGATCTTCTGCCCATATTTTGATTGGGTTGTTTGTTTTTTTGACATGAGAACTGAATGAGCTGTTTGTATATTTTTGGAGATTAATCCCTTGTCAGTCAATTTGTTTGCAAATATTTTCTCCCATGCTGTGGGGTATCTTTTCATTTTGTTGATGGTTTCCTTTGCTGTGCAGAAGTCTTTAAGTTTAATTAGGTCACATTTGTTTATTTTTGTTTGTATTTTCATTACTTTAGCAGGTGGATCAAAAAAGGTATTACTGCAATTTATGTCAAAGAGTGTTCTGCCTATGTTTTCCTCTAAGAGATTTGTAGTATCTGGCCTTACATGTAGGTCTTTGATCCATTTTGAGTTTATTTTTGTATACAATGTTAGAGAAAGTTCTAATTTTATTCTTTTAAATGTAACTGTCCAATTTTCCCAGCACCAACTATTGAAGAGACTGTATTTTCTCCATTGTATATTCTTGCCTCCCTTGTTGTAGATTAATGGACCATAGAGGTATGAGTTTATTTCTGGGCCTCCTACCCTATTCTATTGATTTACATTTCTGTTTTTTTGGGTTTTTTTTTTTTGCCAGTACCGTACTATTTTGATGAATGTAGCTTTGTGGTACAATCTGAACTCAGGGAGCCTGATTTCTCCAGCTCTGTTTTTCTTTTTCAAGACTGCTTTGGCTATTCGAGGTCTTTTGTGTTTCTATATAAATTTTAAAGTTTTTGCTCTAGTTCTGTGAAAAATGTCATTGGTAAACTGATAGGAATTGTGTTGCATCTGTAGATTGCCTTGAGCAGTATAGTCATTTTGAGAATATTGATTGTTCCAATCCAAGAACATGGTATATCTTTCCACCTGTTGGTCTCATCTCTTATTTCTTGCATTAGCATCTTACGTCAATAATTTTTAGAGTAGAGGTCTTTTGTATCCTTATTAGGTGTGTTCCTAGTATTTGTTTTGATACAGTGGTAAATGGGATTGTTTCCTTAGTTTCTCTTTCTGATTTTTGTTGCTACTGCATAGTAATGCAAGAGATTTCTGTGTATTAATTTTGTATCCTTCAACTTTATTGAATTCATTGATGAGTTCTAGTAGTTTTCTGGTAGCCTTTTTAGGATTTTCTACTTATAGTGTCATGTCATCTGCAAACAGTGACTATTTACTTCTTCTTTTCCAATTTGGATTCTTTTTATATCTTTTTCTTCTCTGATTGTCATGGCTAAGACTTCCAAAACTATGTTGAAGTGGCATGAGTGGACATCCTTGACTTGTTCCAAATCTTAGAGGGAATGCTTTCAGCTTTTCACTGCTGAGTATGCTGTTAGCTGTGGGTTTGCCACATATGGCCTTTATTATGTTGAGATAAGTTCCCTCTACTCTCACTTTCTGGAAATCTTTAATTTGTAAGTTGGTGTTGAATTTTGTCAAAAGATTTTTCTGCATCGATTGAGGTGACCATACGGTTTTGTTCTTCAGTTTGTTAATGTGATGTATCACAGTGATTGATCTGCCTATAATAAAAAATCCTTGCATCCCTGGGATAAATCCCACTTGATCATGGTGGATGTTCTTTTTAATGTGCTGCTGGATTCTGTTTTCTAGTATTTTGATGAGAATTTTTGTGTTTATGTTCAACAGTGATATTGGCCTATCATTTTCTTTTTTGTAATTTCTTTGTCTGTATTTGGTGTCAGAGTGATGGTGGCCTCATAGAATGAGCTTGGGATTGTTCTTCCTCTGTAAGTTTTTAGAAGAGTTTCAGAAGGATATGTGTTAACTCTTCTCTAAATGTATGAATTTGCCTGTGAAGCTGTCTCGTCTTGGACTTTGGTTCTTAGAAGATTTTTTTTGCGGTACCTGGGCCTCTCACTGTTGTGACCTCTCCCATTGTGGAGCACAGGCTCCGGATGCCCAGGCTCAGCAGCCATGGCTCATGGGCCTAGCCACTCCATGGCATGTGGGATCTTCCCGGACCAGGGCACGAACCCATGTCCCCTGCATCGGCAGGTGGACTTTCAACCACTGTGACACTAGGGAAGCCCCCTCTTAGAAGATTTTTAATCACTGTTTCAATTTCAGTACTTGTGCTCATCCTGTTCATATTTTCTATTTCTTCCTGGTTCAGTCTTGGAAGATTATACCTTTCTAAGAATTTTTCCATTTCTTCTAGGTTGTCCATTTTTTTTGCATATATTTGTATATAGTAGTCTTTTATGATCCTTTGTATTTCTGTGGTGTCTGTTTTAACTTCTTTTTCTTTTCTAACTTTATTGATTTGAGTTCTCTGTCTTTTTTTTTTTTTGATGAGTCTGGTAAAGGTTTGTCAATTTTGTTTACCTTTTCAAAGAACTGGCTCTCAGTTTCATTGATCTTTGCTATTGTTTTCTTTGTCTCTATTTCATTTATTTCTGCTCCAACCTTTATTTCTTTCCTTCTGCTAATTTGGGTTTTGTTTGTTCCTCTTTCTCTAGTTGCTTTAGGTGTATAGGTAGGTTATTTAGTTCAGATGTTTCTTGTTTCCTGAGGTAAGATCGTATTGCTATAAACTTCCCTCTTAGAACTGCTTTTGCTGCATCCCATAGGTTTTGGACCATCATGATTTCATTGTCATTTGTCTCTAAGTATTTTTTGATTTCCTCTTCAATTTCTTCAGTAATCCATTGGCTGTTTAGTAACTTATTGTTTAGCCTCCAAGTTTTTGTGGTTTTTCCATTTATTTTTTTTTCTTATAATTGATTTCTAATCCCATAGAATTTTGAGCAGAAAAGATGCTGGATATGAGTTCAATTTTCATAAATTTACCAAGGCTTGGTTTGTGACCTAAGAGGTGATCTATCCTGGAGGATGTTCCATGTACACTTAAGAAGAAAGTGTATTCACCTGCTTTTGGATGGAATATTCAGTAAATGTTAATTAATTGCAACTGGTCTAATGTGTCATTTAAGGCCTGTGTTTCCTTATTGATTTTCTTTCTAGATGATCTGTCCATTGATGTGAGTGGAGTGTTAAATCCCCCACTACTATTGTGTTACTGTCGATTTCCCCTTTTATGGCTGTTAGCATTTACCTTATGTGTTGAGGTGCTCCTATGTTAGGTGTATATATATTTACAGTTGTATCTTCTTCTTGGCTTGATCCCTTGATCATTATGTAGTGTCCTTCTCTGTCTCTTGTGACATTTTTTTTAAAGTCTATTTTGTCAAATATGTGTATTGTAACTCCAGCTTTCTTTTGATTTCCATTTGCATGGAATAGCTTTTCCCATCCCCTCACTTTCTGTTTCTATATGTCCATAGATCTGAAGTGGGTGTCTTGTAGACAGCATATATATGTGTCTTGTTTTGTATCCATTCAGCCAGTCTATATTTTTGGTTGAAGCATTTAATCCATTTACATAAAGTACTTATCAATATGAATGTTTGTATTGCCATTTTGTTAATTGTTTTGGATTTGTTTTTGAAGGTCTTTTTGCTTTCCATTCTCTTTTGTTCATTTCTCTTGTAATTTGATGTCTATCTTTAATGATGTGCTTGGATTGTTTTTTCTTTTTTGTGTTATGTAGCTATTATAGATTTTTGTTTTGTGGTTCCCACAAGGTTTTGATATAGCAGTCTATATATAAACAAAATTGTTTTAACTTGCTCATCTTAATTTCAAATGCATTTCCAATATCCTGCATTTGTACTCTCCTCTTCTCGTGTAGATGATTTTCTATCTTTATTTATGTTTGCCTTTACTGATGAGCTTCCCCATTTGTAATTTTCTTGATTCTATTTGTGGCCTTTTCTTTTCCTTTTAGAGAATTTCCTTAAGGATTTGTTGTAATGCTGGGTTGGTAGTGCTGAATTCTCTTAGTTTTGCTTATTTGTAAAGCTTTTGATTTCACTGTCAAATCTGAATGAAAGCCTTACTGGGTAGAATGTTCTTTCCCTTTCATCACTTTAAATATATCATGCCACTCCCATCTGGCCTGCAGAGTTTCTGCTGAAAAATCAGCTGATAATCTTTTGGGGGTTCCCTTGTATGTTATCTGTTGCTTTTCCCTTGTTGCCTTTAATATTTTTGTCTTTGTCTTTAATTTTTGTCAGTTTGATTGACATGTGTCTTGGTGTGCTCCTTCTTGGGTTTATCTCGAAAGGGACTCTTTGAACTTTAGTGAGTGTTTCCTGTCTCATGTTAGGGAAGTTTTTGGCTATAATCTCTTCAAATATTTTCTCAGGCCCTTTCTCTCACTCTTCTCCTTCTGGAACCCCTATAGTTCAAATGTTGGTGCATTTAATGTTGTCCCAGAGGTCTCTGAGACTGTCCTCATTTCTTTTTTTTTGCTTTCTTTCTTCTTTATTCTGTTGAGAGGCAGTGATTTCCACCATTGTGTCTTCCAGCTCACTTATTCATTCTTCTGCCTCAGTTATAATGCTATTGATTTCTTCTAGTGTATTTTCATTTCAGTTATTGTATTGTTCATCTCTGTTTTGTTCTTTAAATATTCTATTTCTTGTTAAATGTCTCTTGTAACTTCTCAGTCTGTGCCTCCATTCTTTTTATGAAGTCTTGGATCATCATTACTATCATTACTCTAAGTTCTTTTTCAGGTTGGTTGCCTATCTCCTCTTCATTTAGTTGTTCTTATGAGTTTTTATCTTGTTCCTTCATCTAAAACATATTTCTCTACCATCTCATTTTGTCTAACTTTCTGTGTTTGTGGTCTCCTTTCTGCTAACTGGAGGATCATAGCTACTCTTGCTTCTGATGTCTGTCCTCTTGTGGGTGAGGTTGGTTCTGAGGCTTGTGCAGACTTCCTGGTCAAGGGACTGGTACTTGCTCACTGGTGGGTGGATCTGGGTCTTATCTCTCTGGTGGGCACTGTCATGTCAAGGGACATTCTTTTTTATTTTAAGTATTTTTTTACATTTATTTTATTATTTATTTACTTATTTTGGCTGCACCAGGTCTTAGTTGCAACATGCAGGATCTTTATTTATTGTTGGCTGTGTTGGGTCTTTGTTGCTGTGCATGGGCTTTCTCTAGTTACAGCGAGCAGGGTCTACTCTTTGTTGCAGTGCATAGTGGTGAGCAGGGGCTGTTCTTCATTTCAGTGCATGGACTTCTCATTGTGGTGGTCTCTTCTCTTGTTGCAGAGCACAGACTCTCAGTGTATGGGCTTCAGTAGTTGTGGCACAGAGGCTGTAGAGAGTAGGCTCAGTAGTTATGGCATATGGGCTTAGTTACTCTGTGACATGTGGGATCTTCCCAGACCAGAGGGCAAGGAACATTCTTATAGGTGACTATGAGCTCAGTATGGCTTCAGGCACCCTGTCTGCTGATGGGTGGGTCTGTGTTCCTATCCTGCTGGTTGTTTTGTCTGATGCATTTCAGCACTGGAGCTTGTAGATTGTTGGGTAACACCATGTGTTGATGTCAAAATGGTGACCTCTGAGGAAGCTCATGCTGATGAACATTCTCTGTGGCCTCTGTCACCAGTGTCCTTGCCTCCCAGTGAGTCACAGCTGACCCCTGTTTCCCCAGGAAACCCTCCAAGATTTGTAGGTAAGTCCAGTCCCAGCTCCTATGGAGTTACTGCTTTGTGCTGGGTCTCAGTGTATGTGACAACTTTTGGGTGCCCTCCAAGTTCGGAGGCTCTGTTTCACCTTTGCCCTGTACTCAAGCTTCTCTTGTCTTCAAAGCCAAATGCTTTGGGGATTCCTCCTCTCAGTGTCAGACCATCAGGCTGGGGAGCCTGACATGGGGCTCAGGACTCTCACTCTTTTGGGAGAATCTCTGTGATGTGATTATTTTTCATTTTGTAGGTGGCCCACCCAGCAAGTTTGGGATTTTATTGTCATGAAAGTGCCCTTCCTGCCATCTCATTGTGGCTCCTTCTTTGTCTTAGAATGTAAAATATCTTTTTTGTTCCACGTTTTTTTACTGATGGTTCTTCATAAGTTAGTTGTGATTTTGGTGTTTTCATGAGAGGAGATGAGCTCTGCCTTTTTGCCTGGAATTGAAAGGCTGCTTTTAATTTGGATATGTGCTGTCACTTTCCTCAGCATGTGCTGGCTGTTACCCCCTTCATATGGGTTCTGCAGATACAGCAACCCTTGCCCACTCCTGGGACAGTAGAGGTAGTTCCTGGTTCCCACTTGTGAACTTCCTAGTGACAGGAGTTTTCTGTGCCCTCCTGGGACAATGAGGAGGGGACTAGTATCTGCTTGTGAGTCTGGTAGTGGTAGCCAGTGCCCACCACTGTAGCCCAAGATGACAGCAGTGACTCAGGCCACCCCCAGAGCTGCATTAGACAGTGTCCTGTTACCTGGGAGCACTCACAGAAAAAAAGGTTCTTATGGTGGTCCTGTCCCTCTCCTCATGTACCTCTTAATAATGGCACCTTGCCTCTCTGGCAGGTCCAGGCTTCTAATGAATACACCCTCAGTTGTTATGGCCCAGCCTCTTCAGGCTGTTTCCACATATCCAGCTCCAGTCCTCTCCCTGGGTGTGACTTCCAAAGCTTGAGCTTCAGTAGGAAGCCCCCATCCACACCAACAGAGGAGTGTCTCAGTTTGTGGAGTGCAGGGCAGTGGTGCCAACACTCTGTGCAGCTTACTCTCCATTTTGCCTTCCACAAACCAGTTGCTTTGCTCTCCTCTTAGGCTCTGAAGCTCCCCCTCCATCCAGTCTGATCTCACTGCTAGTGAGGAGACTTCCCAGGGTATGTGAGCTTTTCTTCCTTTACAACTCCTTCCCTGGAGTTCAGGCCCTAGCCTGATTCCTTCTTTTTCTTTTTCCTTTTGTCCTCTCCAGTTATGTGGAGGTTTTTTAGTCTTTTTGGAAGTCTGAGGCATTCAGTAGTTGTTCTTTGTGAATCATTCCACTTGTAGATGTATTTTCAATGCTTTTGTTGAAGAAGGTGAGCTCCACGCCCTACTCCTCTGTCATCTTGATCTGCCCTATTTTGATATATTTTTTTTTTTTTTGCGGTATGCGGGCCTCTCACTGTTGTGGCCTTTCCCGTTGCAGAGCACAGGCTCTGGACACACAGACTCAGCGGCCATGGCTCACAGGGGCAGCTGATCCACGGCATGTGGGATCTTCCCGGACCGGGGCACAAACCCGCGTCCCCTGCATCGGCAGGCAGACTCTCAACCACTGTGCCACCAGGGAAGCCCTATTTTGATAATTTTTAAAAAAATAATTCTTTTAATATTTCCAAACATTTCTGAATATTAATAAATCCAATGACTTATTGAATTTAAAACATTTTTGATTGTCCCATACTTTCCAAAGCAATCTGGAATAATGTAGGTTGTGCAACTTCACAAAACAATATTTGCTCTTATTTTCTGTAAAAACATTATTTTCCATTCTATTTTATTCTTTTTACTTTTTTTTCTATTTCACTTTTAACTTCTGACTATGACCTACTATATTAATTTTCTTATCCAGTTGAGATTGCTACCTGTAGATCAAAAGTCAGTATGATACACTAGTTATCAGCTGGGAAATAAGCCTTGAACTTAGAGTTAAAATGCTGGATTAAAGCCCTGTTACTGTTAGTGTATTAGTCAGATTGAATAGATGTGGTTCATGGACAAGTAGCATCAACCTCACCCGTTTTCTTTGTGAATACAGACTTCCTACTCAGATCTATTGAATCAAGATCTATATTTTTACAAAGTTCTCAGGTGAGTCATATACACATAAAAGTTTGAGAAGCATTGAGCTAGGCAATACTGAAATAACAAACAACTTCAAATTCTTAGTAGTTTAAAAGTGTTTATTTCTTGCTCATGCTACCTGACCATCATATGTAAGCATGGAGGCTCTGCTAAGCACAGTCACTCAAGGATTCCATCTTTAGAGTAGCCATGTTCTCAAACATTGCCAGTTGTTTTTCAATCTCAGGAGGGAATTTCATCAGCCTATTACAGTACCAAATAAAAAATTACTGATATTATTTCTTCCTACTAAATACAAAATACTTTCTCTCACTTCTGCATTACCAATAAGCCTTGAACTTAGATTATATTAATTTTTTTGTATGTTAATTTCTGGATTCCTTCTATTATAATGAAGTCCACATTGTCTTGTACATCTTTATAAACAATGTTAAGTTCATAAAAGTTGATTACATTGTGCGTTTTTTATTTTTGTAGGTTAAATAACATATTTAGATTCAAAGACACTTTTCCTTTTCCAGATTAAGAAATGTATCAACTGCTTTAAAGAGAGCTTAGTGCTAGAAAACCCCCATTAAAACAAGTCACCATCTGTGTGAGGTCAGAATGAGAAGACCTTCCCTGAGTTCAGTAAGGTTGATTGATGGAATGAGCTTGACCCATAAACTTGCCACCTTTGATAGCAATTTTATCTACAGAAAATGGTTGAAAATTTGAAAGTATTGGTAGGTCCTGGCTGCAGTACTCTTCCTCCTGGAAAGTAAAACAAAAACTACTTTTCAAATTTCCCAAATGTGAAAGTCTTATAGCTACTTTTTAATTTTAGTTAGATGTTTTTAAGAGCAAATATTTTGCAAGTTAGAGGTGGCTCACCATCTTTAGTTATTGGCGGCCAATAGTCTGCTCTCATTTAGACCACCAAACCTAGATTCCTTTTCTCCTATTTTTCTTATGAATAGTCTATACATGAAAGCAGCTCTGTTGGCCCTTTCTTCTTTGCCCATTTCTGTTTCCCTCTAACCTAAGAGAACCTAATTAGAGGGATGATATTTCTAGGCAATTTAATTGAACTCCTGATTTATGTTTTCTTGAATTCCCACCATGCCTTATCTAACCTGACAGTTCTTTTCTTAGATAAAATGAAGTAAAAATGAAGAATCAAGCAGTTAAAAAAATAACTAGCTCTCTACTGTCACTGATTCCCCCCTAAGCAATCCTGCAGGCAGACCACTTGGGTAAGATAACATCTGAAGAGTCAGCCAGTCTGCACTCAATGGAGAGCAGCCAGTGGCTGAATGTGAGTTTAATAACATACATACTACAACTTTCTTTTCTAATAGCTATGAAGACCAATATGGTATATAGATCACAAGAATATTGATCACAGGTTCACAAGGTGTCTTTCCATTTTTGTGTGTGTGTGTGTGTCTTTCCATATTAACTCAATCAATCTTCACTACAAGTCCATGGTTATCCTCATTTAATGGTTAAGGCAACTGAAGCATGAAGAGATTAAATAATTTTTAAACTTTGAAATGATAGAGGATTTATGGAGACAAACTTATCAGTTGACTTTTATAATTATATTTAGAAAATCAGAAGCAGTACTTTGGACAGATTCAATGTTTCTAATACTGAATTCACATGTAGCTGTCTTTGTGCCAAGAACGTATTTCTTAAAAATGCTCAAGTTGAATTATGTGCTCAATAATTGAGATTATGACAAAAGAAAAAAAAGTTTGGAAAGATTTCAGTTTGCTGCAAATTAATGCTTTCAATAAGAGATCACAGCATTCCTGAATGAAGCTCTTTAGTTTAAAAATGCATCTTCTACTACATATTTTGTTTCATGGCATGCAAAACTTGAGTTTTACATGTTTTTTTTTTTTAATATTGCAAATATATCTACCTTCTTACCATCACATTTAGCAAGCTAGGCTACCTGAAAGAAACAAGAAGCTGTACTGTTATTTTCCTTCCCTCTATTCAAAAATCTCCTATTTAGGAGCTCAAAAATTGACAACTACTGGTCTACCTAAGAGTCAGTATTCTAGTTTTCAGTCCTTCATCAGGGCGGGTCTTATTCTCTTGTTCTAAAAGAACAAATAGATATGTGTCTACTTCTTTGGTCAACTTTATTTCACTCTTACTAGAAACTAGATACATGAAAAAGATACAAAACCAATTCTTAGCTGGACTTAGTAACAATGTGTTAATTCTGAGCAAAACAAACAAATAAACAAATACATACATTTGTAATATTTTAGAAAGTAGTTAACAGGTTAAAACAATTGTGAACATTCATTGAAGAAATATGATCACTGAATATTATTTGTAATTTGGTTTTGTTTGGGTAAGAGGTTGGTTTCAAACAGTAGTCCTAAATTTGTCTACAATTTAGAATACCCTGGGACATTAAAAAAATGAGACGCCCAAGTTGCACCCTATACCAATTAAATTAGAATCTCTAGAGATGAAATTTAGGCATCAAAACATTTTTTAAGCTCTCCAGGTGATTTCAATATTGAGACAAATTTGAGATCTATTGGCTCAATTACAGTTCATTCTTAAACTTACAATGATGGTTAACATTACTTTAAAAATCCCACCAAGAACTGTATTATATCAGTTACTCTCAACTCTCTTTCTATTTTATAGAGGTGTGTTTGATAAATGAGATTATAAAGACTATTTGTGTAGAGCATAGGAAAAATGATTTGTTCCTATAATAGAAAGGTTAGTTAAACTAGTTTGAGTCTCTACAGCAATGATGATAGAGAGTACAATTATGCTTTTTTTTTTTTTTTCTTTTTTTTTTTGGTAATTATTTACTGCTTATAACAGAGGTTCTTTCTTTAGCCAAACTTCAGGTTCCTGTGAAATCACTTCTCAAATAGGTCGTGACTTTTGAGCTTCTGCTTTCATCTTGGCATTGTTCAATTTTAGCAAGAATCTAAATTAATTCAGTTGAATCTTCCAGTCTCCATTGCTAACCACCCTTGGCATCTGATTGGGTTCCCATACTCCACAACCCCTCATGTAGTTTATGAAGAAATTATTTTCAACAATACTCTTGTATTTGGAGTTGATCCCAATCTCTTCTACTGCAAAACCCCATTGTAGTGTTTCCTACCTTGTTGAAATAGTCTTAAATAGAGTATGCCTTTCTAGTCTTTAATGTGTCATGAAGAACTTCTCTTTAACATTTATTGTAACTATATGTAAAACAGCAGTAATAAATTCATATCTTACTATGTGACATTCTTTTCTACCAGGCCATATTATTTATTTAAAAAAAATGATTTATTTATTTATTTTAGAAAACATGAAACTGTTCAACTACTTCAGAAACATTGAACTTATGCAAGATTTAGTAATCATAAACTCAACGGGTGGGACTGATTCATAAGCATTTTTTACAAATCATCTATGTGATTTTTATGTTCACTATACTTTCTGACCCAACAACTCCCTATATCATTTGTACTCTATTATGTACTCTCCAAAGCCAGTTTCTGTGTCTTTCAGTCCATTTGCATGTCCAGATTGCTTTGGTCAGGCACCTGTTAACAGGAGGTATGCAATCAATATTTTTTCCAAGTGGCTAATCCTTGCCAGTGTTTGTGATTACTGTATTTCATCTTGGCTTAAATCCAATAGTAGGTATATTTTCTTCTAGCTGAAGCTTCAACAAAACAGATGGCATGTGTCTACCCATTGATGTCTCTAGGAGTGACAGAGTGACATATTTTGGTTGTAGGAAAAATTGTTTAGAAGCCTCTGAATTGACCCCTTTGTATACCAAATTGACATTTTGTGCAGCTAGTTTTATCTTTCTTAAACTAGTATTAATTAAACTATCAAAGATTGTGTTAGAGTTAGAACAGCTATTCTTGAAGCACCACCAAAAATAAGAATTTGCATTTAAATCTTTAAATCAATCCATATCTTGTTGGCTATCACAGAATTTTGATGGTAAAGAACTTGATTATATATTTTAAATCTTATTTACCAAAAGAAACACTATAAAGATATTTGAGCATGTTACATTTTTTGTCATTCACTGTTCTGTTTATTATAATTTCTACCATTCATCCCTGCCCTTTGCACTCTTACTCTACAAAAATGCAGTTTTCTCAGAACACTTGTTTAGATGAAGAATCAGAATTGGGTAAGTGTTTTGTGAAATATTGAAGGACTCTGCCCTAATCTAAGGCTGATTTACCAAAATCACAGGAAAAAATAAAAACAAACAAGAAAATTCTGAGAGAACATGTAGAGTACCTTGAAACAGCTTAAAATGGACTTTATTACAAGAGGCACAATTAAATTATTACATGAGAGAAATTAGAATTTGGGTTTTTTGAAGTGAGGACATTCTTAAATCTCACTGTAGAGAAATATGTATGGTTTTAGCAGAGATTTAGAAAGGTTTTAGGTTTCTTTTTCTCAGGTAAGCCTAGGAAAGACTAGCTTTCAGCTGAAAAGTATTAATTACAGCTAAAACCTTCAGAGAACTCTACTACAAAACTACAGATATAAAGGTTAAAACAAATTCCACAGATTTACAAAATCCTTTATTTAATTTACACACACTCAGAAGTAGTTTTAGCATAAATCAAGCTCTGGAGTTAACTCCAACTAAAAAATGTAAGCAGTTAGTGTACCCTTCCTTGATTTTACATGATTACTATGGGCTTATCATTTTTTAAATATTTGTTTGTTCTGTATATGTTTATCTTTAAAATTATTTGCTATCAAAAACTCTTAGTTGATGATGCTGCAACATTAGGTTATTAATGGAAGAATGGGGATTAAAACTCCCAAACCCATTCCCAAATTGGTACACCTCAAAGCTTTGGTAATGTTCCAGAACCTTCTTAATCATAGCTATTTGTATGAAGAGTGGAGCAGAGAAACCTCTCACACATTTCCCTCTGCCTTTTCTGCCAATGTAAAGCTGCCTCCATCACATGGTCTCTGTAGAGTTTGAAATTTTTAGCCTGGACCATTATTAATCAGCCACAATTTAGCATGGATTAGTTTATCTAGTGCAGATAGAATGAGCATGGAGATAAATACTAGATAAGATAGGAAAATGATGTAAAGTAAGGATAGGTGATCAGGATGGGTTGAGGTGGGGCATGGAAGAAAGTTGAGAGAACTTAGCACTACCAAGGAAGAAATCTGAAAATTTGGGAGTATTTTTAAAATTTTGTCTCCCAGTGTTTGTGGATAACTAATGTCAGTTAAATAGTGGGATAAGGATGCTAAATGTTGTGATATGTGGATTTGTCCCAATCCTTTCCTCACTTTCAAATGCCTTGCTGGGCATTCAGAAAGAGTTTACTTGAGTCTACAATCTAATTCCATTTTATATAAACACATATTGTCCATGATTTTTTTTATACAGTGACCTTTGCAGTAAAGCAATGAAAAAGTCAGTCAAATTGTTATTTTGAATCATTTAGCAAAACTTTCCCCAATTTCAGAAATACATGGTACTGGTGGTAATAATGATGTTTGTTGTTTTGGTTCACAAACATAACACACCACTATTGGTCTGCATTTGTAGATGCCACATTATTGCTGAATCTACATAAGTGTGTTCATTGTGACTTCTAGTAAAGCAGTCTTCATGATTTTACCTACTAAAATATATTTTATTATAAATTTCATTTCTTTTATTTATTTTTTGTAATTTTAGATAAGATATTAAATATTTTAAGTTAAATATACACATAAATTATATTATTTATGGATTTAATTCAAGGCAATAAGATGGCTTTACTTAAATACATACAATAAGAGGAAGACATTGCACAGGTAAATGTGGAAAACAATGAATTTGGAGTATGTGAAAAGCCTGAGGAAGACTTTTGGGAAAGAGAGAATGAGACCTAAAGGACATATTTTACTTATTCACCGACAGCTCTAGGCAACAAGTCAAGTGCAAATAAAATATTGTGATAGACTCATAAAAAAGAAGCAAACTGATAAATCCACTGGTTAACAAATTCATTCAAGTATTTAATAAGTACTAGAGACTAAAACACTGAAGCTGTGCTGTAGATTCACAAAAGAATAAATCCCCAATCACCAATCTCAAGTAGTTCTGGTAGGAAAACAGATAATATATAAATTATTGCAATATAGTGAAACAAGTTTAACTATAGAAATGAGCACTATGGAGGGGACCTAATCTAGTATAAAAGGTGACCTAAGGAAATCTTCTCAAAGGAGATAAGTTGACTAGAAACTTAACTGATTAGTAAGATTCAACAAGCCAAATGATGCTGAGAGAGTGTATTGAGCAGAACACTGTGTACTGGTTATCAATCCTATGGGAGAAAAACACTGGGTATGAGTTATCAATCCCAGGAGAAGATTATGACTACATGTAGGATAGTAAAGATCATCACCATGCTGACCAACAAGAATAGAAGTCCAAACACTGCTGTCCTTTGTATCTTGGTATTCGAGTCTCCAAGAAAACCACAATGTAGTCAAGCACCTGGTAAAACAAAGCTTTACTTACATAGAGAAGAAAGAGAGGAAGATCAGCTTTAGTAGTGGGCAGCATGGATCTCCAGGCAGCCAATACAGGATAATTTGCCTACATGCACCCTTCCCTTGTTTCAGTAGAAGGATACCGACCCCCACCCCAAGAAGTTTGAAATACTGAAAGCTGGGAACATGCTTAAAGTCCATTGGTATACAGGCTTAAGCAGAACAAAGGAAGACTCATTAAGCATGTAAGAGGGAAACATATTTCTACACAAGATGACAAGCCCAACACAGGCTGTATGGGCTCTTTATCCTTTGGTAAGGAAGTGCCTATGGCTCAAGGCCCATTCTTATATGACCAAGTAGCAGTCATGGAAAGACTACATTCGTGACTGCTTTACCCAACAGGGAACCATTAGAACTCTGGAAATAAAAGCATATAAAAGAAACAAGGTAAGAAAAAGTATGTGAGTAAGATACACCCTGATGAGTGTGGAAAACATCAAGCAACAATTATGAGTCAGAAGAGAAAGGCAGAGACTGGATCTTTAAGGACCTTAGTAATTATGTAAAAGAACTATAATACTTTTAAAGAATAGAACAGAATATAAAATAGACTTTTTTTGAGAAATTTTTAAGGTAGAACTCACTGGTACCTGTGAGAAGGAAAGTGTTGAGGCAGACGGGAAAGGAGACAAGGTATAATAAATATACTACTGTAATAACTGAGAGATAATGAAGACCTACTATAGAGCAATGGGACAGGAGAAAACATTGTTTCAAACACATATAAATAGAGGTGGTTAAAATATACCACTACTCAGGCCCCATCAATAGAGGCTCTACACTGACTGGTCTGAGTTGGGTACTAGGTATTGGAATTATTTTCTAAGCTCCCAGGTAATTATGATACCTACTCAAGTTTGAGAAGCACTGAATTAGGTAACTACTTGTGATAATAAATTGATAAGACTTGACTGATTGGAAGTGAGAGTGAAGGACAAAGGAGACATCTAGGATGGTGCCCAGGGTTCTAGTTTGGGAAAATCTGCAAATGATGCTGTTATTAAGTCAACTAGAGGAAGTGAGAGACTGAATAGATTGAAGGGAAAAATGTGTTCTAAATGGACATATTGAGTAAAGGTGCCTGTGGGATATTTGAATGTTTATGGTCAGCAAGCAAGTGAATATAACACTTCAATACTTTGCAAGTTAATATAAAATGTCAATACTTTGAAAAAGATGTACAGTTTGAAGGTAGACATTTTAGACTAATCAGTATCTTGAGGGGGAAGAGGGTAGTTAAAAAACATGTCAATTCATATTATCCTTTAGGGACAGTGCGTAGAATGAGAATGGCAGAAGACCAATAGTGAAAATCTACACAATATCAATATTTCAGAGTTCAAAAGAAAAAAAAAAAGCCAATTGAAGTGGCCAGAAGGTATGCTAAAAATAATTAGAACTCTTTAATAGGCAAGTGTGGAGTCATGTAAGCCAAGGAAGAATAGATTTTAAAGACAATGTCTGAGGCAGCAAAGAAATGAACTAAGATCAGAGCTGAAAATTGACCATTCGTTTTAGACCAGGGGGTCAGTAGTACCCTCAGAAAGGGCACTTTTTATTGCAGTTAGATGAAAGTTGGTTGAGGAGGAAAAGAGTGGTTATAAGTAGGGAGAGTGATCACAAAATTTTCTTCGTAAAATCTGGATGTGGAAATCAATAAGGGTCTGATGGTGTTATTGTATCTAGAAAAGGGCAATATGACATGTTTGGAAAAGGTGACAGTAGTGGTCATCTTACTGAAAAGTGATGGAAGTGGAGAGGGGGATGGAGTTGATTTTTTTGGATCAGAGGGACTTTAATTTTAAAAGTTAAAATGTAGCAAGTAGAGAGTTTAACTACACAAGGAAGAAATACCCTAAATATGAAATTAAGGAAAAGGAACAGGACCACAGATGGATGAAAAAAATAAGTCCATCATCTTGTCATGGGCTACCAAAAATATAGGGTTTTTTCAGCAGTAGAGAATGAAAGTAGCTAAATTATTAGGGCAAGATTGCGTACAGGGATAATTAAAATTGCCTTAACTGAGAACTCAGTGCAGAAATATCCTGTTCTTTAAAATATTGATATATGTATATATTGAAATTATTACATTTTAATCATAATATTTTGACTTGAATATGGCTGGTAATTGAGGAACTAAGGTTTAGACACCAGACCTGTCTGACTCCAAAACTCATCTTCCTTCCAGTCTCCCATATCCATTTCAGTTTAAGAAGATTCCATGGTGCTCTAATGCACATCAGGTTGTAATCCCAATCAGGAACAGGAAATCTTCCAAAATTATGCAGTAACTATAAACCCTTCACAACTAAAAATCAAAAAGTATCTAAAGAACTTCACAACACTATGTCTGGAATTTCTGGGTTCTACTTAATCTAAAATCATTTGTATTTCCTTATACATTTTCTCTTAATAGATACCATCACCCATAAACCACTATAGCAATGTTTACAGAGTAATGAGCCTATTGATTTTGACTGGTATTTACTATAAAAGCGGATTATCTGGGAACTTGCTACACAGTTCTGAGTTAACAGATTTTCTGTCTTACTTTTAGACATCAGACATCAATTGAGTATATCGGGATTGTTAATAATATTTGTCTTACTAACTCACTGTTGAATCTTGGGCAAGTAATGCAACCTTTGTGAGACTCAACTTTCCCATTTTTAAAAATAAAAATGTTAGTCTTTGGTTGATCCTTTCAACTCAAAAATACATCAAACCTATGAGTTATCATGATGACAGATGGTGGTTGAAGGGGGCAATTAAAAACATAAAAGTTATCAGATATTTAATTTATCCAGTGCTCCTAAACGATCTTTGTTCTTAGAAATAGTTGAAAAGCCCCAAACTCATCTGATAAGTGCAATATGTATTTGTTAGTTACCATTTAGGAATATGGTCCCAAAGGACCCATACGAGTTTAGTCTGTTCTTTTTGGTTTGTTAATTTGTGGTGTAGGAGAGGAAAACTTTTATTTTCTCCTCCTCTAGGTTCTTTGGCTGGTCTAATAATTAAATTGACATAAAACAGATCAACAGGAGAAATAAATTTAATTAATAGATACAGGAGATCATAGAAATATGGTATTCAAGGAAGTGACCAAGTCAGGTAGATTTCACACCTTTTAGACAAAAAAAAATAATAAATTTCTGAAGAACTGACAAAACAAAGATGTTTGGGCTTAAGGCAGTAGTAAGTTAATAAAGAAGTAATAAGCTTTGTTTACATACAGTCTTTTCATTGCTGAATTTCTTATCTCTGGTGATAAGGATGTCTCTCTATCTCCTGGTGCAGGAAGGGCACACCATTCACATGGGAGATTTATTTCCTTTCAGGAGGACAAAGGAGGGTGAGAGTATCCTTCTTACACCAGTTGCTTCTAAAGTAACTTTAATTCAAAATAAACATGTACCAACGTGGTGCATTTGCGGGTAGCTTGCCCTGACCCCCATCAGTTTGTTAGATATTCTTTGGTTTATACATTCATTTAGAATAAATTATTCTATTTCTCTGATATTATGCTAGGTGCTTTGGGTAAAATACAAATATAAATAGGATCCTTTCTTTTATGGAGGAAAGAGTTAAGAGAATTTATATGCACAAGAGATTTAAATTGCAGTGTAGAAGGTGGTAGACAGCTTAAGGCTAGTGTAGGCACAGACATATGGGTGCTCTTTCAATTAACACCAAGTTATTAAGCTCTGCTGTGAACTGGGCAGTGTTTCTAAGGCCTTGCTACTCACAGAGTATTCCACACACCTGCAGCCTTGACTATCCCTAGTATCTTTTTAAAACTACATACTCTCAGGCCCAATTATACTAAATTAGAAACAATATTTTATTGTAATACGTAGGTTATTAATAAATACATTAAATCTTGAGAAACACAGGTCCAAATTAATTTTTCTCAAATTGGAATATAAAGAACATCTACAACAGAATCTCAGATTCTGGGATCCTATACCCAGGAATTCTGTTTCAATAGGTTTGCAGGGGGGCCCTGGATCTTTATTGAAACAAAATTATACTCATGTGATTTGTTTACTACTTTTAGCTTGAGAACCACTGATTTGGTGGGTGGGGATGAAAAATGGACATATAGTAAGTAGAAATTTATGCCAATTAAGAAAATTGGGATAAAATTGGGAAGGTGGTTCAAACCAAGCATGAATAAATTGTCTTGGATCCAAAACACTGGTTTGGGTGTGAACAACCATAGGAAATGCACTTTGATTATTGTAATATGGGCATCACAAAGCAAGAGATTTACAGTGTTCTTTACTTTTTTTTTTTTTTTGCGGTACACGGGCCTCTCACTGCTGTGGCCTCTCCCATTGCGGAGCACAGGCTCCGGACACGCAGGCTCAGTGGCCATGGCTCACGGGCCTAGCTTCTCCGCGGCATGTGGGATCTTCCAGGACCGGGGCACGAACCTGTGTCCCCTGCATCGGCAGGCGGACTCTCAACCACTGCACCACCAAGGAAGCCTGAGATTTACATTTTAAAGCCTTCTGTCTTACCATGGATAAGTTCTGGCTAGAACTACCTAAAGCATTGTACTTGAGACATATATATATATATATATATATATATATATATATATATATATATATATATATATGTATATATATTATATATTATATATTTATTGGAGTATAATTGCTTTAAAATGTTGTGTCAGTTTTTGCAGTACAATAAACAAAGTGAATCAGCTATATGTATACATGTATCCCCATAACCCCTCCCTCTTGCATCTCCCTCCCACCCTCCCTATCCTGCTCCTATAAATGGTGACAAAGCATCAAGCTGATCTCCCTGTGCTATGCAACAGCTTCCCACTAGCCATCCATTTTACATTTGGTAGTGTATATATGTCAATTCTATTATCTCATTTTGTCCCAGCTTCTGCTTCCCCCACTGTGTCCTCAAGTCTCTTCTCTACATCTGTGTCTTTATTCCTGCCCTGTCATTAGGTTCATCAGTACCGCTTTTTTAGATTCCATATATGTACATTAGCATACGGTATTTGCTTTTGTCTTTCTGACTTACTTCGCTCTGTATGACAGGATCTAGGTCCATCTGCCTCATTACAAATAACTCAGTTTTGTTCCTTTATATAGCTGAGTAATATTCCATTGTATATATGTGCCACATCTTCTTTATCCATTCATCTGTTGATTGACACTTAGGCTGCTTCCATTGTAAATATTGTGGCAATGAACATTGTGGTACACCTCTCTATATGAATTATGGTTTTCTCAGGGTATATGCCCAGTAGTGGGATTGCTGGGTCATATGGTAGTTCTATTTTTAGTTTTTTAAGGAACCTCCATACTTTTCTCCCTAGTGGATGTACTTATTTATATTCCCACCAACAGTGCAGGAGGGTTCCATTTTCTCCACACCCTCTGCAGAATTTAGAGTTTGTAGATTTGTGGATGACGGCCATTCTGACTGGTGTCAGGTGATACCTCATTTGGTTTTGATTTGCATTTCTCTAATGATTAGTGATGTTGAGAATCTTATCATGTTTTTGTTGGCAATCTGTGTATCTTCTTTGGAGAAATGTCTATTTAAGTCTTCCACCAATTTTTGGATTGGGTTGTTTGTTTTTCTGGTATTGAGTTTCATGGGCTGCTTGTATATTTTGGAGATTAATCCTTTGCCAGCTGCTTCATTTGCAAATACATTCTCCCATTCTAAAGGTTGTGTTTTGGTATTGGTTATGGTTTCTTTGCTTTGCAAAATCTTTTTTTTTTTTTTTTTTTCGGTACGCGGGCCTCTCACTGTTGTGGCCTCTCCCATTACAGAGCACAGGTTCCAGACGCGCAGGCTCCGGACGCGCAGGTTCAGCGGCCATGGCTCACAGGCCCAGCTGCTCCGCAGCATGTGGGATCTTCCCAGACCGGGGCATGAACCCGTGTCCCCTGCATCGGCAGGCGGACTCTCAACCACTGCGCCACCAGGGAAGACCTGCAAAATCTTTTAAGTTTCATTACATCCCATTTGTTTACTTTTTTTTTTTTATTTCTGTTACTCTAGGATGTAGGTCAAAAAAGATCTTGCTGGGATTTATGTCATATAGTGTTGTGCCTATGTTTTCCTCTAAGAGTTTTATAGTGCCTGGCCTTATCTTTAGGTCTTTAATACATTTTGAGTTTATTTTTGTGTATAGTGTTAGGAAGTTAAATAATTCTATTCTTTTAGATGTAGCTGTCCAGTTTCCCCACTACCAGTTATTGAAGAGGCTGTTTTTTCTCCAATTGTATATTCTTGCATTCTTTGTCAAAGATAAGGTGTCCATATGTGAATGGGTTTATCTTTGGCCTTCCTGTCATGTTCTATTGATCTATATTTCTACTTTTGTACCAGTACCATACTGTCTTGATTCCTGTAGCTTTGTAGAATAGTCTGAAGTCAGAAAGTCTGATTCCTCCAGCTCCATTTTTCTTTTTCAAGATTGCATTGGCTATTCAGGGTCTTTAGTGCTTCCATACTAATTGTAAAGTTGTTTGTTCTAGTTCTGTGAAAAATGCAATTGGAAATTTGATAGGGATTGCATTGAATCTGTAGATTGCTTTGGGTAGTATGGTCATTTTCACAGTGTTGATTCTTCCAATCCATGAACATGGTATATCTTTCCATCAGTTTCATCTTTGATTTCTTTCATCACTGTCTTATAGTTTCTGTGTGCAGGTCTTTGCCACCTTAGGTAGGTTTATTCCTAGGTATTTATTAATTTTGTTGCAGTGTTAAATGGGAGTGTTTCTTAATTTCTCTTTCTGATTTTTCATTGTTAGTATATAGGAACACGAGAGACTTTTGTGCATTAAATTTGTATGTTGCTACTTTACCAAATTCATTGATTAGCTCTAGCAGTTTTCTGGTGACATCTTTAGGATTTTCACATATTTGGCAAACAGTGACAGTTTTACTTCTTCTTTTCCACTTTGGATTCCTTTTATTTCTTTTTCTTCTCCAATTGCCATGGTTGAAACTTCCAAAACTACGTAGAATAATAGTTGTGAGAGTGGGCAAACTTGTCTTGTTCCTGATCTTAGAGGAAATGCTTCCAGTTTTTCACCATTGAGAATGATGTTGGCTGTGAATGATTTGTTGGCTGTGAATCATTCAAATATGAATGATTTGTCATATATGGTTTTTATTATGTTGAGGTAGGTTTCCTCCATGCCCACTTTTCTGAGAGTGTTTATTATAAATGGGTGTTGAATTTTGTCATAAGCTTTTTCTGCATGTATTGAAATTATATGGTTTTTATCCTTCAGTTTTTTAATATGTTGTAACACATTGTTTGATTTGCATATGTTGAAGAATCCTTGCATTCCCAGAATAAACCCCACTTGATCATGGTGTATGACCCTTTTAATGTGCTGTCAGATTCTGTTTGTTAGTATTTTGTTGTGGATTTTTGCATCTATGTTCATCAGTGATATTGGCCTGTAGTTTTCTTTTCTTGTGACATCTTTGTCTGGTTTTGGTGTCAGGATAATGGTGTCCTCATAGAATGAGTTCGTGAGTTTTCCTTCCTCTGCTATATTTTGGAAGAATTTGAGAAGGATAGGTGTTAGCTCTTCTCTCAATGTGTGATAGAATTCATGTGAAGCCATCTGGTCCTGGGCTTCTGTTTTTTGGAAGATTTTTAATCACAGTTTCAATTTCAGTGCTTGTAATTTGTTCATATTTTCTATTTCTTCCTGGTTCAGTCTTGGAGGTTGTACATTTTTAAGAATTCAGCCATTTCTTCCACATTGTCCATTTTATTGGCATATAGTTGCTTGTAGTAGTCTCTCATGATCCTCTGTATTTTTGTGGTGTCAGATGTTACTTCCCCTCTTTCATTTTTAATTCTGTTGATTTGAGTCTTCTCCCTTTTTTTGCTGATGAGTATGTTTAACACTTTATCAATTTGTTTATCTTCTCAAATAACTAGCTTTTAGTTTTATTGATCTTTCCTACTGGTTCCTTCATTTCTTTTTCATTTATTTTGGATCTGATCTTTATGATTTCTTTCCTTCTGTTATCTTTGGGGGATTTTGTTTGTTTTTCTTTCTCTAATTGCTTTAGCTGTAAGGTTAGGTTGTTTATTTGAAATTTTTCTTGTTTCTTGAGGTAGGATTGTATTGCTAAAACTTCCCTCTTAGAACTGCTTTTGCTTCATTCCATAGGTTTTGGGTCATCATATTTCCATTGTCATTTGTTTCTAGGTATTTTTTTTTAACTTCCTCTTTGATTTCTTCAGTGATCTCTTGATTATTCAGTAGTGTATCTTTTAGCCTCCATGTGTTTGCATTTTTTACATTTTTTCCCCTGTAATTGATATCTATTCTCATAGCACTTGGTCAGTAAAGATGCTTGATACAATTTCAATTTCCTTAACTTTACTGAGGCTTGATTTGTGATCCAAGATGTGACATATCCTGGAGAATGTTCTGTGTGCACTTGAGAAGAAAGTGTATTCTGTTGTTTTTGGATGGAATGTTCTATAAATATCAATTAACTAATCTGGTTTAATTTGTCATTTAAAGCTTCTGTTTCCTTGTTTATTTTTAGTTTGGATGATCTTCCATTGATGTAAATGGAGTGTTAAAGGCACCTACTATTATTGTGTTACAGTTGATTTCCCCCTTTATGGTTTTTAGCATTTGCCTCATGTATTGAGGTGCTCCTATGTTGGATGCATAGATATTTACAATTGTTATATCTTCTTGGATTGATCCTTTATCATTATATATTGTCCTTCCTTTTCTCTAATAATAGTCTTTATTTTAAAATCTATTTCATCTGATGTGAGTATTGCTACTCCAGCTTTCTTTTGATTTCCATTTGCATGGAATATCTTTTTCCATCCCCTCACTTTCAGCCTGTATGTGTCCCTAGGTCTGAAGTGGGTCTCTTGTAGACACCATATATATGGGTCTTTGTTTTGGGTCCGTTCAGCCAGTCTGTGTCTTTTGGTTGAGGTATTTAATCCATTTACATTTAAGGTAGTTATTGATATGTATGTTCCTATTTCCATTTTCCTAATTATTTTGGTTTTTCTTTGTAAGTCTTTTCCTACTCTTGTGTTATCTGCCTAGAAAAGTTTCTTTAGCATTTGTTGTAAAGCTGGTTTTTTGTTGCTGAATTCTCTTAACTTTTCCTTGTCTGTAAAGCTTTTGATTTCTCTGTCAAATCTGATTGAGATCCTAGATGGGTAGACTAATCTTAGTTGTAGGTTTTTCCCTTTCATCACTTTTAATATATCTTGCCACTCCCTTCTGGCTTGTAGAATTTCTGTGAATGATAAGCTGTTAACCTTCTGGGGATTCCCTTGTATATTATTTGTTGTTTTTCCCTTGATGTTTTTAATATTTTTTTCTTTGTGTTTAATTTTTGTTAGTTTGATTAATATATTTCTCAGCATGTTTCTTTTGGGTTTATTGTGTTTGGGACTCTCTACCCATCCTGGACTTGATTGACTATTTCTTTTCCCATACTGGGGAAATTTTCAACTATAATCTCTTCAAATATTTTCTCAGACCCTTTCCTTTTTTCTTCTTCTTCTGGGACGTCTATAATTCGAATGTTGGTGTGCTTAATGTTTTCCTATAGGTCTTTGAGACTGTCCTGCATTCTTTTCATTCTTTATTCTGCTCTGCAGCAGTTATTTCCAGCATTCTATCTTGCAGCTCACTTACCCATTCTTCTGTCACTTTTATTCTGCTATTGATTCCTTCTAGAGTATTTTTAATTTCATTTATGGCATTGTTCATTACTGTTTGTTTGCTCTTTAGTTCTTCTGGGTCCTTGTTAAATGTTTCTTGTACTTATTCTATTTCCAAGAGTTTGGATCATCTTTACTATCATTACTCTGAATCATTTCTCAGGTAGTTTGTCTATTTCTTCTTCATTTATTTGATCTTTTGGGTTTTTTATCTTGCTAATTTGCATGTAAGATAATTCTCTGTCTTCTCATTTTGTCTAATTAACAGTATTTATGTTCTCTTTTCCCTAGGCTGCAGGGTTGTAGTTCCTCTTACTTGTATTCTCTGTCCCTGGTGTTGTGGTTGGTCTAGTGTCTTGTGTAGGCTTCCTGATGGCAGGGACTGGTGCCAACATTCTGGTGGATGGTACTGAGTCTTTTCCCTCTGTTGAGCAGGGCCATGTCAGGTGGTGTGTTTGGGGGTGTCTGTGAGCTCAATGTGACTTTAGGTAGTCTGTGTGCTGATGGGTGGGTTTGTGTTCCTGTCTTGTTTGTTGTTTGGTGTGAGGCATCCAGTGCTGTGAGCTGCTGGCAGTTGGGTGGAGCTGGGCCTTGGATTCAGACAGAGGTCTCTGTGAGAGCTCTTGGCAGTTAATCTTCCCTGGGGCTGGGAAATCTCTAGTACTTCAGCATCCTGGACTCTGTGCTCCCACAACAGGCCCTCGGGTCTGACTTCTGGTAGAGGGACCAAGACCCCACTAGTTGCTCATCCCAGGAATAAAGGTGATTAAAAAAAAAAAAAAGACAGACAAAAGCCCAGACAAATTGTGGAAACTAAAATCAAACAAATGGAAACAGGAACAAGGAAACATACATGCACCCAAAAGAAAAAAAACACAACCAAATAAAGCAAAAATCAAGGGAACAACCAGACAAACAAAAGAACCCAAGAATGAAATCAAACAGTTAAGAAGAAAGCTGACCAAAACACAAAACCAAAAAACAAAACCAAAACAGAATGCCAACTGAAGAATGAAGCAAAGAAACAACAAGCTGACAAAAATGATTTAAAAAAGAAAAGAATAAGAGAAAGGGGAAAGAAGACATAACAACAGAAACACAACATAGAAACAGAAAGATAAAAATAGAAAATATATTTTTAAAATAGGTAAACAAAACCCCAGAAAAATGGTAAAAACAAAATAAATGAAACAAAAACAGAGACAAGGAAACACACATGTAAAAGAAACAAAAGCAGAGCCAAATAAAATAAAAAGCAAGAGAACAACCAGACAAATAGAAGGACTCAAAAACTAAATCAAACAATTAGGATCAAAGCTAACAGAAATACATAACCTAAAAACAAAACCAAAGCAGTGGGCCAACTGAAGAGTAAAGCAAGGAAACAGAACATACCAATAAAAAATGATAATAAAAGAAAATAGGGTAAAACACAGGACAACAGAAAAGCAAAGTAGAAATGGAAATACAAAAAAAAAAAAAAAAAGAAATGAAAATATATTAAGGAAAAAAAAAAGTAAAAAATAAGGGAAAAGAACACAGAACCACAGAAAAGCAAAGTAAAAATAGAAATGTATTTAAAAAAATAAAAAGTACATTATGGCACATGGAGATCCCAAGAGACTTAAAATAAAAACATACAAAGAAAAAGGAAGCAAAAAAAAAAAAAGAAAGAAAGAAACCAACACCAGAACCTACAACAGAATTAATCAAAACATAATAAAATTAATAGTAATAATTATGTTTCCCTGGGGTCTCTACTGTAAAGTGTCCTTGCACATTCCATGAGACACAGCCCACCTCCGCATCCCCAAGAGGCTCTCCTCTGCCTCTGGGCTGGTCTCTGGACCTTCTTTGGACCCTGTGGAGACCACTCAGGCTCTGATCAGGCTCATTTCCTACCTGTGCTTCCCCCCAAAGTCCACAACTGCCAGAGCTAGACCGTTTTCATTTGTGGGAACACTCATTGTCTATTCAGATATTCCATAGATGCAGGGTCTACCTTGCTGATTGTGGGGATTTAATTTGCAGCTTGTACAGCTGATGGAAAGATTTTTGATCTTCTTCTTTAGTCACCCCATCCCTGGGGTTCAGCTTTGGATTTACTCCCACCTCTACAGGTGGTCCACCCACAGAAGTCTGGTCATGAAGCTGCTTTGGAGCTCTTGTGTCTACCCCTGTGAGGACCGGGTGTAGAGGTGGTATGACTACTTGGATCATGGGAGCCCCAGTGGCACCAAATGTGTAGGGAAGACAGTGTCCATGGGTGCAAATAGCCCTAGTGAGGGCCTTTTCTGGCATCTGGGATAAGGCACGTGAAGGCCAGCCCTGGCCTGGCTTTTTCTGGTACCTGGCAGCAGGCATGTAAGGGCCAACCTTGAGAGGTATTTTTTTTTGTTGTTGTTATTATTATTGCTTGGCAGCTGGTGGGCAAATCCAGCCCTGAGCAGGCTTCTTTTATTGTCATCGGCAGGCACTGGCATGTGGGGAGAGAGAGGTTGCAGTAGTGGCTCCTTCCCCTGTGTATGACTCAGCAATACTGCCCTGCTTCCATGGCAGTCTAGTCTTCCTCTGTGGGCATCCCTGCTGTGGATTTCCTCCCTCCTGTCCCCTCAGTCCATCTCACCACAGCCAACAGTATTTCTCACTCTAGGCCTGTTCTCTAATCCCCATGCACCAACTCCCAGCCCCCTTGCACACATGTGAACACACGTCTCCAGTACAGGACAAATAGGGCCATGGTACAGACTGCCTGTGTATTTATCACTCTGTCCCATCTGTCACCGATCAGCCACTTCACCCTCTTCCAACAGCCTCAAATGCTTCCCCTCTATCCCAATCAATTTCCCAGTCAGAGAGAGGACTTCCCCAAATTCAGGAATATCTCCTCTGCTTCAGCCCCCTGCCCCAGGGTGCAGGTCGCATCTCACTTCCTCTCCTCCTCCGTCTCCCTTCTTTTATTCCATCCTACCCAGTTATGCAGGGATCTTTATAGTCCTTTCCAGTGTCCAAGTTCTTCTGCTAGATTTCAGCCAGTGTTCTGTGAGAATTATTGCACCTATAGATATATTCCTGATGCATCCATGAAGAGAGATGAACTCCACATCCACCTACTCTTCTGCCATCTTAAATCGGGACCAAAATATGTTTAATGCAGATGTATTAGTTTCTGAGGGCTGCTGTAACCAGTTATAGCAACCTAAGTTGCTTATAACAACAAAAATTTATACTGTCCACAGTTATATAATATAGAAGTCTGAAATAAAGTTATTAGCAAGGTAATGCTTCCTCCCATGGCTCTAGTTAAATATTCTTCCCAACCTCTTCAGTCTTCTGGTAGTTGTTGACAATCCTTGGCATTCCTGGACTTGTAGATGCATTACTTCAATCTCTGCCTCCATCTCAAATGGTCTTCTCCTCTGTGTGTGTGTCTTACATCAGTCATATTTGATTTAGGGTTCACCCTAAAGTAACCCTCATAGTTTCTGGTGGGAATAATTTTTCTTGGTGAGGGAGGGCATTTTAACTCAAGGTAGCTGGTGTTCTAATGAGAATTATGTAAATACATATGACCAGTGTGTCACTTCTACACTTATTTTTTCCTTTTCAAAATGTAATTTACTAATATACCTTACATGTCATAAAATTTGTGGCAGTATTTTGATTTCATTAATATTTGTCAAGGGATATGCTGATGATGCTTACTTTATATGGGGATATAAAATTTATCTCTATAACTTTTCCACATGGTTGTAAGAATCCTATAAATTTTAGCAATAATTACCTCATTAAGTTTGTATTCACATTCAATAAGCCATCATGTTTAAGTTGTAGATTAGAAATGAAGAAAGTTTATACTGATTACAAGGCTGCTCCTTATGGCTCTTGTAAAAGAGAGATAAAACATCTTCATAACATGGATAGGCTAATGAAAAATAATTTTTCTATTAGCAGGACTTATTCTTGTTCTTCACATGATCAATAAAATATACCAGATTGCATGAGGTTTCAAGATAGCATGATTAGCTAAGAGTAACTCATTAATTAACAAGTGAATCCACCAGTTTCACAGGTTATAGGACAATTACAAATTAGAGTGAGCCTACTATACTAGATGTAGGCTCAAAAAACACTTGACATAAAATAAGCTTAAATATAGGTTACTTCTTGCTAATGAGGAGTGATAGAAAGTGGAGCATAAAGTAGATTTCTATAAGGTATTTGAGATTTTCAGAAAAAAATGTGTTTCTTTTTGTAAATATACAATATAGGCATAGGCTAAGAATTAAAACTTATTTAAAAGCAACAATAACAAAATTCAAGCCTTTGTGTGAATTGAGACGTCTTGAGCTAGTACTTTACATGGATATGGATGTGAAATCTTTGCCTAATATTAGCACTTTCAAAAGGGTAAAACTTAGCAAAATGGAATAATCAATCTTAAATCAATGGAATAAAACACAGTATTTGAGCATACATTGGCACTGGGTGAAAGAAAATTAAATATTAATTACAATCTCATTGAGATAGCAGTTTGGAGACTGTAAACACCTAACAAAATAACCATGCTCACTACAGGCTGCAGAAAGATTGACATGAGAGTACAAAGCCCATAGGTGGTAAAGCAACTGGAAAATTAGGAGGAACACCCAGAAGCAAGGAAATGACAGAAAGCATGTATCCATCTCTGCTCAAATCCTTGGCACAGAGAAGATCCACAGGGAGCCAAGATTAAAAAGCACAAGAACAGAACAAAATTATTAGCAGCTGCATATCAAGGGAAAGATAGCTTTCAGTTTGAACCAGGTATGTTGACTCTCTGCTATTACAAAACCAAAAATCTACAGAATACAACAGAATGAAGAACCACTACACAGGCCTACCTCATTTTATTGTGCTTCACAGATATTGTGTTTTTACAAATTGAAGGTTTGTGGCAACACTGTGTCAAGCAAGTCTATTGGAGCCATTTTTCCAACATTTTCTCACTTCATATCTCTGTGTCACATTTTGATAATTCTCACAATATTTCATAGTTCCTTTGGTGATCTGTGATCAGTTATCTTTAATGTTACTACTATAATTGTTTTGGGGCACCACAAACTTGTCCATATAGACAGTGAACCTGATTCATAAACATTGTGTGTGTTTGAAAGGAAGACTCACACATCTCTGACATTAAATCAATGTCTAGAAAGGATTAAGCTTAGTGAGGAAGGCATATCAAAAGCTGACATAGACTGAAAGCTAGGCCTCTTGGTACAGTAGCTGAGTTGGGAAAGGAAAAAAAAAATTTGAAGGAAATTTAAAGTGCAGTTCTGTGAATACATAGATAAGAAAGTGAAAGCATTATTGCTCATATGGAGAAAGATTTAGTGGTCCGGATAGAAGATCAAACCAACCTCAACATTCACTTACGCCAAAGCCTAAAGCAGAGCAAGGCCCTAAATCTCTTTAATTCTATGAAGGCTCATAGGAGTGAGGAAGCTGCAGAAGAAAAGTTTAAAGCTAGCAGAAGTTGGTTCATGAGGTTTAAGGAAAGAAGCCATCTCTACAACATCAAAGTGCAATGTGTAGCAACAAGTACTGATGTAGAAGCTGCAGCAAGTTATTCAGAAGATCTAGCTAAGATCATTAATGAAGGTGGCTACATTAAACAAAATATTTTCAGTGTAAAATAAACATCCTTCTATTGGAAGATGATGCCATCAAGGACATTCATAGCTAGAGAGGATGGGTCAATACCTGGTTTCAAAGCCTCAAAAGACAGGTTGACTCTCGTTAGGGGTTAATGCAGCTGTTAACTTGAAGTTGAAGCCAATGCTCATTTATTGTTCTAAAAATCCTAGGACCCTCAAGAATTATACTAAATCTCCTCTGCCTGTGCCCTATAAATGGAACAACAAAGCCTGAATGATGGCACGTCTGTTTGCAACATGGTTTACTGAATAGTTTAAGCCCATTGTTGAGACTTACTACTCAGAAAAAAAACGAAAGAAAGAAAAAGGAAAAAAAAAGATTCCTTTCAAAATGTTAGTGCTCACTGACAATGTGCCTGGTCACTCAAGAGTTTTGATGAGGATGTACAACAAGAATAATGTTGTTTTCATGCCTAGTAGCACAACATACATCCTGCAGCCCATGGACCAAGAAGTAATGTCAACTTTCAAGTCTTATGCTTTAAGAAATACATTTGAAAAGGGTATAGCTGTCATAGATTGTAATTCCTCTGATGGATCTGTGGAAAGTAAATTGAAAGATTTCTAGAAAGAGTTCAATATTTTAGATGCTATTAAGAACATTGCTTATTTATGGAAAGAGGTAAAATATCAACTTTAGCAGGAGTTTGGAAGAAGTTGACTCCAACCCTTGTAGATGACTTTGGGGGTTCAAGACTTCAATGGAGGAATAACTGCACATATGGTGGAAATAGCAAGAGAAATATAATTGGAAGTGGAGCCTGAAGACAAAACTGAACTGCTGTAATCTTACAAAAAATTTTAGTTAATGAGGTGTGACTTCTTATGAAGGAGTAAAGAAAGTGGTTCCTTGAGATGGAATCTATTCTTGGTGAATATTCTGTGAACATTGTTGAAATGACAACAAAGGATTTAGAATGTTACATAAACTTAGTTGATAAAGTATCATCAGGGTTGGGGCTTCCCTGGTGGCGCAGTGCTTGACAGTCCACCTGCCGATGCAGGGGACACGGGCTCGTGCCCTGGTTTGGGAAGATCCCACATGCCGCTGAGCAGCTGGGCCCGTGAGCCATGACCGCTGAGCCTGCGTGTCCGGAGCCTGTGCTCTGCAACGGGAGAGGCCACAACAGTGAGAGGCTCGCATACCGCAAAATAAACTAAAGTAAAGAAAAGTATCATCAGGGTTTGAGAGACTTGACTCCAATTTTGAATGAATTCTGCTGTGGTTAAAATTCTATCAAACTGCATTAAATGGTACAGAGAGATCTTTTGTGAAAGAAAAAGTCAATGAATGTGACAAATTGCATTGATGTCTTATTATAAGAAGTTGCCATAGCCACCCCACCCTTCAGCAACCACTACCTTGATCAGTTGGCAGCATCAACACTGAGGCAAGACCCTCTGGCAGCAAAAAGACTATGACTCACTGAAACCTCAGATGATAGTTGCACTTTTTAGCAATAAAGTATTTTTAAATTAATGTACATACATTGGTCTTTTAGATGTAATGCTATTGCACACTTAATAAATTACATTATAATATAAACATAACATTTATATGTACTGGGAAAGCAAAAAATTCATATGACTCACTTTACTGTGATATTTGCTTTATTGTGGTGATCTGGAACTGAGCCCACAAAATTTCTGAGGTATGCCTGTAATGTATTAGCTACATTGTCCAATTTTCAACAAAAATGTATTAGACATGTATATAAAGACATAAGGGTGACTCATTATGAGGCCAAATAATAATCAGTAGAAAGAACTCCAATAATGTTGAATATTGGAAGCAAAGACTCCAAACCACATATCATAAATATGTTTACAAAGTGAAAGGAAACATAACACAAATAAATGAAGATGGGAAATCTAAACTGAGAAATAGAAATTATATTAAAAATATGGTAATTCAAGAGCTTAAAAGACCTTTTCAGATTAAAACAGAAAAAAAATGGAATTGTTGCCAATAGACCAGCAATACAAGGAAAACTAAAGGAAATTCTTTAGTCAAGGGAAATGACATTCAGCGAAGATTCACATTTATAAGAAGAAATGAAGAGCATTAGAAATAGTAAATATGTAGGTAAAATATTATATTTTTAAAATTAATATCCAAAAGGCAGATAAATAAAAATTTTACCATGTAAATTAGCCTTTATAATATAAAATAATTATTATATAATATAAAACAATACTATATTATATATATAATAGTATATATATAATAGTATGCAATAAACTGGTCTGTATAATATACAGACCAATGTATGTACACAGATAATTAAAATAATATAAAAGAATAATGTTTTAGAAGAAATATGACCTCTGGTTAGCCTAAATTTTATTAGACAGGATGCAAAAACACTTTATTAGAATAAAAACTTATGTACATCTAAAGACCTCATCAAGTAAGTGAAATATCATCACCAACTAATTAGAAAATAATCACAATACACATATTTTTATCTAAAATATATAAATAACTCTTCCAACAAAATAATAAGATGACAAATAATACAATAAAAAAGGACAAAAGACTTGAACATGCACTTCATTCCTTTTGCAATGAAGATATGCAAAAGGCCAATAAGCATATGAAAAATTGTACAACATCACCAGTCACCAGAGAAATGTAAGTCAAAAAAAACAATGAGAGGACCATACACTCATACTAGAAAGTTTAAAATTTGCAAACACTGATGATGCTGAATGCTGATGAGCAGAATGTGGATCTATTCCTATTGAAAAGAAAAAAAAATTAAATTTTATCGAGGCATAATTGATTTACAATGTTTTGTTATTTTCAGGTGTACAGCAAATTGAATCTGTTATACAAATATATATACCCACTCTTTTTCAGATTCTTTTCCTATATAGGCTATTACAGGGTATTGAGTAGAGTTCCCTGTGTTATACAAAAGTCCTTATTAGTTATTTATTTTACATATAGTGCTGTGTATGTGTCAATACCAATCTTCCAATTTATCTCTCCATCCTCCTTACACCCCAGTAACCATAAGTTTATTTTCTACATCTGTAACTCTATTTCTGTTTTGTAGTTAAGTTCATTTGTAGCCTTTTTTTTTTTAAGATTCTACATATAAACTGTATTATGTGATATTTCTCTTTCTCTGTCTGACCTACTTCACTCAGTATGAGAATCTCTAAGTCTATCCATGAGGCTGCAAATGACATTACTTTGTTCTTTTTTATGACTAAGCAATATTCATTGTGTATATGTACCACATCTTCTTTATCCATTCCTCTGTTGATGGACATTTAGGTTACTTCCATGTCCTGGCTATTGTAAATAGTGTTGTAATGTACATTGTGGTGAATGTATCTTTTTGAATTATGGTTTTCTCCAGATATATGCCCAGGATTGGGATTGCTAGATCATATGGTAGCTCTATTTTCAGTTTTTTAAGGAACTTCCCTACTGCTCTCCATAGTGGCTGTACCAGTTCACACCCCCACCAAAAGTGTTCCCTCCTTCCTCAGTCTCCGCTGTAGCCAGTCCAGCATCTCCCCGCACCGCCCTCTGGCTGCACCACTCTGAATTGTTTAGAAGCCAGCTTTTATTTGGAGACATTTTGATCCAGAAAGAACCAAACCATTGCTTTCCCTGCTGACCTCAGTCCTTATTCACTGAAGCAGTGGGAGGAGATCATGTTCACTTATCTTTTGCGAGGGGAAAAAGAAAAGGTGGTGTGTATATTTACACCGTAGATGCCAGCCCACCATTGGCTCTTTCTATAGAATCCACAAAACACAGATTGTGTGCACACGTCCAATCACAGCTGTGTGCAGGTGCCTGGTGCCCAGCAGCGAGTTGTCTCTGTCTCTGCCCTCCTTTCAGCAAACCCTTAGGTACACAGGCTTTCCAAATGGACCAGTCCACAGGGTAAAGATTCACTAGGAAGCCTTGACCTTGCCTTCCTTCAAAGGCATGTGTATTTGAACACTGAATTCCCACCAACTCTTCTTGGTCACAGGTCTTTCATAAAATGGGGAGTCCCCTTGCAGGAAGACCTATGTGGGGACACCTCCACAAGTCGCCATCCCCAGAGTGAACTGGAAATCAAAGTCTCCACTTAATTGTTTTGTCCTCATTTTCCTTTGCTGGTCAAAAAGAAAAATCTTGTCTCGCCATGGAGTCCTCCTTTATTTCTACCTTGGATTCACCATCATTAGAAACTCTGGATTTAAAAAAAATGAAAATAAAAATAAACCCTTTCCAGCACCCTTTTTCCACACCATTTCCAGCATTTATTGTTTGTAAGTTTTTTGATGATGGCCACTCTGACCTGTGTGAGGTGATTCCTCATTGTAGTTTTGATTTGCATTTCTTTAATAATTAGTGATGCTGAGCACCTTTTTATGTGTTTCTTGGCCATCTGTATGTCTTCTTTGGAGAAAGGTCTATTTAGATCTTCCATCCATTTTCTATTTCTTTTTTTTCTTTTTTGTTTTTTATGTTGAGCTACATGAACCCTTTGATTATTTTGGAGATTAATACCTTGTCGGTCACTTTGTTTGCAAATATTTTCTCCCATTTTGAAGGTTTTCTTTTTGTTTTATTTATGGTTTCCCTTGTTGTACAGAAGTTCTAAGCTTAATTAGGTCCCACTTGTTTATTACTTTTAAAATTTTCATTACTCTAAGGAAGTGGATCAAAAAAGATTGTACTATGATTTATGCCAGAGTGTTCTCCCTATGTTTTCCTTTAAAAGTTTTATAGTATCTGGACTTAACTTTAGGTTTTAAATCCGTTTTCAATTTATTTTTCTGTATGGTGTTAGGGTGTGTTCTAATTTAATTATTTTACATGTAGCTGTCCAGTTTGCCTAGCACCACTTATTGAAGAGACTGTCTTTTCTTCATTGTATATTCTTGCCTTCTTTGTCATAGATTAGTTGACCAAAAGTGCAAAGGTTTATTTCTGGACTTTTTATCCTCTTCCATTGATCTATATTTCTGTTTCTGTGTGTAACATACTGTTTTGATGACTGTAGTTTTGTAGTATAGTCTGAAGATAAGAAGCCAGATTCCTCCAGCTCTGTTTTTCTTTCTCAAGGTTGCTTTGGCTATTTGGGGTCTTGGTGTCTGCATAAAAATTTTAAGATTTTTTGTTCTAATTCTGTGAAAATTACCATTGGTAATTTGATAGGGATTGCATAGATTCTGTAGATTGTTTTGGGTAGTATAGTCATTTTCACAATACTGATTCTTCCAATCCAAGAACATGGTATATTTCTCCGCCTGTTTGTACCATCTTCTATATCCTTCATCAGTATCTTAGAGTTTTCTGAGTATAGGTTTTTGCTTCCTTAGGTAGGTTTATTCCTAGGTATTTTACTCTTTTTGATTCAATGATAAATAGCATTGTTTCCTTAATCTTTCTTTCTGATCTTTCATTGTTAGTGTATAAGAATGCTAGAGACTTCTGTGTATTAATTTTGTATCCTACAACTTTACCAAATTCATTGATGAGCTCTAGTAGTTTTCTGGTGGCATTTTAGGATTTTCTACTTATAGTAACATGTCATCTGCAAATAGTGACAATTTTACTTCCTCTTTTACAATTTGAATTCCTTTTATTTATTTTTCTTCTTTGATAGCTATGGCTAGGGCTTCCAAAACTATGTTGAATAAAAGTGGCAAAAGTGGATGTCCTTGTCTTGTTCCTGATCTTAGAAGAAATGCTTTCAGCTTTTCACCATTGAGTATGATGTTAGCTCTAGGTTTTTTGTATATGCTCTTTATTATGTTGAGATAGGTCCCCTCTAAACCCACTTTCTGGAGAGCTTTTATCATAAATTGGTATTGAACTTTGTCAAAAGATTTTGCTGCATCTATTGAGATGATCATATGGTTTTTATCCTTCAGTTTGTTAATGTGGTGTATCACATTGATTGACTTACATATATTGAAATATCCTTGAATCCATGGAATAAATCTTACTTAATAAGGGTGTATGATCCTTTTAATGTATTGTTGGATTCACTTTGCTGGTATTTTGTTGAGAATTTTTGTATCTATGTTCATCAGTGATATTGGCCTGTAATTTTCTTTTTTGTGATATCTTTGTCTGCTTTTGATATCAAGGTGATATTGTCCTCATAGAATGAGCTTGGGAGTGTTCCTTCCTCTGCAATATTTTGGGAGAGATTCAGAAGTGTAGGTGTTAACCCTTCACTAAATGTTTAATAGAATTCACCTGTGAAGCCATCTCATCCTGGACTTTTGTTTGTTGGGTGTTTTTTTGTTTTGTTTTGGTTTGGTTTGGTTTTTTTTGTGGTACATGGGCCTCTCACTCTTGTGGCCTCTCCTGTTGCAGAGCACAGGCTCTGGATGCACAGGCTCAGCCACCATGGCTCATGGGCCCAGCCACTCCACAGCATGTGGGATATTCCTGGACAGGGCACGAGCCCGTGTCCCCAGCACCGGCAGGCAGACTCTCAACCACTGCACCACCAGGGAAGCCCTGTTGGATGTCTTTTGATCACAGTTTTAATTTCAGTGCTTGTGATTGGTCTGTTCATATTTTCTACATCTTCCTGGTTCAGTCTTGGGAGAGTTTTCCTATCTAAGAATTTGCTCATTTCTTCTAGGTTCTCCATTTTCTTGTCATATAGTTGCTTGTAGTAATCTATTATGATCCTATCCTTTGTATTTCTGTAGTGTCTGTTGTAACTTCTTTTTCATTTCTAATTTTATTGATTTCAATCCTCTCCCTTTTTTCTTGATGAGTGTGGCTAAAGGTTTACAAATTTTGCTTATCTTCTGAAAGAACCAGATTTTAGTTTCATTGATCTTTGCTACTGTTTTCTTCAGGAATGTAATGTTTTAAAATAACTTTGCAAGAACAGTTTACAGTTCATATTTAGTTAAACATACACCTACTCCATGACAAAGAAATTACACTCCAAGATGTTTACCCAAGAAAAGTGAAAACATATGTCTATAAAAGGACAGAAATATTCTTTGCAGCTTTATTCTTAAGACTTCACACAGTAAATGTCCAGCTCCACAATGAAAAATTGTCCACCAAGCCGAAAATGGATAAACAAGAGTGATATAATCAAACATGGACTTCTATACAGCAGCAGACAGATTTTTCAAGTAAGACATGCATAACCAATGAATCTCAACATATGTTGAGGGAAAGAAACCAGATATGAAGCATATATATTGTATAATTCCATTCAGATGGAATTAAGAAGAAGCAAAATTAAACTCTAGTGCTACAAATCAGAATCTTGGTTACTTTGGAGTGGGAGGGTATTGATGTAAATTTACACAGGAGAATTAGCCAGAGTGACTGCAATATTTTATATCTTAATTGAGGTGGTGGTTACCTGGATAGGCAATGAGTTTTATGACTCATAATACTGTATGTAAATTTTTCACCAATAAAAGTAATGTTTCTTCATGTGCCTATAAAACTCTTATCGTTATTTAACAAGTTAAAAGCTTAGAGTTTCAGAAATCTTATCTTAATGCTTTCTATCTCTTGATTTACATGGTTAAAGGCAATATAGAAACATACCATAGAAACACACCTTTCTTCTTTGGCTTGTTTGGCTTTTCTTATGTTTTAAATATTAATTTTCTTTGATTATTTAGGTCCAATTAGTCTATCTTTTTTGCCTATGGCACAATAATTTAAAATTTTTCATTTCTGACATGTATGAGTATCAATCTATGTGAGTTACCTCCACTGTACTCAATGTTTTTCCTTATATTAGTAACTTGCTGTAATATCCAAGAGTCTCTGTCCAACCCTTAATATGAAACATTTTTAGGGAAAGTCATTAACACCTTCTACTGATTGCTAAGACTTGATAAATTTCTGAGATGATCTGGACTCAAGCATGAAATAGAACATTCAGCCTGGGCTGCATTATTTGTTGGTGTCTCAAAGTAGCCTTTCAGTCTTTGGCATGGTAGTCAGTGTGATTAGAAGAAGCCCTTGTAGCCTTGTAATTTTCATTTCTCTTTTACATGACAGGTTTCTACCTCTTAACCCCCTTATGTACAATTATTTTTACCATGTCATATCCGCTATTTCCTGAGACTCATAAAATGGCATACTTTTTCAAATTGTTAGCACTGCACTGACTTCTTTACTTTAGTAAACAAATATTTGGTGAATGTCCACTCTGTCCATTATAATGTCAGCAAATGAGACACAAAAGGGGTTTGCCTTAAAAGTGCAGTTTTCTCCTGGCCCTCTGCTTTGTCCTTAAGAATATGCTTCTGCCATGAGAACTCTGTAACCCTTCAGTTCCCTTCCTTTTCCCCCAGTCTTTTTTTTTTTTTTTTTTTTTCTGAAATGATTGACATACATCACATAAGTTTAAGGTGCACAACATGATGGTTTCATTTACTTATTCAATATATTGTGAAGTGATTACCACAATAGGTTTAGTTTACATCCATCTTCTCATACAGATAAAATAAAAAATAAAACATTCTCCTTGTGATGAGAATTCTTAGCCTCTACTCTCTTATGCAGTTCCCTTATTTTAATGTTTCATAATCACAAACTAATCCCTTGGCCTTTGTGCTGAGCATATGTGCCTAACTTCTGATGCCCAACTCATCCTGCACAGGGACCAAAACAGATCTGCCAAGACACCCAATTTCTGACAGCAAAACCATGCGTGGCCACCACCAGTTTATCCAAATATTCTTCATCTTTCTCTTTTCATGGAACAACTTATCTAAATATTATAGATTGTTTTCCTTATCTCATCAAACATAGCTTCCTGAGATCTTATTTATCATATTATACCATTTTTAATTTATTTTATAGCATTACAATTTTTAATATTCTCCTATATATAAATGTGTCTTCCCTCTCTAGTTCATGAGCTACATCAGAGCAAGTTTTTTTTTTTTTTTAATTTTTTGTTCCTGTCTTATTCACTAGAATAATGGATAGGCAAAGAATGGGGACTAAGTAAATATTTATTAAATAATTTTTTTTAAAAATTTAGTGCTACCACAAAAATATTACTTGAAGAAACAAGAGACTTTTATCTTTCTGAGTTTCAGTTTCTTAAAATATCAAATGGGAATAATAAAAATAACTGTACATAGAGTGGATATAAATAGGAAACATAACATGGAAAAGTGAACTTAAAGTTATAAAATTTCTAACATGCTTTATTTTAAGTTACTTTCCAGGCCACATTTGAAGAGCATATAAGTTCAGGTGTAAACATGAAGTTGATACAAGGCAATTAAAAATACGAAAATTTAAAAATAGTAATAATATTTTAATATTCCATTACACTACATAGGTACAAGATTAAAATAAAGTATACTTCCAAATATGGAAGAATTTCACTTATTTAGGTCCAGTACCCAAGTCCTGGGGCAACATCAAAAGTTGGAAAAATGTAGAAACCTGTTGAGTTTTCTGAGGTCTAGTTGTCAAGTTCCAAATAAATAGAGCCTAGATCTAGTACAACTTCCCCTGACTGACCACAGGAGGCTGTGCCCAGGGTGAGAGCAGGTGAGGCCTTCTGGTGCAAAGGACGATAGGCAGAGGTCTTCAGATGTGAGGAAAGCAAGAATAGGTTTTCAAGATAATTAAACTACTTTGAATAAAAAGGGTTCTAGTGATTAACTACTGCAAATACCATTTCACCTTCCTCTTTTCTATTTTCTGTGGCTTTTTAGGCATTTTCATGTTACTCCTTGCAATATTCCACCCAAGATGGGCCTGAGTCTTAAAATGATGCTCTGTCTTAATACCAGTATCTCATTACTCAGCAATCAGAAAACTCTAGGAGAAAATAACCTAATATATTAATTAGTATTCAGGTGCGGGTGACTAACACTCTCTTTAGTTCCATCCTGTCTTCTTCCCTGGGTGGAAAAAATGTATCTGCTAACTCAGGTGAATCAATTATAAAGTTTCAGATGATAAAAGAAACAGATGTGAAAGAAACTAGTAGAAAGGGAAACTCACAATTAAAACTTAATAACAAGTCTTTCACAGACTTAGTCAGGTTTATTCCTAGGTATTTTATTCTTTTTGTTGCAATGGTAAATGGGAGTGTTTCCTTAATTTCTCTTTCTGATTTTTTGTTGGTGGTGTATAGGAATGCCAGATATTTCTGTGCATTAATTTTGTGTCCTACAACCTTACCAAATCCATTGATTAGTTATAGAAGTTTTCTGGTGGCATCTTTAGGATTTTCTGTATATAGTATCATGTCATCAGCAAATAGTGACAGTTTTACTTCATCTTTTCCAATTTGGATTCCTTTTATTTCTTTTTCTTCCCTGATTGCTGTGGCTAGGACTTCCAAAACTAAGTTGAAGAAGGGTGGTGAGACTTGACATTCTTGTCTTGTTCCTGATTTAGTGGAAATGATTTCATATTTTCATGGTTGAGTATAATGCTTGCTGTGGGTTTGTCATATATGGTCTTTACTATGTTGAGGTAGTTTCCCTATATGCTCATTTTCTGGAGAGTTTTTTCATAAATGGGGTTGAATTTTGTCAAAAGCTTTTTCTGTATCTATTGAGATGGTCATATGGATTTTATTCCTTAATATGTTAATGTGGCATATCACAATGGTTGACTTGCATATATTGAAGAATCCTTGCATCTCTGGGATAAATCCCACTTGATCAATGTGTATGATCCTTTTAATGTGCTGTTGGATTGTTTGCTAGTATTGTGTTCAGGATTTTTGCATCTATATTCATCAGTGATATTGGTCTATAATTTTCTTTTTTAGTGATATCTTTCTGCTATTGGTATCAAGGTGATAGTGGCTTCATAGAATGAATATTGAGTTTCTCCCTATGCAAATTTTTGTAAGTATTTGAGAAGGATGGGTGTTAGCTATTTTCTAAATGTTTGATAGAATTTGCCTGTGAAGCCATCTGGTCCTGGACTTTTGTTTATTGGAAGATATTTAATTACTGTTTCAATTTCATTACTTGTGATAGGTCTGTTTATATTTTCTAATTCTTCCTGGTCCAGTCTTGGAAAATTGTACCTTTCCAAGAATTTGTCCATTTCTTCATGGTTTTCCGTTTTATTGGCATATAGTTTTTTGTAGTAGTCTCTTATACTTCTTTGTATTTCTGTAGTGTCAGTTATGATTTCTCCTTTTTCACTTCTAATTTTACTGATTTGTGTCCTGTCCCTTTTTTTTATTGATAAGGATGGCTAAGGGTTTATAAATTTTGTTTATCTTCTCAAAAAAACCTGCCTAAGGAGGTGAAAGACTTGTACTCAGAAGACTATAAAACACTGATGAAAGAAATTAAAGATGACATAAACAGATGGAAATATCTACCATGTTCTTGGATTGGAAGACACAATATTGTGAAAATGACTATATTACCCAAAGCAATCTACAGATTTAGTGCAATCCCTACCAAACTACCAATGGCATTCTTCACAGTATTAGAACAAAATCTTTTACAACTCGTATGGAAACACAAAAGACCTCAGATAGCCAAAGCAATCTTTAGAAAGAAAAAGAGAGTTGGAGGAATCAGGCTCCCCAACTTCAAAATATACCACAAAGCTACAGTAATCAAGACAGTATTGTACTGACCCCAAAACAGAAATATAGATCAATGGTACAGGAAAGAATGCCGAGAGATAAACCCACGCACATATGGGAACCTAGTTTATGAAAAAGGAGGCAAGAATATACAATGGAGAAAAGACAGCCTCTTCAATAAATGGTGCTGGGAAAACTGGACAGCTACATGTAAAAGAATGAAATTAGAACACTACTTCATATCACACACAAAAGTAAACTCCAAATGGATTAAAGACTTAAAGGTAAGATGGGACATTATAAAACTCTTAAAGGAAAACATAGGCAGAACACCCTTTGTCATAAATCCCAGCAAGATCTTTTTTAACCCACCTCCTAGGGTAACAGAAATAAAAACAAAAATAAACAAATGGGACTTAATTAAACTTAAAAGCTTTTGCACAGTAAAGGAAACCATAAACATGACAAAAAGACAACCCTCAGCATGGGAGAGAATATTTGCAAATGAAACAACAAACAGAGGATTAATCTCCAAAATATACAAACAGCTGATGGAGCTCAATATCAAAAATACAAACAATTCAGTTAAAAAATGGGCAGAAGACCTAAATAGATATTTCACCAAGGAAGACATACAGATGGACAAGAGGCACATGAAAAGATGCTCAACATCATTAATTATTAGAGAAAAGCAAATCAAAACTACAATGAGGTATCACCTCACGTCATTCAGAATGGCCATTATCAAAATATCTAGAAACAATAAATTCTGGAAAGGGTGTGGTAAAAAGGGAACCCTCCTGCACTGTTGGTAGGAATGTAAATTGATACAACCACTATGGAAAACAGAACGGAGGTTCCTTAAAAAACTAAAAATAGAACTATGATATGACCCAGCAACCCCACTACTGGGCATATACCCTGAGAAAACCATAATTCAAAAAGATTCATGTACCACAATGTTCATTGCAGCACTATTTACAATAGCCAGGACATGGAACCAACCTAAATGTCCATCAACAGAGTAATGGATAAAGAAGATGTGGTACATATATACAATGGAATATTACTCACCCATAAAAAGAAACAAAATTGAGTTATTTGTAGTGTACTGATGAACCTAGTTTCAGGGCAGGAATAAAGAGTTAGAAATGGAGAATGGACTTGAGGACCTGGGGTGGGAGGGCAAAGCTGGGGCAAAATGAGATTAGCATTGACATATATACACTACCAAATATAAAATAGTTGGTTTGGCTGGTGGGAAGCAGGAACAGAACACAGAGAGATTGGCTTCGTGCTTTGCTATGACCTAGACAGTTGGGATAGGGAGGATGGGAAGGAGGCTCAAGAGGGAGGGGATATGGGGACATGTGTATGCATATGGCTGATTCACTTTGTTGTACAACAGAAACTAACACAGCACTGTGAAGCAATTATACTCTAATAAACATCTACTAAAAATAAATAAATAAATAAATAAATAAAATATCTTTTAAAAATTAACAAAAGAACTTAATAACAACTTCAAAGTACATTTAATCTATTATTAATACTAAAAGCAAACAACAACTAAAGCTGTGATTTAATGAGTATTATATATACTGTATATATTTAACAATATACAAATATTATATATAAATTTATAATATATATAAATATGTATATTTGACTTTTTGACTTATCTCAGTCTCTGGTCTGTGCAGCATCTGTGCATAATTATGCCCATTTCATTTGATAGATAATGACATTTAAATTCAGGGTCTAAGTCACCAATCAAAAATTCCATACCATAAGCACAGTGTTGTCCATAAGCACAGTGTTGGGACTGAAGCAGAGGTCCAAATTTTGCATTCAATTAAAGTGAAAATTTATCTGCCCATAAATTTCCATGAGTTGTGCAATGGATTCATTGTATCTTGATAATAAAATATTGGTTTAACTATGTCAATATCAATACCACACCAATGATTGAGAAGATAAGTAAGACTTTATTCTAAACACAGATATTCACTCCTATTTGAACAAATAGCTTGTTCAGTAATTTAGAATTTCTAGGGATTATTCCTTTGAGGTGAATTCTTTATAACATATTAATCTAGGCATAAGTCCACAAAAGAAATTTTTTGTACCTATGTAAAGAACATTTTTTTTCAAAAGTGATCTTTTTCTAGAGTAATCCGCCAGTGATAGAGTATTCAGTTTTGGGAAAACTTTATAAAGAGGTTAATGATATTGGTCACTCTGCGTAATAAAGTTATGATCTGTTCAGCTAGTAGCAGTATTGAATGAGCTCAGTTGCCTCGAAGACAAAATATGTTAAGGTATCCAGGATGATAAAGTACACATTGTGCAGCAGTAATCGTAATGGCTTAATTAGATGTTAATGTGGATTTTATGTTCATTAGAATTTAATAGTAACTGAATACTTAAGTGTTCCGTTAGTCAGCATTTTCCAGCATTATAGTTCTGGTGAGGAGATATACACTTCAAATCCAGAACTTAGTGAGAAAGTTGGTGTCAGTGTAAATTATACACAAAAGAGAAAATTCCCATTTCTCAAGCCTACATATATGCCAAGTGATAGCAGGTGTGAAGTCAGACAGGGCATGAATAACATACCCTCTATTTATGACCAGTCCTATTTTTGGCCAGTCCTATTTATGACCAGAAGGTAGCAGCTGCCATTTGGCATAAATTTTAGAGGGTGTTGAAAGGTCACTGTGACAAAAATGTTAATTTAATAATTTTTTGTCATTTGGAGTAAGGTAATATTTATTGACCTATAACTATATGCCAGGTGCTCTTTCAGGGACTTTCACACATGCTACCTTAAAAAAAAAAATCCTAACACAAATACTACTTTTACCTCTCTTTACTAGATCAACAAACAAACTTGTAGAGGGTAAGAATTTGTTAAAGATAATACTTAGATAATATGTAGGAAAGCCCAGATTTAGATACAACTCTTTTCATTTAAAGTGTAGTATATGTATTTCTCACTGACATTCTCAGTATTCACAGGTCTTCTAGAAACAGGTGCATTTTAACTAGAGCCCCTCATACTGATACCTAAAAAGGGGAACATTTTACAATCAGCTGATATTTTAGCTCTGAAAATCTGTCTGATAAACCCAGGTGTATTATATATTTAAGGCTCTGTGTATAAAACCTAAAAAAATATATTGACAAAGTGAAGTCTCATCAACAATGGAAAGCCAGGATTATGAACAAACTCTAAACTATTAGAGAAGATTTTAATAAAATCCGTATGTCTTTCAAGTATTTGGAAAAATCATAAAAGATGTTTTATAGGTTGCAAGATGATTACAGGAATAATAAGGGGACAGTTTATAGTTAGAGATATCTAAAATATAATGTGCTTCTCTGAGAGGTAGGAAGTGTCCTAGAAATGTTCAAGTGAAGGCTAAATAATTGCTTCACAGAAATGTGGAAGGATTCAACCAGAAATGTATTGATGGAGTTGTATAATGTTTAGGTTCTCCCTCCAACTATGACACTCTATGATAATAAATAATCCGTTAAATTTCTAAAGATAAAGTTTTGTAAAGCAACAGATGGAACTTAAGAGATTTAAAAAGCTTTATTGAAGATAGTTTAGAAGAACTTGAATGCCTCAGCACAGGTTGAGGAAACTCACTAGAGTTGGCTTGAAAGATAAATGATACATACAAAAATTGTAAAATATATTTCCAGAATCAACTAGGATTCTTCCTGACCAACAGAATTTCTCATTCTCTTTGTCATGGATTCTGAAATTTCAGCATCAATGACATGCAATTATTTTGTAAAGGCTGGTTGATCTTTAGGAATTTCTGTTAAAAGATTTTATCAACTAGCATTTTCAAGTGGTATGACAGCCAGATCAGAGCCCAACTATTCACCCAAAAGACCACATTACAGGGTTGTTCATAAGGTAAATACAGATGCATAAACAAAACCCAATCAAAGAATAAAATATTATTTTCATTTAAGAAGATTCTCTCTAAATCTCCTCCAAATTGCTAACTCCATTCCTCCCCAAATGGACTATTGTCCTGATTTCTAGTACCATAAATGAGGTTGGCCTATTTGGGACTTACTTTAAATGGAATAATTTGTCTTGAAGTTAGCTTCTTTTACTCAACAACATGTTTGTAGAATCCATCTATGTTCTATCAGTAGCTTGTTCATTTTCATTTCAGTATACTATTTTACCGTATGACTGTACCATGAGTTATCTATTATTTCTAATCTGTATGGATTAGAACTGATGCATCTCCATACAAAATCTCAGCAAAGCAGGCTTTCTTTTAAGAAATTGAAAAGATATTTATAAAATTTATATGAAACCCCAAACAACTAAGAGTGGCCAAAGCAATCTTGAAACAGAATACCATTAGAGGACAAACTACATGATTTTAAGATTTACTGCAAAAATCACAGCAACTGAGGCATTTGGTGAAAGTAGTGATTTTCAATGTAACAGAACTGGGAATTGAGAAATAGTCTCACTCATATATGATGAACTGCTTTTCAACAAGTGTACCAGTGAAATTCAATGAAGAAATGAATGTCTTCTCAACAAATGGTGCAGCAATAAGTGGATGTCCATGTTTTTAGCTCTTGTAATGGTTGCATAGTGTAACTTCACTGGGGTTCTAATATGGATTTGCCTGGTGACTAACGTTGTTCATTTTTTTCACATAATTTTTGCTCTTTGTATATCTTCTTTTGTGTAATTTCTGTTTAATTCTTCTGCCCGTTTTTATATTATGTCATCTTATAATTTTACTTAATGTAGATCTGTACATATACAACTAAATACACATACACCTCAGCATATTTATCAATCACAGACGCTGGCAATGAACCTCTAATAGTTGTAGGGGAAAGTAGTTGCTAAATGTGCTAAAAGTAGAGTGACTAGGACTTATTTTTCATACAAATATACATATGAGAATAAATGTATGCCTGAACGTACATATATAAAAAAGTCTTTCTAGTACTTTTTTAAATAGCAAATTACTTTTTAATTTTTACTGCTTAAATTAAAGTTAAATTTTCTTGTTTGAAACTATGAATTTATTTATGCTTATGTCTATAAGTTACAAATATAGCTCTATCTCTAAAACCATATATACATATTTATAGGTAGAAACGGGATAATGAGACACTCTATTTACTTTATAATATTTTATTATTTTATATTTTTCCTACAATAATCATATATTACTTTATTAATTTAAAATATGAAAATATAAATTAATTGCCCTTTTGGTTGAATAAATAATCTGTGCCTTACATTATAAAAGTCATGAGATGCAGCAAAAGGAAATATGGAGCAAATATTCAGGCACCTGATACCTGGTTTCTACTAGTCTGTCTTTGAATCTAGGCATTTCCAATATATCTTATTAGTCTGTGACCTCTCTCACATTCCAATGTGTCTTGACTTTAGTCACTCTGGTCTTGCTATAAGACTCATTTTTCAACTTTAAACCAGCTCATCTGTTAGATTTTGGACTTTAAAAAAATATATATTTTCTGATACTCATTACCTTCATTCTTTCTTTTTCTTTCTTTATTTTAGACAAATTATTTATGCTTCACTAGTCTAATAATGTACTTATCTTGTCATTTCTCTTCTCTGTATCTTACTAGACAGGTGATCCTGGTCAAGTCACATTCTCCTTAAACCTTATCTTCATTATCTGTAAAGTGGAGATAATAACACCTCCTTCAAGTGCTGGGAGGAATTTTGATAAATGCAGGAGATATGTAAATTATTTTCATACTGAGGAATTGGGAATAGAGTACTAGGAATAATACAAAAGGGTAACATCAAAAACCATTGCTGAAATTTGGACAAATTACTTAACAAAATTGCATCTACTCTCTCTATAAATATACATATATTGAAGTGACCAGAAGCATCTTTATTAAAAATGCCTCTATTTACATAAAACAGATAAATATAATTACAGTTGTAGAACAATGCCATCTTAATCTTTTCCCCACTTATTGGAAATTTGATTTAACACCAAACCTCAAGAGGGAAGAGAGGGTAGACAGCAAAAGAAATTTCTCTAAGAGAGCCAATCATTAAAAAAAAGATATCAATTGTTCTGGCCTACTTCTCATATTCTCATTTGACTTTTTGCCCAGATTTGCACAAATCACTAGTAAATCCCAAAACAATTCATAAATATAGAAAAAAGTAACAAGTTTTTAAAAAGGGGCAAAGAAGGAAAAATAAAGTCAAGGGAAAAAATAACATCAGTTTTTAATTACTGGGGCACTAATGAAGACAGTGAATCAAATAAACAGTTTGTTCTCAAAGTATTATGCAAAACACAATAAAGTTGAAACTTCCTGAAATAATATTTCACAGCAAGTAGAGGTAAATGCCCTATAATAGTCCTTGAAAGAAGAAATGTTTTTAGTATTTTGCTTTATTACTCCTAGTTGCAAGTTCCAATCTAATCACTATAGAAATGGAATTCCAATTGGGCCTGAGATGTCTTACAAGCACACTATAATCCCAATTTGAGAGAGAAATTCAAGTTAACTGAAATTCAATTTACTCTCGTGGGAACAGTTAGGCTGAACTATGAGGAGGGACCAAATTCAAGCTCTTAATAGTGACCTAGATGGATTCTAAAATAAACCAAAACAGCTAATATTAGAATTTGAAGAAAAATATTTGTTCTCTCACTCTGTTTCTTTTCTCACTCACTACTTCTACCTTCATTAGCCTGTCCATCTCTTTTTTCCTTTCCTTTCACAAGCATAAAGTAATTATGAAGATACAAAGGACAAAAATGCCCCCAAACTACCCAAAGATTCAGATATTTTTAGAAACAGTAAAATATACATTTAACCACAACTCTATCACAGGGACTCTTGTCCCTTAGAGGTTCATGGAAAGTTTTTATTTTTATTTCAACAAACACTAAGTCTTTTATAATTGTCAGAAATAAACCTTTTTTAAAAAATTGAAGACTTTTTTTTTTAGCTAAAGTGGAGCAGGATTTTTAAACCCATTTAATTGCATATAGACACATTGTTTGATTTGACAGTTCCCTCTTCCCTATGGATGTTTTGGAAATTTTCTGTTTTCCATTTCAAAAACTTCTGGCAGTAAAATAACTTTTTTCTTACACAATTATGGGTATAGTAATTCACCCAACCTGAGTAGCCATATTACTTTAGTGATCTTTGAAAGTATTTCTGTGTACTAAGAATGATTTTCAAAATAGTCTTTCGCACTTTTGGAGTCAAATAGAGTGGGGTTTAAGGTCTGGGTCTGCCACTTACCCTGGGCAGGTTATGGAAAAGCTAGTAGCTCAGTTTCTTCTGTTGTGAAATATTTTGATAATGAAGATTAAATGAGATAATACAAGTGAAGCTCCTAGAACAGTGCTTATCTGTGGGAGACACTCGTTTGAATGGCCATCCACCTCAGCCATTCCCTTTTTTGTAAGGCCAGCTCTGAAAACGCAAAGACAGTCTTTCAGGGGCATTTCTGTAGCACATGATCTTGTTCTTGAATGTAACTAACAGATCCATGGCTTTGATCTGGGTCAGTCAGATTCTGTCTCTCAGAAAACTGGAACTGAAATAGAGAGGGCTCAGAGCCTAGGAACTACTTGATCTGAATCATGTCACAAAAAACTCTCAAGGGAGGAGGCAGACTAGTTCTTGCTTCTGAGTTTTCCAGAGCTGGCCCAGTTCCATCCCCTGATTCTTTGTCTCTGATCTTGTGATAAACCACAGTTATTCCTCCCCATTAATATTCAGGCATCCCCCATTTTTCTTTATATTTGAGGTAGAAAGAGTTTCAGGTGTTTTAAAATAAGGATTACCAAAACACAAAATGTATAGAAGAGTGTATTGTACAAATAGACCTCGAGGGAAACCTAGAAAATTTAGAATTGGTGAAAATTATGTGAAAGGCAACAAGATTATTTTTTAATATTACTGGAAGAAAACTAACAACCTGGAAACAGTTTATTATAGTTATTATTGGAGGATAATGCTCTAAGAGACTTGATCCCATAGAACTCACTGAAGGGAGACAAATGCCATTCTTGCAGAATTGGATAGTTGTTCCTGATTACATTGTATAATATGACTACTGAATCAATGTTCTTTTGCCTTTCTCTAGCCCTGAAAACCAAGTACAGAAATTTACTTGTTTAGGTCATTTGTTTATTTTTGCTGAATTTATGAACTACCTATGATTATGATGCAAGTATTGTGTTACTAGTTAACTAAGAATGGACTTTTGAAGAGTAGATTTTAGAATTTCTAGGAAGCACTTAAAATTTTTAAGATCAGTCATGCTGTCTATCTCCATTAAAACTCTACCTTAACAATTTATCTAGGGACTTCCCTGGTAGTTCAGTGGCTAAGACTCCACATTCCCAATGCAGGGGACCTGGGTTCAATCTCTGGTAAGGAAACTAAATCCCACATGCTGCAACTAAGTGTTCACATGCCACAACTAAAAAGATCCCGCATGAAAAAAAAGAAAAATAATCATCTACAGTCATTTTTTTTGCTGAAAGAGCAACCAAACTAACTGATGTCTAACCCCTCATTGTCACTTGTTAAGGGATTATTTTAAAAGTCAATTTAGCTGGGAATATAAAAAGTAATATCAAAACAATGATATAAGGACTTACATCATTTTTTACCAAAATTTTATTTTCATAAAAATATGTTAGGTGTCTGGGAAGTTGAAATCTGTGGTGCAGATTTTGAAGGTTCTCAAACAGGGAGGATTTTACAATTGTGTTTAATTTCCTAGCTTGTACAGGCAGCTGTATTTGTATCCTTTTTAAGATTTTACTAATGCAAACAGGACACCATGATTTATTGCTCCTAGTATTATTGAACAATCACCCTTACCCCAAAGAGGGAAAAGTATTCAAAAATTATTTGAAAGGAAAAACATGTTTAACTGAGTTTGTCATGTGCTCTCTATTCATTCTTGGCTTCAAAGTATACTGGAAAGAGAAGTACCCAGGCCTCTTAAAAGGCTTTGCCTGGTTCTTCTATTCTTTTAAGCCAGGCATATTAAAAAGGAAGAGCTTGAATTGAAATAAGATTATTGATCTACCACTGGAAATAAGGTGTTGTGTATACAGTGGCAGCAGTTCATCACAAGTAAAATGGTGGCAAAGGGGCTGGTACTCATTTGGGGGAATGGCTTAACCCGTCTCCTGTGCAATGTATTAGGAAGTCATGTCAGTTCTTCCTGCAAAATAGATCCATTTTATTACCACACTCAACTTTACCAACCCAGTACAAGTAATCATTATCTCTTGCCTGGAGGACTGCAATGCCTCCAAAACAGTGTCTGTTTACATCTTGTACCACTATAAACAATTACTAAGGAGAAATCATACTGATCACATAAACACATAAATCTAATCATGACAGACATCTGCTCCATTTCAAGAGCTTATTATTGCATTGAGAATAAAATACAATCATTTTTAAAAACATTGTATGTCCCCACCTCTCCTATTTTTCCTTTTACACAGGTAAAATGTTCCTGATTCACATGATTAGTTTGTCTGTAATTTTAATTTTATGTAGTTTTTTTCTGGATTTATATGTATTCCTGCTTATATCTATATCTATAACTGTGTTTGTATGCATACATATTTTAAATAAACAAAATATACCTGGGAAACAATATTATGAACATATATTTCTGGCAAAAGGCTTGTATTCAGTTAGTATAAGAAATTTCTACGTCTAGAGAAAAACAAAGATACTAATTTGAAAAAACTTGTACTTCAATGTGCATAACAGCATTATTTACAATTTCCAACTATGGAAGCAACCTAAGTTTTCATCAAAAGAATGAATAGATAAAGAAGATTCCATTCACACACATAATGGAATACTACTCAGTCACACAAAAAATGAAATTTTGCTATTTGCAGCAATGTGGATGGACTTGGAGGGCATTATGCTAAATGAAATAAGTCAGACAGAAAAAGACAAATACTGTATGATATCACTTATATGTGCAATCTAAGAAATACAATAAAGTAGAGAATATAACAACAACAAAAAAGCAGATTCACAGATATAGAGAATAGATTAGTGGTTACCAGTGGAGAGAGGGAATGAGGGGAACAATATAGAGGTAGGGGATTAAGAGGTGCACACTATTAGGTGTATAAAATAAATTTCTACAAATAAAAAATAAATAAATAAAAAGATGACTTATCCAATTTTTAAAAGGGCAAAAGACTTAAGCAGATACTTTTCAAAAAATTATATACAAATGTCAATAAGCAAATGAAAATATGTTAAATATCTTTGGTCCTCAGGGAAATTTTTACAATGTGGTAAAATAGATTAATGACAACAAAAAATTAATAACTATTCTAAATAACTGGATATTTTATATATGTCATGTATTAGCCATGGCCCTAACAAATCCAAGATCAGGGAAAGCTTATAACAGCTTAGATATGTGACAAATGAAATTGTACAGAAATTTAACTCCAGCAAAATCTCTTATAAATTGAAGAAAAATGTCATTTGAGTTGTATAAACCTGCTGTCTGAGGGAATTCATTTCAATCAAGTTTGCAACTACCTTATTTTCCTATCCCGCTAAAGCAAATTTTTAGCTGTAAGCTTCTGTGTTTGACACTGGGAATAAAGAGATGAATAAGACTCTGTCTTCCCAGAATTCACATTAAAATATGAAGACAGCTATTTAACTTGATCATCATAACATAGTATGAAAAATCCTTAAAATAAAAGTTTTTACCAAATGTTGTGGGTCTACAGAGGAGATAACTGACCTTATCTAGGTAAGTTTTGAAATACTGTGCACAAGATAAAGCATTTGATCTGAATTGAATGATAGTTGGGCATTGTGCAGAGAGAGAAGAAACAAACAAAAACTTTAAGGAAATGGAACAGGCATCATAAGGTATAACTATGTGAAAGACCATGAGACAGTGGTGGAATATAAACATTTGGGGTAAAGTGGAAAACATTGCAGTAAACAAAATTGAAAGTGTAGGCATAAGAAGAGCTGTTAAAATTTGTAGCAACTGGGCTACATTCTCTTGTTAGTGTATAACTATTGATAGTTTAAATGTGGAAACATTTTGGCAACACTGGCAACATTTATGGTTTTAAAAGATATTATGATAGGCAAAATTATACCCTTCACCCACCAAGATGTCTGCTCTAGTCCCCAGAACTTGTGAATACGTTACCTTACATGGCAAAAGGAACTTTGCAAATGTGATTAATTTAATGATCTTGAAATGGGGCCATTAACCTGAATTATCCAGGTGGGCCCAATGTAATCACAAGGGTCCTTAAATGTAGGAAAAAAAAAAAAAAGACAGGAAAGAAAGGCAGAGGGAGATTTGACTATAAAACAGAAGGCTAGATGGATGTGACATAAGTAAAACTCAACCTACGATTTCTGGCTTTAAGGAAGGGGAAGAGAACCATGAACCAAGACATGTGAGGAACATTTAGAAACTGGAAAATACAAGGAACAAGATTCTTCCCTAGAAACTCTTTATATATTTTCAATATTAACCCCTTGTCAGTTATATTATTTGCAAATAACTTTTCCATTCACTAAGCTGCCTTTTTGTTTGGTTGATGGTTTCCTTTGCAGTGGAAAAGCTTTTTAGTTTGATGCAGCCTATTTAATTATTTTTACTTTTCTTGCCCTTGCTTGGAGAGACATATATAGAAAGATTTTGCTAAGATTGATATGAAAGAATATACTGCCTGTTCTTTGGTTTTTTGGGGTTTTTTTGGTATGTGGGGCGGGCCTCTCACTGTTGTGGCCTCTCCCATTGCAGAGCACAGGCTCTGGACGTGCAGGCTCAGCGGCCATGGCTCACGGGCCCAGCCGCTCTACGGCATGTGGGATCCTCCCAGACTGGGGCATGGAACCGCATCACCTGCATCAGTAGGCGGACGCTCAACCACTGCGCCACCAGTGAAGCCCTGCCTGTTTTCTTCTAGGAGTTTTGTGGTTTCAGGTCTTATAGTCAAGTTTTTAATACATTTTGAGTTGATTTTTGTTCATGGTTTGACATAGTGGTCCAGATTCATTTTTTTTCATGTGGCTGTCCAGTTTTCCAAACACTGTTTATTGAGGAAGTTATCCTTTTCCCCTTGTATGTTCTTTGCTCTTTTTTAAAATTAATTGTCCATATATGCATGAGTTTATTTCTGGGTTCTCAATTCTGTCCCATTGATTTATGTATCTGTTTTTCTGTTAATACCATGCTGTGTTGATTATTATGGCTTAGTAATGTAGTTTGAAATCAGGAAGTGTGATACCTCCAGCTTTATTCCTTTTTTCTCAGGTTTGATTGATGTCAATACATTGGACAACAGAGGTTCCTTAAAAAAAACTACAAATAGAACTACCATATGACCCAGCAATCCCACTACTGGGCATATACCCTGAGAAAACCATAATTCAAAAAGAGTCATGTACCAAAATGTTCATTTCAGCTCTATTTACAATAGCCTGGAGATGGAAACAACCTAAGTGTCCATCATGAGATGAATGGATAAAGAAGATGTGGCACATATATACAATGGAATATTACTCAGCCATAAAAAGAAACAAAATTGAGCTATTTGTAATGAGGTGGGTAGACCTAGAGTCTGTCATACAGAGTGAAGTGAGTCAGAAAGAGAAAGAAAAATACCGTATGTTAATACATATATATGGAATTTAAGAAAAAATAAATGTCATGAAGAACCTAGGGGTAAGACAGGGAAAAAGATACAGACCTACTAGAGAATGGACTTGAGTATATGGGGAGGGGGAAGGGTAAGCTCTGACAAGGCGAGAGAGAGGCATGGACATATATACTACCAAACATAAGGTAGATAGCTAGTGGGAAGCAGCGCATAGCACAAGGAGATCAGCTTGGTGCTTTATGACCACCTGGAGGGGTGGGATAGGGAGGGTGGGAGGGAGGGAGATGCAAGTGGGAAGAGATATGGGAACATATGTATAACTGATTCACTTTGTTATAAAGCATAAACTAACACACCATTGTAAAGCAATTGTACTCCAATAAAGACGTAAAAATAAAAAAGAAAAGAAAATTCTTTCTTAAAAAAGGAAATGGAAACATTCTTAGACTCATACATTTCAGGACTGAATTGTGAAAAATTGAAAAATCTAAATAGACTTGTCACTAGCACAGAGGTCAAAATGGTAAAAAAAAATCTATCCCCCTAAAAAGTCCAGGACCAGACAGCTCCACAGGTGAATTCTACCAAACTTTCAAAGAAAAATTAATACCTATCCTTCTCAAACTATTCCAAAAAGTTGAAGAGGAGAGAAACACTTCCTAACTCATTTTATGAAGCCAACATCACCCAAATACTAAAATTGGACAAAGGCAACAGAAAAAAAGGAAATTATGGGTGAATATCTCTGATGAACATAGATGCAAAAATCCTGAACAAAATATTAACAAAGCAAATAGAACAATATATTAATAGGATCATACAACATTATCAATTGGGATTTATTCCAGGGGCGTAAATATGGCTCAACATTTGCAAATCAATCAAAGTGATATACCACATTAACAAAATGAAAAATAAAAACTTGCAATCATCTCAATAGATGCATAAAAAGTATTTGACAAGATTCATGATATGATATTAATGCTCAATAAAGTGATTATAGAAGGAACATACTTGAACATAATAGAGGCTGTATATGACAAAGCCACAGCTAACATCATCTTTAATGGTGAAAAACTAAAATCTATCTCTCCAAAATCAGGAACAAGACCAGGATGCCCACTCTGGCCACTCTTATTAGACATAGAATTGGAGGTCCTAGCCAGAGCAATTAGGCAAGGAATCAAATAAAAGACATCTAAATTGGAAAAGAAGTAAAACTGTCACTATTTTCAGATGACATGATTATATATAGAGAAAATCATAAAAAGTCCACCAAAAAAAAACTATTAAAAATAATAAATGAATACAGTAAAGTCACAGGGTACAAAATCAACATATAAAAGTCTGTTTTGTTTCTATACACTAACAATGAACTAACAGAAGAAGATATTAAGAAAAAAATCACATTTACAATTGTAACCAAAATAATAAAACCAAGGAGGTGAAAGACCTGTACTCTGAAAACTATAAGATATCGTTAAAAGAAATAGAAGGCACAGACAAATGAAAAGATATTCTGTGCTCACTGATTGGAAGAATTAATGTTGTTAAAATGTCCATACTACCTAAAGCAATCTACATATTCAATTAACTCATTCTTAACACTTCTTTTCTCACCACACCCTACCCCTTGCCAAACTGTTGACCTTCATATGTCCTTAAATCTCTAGTCTCAAAGTCAGTCCATCTTCACTGCCACTACATTGAGACAAGTTTCTAGCAGTTCTACTTGAATTACTAATATTTTAAGAACTGGATACTCTACAATTAGTCTTATCTTTTCCAACTAATATTCTATAGGACAACAAGAGTGATCTTTCTAATGTACATATCTAATCCTGTCCATGTTACATCCCCCAAACATTCAATGATCTAACATTGCGTTTGGAAAAAGTTTAAATTTCTTATTTTGCTTAGTTCACTATCTGGAACATATTTATTTCTTCGAGTTCATTTTTACTACTTTTTGTATCAAAGTATTAACACTGAATTCCTCATAGTTTCCCTCAAATGTCATGTTTTCTCTCATTTACAGATGTTTGTGCTGATTCATCTGCCAGCAAAGCATTTTCCTCCTCTCTTTGTTTCATTGCCTAAAAATCCTTCTTTATATTCAATTAGATATCACTTCCTTCTGGAAATATTAATTGGTAGCCATGACTGTTTTACATCCCACAATAGTGGGCCAGAGCCTACTTGCATTGGTCAAAAACGTAAATAGCCAGGCACTTTGTGAACATTTTTAAACTACTGATAGCTTGAAATTGGCAATGGTGCAGATATTTACAACATGGCAAATGACAAATTCTACAAAATCTTTGTTATTTCCTCCAGCTTACCAGCAAAATACTGTCTCTAATTAGAATACATATGCTTCACTGATTACATTTATCATAGCATATTTTATGCTTTGCATTGCTATTGTCTGTTTACTAGATTGTCTTCCCATAAGTTGAAGTTAAGGATAGTTGCTGTTCCTTTATTTTATTAGTATCATCATGTACATAGTAGATACCAAATTATAACAGATGTTAAATGAAAAGAATTGTAGAGGTAAAATAACAGAATGTGGAATTTATGGTTATGTCCTAGTTTTATTTATCCTATTTTATTTATTTTTCTTTTTTTAATTAATTGAGGTATAATTTTTAAATTATTGAGGTATAATTAGGTTGTTTTTCTGCTTTTGAGTTGTGTGAGATTGTTGTATATTTGGATATTAATCCCTTATTAAATTTATTATTTGCAAATATCTCTCCTATTTACTGGGTTGCCTTTTCTTTTTGTTGATAGTTTCTTTGCTGTTCAAAGGCTTTTTACTTTGATGTTGTCCCATATGCTTATTTTTGCTTTTGGTTCCCTTGCCTGAAGAGAGATATCTAAAAAAAATATTAAGATCAATGTCAAAGAATGTACTGCCTATGTTTACTTCTAGGAGTTATGGTTTCCAGTTTTATATTTAAGTCTTTAATCCATTTTGAGTTTATTTTTGTGTATGGTATGAGAAAGTATTCCAGTTTAATTCTTTTACACGTAGCTTTCTAGTTTTTGCAACACCATTTATCAAAGAAGTTGTCTTTTCCTCATTGTATATTCTTGCCTTCTTTGTTGTAGATTAATTGACCACATAACTGTAGGTTTATTACTCGGCTCTCTATTCTTTTCTATTGATCTATGTGTCTGTTTTGTGACAGTGTTACTGAGTCCAAGCTCGCTCTACGCTCCATACGACAGGCCAATAAATCAGAGATGAGGTGTTGAGGCAAGCAATGTGACTTTATTCAGAAAGCCAGCAGACTGAGAAGATGGCTGACTAAAGTCTCAAAATAACCATCTTCTTGGGGTTTGGATGCCAGTTTCTTTCATAGCACAAGTGGGGGAGGAGATGAGGAAGTAAAGTAAAAAGATCATCAGTTTTGCAAATATCTCCTGGAATGGCCAGCCTCAGGGAAGGGATATGTTAACTTCATCTATCTTGCAGCCATCCACAGGTGGACAGGGTCTGGATGTTTCCCTGAACAAAGGCACTTTGGTTTAACATTCAGGCAGAGGGGCAGAGTTCTCTGAGGCAGGCCACTATATATAGACAGTATCAATTTAGTGAACAAAAGCAATGGGAAGAAAACGTTAAAGTAAAAGAAACAGATCCAACATGTAGTCAGCTTTTGGTCTTCCCTGTAATACAAGTATCATACACTTTTGATGTTGTAGCTTTGTAGTATAGTTTGAAATCATGGAACATGATACCTCCAGCATTCTTTTTTTTTTTTTTCCCCCTCAAGTGTGTCTTGGCTATTCAGGATATTTTGTGTTCTAATACAAATTTTAGAATTATTTGTTTTAGTTCTATGAAAAATGTCATTGATATTTTGATAGGAATTGCACTGAATCTGTAGATTACTTTGGGTACTATAAACATTTTAACTATATTAATTTTTCCAATCCATGAGCACAGTAAGAATATCTTTCCATTTGTTTGTGTTCTCTTCAATTTCTTTCATCAATGTCATAAATTTCTGAGTTTTTGGTATCCTTGTTTTGTTCCTGATCTTATAAGAAATGCTCTCAGCTTTTCACTATTGAATATGTTATTGACTGTAATATATGACATTTATTACTTTGAGGTATGTTCCTTCTATACTTACTTTGTCAAGAGTTTTTATCATAAATGAATGCTGAAGTTTGTCAAAAGGTTTTTTTTTTTTTCATCTATTGAGATAATCATATAATTTAAAATTTTCAATGTGTTGATGTGGTGTATTTCATTAATTGATTTGAAGATATTGAAGCATATTTGCATGACTGCATTAGATCCCACTTAATCCTGGTGTATAATGCTATTAATGTATTAATAAATTTCATTTACTAATGTTTTCTTGAAGATCTTGCATCTATGTTCATCAGTGATAATGGCATATAATTTTGTGTGTCTGGTTTTGGTATCAGGGAGACACTGGCCTCATAGAATGAGTTCAAAAACATTTCTTCCTTTTCAATTTTTTGGAACAGTTTGAGAAGTATAAGTGTTAACTCATCTTTTAATGTTTGGTAAAATTCAGCTTCAAAGCTGTCTGGTCCTGGACTTTTCTTTGTTGGGAGTTCTTCAAATTTTTGATTCAGTTTTGTCAGTGGTAATCCATTTGTTCAGATTTTCTATTTTTTCCTAATCCAGTCTTGGGACATTATATGTTTCTAGGAATTTATCATTTATGTGTAGCTAGTCCATATTTTGGGTGTACAATTGTTTGTATTAATCCCTTATATTTGTTGTGTCAGCTGTAACTTCTTTTCTTTTGTCTCTGATTTTACTTATTTGAGATTTTCCCCTCTTTTTATTAATAAGTCTGTCTAAAGGTTTATCAATTTTCTTTATCTTTTCAAAGAATTAGCTCTAATTTCATCAATAATTTGTGTTTATTTTCAATTTTTTCGTTGAAATATACTTGATTTAAAATGTGTTAAAGAGAAACTTCAAGATGGCAGAGGAATAAGAGGTGGAGATCAATTTCCTCCCCACAGATACATCAAAAAAATATCTACATGTGGAACAACTCCTACAGAACACGTACTTAATGCTGGCAGAAGACTTCAGACTTCCCAAAAGGCAAGAAACTCACCACATACTTGGGTAGGGCAAAAGAAAAACAGCGGCAAAAGAATAGGGATGAGACCTTCACCTCTGGGAGGGAGCTGTGAAGGAGGAAAATTTTCCACACACTAGGAAGTCTCTTCACTGGCAGAGATGGGGATTGGGTGGAGCGGAAGCTTTGGAGCCACAGAGGAGAGTGCAGCAACAGGGGTGCAGGGGGCAAAACAGAGAGATTCCCACACAGAGGATTGGTGCCAAACAGCACTCACCAGCCTGAGAGGCTTGACTGCTCACCTGCCAGGGCTGGTGGGGGTTGGGACCTGAGACTTGGGCTTTGGAGGTCAGATCCCAGGGAGAGGACTAAGGTTGGCTGCATGGACACAGCCTGAAAGGAGCTAGTATGTCACAGCTAGCTGGGAGGGAGTCCTGGGAAAAGTCTGGACCTGCCTAAGAGGCAAGAGACCATTGTTTCAGGGTTCATGAGGAGAGGGGATTCCTTCTCTGTCTGCACACAGAAGGCAGAGCACTGCCTAAACGAGCTCCAGAGATGAGTGTGAGCCATGGCTAACAACTTGGACACCAGAGACGGGCATGGAATGCTAAAACTGCTGCTGCAGCCACCAACAAACCTGTGTGCAAGCACAAGTCACTATCCAAACACCACCCCACACCCCCACTGGGGAGACTGTGCATCCTGCCACTGCTAGGGTTCCGTGATCCAGGGACAACTTCTCCTGGAAAACACATGGTGAACCTCAGGCTGTTGCGATGTCATGTTGACCTCTGTCAATGCAGGCTAACATCACATTCCAGTTATGACTACCATACCCCTCCCTCACCCTGAAATGGGTGAGCCAGAGCCCCCTAACCAGTTGCTGCTTTAACCTCCTCTTGTCTGGGCAGGAACAGATGCCTGAGGGTGACCTACACAGAGGTGGGACCAAAACCAAACCTGAAACCCAGGAGCTCTGAGAACAAAGAAGAGAATGGGAAACTTTTCTGTACACCCTTAAGAGCAGTGGATTAAATCCCCATGATCAACTTGATGTACCCTGCATCTGTGGAATACATAAATAGACAACAATTCATCCCAAACTTGAGGTGGTGAATTTTGGGAGCAACTGTAGAATTGGGGTTTGCTGTCTGTGAATGATTTATTTCTGATTTTTATGTTTATCTTAGAATAGTTTTCAGTGCTTGTTATCATTGGTGGATTTCTTTATTGGTTTTGTTGCTCTCTTCTTTCTTTAATTATTACTTACTTTTTATTTTAATAATTTTTAATTTTTTTAAATAATTAATTTTTTTTATTTCTTTTTTTCTCCCTTTTCTTCTGAGCTTTTTGTTTGACAGGGTCTTAGTACTCAGGCATAGTGTCAGGCCTGAGCCTCTGAGGTGGGAGAGCTAAGTTCAAGAAATTGGAAAACCAGAGACCTCCTGGCCCAATGTAAGATCAGTTGGTGAGAGCTCTCCCAGAGGTCTCCATCACAATGCTAAGACCAAGCTCCACCCAAGGATCAGCAAGCTCCAGTGCTGGAAGTTCCATGCAAAACAACTAGCAAGACAAGGAGACAACCCAACCTGTTAGCAGACTGTCTGCCTAAAATCATAATAAGGTCACAGACATCCCAAAACACACCACCAGATGTGGCTCTGCCCACCAGAAAGACATGATCCAGCCCCAACCACCAGAACACAGGGACCAGCCCCCTTGACCAGGAAGCCTACACAAGCCACTGAACCAACCTTACCCACTGGGGGGCAGACACCAAAAACAAGGGCAATTACAAATCTGCCACCTGTGAAAATGTGAACCCTAACACAGTAAGTTAAACAAAATGAGAAGACAGAGCAATATGCAACAGATGAAGGAGCAAGGTAAAAACCCAACACACAAAACAAATGAAGAGGAAATAGGCAGTCTACCTGAAAAAGGATTCAGAGTAGTGATAGTAAAGATGATCCAAAACCTTGGAAATAGAATGGAGAAAATACAAGAAACATTTAAAAGGATCTAGAAGAAACAAACAGCAAAGAAACAGTGATGAACAACACAATAAATGAAATTAAAAATTCTCTGAAAGGAATCAATAGCAGAATAACTAAGGCAGAAGAATGGATAAGATAAGAGAGAGGAAATAACTACCACAGAGCAGAATAAAGAAAAATGAATTAAAAAGAAATGACCACAGTCTCAGAGACCTCTGGGAGAATATTAAATGCATCAGTGTTCAAATCATACATAGGGGTCCAAGAAGAAGAGAAAATGAAAGGGTCTAAGAAAATATTTGAAGAGATTATAGTTGAAAACTTCCCTAACATGAGAAAGGAAACAGTCAATCAAGTCCAAGAAGCACAGAGTCCCAGTTAGCATAAATCCAAGGAAAAACACACCAAGACACATATTAATCAAATGAATGAAAATTAAATACAAAGAAAAAAATATTAAAAGCAGGAAGGGAAAAGCAGCAAATAACATACTATCGAATGCCCAGAAGGTAAACAGCTGATTTTTCAGCAGAAATTCATCAAGCCAGAAGAGAGTGGCAGGACATATTTAAAGAGATGAAAGGGAAAACCTAGAGTCAAGATTACTCTACCCAGCAAGGATCTCTTTCAGATTCGACAGAAATTAAAAACTTTAGAGACAAGCAAAAGTTAAGAAAATTCACACCACCAAACCAGCTATACAAAAAATGCTAAAGGAACTTCTCTAGGCAGGACAAACAAAAGAAGGAAAAGACCTACAAAAACCAACCCAAAACAATTAAGAAAATGATAATAGGAACATACATATCAATAATTACCTTAAATGTAAATGGATTAAATGCTCCAACCAAAAGACATAGACTGGCTGAATGAATATAATAACAAGACCCATATATACTCTGTCTACAAGGGACCCACTTCAGACCTGAAGACACATACAGACTGAAAGGGAGGGGTAGGAAAAAGATATTCCACACAAATGGAAATCAAAAGAAAGCTGGAGTAGCAATTCTCATATCAGACAAAATAGACTTTAAAATAAAGACTATTACAAGAAATGAAGGACACTACATAATGATCAAGGGATCAATCCAAGAAGAAGATATAACAATCGTAAATATTTATGCACCTGACATAGGAGCACCTCAATACATAAGGCAAATGTTAACAGCCATAAAAGGTGAAACTGGCAGTAACACAATCATAGTAGGGAACGTGAACACCCCACTTTCATCAATGGACAGATCATCGAAAAGGAAAATAAATAAGGAAACACAAGCTTTAAATGACACATTAAAGAAGATGGACTTAATTGATATTTATAGGACATTCCATCCAAAAACAACAGAATACACCTTTTTCACAAGTGCTCATGGAATATTATCCAGGATAGGTCACATCTTCAGTCACAAATAAAGCTTTGGTAATTTTAAGAAAATTGAAATTGTATCAGGTATCTTTACTAAGCATAATGCTATGAGACTAGATATCAATTACAGGAAAAATAACAACAGTAAAAATTACAAACACACAGAGGCTAAACAATGCACTACTAAATAACCAAGAGATCACTGAAGAAATAAAAGAGGAAATCAAAAAATACCTAGAAAGAAATGACAATGAAAACATGATGAACAAAATACTATGGGATGCAGCAAAAGCAGTTTTAAAAGGGAAGTTTATAGCAATACAATCCTACCTGAAGAAACAAGAAAAATCTCAAATAAACAACATAACCTTACACTAAAGCAATTAGAGAAAGAAGAAGAAGAACAACAACAACAAAAAAAAAAAAATCCCAAAATTAGCAGAAGGAAAGAAATCATAAAGATCAGATCAGGAATAAATAAAAACGAAATGAAGAAAGCAATAGCAAAAATCAATAAAACTAAAAGCTTGTTCTTTAAGAAGATAAACAAAATTAATAAAAATTTAACCAGATTCATCAAGTAAAAAAGGGAGAAAACTCAAATCAACAGAATTAGAAATTTAAAAAGAGATGTAACAACTGACACTGCAGAAATACAAAGGATCATAAAAGATTACTACAAACAACTATATGCCAAAAAAATGGAAACCTGGAAAAAATGGACAAATTCCTAGAATAGCACAACCTCCTGAGACTGAACCAGGAAGAAATAGAAAATATAAACTGACCAATCACAAGCACTGAAATTGACACTGTGATTAAAAATCTTCCAACAAACAAAATCCCAGGACCAGATGGATTCACAGGTCAATTCTATCAGACATTTAGAGAAGAGCTAACACCTATCCTTCTCAAACTCTTCCAAAATATAGCAGAGGGAGGAACACTCCCAAACTCATTCTACAAGGTCACCATCACCCTGATACTGAATCAGAAAAAGATGTCACAACAAAGAAAGCTTTAGACCAATATCACTGATGAACATAGATGGAAAAATCCTCAGCAAAATACTAGCAAAAAGAGTCCAACAGCACAATAAAATGATCATGCACCATGATCAAGTGAGGTTTATCCCAGGAATGCAAGTATTCTTCAATATACACAAAATAATCAATGTGATAAAACATATTAACAAATTGAATGAGAAAAATCATATGATCATCTCAATAGACGCAGAAAAATCTTTCAACACCCATTTATGATAAAATAAAAACAAACTCTCCAGAAAATAAGCATAGAGTGAACCATCCTCAACATAATAGAGGCCATATATGACAAAGTGACAGCCAACAGCGTTCTCAATGGTGAAAAACTAAAATCAGTTCCTCTAAGATCAGGAACAATACAAGTTTGCCCACTCTCACCACTATTACTCAACATAATTTTGGAAGTTTTAACCACTGCATTCAGAGAAGAAAGAGAAATAAATGGAATCCAAAACAGAAAAGAAGAAGTAAAATTGTCACTGTTTGCAGATGACACAATACTATATATAGAGAATCCTAAAGATGCTACCAGAAAACTATTAGAGCTAATCAATGAATTTGGTAAAGCAGCAGGATACAAAATTAATGCACAGAAATCTCCTGTGTTCCTATACACTAATGATGAAAAATCTGAAGGATAAATTAAGGAAACACTCCCATTTACCACTGCAACCAAAAGAATAATATACTTAGGAATAAACTTACCTAAGGAGATGAAAAACCTGTATGCAGGAAAACTATAAGACACTGATGAAAGAAATTAAAAGTGATACAAACAGATGGAAAGATATACCATGTTCTTGGATTGGAAGAATCAATATTGTGAAAATGACTCTACTACCCAAAGCAATCTACAGATTCAATGCAATCCCCATCAAACTACCAATGACATTTTTCACAGAGCTAGCACAAAAAAATTTACATTTTGTATGGAAACACAAAAGACCCCAAATAGTCCAAAAAATCTTGAGAAAGAAGTGGAGCTGGAGGAATCAGGCTCCCTGACTTCAGACTATACTACAAAGCTACAGTAATCAAGACAGTATGGTACTGGCACAAAAACAGGTATATAGGTCAATGGAACAGGAAAGAAAGCCCAGAGGTAAACCCATGCACATATGATCACCTTATCTTTGATAAAGGAGGCAAGACAATGAAAAAACGGCAGCCACTTCAATAAATGGTGCCAGGAAAACTGGAGAGCTACATGTAAAAGAATGAAATTAGAATATTTCCTAACACCATACACAAAAATAAACTCAAAATAGATTAAAGACCTGAATGTAAGGCCAGACACTATAAAACTCTTAGAGTAAAAAATAGGAAGAACACTCTTTGATATGAATCAGAGCATGGAAATAAAAACAAAATTAAACAAATGGGAGCTATTGAAACTTAAAAGCTTTTGCACAGCAAAGGGCACCATAAACAAGATGAAAAGACAACCCTCAGAATGGGAGAAAATATTTGCAGATGAAGCAACTGACAAAGGATTAATCTCTAAAATTTACAAGCAGCTCATGCAGCTCAATATAAAAAAAAAAAACCCAATCCAAAAATGGGCAGAAGACCTAAATAGACATTTCTCCAAAGATATACAGATTGCCAACAAACACATGAAAGGATGCTCAACATCACTAATTATTAGAGAAATGCAAATCAAAACTACAATGAGGTATCACCTCACACCAGTCAGAAATTGCCATCATCAAAAGTCTACAAAGAATAAATGCTGGAGAGGGTGTGGAGAAAAGGGAACCCTCCTGCACTGTTGGTGGGAATGTAAATTGATACAGCCACTATGGAGAACAGTATGCAGTTTCCTTAAAAAACTAAAAATAGAACTACCATATGACCCAGCAATCCCACTACTGGGCATATACCCTGAGAAAAACATAATTCAAAAAGAGTCATGTACCCTAACGCTCATTGCAGCACTATTTACAATAGAAGGGATGTGGAAGAACCCAAGTGTCCATCGATAGAACAATGGATAAAAAAGATGTGGCACATATATACAATGGAATATTACTCAGTCCTAAAAAGAAACAAAATTGAGTTATTTTTGGATGCATGTAGAGTCTGTCATACAGAGTGAAATAAGTCATAATGAGAAAAACAAATACCCTATACTAATACATATATATGGAATCTAAAAAAAAAAAAAGAAAGAAAGGTTCTGAAGAACCTAGGGGCCAGAGTGGAATAAAGATTCAGAGATAGAGAATCGACTTGAGGACACAGGGAAGGGGAAGGTAAACTGTGACAAAGTGAGAAAGTAGCATCAACATATATACACTGCCTAATGTAAAATGGATAGCTAGTGGGAAGCAGCTGCATTGAACAGGGAGATCAGCTCAGTGCTTTGTGACCACCTAGAGCATTGGGTTAGGGATCATGGGAGGGAGACCCACGAGGGAGGGGATATATTTATACATATAGCTGATTCACTTTCTTATACAGCAGAAATTAACACAACATTGTAAAGCAATTATACTCCAATAAAGATGTTAAAAAAGTGCTAGTTTTTGATATATTGCAAAGTGATTATATATATATATATATATATATATATATATATATATATATATATATATTCTTTTTCATTCTGATTTATTACGGGATTTTGAACATAGCTCCCTGTGCTATAAAGTAGAATCTTGTTGTTTATCTATTTTATATATAGTAGTTTGTACCTGCTAATTCCAAATTCCTAATTTATCCTTCTCCCACTCTCTTTCCCTTTTGGTAACCATACATTTGTTATCTATGTCTGTGAGACTATTTCTGTTTTGTAAATAAGTTCATTTTTATCATATTTTAGATTCCACATATAAGTGATATCATAAGGTATTTGTCTCTTTCTGACTTACTTCACTTCATATGATAATCTCTAGGTCCATCTACATTTCTGCAAATGACAGTATTTAATTCTTTTTCATGGCTAACATTCCATTATATATATATATATATATATATATATATATATATATATATATTATACACACACACACACCACATCTTTATCCATTCATCTGTCACTGGACATGTAAGTTTCTTCCATGTCTTGGCTATTGTAAATAATGCGGTTCATGTTTCTTTTTGAATTAGAGTTTTGTCTGGATATATGCCCAGGAGTGTGATTTCTGGATCGTATAGCAGCTCTATTTTTAGATTTAGAGGAACTTCAATACTGTTTTCCATAGTGGTGGCACCAATTTGTAGGAGGGTTCTTTTTTCTCCCCACCCTCTCCAGCATTTATTACTTGTAGGCTTTTTAAGGATGACCATTCTGACCAGTGTGAGGTGACACCTCATGTTAGTTTTGGTTTGCATTTCTCTAAAAATTAGTGATGCTGAGCATATTTTCATGTCCATGTTAGCCATGTGGATGTCTTCTTAGGAGAAATGTCAATTTATTTCTTCTCCCCATTTTTCGATTAGGCTGGTTCTTTTGTTTGTTTGTTTTTTTTTTTTTTTTTTTTTTTGGTTGTTATTGAGTTGTATGTGCTGTTTTTATATTTTGGAAATTAATCCCTTGTTGCATTGTTAGCAAATTTTTTCTCCCATTTTGTAGGTTATGTTTTTGTTTTTCTTATGCTGTACTTTGCTGTGTAAAACTTATAAGTTTTATTAGGTCCAATTTGTTTATTTTTGCTTTTATTTCTGTTGCCTTGGGAGACTGACCTAAAATAACATTGTTATGATTTATGTCAGAGAATGTTTTGCTTTTGTTCTCTTCTAGGTGTTTTATGTTGTCATGTCTTATATTTAAGTCTGAAGCCATTTTGAGTTTATTTTTGTGTAGAGTGTAAGGGAGTCTTCTAACTTCATTGATTTACATGCAGCAGTCCAGCTTTCCCAACACCACTTTCTGAAAAGACTGTCTTGCTCCACTGCATATTCTTGCCTCCTTTATCAAAGATTAATTGACTGTATGTGTGTAGTTTTATTTCTAGGCTCTCTATTCCATTGATCCATATGTCTGTTTTTGTGTGAATATCACACTGCTTTGATTACTGTATTTTTTTAGTACTGTCTAAAGTCTGGGAGGATTATGTCTCCCACTTTATTCTTTTTCCTCATGATTTCTTTTACAGTTCTGGATCTTTTATGTTCCATATAAATTTTAGGATTATTTGTTCTAGTTCTGTGAAAACTCATGGGTAATTTGATCAGATTGCATTAATTATGTAGATTGCTTTGAGTAGTATGGCAATTTTAACAATATTAATTCTTCAAATCCAACATCATAGGATATTTTCCATTTCTTTGTTTCATCTTCAGTTTCCTTCATTAATGTTTTATAGTTCTCAGCATATAAGTCTTTCATCTCCACTGTCAGGTTTATTCTAAGTATTTTGTTGATCCAATTTTAAAAGGTACTTTGTTTTTTACATTCCCTTTCTTATATTTCATAGTTACTGTAAAAAATGCAAAAGATTTCCATATTTTAAACTTGTATCCTACTACCCTGCTGAATTAATTTATCAGTTCTAGCACCTTTTGTGTGGAGTCTTCAGGATTTTCTATATAGTATCATATTTTCTGTGTGTAATGAAAATTTTACCCCTCCCTTCAAATATGAATTATTTTTTCTTTTTCTTGTCTGATTGCTGTGGTTAACACATCCACTAGTATTCTGAAGAGAAGTGATGAGAGTGGGCATCCTTACATTTTCCCAGATTTTAGTAGGAAGGCTTTCAGCTTTTCACCATTGAGTGTTATGGTGGCTGTGGGTTTGGCATAAATATATTTTTTAATTTTGCAATATGTTCCTTCTATACCCACTTTGGTAAGAATTTTTTATCATGTATGGATATTGAATTTTATCAAATGCTTGTTGTGCATCTATTGAGATGATCATGTGTTTTTTTCTCTTTTGTTTTGATGGTGTGATGTATCACATTGATTTATTTGCAGATGTTGAACCATCCTTGTGATTCTGGGATGAATTCAACCTGGTTGTGGTGTATGATCTTTTTTATGTGTTGTTGGATTTGGTTTGCTAACATTTTGCTGAGAATGTTTGCATTCATATTCATCAAAGATATTGGCCTCTAATTTTTTTTTGATAGTGTTTTTGTCTGTTTGCTGTATCAATTTGATGATGGCTTCATACAATGATTTTGAGAGTGTTCCTTCCTCTTCAATCTTTTGGAAGAGTTTGAGAGGTATCAGTATAAGGTCTTTTTTGTATATTTGGTAGAATTCTCCAGTGAAGGCTTCTGTCCTACAAATTGTTTTCAGGATTTTTTTTGTTCTTATTTTGTTTGTTTGTTTTTTTCTTATTTGTTTTTACATTTCTATTCCACTTCTAGTAATTGGTCTGTTTAAATTATCTATTTCTCCTTGATTCAGTTTTGGTGGACTATATGTTTCTAGAAAGTTGTCCATTTCTTCTAGAAATGGATAAAGAAAATGTGGTATATACACACACACACACACACACACACAATAGAATATTACTCAGCCATAAAAAGGAACACAATAATGCCATTTGCAGCAACATAGATGGACTTAGAGATTGTCATACTGAGTGAAGTAAGTCAGACAGAAAAAAACAAATATATGTTATCACTTACATGCGGAATCTAAAAAAATGTCCCAAATGACATTTTTACAAAACAGAAACAGAGTCACAGATATGGAAAACAAACTTATGATTACCAGGGGGGAAAGGGAAGGGAGAGGGATAAATTGTGAGATTGGGATTGAGATATACACACTATTATACATAAAATAGATAACTAATAAGGACCTACTCTATAACACAGGGAAATGGTCTATATGGGAAAAGAATCTATAAAAGAGTGGATATATGTATATGTGTAACCAATTCACTTTGCTGTACACATAAAACTAACACAATATTGTAAGTCAACTATACTCCAACAAAAATTTAATAAATAAATAAATAAGTAAATATCCTCTTGATTTTCCTGTTGACCCATTGTTTTTTTACTAGCATGTTAGTTAGTCTCCATGTAATTGCTTTTTGCCTGTTTTTTTTTTTTTTTGGTTGTTTGTTTGTTTTGATTTTCCTTCTCATTTATCTTTCTGTGTTGATTTCTAGTTTTATACTGCTGTGGTTAGAAAAGATGCTTCAAATAATTTCTATCCTCTTAAATTTGTTGAGGTTTCTTTTGTGTCCCAGTTTATGGTCTATATCAGAGAATGTTTCCTTGAAACATTACACTTGAAAAGAATGTTTATCCTGGGTTTTTGGGTTTTGTTTTGTTTGTTTGTTTTTGGATGTAATGTTCTGAAAATATCAATTAACTCTTACTGTTCTATTGTGTCATTTAGGATCTCTTTTGCCTTACTGATTTTCTGTCTGGAAGATCTGTCTGTTGATGTCAGTGAGGTGTTAAAGTCTCTTACTACAGAATTTCCATCAATTTCTCCCTTTATGTCTGTCAGTATTTTTTTATATATTGAGGCACTCCTACATTGGACACATATATGTTAATGAGTGGAATATCCATGTCTTGTGTTGATTCTTTTATCATTATATAGTGTCAGCCTTTATCTTTCTTAAGGACTTTTGTTTTAAAGACTATTTTGTCTGATATGAGTATTATTACCATCACTTTCTTGTCATTTCCATTTGCATGAAATGTGTTTTTCTATACCCTCACTTTCAGTCTATGCCTGTCCTTTGACTTAAAGTGGGTCTCTTGTAGGCAGCATATTGTAAGCTCTTGTTTTCTTATCCAATCTACCACTCTATGTCTTTTGATTGGACCATATAGTTCCCTGACATTTAAGGTAATTATTGATAGATAATGCATTATTGTCATTTTTAACCTTGTTTTCCAGTTGATTTTGTAATTCTTTTTGTTCCTTTCTTTTTATTTTCCTTTTGTGCTTTGATGGTTTTCTTTTGTATCGTGCTTGTGTTCTTTTCTTTTTTTGTGTGAATCTATATTTTTGATTTGTGGGTACCCTGTTTTTCAAGTATATCAACCATACTATATTTATTTGCTTTAGACTGGTAGTCATATAGGCCAAAACACATTCTAAAAAAAACTATATTTTCTTACAACTCTCCCCCACATTTTATGATTTGAGGTCCTCTTTTTAATCTGCATGCTAATATTTTGCTGTTCATTGTAGCTATCATTGTTTCCAAAAGATTTTTTTTTTCCATTTACTGGCTTATTTAAGTGATTTAATTTCCAGTTGTGATTTTTCTGTTCCTATAAATTCTTGCTCTTTTCTGTTTAGATAATACCTTTCAATATTTCTTTTAGGATATGTTTAGTATTGCTGTATTCCTTTATTTTTTGCTTGTCTGATAAATTCTTTATCTCTCTTACTGTTCTAAATGATAATCTTGCTGTGTAGAGTTTTCTAGGTTGCAGGTTTTTCCTTTTCAGGACTTTGTGTATATATTGCCACTTCCTTCTGGCCTGCAACGTTTCTGTAGAGAGATATGCTGATAGCTTTATGTGGGTGCTCTTGTCACTATTTGTTTTTCTCTTGTTGCCTTTAGAATACTCTCTTTATCTTTAACTTTTGCCATTTTAATTATAAAATGTCTTGGTGTAGGTTTGTTTGGGTTCATCTTGTTTGGGACCCTCTGTGTTTCCTGTACCTGGATATCTGTTTCGTTTTTTAGATTTAGGAAGTTTTCAGCCATAATTTCTTCAAATACATTTTAAATCTCCTTTTCTATTTCTTCTCTTGGGATCCCTATCATGCATGGATTACCATGCTTTATATTGTCCCATAGGTCTTGTACATGGCTGTCATTTTTTAATTTGTTTTTCTGTCTGATGTTCTGATTGGGTGATTTCCATTATTCTCTCTTCCAGATCAGTTATTCTGCATTATTCAGTTTTCTATTTATTTCCTTTAGCTCAACTTTCATCTTGGGACGTGAGTTTTCTAATTTAATTGGCTCTTCTTTATAGTTTCTAATTCCTTTTTATACTAATCTGCATTTCTATCAATAGCATTTCTTAATTTCTTCAGTATTTATATTACCTTCTTTTTAAACTTGGGGTCTGCTAGACTGGAAGGATTTCTTTTATTGTTTGTTCTTTTGGGGGAATTCTCTTCATCTTAGTTGGAAGTGGTTCTTCTGCTTATTCATTTACTAACATTTCTCTGACTCTATGAGTTTAGGAGAAACTGTTATGTACTGCAGTCTTGACACTTTTTATGTGGCTGTGTCCCTGTGTAGCCTGTATGAGACAAATATTTTTGGTTTGAGGGCTTTTTTTAGTATAGATGCCTGCCACATCTTTTCTCAGTGAGTGCTGTCTATTTCCCCCTTGATAGGGGGTGTGATTTTTGTTGTGGTGACCAGGGCCTACCCTCAATATTGAGTGAGGTATCCTCTTTGCTCTGTGGTTGTCACAACTCTGTCTGGGGCTGGTTCTGTTTCCCAGTTGTTGGAATAGAAGCCCTGAGATCCATTTCTGAGTTCAGTGTTAGGTGGGTGGGACTGTAGTGCTTCTGCTTGGAGAAGAGTCACTGAGCTTTTCTCCACAGAAGCTGTCTACCTGGAGGTGCACTCTGTGGTATCTCCCACCCCTCATTGTGAGGGTTTACATAGTGTACTGTTGTTGGCACTGCCCTCAGCCCTGCCTCAACCACAGGGATGCAAGCAAACAACTTGGGTGTCCCTCAGGTGCTCAAAAATCCACCAGCACAGATTCGCTGGCACACATCTGCTTAAGTCAGGCACATGGACCACCATAGTTTCATACCTGGATCCACTGTGGGAGCTACAGAATCTGTCCAGACCCTTGCCCACCTCCACATGCACGTGCTGGCAAAGGCTGCAGCCACTAATGCCAGACAGTCCCCAGCCATGGGAACATCAGTAGTGTGCTCAGTTATCAGCTTTCAAAGCTGCTGCAGTATGTAAATCCACAGGTGGCACAGCCATTGGGAGATGACTCAGATTTCAGACCTACTTTTGGAATTGCACTGTCCCTGGGAATCACCTCAGATTTCAGCCCCAACCCCACAAGTGGGGAACCTGCTGGTGCTTGCTTGTTCCCACAGCTCATAGAGGTGGAGCTGTGCCCAATGTAAGCATGCCTAGAATGAGCGTGCTATGGCAGTCCTACCCTTCCCTTGGTATTTGTTAAAAATGGGGCTCCGTTGGCAGACCTATGCTCTGCCCTATGTACACCCTCAGTTGCAGCGTGGACCACACTTCAGCCCCTCAGCCTGTCTCTGTGCATTCAACCCCAGTCCTCCCACTGGTTCTCTTCACTGAAGCCTAAGTTCAGCACGCAGCCCCCCCACACACTAGCAGACATGTGTCTCAGGATGGGGAGTGCAGAGGGGTGGCCAGGACCCTATCTGCTGGTCTCTCTCTGTTCTGCCTGCTGCAATCCAGCTGATGCACTCTCCTTTGAGTCCCTAAAGTTTCCTTTCTGTCCCGGCTGATCTCTCAGCCAGTGAAGGGCATTCCCAGGGTGAGAGAAATTTTCCTCTTTCACAGCTCCCTCCCAGGAGCACACTGTTCTGATTCTTTGTGTTTTTTTTTCTTTTGTCCTACCTGGTTACATGATAATCTTTCTTAGAATTTTGGTTGCAGGAGCTCTTCTGTCACCATCCAGTAGGTATTCAATGAGAATTGTTCAACATGTAGATGCATTTTTGATATATTGGTTGGAGGTGCTCTTCACATCATTCTATTTTGCCATCTTGATCTTCTCTCCTATTGTTTAGTTGAAATAGACTATTTCATAATATAATCAAAATTATAATTTTGATAATTATTTCAAAATTATCCTCTAATTTTTATTTCTTTCCTTCTACTAATATTGGATTTTGTTTGTTCCTCTTCTTCTAGTTCCTTTAGGTTTTATGGTTAGATTTTTTATTTGAGATTTTTCTTATTTCCTGAGGTAGTATTGACTCACTATAAACTTCCCTCTTAGAACTGCTTTTGTTGCATTCCATATATTTTGGTTATTTTTGTTTTGATTTTCATTAGTCTCCAGAAATTTTTTCATTACCTCTTTGAATTTTTTGGTAACTCATTGATTGTTTAGTAGCATATTGCTTATCTTCCACATGTTTGTGTTTTTTGCTGATGTTTTTTCATAGTAGTTAATTTCTGGCTCATACCTTTGTGGTCAGAAAAGATGCTTGATATGATCTTAGGCCTCTTAAATTTATTGAGTTTTGTTTTGTGACCTAGCATGTGATCTATCCTAGAGAATGTTCCATGTGCATTTGGAAAGAATGGTATTCTGCAGTATTTGTATGGAATGTTCTAAATAATATCTATTAAGTTAATCAGATCAATCTCTCTGTCCTTTAAGACCAGTATTTCCTTATTGATTTTCTGTCTGAATTATTTGCCCATTAATGTAAGTGGGGTGTTAAAGTTCCCTACTATTATTGTGTTATTGTCAATGATTTCCTTTATTTCTGTTAACATTTATTTTATGTATTTAGGGGTTCCTATGTTAGGAATATTTATTTTGATAATATTAGCTCTTTTTTTGATTGATCTCTTTATCATTATGTAACATCTTTCTTTGTCTCTGTTTACTGTTCTTGTTTTAAAGCATATTTTGTATGATATAATTATTGCTACCCAAGCTTTATATTCATTTTTGTTTGCATAGAATACCTTTGTCCTTCCCCTTACTTTTAGTATTTATGTGTCTAGAACCAAAATGAGTCTTGAGCAGGTTGCATATTGATGGGTGTTGTATTTTTTGTTTTGTTTTGTTTGTTTGTTTGTTTTCCATTCAGCCCCTCTATGTCTTTGATTGGAGCATTTTGTCAATTTACATTTAAAGTAATTTTGGTTACTTATGTATTTATTGTCATTTTGTTAATTGTTTTCTAGTTGTTTTATATTTCTTTTTGGTGCCTGTCTTCTGCTGCTTTCTTCTCTTGTTATTTGATGACTATCTTTAGTGTTCCATTTAGATTTCTTTCTTTTTTTATAGTTTGTATCTATTACAAATTTATGATTTGTTGTTACCCTGAAGTTCATATATAACAACCTACATATATAAATAATTATATTAAGTTGAGGATCTGTTTAGTTTGATTACCTTCTAACAACCCTGCATTTTACTCTCCCCCTGCATCTTTTCTTGTTTTGACAACATATTTTACAATTTTCTGTTATGTATATCCCTTAACTAGTTATTGTGGATATAGATAATTTTGCCACTTTTGTTTTTTAAAGTTCCTACTAGCTGTGTATGTTTTCCTTTATCAATTAGATTTTTTATTTCATAATTTTCATATTTCTAATTATTGTCCTTTTTTCTTCTTAGATAAGTTTCTTTAACATTTCTTGTATAGCTGGTTTAGTAATGATAAATTCTTGTATCTTTCTCTTGTCTATAAAGCTATCGCTTCTTCAATCTAAATGATAACCTCGTGGGGTAGAGGATTCCTGGTTGTAGATTTCTTTTCCTTTTATTATTTTGATTATATTATACTGCTCCCTTCTGGCCTGAAAACGTTTAGCTGAAAAGTCAGCTGACTGTCTTATAGTATTTCCCTTGTTTGTAACAAGTTGCTTTTCCATTGCTTTTTAAGATTTTCCTCTTTATCTTTATTTATTTATTTATTTATTTTTGTCATTTTAAGTATAGTGTCTCTTGGTGTGGATCTCTTTGGCTTCATCTAGTTTGGGACTCTGTGCTTCCTGGAACTGGATGTCTGTTTACTTCCTCAGGTTAGGGGACTTTTCAGCTAATATTTCTTCAAATTTTCTGTACCTTTTTCCCTCTCTTTGTTTCTGAGACCTCTGTAATTCAAATATTAGTGCTCTTAATGTTGACAGAGGTCTGAAGATATTCTCAATATTTTAAATTATTTTTCTCTTTTCTGTTCTGCTTGTATTATCTCCACTACTCTGTCTTTCAGTTCACTGATACATTTCTCTATATATTTTTACCTATTGTTGAAGCCCCTTGGTGAATTTTTAAATTTTTCAGTTACTGTATACTTCAGCTCTGTTTGGTCCTTCTTTGTATTTTCTAGCTGTTTGTTAATCTTCTCAGTGTGTTCATCCATTCTTCTTCCAAGTTCACTGATCATCTTTATAATCATTACCTTGAATTATTGATTTATTAGATTGTTTATCTCCATTTCACTTAGTTCTTCTGGGTTTTATCTTGTTACTACATTTGGAATAGATTCATTTATCTCCTCATTTTGCCTAAATCCCAATTTACATATTGGGTGTATTGGTTATGTTTCTCATCTTGAGAGGTGGCCGTATGTAGGAGATGTTCTATGGGGACCAGCAACATACTCTTCTCTGGTGACCAGAGCTATATCCTCAAGTGATGCCTCCTATGTGGGTTGCATCGGCCCTTCTGTTGTGGTGTGATTGACTACTGGGTTTGTACGTGTACCCCTGGCACAGTTGGCTGCTGTCCCTGACTCATTCAGTGACTGTTAGTCCATTTGTGAGTAGGTCCAGGACTTGGGGTGGTTGGCCAAGGGGCCCAGGGCATCTTGGGGATGGTGCTCACACACTGGTAGGTGGGGCTGGGTTCCAGGGTTGCTGGCTATGGAGTATAGGGGACCCCAGGGCTGGTGTCAGCTAGGCGTAGGGTGGAACCAGGTCCTGGTGCAGCTGCCTGTAGGGCTTTGGGTACCCAGGGCTGGTGCTGCCCTGCTGGTGGGCAGGTAAGCCCCTGGCACTAATAGCCTAGAGAAAGAACTCCAAAATTGTTCTTGCCAGCACCAGTATTCTCATGGTAGAATGATATCACAAAAATGGCTGCTGTCAGAGTCTATGTTCCCAGGGGGAGTCCCAGTTGCCTCCTGTCTTTCTAAGAGGCTCTCCAAGATCAGCAAGTGAGTCTGACCCAGGCTTCCTTAAAATTATTGCCTCTTTGCTGGGATTCTAAGCTTGTAAGATATCTTTACAAGCAAGGTCTTCATTTCCTATAGCTCTACAGCTCTCCTGTACACAAACTCCATTGGCTTTCTAAGCCAGACCTTCTGGGTGCTTGTCTTCCTGGTGCAGAACACCAAATGTGGGAGTCTAGTGTGGGGCTTGGACTCCTCACTCCTTGGGGAGAACCTCTGCAATTGTGATAATCCTCTCATTTGTTAGTTGCCTATCTGCAGGTATGTCTCTTGACTTTACAAATTCTCTGGCCCTCGTACCCATCTTGCTGTGGTTTTTCCTTTACATATTTAGTTGTAGAAACTCTTTTTCTGCTAGTCTTCAGATTGTTCTTATAGATAGTTGTTCTGCAATTAATTGTAATTTTGTTTCATCCATGGGGGGATGTTAGCTCAGGGTCTTCCTATGTCATCATCTTGGTTTGGTTACAGCCCTCTCCAGTGCCTCATGTGGGCTTAGCTCAGCCAGCTACTCCTGTCCTAGTTTTTTTTTTTTTTTTTTTTTTTCTGCAGTATGCAGGCATACTGTTGTGACCTCTCCTGTTGTGGAGCACAGTCTCTGGACGCGCAGGCTCAGCGGCCATGGCTCACGGGTCCAGCCACTCTGTGGCATGTGGGACCTTCCCGACCATGGCATGAACCCGTGTCCCCTGCATCGGCAGGCGGACTCTCAACCACTGCACCACCAGGGAAGGCCCCATCCTAGTTTTTAAGGAGCTTTACCTTACAAAGCTGTAAGCAGATAAACACCTTCAATGAAAGTCCTATGGCCTGTAAATACTTCATCACTAAGTCAGTCAGGAATGAGAAAATACAGTGTAATGTGCATCTTTAAACTTTTTCTCAGTATAATTATTATTAGCAGAAAAGTATTACATTTTTTCTGTTTCTAGACATCTTCTTAATTTGGGGTAATAATTAAGGGGATTAAAATACAGTAAAACACACTACAATATTATAGGAGTTCAGAAATCAATTTCATTATGTGCATGTGCACATTATTAAATGGGTAATGGAATGACTGGTGTGGACCCCCTGTAGAATACAGCAGCTCACAACAAATTTGTTATATCTCAGGGCACATTATAATGATGTTACACAGAATGGGATAGCAAATACAATTTTGCTAGGTTAAAATAGATTATTATTTTTTACTTTCAGCCCAATGATGGTCTGTTTAATTTATATCTAAGAAACTGTTATTAGCAACAGTGAGAAAATTTTGATGAGTTAATCTTTTTCACAGAAGAAAGAACTAATAGTTTAGTCTGTAGGTTTGAAAAGTAGTAGGTAAATATGAGCGATATTAGGCCTTCAAATATCTTCAACATTTTTGATGTCTGTAACACAGAAAAAATTATGATTTACAAAAACTATTCTTTATACAAGTTTAACTTAGAATGCCATCCTACCCTTGTAGGCATCATCCTGAACATGAAAGAAATCTGCAGTTTTAGATCTTACTAAGATATTTATCAGATATCTTTTTGTTATAAAGGATTGGCATCCATGCCAAATGACTGATGAACAAAGAAGAATGTGTTAACTCAATTAAAAGAAAAAAAGTTGTAGACCCAGGTTAGACATGGCTGTGTCTAAATTACAAAATATGAAATCTGGTCTTATAGTATATAGACCTAAAGGAAATGAGTGTCTTTCCTCTTAGCTCTGGAAAAACATTTCAAATTCTTTTTGTCATGATTTGGGTCCTATCACCATATATGAACCAATCACTATGTCTAAGAAATGCAGTAGTTTTGTATTTGCCTATGTTTGTGACTGAGTGTATATGTCAAAATCTAAAACAAGTTCTGTCTGTAAATAACATCTTTTAAATATCTCAGTCAAAGTAGAACAATCCTATGTTGAACTTAAAAATATCTCCCATTTTCCCAAAAGTGATGCAACCTAAAGTCTCCTATAGTTATTGCACCCAAATCAGGAAGTATAGGTTTTATCTTTTTGCTGTCAGAAAGAGGCTAAATGATAAATTCATTGTACCTGGTATATAAACCTGACTATAATAAAAATCACAGTAACTTTAATATGAATCCTCATTAGAAAAAAGGAAGTGGTAGAACCAGCAAAAAACATCCACTGATCTATAACATATATAGCATTTCTTCCTGAGAAGAAAGAGTGAACATTTTTTCTTAACCAATTATGAGTTTTTAATAAGCCTCATTCTTGAGAGAATCATTTTTCTCCCTAATGCACCTTTATAAGGCTTTTGGGGCCAGAATGGATCCAGGAGCCCATTTCTTCTTACTGTAAATTTAGGGTCTTGTAGAATCTTAGGCACTGAGTATAACAAGCACCTGAAAACATGGGAACGTTAATAACATATAAAAAATATTGCCCCAAGTCCAATGCTAAAATACTCTGAAAATGGATTACATAATTATGATTTACATTGTTTTGCACTGGGCCACAGTGCTCAACCCAGCTTCCCAGACTTTCAAATTAACTGGTCCATCTTGGTGTCAGCTGTTGAAACAACAGGATTGGTTATATATTATACAATAGAGGGGGCCTCACAGGCTTCTTGAACCCAGGCTGCATCAAATAGAATTTCTCTTTATAGTTTGGAAAATAATTAATTTAAATGGAAAGATGTACCTAGCAGGAGGGTTTCTGGAAAACCTGGGTCCCATTTAACTTCTTGGTTTTCTAAATATTTTCTCCCATTTATGTCAGCTTGGAAACATGGTTCATTGTCATTGTTTTGTTTTGTTTTTTGTTTGTTTGTTTTTCAATCTGTAGTCTGCATGATTTTATGACTTGCTCTATGTTGAATGCAGAGTAAAGGAATATAGGGCTTCTCATAACAACACACCATGTGTTTCCTTTTGCTTTCCAACAGGTCATCTTAGATTGTAAGTTTCTCTTTTTTTAATATTATTCTTTTTTTATTTTATTTAAAAAATATTGACTGGGGTATAGTTGATTTACAATGTTGTGTTAGTTTCAGGTGTACAGCAAAGTGAATCTGTTATACATATACATGTATCTACTCTTTTTTAGATTATATTCCCATATAGGTCATTACAGAGTATTGAGTAGAATTCCCTGTGTTATACAGTAAGTCCTTATTAGTTATCTGTTGCATATTTTGTAGTGTGTATGTGTCAATCTCAATCTTTCAATTTATCCCTCCTCCCTTTCCCCGTGGTAACTGTAAGTTTATTTTCTACATCTGTAACTCTATTTCTGTTTTGTAGATAAGTTCATTTGTATCATTTTTTTTTAGATCCCACATATAAGCAGTACCATATGATATTTGTCTTTCTCTGTGTGACTTAATTTACTCAGTGTGATCATCTCTAAGTTCATCCATCTTGCTGCAAATGACATTATTTCATTCTTTTTATAACTGAGTGATATTCCATTGTGTATGTGTGTGTATGTATATATATATATATATATATATATATATATATATATATATACCACATCTTCTTTATCCATTCCTCTGTTGATGGACATTTAGTTTGCTTCCATGTCCTGGCTATTGTAAACAGTGCTGCAATGAACATTGGGGTGCCTGTATATTTTTGGATTATGGTTTTCTCCAGATATGTGCCAAGGACTGGGATTGCTGGATCATATGGTAGCTCTACTTTTTTGTTTTTAAAGGAACCTCCATACTGTTCTCCATAGTGGCTGTACCAGTTTACATTCTAACCAACATTGTAGGAGGGCTTCCTTTTCTCCACACCCTCTCATTTTTGATGGTGTTTTAAGAAGGACATTACAGAAAGATTCCAACTTTCTGAAATATTTTACCAAGTTCCTTAACTCTCTCTGGTTGGGGAGGGCATAATCTTTTGTCACAGAGACAGGGGATAAAATTTAACCATCTGCTTCTTGAGTAGAATGACAACTTCTTAATCAGGGGTAGGGCCTTCTCACAACACTACCCTTTTTAAGTTTAGCCACTCGTTACTGGAACTGTTACTAGAAATATATGACTTCTAGGTACTAATTGTTTAATAAACTAGGAGTCATTAAATTGCAATTTACAGAAATCCAACTCATTGTAGCTTAAATGAAATAGAACTTTATTGGATTATGTAATTAAAAAGTTCTTAGGCAGATTTTCTTCAGGTACAGCAGAATCATGGCTCTACACCATTTCAACACTGGGTTCTGCTCTTCTCAGCATTGCCATCATTTTCTGAGAATATATTCATTGTATAAATAATTGGAAAGATTGCTACCAGTAAGTCACAGTTTTTATTCTTTCCAGGGCTTAAAATCCCAAAAAAAGTGGAGTGGTTTTCCCATTTATGTTCATAAAATTCTTGGGGAAGATGCTAATTTATGACCATCCCTGTACCATTATTCTCTCCAGAGAAATGTACAACTATGATTATGCATGCTGCCACTGAGGGGCACAGATGAGGATTTGGTTTAGCCCCACCCACAACTAAGATATTTTATAGAATTATTATGAATTGGGGAAGCACTGTTTCTTTTACTGTTTTAATTAATTTATCTTATTTTTGGCTGAATTGGGTGTCTGTTTTTGCACATGGGCTTTTCTCTAGTTGTAGCAAGTGGGGGCTACTCTTCATTGTGGTGCATGGGCTTCTCATTTTGGTGGCTTCTCTTTGTTATAGAGCATGGGCTGTAGGCGCCCAGGCTTCAGTAGTTGTGGCTCACGGGCTCTAGAGCACAGACTCAGTAGTTGTGGCACACGGGCTTTGTTGCTCAGTGGCATGTGGGATCTTCCCGGACCAGGGCTCAAACCCGTGTCCCCTGCATTGGCAGGTGGATTCTTAACAACTGCACCATCAGGGAAGCCCATCACTGTTTCTTTAGAAGTTTTATCATAAAAAAAGGAAATAAATGAAAAGAAAAGAATAAAAAAAATTGGGAGAGAAGAGGGGACAGTGGGAAGAAAGGTGGAGGGAAGGAAAGAAGGAAGGAAGGATGGAAGGCAGGAAGGAAGGAAGGAAGGATGGAAGGAAGGAAGGAAAGGAGGAAGCAGTAATTTTTATATCCAATAAAGAGTGAAACTAGAACTCAGTGCATCAGCTCAGAGATTTTCATGTCATTTTATGGAAAGACAGTCATCATAAGAGTCAGATTGTGTCCATGGTAGAAAGTAGACAAGGAGGCATGAAACTATGAAAAGGTGAGAATGTAGATCATTTTAAAGGTGACCTGCATATTAGTATATTGATGGTACATTGTCAAGGGAAAAGGGATGCTACACTAATTGAGGTTAGCAGATGAATGCTATCACCTAGATCTTTTATGTAGGATAAATGAATTTAAAAGTCCATTTCTTTCCCAATCTTATTTTTACTAGATATGAAATACAATTTATAGATCATTAGCATCCAGACCCAATAGCTTAAAGGGAAAACAAAACAGTAATAATATGCATATAAAACAAATATTTAATGTATTAAATTTCTACCTTAAGGCATTTCTCATTTCTCAAACTGTATCTCTGTTGAGAAGTATACATGACTGAACAATAAAATTAAAATAAATTGACAAGCACTTTTCTTAGTGCTTGTGATTGGTCTGTTCATATTTTCTATTTCTTCCTGATTCTGTCTTGGCAGGTTATGCATTTCTAAGAATTTGTCCATTTCTTCCAGATTGTCCATTTTATTGGCATAGAGTTGCTTGTAGTAATCTCTCATGATTTTTTTTATTTCTGCCGTGTCAGTTGTTACTTCTCCTTTTTCATTTCTAATTCTATTGATTTGAGTCTTCTCCCTTTTTTTCTTGATGAGTCTGGCTAGTGGTTTATCTATTTTGTTTATCTTCTCAAAGAACCAGCTTTTAGTTTTATTGACTTTGCTATCATTTCCTTCATTTCTTTTTCATTTATTTCTGATCTGATTTTTATGATTTCTTTCCTTCTGCTAGCTTTGGGGTTTTTTTGTTCTTCTTTCTCTAATTGCTTGAGGTGCAAGGTTAGGTTGTTTATTCGAGATGTTTCCTGCTTCTTAAGGTGGGCTTGTATTGCTATAAACTTCCCCCTTAGAACTGCTTTTGCTGCATCTCATAGGTTTTGGGTCGTTGTGTCTCCATTGTCATTTGTTTCTAGGTATTTTTTTATTTCCTCTTTGATTTCTTCAGTGATCACTTCATTATTAAGTAGTGTATTGTTTAGCCTCCATGTGTTTGTATTTTTTACAGGTCTTTTCCTGTAATTGATATCTAGTCTCATGGCGTTGTGGTCAGAAAAGATACTTGATACAATTTCAGTTTTCTTAAATTTACCAAGGCTTGATTTGTGACCCAAGATATGATCTATCCTGGAGAATGTTCCATGAGCACTTGAGAAAAATGTGTATTCTGTTGTTTTTGGATGGAGTGTCCTATAAATATCAATTAAGTCCATCTTGTTTAATGTATCATTTAAAGCTTGTGTTTCCTTATTTATTTTCATTTTGGATGATCTGTCCATGGGTGAAAGTGGGGTGTTAAAGTCCCCTACTATGAATGTGTTACTGTCGATCTCCCCTTTTATGGCTGTTAATATTTGCCTTATGTATTGAGGTGCTCCTATGTTGGGTGCATAAATATTTACAATTGTTTTATCTTCTTCTTGGATCGATCCCTTGATCATTATGTAGTGTCCTTCTTTGTCCCTTTTAATAGTCCTTATTTTAAAGTCTATTTTGTCTGATATGAGAATTGCTACTCCAGCTTTCTTTTGGTTTCCATTTGCATGGAATATCTTTTTCCATCCCCTTACTTTCAGTCTGTATGTGTCTCTAGGTCTGAAGTGGGTCTCTTGTAGACAGCATATATAAGGGTTTTGTTTATGTATCCATTCAGCCAATCTGTGTCTTTTGGTGGGAGCATTTAGTCCATTTACATTTAAGGTAATTATCGATATGTATGTTCCTATTGCCATTTTCTATATTGTTTTGGGTTCGTTACTATAGGTCATTTCCTTCTCTTGTGTTTCTTGTCTAGAGAAGTTCCTTTAGCATTTGTTGTAAAGCTGGTTTGGTGGTGCTGAACTCTCTCAGCTTTTGCTTTTCTGTAAAGGTTTTAATTTCTCCATCAAATCTGAATGAGATCCTTGCTGGGTAGAGTAGTCTTGGTTGCAGGTTCTTCTCCTTCATCACTTTCAGTATGTCCTGCCACTCCCTTCTGGCTTGTAGGGTTTCTACTGTGAGATCAGCTGTTAACCTTATGGGGATTCCCTTGTGTGTTATTTGTTGTTTTTCCCTTGCTGCTTTTAATATGCTTTCTTTGTATTTAATTTTTGACAGTTTGATTAATATGTGTCTTGGCGTATTTCTCCTTGTATTTATCCTGTATGGGACTCTCTGTGCTTCCTGGACTTGATTAACTATTTCCTTTCCCATATTAGGGAAGTTTTCAACTATAATCTCTTCAAATATTTTCTCAGTCCCTTTCTTTCTTTCTTCTTCTTCTGGAACCCCTATAATTCGAATGTTGGTGCGTTTCATGTTGTCCCAGAGGTCTCTGAGACTGTCCTCCATTCTTTTCATTCTTTTATCCTTATTCTGCTCTGCAGTAGTTATTTACACTACTTTATCTTCCAGGTCACTTATCCGCTCTTCTGCCTCAGTTATTCTGCTATTGATCCTATCTAGAGTACTTTTTATTTCATTTATTGCGTTGTTTATCGTTGCTTGTTTCATCTTTAGTTCTTGTAGGTCCTTGTTAACTGTTTCTTGCATTTTGTCCATTCTACTTCCAAGATTTCGGATCATCCTTACTATCATTATTCTGAATTCTTTTTCAGGTAGACTGCCTATTTCCTCTTCATTTGTTAGGTCTGGTGGGTTTTTATCTTGCTCCTTCATCTGCTGTGTGTTTTTCTGTCTTCTCATTTTGCTTATCTTACTGTGTTTGGGGTCTCCTTTTTACAGGCTGCACGTTCGTAGTTCCCGTTGTTTTTGATGTCTGTCTCCAGTGGCTAAGGTTGTTTCAGTGGGTTGTGTAGGCCTCCTGGTGGAGGGGACTAGTGTCTGTGTTGTGCTGGATGTGGCTGGATCTTGTCTCTCTAGTGGGCAGGTTCACGTCTGGTGGTGTGTTTTGGGGTGTCTGTGGCCTTATTATGATTTTAGGCAGCCTCTGTGCTAATGGGTGGGGTTGTGTTCCTGTTTTGCTAGTTGTTTGGCATAGGTTGTCCAGCACTGTGGCTTGCTGGTCGTTGAGTGAAGCTGGGTGCTGGTGTTAAGATGGAGGTCTCTGGGAGATTTCCACCATTTAATATTATGTGGAGCTGGGAGGTCTCTTGTTGACCAGTGTCCTGAAGTTGGCTCTCCTACCTCAGAGGCAGAGCCCTGACTCCTGGGCTGGAGCACCAATAGCCTTTCAACCACACGGCTCAGAATAAAAGGGAGAAAAAGTAGAGAGAATTGGTAGAAGTATGAGGAAAGAAACAGGGAAAGGAGGAAAGGAAGGAAGGAAGAAAGAAGCAAAGAAGGAAAGAAAGGAGGGAGGGAGGGAGGAAGGAAGGAAGGAGGGAAAGAAGGAAAAAAGACAGAAAGAAAGACACAGTAAAAATAAAATAAAGTATAATATAGTTATTGAATTAAAAAATATTTAGAAAAAGAAAAAAAAGGGGGGGATGGATAGAACCTTAGGACAAATGTTGGGAGCAAAGCTATACAGAGAAAATCTTACACAGAAGCATACACATACACCCTCACAAAAAGAGGTAAAGGGGGAAAAATCATAAATCTTGCTCTCAGAGACCATCTCCTTAATTTGGGGTGATTCGTTGTCTAAAGGAGGAAAGGAAGGAAGGAAAGAAAGAAAGAAAGAAAGAAGGTAAAGTATAATTTTATTACAATTAAAATTAATTATTAAGAAAAAAAAAAAAAAAAAAAAAAAACCATGCCCGGATAGAGCCCTAGGACAAATGGTGGAAGCAAGAGTATACAGACAGGATCTCACACAGAAGCATACATGTACACATTCACAAAAAGAGGAAAAGGGAAAAAAATCATAGAACTTGCTCCTAAATTCCCCCTCTTCAATTTGGATTCATTCCTTGTCTATTCAGGTATTCCACAGATGCAGGGTACATCAAGTTGGTTATGGTGCTTTAATCCGCTGCTTCTGTGGCTGCTGGGAGAGATTTCCCTTTCTCTTCTTTGTTCTCCCAGCTCATAGGAGCTCAGCTTTGGATTTGGCCCTGCCTCTGTGTGTAGGTCGCTGGAGGGCGTCTGTTTTTTGCTCTGACAGGACGGGGTTAAAGGAGCCGCTGATTCGGGGGCTCCGGCTCACTCAGGCCGGGGGTTGGGGAATGGGGGAAGGAGGGGCACTGCGTGCGGGGCGGGCCTGCGGCGGCAGAGGCAGCGTAACGTTGCAGCAGAGGCCGGCGTGACGTTGCACCAGCCTGAGGCCCGCAGTGCCTTGTCCCGGGGAAGTTGTCCCTGGATCCCGGGAACCTGGCAGTGGCGGGCTGCACAGGCTCCGCGGAAGAGGGGTGTAGAGAGTGACCTGTGCTCACACACAGGCCCCTTGGTGGCGGCAGCAGCAGCCCCAGCGTCTCCCGCCCGTCTCTGGGGTCCGCGGTCTCAGCCGCGGCTCGCACCCGTCTCTGGGGTTTGTGCTTTCAGCCGCGGCTCGCGCCCGCCTCTGTGGTTCGCGCTTTTAGCCGCGGCTCGCGCCCGTCTCTGGGGTTCACGCTTTTAGCCGCGGCTCGCGCCCGTCTCTGGAGTTCCTTTAAGCCGCACTCTTAAACCCCTCTCCTCGCGCACCAGGAAACAAAGAGGGAAGAAAAAGTCTCTTGCCTCTTCGGCCGGTGCAGGCTTTTCCCCGAACTCCCTCCCGGCTAGTCGTGGCGCACCAACCCCTTCAGGCTATGTTCAAGCCGCCAAACCCCAGTCCTCTCCCTGCGCTCCGTCCAAAACCGAAACCCGAGCCTCAGCTCGCAGCCTTGCCCGCCCCGGCGGGTGAGCAGACAAGCCTCTCGGGTTGGTGAGTGCCGGTCGGCACCGATCGTCTGTGCAGGAATCTCCCCACTTTGCCCTCCACACCCGTCGCTGTGTACCACTCCGCGGTCCCGAAGCTCCCCCCTCCGCCTCCCGCAGTCTCCGCCCGCGGAGGGGCTTCCTAGTGTGTGGAAACTTTTCCTCCTTCACAGCTCCCTCCCACTGGTGCAGGTGCCGTCCTTATTCTTTTGTCTCTGTTTTTTCTTTTGCCCTACCCAGGTACGTGGGGAGTTTCTTGCCTTTTGGGAGGTCTGAGGTCTTCTGCCAGCCTTCAGTAGGTGTTCTGTAGGAGTTGTTCCACGTGTGGATGTATTTCTGGTGTATCCGTGGGGAGGAAGGCGATCTCCGCGTCTTACTCTTCTGCCATCTTCCTGTCCTCCGATACCATTCATCTTTAAAGAATAATTAATTTTAGCACATTATTCACCATCTGTACAAAGATTGTTTTCTTTTGATTAAAATCAAATAATATTTATTACAGAAAATTTTGTAAATGCTTAAATGAGAAAAACACATCATATTTTACCTCTCAAACTAAATTAATGATGCATTTTGGATATTGTCTTCACATGTTTTTTTTTTTTTTTTTCTGTATTTACCTTGCATGGCAAGTCAATACTTTAGCATGAAGTTGTTTCTGTATTACCTCACATTCATTTTATATACTATTTTAAATGGCACACTTCAATCATAGAAATTTGTCTATATTTTTTACTTTAGAATTTCATGTAAAATTTATTTACACAAAGTTCTAAATTTAGAAACATTTCAAACTCTTCCCCAAAGAAATAAAGTGATCAAGGTGAATTATGCTGGGACCAGGAGAGGAGAATCACCACAGGTAAAAGTAACATATTTGAGTAGCTCTAATATACATTCCCTGGGATGAGGGCTACCTACTTGTGTTAATTTAATTCCCATTCCAGTTTATTAAATTAGTTAACATTGCCTTACTTTAAATAGTAGAAACTGAGACATTATTAAATTAAATAATTTACTCAAAATCCCATAGCTAGTAGTAGCAAAGCAATGATTTGATTCCAAGCCATTTGCACTTTTGTTTAGGCATTAGGGAAGTGATGAAGAGGGAATATTTTAGCAAGCTTCCTATTTTATTGGCTAAAATTATAAAGTGTAAAATGAAAAATATCCTCCTGCCTTGTTTCACATACCACATTTTGTTCTCTAAAAGCAAATTATTCCAACTCTTTTAACTGCTACTTACATTTAGATGTTACTTCTGGCTAATATATTTATATAGACATTCTTATTATATTTATTTTATTAACATTTTATTGATGCCTATTATGAGATAGAAAGCAATACTACGTGAAGCACTCCTGCTTCCTCCATCCCCCAAATATATTCTCACATTAAACCAGTGTACATTACTTTTGACTATGTAAATATTTTTCATTGCTGTGCTGAGCTGTGTTAATACTAAGATTAAATTACAGGTAAGAAAAGAGATTAGCTCAAGATGGCAGAGTAGAATGACATGAGCCCTTTTCTTACAAAAACATCAAAATCACAACAAACTGTTGAATAACCATCGACAAAATAATGCTGGAACCTATCAAAAAAAGATACCCTACATCCAAAAACAAAAAAGAAGTCACAGTGAGATGGTAGGAGGGAGTACAGTAGCAAAGAAATCAAGTCCTATAACCTCTGGGTGGGCAACACATGAAGTGGAAAACAATTATAACACAGAAGTCATCCAACAGGAGTGAAAGTTCTGAGACCCAAGTCATGTTTCCCACCTGGGGGCCTGGCAATGTGAGGAGGAATGCCCAGAGAATCTGACTTCGAAGGCCAGAGGGATTTGATTGCCAGACTTCCACAGAAATGGGGGAAACAGAAACTCCACTCTTGGAGGGTACACACAAAGTTGCGTGTGCACCAGGACCCAGGGGAGAAGAGCAGTGACCCCATAAGAGACTGGACCAGACCTACCTGATAGTATTGGAGGGTGTGGGGGGCTGTTGTGGTTCACTGTGGGGACAAAGACACTGGCATCAGCAGTTCTGGGAGGTACTCATTGGTGTGAGCTTTCCTGGAGGACAACATTACCCCCACCAAATAGCCTGTAGGCTTCAGTGCTGTATCGCCTCAGGTCAAACAATTGACAAAGAGGAAACACAGCACCACTCATCAAGAGACAGGTAAATTAAAGTTTTAGTGAGCATGGCTCTGATCACAAGAGGGACAAGACCCAGCTCCATTCACCACCATTCTCTCACACTGGGAAGTTTGCACAAGACTCTTAGACAGGCTCGTCCACCAGAGGGAAGACAGAAAGAAGAACTACAATCATGCAGGCTGTGGAACAGAAACCACAATCACAGAAATATAGAGAAAATGAAATGGCAGAGGAATATGTCCCAGAGGAAGGAATGAAATAAAACTCCAGAAAAACAACTAAATGAAGTGGAGATAGGAATCCTTCTGGAAAAAGTATTCAGAATAATATTAATGAAGATAATCCAAGACTTTGGAAAGAGAATGGAGGCGAGGATGAAAGACATGCAAGAAATGTTTAACAAAGACCTTGAAAAACTAAAGAGAAACAAACAGATGAACAATGCAATGACTGAAATGTAAAACATTAGAAGGAATCAATAGCAGAAGAACTGAGACAGCAAAACAGATAAGTGACATGGAAGACAGAATGGTGGAAATCACTGCTGTGGAAGAAAAAAAGAATGAAAACAAATGAAGACAGACTAAGACCTCTGGAACAACATTAAACACACCAACATTCATATTATAGGGTTGTAGAGGAGAAAAGCGAAAGAAAGAACCCAAGAAAATATTTGAAGAGATATATGCTGAAAGCTTCCATAACATGGGAAAGGAAAGAGTTACCTAAGTTCAGGAAGTGCAGAGAGTTCCAGGCAGGATAAACCTAAGGAGGAACACAGAGAGACACATAGTACTCAAACTGACAAAAATTAAAGACAAAGAAAAAATATTAAAAGGGGAAAGCAACAAATAACATACAAGGGAACTCCCATAAGATTATCAGCTAATCTCTCTGCAGGAACTCTGCAGGCCAGTAGGGAGTGGCATGGTATATTTAAAGTGATAAAAGGGAAGAACCTACAACCAAGAAAACTCTACACAGCAAGACTCCCATTCAGATTTGATGAATAAATCAAAAGCTTTACAGATAAGCAAAAGCTAAGAGAATTCAGCACCTCCAGACCAGCTTGCAACAAATGCTAAAATAACTTCTCTAGGCCAGAAAGAGACCAATAACTTAAAACAACCTTACGTGTATATAGACTTCTGGATCAAAACCTCATTGGAACAGAAAACCCCAAAACTACAATAGATACACCCACAAAAAAGAAAAAGCAACCCAAACACAACACGAAAGATGGTCATCAAACCACAAGAGAAGAAAACAAAAGAGGAAGGGAAGAAAAAAGATCTATAAAAACAAGGTCAAAACAATTAACAAAATGCCAATAGGAGCTTACATATCAATAATTACCTTAAACATAAATACATTAAATGCTCCAACCAAAAGACAAAGACTGACAGAATGGAAAAAAACCAAAACCTGTATATACGTTGTATACAAGAGACCCACTTCAGAACAAGGGAAACATACAGACTGAAAGGGAGAGGATGGAAAAAGATATTACATGCAAAGGAAAATCAAAAGAAAGATGGACTAGAAATACTGATGTCAGATAAAATAGTCTTTATTTTAATTTTTGTAACATCTTTATTGGAGTATAATTGCTATAAATGATGTGTTAGTTTCTGCTGTATAACAGTGAATCAGCTATATATATATATATCACCATATCCCCTCCCTCTTGTTTCTCCCTCCCACCCTCCTTTTCCCACAACTCTAGGTAGTCACAAAGCACTGAGCTGAGCTCCCTGTGCTATGCAGCTGTTTCCCAGTAGCTATTTTACATTTGGTAGTGTATATATGTCAATGCCACTCTCTCACATCATCTCAACTTACACTTCCCCCTCGTCTTCTTCTCAAGTCCATTCTCTAAGTCTACATCTTTATTCCTGTCCTGCCCCTATGTTCTTCAGAAACTTTTTTTTTTTTCCCTTTAGATACCACATATATGTGTTAGCATTTGGTATTTGTTTTTCTCTTTCTGACTTAATTCACTCTGTATGACAGACTCTAGGTCCATCTGCCTCACTACAAATAACTCAGTTTCAATTATTTTTATGGCTAATATTCCATTGTACACATGTGCCACATCTTTATCCCTTCATCTGTCCATGGACACTTAAGTTGATTCCATATCCTGGCTACTGTAAATAGTGCTGCAATGAACATTGTGGTATATGATTTTTTTTTTTTTTGAATTATGGTTCTCTGAGGGTATATGCCCAATAGTGGGATTGCTGGGTCATATGGTAGGTCTATTTTTAGTTTTCAAGGAATCTCCATACTGTTCTCCATAGTGGCTGTATCAATTTACATTCCCACCAACAGTGCAAGAGGGTTCACTTTTCTCCACACCCTCCCCAGCATTTATTGTTTGTAGATTTTTTGATGATGGCCAGTCTGACTGGTGTGAGGTGATAGTTCATTGTAGTTTTTATTTGCATTTTTCTAATGATTAGTGATGTCGAGCATCCTTTCATGTATTTGTTGGTAATCTGTATATCTTCTTTGGTGAAATGTCTATTTAGGGTTCCTGCCCATTTTTGGATTGGGTTGTTTGTTTTTTTTTATATTGAGCTGCATGAGATGCTTGTATATTTTTTCAGATTAATTCTTTGTCAGTTGCTTTCTTTGCAAATATTTTCTTCCAATCTGAGTGTTGTCTTTACATCTAGTTTAAGGTTTTCTTTGTTTTGCAAAACTTTGAAGTTTCATTAGTTCCCATTGGTTTAATTTTGTTTTTATTTCCATTTCTCTAGGAGGTGGGTCAAAAAGGATCTTGCTGTGATTTATGTAATAGAGTGATCTGCCTAGGTATTCCTCTAAGAGTTTTATAGTGTCAGGCCTTACATTTAGGTCTTTAATCCATTTTGAGTTTATTTTTGTGTATGGTGTTAGGGAGTGTACTTATTTCATTATTTCACACTTAGCTCTCCAGTTTTCCCAACAACACTTATTGAAGAGGCTGCCATTACTCCATTGTATATTCTTGCCTTCTTTATTAAAGATAAGGTGACCATATGTGAGTGAGTTTATCTCTGGGCTTTCCATCCTGTTCCATTGATCTATATTTTTGTGACAGTACCATACTCTCTTGATTACTGTAGGTTTGTAGTTTAGTCTGAAGACTGGGAGCCTGATTCCTCCACTTCCATTTTTCTTTCTCAAGATTGCTTTGGCTATTTCGGGTCATTTGTGTTTCCATACAAATTGTGAAATTTTTTGTTCTAGTTCTGTGAAAAATGCCATTGGTACTTTGATAGGGATTACATTGAATATGTAGATTGCTTTGGGTAGTATAGTCATTTTCACAATGTTGATTCATCCAATCCAAGAACATTGTATATCTCTCCATCTATTTGTATCATCTTTAATTTGTTTCATCTGTGTCTTATACTTTTCTGCATACAGGTCTTTTTTCCCCTTAGGTTGGTTTATTCTTAGGTATTTTATTCTTTTTGTTGCATTGGTAAATGGGAGTGTTTCCTTAACTTCTCTTTCAGATTTTTCATCATTAGTGTATAGGATTGCAAGAGATATCTGTGCATTAATTTTGTATTCTGCTTCTTTACCAAGTACATTGATTAGCTCCAGGAGTTTTCTGGTAACATTTTTAGGATTCTCTATGTATAGTATCATGTCATCTGCAAAGAGTGACAGTTTTAATTCTTCTTTTCTGATTTGGAATCCTCTTATTTATTTTTCTTCTCTGATTGCTGTGGCTAAAATTTCCAAAATTATGTTGAATAATAGTGGTGAGACTGGGCAATCATGCCTTGTTCCTGATCTTAGTGGAAATGGTTTCAAGTTTTCATCATTGAAAATGATGTTGCCTGTGGATTTGTCATACATGGCCTTTATTATGTTGAGGTAGATTCCTCTATGCCTACTTTCAGGAGATTTTTATCAGAAATGGGTGTTGAAAACTGTTGAAAGATTTTTCTGCATCTATTGAGATTATCATATAGTTTTTATCCTTCAATTTTTTAATATGATTTATCACATTGTTTGATTTGTGTATATTGGAAAATCCTTGCATTACTGGGATAATCCCCACTTGATCATGTTGTATGATACTTTTAATGTGCTTTTGGATTCTCTTTGCTAGTTTTTGGTGAGAATTTTTGTATCTATGTTCATCAGTGATATTGGCCTATAATTATTTTTCTTGTGACCTTTGTCTGGTTTTGATATCAGGGTGATGGTGGCCTTTTAGAATGAGTATGGGAGTGTTCCTCCCTCTGTTAGGTTTCAGAAGAGTTTGAGAAGGATAGGTGTTAGCTCAACACAAAATGTTTGAAAGAATTCCCCTGTGAAGTCATCTGGTCCTGGGCTTTGGTTTGTTGGAAGATTTTTAATCACAGTTTCAATTTCAGTGCTTGTGATTGATCTGTTTCTATTTTCTATTTGTTCATGGTTCAGTCTCAGAAGGTTGTGCTTTTCTAAGAATTTGCCCATTTCTTCCAGGTTGTCCATTTTATTGGCATATATTTGCTTGTAGTAATCTCTCATGATCCTTTGTATTTCTTCAGTGTCAGTTGTTACTTCTTTTTTCATTCTAATTCTGTTGATTTAGTCTTCTCCCTTTTTTTCTTGATGAGTCTGGCTAATGGTTTATTACTTTTGTTTATCTTCTCAGAGAACAAGTTTTTAGTTGTATTGATCCTTGCTATCATTTCCTTCATTTATTTCTGAGCTGATCTTTACAACTTCTTTCCTTCTGCTAACTTTGGGTTTCTTTTGTTCTTCATTCTCTAATTGCTTTAGGTGTAAGGTTAGGTTCTTTATTTGAGATATTTCTTGTTTCTTGAGATAGGACTCAATTGTTATAAACTTCCCTCTTAGAACTGCTTTGGCTGCATCCCACAGGTTTTGGGTCATCGTGTTTTCATTGTCATTTGCTTCTAAGTACTTTTTGATTTCCTCTTTGATTTCTTCAGTGATTTCTTGGTTATCTAGTAGTGTATTGCTTAGCCTTCCTGTGTTTGTAACTTTTACAGTTTGTTTTTTTCCTGTAATTGATATCTCATCTCATAATGTTGTGGTCAGAAGAGATACTTGATAAAATTTCCATTTTCTTAATTTTACCAAAGCTCGATTTTTGACCCAAGATATGATCTATCCTGGAGAATGATCCATGAGCACATGAGAAGAAAGTGTATTCTGTTTTATTGGAATGGAATTTCCTATAGATATCAACTAAGTCCATTTTGTTTAACATGTCATTTAAAGCTTGTGTTTCCTTATTTATTTTCATTTTGGTTGATCTGTCCATTGGTGAAAGTCAGGTGTTAAATTCCCCTACTATGATTGTGTTATTGTCTGTTTCCCCTTTTATGGCTGTTATCATTTGCCTTATGTATTGAGGTGCTCCTATGTGGGGTGTGTAAATATTTACAATTGTTATATCTTCTTTTGGACTGATCCCTTGATCATTATGTAGTGTCCTTCTTTGTCTCTTGTAATAGTCTTTACTTTAAAGTTTATTTTGTCTGATATGAGAATTTGTACTCCAGCTTTCTTTTGATTTCCATTTGCATGGAGTATCTTTTTCCTTCCCCTCACTTTCAGTCTGAATGTGTCCCTAGGTCTGAAGTGGTCTTTTCTAGACACCATATACACAAGTCTTTTTTTTTTGTATCCATTCAGCCAGTGTAGAGCTTTTGGTTAGAGCACTGGATCCATTTACATTTAAGGTAATTGTCGATATGTATGTTCCTGTTACCATTTTCTTAATTGTTTTGTGTTTGTTATTGTAGGTCTTTTCCTTCTCTTGTGTTTCCTGCCTAGGCAAGTTCCTTTAACATTTGTTGTAAAGTTGTTTTTGTGGTGCTGAATTCTCTTAGATTTAGCTTGTTTGTAAAGTTTTTAATTTCTCTGTCAAATCTGAATGCGATCCTTACTGGGTAGAGTAATCTTGGTTGTAGGCTTTTCTGTTTCATCACTTTAAATATGGCCTGTCACTCCCTTCTGGACTCCAGAGTTTCTGCTGAAAGATCAGCTGTTAACCTTTTGGGGATTCCCTTTTATGTTATATGTTGCTTTTGCCTTGCTGTTTTTACTATTTTTTCTTTGTGTTTAATTTTCATTAATTTGATTAATATGTGTCTTGACATGAGTCTCCTTGAATTTATCCTGTATGGGACCCTCTGAACTTCCTGGACTTGATTGACTATTTCCTTTCCCGTATTAAGGAAGTTTTCAACTATAATGTCTTCAAATATTTCCTCAGTCCCTTTCTCTTTCTCTTATTCTCCTTGGGACCCCTAGAGTTTGAATGTCAGTGCGTTTAATGTTATCCCAGAAGTCCCTAAGACTGTCCTCCATTCTTTTTTTCTTTATTCTGCTCTGTGGTAGTTATTTTCACTATTTTACCTTTCAGAACACATATCCGTTCTTCTACCTCAGTTATTCTGCTATTGATTCCTTCTAGAGAATTTTTAGTTTCATTTATTGTGCTATTCATCATTTTTTGTTTGCTGTTTAGTTCTTTTATGTGCTTGTTAAATATTTCCTGTATTTTCTCTAATCTATTTCCAAGATTTTGTATCAGCTTTAGTATCAATATTCTGAATTCTTTTTCAGGTATACTGCCATTTCCTCTTCATTTGTTTGGTCTGGTGGGATTTTACCTTGCTCCTTCATCTGTTGTGTATTTCTCTTTCTCATTGTGCTTAACTTACTGCATTTAGGTCTCCTTTTCACAGGCTGTAGGTTCATAGTTCCCACTGTTTTTGGCATCTACCCCCAGTGGGTAAGTTTGGTTCAGTGGGTTGTGTAAGCTTACTGGTGGAGGGGACTGGTGCGTGTGTTCTGGTGGATGAGGCTGGGTCTTGTCTTTCTTGTGGGCAGGACCATGTCTTATGGTGTGATTTGAGGTGTCTGTGAACTTATGGTTTTCAGCAGCCACTCTGCTAATGGCTGGGTTTGTGTTCCTTTCTTGCTAGTTGTTTGGTATGAAGTGTCGTGCACTGGAGCTTGCTGGTCATGGATAGAGCTGGGTCTTAGCATTGAGATGGAGATCTCTGGGAGAGTTCTCACTGATTGATATTACATGGAGCTGGGAGGTCTCTGGTGGTCCAATGTTCTGAACTCAGCTCTCCCACCTCAGAGGCACAAGCCTTCCAGCCAGCCAGAGCACCAAGACCTTGTCAACCACATGGCTCAGAAGATAAGGGAGAAAGAAAAAAAAAAAGTAAAAGAAAGTTATTAAAAAAGAAATTTAAATATGTAATTAAATTTAAAAAATTAAAAAGTAATAAAAAAGAAGACAGCAGTCAAACCAATAAGCAAATCCACCAATGACAACAAGCACTTAAAACTAAACTAAGAGCAACATAAAATTAAGAAACTAGTCTGTTGCACACAGCAAACCCCAAGTCTACAGTAGCTCCCAAAGTCCACTGACTCAATTTTGAGATGACTTATTGTTTATCCAGTTATTCCACAGGTACATGGTACCTCAAGTTGATTGTGGAGATTTAATCTGCTTCTCCTGAGGTTACATGGAGAAATTTCCCTTTCTCTTCTTTGTTCACACAGCTCCTGGGTTACAGGTTTGAATTTGGGTCTGCCTCTGCATCTAGATTGCCCTCTGGCATATGTTCTTCCCCCAGACATGAGGAGGTTACAGGAGCAGTGATTAGGGGGCTCTGGCTCACTCAGGCTGGGGGCGAGGGAGAGGGACAGAATGCAGGGTGAGCCTGCAATGGCAGAGCCCAGCTTGAAGTTGCCACTGCCTGAGGAGTGCCAGGTTCTCCCGGGGGAAGTTGCCTCTTGATCACGGGACCCTGGTAGTGACAGGTTGCACAGTCTCCTTGTTGGGAAAATGAGGATAGTGACCTGTGCTTGCACACAGGAATCTTGGTGGCTGCAGCAGCATTAGCATTTCATGCCCATCTTGGTGTCTTTTCTGATAGCCATGGCTCAAGCCTGTTTCTGGAGCTCATTTACACGGTGCTCTGAATCTCCTCTCCTCCTGCACCCTGAAACAATGGTCTCTTGACTCTTAGGCAGTTCCAGACGTTTTCCTGGACTGCCTCCCTGCTAGCTGTGGCACACTAACCCTCTTCAGGGTATGTTCACACAGCCAACCCCAGTCCTCTCCCTGGGATCTGACCTCCAAAGCCCGAGTCTCAGCTCCCAACCCCTACCCACCCAGGTGGATGAGCAGAGAAATCTCTTAGGCTGCTGATTGGTGATCAGCACCAATCCTCTGTACACTTTGCCCTCTGCACCCCTGTTGCTGTTCTGTCTTCTGTGACTCTGAAGGTTTCCTCCAGCCCATCCCCTGTCTCCACCAGTGAAAGGGCTTCCTAGTGTGTGGAACCTTTTTCTCCTTCATGGCTCCCTCCCACAGGTGTAGGTCCCATCCCTATACTTTTGTCTCTGTTTTTTCTTTTTTCTTTGGCCCTACCCAGGTATGTGGGGAGTTTCCTGTCTTTTGGGAAGTCTGAGGTCTTCTGCCAGCATTCAGTAGATATTCTGTAGGAGTTGTTCCACATATAGATGTATTTTTGTTCTATTTGTGGGGAGGACGTTGATCTCCATGTCTTAATCCTCTGCCATCTTGAAGGTCCTCCCAAATTATACTTCAAAATAAATTGTTATAAGAGAAAAAGAAAGACACTACATAATTATCAAGAGATCAATCCAAGAAGAAGATAATAACAATCATAAATATATATACACCCAACATAAGAGCACCTCAATATATAAGGCAAGTTCTAACACCCATAATGGAAGAAATCAACAGCAACACCATAATATTGTGGGACTTTAACACCCCACTCTTATCAATGGACAGATCATCCAGACAGAAAGTCAAAAAGGAAACACAGGCCTTAAATGACACTTTTAGGCCAGATGGACTTAATTTATATTTATAGAACACTTCATCCCAAAACAACAGAATACACATTCTCCTCATGTGCACATGGAACGTTCTCTAGAATTGACCCAATACTGGGCAATAAAGCAATCTTCAGTAAATTTAAGAAAATTGAAATCATACCAAGCATCTTTTCTGACCATTAGAAATAAACTACAAGAAAAAAAAAAAAACTGTTAAAAACATAAACATGTGAAGACTAAGCAATATGCTACTAAACACCCAGTGGAACACTGAAGAAGTTAAAGAAAATTTCAAAAAATACCTAGAGACAAATGAAAACAAAAGCACAACAATCCAAAACCTATGGGATGCATGAAAATCATTTCTAAGAGGGAAGTTTATAGCAATTAAAACTTACCTCAGGAAACAAGAAACATATAAAGTAAACAGCCTAACCTTACACTTAAATCAACTAGAGAATGAAGAACAAACAAAACCTAAGGTTAGTAGAAGAAAAGAAATCATTATTATCAGAATAGAAATAAATGAATAGAGATGAAGAAAGCAATAGCAAAGATCAATGAAACTGAAAGCTGGTTCTTTGAAAAGGCAAACAAAATTTATAAACCTTTAGCCAGACTCATCAAGAAAAAAAGGGAGAGGACTCAATAAAAGTAGAAATGAAAAAGGAAACGTTACAACTGACACCACAAAAATACAAAAGACTATAAGAGACTACTACAAGCAACTGTATGTCAATAAAACAGACAACCTGGAAGAAATGGACACATTTTTAGAAAGGTATATTATACCAAGACTGAACCAGGAAGAATGGAAAATATGAACAGAACAGTCACAAGTACTGAGATTGAAAGTGTGATTAAAAAATATCTTCCAATATATAAATGTTCAGGACCAGATGGCTTCACCGACAAATTCTATCAAACAGTTAGAGAAGAGCTAATACTTATCCTTCTGAAAATGTTCAAAAAAGTGCAGAGGAAGGGAAACTCCCAAACAAATTCTATGAGGCCATCATAAGCCTGATACCAAAACCAGACAATGCTACCACACACACACACACACACACACACACACACACACACACAAAATTACAGGCCAATATCACTGATGAACATAAATGCAAGTATCCTCAACAAAATTTGAGCAATTCAAATCCAATGATACATTAAAAAGCTCATACAAATGATCAAGTGGGATTTATCACAGGGTTGCAAGGATTCTTCAATATATGCAAATCAAATAGTGTGATACACCATATAAACAAATTGATGAATAAGGACAATATGATCAACTCAATAGAGACAGAAAAAGCTTTCGATAAAATTCAACACCTATTTATGACAAAAGCTCTCCAGAAAGTGGGCCTAGAGGGAACATACCTCAACATAATAAAGGCCATATATGACAATCCTACAGCTAACATTATACACAATTGTGAAAATCTAAAAGCATTTCCTTTAAGATTGGGAACAAGACAAGGATATCCACTCTCACCACTTTTATTCAACACAATTTTGGAAGTACTAGCTATGGGAATCAAAGAAGTAAAAGAAAGAAAAGGAATGTAAATTGGAAAAGAAGTTAAACCATCACCGTTTGCAGATGACATGATACTATACATAAAAATTCTTAAAGATGCCACCAGAAAATTACTAGAGCTCATTAATGAATTTGGCAAAGTTGCAGGTTACAAAATTAATACAAAGAAATCTCTTGCATTTCTATAAAGTAACAACAAAAGACCAGAAATTCAAGAAACCATCCTATTTACTATCATATCAAAAAGAATAAAGTACCTAGGACTAAACCTACGTAAGGAGAAAATGACCTGTACTCTTAAAACTATAAGATGTTGATGCAAGTAATAAAAGATGACACAAACAGATGCAGATATACCACGTTCTTGGATTAGAAGAATCAATATTGTCAAAATGACTATACTACCCAATGCAGTCTAAAGATTCAACATAATCCCTATCAAATTACCAATGGCCTTTTCCACAGAACTAGAAAAAAAATCTTAAAATTTTTATGGAGACAAAAGGACATTGAGTTGCCAAAGTAATCTTAAGGAAAAACGGAGCTAGAGGAATCAGGCTCCCTGACTTCAGACCACACTACAAACTTACAAACTATAGTCATCAAAATAGTATGGTACTGGCACAAAAACAGAAATATAGATAAGTAGAACAGGACAGAAAACCTGGAAATAAACCTACGAAGCTGTGGTCACTTAATCTACAATAAAGGAGGCAAGAATATACAATGGAGGAAAGACAGTCTCTTCAATAAATGGTGCTGGGAAAACTGGACAGTTACATTAAAAAAAAAAAAAGGAATTAGAATATTCTTTGACACCATACACAAAAATAAACTCAAAAGGGATTAAAGAACGAAATGTGAGACCGGAAACTATAAAACTCTTAGAAGAAAACATAGCCAGAACACTCTCTGACATAAATTACAGCAATAGCTTTTTTGATCCATCTCCCAGAGTAATGGAAATAAGAACAGAAATAAACAAATGGAATATAATTAAACTCAAAAGTTTTTGCACAACAAAGAAAACCATAAATGAAACAAAAAGGCAAACCACAGAATGGGATAAAATATTTGCAAATGATGTGACTGACAGAGGATTAGTCTCCAAAATTTACAAACAGCTCATGTGGCTTAATATCATCAAAACAAACAAACAAATCAGCAAATGGGCAGAAGACCTAAACAGACATTTCTCCAAAGAAGACATACAGATGACAAAGAGGCAGATGAAAAGATGTTCAACATTGCTAATTATTAAAGAAATGCAAATCAAAACTACAATGAGATACCACCTCACACCAGTCAGAATGGCTAACATAAAAAATCTACAAACAATAAATGCTGGAGAAGGTGTGGAGAAAAGGGAACCCTCCTACACTGTTGTTAAGAATGTAGACTGGTGCAGCCACTATGGAAAACAGTATGGAGGTTCCATAAAAAAAAAACTAAAAATAGAGCTACCATATGATCCAGCAATCCCACTCCTGGGCATATACCTGGAGAAAAACATGGTCCAAAGGTATATATGCATACCAATGTTCATTGAAACACTCTTTACAATAGACAAGACATGGAAGCAAACTAAATGTCCATCAACAGAAGAATAAATAAAGAAGATGTGGTCCATATATACAATGGAATATAACTCAGCCATTAAAAAGAATGAAACAATGTCATTTACAGCAACATGGATGAACCTAGAGATTGTCATACTGAGTGAAGTAAGTCAGATAGAGAAAGATATATATCGTATGCTATCACTTACATATAGAATTTAAAAAAAAAAGATACAAATGAACTTATTTCCAAAACAGAAACAGATTCACAGACTTAGAGAACAAACTTATGGTTACCGGGGGTAAGGGTGGGCGGGAGGAATAGACTGGGATTTTGGCATTGACATGTACACACTGCTATATTGAAAATGAGTAACAACAACAACCTAATGTATAGCACAGGGAACTCTGCTCAATATTATGTAACAACTTAATTGGGAAAAGAATTTGAAAAAGAATAGATACATGTATATGTATAACTGAATTGCTTTGCTGTACTTCTGAAACTAACACAAGTTGTTAATCAACTATATTCCAATATAAAATAAAATTTCAAAGGAAATAAAAGATATAAAATATGAGAATAGAGAATAAATAAATAAATATATGTATGTTTTAAAGAAGGTATTTTTCCTGTCACAGAGTAGGTGCTCAATGAACATTGTGGAAATTAAATGGAAATAAAAGTACACACAAATTTTAACCTAAAATAAAATATATAATTAAAATAGAATGTCTCAATGTAATATGAGACTTTTAAAAATATAATCTTTGAAATCTTTTTTAACACTATTAGATTTATTGTTTGCTGGATGCTTTAGATTCCTGTTTAATTAATGGTAAATTTTTTTCTGGTCTTACGTTCATAAACATTTTAATTCTATTGATAATTTAGCTGGTATACAATCATAAGCTAGCAAAAATTTTTCATCAGAACTCTCAATGTATTGTTCATTTCTTATGACATTCTGTACTGCTCTTGAGAGGACCAATACAGTTTTTACATAGGTTTTGTTTATTTTATTTTATAGTTGTTCTCACATGACTTTAGGTATTCTCTTTTTTTCTTTTGTTCTACATTTTCAGTGTGGTTCTTTGCTGTGGTTCTTTTTCTAATTTACTATTCTTTGCAGTGATACCTTTCAACATGGAAACACAAGTTCTTCAGTTCTGGGAATTATGCTTGTACTATCACTCCTAAATTCCTTCTCTTTGTTTAATACTGTCTTTCTGAAATTAATTTTTAATGAATTTTGACTCATTAAACCATTACTTTTCTTTTCTCTCCTATGTCCAGCTGTGATATTGTGATTTATAAGAAGAAATATATACTTGGTCTTCATCCTGTTTCTGGTAAAGAACTCCTAAATCCCTTGGAATTTCATAAGTGATAAGAGCAAGTGTCTTTTTTTATGTTAATGAGGTGAATTTTAGATTGCCTCAATCATGTGATTAGAGGTCTAGAACTTTTAACCTCACCATCTGATTTCCAGGGAGTAGAGAGGAGCTGGAAGTGAAATCAGTGTCAATGGACAATGATTCAATCAGTCATGCCTATGGAATGAAGCCTCTATAAAAATCCAAAAAGGACTGGGTTCTGAGACCTTCTGGGTTGGTGAAAATGTGAAAGTGCTAGGAGATTGGAGCACCTGGAGAGGATATGGAAACTCTGTGTCCCTTCCCACACACCATGCCCTACATGTCTCTTCCATCTGGTGTTCATCTGTATTATTTATCATATTCTTTTGAAATAAACTTGTAAATGTAAGTAAACAGCTTTACTAAGTTATGTGACCTGTTCTAGCAAATTAATCAAACTTGAGGAGGGGGAATCACAGGAACTTCCAACTTGTAGCTAAGTTGGAAAGAAGTTATAGGTAACCTGGAGACCTGCAATGTGTGATTGACAACCAAGAGGGGGCAGTATTGTTGAACTGAGTCTTTAACCTGGGAGATCTGATACTATCTCTGGGTAGATAGTGTCAGAATTGAGTTGAATTCTAGGACACAAAGTTGGTGTCCTGAACACTGCTTTATAGACGTGGGAAAACACTGCCCCTACTCCCCTCTCCCTGCCCCACATGTTGGAATTGGGTCCAGAAACCTAAAAGACCACCCCATCAATTTGTCTCAAATATTTTTAACTTTAAAAATATTTACTTATTTTTAAATGTAAAATCTTCTATTAAGGATTTTACTGTCCATTTTTAATTTCATTATTTTTAAATTAAATTCATTGAAGTATAAATTACATTCATTTCAATTTACACTTTTTATATGTAGAGTTCTGTAAATTTTGACAGATGATACAATTATGTAAAAAAATCACAATCAAAATATAGAATATTGCCATCATTGCAAAAAGATCTCTTGTGCCATTTTGTTGTCAGTCTCCTCTTGCCACCAACTGATATGATTTTGGTTTTTGTATTTTTACCTTTTCCAGAATGGGATCACATTTTAGGTAATATTTGAGTATTACATCTTTCAATAACATAATGCTTTTGAGATTCATTCCTTCTGTTAAATTTAACAGAAGTTCACCAAATCTTACTTCTGAGTAGCATTCTATTTCTGGGTGTATTATAATTTTATAATCCATTTATTGTTTATAGATATCTGGGGGGGGTTTTGTCATGAAAAAGTGGACATTCCCATTCACTTAGAGGATTTTTTTTTGTATGTAAATATGTTTTGGTTACTCTTGAGCAAATGCATGATTGATAGTTGGGTTGTGATAAGTATATGTTTAACTTTTAAACAACTGCCAAATTTTTGTCCAAGGAATCTATATAATTTTGCATTCCCACCAGCAATGTATGAGATTTACAAGGGCTCTTCTTTGCATTCATGCCAGTACTTGATACTTTTCCTTTTTGTTAGAAATCTTTGCAGGCATTTGAGTTTTGACTTCCCCTACTAAACCTAAGGCAGTTGCCACTCTGCCATCCACTTTTAATCTTTTTAAAAATTTTTATTAGAGTATAGTTGCTTTACAATGTTGTGTTAGTTTATGCTGTACAGCAAAGTGAATCAGCTATATGTATACATATATCAACTCTTTTTTTGTATTTTCTTCTCATTTAGGTCACCACAGAGCATTGAGTAGAGTTCCCTGTGCTATGTAGTAGGTTCTCAATGGTTATCATTTTATACATAGTAGTGTATATATGTCAATCCCAATCTCCCAATTCATCCCACCTTCCCTTCCCCCTTGGGTATCCATACGTTTGTTTTCTACATTTGTGTCTTTATTAATCTTTCAGAAATATGTTCAGACTTCTGCTTTCAGAAAGATGGAGTATATGTACTCTTCCCTCTCCTTTCCACTAAGAACAGCTAAAACCCATCAACATTATGTACAAAACAAATATAAGACCCTAAAAGTTGGAGAGAACAAGGCAGCCTAGCTAGGGACCTTGGGCCAAAGGGACAACACAGTGTGATTTCCCTGGGTTTTATTTTTGTCTCCTGTACCCAAGACTTGGCGCTAAAGAAGTCCTGTAACTTGAAACACCCACAGGTACAGACAAAAAGAGATCTAACAAAAGTTTGTTCTCTCTAGCCAAAGGACCAGGAAAGAGACAGCCCTTATAAAATTGAAAACTTTTAGAAAATAACTTCTCTACTACAGACAATCACTACAAAACAAAACCAAAACTATGGACCCACCCCCAATCCATGCCAGCAAAGGCCAAGTGGGGGACCTTAGGTTTCCACTAGTACTAGGATGTAATGAGGCTTCTCCATATCCCCACTGGGATGGTTTTATGGGAAACAACATTTTCATCCTTACTGGCCAGTACCAAGCCATCACTCCTTCGTGTCAGTGGAAACAACTGATGAGGCCAAAACAGTTTCTAACAAGCAAGTCACTTGAAAAAAGAAATACATTCTAATTCTTTTTCTTCATTTTTTAGCTTCACTCCTTTCTTATCTGGCCTCACCATCTCTTCCTTTCAGACCATAATCATCAAGGACACATTCTAAATTAGTAAAATTAATTTAAATTCCTCACTTACCCTTCTCCCCACAATGCTGATGTCTGGTGGTGATTGGTGGGAGGTGCTGATGGGAGTGGTGGGGCTGGGTTGATGAGGAAGACATTTCTGTGGATTAGTAGTGCTTACTTTCAAATTTCATTGGTTTATTGCTTTACTACTAGACAATATATTTTAAGATTTTTGATACAGGATCTGTCCCGCTCACAAGGTTGAATGTTGCTAGTTTATTTTTGCTACTTTTATTTGTTTTTTGTTTATTTCCTTTAGATATATACGATGGGTGCTGTGAATTTTGATTTAATCTTCAAAATTTTCAACTACAACTTATTTATGATTTTGGCTACATTATGGCAGTGATAGAACTTGTATTGATTAGGATATTTCTCATTTAGGCCTAATGCTATTTATGGCAACAATAGCAATGAAAGTTGCAATCTCAAGCCCTGTTTTAATTGGATAATTTATTGTTTCTTAACTAATATCCTATTCTTTTCTTAGAAATGCTCATTTTTATCAGAAGAATGACTGGTGACTGAGGACAGATGTTTGAGTGTAAATGTACTATTTCAAATGTAAAACCAACTCAAGGTTCAAATCCTATCAATGGCAAGTCAATTGAAAAGTACCTATATACATACAGGATAGATAGTTTTTAAGCTCTCAATGTTGGCCAGGAACTAGTTAAAATAGTTAACCTCTTGGCGATATTCCCTAGTTTGCCTGATGCTGCCATCAATGTAGGTGGACACACACACACACACACACACACACACACACACACACATCCTTACACAAAAACATCAGCTTTTGGAGCAGTTGTCATGACTTTCAAAGAAGTTACAGTGTTGTACATCAACGTCACTACAAATATCACCCTATAGAAAGAAGATAAAATAAATTAGTTGCTATTCTTTACATTCTAGGTTTGTCATTGAAGGAAACAACCATTGAGAATTGGGGTCAAAGTCCCATGAATGTCTCTAATACCTTGGAACAATTTTATCTCATTAGGAATGTTTCTATCTGAGGAAAATGTTACCATATCTAGATGCCCCTGGTGAAAGAATGAAGGATGCAACTTGTCCCTAAGTTCAGAAAATATGAAAGCATGTGTCAAAACAAAAAATATCTAAAAACATATTTTATATTTCAAATAATCACCCATGTCTAGTCACAATACATGTCCTTCAACCAGATATTCTCTCCTTTACTTGTTTGCATTTGGAACATTAACTTCTGACTACATTTTCCTTATTCCACTTTCTCCTTTCCTAGTTAGGATTAATTTTAATCAGATGGTAATTAAAATAGGTACTGCATAACCAACTCACATTTCTGCAGGCAATTAAAGCTTCTAAATGAATGCATTTTTTTCCACTCCCAGTTCTTGTTAGAAGCAATGGCATATAATTTGTATTTCCCCTTGCAGCACAATTTTTGTTGCAGTAATGGCTCAAGTTCTAATAAATCTCTTGCAAATACCTTGTCTGGGCTTATCATTTGTTCTTTTCCATAAAAGTATATAATTCATAGTTGTATGCTATTGAGTCTAAAAACCACAATTTATTATTGTTTTAATATGAAATAGTGGGGAGTTGTGTCAGAAGGTGAGTTACTTGTGAAAACCCCAGAACAAAGAAGACCAGCATTTTTATTATTTACATTCTTATTTCTTTTCTTATATGATATCTGAATATGATACAAAGGATTTTCAAAACAAAAATTCCATTTGGAGGAAAATAATAACCTTGAGAAATGTGGTTATATTTCCTGCTCATTTACTATATCTCCATGTTATAAAAACAGACCACCCACTTACCTATAGTGAAGTAAATTCTTTATGGAACACTTGCTCATTGTCATTACTTTTTAGATGGACTCTTGAGGAATCTCTACATGCACTCATTAAGTAACATGCAAATTACAGCTCCAATAAATGGAGCTGCTGTACATGATATTAAAAAAGCAAAGGTTTCCTCTCAAACAGGGTGCCATTTCTCACAGTTATTGGTATATCATACAGCGTCCATCCTGGAGCTGCTTGAATGTCACTGGCAGCCCCAAGCTCAGAGCACTGGATCACTTGCCAACCATGTGACCAGTCAACAGTAGCCCACCAAAATCTCTCTCCTTGGGAAGGGATTGCCTCTTAGCCATTGCCAGTCTCTGGTGAGCAGCTCACTATGCATCTGGTGATTATGAAATCTCATTTCATTACATTACTAATTTACAGGGAATGAAATTATAAACTAAGTGATTACTGAGTGTAATTTATGGTCCATGTAATTATATAGCTGTCAAAGTATAGCTGGCAGTGGAATTACATGCGGACAGGGGCTGCACTTTTGCCTGGTCTACTGAGTTTGTTAATTGTCTACAGCTGCAAATATTTTTTTGTACTGCTAGATCATCAACCTTCAATTTGGAGAGCCTAGCTAGAGCTGGTTATAATTACCTGCCTGACTGGAAATGTTACCTATTGGTTTAGAAGACCTTCAGGTAATTGGAAAATTGCTCCTCCAGGCTTTTGGTCAATGGAGAAGAACACGTCCACCTTCCTGGGGGAAAGAAAGGACCTAATGAAATAGTAGCAAGTAATGAAATATACAGAGCCATGAAAACACTTTATTTCATAATCTGTCTATATATAGTCATACTTAGATGTATATAATAAAAGTAACAGTGATAGAAAGGTAACTTAGTGTTGCTATAATGGAAAATAAACAGAAACAAAATCTACTTTGTTCTTTCTCAATAAATTAGATCTTTAATTATGACTTTGTTAAGCAAATCTTAGCATTTATGGCTTGTGAAGGAGACCATGTCTGCAAATAATTAGAAGCAGACGAAACATTCCAGAACACCTTAACCTGTTGCCAAAACAGACAGGTGAAAAACAAAGCAGAGTGGACCCTTAAAGCCAAAGGTTTTGTTTACACAGCTACAATCTGATTTGATGGGCTTGTTTCCCATCCCTCAATAGAATCACTCGTTGTTTTGCTGTTTTCATTTTGTAGATATTGCCTAGAAAGCATAAGCTCTTTTTCATACAGCAGAGTAGTTTGTGCTGCAGATAATCTGAAAGTTTTGATGCATAGACAGATGTATGTAAACTATATTGTCTATATAAATGTGTCAGAAGCCCTGTGTAACTTTATTTTTAGCTTCCTCTGTTGTTGCATAATTAGACCATAGAACTATTGTCCCCTTGCCCTTTTCTGCTATTTCTAGGATCAGATCTATCCAGATTTCTGCATGAGAGTTCCTTCTGAATAATAACAAAGGTTGTTATATATTTCCTATTTTCCTTAGAACCAGGGGATAGTCAGAGAGTGGAAGGTTTTGTTCCTGAGATTTGGCATATATAAATGTTAACACCACTGATAGGGAGTAACTGATTTATTTTTAAGTTTTGAGTTAAAATTAAAACTACAAGTAGTGGTTTTATAGTTAAGTAGAATTTTATCTGTCTACTAGTAGGATACAAATTAATTTTATTTAAAATTTTGAGTTTACTATATACCAAATACATTGTACAATTTTCTAATAGATTATAACATGACATAGTAATTTGATAGCAGAATAGTTTATCATCAGAAAATAATGTTGGAAGGAGTCCCTGAGAAGGTCTGAGTATAGGAAAACTTTTTTTGTCTCAAATTTGATAAAATCGTATATTACAACTAGCAACCAGTGAATATTTTTTAGAAAGCAATTTGTCAATTTTATCAAGTCCATGTGGTTCCTTAGATTCAACTTAAGAAAGAAAGTAGGGATTTATAGTCAGAAAGATGTTCATATAAAACATTCTTTATTTGTAGTAAAAGTTTAGAGACAACATAAATTCCATTTCATGGAAGATGGTTTTAGTAAACTATGATATATAATTACGATATAAGTTGAAGTGGAATGAGCAAGGTGAAGCATTGTATTGTAATGATGCCTATAAACTGAGTAAACATAGAAAATTGAAAATAAGTGGAAAAGAGAAAAATAAAAGTGAAAAAGTTAGGTTGGTGGAATGATGCATAGATTTACTTTAGAAGTACCATTATTAAAGAGTTATTTGTGTAACACATATTACAGAATATTTTAAGACAAAGAAAAAGCTACCTTCTCCTCCAGTTTCCTATTGAATTCTGAGGCTCTTAAAAACCTGTCTGGCTGATCACAGAACCCTAATTTCCCAAGCTCTGAATCAGCTGGAAAGCTTTCTAATGGCCATGATATCCCTAAGACTCATTCGATTAACTACAATCTGCTGCCAGCTCTGAAGCATTCAGGCAAAAGTTTAGAAAATGCCTGCACTTCCGGTGGCACTTCATTTGTTGGTGTCAGTACAAATAATGGGGCAGAGTTTGTGAAGGAAATGCATTTGTAGTCAGGTTGCTGGAATTGTTTGGTGAAAAGGAGACAGTCAAAACTAGCATTTCCTCTAAGTTAAAAATTCACAGTGAGCAACACTATATAAAGAATTACTCTTGTCTTCGTGATCTACGGTCACTGGAAATTCAACTTCAGTTTCTCAGGGTTCTAATGCAAACTGATTTTCAGGTAGTGTGAGTCACTGTACAGTAGAAAGCTAAAGAAAATAGAAAAGAAGTGGAAGTTAACTTTCACGAGAAAAATATCAAATTATGATGTCAAATAATTTACTTTGTTCTTAACTGCTAAATTGATCTATGGAGTCCTCTTTTATTTAACAATAATGTATCATATCCCAAGATAACATTTATATCAATTCTACAGTGTTCAACCATGCAAATCTCTGTAAAGAGGGCTAGTCTTAATACAGAAGAGTGTAATTGATTTTGCATTGGTTAATTTAATCCAAACACACGCAACTCTTTTTGTTTACTTATCTGAATAAAATCACCATATATTTTCTTAATTCTGCATTCTCTTCTAGATTCAAGAAGTTCATTAGACATGGAAAAGTTTCATCCTCTTCCATCTTAGAAATACTTTTGTGTCTCCTACCCCCTTCTCGCCTATCTATAAATACATGTAAATATTTCTCCATCCTTGACCAGATTTCAGATGCAAGCATATTTCAATAACTTCTACAGCATTCTGTTCCATCACCATATGCTTTCCAAAAATAGAGGGTCAGATTGGTGTAGGGAAAAAAACGGTTCCCTTAAACTTCTCATGATACAAATGGAAAAATACAAACCAGATCAAATCAGCTTAATCTTCCCACTTAAGTAAAAAAAGAAAAGACAGCAAATGTAGCTGAAGTTCATCACCAGACTCTTCCTATTAAACAAAAAATCCTCATCTTCATGCCATACCCCTCCCTACCATTTTTCTCTCTCCCTCAAGGATTCTCATAAGGAAAGATTTCTCTTAATTTCCTTGAAGTTCTGGGTACAAATGTGTATTCACAATGCAGCAAAAAAAGACTAAAAAATCGATAACCTAGACTTGGGCTCTATCTTAGGCTTTGGAGGAAATAGCCACTCTTCTCTTCTTTTATCTCCATAATGTGGTTATTTATGGTACACTTTTGTCATTATACTTCTTAGATCCCCTCTGTCGAGTTTGTGTAGGAGAGGGGTAGGAAATGTTGTAAAATATCCTCCAATACCTTAGGTAGAAAAGGGCAATTCACCTCTCAGTTCTCACTTTACCTCTCTCTAGTGTGGTGGCTGTAAAACTTTTGATTGCCTTCTTTCCCATTTCCTGAGAGAGACTGAAAAAATCATTTTTAACAACAGATGTTGATCTGAATATGCAGAGCATTTAATTGAGCAGTTTTTGCCACCCTACTCTTATTAAAATTTTTAATGTCCCAGCTGCTAAGAAAAAGGTATTTAAACCTAGACATGATTTGCATAGCAATCAAACTGGATGCATTCAATCCAATAACCAAGTAAACTGTGCAATACATAATTTGGGGAAAGTAGGCCACCCAAAGGAGGAAAACCATTCTCCAGAAACCCTGCTCCACAAGATGTCAGCTTTGCACATGCCTTTCTAATACGTGTTGATATTTTAAACATTCCTTCACTTCAGGCTAATTGGCAGTGGTCCCTGCATCTGTCAGATGTCATGGGAAGGAATAAGAGCATTTATCACCCTATTTCAAAGAAATGCATAATGGTTGTATTTTTATTTTCTTCCATATTTTATTTTTAAAAATGCTTTCTTCCCCTAGCGTTTATCTCATTAGCAAAATGTTGAATTATTTCCATCTGGAAGGCTGGGGAAATTGCCTTGTATTATAGAGACCAAGCCAAAAACTAACATGATAAGTTATCTATTAGTTCTGGCCCTCTATTCCTTTACCTTAGTGGGGGTTGTGTAGATACTTAGTCGTTGCTTAATTGTAATCCTTTTATTTAAATGGAAAGCAAATGCTTATATTTCTACATAGAAAAGAAGTACTTATATGCAACCAAATAAACTAGGAATACCTGTGTCAAGATCCAGACCTTAAAGCCAGTTATGGAGATATCCATTGTACAAAGGAATACAAATGTAACAGGGAAGAGCCAAATCTGATTCCATGTTAGATGTCTTTCTTTTACTTTAACTTTTGTTTCCCATTACTTTTGTTCACTAAAAGGATACTGTCTATATGCAATAGCCTGTCTCGGGGAACCCTGCTCCCCTGCCTGAATGTTAAACCAAAGTGCCTTTGTTCAGGGAAACATCTGGTCCCTATCCACCTGTGGATAGCTGAAAGAAAGAAGAAATTAACACATCCCCTCCCTGCGGTTGGCCGTTCCAGGGGATATTTGCAAAATTTATGGCCTTTTTACTTTACTTCCTCATCTCCTCCCCCTCTCTGTGCATCCAAACCCCAATAAGATTTTTTGTTTGGAGACACTAACTAGTCTGCCATGGTCTGGGTCTGCCGGCTCTCTGAATAAAGTCGTATTTACTGCCTCAACATCTCATCTCTGATTTATTTGTCTGTTGTGTGGCGGGCAGATCAAGCTTGGACTCAATAACACAATGAGTGAAAGTTTTATAACTGAGCATCATTACTGATAGGCAAATCTGTGGAATTATTGCTCCTGAAAAAGAGAGCTCCAATAAACTAGTGGTAAACTGGAAGTATATCACTGATTACCAGCACTAAACATAATCTTTCAGGTTTAGATTGGGAGAAAAGATATAATGACACAAGCAAAGAAAAGAGTGTGAAAATGGATGAAGTACAATCAATAAGGGACAATACGACTAAGTAGTCTTCTCCTAATACTGGTGATCTTTAGGGGAGTTCTGATATGACAAGACAGGATGAGGATGTCAAGATCTCCAAAGCACAAATGAAATAGTGATGAATCACTCCTTCAGTGCTTTGTAATGATGACTACAAAGGAAGTAAATGGAACACATGCATATACAGTAATAAAACACACTTGTGTCCTAAGTATGCATTTCAGGCAGCATACACTGTAGTACATATAAGAAGTGTCATGGCATTCTTATCATTGCTCTCTAATAAAAATAGCAAAATAGTTTGATATGAGCAAGGAAGATGATTAGATGTCTTTTGTAGCACATCTACAAAATGGGTTATCTTCACCTATCAGTCTTTGAGCCATTCCATAGCTCTATAAATTGCAGAACACTGATAGTACTACAAATTATGCTCATATATAGGAATGCAAATACATTTTGTCTGGTTGGGTGCAATTGATTTTTAGATAATTACCAGCTTCTCCTATTTGTACATTAATTACAGCATTTGTGATTGATTGGGGGTGTGTGTGTTTGAATTTTTCTTTGAACAAATTATAATATTTTATTTGTTCCCTCATTAATGGGATAAACCTTGGCATGTGTTAATTTTATATTTGTATAAGATTCTTAAGTTTAGCCTTTCAAAAATTTAATGAAAGGATTTGCTTTCTATAAGAAAGCATCCTTTCTTCTACAAAGGATGTTGGCATAGTCAGAGAACTAATGTTAGAGAGCAGTGCTTCTACATGTGGAAAACAAAGATGACCTGTTCCTGAAATAATAAGTAAAACAACCAGGAAAAATTTTATCCGAATCAAATTGATAAAGCCAATACTCAAGGCTCACATTGAATAACTGATTAAGCAGACATTGAACTAAAGGTTATGCTATAGGGAAATGATATGTCCAGCTTGGATGAAGTATAAATATGAATGGTGTGGAAAACAGCAAGAAGATAGAAGTACACAGAAAAATGTTTCAGAGTTGAACAGAGAGAGAATATTTCTTTATCCAAGCTATAGTTTCCCACCAATTATTTATTGAGGAAAAAAAGTGTTGGTTTTTTTTTAACATTTTTGTATACCTATTTTTATGTGTATGTTAGGCTGTGTAATCCAATATCAGCTCCATTATTATCAATACATCATCCTGTTGTCAAAAGTTCTAACTTAAATAATTCCTCTATGGGTTACTATAGATACTTGAATAAGATGTGCTTTTTCTAATTATGTATTATTGTGTCCTGCACAAATAAAACTTGGTAAGTAGTACTTCTTTTAAAAATCTATTTCAGCAAGACAAATCTATCCAAGTATGCTTTATATTGCATCAGCATTTAAGGTATATTTTATAAAAGGTAGTAAATGATTGAATACTGCAAAATTATAATATTAATCTGATACTTCGGTGCTTTTAGCTGTCCATCCTATAGACAAAATTTGTCATGGACAATTATTATATTTTATTATATATTTTCAAAATGTCAATGCATATTCCAATTTACTTTGTTCCATTGCATCCTGTGGCTAATGAATTATCTTCATAATTATGAATATGAGCTACAAATGTCAATACCAATTGGACTCCAATTTCAATTACTCAAAGGCATATTACTTTTTATTACTTTTATTACTCAAAGGCATATATAACAGGAAGTGGGAACCCCTAGGAGTCACCTTAAAGGCTGACTACCACACCTTATTCATACATAAGTGTTATTTAAAGCACCACTATTCTTGAACAACTATCATTGTATTCTCATAATTTTTAGTTTCTTTTATTACTGTAGAATTGGGCAAGATATATTTTATTAATCAATTCAGTGATGTTATCAACTCTTCAGGTTTATTCTCATGATATGTGATTAGACATATGATCAAATTCTTGATTAAAGACTGAGGTTACACAATTTGCAATTAAAACATAAATGAAAATAAACTTTTTATATTAGAAGGAAAAAATAAAAAATGAAATTGTATTCTTGAGTTTTTCTCTATAAGAGAAACATTGTCTTCTCTAAGTGAAGTTGAACAATGTCTGGTTTATTAAATACTGATTTAATTTAATGAACAAAGCATGGTTTATTATCATAGGTAAGTGCTTTTGAAGAAGTTCTACTGATATGATTAAGTTACTAGCATGTCTGTATACAAGAAATGGTTCAATACTAACTGAAAGTCCCCTGAATTATCCATGGGAATGTAGGGATGGTGGACACAAATGAGGTGGGACACTATAGACTCTTGGCATCTTTCAGTCATTCAATTTAAAAAAAAATGAAAGGTCTGTCTAGCCTGTGAAAGAACTTATCTGCATTTAAATATTATTTTAAAAATTATCCATGCTCCCATTATTAAGAGTATGTGCTTTGGACCAGTATGCCATGATTCAAATAGGAATTCTATTTCAAACTTGTTTTGTGACTTTGGTCTAGTTTCTTTATTGACTTGCCATTCATCTTCATAAGGTATAAAAATGGTATAGTAACCATGCCTGCTTCACATTTTATTGTACAAATTAAACGTGATATTAATAGATGTGAAGTATTTAGAATGCATTCAGCATATAAGTGCCTGGAAATATAACATATTATTGTTTATCAATAGAACTTTAGTTGTATCAAGAGTTCATGATGTCAATTAAATTATCTTACTATGTGTGTTGGCACATGCTTACTGCTCAGATTATTATTTCCATTGCTAACTATCTATAAAAATCTTAATATGTAATATACACAGAGTCAATAATAAATGTACTAGGTGTTCTACAGACTATGTTGTTAATATGTAAGACAATGACAACTAATGTTCATTTCTCATTTCCTATGGGTTATGATACTCTTTATATTCCTTATTATAAAGTTATCTGTGTAGAAACATGTAAGATAAATAATATTATTGTCTCATTCTACATATCTGGAGAAAAACTTCTAGAGGTGAGATAACGTACCTGAGAACACACATTTTCTATACAGAGGTACAGACACAGAAATAATATACAATATAGAAGAATTGTCATCTGTTATCTGTATGGTGAATAGTCTGAATATCAGATAGAACAGACCAGTTCCTTCAGAATGTTTGCATGCATGTGCTATAACAAAGACACCTGAAATTATGACAATGTTGCTGAACAACCTGTGCATTGTTAAAATTACTCAAAATAGGAAACATCATATGTTTCAGAAAGGCTGAGAATCCTCAGCAACTGACATAAGGACATTTGTAAAAGAAGTCATGATATGGAAGCAGATGACATTGGTGACAATGTAAAGATTAGAAAAAAAGACTGCTGAAAGGAAGATTAGTATGTAAATATTATCAGAATGGAGTCATTTCCTTCAGTCACAGGGATTAAATTCACAGTGTGTATGATTTACAATTTTTTAGTAACTATTATTTGTCATTTAATTTGAGTATGCCTTCTTATGTTTAGAGAGATAATGTATATATCTGTACATTGCATAATTCGTTTCAGTCAGTCATTTCATCTAATTCTTCCTGTTGATATATTTCATTAAAAGAAATCTTTACATTTCCTTAAAAATAGACATTTGTTTGTTCTGGAAGTACTTTTAAGTCATTATACTGTGCCCAGAATAAGGAGGCCAAATTGTAGGGCCAAACCACCTAGACATGAAATAAACAGAAGTACTTCTTCGGAAGAAAATTCTTTATCACCATTGTAGATTTATTCACTGGACATTTTTCTTAATCTCTCTTCTCTTCTAATTGACTTTAAATCACTGCCTTATGTAAATAAAACTTACTGTCCTCCAGATGATTCAAACATTAAAGAATTATGTCCATCAGAGTGATCAGATTCACTTGTCTGCAAATGCATGAGCTTGTCTTTTACTGGTGATGTGTACTGTCTTTTACCATGTTCCTTACTTGGGAACTTGGCTTATCTTAAAAGTTCTTGGATCCAATCCAGCAGAAGCAAAGTTGTAATCTCTGCTTTATTTTCTACAGTCATAAGAAATTTACCTCTAAATTACCCAGACACCAGTTTTCCATCCCATTCTTTGGTGACTACCAAAGCTAAGGTCCTGCTATTAAGGTCTTGGTCCTGTAGCATAGTATCATCTTTTAAATTGAATTAATGTTTACCACTGTTTATCTTCATCTTCTTCACCTCAATATTAGACCAGTCATGAATTGGACTTTTACCAGCTTTCTTCCTTGGACTTGAATAGTTTCCTCATCTACTACTTAGTCCAGAATCCACACTGCCATCCCTAACCTCCACATACACCTGTCAACAAGGAGCCATGTCTTATTCTGCACTTCAGTCTATTAGCCATGATTGGGGAAGCCTGCTTACCTCGTAAGAGAATATTTTCCCCTGGATTGGACCCAGCCCTTGTGACCCCCAAACAATATTTTGCCATCTGTCTTATTCCCTAATGTTAAATGACTCCTGATGTGCCCTGTGTGACTAAATATGTCAATTAAGACCATTTCCAGAATTACTATTGACATATTTTCACTCTTTCCCCCACTGGAACAAAATTAATGTCCTTCTGGAGCTAACTGTGGTAGCCAATTCTATGAACCCCTGTCCAGCCTTAGCCTGTGTGAGATGGTGCTACCACAATGATCACCTTCTAATTTATTTTTTAATATATTTGCAAATATATAACTTACTGGAAGATAGCCTGCTCTGTACTCTTCATTTCTAAATTTTCTTTCCCAAACTTCAGAACATGATAAGGTGAATTATAAACGATTGTTACAAGTCATTTTTGTTCCTACTGTCATGAAGTTTACCTTACAAATCCTTTTAATTTTTTTTATTTTACTTTATTTTATTTTATTTATTTATTTTTGGTTGCATTGGGTCTTCATTGCTGCACGCGGACTTCCTCTAGTTGCATCAAACGGGGGCTACTCTTTGTTGCGGTGCACGGGCTTCTCATTGCAGTGGCTTCTCTTGTTGCAGAGCATGGGCTCTAGGCTCACAGGCTTCAGTTGTTGCAGCACACAGGCTCAGTAGTTGTGGCTTGTGGGCTCTAAAGCACAGGATCAGTAGTTGTGGTACATGGGCTTAGTTGCTCCACGGCATGTGGGATATTCCTGGACTAGGGAATGAACCTGTGTCCCCTGCATTGACAGGCAGATTCTTAACCACTGTGACACCAGGGAAGTCCCTAAATCTTTTTCATGGAGAGGCAGAAGAAAAAAATGGGCAAATTGGATTTTTGTTTTTATTACCTAATTAGCATCACCCTTGGCAAACATCTAAACAAAGATGGTAAAGAATAACTGCATTTCAACATGAAATTTTGGTAAAACTATCCAATTCTCATCTTGGCCTTGATTTTATTTTGGAAAAGCAATTGGAAGATGATGCTCAAGAATATCTATAATGAAATCTTCTTATAGATTTACAGTATACATTGTTCTTATAATAGTGGAAGTGCAGTTTATTATATTTCAAATGCACTATCCACCAACCTTAATTTTTACAATTACCTCTCCTCCAACAAACTATGAAATTGGATGCATTTAGACCTTGTGCAAAACTAAGATACTTTCAAGTTTTCAGGATTCTTTCTTTTTTTTTTTTTTTTTTTTTTTTTTTTTTGCGGTACGCGGGCCTCTCACTGTTGTGGCCTCTCCCGTTGCGGAGCACAGGCTCTGGACACGCAGGCTCAGCGGCCATGGCTCACGAGCCCAGCCGCTCCGCGGCATGTGGGATCTTCCCGGACCGGGGCACGAACCCGTGTCCCCTGCATCGGCAGGCGGACTCTCAACCACTGCGCCACCAGGGAAGTCCAAGGATTCTTTCTTTCATAGACTCTGGAGGGGTTTTACAGATCTCTGATTCCTCAGAAGTTGCTAGGTCCTCACTCATGTATCTCACTTATTTGCCCTTGTCACTTTGTACACACCCCTATTATTCAGGTTGCAGCAGGGAAATGATAACATAATGATTCTCAATAATTGAAGTGAATTTAATAAAGCAACCATTTTTAGTGACATGGATAAGATTTAGAGAAATTAAAATGGTATATAGTACAATGTCCTAGCACTAGCATTAGTGGTTTACCCTTTCCATCCTGAGACTTAAGGGAACCATGCACTGTTACTAAATCTATAAGACAGTAGCAACAGGGAGTAGGCCATAGTAGTAAACTCTGCAGCAACTCAGCAAAATGGAGAGTGGGAGAAGAAATACAGTGACTCCACTTGTTTTCTCCCCTCCCATCTCTAGCCAATGACTCTCACCAATGCAATCCACAAAGTTCAGCCTCCCAGGAAAAGAGAAGAAAGGAGTAGGACATGAATCTTTAGGAACAAAGAGACTATATCCACAGTGATATGTTTGAACATATAGTGTTTCTCTAAATATTTTTTTAAACTATTTTTTTAAGAGAAGTTTTAGCTTAACAGTGAAATTGAGAGGAAGGTCCAGAGATTTTCTGTATACTCCTTTCCCCCACACATATATAGCCTCCTCATCATCAACATCCCCCACCAGGGTAGTACCGTTGTTACACTAATGAGATTATATTGTCACATTATAATCACACAAAGTCCATAGTTTACCGCAGGGTGCTGTATCTCTTATGGGTTTGGAAAAATATGTAATGACATGTATATAAATTTATAGTTTCAAACAGGATATTTTCATTGTCTAAATGTATTTTATCTTATGTTTCTTGTGATTTGTCTGTCTGCTTCCCCAACCATACTAAGAAATCCTCAAAAATAAGGATTGAAACTTATTTTGTTTATGTATCCTGGGGGCTTTGCATTGTGTCAAGCACACAGTAGGTAATAAGTACATGTTTACTGATAAATAAATGAAGATAGATTTACTTTTTATTTATTTATTTTTAATATATTTATTTATTTATTTTTGGCTGTGTTGGGTCTTTGTTCCTGTGTGAGGGCTTTTTCTAGTTGCGGAAAGTGGGGGCCACTCTTCATTGTGGTGCGCGGGCCTCTCACTGTAGCGGCCTCTCTTGTGGAGCACAGGATCCAGGCACGCAGGCTCAGTAGTTGTGGCTCACGGGCCTAGTTCCTCCACGGCATGTGGGATCTTCCCAGACTAGGGCTCAAACCCATGTTGCCTGCATTGGCAGTCAGATTCTCAACCACTGCACAACAAGGGAAGCCCTACTTTTTATTTTTAAAAGTAATATGAGAGGTATGACTGAAAATCAGTGCAAGGACACTTTCATAATATTGTTATCCTTTCTTCCCTTTAAGGTGCTCAGGTAAATATTATCATCCAGGTAGTAAAAATCACATTTTCTAAATTTATGGGAGACAATTTTGAGTAAAATTACATTATTTCAAACAGTGCTTTAGTGAAACAATTGAATGTGTCAACGTGCAAGATACTTGGTTGTTAAGTTACATTCATATAATGTTAAAAATAGGATTTTTTAAGGCTATTAGCTCAAAGGTATTGTCTTTGATGATGAGTTTCCCACTCCCATTGCCTGAATACCAAAGAAACCCTTTGTATATGTTACTTTGGGGAACATTACTAACACAATGTCTGGTTTGTAATATAAAGTATTATATTTACAATTTAATGATTCTCATTGTTTGTGACTTTCTGTCTGCAATTATATATTCAATACACTCACATTTTCTATGAATTGTAGGAGGCTGAGACTTTTATTTTATTTAAGTTTATTTGGTTCAGTTGTCCTATAAAGATTCTTTAATTTTTTTCTTAAAAATGTGTAAAATTTCAGCTGAAATATGACACTAAAATTTAAAACAAGAAAAAAAGAAAAAGGAAAGAAAGCTATTGCTCATTAGCAGTTTGGCTCTTTTGTTTGGGAGACAAACAAACAAAATCACCACTACCAACAACAACAGAAAAACAAAACAAAACAAAACATGGGGTTCCCTGCCTTTAGACACTGGACTTAGAAATTTTGAGTTAAAACTCATTGTTGAAAATTTTATAATTGTATGATCTTGGTAAACCACTCATCCTCTCTGAACCCCAGACTTTTCATCTTTAAATTGGGACATTGCTAGCTACAGGGAATGACAGACTATAAGAACTATAAGAAACAGCAAAATTCTTCTTGCTTAGTAGACCTATAAAGTTGTTTGATTATTTACAAAACAATTTAATAGGAGTTTCTTGGACTGTGAGTTTTAACTTAAGGACTTGTGGGGAAAAAAAAAAAAAAAACAGTTCCTGGCTATGTATGAACTCTGAGACTTGTTCCCTCTTTTTGATTCAGACAATTCTTTCTCCAGTCTTGGTTACATGTATGCATGTTCTGATTAGTACTCAGTTAAAGATTTGAGGAGGCAAATATCCAAAGTTCTCCTGTGTTGCTTTCTTTTCTCTGGTATTCTTCTCTGAAAACTATAGCTTTCTTAGTTTCCCAGAGTCTCAGCAAACATTTTTCAACAGATTAAGACCAGTAGGCTACTCCTGGGTTCCTCCATTTTAAACTACAACTTGTAAATTCTATCTAGGCTGTAATTTGAGGCAATGAGTTAGCCTTACTTTGTTTTCCTTATTTCAGAAATCACTGCCCGGTGCTGTCTGATGGCCATACCTGAAAACCATTGTTACATGTATTTCATTGTTATTTTAGTTGTTTCTAGCAATTGTGTAAATCTGGTTCCTTTTACTCCATCTTGGATCAAAGATAAAGTCACAAGATACAAGATAGGGGACACTATGTCACTTGGATTCCAGAGTGCTTTGTAGAACATGGTCATCCCTAACCATTTTCTACTAACTTTTTCTGGATATATTCTGTGAGCAAGAAATGAAACTGCTTTGTTTTGCCAATGAAATAATGAGTTTAATTTTTTGGCAACATAAATTACTCTGCTCTGCTTAATGTACATACTTTGGGGAAATGGTATTAGTTGAAAGTACTTTGCTTCTTACACACTTTTTAGATTTGGGGTAAGAGGTGGGAAGGAACATGATGAGTCTTTTCTTCTTTCCCTAAATCCAAATGTTGTCAATTATTTTTTCTGATGTTTTATAAACAACACGTTACCTCCTCTATAACAAAAGACTTCACTGAATCTACTACTGACATTTTTCTGTATTTTGTTCTCATTCTTTCACTCTAAAAGTAATGTACTCAACTCTCAAGAATATCCTCAGATGAAATACTATTATAATCCTACCTTACTAAAGAATAAACTAAACCTTAAGAGGATCAGGCATATTCACAAGTAACTTAAGTGCTTTCCAACACAAAGACCAACTCAACAGTTTAGAAGACAACAAAATCCAGAATCTTGATAACAGCACCAGCAATGTGCATATATATATATATATATTGAAAATATATTTTTTCATATATATATATGAAAACTGACCAATATCAGAAGGAAAATGTTAATAGGAGGAGAGCCATATGTGAAATGGATAACAGAATTTATGGGCAAAACTTTAAATTTAATTATTTCAACTGTTTTCAAAGATTTAAAGGAAAAATAGACATAATGTGTGAAACTGGTCAGAGAGAAGGATTAAGTTAAAAGAATCAAATATAAAATATAAGTATAAAATAAATATAAAGTGCTAAGAACAGTGCCTAACCTTAGTTGGTACTACTTGAATGTTTGTGAAATAAAAATATCCAAATGTTTTTTCTGCTACTCATCAAAATGATCAGACACAATACAGTTGATAAACACACTTTCTATATTTTGCTTTGGTCTATCTATTTTCTCTTGTTATGTGGTCTCCATGATCTCTTTTATTTTTTGTTTTGTTTTGTTATTTAGGTAATCAAGACCCAGCTTAAGGATTCTCTACTTCCTAAAGAAACAATCAACTAATCTATAAACCACTATTATTAGTCATAACACATTGTCCGGTATTCATTCACTCACTTATTCACTCAACAAGTATTTATTGATTACCCACTAAATACTAAGCACAATGTTAGAAACTGGAAAAAATAAAATTCATGATTCCCTATGCAACACTTTTACAGCACTCTTTTGATCCTTATTTCAGTAAATAGCACCACATTTGATCAGTTGTTCAAGTTAAAAGTTAGGAATCAGCTCTTTCCTTTATTCCCTCCACATGTAAATCCATCAGCAAATCCTGTGACTTTCACCATAAAAATATATCACAAATCTGACTCATTATTCCACTTGCACCTTTCCCACTCTCATCAAACCAACATCTATCACCTGGTCTAATAAGAGAGCTTCTAACTATTTTTCCTGCTTTCTTTGCTGTACTACAGAGCAGCTAGAAGAGCTGAGTTTACATTAATGAGACTATTTCTTTCTGTAAGGATCAAAGTTCTACAAAAGCTTTCTATTATGCTTGGAATAAAAATGAAACATCTTACCTTGGCTTTTAAGGTCATACAAATTAGACCTTCTGCCTGCTTCTCTAAAGCCATCTCCTTTCAGTGCTTCTTGCTCACTTAATTGCAGGCTCAGTGGCTTTCATGAAGTTACTCTAACACCATGAGGATTAAAAATAAAAGGACCTTGACCATGGAGTTTCAGTATTAAAGATGGTCAGAAAAATACAGTAAATCCCTAGGCACATGGCTATCAGCACAACTCTCCACTTGTTTGAAATATATTTGTTTGCTTTTCACACCAACACCAGTCTAACTGGTAACCATCAAATAATCAAGTCTATGAAGGTGACATTTTAAAAACATGAAAATATATGAGCACTGGGAGTTGAGGTGGAGATGTGGAGGGAAGAAACCTTGATGCTTTTTTACATTCTGAGTGCTATGTTCTTTACCCAGCGGGAAAGCAGTATTTTAGTTCTACTCCTTTATTTCTTAGTTCAATAATGTGACCTGCATTAATGGTGGTCTCAGAAGAAAAAGATGAGAGACAAAAATGGTAGAAGGAGCCAATTTAGGAATAAGATAATTTGCATTGGTATAACACCTTTTTTCCCTTAGTAACCAAGTACTTGCCTAACACAAATCATTCTCTTGGAAAAGGTCATTGTGTCTTTGACATCACTGGTGTTTTCTGAATTCCTCTCTCTGCAGTAGAATGACCTACACCTTCATGCATTCAGTTCCCTGCAAATTCTTCCTCTCCTTCCCCCTTATGAATTTAGTCTAGGACAGATAAGATAATTACAGAAATTCTGAGCATGAAGGAATACTTAAGGGTCTGTTGGTCCAAAAATTTGTCTGTGGCTAGACCCCTTTTAATTTCTAAGTAGAAATAATAGGCAGAAACCCTATAAAAGAGTTTTAATATTTGTGTAACTCATTAAATATGTATATTCCTGAGTTAACTCAGAAACTCTGACAATAGAGAATGTGAAGTTTCTGAGGCTGGGGATAGATATTCTTCAATACTTTCCATTCTATTTATTAGTTGTTACCATTTTATTAAAGTTACAAAGCATTTTAGACATTCAGAAATTCAAGAAATAAATAAAAGGAACTGTTAGTTTACACAATATTCAGATTAAGCACAAGTCTTTTTTCTTGTCATATATGTGTCAAATTTTACACAAAATATTACAAATACATTTAAAATCTCATGACCAATTTATGATGTCTTTTCCCTCCCTAAAGAAAACTAATACCCTGAAGTCCTTGTAAATACTACTTTGTAAGCATTTTATTCGAGTGTAACATAAAATTTCAGAAATCATGAGTACAGACCTTGATGAATTTTGCAAGATGATCAAATTCTTTCTTTTATGGATCATGCTTTTGTTGTTATATCTAAGTCATTTAACTGATCACCTAGGTTTCCTCCTATGTTACATTCCAGGAATTGTATAGTTTGGTATTTTACATTTATATATATGACCCATTTTGAATTAATTCTTATGAAATGTATAAAGTCTGTGTCTAGATTCATATTCTTTTGTTTTGTTTTGTATGTGGATATCTAGTTGTTCCAGCATCATTTGTTGAAAGACTATTCTTTCTTAAATGAATCATTTGCTCCTTTGTCAAAAATCAATTAACAATATTTGTGTGGGTCTATTTCTGGGTTCTCTATTCTGTTCCTTTCATCTATTTGTCCATCTTTTCACCCATGTTACATTGTCTTGATTACTGTAGCTTTAGGTCAGGTAATATCAGTCCTTCTACTTTATTAATTCTTTCGATATTGTGTTGGCCATTCTTGGTCTTTTGGCTTCCTACATAAATTTTAGAATCACACAATAATTTGCTAGTATTTCAATTGGGAATATACTGAATCTATAGATCAAGTTGGGGGTAACTGATATCTTAACAATATTGAGTCTTCCTAGCCATGATCATGTAATAGCTCTCCATTTATTTAAATCTTCTTCTATTTCTTTCATCAGATAGTATATAAGTTGTAACCAACTGTTTTGGTTTTTCTCAGAAGTATCATTGGTATATATAAAGCCTTTCCATTACAGCTGGAAGTGGATTATTCTCCCAAATGATACTTAAAATCTCTAATACTTGAGATCCATTATAATGTTTTAATAAATTTGTATTTAATATAAATAACTTCATTTTGGGGATGGGAATGATTTTTAAGTCAAGTGTAGAACATAAAATCAAGTGCTCTGGAGTTTCAAGACATGGGCTCAAACCCTTGATCTAATATTTGCTATAAATCTTGGACCAGTTTTTCGATGTCTGTGAGTATCAGCTTTTTAATCTATGCCCTAAAGATATAAACATTATCAATTCAATATCGTTTGATGGGGATTAAATGGTATAGTACATTTAAATTGCTTAACAAATAATACATAGTACTCAAAATATTATTTCACATAATATATTTTGTCATTGATTAGGGACTTAAGTAAGTCAAACATTTTGATAAATTAAGAATTGCATTATAGATTGTGGATTTTGATAAAGCAAGCATAAATAAGCAAATGAGAATATATATTATAAGCAACACACTTTGCCCTAGAGATCTGCTATCATGCCAGAGAGGCAGACATCTTTCTGCCCAGTCACTAAGGTGAGCACTGAAGAGATGGCAAGGGACTCCACAAATATCACAGTCAGACATTTACTCATTTCAGGAAGTCCACTACTCCTAAAAGTCCACATATCCCTGATCAAACTATCTTTCATCATTCTTCAAAACATCTTCCAAGAACTTGGGTAATATGTCAACTTTTAATATCATCGCCAAGTTATTAAACACAATGATTCATGACTCTCCACATATACTCAGTTTCCAATGTTGTTAAATATATTTCTAATTAGAAATATCATTGGATACTGACCCACTTTGGCATTTCCGCTAACATAAGTTGAACTACCATCGTATTTTGCTTACTAGTTTTTTAACAGCTCTAGCGCGATTCTTCTCTGATTACAAGGTATTATTTTCACTGTTGCTAAATAGAGATTTACATATAGCAGTTAATTTACATAAATTTACACAAACAGTTTACTCATCACCTAAAACCATTTAAATGCCTCTCACCATGTATATCGTCTTAGTTATCACATATCCTGCATCAAAATTATCTGAAGTTAATCTCAAAGTAACATTCTTCAGTCCCAGCCCAATAAAGTTACCAATTCATCCTGGTTTTAGCACTGAAGTTCTCACATTCCAGGAAACCAATTATTCCCAGAAAAACTGGCATGATTTGTCACCCTAGATATACTGAATTATACTCTGTAGTTGTAGATCCAGAAAACTACATTCTGAGCAGGTTCCTTCATGACTATTATTCACAAAAAATGTTGGTGAGTCAGTGGCTAAAATAATATGATCCAATTTTTGTTACATTATATAATGTAATTTTGGACATAATTTCATTACAGTTTATTTGTTTAGCATTGCCTCATATATAAAAAAAGTGATTTCTTTGACATCAAAAAATATATATTACTTATTTTTAATCCAAAATAACTAAAAGATAGTTTAGTCTCATTTTTTTTGAATGAATATATAAATATAGTATCTACTTTGATTCTCCTTTGATTTTCTTTGATTAGGGTAATTTTCTTCATTACTTTTCAAGCTTTACAAAATGAATGGATATTGAGGATGATGGGAATTCTATATTAAATAGCTTAATTTTTCTTGTCTTGATTTGTACTAGTCATGTTGCTAACCTATTATTTACAATAAGTGTCCATATAACAAAATGAATCTTTATCTTTACTCATGTTCTGGTCTGAGTCTTATTTGAGTTTCTATTGAATTAATCACCTAGAAATTGTGAATATCATGTTAGTGGCCACATAGAAGGATGTACACACACCACTTAAAATGCAGAACAGGCCTCAGACAAAAACTTTTAGAAGCAAAAGAAAATATATTTTCAATGAGGTGTCACAATTGGGGTTTCTTTTTTTTTTTTTGGAATAGTAAGACATTAGTCTCAGTAAAAGATCAAAATGGTTAAGTAGTTGAACATGATTTCTTATTTATTTTGGTAGTAAATGTGAATTTGTAATATCACAAGTGATCAAACTACTTAATTTTTTTACATTTGAGAGTGAAAATACCAAATAAATCCAAGAGTTTCCTTCTTTTGGTTAAATATCATGAAAAATGTATATGTATGTGTATATATATATATATATATATATATATAAACAATTATCAAATCAGTGCTTCTTTTTAAACATGATTTAGGTCTAACATCCCAGCAAATAAAATTGGGATGGATCATATTTTTAGGACATGGCTAAAAATATGTTTAAATACCTTGGTTAGTTTTTAATAGATATTTAGTTTAATATTTTTCTGATAAGACATTTGCTCATAAGCAATGTACTGGTCTTGCAAAAAAGATAAATAATGATTTGGGAACCAAAAGCAGTGATTAAGTCAAGACTAATTCAGCAATGTCTTCATGGTATTTTAGACAAATATTCATTTCATTATATTTCTCCTCTCTTTAGTAATCTGACACAAATTCCCTGGAGACATAAAGCAAGAGATTATTGGAATGATTCCACTTTCTTATTTTTAACCTGATTTCCATGTACTTGCTTTGGGATGGATACTTTCTTTTACATGAGCACTTCCTGGAGATTAAGAGTTAGTTAATAGTTCCTGACTTCTGTTGACTTAAAAAAATGCACAACATGAGAGTCATGAGTTAAGTTTTATTTGGGGCAAAATGAGGACTATAGCCCAGGGGACAGCATTTCAGATAGCTCTGAAAAACTACTCCAGAGGTAGCAGGGAGAGGTCAGTATATATGTGATTTTGGTGAAGGGGGAGTACTTGTAATCAAGCATATATCTTTTTGCAGAAGGTTTCTGCTAGTCTTGTGAAGGTACTGCTAGTCAGAAGAAGCAGACGTCACCATGAAACAGTTTAGTTATTTTACTAGACATGAGGAGACACAAGAATTGGGCTTACAGGTGCCCTGGGGCTCAGACCCCCAATGTCAAGCGGGCTTGTTGGCTTCATCCAGGGCAGCAACTGTGGACCCAGGTGGGTGCCTCCCCATCTCTTCTTCCTGCACTAGTCTTTCTCCTGAGCTGTCCCTGCCAAAGAGAGGCTGGCACAGTGAGCACAGAAGGTGCCACCAACAGGGACAACTCAGTCATCTTCCTGGAGTCCCCTGTGTGATTTCATCGAAGATGGGGCTGAGGGAAGGAAGGTGGGTAGGAATTCGAGGGCCTCCAGGCACTGCTCTGCCCTGAAATTCTATACTCTGTGTACACAGGACATCACAGCCAACATCTCTGACCCTCTCAGCCCACTTCAGGGGCACAGAGGAGCTGCTCTCCTGGACCTGTAAGGCTGATGGTGGTGCCTGGAACCTAATTCCAGGAGCTCATAACCCCACTCTCACCTGTCTGAGGCTCTGCAGCTTCTTCCAGGGACAGTTGCATGTGCATGTGGGTTCATTTCTCCTGAGTCCACTCTCACCCCCATGAACCCCAGAGGGTCCCACAGCCTGCCTTCCACATCAGCACGTCTGCCTCGGCTGTGATGAGGTCCCCCACTCCCCAGTCTCGGGATGCCGTGCGGGCTGCTGATGTTTGTTATGTCAGAGCTTTTGATGCTCTCAGGGGAAGGTTTTGTATATGTAAAATACTTCCCAAAGGTTACAGTTATTTTTTTATAACTAATATTACACTGTTAAAAATCTAGAAAAAAAACAAAACAAAACAAAAAGAATTGGGATCATAAAATTGGCTCCTGCAAATATCTATCTGAAGACCTGTTCAGCCAGTTTTTTCCCAGAGCAGAGTGCCTCATTTCTGCTCTCCACTCTGAACTCCTTTCAGGGGTTGTTGAAAATCAGCAGCTGCAGCAGCACATGATTTAACTACCTTGTAGAGGTAGAGGGCAAGTGCCAATTTGTTGTTGACACTTCTCAATTCTTAATCCTGGGGAACAGCCATCCACAAAAACATCTCATCCTGGACTCTCCAATAAGATCAATTGATGAATTATATGAATCAAATTTCAGGGGAGGGAGACAAACCTACCTTAGCAAGATTGAATTTACAGGGGTTACATGGCTCGAATTGTTGACCTGGAATGATCTACCATAAATAACGACAGTTCAATATAAAAATGTTGCAACTCCTGTTTCTGTTTCAGTGAGAATATAAAAAGTAAGTCAAAGAAAATTATACAGAAAAGATGACATTTGAAGTAGATCATGATAAATGAATAAGAATTACTTAAGTAAATAGAGGAATTAAGCATATTTTAAGTAGAGAGAAGCGACTTTTCAATAAATGTTAAAATTTGTGACTTATTTGAATATTAATTGATGTTTCTGACAAATAAATTGGAGATTTTTTGGCAGGAGGTAATAGGAGTTAAGATATAGTCAAAGAATTTACCAAACTAAGAAATCTAGAGTTTATTTGATTGAAGTAGCAGACAAACACAGATTTGTTAAATAAGTGAGTGGAATATATACTTAGATATATAGAGTAATAACATTTATTGCAGTTTAGTTAGTGGGTAGAAAAGGGAATGAGTCAGAAACAGGTAATATTACTAGGAAGAAATTAAAGTATTCCAAAAAATAGGCGTATATTATGATTATAGATCTCCATGTGCCTGAAGATTCTATTCAGGGGACTGACCACATGTGTATATAACAAGAATATTGGTCAATGTATAGTATAATATATAATTATACTAACCTTCCTAGTCAGAAGGTCAAAAAACTACATACTTACAGTATTCTGGGTGAGAAAACCAAGATATCTATCACTTCTTCATTGGTTTGAAAGAAAGTAAAATGAGTCAAGATCTAATGTCAGGAAAGGGTAGCAAGATAACTTTTGGGTAGAAAGAAATGAGACTACTAGTTCAACTCCTATAACAAATCAGGTAATCAAGTGGTCCTAGTTCTGAGTCAACAAATAATAGAATTTGAACTGACAGCCCTCTTGTGAAAGCCATAGGTAAGTAAACAAATAGATGTAAAATTTTATCCTGGATATGCTCAACATAATATCAAAGGAATACAGGAGATTTATCCTCCCTTCAACATAAAACAAACAAATTGATGATAAAGAGTCTAAGGACAAGACAGTAGCAAACATACTGACCTTTTGGGGAAAAGAAAGCACCATAAAAATTCTTGGATTATTTATTATAAGAAAGGTTAAGGTGGCATCCATGGAGAAGAGATTCTCCTGGTAACAGATAAAACAGGGACTTGAACCACAGGCTTGCAATTTTTAAAATAAATGTGACCTTAATTTTCCCACAGAAGACAAATTGATTATAATGATGATAATACAATAATGATAACAACAGCTTAGGAATGTAATGTGGTTAATGTGTACCAGAAACTCTTCTAAGTGTTTAATAAGCATTATCCAATTCAATTTTTTGTTATCACTTTGTGAATAAACACTCATTATCTTCATTTTATTGTGAAATATGTTGATGCTAAAACAGGTTACCTACATTAAACAAGTTTTTGGTTAAGCAGTTAGATTTATTTTTTAATTAAATAAATCTAATTGATGCTATTATGCTATATGCTGATGATGTGGTTTTATCTTTAAACCTAGTCAAGTATGTTAAAGTAATGATTAGGCCAGCTGAGATCATGAGCTCTCCAGGGAAAATCAAAGCAATCCTTAAATGTGTATTTAATTATCAAACATATGGGGCTTTACTAGCTCTTTGTTTATAGCTTAATTCCACTATGACCAGAGAACTACATTATATGGTGTCAGGCCTTTGGAATTTGTTGAACCTTGGTTTGTGACTCAACATATGGACAATTTTTAGAAATGTTGTTTGTGTGCTTGAAAAGACTGCTTAAATTGTTGTTTCCAATTATTGTATGTATATACTAATTAGATCAACTTTTTCATCAAGTCAACTATAACATTTTTGTCTGCTTGTTTTATCAAGTGATGAGTACATGAAAAACATCCCAGAGTATCTTGTTATCTTGTATTTGTATATTTTTTCAGTTCTGCAAGTATATATGTATAATATATCTGTAAATACACATGTACACACATATAGTGAGGTTCTGCTATCATTTGCAATTAATAATTGTTAGATATTCTTGATGAGTTCAACATCTAACATTATGAACTGCTTTTTTTTTCTTACTGTAATTTTTTTGGCTTAAAGTCTACTTATTTTTTGGCAGTGTAGGCTTCCTTTTGGGTGTTGTTTATGTGATATAACTTTTCTCCATTCTTTTTTTGTATCTATTTATTTAATATATTCCTCATGTAAACTGCATTTTGTTTTAGCTAGTTGTTGCTTTTGTCTTTTAGCTGGATTATTTAGTCAGATTATCTGTCATACAGTTACAATTTATTTTGTAATTAAATTTACCATTTTGTCATTAGCCTTCAATCTGTGTTCTTTATTTCTATTTCTCTCCTTCTGTTATGCCGTAGTATTTTAAAACATTCCTCTCCAGTACTAGCTTGTTAGCTCTACATAATTTTACTCTAGACACTAAAGATTACAAAACACATTCAGGGCTTTAGAATACTTTCACTACACCTTTTTTCTCTCCACCTTTGATGTGATTACTGTTTATTTAGTCAGTATGAGCTTGAAAGGAAGCTTCAATTCAAAACAATTTTGTATTCAAAATAATGTTATGAGTTGATTTTTTTTCAATTTATACTCACTGATTCTGTTTTGCTCTACATATAATACAGTACAGTAAAGGATTATTCTCCTAGAACATAATCTTGACATACACAGGGCAAAGTGCCTGATAGTAAGAAGAGGAACCTTGTTGGTTTTCTTTAACAGTCAGAGTGTTAAAGTGTATTTATTTGGAGACTACTATGTGCTAGATACTATACTGGAATTTGAAGTTTCAATAGTAAGCAAGAGAAACATGTTCACTGTCTTCTATAATACTACATTCTAACCAGGATAAAGATACAAATCAAGGAGATGCATATGCAACCTGATTCCAATTATTATGAGGTTCATTTGCTTGTTTAAGGAAACAAGGGATACAGTGAACAGCAGAAGTATGGGCAATATGGATGGGACTAAGGGTTACCACAGAAAGTGTCCCTGACTATAGAACACATGTCCTTTTCTTAAGGATGAACCAAAGCTAACTATGCAAAAAGTCAGGCAAAGTATGGTCCATTTGAGGGAAGAGAGGAGCTGTTGCTTGTATTTCAACCTATGTGCTTGATGATAATCATGTCAAATTTGGATATTGCATGTTAGAAGATGCCAAAATTCAACATTGAGAGCTTGGGCTACTGAATAAACACTTGGAAGAGAGTCATTTTTCCATTTGAAAACAAATGTTTTAGATATTAACTGAGAAAGAAATAAAATGCTCTTATACTTGGGCTATTATATATTGTAAAGTTTGTTAAAGCTATTTTCAGGACTGTAGCTAATACTCATGGCAAAGAATCTTGATTTTATTCTAAGTGCAAAGCAAAACTATTGAAGACTTTGAGTAATTACATGATATGATCAGACTTATGATTTAACATTACTCTGATTGAAACATGGAAAATAGATAGAAGGAGAGCTGGGATGGAAGCAAAAGAACACTCAAAGTGTAGAATAATGTTCCTGGCAAGGAATGATGATGTCCCAGATGAAATATGAGACCGTGTATATAGGGAAGTATGAACATATTTTATGTTATTATCAATAGTATTTTTTTGCTAAAATTTAATATCTTTGTTTCTAAGGTTTGTATAAGTATGTAGATTAGGTGTGTGAAAGGTATTTCCCTTCTTAACACATACAAGAAAAATAACTATATTAGTGAACTGTTAATATGGACATTTCATACTATTAATGGAAAGATGAGAGTTTCACACACACATGTAAAATGTAAGATTCACACAAACAAAAAGCCTCAGCATCTTCACCAGAACTTTGTATTGTCAGGTGTTTTTAATTTTCATTTTAGCCATTCTAATGGGTGTATTGTAGCATCACATTGTAGTTTTAAGTTGCATTTCTCTAATGGCTAATGAGGTTTAACAGATTTCATGCACTTATTTGCCATTAGTATATTCTTTGGTGAATTGTCTGTTCAGACCATTTACACATTTTAATTGAGTTGTTTATTTTCTTATTATTTAATTCTGACTATTATTTAAATATTCTGGTTACAAGTATTTTGTTGGATATATACTATGCAAATATTTTCTCCCAGTTTGTAACATGTCTCTTCATTCTCTTAATACTGTATTTCACAGAGAAAATGTTTTTAATATTGATGAATATTAAACTTATCAATGCAAATTAAAACAAAATGAGTTGCCAGTACACACTTACTAGAATGGGAAACAAAATAAAACAAAACAAAAGTAACATGCTAAGTGTTGGCAATGGTGTGGACCAACAAGAATCTTCATACATTTCTTGTGAAAATGAAAAATAGTACAATCACTCTGGAAAATAGTTCAGCAGTCTTTCTTGAAGTTAAGCTTTCACTTACCATATAGAGCAACAATACTACACCTAGGTATTTATCCTAGAGAAATAGAAACTTCTGTCCAAAAATAAAAACCTGGGCATGAATTTTATAATATATTTATTCATAATTGACTCAAACAAGCACCTATCCAAATGTCTCTATGTGAAAATAGATAAACAAACTCTAATAACAGCAATAAAAAGAGACAAACTATTAATGCACACAATAACACTGATCTCAAAGACATTTTGATGATAAAAAAACTCAGTCTCAAAAGATAATGAACTGTATGTTTCTATTTTATGACATTCTGGAAAAGACAAAACTAATGACTGAGACAGATTAATAGTAGACAAGAGTTTTGAGTGGAGGAAGGTTTGACTGCAAAAGAGAGCATGGCTGTGTTTTTAGGAGTTGAATAAACTGTATCCTGATTGTTATACAGGCTACATGAATCTACACAAGTGTAAAAATTCTATGCAATATAATTGCAACTCTACATTAAAAAATCAATTTTATGTATGTAAATGTAAAAATAACAACGAAAAATGTGCTTTCAGGGCTTCCCTCGTGGCGCAGTGGTTGAGAGTCCGCCTGCTGATGCAGGGGACAGGGGTTCGTGCCTTGGTCCGGGAAGATCCCACATGCCGCGGAGCGGCTGGGTCCATGAGCCATGGCCACTGAGCCTGTGCGTCCGGAGCCTGTGCCCTGCAATGGGAAAGGCCACAACAGTGAGAGGCCCGCATACCAAAAAAAAAAAAAAAAAAAAAAAAATGCTTTCAAAAAAAAAAAAAAGAAACCTCAAAATCATTGTCTTTAAGGAATTTAAAAAAATGGTCCATAAGATGCAATTCAGTTTGTTTGTACAGACCCTAGTACATACATCACTCAGGAGTCAGACTTCCCTCTATGTTCTTGGTTTTTAAAAATATAATTCTACAGATTATTGAACAAAACACTTTGATAGTTGTATTTATTAATTGTTTATACACAATTTTTAAAAGGGGATATGAAAAGTTACAAGAAATTAGAGTCAAAAAAATTTTAACAGTATATAAACAAACATAATACTATATAGTAACTATAATAAAATTTTTCTTGTAGCTTCATGGGAAACAATTTACAGTCTCAACCAAACCTCTCTATTGCTCAAATATATATTAAATTTGACTGAAATTTTTATTATATGTCATATTACAATCCATGAGATTAAGAAGTAACAATTATTTACTACCTTGCCATACTAGTTAGGAATTTAAAGATGGTGCTAAAGCTAGTATCTTTGAGAGGGCATATGTGTGAAGGTTTATATGCAGAAATTGAATGCTGATGTAAGAGTGGCCTTAATAGGCTCTAGTGCAACAAGACGATTTCATTTTCCTGCTTGACATCGCATACAACGTAAAGATTGCAGATCTACAGACACATCTATATTGCAAATTATTATTTACATATTATTCTCTGCTACTAGGTTGTGTGTTCCATGAAAGAGTATTGATTTTATTTGTTTCGTTATCCTCAACACTTCCAGGTATTTTATGTTTCCAATAAAAGTATATTTAACTGAAATAATGAGTGGAGGGGAGATAGATGAATAGATGGATCGACTAAATAATTAATCGGTTAAAAGAGTAGTGGTTTTCCCCATTTCTCACCTTCTGTTTGAAATACCAGCAAGCCAAAATTAATTTAGCTATATTCAAGGACATAAACATTGAGATCTATATCTGTCTATCTATATATCTACCTATTTATCTAGATAGATATATCCCAGTGTGTATGGTCTATAAGAATTTAATAATTTAAGTCTTAATTTAAGAATAAATAATATTAGTAGGAGCCTTGGAAATGGAATTTGTATTTTTCCAAGGCTCCTACTAATATTTAGTTTTAAATATATTGATTAAGTCTATATAGGTCATCTTCTGGAAAATATCAACAATATCTACAATGAAAGTTCTCTTTCCAAAGCTACTTTAGAGCCCCTTCTCTATTTCTTAGAGTAATTTTTGTAATAAGTAATTTCTTCCCAGGTATAGGTTACTCACTTTATCTGAATCCAAGTGATTTCAAGGTTCACTCTGGATTTTGCTGATGAGCCTGGCTTCAAACATTGAGTCATTCACTTTTTGGCAGAGGAGCCTCGCTTAGTGCTAAGTAATTTAGAAAGCTAGAAGGGACTCCAGTGGGAAGTCAGGCAGGGCAGAAAAGTTACCAAGTTTTCCTTTGCCATCAAATGATAAAGCTGGTAAATGAAAATAATTTTGCAGATCTTTTCCAGTAGGAACAAATGTAATTCAAAGGACCCAAACCAAAAGCTTCTCCCAGGCATTGGGCATAGCATTTTCATAATTCTTGTCCCTAACCTGGTTCATGGCTTAGAGGAGGCATCTAGTTAGGGTGTGTTGTTCAACTCAGATGGTATGTGCCTCAGTAGGATATTTTATTTCTTTTACCTCCACACATTAATCACCTTAGTTAAGCTACTTCTCAACAGAGCTCTATGTCTCTTCCTGTCATTTTCTCTACAATTTGCGATATCTCTTTAATCTCCTCTTATCAGAAAGTATTTCTGGCTTAACTGGCAATAATTGTATTCTACAAGAGCCACATAAATTTGGAAAGTAACTAATTCCCAATACATATACATCAGTGTGATTTTATTTAAAAGCAAATTAATAGCATCAAACCATCATGCTTCCTAGAATCACAAAATTAAATTACAAATCATGATTTAAATTTTGACAACAAACTAAACAAAAAAATGCAGTGTGATTCAATCCATTATATCATCTATGATTTTGCAGCCACAGCAATGCTGTTTGGATTTTAACAGAAAGGATATAGGTAAATTGCATTTTATAACGGCTCCTGGCAATTTAAAGAAATGGTCTTATTTAATGGTTATGGAATTCAATCAGAACAAATATGAACTGTTTTTTAGAAGAACTAATACAGTCTATAACTACATCATGGGAGAGAACTGCCTAAGTATCTCTTTTGAATAAAAGTATTCTGAGGCATGTGGCACTTCACAAGTTGAGCACATAAAAAATGTAGAATGCTCAAAAAACAACCACCTTGCTTAAAAATTCTCAGATTCTTGGGCTATGAGCACCATATTTAGTGGCAGTTGTAACCTGGAATTCGGCTGTACTTGGGCTTGATTCCAGAACTTTCACCTAAAGCTAGCACACTTAGATGCCAAACTGCTAAGGGCCTTTCAAAATGCTCAGCACTGGGACGGCTTGAAGATGGCGGAAGAGTAAGACGTGGAGATTGCCTTCCTCCCCACAGATACACCAGAAATACATCCACACGTGGAACAACTCCTACAGAACACCTACTGAAGGCTGGCAGAAGATCTCAGACCTCCCAAAAGGCAAGAAACTCCCCACGTACCTGGGTAGGGCAAAAGAAAAAAAGAAAAAACAGAGACAAAAGAATAAGGACAGCACCTGCACCAGTGGGAGGGAGCTGTGAAGGAGGAAAAGTTTCCACACACTAGGAAGCCCCTTCGCGGGCGGAGACTGCGGGAGGCGGAGGGGGGAGCTTCGGCACCGTGGAGGAGTGCACAGCGATGGGTGCGGAGGGCAAAGCGGGGAAATTCCTGCACAGAGGATCGGTGCCGACCGGCAATCACCAGTCCGAGAGGCTTGTCTGCTCACCCGCCGGGGCGGGCGGGGCTGCGAGCTGAGGCTCGGGTTTCGGTTTCGGACGGAGCACAGGGAGAGGACTGGGGTTGGCGGCTTGAACATAGCCTGAAGGGTTTAGTGCACCACGACTAGCCGGGAGGGAGTTCGGGGAAAAGCCTGCACCTGCCGAAGAGGCAAGAGACTTTTTCTTTCCTCTTTGCTTCCTGGTGCGCGAGGAGAGGGGTTTAAGAGTGCTGCTTAAAGGAACTCCAGAGACGGGCGCGAGCTGCGGCTAAAAGCGCGAACCCCAGAGACGGGCACGAGCCGCGGCTAAAAGCGCGGACCCCAGAGACGGGCGGGAGACGCTAGGGCTGCTGCTGCCGCCACCAAGGGGCCTGTGTACGAGCACAGGTCACTCTCCACACCCCTCTTCCACGGAGCCTGTGCAGCCCGCCACTGCCAGGTTCCCAGGATCCAGGGACAACTTCCCCGGGAGAACGCATGGTGGGCCACAGGCTGGAGCAACGTCATGCCGGCCTCTGCCGCCGCAGGCCCGCCCCGCGCGAAGTGCCCCTCCCTCCCCCCCCAACCCCCGGCCTGAGTGAGCCGGAGCCCCCGAATCAGCGGCTCCTTTAACCCCGTCCTGTCTGAGCAAAAAACAGACGCCCTCCAGCGACCTACACACAGAGGCAGGGCCAAATCCAAAGCTGAGCTCCTGTGAGCTGGGAGAAAAAAGAAGAGAAAGGGAAGTCTCTCCCAGCAGCCACAGAAGCAGCGGATTAAAGCTCCATAACCAACTTGATGTACCCTGCACCTGTGGAATACCTGAATAGACAAGGAATGTTCCCAAATTGAAGAGGTGGACTTTAGGAGCGAGATCTATGATTTTTTTCCCTTTTCCTCTCTTTATGAATGTGTACGTGTATGCTTCTGTGTGAGATCTAGTCTGTATAGTCTTGCTTCCACCATTTGTCCTAGGGCTCTATCCGTCCATTTTTTTTTAAAAAAAACTTTTTTTCTTAATAATTAATTTTAATTGTAATAACTTTATTATACTTTACCTTCGTTCTTTCTTTCTTTCCTTCCTTCCTTCCTTCCCGTCTTTAGACAATGAATCACCCCAAATTGAGGAGGTGGTCTCTGAGAGCAAGATTTATGATTTTTCCCCCTTTACCTCTTTTTGTGAACGTGTATGTGTATGCTTCTGTGTAAGATTTTCTCTGTATGGCTTTGCTTCCAACATTTGTCCTAAGGTTCTATCCGTCCCTTTTTTTATTTCTAAATAGTTTTTAATTCAATAACTATATTATACTTTATTTTATTTTTACTGTATCTTCTTTCTTTCTGTCTGTTTTCCTTCTTTCCTTCCTTCCTTCCTTCCTTCCTCCCTCCCTCCCTCCCTCCCTTCTTTCCTTCTTTGCTTCTTTCTTCCTTCCTTCCTTTCCTCCTTTCCTTCTTTCTTTCCTCATACTTCTACTAATTCTCTCTACTTTTGCTCTGTTTTATTCTGAACCGTGTGGATGAAAGGTTCTTGGTGCTCCAGCCAGGAGTCAGGGCTCTGCCTTTGAGGTAGGAGAGTCAACTTCAGGTCATTGGTCAACAAGAGACCTCCCAGCTCCACATAATATTAAAAGGCGGAAATCTCCCAGAGACCTCCATCTTAACACCTAGCTTCACTCAACGACGAGGAAGCCACAGTGCTGGACAACCTATGCCAAACAACTAGCAAAACAGGAACACAACCCCACCCATTAGCAGAGAGGCAGCCTAAAATCATAATAAAGCCACAGACACCCCAAAACACACCACCAGACATGAACCTGCCGACTAGAGAGACAAGATCCAGCCTCATCCACCACAACACAGGCACTAGTCCCCTCCACCAGGAAGCCTACACAACCCACTGAACCAACCTTAGCCACAGGAGACAGACATCAAAAACAACGGGAACTACGAAAGTGCAGCCTGCAAAAAGGAGACCCCAAACACAGTAAGATAAGCAAAATGAGAAGACAGAAAAACACACAGCAGATGAAGGAGCAAGATAAAAATGCACCAGACCTAACAAATGAAGAGGAAATAGGCAGTCTACCTGAAAAAGAATTCAGAATAATGATAGTAAGGATGATCCGAAATCTTGGAAATAGAATGGACAAAATGCAAGAAACAGTTAACAAGGACCTAGAAGAAATAAAAATGAAACAAGCAATGATGAACAATGCAATAAATGAAATTAAAAATACTCTAGAACAGATCAATAGCAGAATAACTGAGGCAGAAGAACGGATAAGTGACCTGGAAGATAAAGTAATGGAAATAACTACTGCAAAGCAGAATAAAGAAAAAAGAATTAAAAGAACTGAGGACAGTCTCAAAGACGTCTGGGAATACAGTAAACACACCAACATTCAAATTATAGGGGTCCCAGAAGAAGAAGAGAAAAAGAAAGGGACTGAGAAAATATTTGAAGAGATTATAGTTGAAAACTTCCCTAAAATGGGAAAGGAAATAGTTAATCAAGTCCAGGAAACACAGACAGTCCCATACAGGATAATTACAAGGAGAAATATGCCAAGACACATATTAATCAAACAGTCAAAAATTAAATACAAAGAAAGCATATTAAAAGCAACAAGGGAAAAACAGCAAATAACACACAAGGGAATCCCCATAAGGATAACAGCTGATCTCTCAGCAGAAACCCTACAAGCCAGAAGGGAGTGGCAGGACATACTGAAAGTGATGAAGGAGAAAAACCTGCAACCAAGACTACTCTACCCAGCAAGGATCTCATTCAGATTTGATGGAGAACTTTAAACCTTTACAGACAAGCAAAAGCTGAGAGAGTTCAGCACCACCAAACCAGCTTGACAACAAATGCTAAAGGAACTTCTCTAGACAAGAAACACAAGAGAAGGAAAAGACCTATATTAACGAACCCAAAACAATTTAGAAAATGGGAATAGGAACATACATATCAATAATTACCTTAAATTTAAATGGACTAAATGCTCCCACCAAAAGACACAGATTGGCTGAATGGATACAAAAACAAGATCCTTATATATGCTGTCTACAAGAGACCCACTTCAGACCTAGAGACACATACAGACTGAAAGTAAAGGGATGGAAAAAGATATTCCATGCAAACAGAAACCGAAAGAAAGCTGGAGTAGCAATTCTCATATCAGACAAAATAGACTTTAAAATAAGGACTATTAAAAGAGACAAAGAAGGACACTACATAATGATCAAGGGACCGATCTAAGAAGAATATATAAAAATTGTAAATATTTATGCACCCAACATGGGACCACCTCAATACATAAGGCAAATACTAACAGCCATAAAAGGGGAGATCGACAGTAACACATTCATAGTAGGGGACTTTAACACCCCACTTTCACCCATGGACAGATCATCCAAAATGAAAATAAATAAGGAAACACAAGCTTTAAATGATACATTAAACAAGATGGACTTAATTGATATTTATAGGACACTGCATCCAAAAACAACAGAATACACATTTTTCTCAAGTGCTCATGGAACATTCTCCAGGATAGATCATATCTTAGGTCACAAATCAAGCCTTGGTAAATTTAAGAAAATTGAAATTGTATCAAGTATCTTTTCTGACCACAACGCCATAAGACTAGATATCAATTACAGGAAAAGATCTGTAAAAAATACAAACACATGGAGGCTAAGCAATACACTACTTAATAATGAAGTGATCACTGAAGAAATCAAAGAGGAAATAAAAAAATACCTAGAAACAAATGACAGTGGAGACACAAGGACCCAAAACCTATGGGATGCAGCAAAAGCAGTTCTAAGGGGGAAGTTTATAGCAATACAAGCCCACCTTAAGAAGCAGGAAACATCTCAAATAAACAACCTAACCTTGCACCTCAAGCAATTAGAGAAAGAACAAAAAAAAAAACCCAAAGCTAGCAGAAGGAGAGAAATCATAAAAATCTGATCAGAAATAAATGAAAAAGAAATGAAGGAAACGATAGCAAAGATCAATAAAACTAAAAGCTGGTTCTTTGAGAAGATAAACAAAATAGATAAAGCACTAGCCAGAGTCATCAAGAAAGAAAGGGAGAAGACTCAAATCAATAAAATTAGAAATGAAAAAGGAGAAGTAACAACTGACACTGCCGAAATAAAGAAAATCATGAGAGATTACTACAAGCAACTCTATGCCAATAAAATGGACAATCTGGAAGAAATGGACAATTTCTTATAAATGCACGTGCCAAGACTGAATCAGGAAGAGATAGAAAATATGAACAGACCAATCACAAGCACTGAAATTGAAACTGTGATTAAAAATCTTCCAACAAACAAAAGCCCAGGACCAGATGGCTTCACAGGTGAATTCTATCAAACGTTTAGAGAAGAGCTAACACGTGTCCTTCTCAAACTCTTCCAAAATATAGCAGAGGGAGGAACACTCCCAAATTCCTTCTACGAGGCCACCATCACCTTGATACCAAAACCAGACAAGGATGTCACAAAGAAAGAAAACTACAGGCCAAGATCACTGATGAACATACATGCAAAAATCCTCAACAAAATACTACCAAACAGAATCCAACAACACATTGAAAGGATCATACACCATGATCAAGTGGGGTTTATTCCAGGAATGCAAGGATTCTTCAATATACGCAAATCTATCAATGTGATAAACCATATTAACAAATTAAAGGAGAAAAACCATATGTTCATCTCAATACATGCAGAGAAAGCTTTCGACAAAATTCAACACCCATTTATGATAAAAACCCTCCAGAAAGTAGGCATAGAGGGAACTTTCCTCAACATAATAAAGGCCATATATGACAAGCCCACAGCAAACATCATCCTCAATGGTGAAAAACTGAAAGCATTTCCACTAAGATCAGGAACAAGACAAGGTTGCCCACTCTCACCACTCTTATTCAACATAGTTTTGGAAGTTTTAGCCACAGCAATCAGAGAAGAAAAGGAAATAAAAGGAATCCAAATCGGAAAAGAAGAAGTAAAGCTGTCACTGTTTGCAGATGACATGATACTATACATAGAGAATCCTACAGATGCTACCAGAAAACTACTAGAGCTAATCAATGAATTTGGTAAAGTAGCAGGATACAAAAATAATGCACAGAAATCTCTGGCATTCCTATATACTAATGATGAAAAATCTGAAAGTGAAATCAAGAAAACACTCCCATTTACCATTGCAACAGAAAGAATAAAATATCTAGGAATAAACCTACCTAAGGAGACGAAAGACCTGTATGCAGAAAATTATAAGACACTGATGAAAGAAATTAAAGATGATACAAATAGATGGAGAGATATACCATGTTCTTGGATATGAAGAATCAATACTGTGAAAATGACTCTTCTACCCAAAGCAATCTACAGATTCAATGCAATCCCTATCAAACTGCCACCGGCATTTTTCACAGAACTAGAACAAAAAATTTCCCAATTTGTATGGAAACACAAAAGATCTCGAATAGTCAAAGCAATCTTGAGAACGAAAAAAGGAGCTGGAGGAATCAGGCTCTCTGACTTCAGACTATACTACAAAGCTACAGTAATCAAGACAGTATGGTACTGGCACAAAAACAGAAAGATAGATCACTGGAACAGGATAGAAAGCCCAGAGATAAACCCATGCACATATGGACACCTTATCTTTGATAAAGGTGGCAGGAATATACAGTGGAAAAAGGACATCCTCTTCAATAAATGGTGCTGGGAAAACTGGACAGGTACATGTAAAAGTATGAGATTATATCACTCCCTAACACCATACAAAAAATAAACTCAAAATGGATTAAATACCTAAATGTAAGGCCAGAAACTATAAAACTCTTAGAGGAAAACATATGCAGAACACTCTATGACACAAATCACAGCAAGATCCTTTTTGACCCACCTCCTAGAGTAATGGAAATAAAAACAAAAATAAACAAATGGGACCTAATGAAACTTCAAAGCTTTTGCACAGCAAAGGAAACCATAAACAAGACCAAAAGACAACACTCAGAATGGTAGAAAATATTTGCAAATGAAGCAACTGACAAAAGATTAATCTCCAAAATTTACAAGCAGCTCATGCAGGTCAATAACAAAAAAACAAATAATCCAATCCAAAAATGGGCAGACGACCTACAAAGACATTTCTCCAAAGAAGATATACAGAATGCCAACAAACACATGAAAGAATGCTCAACATCATTAATCATTAGAGAAATGCAAATCAAAACTACAATGAGATATCATCTCACACTAGTCAGAATGGTCATCATCAAAATATCTAGAAACAATAAATGCTGGAGAGGGTGTGGAGAAAAGGGAACACTCTTGCACTGCTGGTGGGAATGTGAATTGTTTCAGCCTCTATAGAGAACAGTATGGAGTTTTCTTAAAAAACTACAAATAGAATTACCATATGACCCAGCAATCCCACTACTGGGCATATACCCTGAGAAAACCAAAATTCAAAAAGAGTCAGGTACCAAAACGTTCATTGCAGCTCTATTTACAATAGCCCAGAGATGGAAACAACCCAAGTGTCCATCATCGGATGAATGGATAAAGAAGATGTGGCACATATATACAATGGAATATTACTCAGCCTTAAAAAGAAACGAAATTGAGCTATTTGTAATGAGATGGATAGACCTAGAGTCTGTCATACAGAGTGAAGTAAGTCAGAAAGAAAAAGACAAATTCCGTATGCTAACACATATATATGGAATTTAAGAAAAAAAATGTCATGAAGAACCTAGGGGTAAGACAGGAATAAAGACGCAAACCTACTGGAGAACGGACTTGAGGATATGGGGAGGGGGAAGGGTGAGCTTTGACAGGGCGAGAGAGAGTCATGGACATACACACACTAACAAATATAGTAAGGTAGATAGCTAGTGGAAAGCAGCCGCATGGCACAGGGATATTAGCTCGGTGCTTTGTGACAGCCTGGAGGCGTGGGATAGGGAGGGTGAGAGGGAGGGAGACACAAGAGGGAAGACATATGGGAACATATGTATATATATAACTGATTCACTTTGTTATAAAGCAGAAACACACCATTGTAAAGCAATTATACCCCAATAAAGATGTTTAAAAAAAAAATGCCCAACACCTTGCCAAATTGTGCAAATCACTTCTCAAGGAAAAGTATAAAGATTCAGCCTTCAATTATCGTTTGTTCTGGAACATGCCATGTTCTTTTCCAAGGCACATATTTTATGCATTCTGGGTTTACTACAAGGGATTTACTACAAGGGATACCAAACATCCTCCTTTCAGAATATGTAAGCCAGGCCAATATGCTGAAGGTCCACTTTTAGGTCAGCTTTTGCCTTGAAACTTCTCATGCAGAATTCATGCTTCCTGCTCTCAATAGTTCATTCATTTGAGGCTTAATGAACATATTGCCTGTGGTATATGTTGAATAGTGTCATGCATCAGCTTTGAAGTTTTCTATAGTTACTGTGAAATGTGGTATTGAGAAAAGATAATGGGCTTTATATAGGCAGTCATGGCTTTGGATCTCTGCTTCTGGTAGGCAGTTTACTTAACTACTCTGGACTTTTCAACACCCTTCTAAGTATGATTTTTGTGATACTTAAATGAATAATATAATGAAAACATTTAAAGCAGTGTGGGTAGTGGTTGAGAGGTCCAGGTCTAGCGTCAGACTGCAAACATTTAGATCTTGGTTGTGCCATATAACAGCTACACAGTGTAAGGGAGGTTACATAACCTTTGTAAGGCTCAGTTTCTGCATCTATAATATGGAGGTGATCATAATATGTAGACTATTGGATGGTTTAAACAAATATCATGTTTAAATGTGTAAAGCATATAAAATCACCATACCTAGCACTTTATATGTGCTCAAAATTTCATAATTATTCTTATGAATTTGTGTGTGTGTGTGTGTGTGTGTGTGTGTGTGTGTGTGTGTATGGTCTTGCCTAATCCACTTGCTTGTCTACTTCTTATGGGTAGCAGCCATAAAATAATGTCAAATAGTGTAAAGAGGACGAGGGGAAGATGGCTGAAGAGTAAGACGCGGAGATCAGCTTCCTCCCCACAGATACACCAGAAATACATCTACACGTGGAACAACTCTTACAGAATACCTACTGAACACTGGCAGAAGACATCAGACCTCTCAAAAGGCAAGAAAGTCTCCACGTACCTGGGTAGGGCTAAAGAAAAAGAATAAACAGAGACAAAAGGATAGGGATGGGAACTGCACCAATAGGAGGGAGCTGTGAAGGAGGAAAGGTTTCCACACACTAGGAAGCCCCTTCGTGGGCGGAGACTGCAGGTGGCGGAGGGGGGAATCTTCAGAGCCACAGAGGAGAGCACAGCAACAGGGTTGTGGAGGGAAAAGCAGAGAGATTGCCGCACAGAGGATCAGTGCCAACCGGCACTCACCAGCCCGAGAGGCTTGTCTGCTCACCTGCCGGAGTGGGCGAGGCTGGGAGCTGAGGCTTGGGCTTTGGTCAGAGCGCAGGGAGAGGACTGACGTTGGCAGTGTGAACACAACTTGCAGGGGCTTAGTGCACCACAGCTAGCCATGAAGGAGTCTGGGGAAAAGTCTGGAGTTGCCGTAGAGGCAAGAGACTTTTTCTTCCCTCTTTGTTTCCTGGTGCGCACGGAGAGGGGATTAAGAGAGCTGCTTAAAGGAGCTCCAGAGATGGGCACGAGCTGTGGCTAAACGTGTGGGCATGAGAAGCTATGGCTGCTGCCGCCGCCAGCAAGAAGCCTGTGTGGGAGCACAGGTCACTATCCACAGCCCCCTTCCGGGGAGCCTGTGCAGCCCATTACTGCCAGGGTGCCGGGATCCAGGGACAACTTCCCTGGGAGAACACAGCACGGTGCGCCTCAGGCTGGTGCAACTTCACGCCAGGCTCTGCCACCGCAGGCTCGCCCCACACTCTGTACCCCTCCCTCCCCCCTGGCCTGAGTGAGCCAGAGTCCTCAAAGCAGCTGCTCCTTTAACCCCATCTTTTCTGAGAGAAAAACAGACGCCCTCTGGCGACCTACACGCAGAGGCGGGGCCAAATCCAAAGCTGAGCCCTGGGAGCTGTGAGAACAAAGAAGACAAAGGGAAATCTCTCCCAGCAGCCTCATAAGCAACGGATTAAAGCTCCACAATCAACTTTACGTACCCTGCATTTGTGGAATACAAGAATAGACAACGAATAATCCCAAATTGGGGAGGTGGACTTTGAGAGCAAGATTTATGATTTTTTTCCACTTTTCCTTTTTTGTGAGTGTGTATGTGTATGCTTCTGTGTGAGATTTTGTCTGTATAGCTTTGCTTCCATCATTTGTCCTAGGGTTCTATCCACCCATTTGTTGTTGTTGTTGTATGTTTGTTTGTTTTTTCTTTTTTTTCTTTAAAATTTTTTTCTTCTTAATTATTTTTTTATTTTAATAACTTTATTTTATTTTATCTTATTTTATTTTATCTTCTTTCTTTCTTTCTTTCCTTCCTACCCTCTTTCCTTCCTTCTTTCCTCCCGCCCTCCCTCCCTCCTATCTTTCCTTCTTTCTTTCTTTCTTTCTTTCTTTCTTTCTTTCTTTCTTTCTTTCTTTCTTTCTACTTTTTTCTCTCTTTTATTCTGAGCCATGTGGATGAAAGGCTCTTGGTGCTGCAGCCAGGAGTCAGTGCTGTGACTCTGAGGTGGGAGAGTCAACTTCAGGACACTGGTCCACAAGAGACCTCCCAGCTCCACATAATATAAAATGGCAAAAATCTCCCAGAGATCTCCATCTCAACACCAGCACCCAGTTTCATTCAATGACCAGCAAGCTACAGTGCTGGACACGCTATGCCAAACAACTAGCAAGACAGGAACACAACCCCACCCATTAGCAGAGAGGCTGCCTAAAATGATAATAAGTCCACAGACACCCCAAAACACACCACTAGATGTGAACCTGCCCACCAGAAAGACAAGATCCAGCCTCATCCACCAGAACACAGACACTAGTCCCCTCCACCAGGAAACCGACACAACCCAGTGAACCAAATTTAGCCACTGGGGACAGACAGCAAAAACAACGGTAACTACGAACCTACAGCCTCCAAAAAGGAGACCCCAAACACAGTAAGATAAGCAAAATGAGAAGACAGAAAAACACACAGCAGATGAAGGAGCAAGATAAAAACCCAACAGACCAAACAAAGGAAGAGGAAATAGGCAGTCTACCTGAAAAAGAATTAAGAATATTGATAGTAAAGATGATCCTATATCTTGGAAATAGAAAAGACAAAATGCAAGAAACATTTAACAAGGAACTAGAAGAACTAAAGAAGAAACAAGAAACAATGAACAACACAATAAATTAAATTAAAAATATTCCAGATGGGATCAATAGCTGAATAACTGAAGCAGAAGAAGGGATAAGTGAACTGGAAGATAAAATACTGGAAATAACTACTGCAGAGCAGAATAAAGAAAAAAGAATGAAAAGAACTGAGGACAGTCTCAGAGACGTCTGGGACTACAGTAAACACACCAACATTCAAATTATAGGGGTCCCAGAAGAAGAAGAGAAAAAGAAAGGGACTGAGAAAATATTTGAAGAGATTATAGTTGAAATTTTCCCTAATATGGGAAATAAAAGAGTTGATCAAGTCCAGGAAGCACCCAGAGTCCCATACAGTATACATCCAAGGAGAAATACAGCAAGACACATATTAATCAAACTGTCAAAATTAAATACAAAGAAAACATGTTAAAAGCAGCAAGGGAAAAACAACTAATAACACACAAGTGAATCCCCATAAGGTTAACAGCTGATCTTTCAGTGGAAACTCTGCAAGTGAGAAGGGACTGGCAGGACATATTTAAAGTGATGAAGGAGAAAAACCTACAACCAAGATTACTCTACCCAGCAAGGATCTCATTAGATTTGATGGAGAAATTAAAATCTTTACAGACAAGCAAAAGCTGAGAGAGTTCAGCACCACCAAACCAGCTTTACAACAAATGCTAAAGTAACTTCTTTAGGCAGGAAACAAAAGAGAAGGAAAAGACCTACAAAAATGAACCCAAAACAATTAAGAAAATGGGAATAGGAACATACATATCGATAATTACCTTAAAAGTAAATGGACTAAATGCTCCCAACAAAAGGCACAGATTGGCTGAATGGATACAAAAACAACACCCATAAATATGCTGTCTACAAGAGACCCACTTCAGACCTAGAAACACATACAGACTGAAAGTAAGGGGATGGAAAAAGATATTCCATGCAAATGGAAACCAAAAGAAAGCTGAAGTAGCAATTCTCATATCAGCCAAAATACACTTTAAAATAAAGACTATTAGAAGAGACAAAGAAGGACAGTACATAATGATAAAGGGATCAATCCAAGAAGAAGATATAACAATTGTAAATATTTATGCACCCAACATAGGAGCACCTCAATACATAAGGCAAATACTAACAGCCATAAAAGGGGAGATCGACAGTAACACATTCATAGTAGGGGACTTTAACACCCCACTTTCACCCATGGACAGATCATCCAAAATGAAAATAAATAAGGAAACACAAGCTTTAAATGACACAATAAACCAGATAGATTTAATTGATATGTATAGGACATTCCATCCAAAAACAGCACATTACACTTTCTTCTCAAGTGTGCATGGAAGAAGAAAAGGGAGAAGACTCAAATCAATGGAATTAGAAATGAAAAAGGAGAAGTAACAACTGACACTGCAGAAATAAAAAAGATCATGAGAGATTACTACAAGCAACTCTATGCCAATAAAACAGACAACCTGGAAGAAAAGGACAAATTCTTAGAAATGCATAACCTGCCAAGGCTGATTCAGGAAGAAATAGAAAATATGAACAGACCAATCACAAGCACTGAAATTGAAACTGTGATAAAAAATCTTCCAACAAACAAATGCCCAGGACCAAATGGCTACACAGGCAAATTCTATCAAATATTTGGAGAAGAGCTAACACCTATCCTTCTCAAATTCTTCCAAAATATAGCAGAGGGAGGAACATTCTCAAACTCATTCTACAAGGCCACCATCACCCTGATACCAAAACCAGGCAATGATGCCACACAGAAAGAAAACTACAGACCAATATCACTGATGAACATAAATGCAAAAATCCTCAACAAAATACTAGCAAATAGAATCCAACAGCACATTGAAAGGACCATGCACCATGATCAAGTGGGGTTTTTTCCAGGAATGCAAGGATTCTATCTATCAAAAGAACAAGTAAAGCTATCACTGTTTGCAGATAACATGATATTATACATAGAGAATCCTAAAAATGCTACCAGAAAACTGCTAGAGCTAATCAATGAAATTGGTAAAGTGGCAGGATACAAAAATAATGCAAAGAAATCTCTGGCATTCCTATAAACTATTGATGAAAAATCTGAAAGTGAAATCAGGAAAACACTCTCATTTACCATTGCAACAAAAAGAATAAAATATCTAAGAACAAACCTACCTAAGGAGACAAAAGACCTGTATGCAGAAAATTATAAGACACTGATGAAAGAAGTTAAAGATGATACAAATACATGGAGAGATTTACCATGTTCTTGAATTGGAAGAATCAATATTGTGAAAATGACTCTACTACCCAAAGCAATCTACAGATTCAATGCAATCCCTATCAATCGACCACTAGCATTTTTCACAGAACTAGAACAACAAATTTCACAATTTGTATGGAAACACAAAAGACCCTGAATAGCCAAAACGATCTTGAGAACGAAAAACGGAGCTGGAGGAATCAGGCTCCCTGACTTCAGTCTATACTACAAAGCTACAGTAATCAAGACAGTATGGTACACGCATAAAAACAGAAACACAAAGCAATAGAATAGGATAGTAAGCCCAGAGATAAACCCACGCACATATGGACACCTTATCTTTGATAAAAGGGGTAGGAATGTACAGTGGAGAAAGGACAACCTCTTCAATAAATGGTGCGGGGAAAACTGAACAGGTACATGTAAAAGTATGAGATTAGATCACTCCCTAACACCACACAAAAAAATAAGCTCAAAATGGATTAAAGACCTAAATGTAAGGCCAGAAACTATCAAACTCTTAGAGGAAAACATAGGCAGAACACTCTATGACATAAATCACAGCAAGATCCTTTTTGACCCATCTCCCAGAGAAATGGAAATAAAAACAAAAATAAACAAATGAGATCTAATGAAAGTTAAAACGTTTTGCACAGCAAAGGAAGCCATAAATAAGAACAAAAGACAACCCTCAGAATGGTAGAAAATATTTGCAAATGAAACAACTGACAAAGGATTAATCTCCAAAATTTACAAGCAGCTCATGCAGCTCAATAACAAAAAAACAAACAACCCAATCCAAAAATGGGCAGAAGACCTACAAAGACATTTCTCCAAAGAAGATATACAGACTGCCAATAAACATATGAAAGGATGCTCAACATCATTTATCATTAGAGAAATGAAAATCAAAACTACAATGAGATATCATCTCACACCAGTCAGAATGGCCATCATCAAAAAATATACAAACAATAAATGCTGGAGAGGGTGTCAAGAAAAGGGAACACTGTTGCACTGCTGGTGGGAATGTGAATTGGTACAGCCACTATGGAGAACAGTATGGAAGTTCTTTAAAAAACTACAAATAGAACTGCCATATGACCCAGAAATCCCACTACTGGGCATATACCCTGAGAAAACCAAAATTCAAAAAGAGTCATGTACCAAAATGTTCACTGCAGCTCTATTTACAATAACCCAGAGATGGAAACAACCTAAGTGTCCACCATCAGATGAATGGATAAAGAAGATGTGGCGCATATATACAATGGAATATTACTCAACCATAAAAAGAAATGAAATTGAGCTATTTGTAATGAGGTGGATGGACATAGAGTCTGTCATACAGAGTGAAGTAAGTCAGAAAGAGAAAGACAAATACTGTATGCTAACATATATATATGGAATTTAAGAAAAAAAATGTCATGAAGAACCTAGGGGTAAGACAGGAATAAAGACACAGACCTACTTGAGGATATGGGGAGGGGGAAGGGTAAGCTGTGGCAAAGAGAGAGTGGCATGGACATATATACACTACCAAAATAGCTAGTGGCATGGACATATATACACTACCAAAATAGCTAGCTAGTGGGAAGCAGCCGCATAGCACAGGGAGATTAGCTCGGTGCTTTATGATCAACTAGAGGGGTGGGATAAGGAGGGTGCAAGGGAGGGAGACGCAAGAAGGAAGAGATATGGGAACATATGTATAACTGATTCACTTTGTTATAAAGCAGAAACTAACACACCATTGTAAAACAATTATACTCTAATAAAGATGTAAAAAAAAAAAAAAGAAATGACAAGAACACAGGATTTAGTTGGGGGGGGGAGTATGTTCTCTGATTCTCTTTTCCTAGATAAGTGCTCTGCCTCTAGCGTTATCATTACTGTAGTTAGCTTAATATGAAGTCACAAATTTGGGTTTTTCACATTGCGTTCATAGGGAGATACTCAACCAAATGGTTTTGTCAAAGGTTTTCTAAGACCTTCATTTAAACAGCTTCAAACCAGAATTTTTAGGGATGAAGAGCTCTTGGAGTAGACTTTTTCATATAGAAAATCATTTAATTAGTGGCAGTCTGGCTCTCATTTGCGTAAACAAGATTTTGTGTGATTTTATTTCCAAGAAATCATCTCTGTTTAACTTTCAGAGCACTTCCACCATAACTTCCATCCTCCTTGAGACATGCCAATTGTATCTATCGAAGGAAGTCCAACAAAGGGTCAAGGTGAGCTGACTGCCCACACTTTGGAGTGACAAAGGATGAAGTCCCTGGATTTTGTCAGTTCTAAAAGTGAATATTTTGCAGATCACTGCTTTACTGACCTCAAGCCCATCCCTATTGTTTTTCTTTCAAAAAAATGTAATTGGCTTTAGATTTCCCACCGTAGACACAGCTTCAATGTTAGATTACTTTGGAAATGAATATCACAACAGTTAACACTCAAAAACATTTAGTTAACTAAGCAATTTAATAACTCTACTATTAACTGGGTTTCTTAATCTTGATGCTAATGGAGGTCTAACATGATATGCTTTGCTTCTTCTAGGATGTGAAAGTAGGCAACTGTTATAAAGGACTTTCTTCTCTTAGTGTCTTTTCCAGATATTTTAACATTATACAGATAGTGTAATTAATTGACTGTAAAAAAAAAAAATCAAAAACCCTGTTTCCCTTAGAAAATCATATCTCATGTACTTTGTTAAAATATTTGCAAGCATTAATAGAGCCTCTGGAGTCAGAATACTGGTTTTAAATCCTCATCTATAAATGTAGATGACAATAATAATACCAAGCTCACAAGGTGCTATCATGAATAGATAAGATGCAGATACAGAGCACTTAGAAAAGTGCTGGGCATATAGTAAAGCATTCAGTGCATGTTAGATATTATTGTTATCATTAACATTATTACTCTGTAACATATTATATTATCATTATCTATACTATCTCATAATTATATCATATTACAAAATGATGTATTCAAATATATGCATATTTATACACACATATATATACACACACACATATATACACACAAATATTACAAAATATTTCACTATAATACTAATTTTCTCCATTTCACAGATGAAGTAGTTGAGGTTTAGTGTAGTTAAGGAAATTGCTAGTGTCATAGGGGATGCACGTTTTGGACCTGTGACTCAAACCCAAGCAACTGACATGATGCTATACCACTTTTGACCATGCACTCGTAGACTGTGAGTTTTTCCAGGTGGAGATTCTTTCTATAACAGGCAAATCTTATAATTTGAAGATTCTAGCAAATGAAGGAGATATTTCTGGTTTAATAAAGCCAGAGAATATAAAGAAAAAAGTGAGAAGCAAATATTATAAGCTTGGAGTTAAAAAAACAAAGCCCCAAATGGCTGGTAGATAAATTAACATAAATGTGTAAAACTGATTACGTGTAAGAATGATGAGGCTCATGGTTAACTTGAGAGTATGAACTTCAATCACTTTGATACTTATCATGTAGAAATGTGAACACACCATAACCAATTTCTCACCAAGAGCCTGATATCCACATATTTCTCTGATTTTTAAAATTGGAATTATTTCAAAATAGTTTAAATCACTGTAAAGTCTAAATAAAGCAGTTTCACAGACTGAATTTGGTCAACAGGCCACCAGTGTACAATCTCTATAAAATAAACTGTGAAACACAGACTGTTGAGTGATGAATTTCTGATAAAGAGTTGTATTCCTAAAGAACTGAATAATTTTGAAAAGCATCTGCCCAAATAAGTTTCTCATACATGAGGAGTTGCACTTACTGAAGAAATTCCACTTCAAGACTCAGTCTCACTTGGGTAGTGAATGCACTGCAGTCAAACTAGGAAATGGGAAAGGAATTCCAGCTGACCTCAGTTGTGAATGCTCACGTAGTCTTGCTTTTTCAAGTCTATATAAGACATTCTGGAGTAAGGTCCTCAACATTCACTTATTATATATTCCCCAATTTCATCCACCAAAACATTCTCATCAATCTTTGGTACTCTATTTTGTCCTGATTTCTTTTCTTTTTTTGAGGGGGGTGGAGGTTACGCCGGCCTCTCACTGCTGTGGCCTCTCCCGTTGCGGAGCACAGGCTCGGGACGTGCAGGCTCAGTGGCCGTGGCTCACGGGCCCAGCTGCTCTGCAGCATGTAGGATCTTCCCGGACTGGGGCATGAACCCGTGTCCCCTGTATCAGCAGACAGACTATCAACCACTGCGCCACCAGGGAAGCCCCTGTTTCCTTGATTTACCTGGACTGGAATACTGCAATGAACATCTCTCTATTTAGTTGAAATCCTGAGAAAAATATTAATCCTTGCCTGGTCTTCTGTCTACTGTCTCTAGTTGCTATTTAGAATCCTACTTCATCCTCAACAGAGATCCCTGAGGAAAAATTGCATTACCTCCCAGCTCACAGACATTGATTCTGCCTGGAGACTTCTAGAGTTGAACCTCAATCATCTGATTGAGGTTCAGTTGAACCTCAATCATCTGATTGAGGTTCATCTCAATGCTGCCAGTAGCATACTGACTCAGCCTGACACACTTCGAATATATTTAACACTAACATTATTATTACTATCACACATTTTTTTTTATTGTCATATATGTGTAGTCTTGAGATATCTACTTAAATTTAGACTTTTTATGCATAGGGGCTGTTATACCATGTCATACAAAACAAACCATTTGTTTTAGAACAATTTTTTTTAGAATTTAGCTAAAAAATTACTTTTCTTGATAAGTGCCCTGCCTCTATTTTGTCATTTATAATAATTACCATAGTTTTCTCACTAAGAAATTAACATACAGATAATTCTGATTGCATTTAGAATGTTGGGAAATTTCCCTTCTTCTAAAAGTAATCACTCCTAAAGTGTGATTAGTACCTTTAATCATTTGCACCACTCCATTTTTCAGCCCCCACATTAGGCCTTAGTTTATACTCATTTTCCTAAGGTTAAAATTTTTGCATGTTTTGCAACCAAAGCCAGGATATTTATAGCAATATTAAGAGAAGGAAGTGAAATCACATCATTTTAAGCTTGAAATGAAAATTAAACAAACTGGACCACATAAAGTAGTCTATAGAGCTAGATCTTACCACATTATATCCTCTACTTAATCTAGTGTAATAGACTTAAAATGTTTCAAAGGACAGCTTAAGGAATGTAAAGGGTTTGGCAATATATACAAAGACTCTTTTTTACTTCCTAAGGGAAAATGAGATGATCATAGGGCAAGATGGAAAACATTTTAATCATGGTAAAACATCATTTTTCTTACCAGGATGATCAGCAACATAGCTAGAATAAGGAATTGAATTAAATTTATTTTCACATGTCATCCTTTATGCCAAATACCTTCAAATGTGAGGGACAAAATAATGAGATAACATTCATTCAGTATTTGAAGTGAAATTTTCAACCCTTGTGTGTCTCAGTGTGAGACAGGCTGGGACCTGGGACCCTTTGCTGCAGTGTTGCAATGCCTGTACCTGGACCCACCTCTCCTTTAGCAATAAAATACAAAGAAACTATATGGGACAAAAAATAACTGCATGCATGCACAGTTGGGGCAAATTCTGGTCAAAAGATAAAAAGAGACCTAAAGACCCAACCGCCAATTTTTAAGAGCCCGGAGCAAAAGCAGTGTACTGCGTATGCACCATGCACATACCACTACCTAGGGAGTGGGCAAAACACCTAAGCCACCCCTCTGGCCCAACCCCTGGACACACCCCTACCCTCACCCCATATGAGGAGCAAGCTTGCTCCCTTCAGTGAGAAAGCAAGCAAGGGAACATGTTGCTTGTTGTAGCTCCCCCCTGCTGCAGCAGGGGCCCCAATAAAGCTTTGCCTGAATTTCTTGTCTTGCCTTTAGTCAATTTGTATTGATTGGGGAAAGCCAAGAACCCTGCTCAGTATCAAGTGGATTGATCTGTGATTTCTGTAAAAAGCCAACAAAGTAGATAAAATTTATTCTGTCCTATTTTCTTCCATTTCACTTCTTATTTTTCTTTTCATTTTTAATCACACAGAATTTGCCACAGGAAAAGCAAAGCAATGCAAGAAGAGAAAGATGGGAATCAGGGTGTGTGTGGTCAGGGAGTAATTGCAGATCTGTTAGTTACAACCAGGGACTAAACACCAAGAATTCAATTTCGGTATTTAATTCATTGAAGACTGACAGTGACACTGAGTGAAAACCAAGGCTTTGTGTGTGTCTGGATGGATCTCTGGAAGAGTAGTAAAGTTATTTTCTGGTTTTTAAAGTACTGACAGATCAAAGGGGGAAAGTAAATGCTTTTACCTCTTTTTAATGTCCAAGTTCAGAATACATGACACTGTGGAATCTTTCAGAGTGTGATAAAGAATTTCTTGTAATACCCTAGCAAGGCCAGTCGAGTTACTGATAGCCCATTGTGGGGAATTCTGCATTACTTCAGAGTGCACAGATAAATGATAAATTTTGTAGTCTGTCACTAGGAAATGTGAAGGTCTCTTTCTAAATATTTAACTGGTAACTGATTGACAATTTTCAATATCATACTCCCCTCCCCCACCCCCCTGACACCACTACCACAGTGAGTGGTTTGAGAATGAGAAAAAAAGAATGAGAAATGAAAAATGAGAAAATGAGAGTGAGAAGAAAATACCTCAAATTTTTGGAGCTCAACAACCACATTAAAACACAGTTATTACGTGTAACATGATAGCTATTACTTATTCTAAAAATAAAAATCATCTTGTAAAGAACATAGTGAACACTCTTTTATCAACACATTTTGTCTTGTGATTAAATATTAGACATAGGACATTTTAGCATTTATGTCCTTGTAAATATTGCTTTCACCTTGGATCTAATACTGAGGTTGCAGAGCATTTTTCCTTAAAATCAAGTAGCTTGAAATTGTACATGTACTGTCAGTACAATCAGGGAAGGTAAAATGGAGAATGACCACTTATATGTTTCAAAAACACCACCTGAGTGTCATAAGCATAGTAACCTTTTCCTCAAGATTCCTTAAAATATTATTGCAAATCAAGTCATGTAGCTAAATATTTGCTATTTATTCCATGTACCTTTAAAATATATTATTTGTGTAGTACAAAACTCAAGTAATGTCTAGAATTCTTTCTCTTAATGAGTGCTTCAAAAATAACTACTGAAAAACTATTTTTTTTTTTTATGAAAAACTATTTTTATGAAACTCTAAGGATCAAATCTCAGAAGCCATTATTTATATGATGAACCTATGACTTTCCAAATTGCCTTGAAGTGCTGTACAGAAACTCTCTTTTTGCATTTTGTATTTGCTTTATTGTTGCATGGCAAGTTGCTATTTACTGTAAAAAACAAATCTCAAAGCAAAAAAAAAGGAAGTGCTATTAGGTATCTCTGTTCACATCCAAGATTTTACTTAATGACTAAACAGCAATATCTTATGAAGTTACTAGTGAATGAACGTAGTAACAAAGACATTTAAACTGTTGGAAATACTTTTATTTATTTATTTTTTAAAGATTTTTACTAATTTATTTGGTAGTAATGGACTCTACTTAAAGAGCCTCAAATGTACAACACACACTTTCAGAAAGATTTTAAATATTGACTTTTATCACAATGTAGAGTAAAATACACAGAAAGTGACTTACCCAGCATACCCTTCTCAGAGTATATTGAGAATGTAATTGGCATGCTTCTCACTTCTAGCAATTAGCTGCCTTAAGTGAATACAAGGTAGATTTACATGTGGTGGAAATATAATGACCAGATTGCTTAAGCCAATTACTGTATATGGAAATGCTATATGACATAAGGCTTTAAAATAGGAAAACACATTTGAAATAAGACTGGTGCTGAGATACCTAGAATAACCTTAGTGTATATAAACAACATCATATCATCATGAAAATCCAGTGAGAAGTACAAAGGTTTACATAGTTTTTCAGTTTGAAACATAACTTAATCTTAAATACTCTATTCATGTTTAGCATAGGAAATTTATTTTTTCAAATAACCTATTGCATTTATTTTCAATATTGACATATAAATCCATTATTTTACAATCATAAATTATATATATAAATTTATAGTATACATACACATCTGTGTGTGTACCTGTGTGTGTGTATGTGTATGTGTATATATCACCTTCATATCTGTGTATGTGTGTGTTTCTATTCATCATGTTACTTTGGAGATTAAAATTTCACAGGTCAGATTTTTAACCAAGGTTAGTTATTTCCAAAACATTACACAAGATGATATTGAGTTTGTATTTACCTGTTTAGAAAAACACACACACAATATTAGTCTAGTAGTTTATAAAATTAGAAGCTTCCTTAAATATCACTCATTTTATTTTAAGGATGAGATAATTACGCTTAAGTGATTATCCAAAGCTGAACAGCCTATTTCTGAACTCAGTCCCAGGCCAGGTCTCCTTTCTCCATCTTAGTTCTCTCATATGACCCCATCACGCACCAAAAAGTTTCTTCAATCTAACCACTCATATTTAAACTCAGGCTATATTGTTTTGTGACACCACTAAAAGGCAAATTCAGCTAAAACTACTCATTTGGTTTTATAATAGCTCCACACATGGAAGAGAAGATGATCTTGATGCTTATGGGTAAGGGTAGTGAAATTAAAATAGTTACAGTAGAGCTCCATAATAACTTAATTGTGGTGATGAAATCTGATAAGACAAAATACTTGCTTCCCGAGACTTACCACCTAGGGGTGGCAATTCATTTGTGTCCAGAATAATTGATGTGTTGCATTAAATTCCTCACAAATGAGAATATACCCAAGGGTGCACATCAAATATATTATATATTACTAGTGAAAGCATTTGGACCTGAAATTCTTTTTGTGGAAAGGTTTTGATAACAAGTTCAATTAAAATAACAGACATATAGATAAAAAATACATTATATAAACATTTACAACACGAACATCCATTTAAGGACTAACATAAAATAATTATTTTCATTTCATGAGTTATTTTCCTTTGATGTTTCAAACAATACCATTTGTTAATTTCTTTTCACTATTTCCTTTCAGAAAACTGCATTTTGTTTCTTGCTATAACGTGTCACCCTACATCTTCCTTTATACTTTATAAATGTAACTTTTGCAAAAGTGTTATTTTCTTCTGTTGTATTCACTGCTCATTTTCTCAATATCTGCATGCATTTTCCTAGCTGAGTTTGAAATTGTTTTACCTTCTGATCATTTTGAGTATTAATGTTAGAGAGACAAGGTGGTGACAATGAGACATGTTATGTCTAGCTGCACAGCACAGCCTAGAGATTCTTAAGCCTCCATTACTGAAATATTCAGAAAAATCATGTTAATATTGTTTTACAATGGTCCAGATATTTAAAATATATTAATCATATGAGCACTTAACAGTTAGATTTTTTAAAAACTGATTATTTACATTAGTGATCTTCTAGGATGTCGAGAGAGGCAAAACAAAACTATTTAGAAACTCTACTGTATATACATTGATAATGTTTTCAAAGGTCCTTGATGTAGGGGTTTAAGAAAAGTGAATCCATATTTACTTGGCCAGATGTTTTACAAATATTATCTCACTTAAATCAAATATAATTTTATTATTAAGGCAGAAAAAAACTGCCAAGAAATTAAATTATATCTGTCTCTATGGCAATTACTTGCCTGCAAGTAAGAAACTCATTTGTGTTGTAAATAATTGCCCGACCACAGCTCCCCTCTCCTTCCTATTTCCAGATCCAAGTAAAAATGTAACAGCTCCTACCCTTTTCAGTATCATTACATCCTTCTCTCCTTAATCTGCCTTTTAAAATGCACTTTCAAAAAAAAAATAAAATGCACTTTCATTTAGATCAAATTTTCCCTTTCTATCTTACTCTCTAACTTTATGTTAGTTATTCATTTTTTAGACCTCATCTTCTACTCAAGCGTTGTGTTTTAAATTAGTTGTATGAATATTTCATATCTTCTTTGCTCCTCTTGAAATATTCTCCTCTGAGAATCATCTGTGCATTTTAAACTTCCTTTCCAATCTAGCATAATATCTAACAGATGTTATCTAATAAAACAATTTGATAGTTATAGCCTTTATTGTTGAAATTCCTTGTTTACATCATACTTTTCAAAATCTTTATATTATTCTAAACCTGTCTACTCTTTACTTCTGCCAAAGATCCTTAAGTTTTTATTTTCTAACTTCCAAAACTTAAACCTCACTAGCTTTAATGGCATTGATGGAATGAGAATTGTCTCAAGATTTCTCAACTTTATTTGCATTGCTGGCACTTCTGTGTTTATTACACATTAGCTAATTCTCATCAGGTCACAGTAGGACTCAAGAAACACTATTTCCCTCCAGATTATCTATTTCATAATTCTCCCTTCTAGGCACAATTTCCCTTCATGATACATAATTGAAATTTCTCTTCTCCAATCATTCAACTCACTATAATGTACAACCTGCATATAGAATCTTGGGTTATAGAAGTCAAAAGGTGTTTGACTCTTTATGGGTATAATAGAATTTGCCATCATAAAAGATTAGGATCATTGAGTTAAACATTGCTATTTCACCTAAGGTTTTCTTTATCCTTTTGATCTCCTTGCAGATCTTTTGTGGTAGTCCTGTGTACTTCCTAAAGCCTTGGTCTCTATCTACTCCTTATATGTCCTCACTCTTAGTGCCCATCCTGGTTCTGCATCACTCCATTCTCAGTCATTTGATCGACTTTTTCTTATTTAGGTGTAGTGGAAGAGGGTTGGATAAACTGATTCTTGTCCCAAGGAGATCTGATTAATTGATTGATTATTCCTTCCTTTTAATAGAGCCCCATGCAGCTCACCATGTAGCCAACTTCATTTATCTGAATAAAAACATTTAACTTTCTAAGCTAATATTAGAAAATCAGATATGGTAGGAAAGTCTTATTTCTTCATCATTTTCTCCTTGAGGGCATTCTGTGCTACTTGTTTCTGAGAGCACAGTTTCCTAATTTGTAGGTAGAACAGTTCTGTGTTATTGGGAATCTACTGGGTTTCAGAAGTGGATCTAATATGGCCTCTACATAAAGCATACACCCATCTGGGAAACACTGTGCAATGAAAGTTTTCTGTAAATATAAAATTGCTCTAAACTATCTCCCAGTCTGGGAACTGTGTGTAATACAGGGAAATTATTAATTCACTCAAACAAGAGCATTTTAAGGCAAAACATTGTTTTAAAATCCCCAATTTGAGAAATTGTTTTTTTCTTACATGATATTTAAACATCAGATATAACAAAAATGATTTCCTCTCTAAAGAATTATGTCCTCAGTGACTCATTTATAGTGTTTCCCTTTCTTAATCATTATAAATGGTGATCATAGTACTGTGAGATATGGATATGGGGACTCATATCAGTAACTGTCTCACTCTCACAGTCTAATACAAGATATCAAATGCATAGTCTTGTGTTTTCAATATGGCCACACATTAGGCTTTCTTGCAATTGGGCATTCCTTTTAAATGCTTCTTTCCCTCCAAATACACCACCTTTGTGAGTTCCATATCTTTATTCATAAAACTTCCTCCCACTTGATGTGTCTTTAGTCTTCCTCTTTGTTACCCATTTAAAAAAAGAAGATCTATCCTTCTTTTTCAGAGAATTTCTAAAACAGTCACTATCTATTTTTGACAGTATATCTGGTCAGACCCCAGCAGATCACTTCAGTACACACTCACTACTCATTGTTCACTCTGGAATGACTGAAGAGCTGATTGATTTAGAAGAAAACTGCTGTGGTAGTAAGAAATTTATTACATTTTCTGAAATGTCCAGTAAGGAAAATCTCAGTAGCAATTTGTCTTAAGCAGATGTACCACCTGCACCACCCCCTACAAAAGTATATACAGTCATTATGAATAAGGCTGATGAAAGGTCAGAATCAAGATTCTCAGTTAAAATTCTTTGAGTTTTGAGCACTTAACTGGAGCATAGAGAAAGGAGGAGGCTTTTGGGAGTAAGAGGCTATGGGGTCAGTTTTAAACTGTGAAGAAAAAGAAAGGAAGCTGGCTATTTTCCACTACTTCTGCACAAGCCTACTGTTTTTCATAAAGCTCATTCTAAGAGCCCTTAGCACTACTGTCCCAAAGATAAAATATAGCAGAAACTACATTTAGGGTAAAAAATTTGATAATAGTTTGTAATTGGACATCAAATCTTGGCTGACATCAGGGAAGCCAGTCAAGTATCTTTATAGAGACTGGTTACTTAGCAAATCAATAAATTGACTTAATTTGTTCCATAACTTGAGTCCATTCTCTATTCAAATATGGGGTATCCATAGTATAAGCAAAAAAACATGACTAATCAGAAATAAAAATATGTGATGGAATCCAAGCTCTAATTTTTCCAGGACATATGAATTTAAGTAAAAACTTTCTCAGCTTAAAATAAATTGGAATAATAATTCATAACTCATAATACTTTTGTGAGAATCAAATGATTAAGGAAATGAAAATGCTTTATAATCATAAGATATGTTATAAATATATGTTACTACTACTCCCCAAACACCTTGGTTTAAACTAGCTACTTTTCTGGTTCTATTTAAGTAGGTTGTTCTCATTCCTATTGCTCTGTAATCACTCATGCCACTTCTCTTACTTAGAATGTGTTCCATTGCATAATCCAAACTGATGATATGCTGTTATGTAAGAAAGGGTTTAAATTTTCATGGATTCATATTATAGATCTCTTATAGTCTTTGTCATATAAAGAACTATTTTCAAATTTGCAAGGAAATACTGGGTAGGTATTTTAGTCGGCTACTGAGCCCAAATTTACATTTATGCAATTAGTATGAAGGAGAACTTCGTATGCCCCAGATTATATTTATTTATTTATCTATGCATGCATACATTCACCCCATCAATCACTTCTTTTACTAGTAACATGTTTTGCTATTAACACCTATTTGAAATCCCTACCCATTTTCAAGGCCTACTTCAGGTCTCATCTCTACAGCCCTCATTGATCTTTGCTTCTTTAGAATTCCCATGAAATGTGCTATTATTTATCATGCATACATCTTGACTTCTGTTTTGTGCTCAGAAAGATGAAATAAAAGGATATAGGCTTAGGTGAATTAGAGAATCTGAGTTGAAATCCTATGAGCTGGGGGTGGGATCAAGATGGCACCAGAGGTCACCTCCAATGGACACACCAAAACTACAACTGCATATAGAACAACTATCTCTGAGAATGACCTGAACACTAGCAGAATAGCTCTTCAACTAAGATATAAATATAAAGCCACATTGAGTTGTACATAAGGGGCAAAGATGCTATAAAGTCAAGACACACCCCCATCACAGTGACCCATAAGTTAGAGGGAATATCACAAATGTGGAGGTCTTCTCTAAGGAGTGATAAGTTTGAACCCCACATCAGATACCCCACCGTGGAGGCCATCACAGGGAAGATAAGCCCCCCTCTTGTCTGGCTTTGACAACCAATGGGGTATACATCCAGAAGAGCTGGAGGGCTATAGGAAATCAAGACCATGCTTTTAAAAGATTCATGAACAAATGCACTCCAAGTCCCAGAAGAGAGGCAGCGGTTTGACAAGGGCCTAGGACTCTAGACAGCCTGCCAAGGCCAAACCAGCCTGGTCCAGGCTCACACCTGCTACAGCTTCAACCATCCCATTAAGGTAACCTCAGCCTGGGCTGGTGCACCCTAGAAAAACTGCCCACTCCAGCTCCAGTCATCCTGACAGAGTGGCTCCAGACCAGTGCACTCCAGGACCCCTCTCCCCCTTGTCTGATGTCTTATCCAGCCCCAGTTGGCCTGCCAAAGCCATCCAGCACATGGCAGTCTACACAGGGTATGCTCCCACACTACAGCATCTTAGCCTTCAAGAGAAATAGAGGTAACTGTTTTGCTTAATTCATAGGGAAAAAAAACACAAAAAGTCAAAGAAAAGAGAAAAAGGAATATGTTCCAAATGAAAGAACAAGATAAAAACCCAGAAGTAAACTCTAGTGAAAAGAGATAAGGAATTTACCTGATAAAAAGTTCAAAGTAATGGTCATAAATATGCTAACTGAACTTGGGACAAGAATAGAGGAACACAGTGGAAAATTCAACAGATTTAGAATATATAAGACATAACCTACCAAAGCTGAAGAATACAATAACTGAAATGAAAAATACACTAGAGGGAAATAACAGCAAATTGGATGATACAGATGAACGTATGAGCAATCTGGAAGACAAAATAGTGGAAATCAACCAATCAGAACATACAAAAAAAATTAAAATGAGAAGAGTTTAAGGGACTTCTGGGACAATGTCAAGCATACTAATATTCACATTAAGGGTTCCTGGAGAGAGAAGAGATAAAGGTGCAAAAAAAGTATTTGAAGAAATAATGGCTGAAAATGTTCTTAACTTAGGAAGGACACAGATATCCAGTCCAGGAAGCACAGAGAGTCCCAAAAAATGATGAACATAAAGATATCTACACTAAGATATATAATAATAAAATGGCAAAAGTTAAAGATATAGATAGAATTTTAAATGCAGTAAGAGCAAAACAACTAGTCACATACAAGGGAATCCCTTCAAGGCTATCAGATGATTTTTTTCAGCAGACACTATGCAGGCCATAAGAGAGTGGCATGATATATTTAAAGTACTTAAAGGAAAAAAAAATACAACCCAGAATACTCTACCTGGCAAAATTATCATTCAGAATTGAAGGAGAGATAAAGAGTGGCCCAGTAATCAAAACAGTATGGCACTGGCATGAAAACAGACACATAGATCATTGGAACAGGATAGAGGCCCAGAAATAAACCCATACGTTTATGGTCAATTAATTTATGACAAAGGAGGAAAAAAATATAGAAACTACTGAATGGGAGAAGTTATTTCAAATTATATGGAGTTAATATCCAATATATATAAAGAACACATACAACTTTTTAAAAATCCAATTAAAAAAACATGAGCAGGAGACCTGAATAGACACTTTTCAAAGACATGCAGATGGCCAACAGGCACATCAAAAAATGTTCAAAGTCACTAATGATCAGAGAAATGTAGATCAAAACCACAATGGCTGCCAGAATGATTATTATCAAAAATATAAGAAATAAAAAGTGTTGGCAAGGATGTCAAGAAAAGGGAGCCCTTGTGCATTGTTGGTGGATTAAATTAAAAATATCAATAGAACTACCATACAATCCAGCAATTCCACTTCTAGGTATTTCTCTGAAGAAAACAAAAGCACCAATTCAAAAATATATATGTACCATAATGTTCATTGAAGTATTATTTACAATAGCCCAAGATACAGATGCAACCTAAGTGTCCATTGATAGATGAATAAAGATGTGGTATATATATTATGGAATTATACTCAGCCATGGAGAAAAATGAAATCTTGCCACTTGTGACAACATGATGGACCCAGAGGTTCGGTATTAGGCTAAGTGAAATGAGTCAGAGAAACACAAATAACATATGATTTCACTTTTGTGTGATATTTAAGAACAAAACAAAACAAATGCACAAACATGACAGAAAGAGACTCAGATTCAACAAACTGATGATTGCCAGAGGTAGGTGAAATAGGGGAAGGGGATTAAGAGTTACAAACTTTAAGTTATAAAATAAATAAGTACTGGGGATGTAATGTATAGCATAGGGAGTACATTCAATAATAATGTAATAACATTGTATGGAGATAGACGGTATCTAGACTTACTGTAGTGGTGATCATTTCATAATGTATAAAAATATTAAATCATTATGTTGTACACCTGAGGCTAATATAATATTATAAGTCAACTATACTTCAATTTAGAAATCCTGTGACTGTATTAGCATAAAAGAATAAACTCTCCAGTGTCAGCTTTCTCGTCTGTAGATAATAAAATATTAATGTAGTTTTTTTTAGGTTTTAATAAAAAGAGCTTTTATGAAATAATCTAGCATAGTGTTTAAATTATAGAAAATATTAATATTTTAGTTCCTCCTTATCAATCATCTGTTTCCCTCTGTTAGGTATTCCAAAATAATAAGAGTAATAAAGAACGTATACTGGTTTAATTTGAAAATCAAAAGCTGATGAGTATTTTATGTAACCGAGTAGCAACACCAAACTTTGGAATGAATGAATATACCCAGTAATAATTTCTAAAATGAATGAGGCTTCTGGTCTAGGTGAAATGATTTAGAGTAGGGCTCAAGATTATGAATTTTTAAGTGCTTCCATGTGATTTTGTTCATTTTCATAAAATATCTTGAGAAATATTGTTAAAGAGTAATTTCCAAGTTAGTCACTATGTCCTCCCCAAAATATAAAACAACAGCTAACTCTTTGCAAGTTTCACACAATAACATCTCTATTGTTGCCCTATAGAAAAATCTGGGAAGGGACAAGGGTAATAGATTTCACACACAGACACATGTAAAAATTATCCTCATACACTAATAATAAACCCCATAATATTTTCATTTTACAACCATATTCTCCATTCTGTATGGTACTTATCAAGGAATAGTTCACTTGATAGTGATCATTTCTGTGGTCTACCAATTGAATCTTCCAAGAATGTGGCACATTTCAAAATAAATAAGCTGCAGGCAATAATCACTTTATTTTATTCGGTGTTCCAGACTGTATATTTTAATTCTAAAAGTAAAAAAGAGGAGGACTTTCAAGATGGTGGAGGAGTAAGACATGGAGATCACCTTCCTTGTCACAAATACATCAAAAATACATATACATGTGGAACAACTCCTACAGAACACCTACTGAATGCTGGCAGAAGATTCTCAGACTTCCCAAAAGACAAGAAAATCCCATTTAACTGGGTAGGACAAAAGAAAAAAGAAAAAACAGAGAGAAAATAGGGATAGGATTTATATATATATATATATTTTTTTAAGGTTTTTATTTTAATAACTTTATTTTACTTATTTTTTTTTCTTTCTTTCTTTTTTCCCCCCCTTTTCTTCTGAGCTTTGTGGCTGACGGGGTCTTGATGATCTGGCCAGGTGTCAGGCCTGAGCCTCGGAGGTGGAAGAGCCAAGTTAAGGACATTGGACCACCAGAGACTTCCTGGCCCCATGTAATATATATCAGTGAGAGCTCTCCCAGAGATCTCAGTCTCAACACTAAGAACCAGCTCAACTCAACGACCGGCAAGCTCCAGTGCTGGACACCCCATGCCAAACAACTAACAAGACACGAATACAACCCCACCGATTAGCAGAGAGGTTGCCTAAAATAATACTAAGTTCACAAACACTCCAAAACACACAACCAGAAGACCTGTCCATCAGAAGGAAAAGATTCATCCCCACCCAACAGAACACAGGCACCAACCCCCTACACCAGGAAGCCTACACAACACACTGAACAAAACTCACAACTGGGGGCAGACACCAAAAACAGCAGGAACTATGAACTTGCAGCATGCAAATAGGAAACCCCAAACACAGTAAATTAAGCAAAATGAGAAGACAGAGAAATGCACAGCAGATGGAGGAGCAAGGTAAAAACTGACCAGACGAAACACATGAAGAGGAAATAGGCAGTTGAACTGAAAAAGAATTCAGAGTAATAGTAAAGATGATCCAAAATCTTGGAAATAGAATGGAGAAAATACAAGAAATGTTTAAAAAGGACCTAGAAGAACTAAAAAGCAAACAAACAATGAGGAACAACAGAATAAATGAAATTAAAATTTCTCTAGAAGGAATCAATAGCATAAATAACTGAGGCAGAAGAACAAATAACAGACCTGGAAGATAAAATACTGGCAATAACTACTGCAGAGTAAAATAAAGAATGAAAAGAATTGAAGACAGACTCAGAGACCTCTGGGACAACATTAGATGTACCCACATTTGAATTATAGGAGTCCCAGAAGAAGAGGGGGAAAAGAAAGGGACTGAGAAAATATTGTAAAAGATTATAGTTGAAAACTTCCCTAATACAGGAAAGGAACTAGTCAAGCAAGTTCAGGAAGTGCAGAGAGTCCCATATAGGATAAATCCATGGAGAAACAAGACACATATTAATTAAACTATCAAAAATTAAATACAAAGAACAAATATTAAAATCATCAAGGGAAAAGCAACAAATAACATACAAGAGAATCCCCATAAGGTTAACAGCTGAGCTTTCAGCAGAAACTCTGCAAGCCAGAAGGGAGTGGCAGGACATATTTAAAGTGATGAAAGGGAAAAACCTACAACCAAGATTATTCTATCCAGCAAGGATCTCATTCAGATTAGATGGAGAAATTAAAACCTTTACAGACAAGCAAAAGCTACGAGAATTCAGCACCACCAAACCAGCTTTAAAACAAATGCTAAGGAACTTCTCTAGGCAGGAGACACAAGAGAAGGAAAAGACCTACAATAACAAACTGAAAACATTTCAGAAAATGGTAATAGAAACATACATATCAATAATTTCCTTAAATGTAACTGGATTAAATGCGCCCACCAAAAGACATTGAATGGTTACAAAAACAAGACCCGTATATATGCTGTCTACAAGCTACCCACTTCAGACCTAGGGAAACATACAGACTGAAAGTGAGGGTATAGAATAAGATATTCCATGCAAATGGAAATCAAAAGAAAGCTGGAGTAGCAATTCTCATATCAGACAAAATAAAATTTAAAATAAAGACTATTACAAGAGACAAAGAAGGACACCACATAATGATCAAGGGATCAATCCAAGAAGAAGATATAAAAATTGTAAATCTTTATGCATTCAACATAGGAGCACCTCAATATATAAGGCAAATACTAACAGCCATAAAAGGGGAAACCTACAGTAACACAATAATAGTAGAGTCTAACACCTCACTTTCACCAATGGACAGATCAACTAAAATCAAAATAAATAAGGAAACACAAGCTTTAAATGACATATTAATCAAGATGGACTTAATTGATATTTATAGGACATTCCATCCAAAAACAACAGAATACACTTTCTTCTATAAGCACTCATGGAACATTCTCCAGGATAAATCATATCTTGGTAAATTTCAGAAAATTGACTTTGTATCAAGTACATTTTCCGACCACAATGCTATGAGACTAGATATCAATTACAGGAAAAAAAATTGTAAAAGTTACAAACACATGGAGGCTAAACAATACACTACTAAATAACCAAGAGATCACTGAAGAAATCAAAGAGGAAATCAGAAAATACCTAGAAACAAATGACAATGAAAACTCAATGGCCCAAGACCTATGGGATGCAGCAAAAGCAGTTCTAAGAGGGAAGTTTATAGCAATACAATCCTATCTCAAGAAACAAGAAAAATCTCAAATAAACAACCTAACCTTACACTGAAAGCAATTAGAGAAAGAAGAACAAAAGAAACTCAAAGTTAGCAGAAGGAAAGAAATCATAAAGATCAGATCAGAAATAAATGAAAAAGAAATGAAGGAAATGATAGCAAAGATCAATAAATCTAAAAACTGGTTCTTTGAGAAGATAAAATTGATCAACCATTAGCCAGACTAATCAAGAAAAATAAGGGAGAAAACTCAAATCAACAGAGTTAGAAATGAAAAAGGAGAAGTAACAACTGACACTGCAGAAGTACAAAGGATCATGAGAGATTACTACAAGCAACTATATGCCAATAACATGGACAACCTGGAAGAAATTGACAAATTCTTAGAAAAGCACAGCCTTCTGAGACTGAACCAGGAAGAAATAGAAAATATAAACAGACCAATCACAAGCACTGATATTGAAAACTGTGATTAAAAATCTTCCAACAAACAAAAGCCCAGGGCCAGATGGTTTCACAGGGGAATTCTATCAAATATTTAGAGAATAGCTAACATCTATCCTTGTCAAATTCTCCCAAAATACAGCAGAGGGAGGAACACTTCCAGACTCATTCTACGAGGTCACAATCACACTGATACCAAAACCTAGACAAAGATATCACAAATAAAGAAAACTACAGGCCAATATCACTAATGAACATAGATGTGGAAATCCTCAACAAAGTACTGAGAATGGACTTGAGGACATGGGGAAGGGGAAGGGTAAGCTGAGATAAAATGAGTCAGTGGCACTGTCATATATACAGTACCAAATGTAAATTGGTAGCTAGTTGGAAGCAGACACATAGCACAGGGATGATCAGCTCGGTGCTTTGTGACCACCCAGAGGTGTGGGATAGGAAGGGTGGGAGAGAGACGCACGAAGAGGGGTATGGGGATATATGTATATGTATAGCTGATTCAGTTTGTCATACAGCAGAAACTAACACAAATATGTAAAGCAATTATTCTCCAATAAAAATGTTAAAAAAGAAAAATAAAAGAAAGAAAGAGGGAATCATCTCAAGAATCATTTTAGAGGTTTAGTTGACAGAAGTTGACAGTTTTTGAATGAAGAAAAGGGAAGTATTGTAATATCTGTGAAGTGTTTCTCTTAGGTAAATTCCTGAAAGATGGAACCATGTATCAAGATAGGGAACACAGGAAGAGATGCAGACTTAAGGAGAAAGTTTCAGGAAAGTGGAATCGTTTATGAAATTGGATACAGCATTATTGTTTGAGCTAAAACTATTTGCACCCTTCTCTGCTCAACCCAGAGAAGCAGATTTCTCTACCGTCAGGTTCTGAGAATTCTAGGAGGTGAAGGATAAAAACAAAGGGATCTTCATTCATCTTCCGAGGGATGAAAGCCTTGGATTTAAGTACATCTCTCCTGGCATAAAAAGCATGGTTTTCCTAAGTGGTACCTCCCTCAGAAATAGTAGTTCTGTATTTGACCCTCTGTGTTTAAGTTCTGTATTTGAACCTCTGGGTTTATCCTGTGTATATGAAGATGGTGTCCCAATGCACTTTTAAGCTTCAGTGTTTTAATCAAGCTGATTGTAGATTATCAATGTATAAAAACATCTTAGAATAGGAAGCACCTGACATTTCAAAATAATGGTTTTTTGTTAACTGCTGTTTATATACAGTGAGAATAAAGTCTCCAGTGGAAACTTAATTTCATAGAGGAAACAGGTTTGATTGAAAATATATCAGCCCAATCCAGAGAGAAATAATGCATCTTACCACATACTGCATGAGAATATTCCATTCTTGAAAATATTGGTGTGTGAAAGAAAGTTTCATATTTACAGCAACATTACAGCCAAACTGGGAATAAGTGAAGAATATTATTAATAATCTTTGAATTAACATTTTTATTATTAAAGTATTATAACAATAGTGCACGTTTGAAAAATAGATGGGGAAATATATAATCCCCAATCCTCAAATAAATTACAAATGATTTTATATTTTTCCTTTTGGTCTTCTCTACATAATTGTATATAGCTATCATAATAGCCTGCATTCTATTTCATGTACTTATTTTTCACTTATGATATTAAAGGTATTTCTATATTACTAAAAAAAAAAAAAAGGAAATGAATATTCTCCTCTCAGAAATTGAAACAAAGGAGGAATTCGAATAGGGTATATGACTGCATTATCCATTGCATCCTTACCTAGGATTAATGGCATTTTTTGGTATGACTTACTTTAGGGAAATAGTGAGGGGTCTATATTTTCAATTGTGTATACTTCGCAGTAAAAATATATTGATAACTCAGTGTTATAGGCATCAACTCTGCAGTAGTCCGCAAAACATAAGCTCTTGATTTAGAGGAGCTTGTAATCTGGAGAGAGGTACAAGCCTAAAACCAATAATTATAAGGATCTAGGAATAGTTCGTGGGATTTCTTTTTTTTTTTTTTTTTCTCTGATCAGGTAACAAGAGAACATAATCAATCTAATTAATTGCAGAGGTAAAGGCAAGATTTTATTTCTCTCTATTAACGCAAATATGTATTTCAATACTGCCTCTCTGTCAGGTGCTGAGTGATAAAGATATGCAAAATCTGGTCTCTGTTCTTAAGGAGTTCACCATCTAGTAGGGAAAACCAAAAATTAGAGTACAGTGTTAGCAATGTTATGCTAGGGGTCCACATGTAAAACAAATGTATGTCTTGTTTTTAAACCCATATATATTTCAAACCCATAAGTATTATACTGTACTTGAGTAGAAAACATAACACAGACTACTCTTTGAATATTATGTAAACAAAGACATTTGACCTCCTGTCTGTGACAGGAATATCAATAGTTTTCCTATTTGGAACCAGTATTATTCCTCTATGCCAAACAGCTGCAGGTGATGCTCATGCCATCCCCTGCTGTTTGTTGGCACTCTCCACATGGCCTCATCATGCAACATTCCCTATTGGTGTGGGAAGGACACTCTTTTCCACCTTAGAATCACTCTCCATTCATGTGCACCAAGCTTATGTGGTCCAGTGTGCCTAATGGCTTTAGTTATTCGTTTTAGTTTAAAAGCACTTTCAAGGTTTTTCTCAGTTTGAATTCCCAAGGACTCAGAGAGTATACATGGACAGAAAACAATCTCAGAGACAGAATCCAAAATTACCTTCTGTCTTCAATAAATGGAACATTTCTATTAGTTCAATCAAATCGAAGTACCTACTTTCCCTAGATTTATTTTCCTTACAGAGGATGTCTTGTTCCCTCTCTCAAAATAGACTATCTTCAGACCCATCACACCATACCTCTAGACATGCTCAGATATACTTGATCCTCAGGTAAATAAGTGGAAGTTTGGGCTGGAGTTTCTCCTTAGTACCCATCAACACACAGACTCACTCATCTTCCAGCAAATTTTTCAAACTATTCAGTCTAAATCTTCATGATGTGCATTTTCACCCACTGCTACTCACTTTTTCCCTTCCAAAGAAAACTGGAGACCATTTCAAATATAGTACATTTCCTCCAAGAGTATGATCTTTGCTCTTTGAGAAACAAACAAACAAAACAAAACCACAAAGAGGTTCATACAGCTGGGGGAAACATATCTTACCAGGAGGTACAGCTTTAAAACATGTCATACATGGGGCAATTAGTCCTCACTGTAAAGACAGTGACAGAAGACAAACGTCTTATTTTCTCTCTAAAACGTCACTTTCATCTTTTCTTGACAGATTTCTTGACTTGCCTTTGTCAGTGTGTTTAGGTTGAGATGTGAAAAATCTGAATTAAGAAGTTGCTTTTATTTGATATTGCACTTTTCATATGCAAATAAATGCAGTTTACTTCAGGATGCTGTCTTAGGAATGTCCATCATATTGCCTTGCATTTTATCAGCTGTCATGTACGTTTGTTATTTCAAACTTGTTTCCAGATCATGCTTTGTTGACCTCGTTCTCCTGTGCTAGTATCTGGAGTGATAGTGATCAGAAAAGACGATTTAGGGTTGTCCATTCAAGAATATACCAGCTTCTGCCTAGGGAAACTGAATAAGACAGTGTTGCTAGTTTACAAAGAAAAGTGGTTCTCAAGTGTTTTATCTATACCAGCATTATCTACACCAGCAGTATTAACTAGGTATTTGTTATAAATGCAAATTCTCAACCCTTAACCCAGACTGACTTACTTGGAGGGTAAGACCCAGCAATCTGTGTTTTAACAGACATACTAGGTAATTCTAATGCATGCTAAAATTTGAGAACTAAAAAAGAAGCAATGAAAGTCTCCTTTTCTCAGCAAATGTTGTGCTCTCTGTATCATCCTCAGTATCTCCTGTCTTTACTCCGTATCAATCATGATTGTTCACTAGACTTACACCTTAGTTTACTATCATCATTGTTATGCCTACTTACTCATATCACTAAGGGGTTTTATTTCTCCAGAGATGGAGAATTAAACTGTGTAGTTGGGTCTCCTCTTGAGACCTTTCATCCAACCATATGACAGATTTTATTGGGCCCTGTTTCCATCTATATATTGTGTGTGACTACCCTCCACTGCTGATCATTACTTCCTCTGATTGGTATAGTTCTTAAATAAAAATAATATCTATATGGCTTTCCCCAATTCTCTTCTCCTACCTTACACCACTTATATAATGAGACAAAATCTACATCTACATTTTATAGGCATGTAATGGGAATAACAAATCTGACTCCATATTGGATCTGCTTCTTTTACTTTAACCTTTGTATTCTATGGCTTTTGGTACAAGTTAATCATTAAGGGGATATTGCCCATAGCTTAAAATATACATAATGGCTCATCTCTGGGAAACCTACCTCCATGCCTGAGCATTAGGCTAAAATACCTTTGTTTAGTTAACAGGAAACATCCTGACCAGGCCCCCTTCGAAAGAAGAAATTAACACATACCCTCTAGAGTCTGACCAGAACTAGGGAATATTTGCAACAACTTACTGACTTTTTACTTTACCTCCTCACCTACCTCATCATTGTTCTAGAAAAGAAACTAGCATCCAAACCTGGGCAAGATGGTTCTTTGGGACACTAATTCACCATTTTCTCAGTCTATTGGCTTTCTGAATAAAATCACTATTCCTTGTCCCAACAACTTGCCGCTTGATTTATCAGCCTGTCATGTGGTGAGAATTGAGAGTTTGAATTCAGTAATAGGCATACATATAATTAAAAGAAGAAACACAATACCACACTCCCCCAAAATTTAAAAATTAGAAAACAAATAAAACACATTATAATATTTTTTACAATATTGTTTATTACCATTGCAGTATCTATTTTTTTTAACATCTTTATGGGAGTATAATTGCTTTACAATGTTGTATTAGTTTCTGCTATATAACAAAGTAAAACAGCCATAGGTATACATATATCTCCATATCCCCTCCCTCTTGCATCTCCCTCCAACCTTCCCTATCCCACTGCTCTGGGTGGTCACAAAGCACGGAGCCAATCTCCCTGTGTTATGAGGCTGCTTCCCACTAGCTATCTATTTTACATTTCGTAGTGTATATATGTCCATGCCACTCTCACTTCGTCCCAGCTTACCCTTCCCATGTCCTCAAATCCATTCTCTACATCTGTATTTTTATTCCTGTCCTGCCCCTGCCCCTAGGTTCTTAAGAACCTTTTTCTTTAGATTCCATCTATATGTATTAGCATACAGTATTCGTTTTTCTCTTTCTGACTAACTTCACTCTGTATGACACACTCTAGGTCCATCTACCTCACCACAAATAAATTCATTTCATTTCTTTTTATGGATGAGTAATATTCCACTGTATATATGTGTCACATCTTCTTTATCCATTAGTCTGTCGATGGACACTTAAGTTGCTTCCATGTCCTGGCAATTGTAAATAGCGCTGCAATGAACACTGTGGTACACGACTCTTTTTGAATTATAGTTTTCTCAGGGTATATGGCCAGCAGTGGGATTGCTGAGTCATATGGTAGTTCTATTTTTAATTTTTTAAGGAAGCTCCATACTGTTCTCCATAGTGGCTGTATCAATTTACATTCCCACCAACAGTGCAAGAGGTGTTTCCCTTTTCTCCACACCCTCTCCAGCATTTACTGTTTGTAAATTTTTGATGAAGACCATTCAGACAGGTATGAGGTGACACCTCATTGTAGCTTTGATTTGCATTTCTCTAATGATTAGTGATGCTGAGCATCCTTTCATGTGTTTGTTGACAATCTGTATATCTTCTTTAGAGAAATGTCTATTTAGGTCTTCTGCCCATTTTTGGATTGGGTTGATTGTTTTTTTTTGATATTGAGCTGAATTAGCTGCTTTTACATTTTGGAGATTAATCCTCTGTCATTTGTGTCATTTGCAAATATTCTCTCCCATTCTGAGGGTTGTCTTTTCATCTTATTTATGGTTTCCTGTGTTGTGCAAAAGCTTTCAAGTTTCATTAGGTCCCATTTGTTTATTTTTGTTTTTATTTCCATTCCCCTAAGAGGTGGATCAAAAAGGAACTTGCTGTGATTTATGTCATAGAGTGTTCTGCCTATGTTTTCCTCTAAGATTTTGATGGTGTCTGGCCTTACATTTAGGTCTTTAATCCATTTTGAATTTATTTTTGTGTGTGTATGGTTTTGGGGAGTGTTCTAATTTCATTCTTTTACATGTAGCTGTCCAGTTTTACCAGCACCACTTATTGAAGAGGCTGTCTTTTCTCTATTGTATATTCTTGCCTCCTTATCAAACATAAGGTGACCATATGTGCATGGCTTTATCTCTGGGCTTTCATTTCTGTTCCATTGCTCTATATTTCTACTTTTGTGCCAGTGCCATACCATTTTGATGACTCTAGCTTTGTAGTACAGTCTGAAGTCAGGGAGCCTGATTCCTCCAGCTGTTTTTCTTTCTCAAGATTGCTTTGGCTATTCAGGGACTTTTGTGTTTCCATACAAATTGTGAAAATTTTTGTTCTAGTTCTGTGAAATATGCCATTGGTAGTGTGATAAGTATTGCATTGAATCTGTACATTGCTTTTGTTAGTATAAACATTTTGACAATATTGATCCTTCCAATCCAAGAACATGGTATATATCTCCATCTGTTTGTATCACCTTTAATTCCTCTCATCAGTGTCTTATAGTTTTCTGCATGCAGGTCTTTTGTCTCCTTAGGTAAGTTTATTCTTAGGTATTTTATTCTTTTTGTTACAGTGGTAAATGTGAGTGTTTCCTTAATTTAAATTTCTGATTTTTCATTGTTAGTGTACAGGAATGCAAGATTTCTGTGCATTAATTTTGTATGCTACTACTTTACTAAATTCATTGATTAGCTCTAGTAGTTTTCTGGTAACACCTTTTGGATTCTCTATGTATAGAATCATGTCATCTGCAAACAGTGACAGTTCTACTTCTTCTTATCCAGTTTGGATTCCTTTTATTTCTTTTTCTTCTCTGATTGCTGTGGCTAAAACTTCCAAAACTATGTTGAATAATAGTGGGGAGGGTGGGCAACCTTGTCTTGTTCCTGATCTTAGAGGAAATGGTTTCAGTTTTTCACCATTGAGAACCATGTTGGCTGTGGGTCTAACATATATGGCCTTTATTATGTTGAGGTAGGTTCCCTCTATGCCTACTATCTGGAGAGCTTTTATCATAAATGGATGATAAATTTTGTCAAAAGCTTTTTCTCCATCTATTGAGGTTATCATATGGTTATTATCCTTCAATTTGTTAATATGGTTTATCACAGTGATTGTTTTTTGTATGTTGAAGAATCCTTGCATTCCTGGGATAAATCCCTCTTGATCATGGTGCATGATCCTTTTAATTTGCTTTTGGATTCTGTTTGCTAGTATTTTCTTGAGGATTTTTGTACCTATGTTGATCAGTGATATTGGTCTGTAGTTTTCTTTTTTTGTGGCACCTTTGTCTGCTTTTGGTATCAGAGTGATGGTGGCCTTGTAAAATGAGTGTGGGAATGTTCCTCCCTCTGCTGTATTTTGGAAGAGTTTGAGAAGGATAGGTGTTAGCTTATCTCGAAATGTTTGATAGAATTTGCCTGTGAACCCATCAGGTCCTGGGCTTTTGTTTGTTGGAAGATTTTTTATCACAGTTTCAATTTCAGTGCTTGTGATTGGTCTGTTCATATTTTCTATATCTTCCTAGTTCAGTCTCAGAATGTTGTGCTTTTCTAAGAATTAGTCCATTTCTTCCAGGTTGTCCATTTTATTGGCATAAAGTTGCTTGTAGTAATCTCTCATGATCCTTGGTATTTCTGCAGTGTCAGTTGTTACTTCTTCTTTTTCATTTCTATTTCTGTTGATTTGAGTCATTTCCCTTTTTTTCTTGACGAGTCTGGTTAATGGTTTACCAATTTTATTATCATCTCAAAGAACCAGCTTTTAGTTTTACTGATCTTTGCTATTGTTTCTTTCATATCTTTTTCATTTATTTCTGGTCAGATCTTTATGGTTTATTTCCTTCTGCTAACTTTGGGGATTTTTTGTTCTTCTTTCTCTATTTGCTTTAGGTGTAAGGTTAGGTTGTTTATTTAAGATTGTTTTTGTTTCTTGAGTTAGGATTGTATTTCTATAATCTTCCCACTTAGAACTGCTTTTGCTGCATCTCATAGATTTTGGTTCATCATGCTTTCATTGTGATTTGTTTCTAGGTATGTTTTTATTTCCTCTTTGATTTCTTCAGTGATCTCTTGTTTATTTAGTATTGTATTGTTTAGCCCCCATGTGTTTGTATATTTTACAGTTTTTTCCCTGTAATTGATATCTAGTTTCATAGCATTGTTGTCAGAAAAGATACTTGCTATGATTTCAATTTTCTTAAATTTACCAAGGCTTGATTTGTGACCCGAGATATGATCTATCCTGGAGAATGTTCCATGAGCACTTGAGAAAAATGTGTATTCTGTTGTTTTTGGATGGAATGTCCTATAAATATCAATTAAGTCCATCTTGTTTAATTTGTCATTTAAAGCTTGTGTTTCCTTATTTATTTTCATTTTGGTTTATCTGTCCATTGGTGAAAGTGGGGTGTTAAATTCCCATACTATGATTGTGTTACTGTTTCACCCTTTATTGTTGTTAACATTTGCGTTATGTATTGAGGTTCTCCTATGTTGGGTGTGTATATATTTACAATAATTTTATCTTCTCTTTGGATTGATCCCTTGATCATTATGTAATGTCCTTCTTTGTCTCTTGTAATAGCCTTTATTTTAAAGTCTATTTTGTTTGATATGACAATTGTGGTACTCTGAATCTCCTCTCCTCATGTACCCCTAAGCAATTGTCTCTTGCCTCTTAGGTAGTTCCAGACTTTTTCCTGGACTCCCTCTCAGCTGTGACACACCAGCCCCTTTCAGGCTACTTTCACACAGCCAACCCCAGTCCTCTTCCTGGGATCTGACATCTTGAATCCTGGCCCCGGGGGGTGAGCCACCAATTCTCTCATGCTGGTGAGTGCTGGTCATCACCAATTCTCCATGCAGGAATGTCTCTGCTATGCCCTCTGCACCCTTGTTGCTGTGCTCTCCTCCATAGTTCTGAAGCTTCCCCCCTGCACACTTCCCATCTCCATCAGTGAAGTGTCTTCCCAGTGTGTGGAAACTTTTCCTCCTTCACAGCTCCCTCCCAGAGGTGCAGGTCCCATCCCTATTCTTTTTTCTCTGTTTTTTGTTTTTTTCCTTTGCCCTACCCAGGTATGTGGGGATTTTCTTGCCTTTCGGGAAGTCTGAGGTCCTCTGCCAGTGTTCAGTAGGTGTTCTGTAGGATTTGTTCCACATGTAGATTTGTTTCTGATGTATTTGTGGGGAGGAAGGTGATCTCCACATCTTACTCCTCCAGCATCTGTAAGGTCTCCCTCATATTTTCCTATTAACACATCATCGACTGAGGGATTTTTGCAGAAACTAAAGACTGTTGCTGGCAATTTGTTATGTAAGTGAATATTGAAATGTCTCTGGTCAATAAGATTCAGGTAACAAAGGATGTATTATACGTCTCTGGTCAATAATGAGTTAAAAGTTTATTAAATTTTCTTTTTTTTTAAGATGGCCAACTTTGAAAATATTTCAAATCCAAGTTATGGATTCATATTTCACAGTGGTAGAACATGGTAATTTTGGCTGTGTCACAATTGTTTCAGTATTTTTGGTTTCCCTTAATCAAAAAATTAGCCTTTCATTTAGACTGCCATGAGTTTGTTGGCTAAGGTGGCAGAATTTCTCAGCTCTTGCTGTCAGAGGGGAGTTTAGAGAAGGAAGGACCTTTTTTCTCTCTCTTTGTGCTTAGTCGAGTTTAACTTGCTCACAGGGCACGTTGTGCAGAGACCTTGCACCTGGTCCTTCAGTCCAGAGTCCATTGTGGTGTCTTGATTGTCTTTCTATTGACTATTATAGTTGCAATGTAAGTATTATTTTACTTACACAATTATTTCTATTATAACTACCTCTATGTTAGACACATATTTAAATGCAAACCAAAATTTCCCTTAATATCTGTAATTTTACTTCTCCAAGAGACTGACAGCACTACTTTCAATCCATCTATAGCAAATGAGATCTATTTTGATCATTTTAATAAATTTCATGCTGTTGGACTATTTGTGGACTAAAGGGCATAATTTAACATCATACTGTTATTCATGGTTTTAATATAATATTTGTGAACTAGTATATATTCTTAATTTCATGCTACCTTTCTATGATTTATTATAAAATCACTGATGGCCACAGTATTAAAAAAACACGTTGTCAAACTGCCTATGGTATAAGAAGTCTAGTTTTCCTTTCAGCTGAATCCATTATAAGAATCTCTTCACTTTGTGAATACTTCTCTGACACCACAGTTATCAGGAAGATAATCCTAGAAAGCAACCATGGAATGCTATTGTATCACTAGTTCTATCTCTGCAAATAATGGTGACAATAGAAAACCACTACAATGTAATAGTTAAAAGGGTAAGTTCTAGGATACTACTACATGAACAAAAACTGAAATTCCTGCAATATAATATTTGTGTGGCCCTGGTAAGTTACTTAACCTCATGTTAACCCAGAGTTCTTGTCAGAATGAGAATAATAATAGTAACTGTCTTATAGAACTGTTGTGAGCATTAAATGAATTAACGTAGGCAACACATCTGCAGCATAGTAAGCATTACATAAGTGATAGCCATGACTCAATTTCGCCTGGTAAATAAATACATCATTACACTGGAATCATTTATGTTTATTTTGCTGTCTTAGACTAAACAGAAGTTGTGGTAGTCACAGACTAAAATTTAATTATATACATTTAGTAACTGGGCACCATAAATAGTGATTTTCTGACACTGAATGACTTATCATTCCAGAAAATCTCCAAGATTATTTGTGCTAGATGACATCTGCTCTAGGGAGTCATTCCATCTTGTAATGTTCTACCTCAAGAAAGCAGAGATTAGTATACCCCATACTAGAAATGTTATGTTGGGCACCTTTGGCTTGGGTCAAGTCTCATAATCCGAGCATTATAGTTCTCCAAATATCTGGCTTCTTCTGGTTTAAGGTACAGTTCGATGGAAAACAATTGAGCAAGTGCCATCTTGGGGGAGAAAAGTTGTGGAAAAGGCAACTAACCATAAAACATTTCTAGTCCAGGCTTGTCAGAAAGTTGTCCATACCCAGAAAACTATTCTGAGTAATTGTGTATTGCTTGGAGCTTCTGTGTTCTATCAGGGATTGCTTAGTTTGAACAATTATTTATAGAATATTACCATTTATAACTATATTACCATATTTTTCAAGTGACATATAACAGTGACCATACATTCTAGGTCTGAACACTAAGAATTCACATATCATAACAGCCTATATTGTATTAGCTTGAGTTTAAATGTAATACCCATATCACAAAAATCATGTTAGCATTAATTCCTTCATGTTTCACATTGACTATATCTCTTTTATTACAGCCTGTCAAATTACACTTATTTTTTTTCCTGGGATCACAGTCAATTAAGGAAAAGTTTAATTAGACATACTAAATAAATGACTCTTATCTTCAAAGTGATTTACTTCATTGTAAATGATACATCATGTAAGCGTGAAGGAAGGAGGTGAAACAGATGCCCAGGGAAGAGAAAAAAGTGTCTTTATCCTAGACACCACTGACAGCATATCTATAGTATCTTTGATAATGAACTCTAGTGAAATAAATATAAAAACTTAAACAGATGTTTATTAAATGAACTTTTAATATGGGAATGTTAATTTAGAGTAAATGCATGCACACAAATAGCAGCTATCCAGAAAAATCTGCAGTTGGCTTTTCTTAATTTATCCAGGACTGAAATCAACTAACTAGTTATCTCTTTAAATTCCAGTTGATGCTTTATTACTTATGGTACAGAACTTATATTATACTTATGCCAATATAAAATGATAATTAATAGAGAAAATGCACTTTATTGAGACACAATATTGCACCCATTTTAGAGTTTAGTGAGTTTTGACAAATTTATATACCCATGTAATCACCCCTAAAATTAAGGTATATAAATTTCCACACCTCCAGAATTTTCTTGTATCCCTTCCCAGACAACTTTCATCACCCTGACCCAAGAAAACACTGATTGGCTTTCTGTCCCTATATATTATGTTTACCTTTACTAGAATTCATCTAAGTTGAATCATATAATAAATATGTTTTATGACTGGCTTTTTCTTTGCTCAGCATGTTTTTCAGTTCCTTTATGTTGCTGCATTTATTAGTAGTTGGTTCTTTTTATTACTAAATAGTAATCCACTATCCATATATAACAATTTGTTTATTTATTCACCAATAAATTGACATGAAGTTTGCTCCCCATTTTTGGCTATCATAAATAAAATGTTAACAATATTTTTGTAGATATGCTCCTTCATTTTTTAAGATAAATAAAATACTTAGGAGTAGGATTCCTGTATTGTATGATAAATATAACTAATTTATAAGGAACTGACAGAGTTTTACAAAATGACTGAACCACTGTGCAGTCATATAAGTACAAATGAGATAAAACGTAGGAAATTTCTAGTTGCTCTAAAACCTTGCCAACACTTGACTTTGTCATTTTTTTTAATTGTAGTATAGTTGATAGAAAATATTGTGTTAACTTCAGGTGTACAGCAAAGTGATTCATGTATATAAATATATGTATATATATATATACACATATATACATAAATATATATATACATATATATACATATATATATATATATATATATATATACTGTTTTCAGATTTTTCATTATAGGTTTTTACAAGATATTGAATATTGTTCTCTGTTATACAGTAGATCCTTGTTGCGTATCTATATTATATGTAGTAGTGTGTATTTGTTAATCTCATACTCCTAAATTATCCCTTCTCCCATCTCTTTCCCTATTGGTAACCATAAATTTATTTTCTATGTCTGTGTGTCTGTTTCTCTTTTGTAAACACATTCATTTTTGTTATTTTTAGTTTCCACATATAAGTGAGATCATATAATATTTACATTTCTCTGTCTAATTTACTTCACTTAGGATATTTCCTAGCTCCATTCATGTTGCTGAAAATGGCATTATTTTGTTCTTTTCTATGACTAATATTCCACAGTATATATGGATTACATCTTCTTTACCTATTCATCTGTTTTTGATGGACACTTAGATTGCTTCCATGTCTTGGTTATTGTGAATAGTGCAGCTATGAACACTGGGGTTCATGATACATTCAGTTTAGACTTTTTGTCTTTTCTGGGTATATGCCCATGAATGGGAATACTAGATCATATGGTAGCTGAATTTTTAGCTTTTTAAGGAACTTCTATACTGATCTCCATAGTGACCGCACCAAGTTACATTTCCACCAACAGTGTAGGAGTGTTCCCTTTTCTCCACACCCTCTCCAGCATTTATTATTTGTAAAGTTTTTGATAATAGCCATTCTGACTGGTGTGAGGTGATACCTCATTGTAGTTTTGATTTGCATTTCCCTAATAATTGGTGATGGTGAGTAGAATTTCCCTAATAATTACTGATGTTGAGCATCTTTTCATATGCTTGTTGAACATCTTTGTGTCTTCTTTGTAGAAATGTCTATTCAGGTCGTCTGCCCAATTTTTAATTGGATTTTTTTCTTTATTGAGTGTTATGAGCTGTTTGTATATATTGGAAATTAACCCTTTGTCAGCTGCATCATTAGCAAATATTTTCTCCCAGTCCATAGGTTGTCTTTTTCATTTTGTTTATGGTCTCCTTTGCTGTGCAAAAGCTTTTATGTTTGATTAGGTCCCTTTTGTTTATTTTTTCTTTTATTTTCTTTGCCTTGGGAGATTGATCTAAGAAAATATTGTTGCAATTTATGTCAAAGAGTGTTTCCACCTATGTTGTCTCCTAGGAGTTTTCTGGTCTCATGCTTTATATTTAGGTCTTTAAAACATTTTCAGTTTATTTTTGTGTATGGTATGAGGGAGTATTCTAATTTCATTGATTTATATGCTGCTGCCCAGCTTTCCTAACACTACATGTTGAAGAGACTGTCTTTTCTCCATTGTATTCTTGCCTCCTTTGTCAAAGTTTAATTGGTTGTAGGTGTGTAGGCTCTTTATTCTGTTTCATTGATCCATACATCTGTTTTTGTGCCAATATCATGCTGTTTTGATTACTTTAGCTTTGTAGTATTGTCTAAAGTCTAGGATGGTTAGTCCTCTGCTTTGTTCTTTTTTCTCAGGATTGCTTTGGCAATATGTCATTCTTTTTATTTTATATGAGGATTCATTTTTTATTGCAATTTAAAAACATAAAATAAATAATTTAAATCCACACAGCTAAGCAAATCTAAGAATAAATACTTATTTATGTATTTTCTAATTCCAAGTTCATTGATCTTTCCACCATAACCTGCTGCTTCTCATTTTATACCTTTTCTACTTGACTATATTTAGAAGAAAATGCTTATCAAAATGTATATTTTGATAGATATTTTTCAGGTTCAGAGTGAAACTTAATAGCATTTAACATTATTTCAGCTACTTTCAAGCCCATGCTAAGATGCTTGTGCAAATGAAGCCTATAATATTAAGCCTAAATAAGTGTTTTCCAGGTATGTAGTTATGATCTGATGTCTTTCTAAATGTCTGCTTGTTGCTGTTTTTGTTGAGCACAGTAAACTTCCAATAATAAGCAGTATTGAATATATCTTCTATAAATTAATTATACATGTCATATTCTAAAGAGAAACATTAATATCCTTCTTGTACAAAGTTTATACACATTTTTAAACACAAACGGAAGAAACTGCATCTTGCTCCAACCCTGTATCTTCAGGACACATTCTGATCCAAAAGTTCTGTGATATATACTATAAGTGAAATGGCCTGAAATCAGGAAAGACTTGGCTTGACTTTGCTTCCAGGCTCAGTTCTGCTTGTGGCTGTGTTATTTAACCTTTCTTTTATCTTTCATGGCAAGTGTTCTGCTAAGTACTTTACATATTTTCCTCAGTTGTGTTCCCCAGAAGCAGTGTCTCATTTGGGAATACATTTGCATACTTCTTTCAAGTGATGCTCTCAGAGAAACAGATAAATAAGTAAAGAAATAGAGATAGAGAAAGTAGAAGGAAACACAAAAGAATGTGGAATGTAAATTGAACCTGTTTTTCTCTTACCTTGAGTCAAGAGAGCTGGACTTTTGTACCCTCCTCCCTGCTCAAGTAATCATTGTCCACAGACACCTTTGTGTAGAATCTATGACCTAACTTGCAGACACCTTCCAGAGAACTGAATTCAACTGCCCAAGGACAATTCTTAGAGGGGAAAACAATTTTTCAAGGGACTGGAAAGAGGAAGTTGAGAGATGAGTACACCAATAGAACTGATAAAGTGATCTTATGGTATCTGATGGGGCATCAAAAGCTGCTGTCACACCTGTATTAGCTCATTCCATTTTCAACACAATATTAATATCTCATACACTTTTCAGAAGGGTACTAGGCCCTGAGAAGCTAAACAAGTTGCCTGGAGGTTATGTGGTCAGTCAAGAGCAGTTATAGAATAACCATGCCTGTTGTTCCTTCTTTCAATATAGTCCCAAGTAATCAACAAAGAAAATATAGATTTACTTTCTAAGATCTAAAACAGATGACATGTTATACTGATAACAGATATGATTATCATCAATACCAGTGTTATTATTTGAAAAATATGTTTCACTGACCCAACTCAACTTGCAGGAACCCCATTTCCAACCACTGAAGTCTCCTGAATATTTTCTTTAAGCCCCACTTTTACATATCAAGAGCTCTTTTTATCAAATACTTTTATTGTCATCTGGGCTTACCCTTTTTCTACTTTACCCATTTTTGTAACGCTATCTGGAGGAGTTGCTTCCTCTTCTGGGTAAAACCTCTTACTGTTAGAATTCACAAATTATTATTATTTTTTTTTGCTTTGTTTTGTTTTTGTTTTTTAATATAACAGTTTTCTGGTGTGTGTCCAGGAATAAGGGTTGAAGAGTTCCTCTACTGTCCTGTATCCTCTCTTCCTTCTGACAGATAGTACTATTACAGTTGGAAATATACACAGAAACAAATGCACACCTTAGTGTTGTTCATGTCAAAAATATATTGGCAGGCAATTACAAGGATTTAGGTTATAAACAGATATTGATTCATATTCACAGTTACACTTTCATTGAAACTTAAACAAGATGCCTAGAAAAATGAACAGAGAAATAATTACCAAAGCAGACATTAATAATCACCTAAACCAATGATTCTAATATATGGTTGCTATTTGGAATACTGGACTTAGTTTGATTTATTACATAAGGACCACCAAAGAAAATATTCATGAATTTGCATTTTCCAAGGTCAGCTTTTCCACATTAAGTGAGCAGCTCTATCTACTAAAAAAGTTTCTTTTTAATTATAGCCTTCTCCCTACGTTTCATAGCTCCACAATTCCATAATCTAAACACTTCATATTCGATTTTTGTTTCATTTTGAAATATACACTCTTAGATGCCCAGCACACTATAATACTGAGCTGAGTGACAACAGGACACAGTAATTAAGAATATCAGCTCTGGACTGACACTAAATGAATTGATATACTTATCCTATTATATACTATTTTGTGTGCATTGGGTGAACAAATTATCCTCTCTGAGACTCCATATCCTCATCCTTAATATGGACTAAGTCATAGCACCTACTTTGTGGGATGGTTGTGTAAAACAGTGAAATAATTGATGGAAAGTATAGAGAATACTTCCTGGCACTTGGAAAGTGCTGTATAAATATTAGATATTATTATTTTCATTACAGATAGAATGTTTTCCTAAATAATGAAAAATGAGGGGAAGACTTATAGAAAATTAATGGACATTGGCTGCCAAATCATACATGAATGTACAATCCTCAAACATTGGAGCCTGATGTTTTATGTCCATGTTTGAGAGCCATGTATGGAAGAATAGTAAATGTGACATATTAGAATAGTCTATAACTCATATTCTATATCTAGAAGAGAAGGAACCTGGTGATTAAACTCTTAAATAGGAAGAAATATTTTGTAGAACTACAATAAAGATACAAATTAAACTCCAAAAATTAATGTTACATAGTCACTAGCATATTTATAGTGTAATTTTGACATGCCCAGGTGTGCACTGAAAAAACCTTGGAACAAGAAAATAGTTACATTAGAAAGTGATTACTCACACTGAAAGATAATTCTTAGCTTTAAACAAATTTATCATAGGGTTCCTTATATATCAACCTCTTAAAATCTTCAGTGTTTTGTAAAGGGACCAAGAAACTGCAAACCTAAATTACTAGCATTTATTGTCAATTATAATCGGAAATCAAAAGCTTTCAAAAACTGTAATACAATGGTTAAAGGTGGAGCAGTAAATATTACTTCTAGATTGCACATGTTTGTGTGCTAAGTTCCCACTGGTAGCCTACTGCTATGACAACAGAAAAACCTGGGGCAAGAAGGAAGATGTCTACAGTGCAGAATCGAAGTTTGTTCTCTCAGATCTCATCTGCCTGAAAGACATGGAAACTTTGCTTATATCTGTGACTAGAGTAAAAGTTAAGTCAGGACTTGAAAGGATTAAAAAAAAGGGTCAAATTCACAACTCTTATACATCTCACAAACTAAGGTGGGGAGAAAATATATATAAACATCATGTGACACAAGAGACAATGATGATGACTGCAACAGAATGACAAATGTACTATTATGATAATATAGCACAAGGAGAAAGTAATTCAAATTGAGATAATTTAGGAAAAAATGCACGGTTGTGGGGAGAAAAATAAACTGTATGCTGAACATGAAAGCTTAGATAGGATTTACAGAATATAAATTAAAAATTTATGGGTATTCACAAAAGAAATAAAGAAAAAAGAAAGAAAAGGATGGAGAGGCATATAGAACACATTTAGAAAACATGTAAGTATGTTTGACCTATACATAAGATATGTTTGGGGTATAGTTAAAAGCGAGCAAGTTGATTCAGATGGAAAAATACATAGGGAGAAGATTGTGCAAGTCGTTGAACCAAGCTGAATTCCGGTAGTGATCATGAATGCCTCTTTGCCTATCTAAATTTAATTTCTTTGGGGAATTATCATTTTCTCATTTGATACAGGTCTGATGGAATTTTTCAATTCATTCTCTACTCTTCTCTTAACAGTAACTTTGTCAGAGTAGAAGTTTTAATTTTAATAAAGTCTAAATTATCGTTTTTATTCATGGACCATGTTTTCAATTTATGTAAAAACTCATCACCAAATATTAGGTATTGTCTTCTGTGTTATCTTCTAGATATTTTATACTTTTATATATTACCTTGAGTCTGTGACTCATTTGAGGTTAATTTTTGTAAAATGTGTAAGTTCTGTATATAGTTTTTTGTTTTGTTCTGTTTTGTTTTTGCATATGGTTATCTGATTATTTCAGCACCATTCTTTGAAGAAAAAACAGTTCTTGCCTCATTGAATTCCTTTTGTTCCTTTATCAAAAATCAATTGATTGTATCTGAAAGGGTCTTCCTGGGCTCTCTATTCTGCTCCAGTGATCTATGTGTCTATTCTTTTGCTAGTACCACACTGTCTTGATTAATATAGTTTTTATATCAAGTATTAAAATTGATTACTGTTAATCATACACCTTTGTTATTCAGTATTATGCTGACTATTCTAGATTTTTTGTCTATCCATATAAACTTTAGAATCAGTTTACCACATTTACCAGATACCTTATTGGAATTTCAGTTAGAGTTGTGTCAAATCTATAGACCAAGTTAGGAGGAATTGACATCTTAACAATATTTGGTCTTCCAGTGAATGAGCACAAATTATCTATCTTTTTATTTAGTGCTTTGATTTTTTTCCTTCAAAATTTTGAAGTTTTCTGCATATACATTCTGCACATATTTTGTTATATTTATACCTAAATAATTGATTTGTTTTTATAGCTTGTTTCTTTTTAGTGCGGAATAAAATTCCATTGCCTGAATGTATCATTCACCTACTGAAGAACATCTTCTAAGTTTGGCAATTATCAATAAAGGTGCTATAAGCATCTTTTTTGTGTGGACATACGTTTTTAATTCATTTGGGCAAATATCAAGGAACACAACTGCATGATCACATAGTAAGAGTATGTTTACTTTTGTAAAACCCTGCCAAACTGTCTTCAAAATTGACTATTAGCAAACTGAATCCAACAACACATTAAAGGGATCATAAACCATGAAAAAGTAGGATTTACACCAGGGATGCAAGGATTCTTCAACATACTTGAATCAATCATTATGATATACCACATTAACAAACTGAAGGATAAAAGTCATATAATCATCCCAATAGATGCAGAAAAAGCTTTTGAAAAAATTAAACATCCATTTATGATAAAAACTCTTGAGACAGTGGGTATAGAGGGAAAACATGTCAACATAATAAAGACCATATACAACAAATCCCCAACAAACATCATTATCACTGGTGAAAAACTGAAAGCATTTCCACTATGATCAGGAACAAGACAAGGATGCCCACTCTTTCCACTTTTATTTAACAAATTTTTGGAAATCCTAGCCATGGCAATCAGAGAAGAAAAAGAAATAAAAGAGATCCAAATTGGAAAAGATGAAGTAAAACTGTCACTGTTTTCAGATGACATGATACTATACATAGAAAATCCTAAAGATGCTACCAGGAACCTACTAGAACTCATCAATGAACTTGGTCAACTAGCAGGATACAAAATTAATGCACAGAAATCTGTTGCATCCCTAAACATTAACAATGAAAGATCAGAAAGATAAACTAAAGAATTAATCACATTTACCTTTGCATCAGAGGGAATAAAAGAGTTACGAATAAACCTACCTAAGAAGGCAAAGTACCTATACTCGGAAAATTGTAAGACACTGATGAAAGAAATCGAACATGACACAAACAGATGGAGATATATACCATGTTCTTGGATTGGAAGAATCAATATTGTCAAAATGACTACACTACCTAAAGTAATCTACATATTTAATGTAATCCCTATCAAATTACCAATAGCATTTTTCACAGAATTAGAACAAAAAATTTACAATTTGTATGGAAACACAAAAGACCCTGAATAGCCAAAACAATCCTGAGAAAGAAAAATGGAGCTGGCAGAAAAAGGCTCCCTGACTTCAGGCTATACTACAAAGCTACAGTCCTCAAAACAGTATGGTACTGGTACAAAAACAAAAATATAGAACAGTGGAACAGGATAGAAAGTTCCATAGATAAACTGAAACCCCTATGGTCACCTAATCTATGATGAAGGAGGCAAGAATATATAATGGAGAAGAGAGAGTTCTTCAATAAGTGGTGCTGGGAAAACTGTACAGCTACATGTAAAGAATGGAATTAGAACATTCTTTAACACCACACACAACAATAGACTCAAAATAGATTGAAGACCTAAATGTAAGATCGGATACTGTAAATCTTAGAGGAAAACAGGCAGAACAATCTCCGACATAAGTTGTAGCAAGATCTTTTGGATCCACCTTCAAGTGTAATGAAAATAACAACAAAAATAAACAAATAGGACCTACTTAAACTTAAAAAATTTTGCACAACAAAGGAAACCATAAATAGAATGAAAAGAAAACCAACAGAATGGGAGAAAATATTTGCAAATGAGGCGGCCAACAGAGGATTAATCTCCAAAATATACAAACAGCTCATGCAGCTCAATATTGAAAAAACAAACACCCAATCAAAACATGGCAGATGACCTAGATAGACATTTCTCCAAAGAAGACATAGAGATGGCCAAGAGGCACATGAAAAGATGCTCAACATCACTAATTATTAGAGAATTGCAAATCAAAACTACAATGAGGCATCAGGTCACACAGGTCAGAATGGCCATCATCAAAAATTTACAAACAATAAATGCTGGAGAGCATTTGGAGGAAAGGGAACCCTCCTATGTTGTTTGTGGGAATGTAAATTTATACAGCCACTATGGATGACCATATGGAGATTCCTTAAAAAACTAAAAATAGAGCTATCATGTGATCCAGCAATCCCATTCCTGGACGTGTATCAGGGGAAAGCCATAATTTGAAAGAATATATACACTCCACTGTCCATATTTAGCAGCACTATTTACCATAGCCAACACATGGAAGAAAACTAAATGTCCATCAATAGATGCTGGATAAAGAAGATGTGGCACATATATACTGTGGAATATTGCTCTGCCATAAAAAGAACAAAATAATGCCATTTGCAGCAACATGGTTGAACCTAGAAATTGTCCTACTGAGTGAAGTAAATCAATTGGAGAAAGACATATATCATATGATATTGCTTATATGTGAACTCTAAAAACAATGGTACAAATAAGCCTCTTTACAAGACAGAAATTGAGTCACAGATGTAGAAAACAAACTTATAGTTACCAAGGGGGAAAGAGAGGAGGGATAAATTGGGAGACTGGGATTGACACGTACACCCTACTATATATAAATGATAACTAATAAGAAACTACTGTATAGCACAGGGAACTCTATTCAATGCTCTGTAATGACCTATATAGGAATGGAGTCTAGAAGTGAGTGGATCTATGTATATGTATGGCTGATTCACTTTTCTGTACAGAAGAAACTAACAAAACATTGTAAATCATTTATATGCCAATAAAAATATTAATTAAAAATAAAATGAAAATCACAAAACCTTTAAAAAAGAAAAAAATAAAAAAAAAACTGGTAAAAGCAAATTATAATATTAGAGACGCATATCTAGATATTAACACAATAAAGAAAAGTGAAGAATAGAATTACATAAAAGCTAGGATGATGGTTACCTTTGTGTGGGAAGGAAGAGGTAGTAATTGGGAAAGAATACTAGAGAGGCTTTAGGGCATATACTCTATTTAACTTGGGTTTTGATTGCATGGTCTTCACTTTGTGATAGTTTCCTGAGTTTTATATGTGGGGAACTTTTTATGTATATCTCATAATAAGAAGGTGAAAAAATAAAATACAGATTATTCAAAATATACAAAAATGTTGCATAAAATATTTTGTATATATTAAATATTATATTAAAATGAAAAAAAATTTTTAATTTTTTTTTTTTTTTTGGTTTGGAGTTTGGACCAAATAATGTATAACTTCTTTAAGATCATTTTTAAAACTCTCACATTTAATTGTTAGATTATTTAAAATTTTATATTATCAATGTGACAATGATATTTCAAAGACAAATAAATTTTCCAACAGCAAGCTACATCATGATGGTGCTGATGATAATGGTGATGATGATGATAGCTATGATTATTGAGCACTTACTCTGTTGTATTTGAATGTGTTAATACCTCCTTGCAATAACTTGGGTAGATATCTTTATTATTACTCCTGTTTTGCAGAAGTAGACACTAAAACACAAAAGTAAGTTCCATGACACAGCAAGTATGTGGCAAAACCAGTGTGACAAACTAACAAGTGAAATTCTATTGACCTGCTCTTAACTACTATGCTATATTGAATTTTATTGCAAAGAAGTGTGTGTGTGTATCACATGAATATTACTTTCTTCTAAATGAGCAAGTGCATCAAGGGGATCAAGATGTCAGAGTAGGAAGATGTGAAGCACACTTCCCCCAACAGACACATTAAAAATACATCTACATGTGGAATAATTCTCATGAAAAACTAGCTGGAGACTAACAGAAGAACTCCTATACAACCAAAACTGCAAGGAAGATTTCCATGTAACTGGGTTGAATGAGAAAAAGATAAAGCACTGGGACCACTGCTCCAGGGAGGAATCTGAAAGGAAGAGAAGGTCTGCAAAGGCAAACCTTTGCCCTGGGGAGAAAGTGGGTTGACTGGGTATCTCAGTTTTGGGTTCATTGCATAGAAGACAAGACCCCTTGGTTGCTGTGAGAAATTCTGGGACAGATATAAAGGCAGGAGAAGCTCTACTTGCTAAGAGTCAGTGAGTGCTGCTTTGCCAACAAATGGGGCAAAAAGAACTCTGCCCTGGTTGCTGCTGCCTCACCTCACTCCCTAATCCAAGTGAGATGAACACCCTGGCCCCACTCATTCCACCCTTCAGCTTGGTCTGGGATCTGGGTCAGCTGGGTCTTAGAGTAAGATTCAGTCTATATATGCAGTGATGGCCTGGGGACTTGGGATGTGGTCTTGGTGGAGTGGCAGCAGCTACTGTCAGCACTTACATGGGCAGTGTCTCAGAAGCCATCATGACCAGCACTCTGTGGTCAGTCTCTCAACCTAGTGAGAACACCAGCCCCATCCACTCCATGACAAAGTTTGTCACTGGATCTGGGGCAGACAGTTCCTAGAAGACTTCCATGGGGGAAACTCAGATCTCTGGCAGCAGTGCTGCCTCTTCAATTCCTATAGCTACAACTCCCAACCATGGGCCCCAGCCTAGTGACTGCTCTAGCCTGACACATTCCATGCCACAGTCTTGCACTAAATCTAAGACAACTACAATAGGGAAGGGATGAACTCTAGGGTTGCATCTGTTCAGAGCCATAGATGCTTACACAGGTGGTACCTTAGATCTCTGTGAGCTCATAGACCTCAATGGTTTCAGCACACCTCTCTTTTGAGGCAGGACATGCACCCAAGGGGAATGTAGCCTGATTGAGCACAACCTCAGGGCTTCTACTCCAACACCTGGGGAGCATACCTTGCCCCTAATAAGGTAAGAACAACTATGGAACAGAGAAGAAATCCTGCCTCATGCCCTGCAAAGGCTTAAATCCTACAACACCAATCACATCTGCTATCAAGGTGATAGTGACCAGTACACCGTGAGGAAAGATGTGGCTGGCATCCATATCAAAATTAATCCTTGCTCCAAAGACAGTGAACACACAGAGTCTACATAGGGATGCTCCCCCCTAAAATCATCCCTTCAAGACCAAAAATAATTACTGATTCTCCTAAATTCATAGAGACATAGAAAGTTAAGTAAAATGAAAATACAGAGGAACTACTCCCAATTTAGAAAGCAAAAGAACTCCTCTGAAATAATAAATAATGAAATGGAGATCACTAGTCTACCAGACTCAATTCAAAAGGTGGTAATAAAAATGGTAACCAAATTAAGAAACATTATTGATATAAATGCAGATCAGTATAACACAGAACTAGAAACAATAAAAATGAACCAACCAAAAGCAGATAATTCAATTTGTGAGATAAAAAGCAATGAAACTAGAAACAATGAATAGCTGGCTAAATGACACAGAAGAATGTAAGTGATCTGGAAGTTGGAATAATGGAAATCACAGAATCAGAACAGCAGACAGAAAAACAAAATTAAAAAAAAATAAAAGCAACATACAAGATTTGTGGGATAATGTAAAATATGCCAATTTATGCATAATAGGGATTCCAAAAGGAGAAGAGAGAGAGGAGGGGATTGAAAATGTATTTGAGGAAATAATAGCCAAAAACTTTCCAAACCTGAAGAAGTAAAAATAATCAAGGTACAGGAAGCACAGAGGGTCACAAACAAGACAGATCCAAACAGACCCACACTAAGACATGTTATATTTAAGATAGCAAAAGTTAAAGAGAATATTTAAAAGCATCATGAGAAAAAAAATAGTCCTATACAAGGGAACCTCCATAAGACTATCAGTTGATTTTTCAGCAGAAACTGCAGGCTAGAAGGGAATGACATAATATGTCCAAAATCCAGAAAGGGAAAGACCTGCAACCTAGGGTACCCTACTCAGCAAGACTGTCAAATAGAATAGAAGAAGAGATAAAGAATTTTTCAGACAAACAAAAACTAAAATAATTCAACAATACTAAACCTACCCTAGGGGTTCAAGGAAGATGGCGGAAGAGTAAGACGCGGAGATCGCCTTCCTCCCCACGGATACACCAGAAATACATCCACACGTGGAACAACTCCTACAGAACTCCTACTGAAGGCTGGCAGAAGACCTCAGACCTCCCAAAAGGCAAGAAACTCCCCACGTAACTGGGTAGGGCAAAAGAAAAAACAGAGACAAAAGAATAAGGACGGCACCTGCACCAGTGGGAGGGAGCTGTGAAGGAGGAAAAGTTTCCACACACTAGGAAGCCCCTCCGCGGGCGGAGACTGCGGGAGGCAGAGGGGGGAGTTTCGGGACCGCGGAGTAGTGCACAGCGACGGGTACGGAGGGCAAAGCCGGGAGATTCTTGCACAGACGATCGGTGCTGACCGGCACTCACCAACCCGAGTGGCTTGTCTGCTCACCCGCCGGGGCGGGCGGGGCTGCGAGCTGAGGCTCGGGTTTTGGTTTTGGACGGAGCTCAGGGAGAGGACTGGGGTTGGCGGCTTGAACATAGCCTGAAGGGGTTAGTGCACCACGACTAGCCGGGAGGGAGTTCGGGGAAAAGCCTGCACCGGCCGAAGAGGCAAGAGACTTTTTCTTCCCTCTTTGTTTCCTGGTGCGCGAGGAGAGGGGTTTAAGAGCGCTGCTTAAAGGAACTCCAGAGACGGGCGCGAGCCGCGGCTAAAAGCGCGAACCCCAGAGACGGGCGCGAGCCGCGGCTGAGGGCGCGAGCCCCCAAGACGGGCGCGAGCCGCGGCTGAAAGCGCAAACCCCAGAGACGGGCGCGAACCGCGGCTAAAACCGCGGACCCCAGAGACGGGCGGGAGACGCTAAGGCTGCTGCTGCCGCCACCAAGGGGCCTGTGTGCGAGCACAGGTCACTCTCCACACCCCTCTTCCGCGGAGCCTGTGCAGCCCGCCACTGCCAGGTTCCCGGGATCCAGGGACAACTTCCCCGGGACTACGCACGGCGGGTCTCAGGCTGGTGCAACATCACGCCGGCCTCTGCCGCAACGTCACGCTGCCTCTGCAGCCGCAGGCCCGCCCCGCACGTAGTGCCCCTCCTACCCCCATCCCCCAACCCCCGGCCTGAGTGAGCCGGAGGCCCCGAATCAGCGGCTCCTTTAACCCCGTCCTGTCTGAGCGAAAAAACAGACGCCCTCCAGCGACCTACACGCAGAGGCAGGGCCAAATCCAAAGCTGAGCTCCTGTGAGCTGTGAGAACAAAGAAGAGAAAGGGAAATCTCTCCCAGCAGCCACAGAAGCAGCGGATTAAAGCTCCACAATCAACTTGATATACCCTGCATCTGTGGAATACCTGAATAGACAAGGAATGATCCCAAATTGAAGAGGTGGAATTTAGGAGCGAGATCTATGATTTTTTTCCCTTTTCCTCTTTTTGTGAATGTGTACGTGTATGCTTCTGTGTGAGATCCTATCTGTACACTCTTGCTTCCACCATTTGTCCTAGGGCTCTATCCGTCCATGACTTTTTTTTTAAAAATTCTTTTTCTTAATAATTAAGTTTAATTGTGATAACTTTATTATACTTTACCTTCGTTCTTTCTTTCTTTCCTTCCTTCCTTCCCTCCTTTAGACAACGAATCACCCCAAATTGAGGAGGTGGTCTCAGGGAGCAGGATTTATGATTTTTCCCCCTTTACCTCTTTTTGTGAAGGTGTATGTGTATGCTTCTGTGTAAGATTTTCTCTGTATAGCTTTGCTTCCAACATTTGTCCTAAGGTTCTATCCGTCCCTTTTTTTTTTTTTTTTCTAAATATTTTTTAATTCAATAACTATATTATACTTTATTTTATTTTTACTGTATCATCTTTCTTTCTGTCTTTTTTCCTTCTTTCCCTCCTTCCTTCCTTCCTCCCTCCCTCCCTCCCTCCCTCCTTTCTTTCCTTCTTTGCTTCTTTCTTCCTTCCTTCCTTTCCTCCTTTCCTTCTTTCTTTACTCATACTTCTACTAATTCTCCCTACTTTTTCTCCCTTTTATTCTGAGCTGTGTGGATGAAAGGCTCTTGGTGCTCCAGCCAGGAGTCAGGGCTCTGCCTCTGAGGTAGGAGAGCCAACTTCAGGACACTGGTCAACAAGAGACCTCCCAGCTCCACATAATATTAAACGGTGGAAATATCCCAGAGACCTCCATCTTAACACCAGCACCCAGCTTCACTCAACGACCAGCAAGCCACAGTGCTGGACAACCTATGCCAAACAACTAGCAAAACAGGAACACAACCCCACCCATTAGCAGAGAGGCTGCCTAAAATCATAATAAGGCCACAGACACCCCAAAACACACCACCAGACGTGAACCTGCCCACTAGAGAGACAAGATCCAGCCTCATCCAGCACAACACAGGCACTAGTCCCCTCCACCAGGAAGCCTACACAACCCACTGAAACAACCTTAGCCACAGGAGACAGACATCAAAAACAACGGGAACTACGAAAGTGCAGCCTGCAAAAAGGAGACCCCAAACACAGTAAGATAAGCAAAATGAGAAGACAGAAAAACACACAGCAGATGAAGGAGCAAGATAAAAACCCACCAGACCTAACAAATGAAGAGGAAATAGGCAATCTACCTGAAAAAGAATTCAGAATAATGATAGTAAGGATGATCCGAAATCTTGGAAGTAGAATGGACAAAATGCAAGAAACAGTTAACAAGGATCTACAAGAACTAAAGATGAAACAAGCAACGATGAACAATGCAATAAATGAAATTAAAATCACTCTAGATAGGATCAATAGCAGAATAAATGAGGCAGAAGAACGGATAAGTGACCTGGAAGATAAAGTAGTGGAAATAAATACTGCAGAGCAGAATAAAGAAAAAAGAATGAAAAGAACTGAGGACAGTCTCAGAGACCTCTGGGACAACATGAAACGCACCAACATTCGAATTATAGGGGTTCCAGAAGAAGAAGAAAGAAAGAAAGGGACTGAGAAAATATTTGAAGAGATTATAGTTGAAAACTTCCCTAATATGGGAAAGGAAATAGTTAATCAAGTCCAGGAAGCACAGAGGGTCCCATACAGGATAAATACAAGGAGAAACACGCCAAGACACATATTAATCAAACTGTCAAAAATTAAATACAAAGAAAGCATATTAAAAGCAGCAAGGGAAAAACAACAAATAACACACAAGGGAATCCCCATAAGGTTAACAGCGGATCTCTCAGCAGAAACCCTACAAGCCAGAAGGGAGTGGCAGGACATACTGAAAGTGATGAAGGAGAATAGCCTGCAACCAAGACTACTCTACCCAGCAAGGATCTCATTCACATTTGATGGAGAAATGAAAACCTTTACAGACAAGCAAAAGCTGAGAGAGTTCAGCACCACCAAACCAGCTTTACAACAAATGCTAAAGGAACTTCTCTAGACACGAAACACAAGAGAAGGAAATGACCTATAGTAGCGAACCCAAAACAATATATAAAATGGAAATAGGAACATACATATCGATAATTACCTTAAATGTAAATGGACTAAATGCTCCCACCAAAAGACACAGATTGGCTGAATGGATACAAAAACAAGACCCTTATATATGCTGTCTACAAGAGACCCACTTCAGAACTAGAGACACATACAGACTGAAAGTAAGGGGATGGAAAAAGATATTCCATGCAAATGGAAACCAAAAGAAAGCTGGAGTAGCAATTCTCATATCAGACAAAATAGACTTTAAAATAAGGACTATTAAAAGGGACAAAGAAGGACACTACATAATGATCAAGGGATCGATCCAAGAAGAAGATATAACAATTGTAAATATTTATGCACCCAACATAGGAGCACCTCAATACATAAGGCAAATACTAACAACCATAAAAGGGGAGATCAACAGTAACACATTCATAGTAGGGGACTTTAACACCCCACTTTCACCCATGGACAGATCATCCAAAATGAAAATAAATAAGGAAACACAAGCTTTAAATGATACATTAAACAAGATGGACTTAATTGATATTTATAGGACACTCCATCCAAAAACAACAGAATACACATTTTTCTCAAGTGCTCATGGAACATTCTCCAGGATAGATCATATCTTGGGTCACAAATCAAGCCTTGGTAAATTTAAGAAAACTGAAATTGTATCAAGTATCTTTTCCGACCACAACGCCATGAGACTAGATATCAATTACAGGAAAAGATCTGTAAAAAATACAAACACATGGAGGCTAAACAATACACTACTTAATAATGAAGTGATCACTGAAGAAATCAAAGAGGAAATAAAAAAATACCTAGAAACAAATGACAATGGAGACACAACGACCCAAAACCTATGGGATGCAGCAAAAGCAGTTCTAAGGGGGAAGTTTATAGCAATACAAGCCCACCTTAAGAAGCAGGAAACATCTCGAATAAACAGCCTAACCTTGCACCTCAAGCAATTAGAGAAAGAAGAACAAAAAAACCCCAAAGCTAGCAGAAGGAAAGAAATCATAAAAATCAGATCAGAAATAAATGAAAAAGAAATGAAGGAAACAATAGCAAAGATCAATAAAACTAAAAGCTGGTTCTTTGAGAAGATAAACAAAATAGATAAACCACTAGCCAGACTCATCAAGAAAAAAAGGGAGAAGACTCAAATCAATAGAATTAGAAATGAAAAAGGAGAAGTAACAACTGACACTGCAGAAATAAAAAAAATCATGAGAGATTACTACAAGCAACTCTATGCCAATAAAATGGACAATCTGGAAGAAATGGACAAATTCTTAGAAATGCACAACCTGCCAAGACTGAATCAGGAAGAAATAGAAAATATGAACAGACCAATCACAAGCACTGAAATTGAAACTGTGATTAAAAACCTTCCAACAAACAAAAGCCCAGGACCAGATGGCTTCACAGGTGAATTCTATCAAACGTTTAGAGAAGAGCTAACACCTATCCTTCTCAAACTCTTCCAAAATATAGCAGAGGGAGGAACACTCCCAAATTCCTTCTACGAAGCCACCATCACCTTGATACCAAAACCAGACAAGGATGTCACAAAGAAAGAAAACTACAGGCCAATATCACTGATGAACATAGATGCAAAAATCCTCAACAAAATACTAGCAAACAGAATCCAACAGCACATTAAAAGGATCATACACCATGATCAAGTGGGGTTTATTCCAGGAATGCAAGGATTCTTCAATATACGCAAATCTATCAATGTGATAAACCATATTAACAAATTGAAGGAGAAAAACCATATGATCATCTCAATAGATGCAGAGAAAGCTTTCGACAAAATTCAACACCCATTTATGATAAAAACCCTCCAGAAAGTAGGCATAGAGGGAACTTTCCTAAACATAATAAAAGCCATATATGACAAGCCCACAGCAAACATCATCCTCAATGGTGAAAAACTGAAAGCATTTCCACTAAGATCAGGAACAAGACAAGGTTGCCCACTCTCACCACTCTTATTCAACATAGTTTTGGAAGTTTTAGCCACAGCAATGAGAGAAGAAAAGGAAATAAAAGGAATCCAAATCGGAAAAGAAGAAGTAAAGCTGTCACTGTTTGCAGATGACATGATACTATACATAGAGAATCCTAAAGATGCTACCAGAAAACTACTAGAGCTAATCAATGAATTTGGTAAAGTAGCAGGATACAAAATTAATGCACAGAAATCTCTGGCATTCCTATATACTAATGATGAAAAATCTGAAAGTGAAATCAAGAAAACACTCCCATTTACCATTGCAACAAAAAGAATAAAATATCTAGGAATAAACCTACCTAAGGAGACGAAAGACCTGTATGCAGAAAATTATAAGACACTGATGAAAGAAATTAAAGATGATACAAATAGATGGAGAGATATACCATGTTCTTGGATGGGAAGAATCAACATTGTGAAAATGACTCTACTACCCAAAGCAATCTACAGATTCAATGCAATCCCTATCAAACTACCACTGGCATTTTTCACAGAACTAGAACAAAAAATTTCGCAATTTGTATGGAAACACAAAAGACCCCGAATAGCCAAAGCAATCTTGAGAACGAAAAAAGGAGCTGGAGGAATAAGGCTCCCTGACTTCAGACTATATTACAAAGCAACAGTAATCAAGACAGTATGGTACTGGCACAAAAACAGAAAGATAGATCAGTGGAACAGGATAGAAAGCCCAGAGATAAACCCACGCACATATGGACACCTTATCTTTGATAAAGGAGGCAGGAATGTACAGTGGAGAAAGGACAGCCTCTTCAATAAATGGTGCTGGGAAAACTGGACAGGTACATGTAAAAGTATGAGATTAGATCACTCCCTAACACCATACACAAAAATAAGCTCAAAATGGATTAAAGACCTAAATGTAAGGCCAGAAACTATCAAACTCTTAGAAGAAAACATAGGAAGAACACTCTATGACATAAATCACAGCAAGATCCTTTCTGACCCACCTCCTAGAGTAATGGAAATAAAAACAAAAATAAACAAATGGGACCTAATGAAACTTCAAAGCTTTTGCACAGCAAAGGAAACCATAACCAAGACCAAAAGACAACCCTCAGAATGGGAGAAAACATTTGCAAATGAAGCAACTGACAAAGGATTAATCTCCAAAATTTACAAGCAGCTCATGCAGCTCAATAACAAAAAAACAAACAACCCCATCCAAAAATGGGCAGAAGACCTAAATAGACATTTCTCCAAAGAAGATATACAGAATGCCAACAAACACATGAAAGAATGCTCAACATCATTAATCATTAGAGAAATGCAAATCAAAACTACAATGAGATATCATCTCACACCAGTCAGAATGGCCATCATCAAAAAATCTAGAAACAATAAATGCTGGAGAGGGTGTGGAGAAAAGGGGACACTCTTGCACTGCTGGTGGGAATGTGAATTGGTTCAGCCACTGTGGAGAACAGTATGGAGATTCCTTAAAAAACTACAAATAGAATTACCATATGACCCAGCAATCCCACTACTTGGCATATACCCTGAGAAAACCAAAATTCAAAAAGAGTCATGTACCAAAATGTTCATTGCAGCTCTATTTACAATAGCCAGGACATGGAAACAACCTAAGCGCCCATCATCGGATGAATGGATAAAGAAGATGTGGCACATATACACAATGGAATATTACTCAGCCTTAAAAAGAAATGAAATTGAGCTATTTGTAATGAGATGGATAGACCTAGAGTCTGTCATACAGAGTGAAGTAAGTCAGAAAGAAAAAGACAAATACCGTATGCTAACACATATATATGGAATTTAAGGGAAAAAAATGTCATGAAGAACCTAGGGGTAAGATAGGAATAAAGACGCAGACCTACTGGAGAACGGACTTGAGGGTATGGGGAGGGGGAGGGGTGAGTTTTGACAGGGCGAGAGAGAGTCATGGACATATACACACTAACAAACGTAGTAAGGTAGATAGCTGGGGGGAAGCAGCCGCAAGGCACAGGGATATTAGCTCGGTGCTTTGTGACAGCCTGGAAGGGTGGGATGGGGAGAGTGGGAGGGAGGGAGACACAAGAGGGAAGACATATGGGAACATATGTATATGTATAGCTGATTCACTTTGTTATAAAGCAGAAACTAACACACCATTGTAAAGCAATTATACCCCAATAAAGATGTTTAAAAAAAAAAAAAAAATAAAAAAAATAAAAAAATAAAAAAAAAAAAAAACCTACCCTAAAAGAAATAAAAGTGTCATTTCTAAATGCAAAAAAGAAAGAATCTACAGGAAAGGGAAACTCCAATAGGAAAGGCAAATATAGTAAAGATTGAAGATCACTTAAATAAGCCACTACATAGAATAAAATAAACAAAAAAAATTGTAAAAGTGAAATATATATAAATACAATAAACTATAACCACTATATATATACACATATATAGTTAGGTACAAATATATATATATCTATATATCTATATATCTATATATATATATATATATCTACAATAAACAGTAAAAGGATAACCATGAAAGTGTAAAATAGAACATTTAAAGAACAAGATGTGAGGGAGGGAAATATAAAAATGTTTAGTATGCTCTTGAACTCGAGTGACTATCAGTTTAAAGCAATTAGATATAGTTATGGTTCAACATATTTGAACTCCATGGTAACCACAAATCAAAATAACTTACAATAGATTCACAAATACCAAAAAGTAAGGAACTCAAATATAGTACAAAAGAAAATCATAAAGCCACAAAAGGAAAAACAAAAATGAGAAGAAATGGAAAGAAAGAACTACAAAAACTAGAAAACAAGAAGTAAAATGACAATAAGTACATACTTATTAAGAATTACTTTAAATGACAATGGACAAAATGTTCCAACCAAAAGACATAGAGTGGCTAATTGGATTAAAAAATAAAAAGAACAAGAACTTTCAATATGCTGTCTACAAGAGACTCACTTCAGTGCAAAAGACACACACATACTGAAAGGGAAGAGATGGGAAAAGATACAGCATTAATGGAAATGACAAGAAATAGATGGTAGCAATACCTACATCAGATGAAATAGCCTTTAGAGCAAAGGCCATAAAGAAAGACAAAGAAGGACCCTCTATAATGATAAAGGGATCAAGAAAAGAAGAGGATGTTACATGCATTAACATACAGACACCCAATACAGGAGCACCTAAATATATAAAGCAAATATTAACAGACATAAAGGGAGAAACTGACAATAATAGTAGGAGACTTTAAAGGCTACTAACGTCAATATACATCTGACAGACAGAAAATTACTAAAGCAAAGAGATTCTAAGTGACATAATAGAGAATTGGACTTCATTAATATCTACAGGACACTACACCTCTAAATAGCAGAATACACATTCTTTTCAAAGGCACATGGAATATTCTCTATTATAGACTGCATACACAGTCACAAAGCAAGCTTTAACACATTTAAGAGGATAGAAGATATTGATAGATATATCAATCACATTTTCTGACCACAGAGACATGAAACTAGAAATCAAATACTGAAAGAAAAACAGGAAATGAACAAATGTATGGAGACGTAAAAAGATGTTACTAAAAAACCAGTGTGTCACTGATAAAATCTAAGAAGAAATCAGAAAATACCTTGAGACAAGGAAAACTGAAAAGACAAATTTACAAAATCTATGGGATGTGGCAAAAGCAGTTCTAAGAGGGAAGTTCATAGTGATGCAAGCTTGCCTCAAGAAACAAGAAAATTATCAAATAAACAACCAAAAATCATCAGAGGGAAGGAAATAATAAAGGTCAGAGAGGAAATAAATAAAATAGAGATTAAGAAAAAGTAGAAAAGATCAATAAAACTGAGGTGTTTTTTTGAAAAGATAAACAAAGTCAACAAATATTTAGCCAGCTTCTCTAATAAGAAAAGAGAGGGAACCCAAATAAACAAAATAAGAAATGAACAAAGAGAAGTAACAGTTGATACCACAGAAATTTAAAACAAAATCACAAGTGAATACTAAGAACAGTTATATGCCAACAAATTGGACAACCTAGAAGAAACGGACAAGTTTCTAGAAACACACAGCCTGCCAGGACTGAGTCAAGAAGAAAAAAGCAATTTAAACAGACAAATCACTAGAAGTAAAATAGAATCTATAAAAAAGCAAAACTAAAAACAGAACCACCCTGCAAACAGAAGTCCAGGACTGGACAGCTTCATGGGAAAATCTACCAAACATACAAAGAAGAAATTATACCTTTCCTTCTCAAACCATTCCAAAATATTGAAAAGAGAACACATCCCCTTTTCATTCTTTGAGGCCACCATTACCCTGACACCAAAACCAGAGAAAGACACTACCAAAAAAAAAAAAAAAAAAAAAAAAGGAAAGAAAATTATATACCAATATTTTTGAAAAATGTAGATTCAAAAATCCTAAACAAAACATTAGCAAACCAAATCCAACAATATCTAAAAAGAATTATACATCTTAATCAAGTTGGAGTCATTCCAGGGTCACAGGGATGGTGCAACATGTGCAAATCAATTAATGTGGTACACAACATTAACAAAAGGAAGACAAAAACCACATGATTATCTCAATAGATGCAGAAAAAACATTTGAAAAAATTCAATATCCATTCATGATAAAAAATATCATCAAAGTGGGTACAAAGGGAACATATCTCAACATAATAAAGGCCATTTATGACAAACTCACAGCCAACATCATACTCAAGGGTGAAAAGCTGAAAACCTTCCCTCTAAATTTAGAAAAAGACAAGGATGCCAATTCTCACTAGTTCTATTTACCACAGTATTTAAAAAAAAAACTAACCACAGCAATTCAATAAGAAAAAGAAATAAAATGATACAAATTGGAAGGGAAGAGGTAAAACGGTCACTTTTTTCAGATACCATAATATTGTATATCCGGAATGCTAAGGTGTCCACAAAAAAAGATTAGAACAAATAAAGGATTTCAACAAGTCACAGGATACAAGATACAGAAATGCGTTGCTTTTCTATACACTAATAATAAAATATCAGAAAGAGAAAGTAAAAATAAAAAATAATAATTAAATTGAATCAAAAAATACCTAGGAATGGGCTTCTCTGGTGGCGCAGTGGTTGAGAGTCCACCTGCTGATGCAGGGGACACGGGTTTGTGCCTCGGTCCAGGAAGATCCCACATGCCACGGAGTGGCTGGGCCCGTGAGCCATGGCCACTGAGCCTGCACATCCACAGCCTGTGCTCCACAACAGGAGAGGCCACAACAGTGAGAGGCCTGCATACCACAAAAAACAAATAAATAAATAAAACCTAGGAATAAACTTAACCAAGGAAGTGAAAGAACTAAATGCTGAAAACTATAAAACACTGATAAAGGAAATTGAAGAAAATTCAAAGAAATGGAAAGCTATCTCATGATCTTGGATTGGAAGAATTAATATTGCTAAAATGGCCATAATACCCAAAGCAATCTACAGATTTAATGCAATCCTGATCAAAATACCCATGACATTTTTCACATAACCAGAATAAATAATCTCAAAATTTGTATGGAAACACAAAATACCCCAAATTGCAAAAGCAATCTAGGAGAAAAGAATAAAGTGGAAAAATAATCCTCAATGGACTTTAGAGTATACTACAAAGCTAAAGTAATCAAAACAGCATAGCAATAGTGCAAAACCAGATATTTGGATCAATAGAATGGAATAGAGAGCCCAGATATAAACCCACACACTTACAGCTAATTACTCTTTGACAAAGGAAGCAAGAACATACAATGGAGGAAAGGCAGTCTCTTCAGCAAGTCACGTTGAGAAAGCTGGGTAGCCTCATATAAATCAATGAAATTAGAACACTCCATCACACCATACAAAAGTAAACTCAAAATCTTTTAAAGACCTAAATATAAGACATGACACCACAAAACTCCTAGGCAAAACATTCTATGACATAAATTGTAGCAATGTTTTCTTAAATTTGTCTCCCAAGACAAAGGAAATAAAAGCAAAAATAAACAAATGGGACCTAATCCAACTTTTAAACTTTTGCACATCAAAAGAAACCATCATCCAAATGAAAAGACAACTTATAGAATGGGAGAAAATAATTGCAAATGATACAATCAACAAAAGATCTATTTCCAAAACATACAAATACCTCATACAACTCAATATCAAAAAATAAACAACCCAATCAAAAAAATGGGCAGAAGATCTGAATAGACATTTCTGCAAAGAAGACATATAGATGGCTAACAGGCACATATAAAGATGCTTAATATCACTAATATTTAGAGAAATGCAGTTCAAACCCACAGTAAGGTACAATCTCACAGCAGTCAGAATGGCCATCATCAAAAGCCTACAAATAATGAATGCTGAAGAGGATGTGCAGAAAAAAGGAAACCTCCTACAGTATTGGTGGGAATGTAAAGTGGTGCAACTACCATGGAAAAAGAGTATGGAGTTTCCTTAAAAAGTCTGAAACTAGAACTAGCATATGATCCAGCAATTCCACTCCAGGGTATATATCTAGAAAAAAAACCCAAAAAACTAATTCAAAAAGATCTATACACCCCAATATTCATTGCAGCCCTGTAGACAATAGCCAAGACATGGAAACAACCCAAGTGCCTATCAACACACGGTTGGCTTAAGATGTGGGGTGTGTGTGTGTGTGTGTGTGTGTGTGTGTGTGTGTGTGTGTGTGTGTATGTAAAATGGAATATTACCTACCCATAAGAAAAAAATGAAATATTGCCATTTGCAGCAATATGAATGGACCTAGAGAATAGTATACTTAGTGAAATTAGTCAGACAGAGAATGGCAAATACTATATGATATGCTTATATGTGGAATCTAAAAAAATATATACAAATGAATATATATATACAAAACATAGAGACTCAGAAACATGGAAAACAAATTTATAGTTACCAAAAGGGAGAGGGAAGGGAGGAGGGACAAATTAGGTGTATGGTATTAACGGACACAGATGACTATACACAAAATAAATAAGCAACAAAGATTTACTCTATAAAGAATTATACCCAATACCTTGTAATAACCTATAATGGAGTATAATCTCAAAAAAAAAAAAGAAAGTGAATCACTATGCTATATACATGAAGGTAGCACAATATTGTAAATCAACTATATCTCAATGAAAATAAATAAATAAATAAGCACATGACTGCAATCTAGAAGACCTGATTTGTAACTTTAGTTCTGTTCTTTGGAGCTGAGTATTCCTCTGAAAGTCACTTACATTTTTTGGAATTTGGTTTCCCAATTAAAAAAAAAAAATAGGAATGACCATGACCACCTCATAGGATTCTTTAAAAGTCCAAAGTAGGTTGCATATGTATTAGCATTTATGAAATGTAAAAGGCTAGAAATATAAACTAGCACCAATTAAAAAAATATCTAATGATGCAAATTGTATTTGACTTATGTATGTATACAACATATATAAATCTGAAAAATAGTCTTATAATGTTATTCAATCATACCTATAAAGAGTCTTCCAATGGCTTTAGAAAATCATTATATTAATATGACATATAAAAGTATACTTTTTGAGAAATAAAAATACTAATAATCCTATTTGTTGATTTTCTTCATCATGGTTTTCACCTTTAAGATATTTTAACACTTTATGAAAACCATTGCAACAGTTTTACCTCTAGTAGATTGTGCCTTCTGAATCAACTTCAGAATTAGAATTATTTTCTTGATAATATACAGGTTGAATTGTAATGTGTTCTAAGAGAAAATGCATTAGTCTATGGTAAATTATTCTCAGACTGTATGAATTGTATCATTCTTTTTCCAAGCAGAGTTGATTTTATTCAATATAACACATCTTAGTGCTTTTAAAATCCGAGGTGAAATTATGATTAAAATTGCTTAAGGGAAAAAAAGCAGCAATGCTTGACATCAAGGTTAAACTACTCCTATATATAAGTTCATTTATTTAAAAAATATGAAATATCAGTATGTGATTTTGACATCTGACTTTACAGCTTAAATATTACAGGTATATTTTGTGAACATGCAAATGATGACCTAGAGTTAATAAGCTGAGAGCATTAATAAAACAAGTGTAAAATTATTAATTACATTTTATCTGATAATTAAACATTTTTACATATTAAATACTACATTCTAGAAAAGTCAAGCTGTTTCCTAGAGAAACACTAAACGATAAAAGACATATGCTTGAAAATCAATTGAAAAGTATATATGGAGCCCATTCTATATGTAAGAAATTGTACTGGACTTAATGAAGAAAAAATATATACAAGACAGAGTTTCTCTCTTCCAGTGGTTCACAGCATAGAGAGACTAGTTTTGAAGAAAAAAAAAACTATATATATATATATATATATATATATATATATATATATATATATATATAATTACCCTAACAATAATAAGACTGCCAATAGTTATTTTAAATATTATGTTACCAAGTATTTTATTCCCCACACCCAATCAAATGATTAACAACTATATATTTTCTATTCAACAGTGACTAGTTCAACTCACATCAAAACAAATAATGACCATCCACAACTATAAAGGACAATCTTGATCACTAATAATTATATCACTTATATTCATTGGTTCAACAAACTTACTAGGTCTCTTTACACATTACTTTGAACTCATCCCACAACTTTCAATAAATTTGAATGTAGTTATCCCTTTATGAGCAGGAACTATAATCACCAGCTTCCACCATAAAACAAGAGAATTTCTAGCCCATTTCTACCATAAGATACACCAATCCCCCTTGTCTCCATGCTAGTAATTATTGAAACTATTAGCTTATTTATCCAACCAATAGCCCTAGCCTTATGACTGATTATATATATTAATTAAGCTCAAGCAAGGCAGGTCATACTATGTGTCAAAAGAGTTAAGACAAAGTGCTCTGAGGATATAAAAGATAGATAATGATTTTGGTTCAGGAGATTAAGGAAGCATCACTCATCCAAACACATGTAACCTCTATTTATTTTGCCTAAATATGTACATGAGTCACATGGACCAACTGACAGTATGTTTGTGTTCACAAAACCCTGATATGTTTTTTAAATTATCTGGTTTCTTACCTTGATAAGAAGCAAATTCACCTATGCATTCAATGTGTAAAATAAGTAAACTAGATTTTTATCCTAGGTATCTTCCAGCCTGTAGAGTCTTTAAAAATTAGACATTCCTGCAAATTATTTGACATGAGTTATTTATGCACTTAGACCCTTAAGAAAACTTCTTATTTTTTTCTAAAATATAATGAAAAAAATTCCAGCCTTATTTTTATATGAAATTCCAATTATTATGTACTCTATATATTAAGAAAATCAATTATCTTTAGAAAAATAATTGGTACATGGAGATAAGATGTGATTATCATAAAGCAATAGAGATAATTAAGATAACTAGTATATGGGAAATAGACCTGATTTTAATTTTTAAAGAATTATTAGTACAAAAATTAATGCAAGCATGCATTTATAAGTATTTTTGTAAAGGAAACCAGTAAATAAATTTAGGTTAATAAATGACTTGCCTAAGGACAACCAGATAATAAACATTGCAGTCACAATCAGGAATTCATATTTTTGACTCCAACTGCCATGCTGTTTCCACTTCCCTATGCTACTGCTTCATTTGTATTAATGCTCTAAGTCTGAAAATAAACTCAATCATATGTTAGTTTCTAGTCAACTGATACTAATCTTTTACAAAAATAAGACTACTTCCCCCTTTTATCAAAACCAACCAGTAATCAGTATTTAACAAACATCAATTATGTGTCAGTCAACTGGGAAAAATAATTAGAAAACATCATCTAACTAGAACACAGTCTTCATGAAATTCAAGGGAGGCAAGAATGGAGGAAAAAGCATATAAAAAGCAGAAGATTGCCAAAAGTATATGAATTAAAATCCTTCACAAAATCCTTCACTTATTTCTTACTTAGTCTTCAAATCAGCATGTTGACTCATTTTTGAAGCCTAAGAAAAGTTTAGATAAACAAATTACAAATGTAAAAAGAAGCTAAACTAAAGGTAAGCATCTTTAAAACAAAAAAATTACCAAGCAACATCTAACACTGCTGCTGTTAGAATTTCATTAAACTAACTTTAACTAAATTGAGGCTGAAATGAATTACAAAACAGGAATAGTAATTTTAAAAGTATAGCAACCATGGACCATTTTGAATAAGATAGTATAAGTGTGTATGTTTACTTTCTTTTAAAAAAACTGCTAAATTACTTGAAAATATTGCCTAACAATTTTCAAATGTGTCATGAAGAAAAATATTTTAGATAGTTGGTACTTTACACCTCCAGTGAAATTAAAGCAAACATAGGTCCTAAAATAATTTTTAAATTATTAACAAATATAGTATGGAAAAAGAAAAACAGTAACTTTACAGATGGAGAGAAATTTAGCAGATATCACCCTAAACAACTGATCAAGGTTAACAAGTTTAACTACACCAGTCATCATGATGACATTAAAGGAATCCCTGACATGTTGTCATGAGAACACTATTTTACCTCTGTGGTTTCCTCCAACCTGTCCCCAAATCATAACCCTAGCCTAAGTATAAGAAAACAGCAGATAAATCCAAATTGAGGGACATTTCTATAAAGTACTTGACCAAGTGTTTTTAAAAGTGTCAAAATAGGAGGAACTTCAAGATGGCAGAAGAGTAAGACGTGGAGATCATCTTCCTCCTCACAAATACATCAGAAATACATGTACATGTGGAACAACTCCTACAGAACACCTACTGAACGCTGGCAGAAGACCTCAGACCTTTCAAAAGACAAGAAACTGCCCACGTACCTGGGTAGGGCAAAATAAAAAAAAAAAAAAAAAACAAACAGAGACAAAAGAATAAGGACGGGACCTGTACAAGTGGGAGGGAGCTGTGAAGGAGGAAAGGTTTCCACACACTAGGAAGCCCCTTCACAGGCAGAGAATGCAGGTGGCAGAGGGGGAATCTTCGGAGCCAGGGAGGAGAGAGCAAAAACAGAGGTGCAGAGGGTAAAGTGGAGAGGTTCCCACACAGAGGACCAATGCCGACAAACACTCATCAGCCTGAGAGGCTTGTCTGCTCACCTGCCGGGATGGGTGGGGGATGGGACCTGAGGCTGGGGCTTTGGAGATCAGATCCCAGGGAGAAAACTGGGGTTGGCTGCGTGAACACAGCCTGAAGGGGGTTAGTGTGCCACAGCTAACTGGGAGGGAGTCTGGGAAAAAGTCTGGAGCTGCTTAAAAGGCAAGAGACTTTTTCTTGCTTCTTTGTTTCCTGGTGTGCGAGGAGAGGGGATTAAGACCGCTGCTTAACGGAGCTCCAGAGATGGGCGCAGCCATGGCTTTAACCTGGACCCCAGAGACGGGCATGAGATGCTAAGACTGATGCTGCAGCCACCAAGAAACCTGTGTGCAAGCACAGGTCACTATCCACACCTCCCCTCCCAGGAGGCTGTGAAGCCTGCCACTGCCAGGGTCCCGAGATACAGGAACAATTTCCCGGAAGAACACATGGTTGCCTCACGTTTGTTCCACATCATGTGGGCCTCTGTTGACACAGGCTAGCCCTAAATTCCATACCCCTAACTCTCCCCTGGCCTGAGTGAGCCAGAGCTCCCAAACCAGCTTCTCCTTTAACCCTGTCCTATCTGGGTGAAGAAAAAAATGCCCTCAGGCGACCTTCACACAGAGGTTAGGCCAAATCCAGAGCTGAACCCCAGGAGCTGTGCGAACAAAGAAGAGAAGGGATATTTCTCCCAGCAGCCTCAGGATCAGCGGATTAAATCTCCACGATGAACTTGATGTACCCTGTAACTGTAGAATACCTGAATAGAAAAAGTATCATCCCAAATTGAGCAGGTGGATTTTGGGAGCAATGATATATGTATTTTTTCCCTTTTTGTGAGTGTATATGTGTATGCTTGTGTGTGTGATTTTGTCTGTATAACTTTCTTTTTACCATTTGTCCTACGGTTCTATCAGGTTTTTTGTTTTGTTTTTTAGTATAGTTTTTAGCACTTGTTAACATGGGTGGAAGTGTTTTTTGGTTTGGTTGCTCTCTTCCTTCTTTCTATTTTTTTATTAATTAAAAAAATTAATTATTTTTTATTTTAATAAATTTTTAATTTAATTTAATGTCCTTTCTTTTTTTTCTCCCTTTTATTCTGAGCCATGTGGATGAGAGGCTCTGGGTGCCCCAGCCAGATGTCAGGGCTGTGCCTCTGAGGTGGGAAAGTCAAGTTCAGGACATTGGTTGACAAGCAACCTCCCAGCTCCACATAGTATCAAGAGGTGAAAATCTCCCAGAGATCTCCATCTCAACACCAAGAGCCAGTTCCAACCAATGACCAGCAAGATACAGTGCTGGAAACCCTATGCCAAAAAACTAGCAAGACAGGAACACAACCCCACACATTAGTAGAGAGGCTGCCTAGACTCATAATAAGACCACAGACACCCCAAAACACACCACAAGAAGTGGACCTGCCCAACAGAAAGACAAGATCTAGCCTCATCCACCAGAACAGAGATACTAGTCCCCTACACCAGGAAGCCTACACAACTCACTGAACCAAACTTAGTCACTAGGGGCAGACACAAATACAATGGGAACTATGAACCCACAGCCTGCAAAAAGGAGACCCAAACACTGTAAGTTAAGCAAAATGAGAAGACAGAGAAACACACAGCAGATGAAGGAGCAGGGCCAAAACCCACTAGACCAAACAAATGAGTAGGAAATAGGCAGTCTACCTGAAAAATAATTCAGAATAATGATAGTAAAGATGATCCAAAATCTTGGAAATAGAATGGAGAAAACACAAGAAATGTATAACAGGGACCTAGAAGAACTAAAGACCAAACAAACAGTGATGAACAACACAATAAATGAAATTAAAAATTCTCTAAAAGAGATCAATAGCAGATTACCTGAGGCAGAAAAATGGATAAGTGACCAGGAAATAAAATACTGGAAATAACTACTGCACAGCAGAATAAAGAAAAAAGAATGAAAAAAATATTGAGGAAAATCTCAGAGACCTCTGGGACAACATTAAACGCACCAACGTTCAAATTATAGGGGTCCCAAAGAAGAAGAGAAAAAGAAAGGGACTAAAAAAATATTTGAAGAGATTATAGTTGAAAACTACCCTTATATGGGTAAGGAAATAGTTAAGCAAGTCCAGGAAGCACAGAGAGTCCCATACAGGATAAATCCAACAAGAAAGATGCCAAGACATATATTAATCAAACTATCAAAAATTAAATAAAAAGAAAAAAATATTAAAAGCAGATGGGGAAAACAACAAATTACATACAAGGGAATCCACATAAGGTTAACAGCTGATCTTTCAGCAGAAACCCTGCAAGAGAGAAGGGAGTGGCAGGACATATTTAAACTGATGAAGGGGGAAAATCTACAGCCAAGATTACTCTACTCAGCAAGGATCTCATTCAGATTTGACAGATAAATTAGAAGCTTTGCAGACAAACAAAACTAAAAGAATTCAGCGCTACGAAACCAGCTTTACAACAAATGCTAAAAGAACTTCTCTAGGCAGGAAACAGAAGAGAAGTAAAAGGCCTAAAATAACAAACACAAAACAATTAAGAAAATGGTAATAGGAACATACATATCAATAATTGCCTTAAATGTATATGCATGAAATGCTCCAAACAAAAGACACAGAATGGCTGAATGGATACAGAAACAAGCCCCATATATATGCTGTATACAAGAGACCCACTTCAGACCTAAGGACACATACAGACTAAAAGTGAAGGGATGGATAAAGATATTCCATGCAAATGGAAATCAAAAGAAAGCTGGAGTAGTAATTCTTATATCACACAAAATAGACTTTAAAACAGACTATTACAAGAGACAAAGAAGGACAGTACATAATGATCAAGGGATCAATCCAAGAAGAAGGTATAACAATTGTAAATATTTATGCACTCAACATAGGAGCATCTCAATACATAAGGCAAATACTAACAGCCATGAAATGGTAAATCAACAGTAACAAAATCATAGTAAGGGTCTTTAAAACCCTACTGTCACCAATGGACAGATCATCCAAAATGAAAATAAATAAGGAGACACAACCTTTAAAAGAAACACAAGCTTTAAATGATACATTAAACAAGATGAACTTAATTGATATTTATAGGACATTCCATCCAAAAACAACAGAATACACTTTCCTCTGAAGTGCTCATGGAATATTCTTCAGGATAGATGATATCTTTGGTCACAAAACAAGAATTGGTAAATTTAAGAAAATTGAAATTGTATCAAGTATCTTTTCCAACCACAATGCTATGAGACTAGATATCATTTACAGGAAAAAATCTGGAAAAAATACGAACATATGGAGGCTAAACAATACACTAGTTAATAAAAAAGATATCACTGAAGAAATCAGAGGAAATCAAAAAATACCTAGAAACAAATGCCAATGAAAACATGACTGCCCAATACCTATGGGATACAGCAAAAGCAGTTCTAGCAGGGAAGTTTATAGCAATACAATCTTACCTTAAGAAACAAGAAACATCTCAAATAAACTACCTAACCTTATACCTAAAGCAGATAGAGAAAGAAGAACAAAAATCTTGCAAAGTTAGCAGAAGGAAAGAAGTCATAAAGATCAGATCAGAAATAAATGAAAAAGAAATGAAGGAAACAATAGCAAAAATAAATAAAACTAAAAACTGGTTCTTTGAGAAGATAAACAAAATTGATAAATCATTAGCTAGGCTCATCAAGAAAAAAAGGGAGAAGACTTAAATCAATAGAATTAGAAATGAAAAAGGAGAAGTAAAAACTGACACTACAGAAATATAAAGGATAATGAGAGATTACTACAAGAAACTATATGCCAATTAAATGGACAACCTGGAAGAAATGGAGAAATTATTAGAAATGCACAACCTTCTGAGATTGAACCAGGAAGAAATAGAAAATATGAACAGGCAAATCACAAGCACTGAAATTGAAAATGTGATTAAAGTCTTCCAACAAACAAAAGCCCAGGACCAGATGGCTTCACAAGGGAATTCTATCAATCATTTAGAGAAGAACTAACACCTATCCTCTCAAACTCTTCCAAAATACAGCAGAGGGAGGGACACCCTCAAACTCATTTTAAGGCCACCATCACCCTGATACCAAAAGCAGACAAAGGTGTCACAAAGAAAGAAAATTACAGGCCAATATCACTGATCAACTTAGATGCAAAAATCCTCAACAAAATACTAGCAAACAGAATCCAACAGCATGTTAAAAGGATGATACAACATGATCAAGTAGGGTTTATTTCAAGAATGCAAGGATTCTTCAATATACACAAATCAATCAATGTAATACACCATATTAACAAATTGAAGAAGAAAAAACATATGATCATCTCAATAGATACAGAGAAAGTTTTTGACAAAATTCAACAACCATTTATGATAAAAGCCCTCCAGAGTGTAGGCATAGAGGGGACTTACCTCAACATCCTAAAGGCCGTATATGACAAACCCACAGCCAACATCGTCCTCAATGGCAAAAAACTGAAACCATTTCCACTAAGATCAGGAAGAAAACAAGGTTGCCCATTCTCACCACTGTTATTCAACATAGTTTTTGTAGTTTTAGCCACAACTATCAGAGAAGAAGAAGAAATAAAAGGAATGCAATCAGAAAAGAAGTAAATCTGTCACTGCTTGCAGATGACATGATATTATACGTAAAGAATCCTAAAGATGCTACCAGAACACTACTAGAGCTAATCAATGAATTTGGTAAAGTAGCAGGATACAAAATTTATGCACAGAAGTCTCTTGCATTCCTATACACTAATGATTAAAATCTGAAAGAGAAATTTAGAAAACACATTTACCACTGCAACAAAAGGAATAAAATATCTAGGAATAAAGTATGTAAGGAGACAAAAGACCTGTATGAAGAAAATTATAAGACACTGGTGAAAGGAATTAAAGATGATACAAATAGATGGAGAGATATATCATGTTCTTGGATTGGAGGAATCAACATTGTGAAAATGACAATACCACCCAAAGCAATCTACAGACTCATTGCAATCCCTATCAAACTACCATTGGCATTTTTCACAGAACTACAACAAAAAATTTCACAACTTGTATGGAAACACAAAAGACCCTGAATATCCAAAGCAATTTTGAGAAAGAAAAATGGAGCTGGAGGAATCAGGCTCCCTAACTTTAGACTACACTACAGAGCTACAGTAAATAAGGCAGTATGGTACTGGCAAAAAAAAAAAAAAAAAAAAAACAGAAATATAGATCAATGGAACTGGATAGAAAGCCCAGAGATAAACCCACAGACATATGGTCAAATTATCTTTGATAAAGGATGCAAGAATATACAGTGGAGAAAAGACAGCCTCTTCAATAAGTGGTGCTGTGAAAACTGTACAGCTACATGTAAAGGATTGAGTTTAGAACACTCCCTAACACTATACAAAAAACTCAGCTCAAAATGGATTAAAGACCTCGATGTTAGGCCAGACACTATCAGACTCCTAGAGGAAAACAGTAGGCAGAACACTCTATTACATAAATCACAGCAAGATCCTTTCTGATCCACCTCCTAGAGAAATGGAAATAAAAACAAGAATAAGCAAATGGGACCTAATGAAATTTAAAAGATTTTCCACAGCAAAGGAAACCATAAACAAGACCAAAAGACAACCTTCAGAATGGGAGAAAATATTTGAAAATGAAGCAACTAACAGAGGATTAGTCTCCAAAACTTATAAGCAGTTCATGCAGCTCAATATCAAAAAATAAACAACCCAATCCAAAAATGGGCAGAAGACGTAAATAGACATTTCTCCAAAGAAGATATATAGATTGCCAACAAACACATGAAAGAATGCTCAACATCATTAATCATTAGAGATATGCAAATTGAAACTGCAATGAGATATCACCTCACACCAGTCAGAATGGCTATCATCAAAACAATCTACAAACAATAAATGCTGGAGAGGGTGTGGAGAAAAGGGAACCCTCTTGCACTGTTGGTGGGAATGTAAATTGATAGAGCTACTACGGAGAACAGTATGGAGGTTCCTTTAAAAACTAAAAATAGAAGTATCATACCACCCAGCAATCCCACTACTGGCATATACCTTGAGAAAACCATAATTCAAAGGTGTCATGTACCACAGTGTTCATTGCAGTTCTATTTGCAGTAGACAGGACATGGAAGCAACCTAAGTGTCCATAAACAGATGAGTGGATAAAGAAGATGTGTCACATATATACAGTGGTATTACTCAGCCATAAAATGAAACGAAATTGAGTTATTTGTAGTGAGTTGGATGAATCTAGAGTCTGTCATACAGAGTGAAGTAAGTCAGAAAGAGAAAAACAAATACTATATGGTAACACATATATATGGCATCTAAGGAAAAAAAAAATGGTCATGAAGAACGTAGGGGCAAGATGGGAAGAAAGACGCAGACCTACTAGAGAACGGACTTGAGGATATGGGGAGAGGGGAGGGTAAGCTGGGACAAAGTGAGTGTGGCATGGACATATATACACTACTAAATGTAAAATAGATAGCTAGTGGGAAGAAGCTGCATAGCAAAGGGAGATCAGCTCGCTGCTTTGTGACCACGTAGAGGGGTGGGATAGGGAGGTTGGGAGGGAGGGAGATTCAATAGGGAAGAGATATGGGGATATATGTATATGTATAACTGATTCACTTTGTTATAATGCAGAAACTAATACACCATTGTAAAGCAATTATACTCCAATAAAGATGGTTAAAAAATGCCAAAATAATGAAAACAAAGGAAAGAATTAGAAACCATTAAGATTGGAGCAGACTAAGGAACAGTTACAACTAAATTTAAGCCTGAATTAGATACTGGAATAGATAAAAAGTATGTAGTAATAAACAAACAAACAGAAACCTAAAATTTAGTGGAAAAACTGATAAAATCTAAATAAAGTCCTTAGTTTGCTTAGTAGTGTTATACCAATGTTAATTTCTTAATTTAGGTTCATGCATCATGATCATGTTGACTCTCTACAGTATCTTTACAATTTTTCTGTAAACTTTAAATGATTGAAAAATAATAGTTAAAATATTTTTATGGATATGACGTGGAGTAAAATATTGTGTTACTGGGTTAGGCAATTTGTGGACACCAAAACCCAAAGCCCAAAAACAAAAGAAAATAATGATGAAATTGGATTTATCAAGTTTAAACAATTTTCTCTTAAAAACATAGTTAAGAAAATAAAAAGAAAAACAATCCATAGACTTGGGAAAACTTGTAAAGCTTAAATCAAAACTACAGAATAAATTAGTATTGGGGATTAACAAATTCATACTACTGTATATAAAATACGTAAACAACAAGTACCTGCTGTGTAGCACAGGGAATTATATTCAATATCTTGTAATAACCTATAATGGAAAAGAATCTGAAAAAGAATATATATATATATATATATATATATATATATCTGTATGTATATATATATATAAAACAATTACTTTACTGTACACTTGATACTTATACCACATTGTAAATTAACTATACTTCAATAAAAACAATTGTACACAATATATGAATCTCTTAGATTGAAAATATATATGTGTGTATTCAAAAACATTTAAACATACACTTCACAAAAGAAGATATACAGATACACAAATAATTAATGAGCCCATGTAAAGATGCTCAACAGCACTAGTCATAAAGGAAATGCAAATTAAATGACATGGGATGCTACTAATACTAAAGTGACTAAAGTGAAAAAGACTAGTGATGCCAAGAACAGGCTAGGATGTGGCAAAATTAGAACTCATATATTGCTGGTGAGAATGCAAATGGCACACTCAGTTTGGAAAAAATATTTGGAAGTGCTTAATGAAAATCGTCACACATTTTTCATAAGACCAAGCATTACCACTCAACAGAAATAAAATTATATTTTCACACAAAGAAGTGGATGTGAATGTTCATTACAACATTACTTATTACTGCTGTAAATTGGAAAAAAGAATAAACGTTTTTCAACTGCTGAATGGGTAAGCAAAGTGTGGTTTATTTCTGCAATGAATTGCTACTCATGCAGAAAATACTGATGCAGAAAATAGCATGGAAAATCTCAAAAACATTTTGCTACCTGAAAGAAAAACACAAAAACTGGGTGTGTGTGGAATTGTAGAAAATATAAAACTATCGTGCCAGAAAGTAGATCAGTGTTTTGGGCATGAGAGAGGAAAGAGATTTTAGTATAAACTTTTAGTATAAACTTTCAGTATAAACTTTTTTAGTATAAACTTTTAGTATAAACTTTCAAGGACAAAGGGACTTTTCAACAGCTTAATTTTGGTAGTGTTTACACAATTACCAAAATATATCAAGCTGTATATATATTTTTTATTTTCTTGAATTTTTGAATTTAATTTTATTTATTTTTTATACAGTAGGTTCTTATTAGTAATCTATTTTATACAAATTAGTGTATATATGTCAATCCCAATCTCCCAATTCATTCCACCACCACTACCCCCCTGCCACTTTACCCCTTGGTGTTCATACATTTGTTCTCTACATTTGTGTCTCTATTTGCGCCCTACAAACTTGTTCACCTGTACCATTTTTCTAGGTTCCACATATACACATTAATATATGACATTTGATTTTCTCTTCCTGACTTACTTCACTGTGTATGACAGTCTCTAGATCCATCCACATCTCTACAAATGACCCAATTTCATTCCTTTTTATGGCTGAGTAATATTCCATTGCATATATGTACCACATCTTCTTTATCCACTCATCTGTCGATGGACATTAAGTTGCTTCCATGACCTGGCTATTGTAAATTGTGTTGCAATGAACATTGGGGTGCATGTATCTTTTTGAATTGTGGTTTTCTCAGGGTATATTCCCAATAGTGGGATTGCTTGGTTATATGGTAATTCTATTTTTAGTTCTCCATAGTGGCTGTATCAATTTACATTCCCACCAACAGTGCAAGAGGGTTCCATTTCCTCCACACTTTCTCCAGCGTTTGCTGTTTGTCGATTTTCTGATGAAACCCATTCTAACTGGTGTGAGGTGATAACTCATTGTAGTATTGATTCACATTTCTCTCATAATTAGTGATATTGAGCAGCTTTTCATGTGCATCTTGGCCATCTGTATGTCTTCTTTGAAGAAGTGCCTATTTAGGTCTTCTGCCCATTTTTTGATGGGGTTGTTTGGTTTTTTAATATTGAGCTGCATGTGTTGTTTATATAATTTGGAGATTAATCCTTTGTTGATTAATTTGCAAATATTTTCTCCATTTGGAGGGTTGTCTTTCTGTCTTGTTTGTAGTTTCCTTTGCTTTGCAAAAGCTTTTAAGTTTCATTAGGGTCCTATTTGTTTACTTTTGTATTTATTTCCATTACTCTAGGAGGTGGACCAAAAATATCTTGATGTGATTTATGTCACAGAGTGTTCTTCCTATGTTTTTCTCTAAGAGTTTTATAGTGTCCAGCCTTACATATAGGTCTGTAAACCATTTGGAGTTTATTTTTGCATATGATGTTAGGGAGTGTTCTAATTTCATTCTTTTACATGTAGCTGCCCAGTTTTCCCAGGACCCTAATTGAAGAAACTGTCTTTTCTCCATTGTATGTCTTTGCCTCCTTTGTCATAGATTAGTTGACCACAGGTGCGTGGGTTTACTTCTGGGCTTTCTATCATGTTCCATTTATATATTTCTGTTTTTATGCCTTTTCCTTTTTGTCTTGATTACTGTAGCTTTGTAGTATAGTCTGAAGCCAGGGAGTCTGATTCCTCCAGCTCCGTTTTTTCCCCTCAATTCTACTTTGGCTATTTGGGGTTTTTTATGTCTCCATAAAGATTTTAAGATTTTCTGTTCTAGTTCTGTAAAAAATGCCACTGGTAATTTGATAGGGATTGCATTGAATCTGTAGATTGTTTCGGGTATTATAGTCATATTCAAAATATTGATTCTTCCAATCCAAGAACATGGTATATTTCTCCATCTGTTTATGTCATCTTTGATTTCTTTCATCAGTGTCTTATAGTTTTTGGAGTACATGTCTTTTACCTCCTTAGGTAGGTTTATTCCTAGGTATTTTATTCTTTTAGTTGCAATGATAAATGGGATTGTTTCCTTAATTTCTCTTTCTGATCTTTTGTTGTTAGTGTATAGGAATGCAAGAAATTTCTGTGCATTAATTTTATTTCCTGCAATTTTACAAATCTTTAACTCTTCTGGTTTTCTGGTGGCATCTTTAGGATTCTCTATCTATAGTATCATGTCATCTGCAAACAGTGACAGTTTTACTTCTTCCTTTCCAATTTGGATTCCTTTTATTTCTTTTTCTTCTTTGATTGCCATTACTAGGACTTCCAAAACTATGTTGAATAATAGTGGTGAGAGTGGGCAACCTTGTCTTGTTCCTGATCTTAGAGGAAACGCTTTCAGTTTTTTACCATTGAGAATGATTTGCTGTGGGTTTGTCATATATGGCCTTATTATGTTGAGGTAGGTTCCCTCTGTGCTCACTTTCTGGAGTGTTTTTATCATAAATTGGTGTTAAATTTGGTCAAATGCTTTTTCCGCATCTATTGAGAGGATCATATCATTTTTATTATTCAATTTGTTTATATAGTGTATCACATTGATTGATTTGTGTATATTGAAGAATCCTTGCATCCCTGGGATAAATCCCACTTGATCATTGTGTATGATCATTTTAACGTGTTGTTTGGTTCTGTTTGCTAGTATTTTGTTGAGAATTTTTGCAGCTATATTCATCAGTGATGTTGGTCTGTAATTTTCTTTTTTGTAGTATCTTCATCTGGCTTTGGTATCAGGGTGATGGTGGCCTCATAGAATGAGTTTGGGAGTGTTCCTTCCTCTGCAATTTTTTGGAAGTATTTGAGAAGGTTGGGTGTTAGCTCTTCTCTAAATGTTTGATAGAATTCACCTGTGAAGCCATCTGGTCCTAGACTTCTGTTTGTTGGAATATTTTTAATCACAGTTTCAATTTCATTACTTGTGACTGGTCTGTTCATATTTTATATTTCTTCCTGATTCAGTCTTGGATGTTTATACCTTTCAATGAATTTGTCCATTTCTTCCAGATTGTGCATTTTATTGGCATAGAATTGCTTGTAGTAGTCTCTTAGGATGCTCTGGATGTCTGCAGTGTCCATTGTAACTTCTCCTTTTTCATTTCTAATTTTGTTGATTTGAGTCCTCTCTCTCTTTTTCTTGATGAGTCTGGCTACAGGTTTATCAATTTTATCTTCTCAAAGAACCAGCTTTTAGTTTTATTGTTTTTTGCTTTTGTTTTCTTGGTTTCTATTTCATTTATTTCTTCTCTGATATTTATGATTTCTTTCCTTCTTCTAACATTGGGTTTTGTTTGTTCTTCTTCTTCTAGTTGCTTTAGGTGTAAGTTTTGGTTGTTTATTTGAGTTTTTTTTTGTTTCTTGAGGTAGGCTTCCCTCTTAGAACAGCTTTTGCTTCATCCCACACGTTTTAAATGGTCATGTTTTCAGTGTCATTTGTCTCTAGGTATTTTTTAATTTCCTTTTTGATTTCTTCAGTGATCTCTTGGTTATTTAGTAATGTATTGTTTAGCCTCCATGTGTTTGTGTTTTTACCTTTTCCCCCTCTAATTGAATTCTAATCTCATAGCATTGTGGTAGGAAAAGATGTTTGATATGATTTCAATTTTCTTAAATTTACTGAGGCTTGGTTTGTGACCCAAGATGTGATCTATCCTGGAGAATCTTCCTTATGCACTTGAGAAGAAAGTGTAATCTGCTGTTTTGGGATGGAGTGCCCTATAAAAATCAATTAAATCTATCTGATCTATTGTGTCATTTAAAGCTTCTGTTTCTTTATTAATTTTCTCTCTGGATGATATGTCCATTGGTGTAAGTAGGGGTTAACGTCCTCCACTATTATTGTACTACTGTCGTTTTCCTCTTTTACATCTGTTAGCAGTTGCCTTATATATTGAAGTGCTCCTAGGTTGGCGCATACATATTTATAATTGTTATATATTCTTCTTGGATTCATCCCTTGATCATTATGTAGTGTCCTTTCTTGTCTCTTGTAACATTCTTTATTTTAAAATCTATTTTATCTCATGAGTATTGCTACTCCAGCTTTCCTTTGATTTCCTTTTGCATGAAGTATCTTTATCCATCCCTTCCCTTTCAGTCTGTAGGTGTCCCTAGGTCTGAAGTGGGTCTCCTGTGGGCAACGTATATATGGGTCTTGTTTTTGTATCCATTCAGTGAACCTGTGTCTTTTGGTTGGAGCACGTAATCCATTTACATTTAAGATAATTATCGATATGTATGTTTCTATTGCCATTTTCTTAATTGTCATGGGTTTATTTTTGTAGTTCCTTTTCTTCTCTTTTGTTTCCCATTTAGAGAAGATCCTTTAGCCTTTGTTATAGAGCTGGTTTGGTGGTGCTGAATTCTCTTAGCCTTTGCTTGTCTGTAAAGCTTTTGATTTCTCCATCTAATCTGAATGAGATCCTTGAGAGGTAGTGTAATCTTGGTTGTAGGGTCTTTCCTTTCATCACTTTAAATATGTCATGCTACTCCCTTCTAGTTTATAGAATTTCTGCTGAGAAATCAGCTGTTAACCTTGTGGGAGTTCCCTTGTATGTTATTTGTCATTTTTCCCTTGTTGCTTTCTGTAATTTTTCATTGTCTTTAATTTTTGTCAATTAGATTACTATGTGTATCAGCATGTTTCTCCTTGTGTTTATGTTGCCTGGGACTCTCTACACTTCCTGGACTTGGGTGACTATTTCCTTTCCCATGTTAGGGAAGTTTTCAACTATAATCTCTTCAAATATTTTCTTGGGTCCTTTCTCTCCCTCTTCTCCTTCTGGGAACCCCATAATGTGAATGTTATTGTGTTTAATGTTGTCCCAGAGGTTTCTTAGGCTGTCTTCATTTCCTTTCATTCTTTTTTCTTTATTCTGTTCCACAGTAGTGAATTCCAACATTGTATCTTCCAGGTCACTTATCCATTCTTCTGTCTTAGTTATTCTGCTATTGATTGCTTGTAGTGTATTTTTCATTTCAGTTATTGTATTGTTTATCTCTGTTTTTTTTGTTGTTCTTTAATTATTCTAGCTGTTGTTTCTTTATTTCTTCAAGGTCTTTCTTTGTTGAACATTTGTGCATCTTCTTGATCTTTGCCTCCATTATTTTTTCTGAGATCCTGGATCTTCTTCACTATCACTATTCTGATTTCTTTTTCTGTAGGGTTGCCTATCTCCACTTCATTTAGTTGTTTTTCTGGGGTTTTATTTTGTTCCTTCACATGGTACAAAGTTCTCTGCCTTTTCATTTTGTCTGTCTTTCTATGAATGTGGTTTTCATTCCACAGACTGCAGAATTATAATTCTTGCTTCTGCTGTCTGTCCTCTGGTCTCAAGATGTATACTTCTGACAAAAATTTATTGTATATAAATAAAAACCTAATAATCAAAAAAGAGGAATAATAATGTAAAAAAAAACTTCCAAGAAAATCAATAAACTGTAATATATCAAACAAGAAGGCAATAGGAACAGAGATCATAAAAATATTTACTATTTCCATAAGGAAAAAGGCAATTGCAGTTAAGCAATTTCAGGATTGTCTTAGCAAATCCATTATTTCAGGTTCTTATCTCTACAATTCTTTTGATATCAGGAAAGCTGTGGATATTAGACATCATATTCTTATGCAGTTCTATAAAATGCATGTTCTCATGCAGGAAGGGGGAAGTATATAAGTATCTTATTGCTGCCATAAGAAATAATTACAAATCTAGTAATCTAAACAACACAAATTATTTTTTAGTTCTTTAGATCAGAAATATGACATCGATTTGACTATGCTAAAATCAAAATGTTGGCAGGGCTGTGTTCCTCCTGGAGGTTTGTGAAGATCCTTTTATTTGTCTTTTCCAGCTTCTAGAGGCTGCCTGCATTTTTTGGCTCATGATCACTTACTCCATCTTCAAAACCAACAATGGCTGGATGAGTCCTTCTCACATCATACCTAAAGACCCTTCTTTATCATCACATCACTCTCTGACAACAGTTAGGAATGTTTGTCTGATTTTCAAGGCTCTTGTGAGTAGATTGGATCCTTCTGGATAATCCATATCATAGGCATACCTTTCATTACATATGCAGAATCCCTTTGTCATTTAAAGTAACATATTCATAAGTTCCAGAGATTAGGACAGGGTCACCTTTGGGGGATCATTATTCTACATACTATGGAGGGGTTGAAAGTTGATGAGAGAGCTCTTTTAAACTGCCTGTCTCCTTTCATCAGAGAGGAGATATATTTCCTAAAAGCCTCAGGCAGACTTTCCCTTATAACCCATTTACCAGAATGAGTAAATGCAAAGAAAATAAAGTAAATATCTAGCTTTTCCATCTTCTGCAGAGGGAGAAAAACCAGATGACTCTTAGACCACCAGGATCAGTCACATACTGCTTTTCCATGGTTTTTCTTCCAAGAAGAAAATGGCAGAAAAATGTTGTAAAATGTCCAAATAGCCAAACTCTCCTTTAACTCTGTGGCATTAGGTAGATACAATAACATATGCAATATCTCAGGAAATAAAACATATAGGGCTTCCCTGGTGGCACAGTTGTTGAGAGTCCGCCTGCCAATGCAGGAGACATGGGTTTGTGCCCCGGTCTGGGAAGATCCCACATGCCGCAGAGCAGCTGGGCCCGTGAGCCATGGCTGCTGAGCCTGTGAGTCCAGAGCCTGTGTTCCACAACGGAGAGGCCACAACTGTGAGACCCCATGTACCATAAAAAAAAGATAAAAATCTCCTTTGAATCAAAATTTTAATGATGTACTCCAACAAACTGAAAGATAAATGATGATGGCTAACGATTGAGGTTGAGACCTTACTCTGTGCTGGCAATTTTCAAAGCAATATTAGTTAATTCTCACCATACTCTTGTGAAGGAGGTACTGTAATTAACCTCATTTACAACTGAGAAAACATCACAGAAAGATTAAATATTTTTTTCATTGTCACATAACTATTCAATTGTAAAGATTCAACCTAGTAATTCCAACTCTATAACTTACTCTTCATCATAAAATTATAATTTTACATAAAAATTTGTGGTGTCTATGAGATTATAAAATGAAAACTTCTAGAAGACAGTTTAATATATTCAGTCTAAACCTCAGAAGTGAGGTCTAGATTGGAGATACAGATTTCAAAACATGGAATTCAAATGAAACTTCAAAACATAGATTAAAAATATGTCTGTTGGGGAAGCTGATGGCAAGAGTTTGGCAGCAACATAATAAGCCACGAGGGGACCAGTAGAAACATGGAATTGGGATCACAGAAAACTGAGGGATGGTCTGAGCAAGTGGCTAGTCAGAAGTTAGATAGTCCCAGAAGAGTACCAAAAAATCATATCCCATGGAGTAACAAGTCCAGAAGCCCACAGGGTGCGTTTGGTAACCCAAGAAATGTCTGAAAAATCAGGGGAAAAAAAGGTACTGAACAAAAACTAATACCAGTAATTGTACCACCTTATATTCATGTAGTACTTTAAGTGTTTTACAATTTCTGATTCTCTTCCATTTTTTTCCTCATCTAAATGAGCATTAAATGTGATGTAAAAGCAAGTGTTTCATCATTTATTCTAGGAACTTGTATCTGCTTCTCATAAGGCAGGAGACTGATGTTTTTAGGAAGAGATGATTGAAAATGTTCATCTCTACTGCCAAAATAGTGGCTAAACAAGAACAGTTCCAGAAATTGGGAAGGGATGCCTACCTATATAACTTTCTGCTGAAGAAAACCCTGGAGCTTCTTGAAGTTGTTATTGCTGTTTCTGTTTTAACTCAATCTTATTTTGAATAAAGGTCAAAACCATCATTTTTGCTCACTTAACAATATAACATGATCATTTTCCCCCATATCAATCCATATAATGTTCTTTCTTCTCAACGGAATCAACATTCCTAATTACTTCCAAAAATCCTGTAGGAAAGCCTCTTTCATATTCTTACTTATGCATGAAGAACTGTAAGAACAATTCAGTTCTCAATGGGCTTGCATTTGGAACATTTCAGAAACTGTCTGGACTTCTCTGCTCTGTTTTATTAACATTGACTCCCAGCATTATATTAGAATAGATTTTATTTTCTCTTTATGTCAATTACATTGATTGACAGTCTGCAATGAGTTTCCTAGTAACACCTAGGGGATGCTTAGGTTTCCTACTTTACTTCATAATATTGAGAACTTGTCACTAAAATGTCAACTTTCTTTTCTGCTGATGAAGACAATTTACTCTTAACCTTACATATAATTTGCAAAATACAATAAGGCTTTAGATTATGCAACTACCTGACAGCTTGGATTTTTACATGGTTTCTTCCCCCCCACCAACCCCAAGTAATAATCTTGAATTCTCTGTGGGAGGTAGTTAAGATTTATCTGTTAATTGAATCATGGCTATTTGTTCTGTCTACATAAAGCCAAATAAGTTTTTAAAGCATAAATACTAAATGATTAATTACTGCATTGCACCAAAAATATAGACTTTGAGCTTAGATTTGAGTTTCTTGAACATAGAATTAAGCATAGATAATTGATCTTTACAAATCTATAAATATCTACATTGGAGATAAGTGGAGTAGATCAGTACACTAAGCATTTACTTTGAAAATAATTTGACAGTTAAACTGCATATTTGTCCCCTGGTAGCCTTGAATGTTCCAAGTAGGTATTAACTTAGCCCTTTTCTCTTGTTCTTAAGATCTTCTCCTGCATGACCAACCATCCCAATATCACTTTTCGGAATTTATATGGGTTTCACTTTTGTGTTGTATTAATATATATGTCTCTAGGATTTTTTTCTTCTGACCTACACTATGCACCTTGTTGTTTGTTGAATATAACCATCATTGTGGGTGAGAAACCTCAAGTCTTAGCCTAAAAGGAAGAAAGGATGTCTGGAAAGGAAAGGTTATAGAGAAATAAAACTCTTAAGGAGGTGTGTTTTCAAATATTTTTTATATTGGAAATATATAGTACCCTTTGCAATGCTAAAAGAAATTATTGCTTAATCAATGCTATTTCCCCCCCATTTTAGGTTGTCTAATTGTATAGAGCACAACTCTGAAACCCGACCACAGAATTTAAGCTTTATAATCTGTGTGAATTTAGGAAAATTACTGTAACTGATCTGTGATTCACTTACCTTATCTAAAAGAGAGATTAAAAATTGTGTATTAAGTCCATAGTTTTTTTTAATGAGGAATAATATACAACTAGAATACTATATGCAAAGCACTTAGGACAGTGCCAACCATATAGTAAGCACTTATTTAATCCTTACTGCAAGCAGTTAACATAATTGTTTTTATCAGCTTAAACTTCCAGAATAATTTTCTTTTTAAATTTCAATCCATATTATTTCAAACTTAGTTTGACATTTTTGACAAAAGGAGATATGCCCTCTAATTTAATTTAATAGTTACAAAATGCTGGATTTACACAATCATCCTGTTTTTGTTTTCCATTTCTCACCTCTGCCTCTCAACAACATTCTTCATCCTTCTCTGCCTTGCATTATGCAAAATGATATTGAACATTGTGAACATATCACCAGAACTCCCTCACAGTCTGGCTTCTACCGGCGTTTGGCCAGTGGAAGTCACCAACAGCATATCAGAAAAAGGGAGGAGAGAGGGGTTGGGATATTTCCTCTCTCTCCTTAACATTGTCTTTGACAATCAGTGGCCCCATCAAGAATAGAATCTAACACCTCTTCCACAGCCTCAGCTCTCACTGGTTCCTCTGACACTATTACTCTTGTTGTATTTCTTGCCCTACAGGAGAAATCAGCTTCTCACAGTTGGTTTCACAGACCTTCAATATTCACAGCAATTCCCATATGAAGTAGTCTCTTTAACTTTTCTTCATTTAAGTTATCTGGGACAAATTATATGTCTAATAGTCTATTTTAATATAGTATGACTTGTGTTTCTACTTTCATATAATACTATCAAAACTTATAGGTAAGTGATTTTTAAATTTGTGAACAAATATACTTTCAAATTTCCAATTACTGTCTTAAAAGACTTAAAATGTCATGTCCTGTTCCAACCATCATAGCTGGACGATGTGTTTGCAGTCAAACACGTCCCTCAAGTACAAGTGTTGAATTAAAATTATTTATTATGATTTACAGTTATGCATTCAGGGGATGTGCCCAAGAGTCACAACTGGTCGCTGTACTGGCATATAATAAGAACATAAATCTAGTTACAGAAATGGAAAAAAGGCTCATCAGTAGAAGAGAATCCAGCAGACATGGTATTCCATACATGGTAATCCAGATAAAGTGTTGGTATCTGGGAAAATATATATTCATTATAGATAACAAGTGGTCAAATCCTAGAAACGGTGATAATATTGAACATGGACAATATTTTTGTTAAATAGGATATAGGAAAATATCCCGAGAAAAATCTCTCAGCAGCTTTCAGAAGTTCACCTACCAAGGGACCAAGAACTGAGTTCTAGCCTCTGGAATGGGGTGTGTGTGGGAGATTGTCAAAGTGAGGGCAAACACCTTAGCATGTATGAAATGTTCATATTCCAAAGCAAGGAAGAGGGAGAGCATAAACAATGTTGGGATCCAGTTTCCAGAGTGGGATTTACGTGGCAAGCTTGATGAAAACTATATAAAGATTCGATTTAACTGTGTGTAACGTGTTTCTTTTTTTCTCTTATTATTTTATATTAATGTGTATGACAAAGAAAAAGTGTCACACATAATGTGTGAAGTGAAATAAATGATCAGAAGTGAATACTTCCTACTAACTCTCACCCAAATTAGGAAATAGAACATTTTCAGCACCCAAGAGACTTCTCTTCTGTCACTGATCGCTACCCACTACCAGTATTCTAATTTCTAATCATAATTACAGCTGCCCTTTTTAAAACTTTATATAAATGGTTTCCTGAAGTATATGTTATGTTCTGGCTTCTTTTATTAAATATTACATTTGTGATATTCATCTATGGCATTGCATACAGCTGCAGTTCATTTATATTTGGTATTGCAGAGTATTCCATTTTATGACTATACTACAATTTATTTATACATTTTTTATCCATTCTACTGCTGATGGATACTTTTGTTCAGTTTGGGGCTTGTTAAGAATATAAAGTTTCTATGAAATTATATGTATTCTGTTCTAATTACACTTGAACACCTATTGAGTATATACATATAGAAAGGTTGGGTCATAGCATATATACATATTCAACCACAGTAGATAAACCAAACATTTCCCAAGAGAATGTATTAATTTCCTATCTCACCAACAATACCTGAATATTGTTGATCTATTTCCTTGTGGTGATTTTGTGTTGTCAGACTTTTTTGATTTTGTTGAGATATTCTGATGAGTTTGTAGTGGTATATCTGTTATTTTAATGAACATTTATCAGATAATTAATGAGACTGAACAATTTCCATAGTTTTATGAGGCATTTGGATTTCATTTTGTTTTTCAAAGTGCCTGCTCATATCACTTTCCTATTGCATTGCCTGATCTTTTTTTATGGATTAGTGTGTAAGTGATGCATATGAAAATTTTGTCACTTATATATGTGTTAAAATATATGTTTTATCAGTCTGTGGCTTGTCTTTGTGTTCTCTAATAGTGTAGTCTAATAAACTGATGTTTTTAATGTAAACATAGTCCAATTTTTCAAGTTTTACTTATGGTGAGAAAAAGAAAAGTTGTATTCTCCAAATTTAAGAAAGGAAGTAGAAAAAGTTTGGCCCTGAATTCAAGCCTTAAGCGAGTAAACACAGTGCCTGTTTAACCAGCACCAATCAGTCATTAACAATTCTGCTTCAATTTGCTTACTTTTGAATGTTAGACAATTCCAAAAGGCCATACTTCCTCTGCTCTCTTACTTATTTTGTAAAGTCAGCCAGTCCTTGAATGTTGTACTTCCCCAAAAAGTCTACAAAGATTAGCAGTTTGAGTTGTTCTGCAAAGACAGTTTTGTTTTGTTTTTTTTTGCTTGGAAAGTAATAAATTCAGCTTGGTTTCAGATATACTTGAGAAGTAATCTCTTCCCTCAGCAATAGTAGCACTGATTGCAACTTATTTAAGAAATCTGACAAGTACAAATGTTATTGTTCACTCATAATTTTGGTAGAAGCAGAGGGGAAGAACAATTACACCTAGGAATCTTAGACCAGTGAGTGACACGAAAAAGGCATGCAAAAGAGAGCTTCCCATTTCTAATTGCACACCAACAGGTCCTTGTGTAAAATGAAGAGATAAATGATATATAACTTGTTCTTCAAACTGGAACATCTTTAGACAAAGATGATACAACCTCAACTAATTATAGAATTTTATCTACAGATTCTTAACTGGCTTCCTGCTTAGTGCAACTAATTAAGTTATTTTCACTGGACTAGAAGCAAAACAGATGAATCTGTTCAGTCGCTTCCCCTGGTCTCCATCTCAGTTCTTAATTACCCTTCTAAGCATCCCAGTTCTTAATTACCCTTTTATACATGTATTCATGTATAAAAGAACCTGACCACTTTCACCATACTAGGTTTGTGAAGAAGTGTAAATCTCTAACAGGCCAGTAAAAGAAAGATTAATGCTATTGGGAGACATAAAGAGCTCTTTACCTTGGAAAAATAGTGTTTTAACCCTTTACTTTGTATAATTCAAGCTCAAATGCTATGTTTCAGTCATAAGTCTTGACCCTGATTGAGAAAGGATATTTGAAAGGGTTGGGAGGGTGCTTGAAGGGGTTGAGGGGACACTTGAGCTTTCTTAGAGGATGTTGATGCAACCTCCCTAGTTCTATCCTGTAAGGTTTGATTATACTTATTTTTGTATATTATAAAATTTCTGCTTTTTTTAAATTTAAGTGTTGCAAAGTGATGTAACAGACAATTTTTAACCAAGTTCCAGGCTTGTTTTGAAAGAAGCTCAGGTTCACAAAATGGAGTAAGTCGTACTCTTCAATGCATAGACCTCTATTATCAGCGTTTTTTCTAATAAACACAAAATTCTTTTTAGATTCTTTATTATTCTTTTCATTTGCTTCCAATAGGCACAGGCATCTATGTATTTAAATTATATCCTTCATATTACTGTCCAGAGAGGTAACCATGGAAGTGCATCATCAAGATGTCTCTCCAGGAAATTCTATTGGAGAGAGCAAGGCTGATTGACACCCTCCTGCTGCCACCCTCTTAGCTCAGTCATAACCTTCACCTCAAGCCAGATTTTTCCTTCCAGTGACAGTACAAAGAAGGCTATTAAACCTGGACCATTATCACCTGATGTGAGATTTCTGTAATGGCTACACCTTTGGCCTGGGGACTCCCCCATATGTTTGTGGTCTAAGAAGCTTCTCACACTATTTCTCATCGCCCTCACCTTTCACAGGAACAGATTTGCATCAGTCTGACAGCTCTCCCTGAAGACTTCTGCATATTCCTCTCTTAATTTTCACATATATTTTACCAATAAATACCTTGGCTTCTGCCTCTTAGAAGATCTGAACTGACACTTAACAGAGAGAGAGAGAGAGAGAGAGAGAGAGAGAGAGAGAGAGATGCCTGAAAAACTCAGATCCCTGATTGTGTTTCTTGTTAGTTTTATTTATTTATATAAATGATATATTGCTATAGATTACTTTTAGAATTATTTTATTTTATTTTTTTCCTCAACATTATGTTTATTGAGGAGATTTATCTCTTTTTATTTATTTATTTTTTCTAACATGGACTATTCTACCATAAGAATATATCACACATTGCTTTTCATTCCCCTTTTCGTGTAACCCTAAGCTGTTTCTGGTCTTTGCTACTATAAAACATGTCACTTTAAGGACTCTAGTTAGTTTCTTCCAGTGAACTGGTGGAAGAGTTTTTCTAGGGTATTTGAAATACTGGTTGTATAATTAGTTGTACAAACATTTAATGGCTTGTAATTTCCATAAATACTAAAAACAACTTTCCCAAATTCCTGCATCAGTTAAAACTCCCACTAGTAGTGCAGAGTCCTCTTTGCCTACATCCTTATTATCATTTGCCATTATTTCCTTTTGCAATTTTTGCCAGTCTGGTGAGAGATATATCAAATTTCCTCTCTCTGGTTATTAGTGAAGCTGAGAATCTTTCTATACATATATTTGTCACTTGAGATATCTTTTCTGTGAGTTACTTATTCATACCCTTTATCATTTGTTTTCTACTGGATTTCCTATCCTTTTAACTTTATAATTTCAAATTTCAGTTTCTCCCTTCTTAAATAAGTCTTTCAAATATGTGTGTGTGTGCATGTGTCATTTTTGCTTATTTGTTGTAACAGGTTTATTAAGGTATATTTGGCATACAATATATTGCACATAATTAAAATGTATAATTTGACAACAATAGACATACTTATCCACCCAGGAAACTATCACCGTAATCAGTATAATAAATATATACAACTCCCCTAAATGATTCCTTGTGTCACTTTGCAATTCTTTTCTCCAACCTCTTCCTTCCATAATTTTTTCTTTCTGCAGTCATCAGTTGTCCAGCTTTCTGTAATGATAGGTTACTTTGCATGTTCTTGCCCTTATACTAATAAACAATACATCATGCACTTGATCATGTACTGTGTCTCATCATAATAATTTTAAGATTTATCCATGGTATAGTGCCTACTAATGGTTCATGCCTTCTTATTTTCAAGTAGCATTTTATTCATTTGTATATACCAGAGCTTGTTTTTCCATTCACTTGTTAATGGACATTTGGGTTGTTACCAAATTTTTCCTATCTCAGATAAAGCTGCTCTAAAAATTTCTGGAATACACTTTTATTTATCTTATATAAATACCAAAGAGTGAAATGGCTGTGTTGTGTGGTAAGTGTATGTCTAACTTCTTAAGAAACTGCTAAAGTGTTTTCCAAAGTTTTTGTACTATTTTACAGTTCCAGCACCAGTGTATAAAATTTAGTCACTGTGCTTATACCCCAAAACTTTGCATGATCAGCCTTTTAAATTTTAGCCTTTCTAATTGGTGTGTATCTCATTTTGATGCTAGTTTGCATTTTCCTAATGAACAATGATTTCAAGCATCTATTCATATGCTTATCTGAAGCCTGTATATCTTCTTTGGTAAAGTTTATTTAAAAATTTTTAACCTATCAGTATTAGACTATTTGACATTATTATTGAGAATTTATTAAGTATTCTGATACAAGTCCTTTGTAAGATTTGTAAATATTTTTATCATTTCTTTATCTATCACTACCAGTTCACATTACAAATTTAGTTTATTCTCTCTTTTTTGATCTTTTTCTTATAATTCCTTCCTGAGAGAAATGCTACTTCTTTTAATGTTGTTAATTTTGTTGAGAATATAGAATAGTATGTTCATTGCATTTCCTAGAATCATATTTTATCTAGAGTAGATTCTCAAGTTCAATTTTTATTTCTTGGTTTACTTTTTCAACTTTTTAAAAGTTTATCTCTACATAGATTTGTTTTTTTATTTTCAAACTTTCTTTTAAATATTGGGGAATACCTACCAGTTTTACAATTTGCTTAAAAATAAATTGGATGGGCATCCATGAGAACTACTTCAGCCAAGAGATTTAATTTTTTATACATAATCTCAGAGCATTTGATCAAAATATATTCTTTGACCTGTGATATAGACATATCAATCAATGAAACATAATGGAGAGTTCAGCAGGAGACCCACAGTTATATGATTAATTGATTTCAATAAAAGTACCAAGATGATTCAATATAAAATAATTTTTTCACCAAATTTTGTTAGAGCTGAGACAATAAATTTAAAAATGGGGAAAAAACTCATATAGGTAAAAAGACAGAACCTTGAACTATCTTGCTTTGCTTACCACATACAAACTTATTGGTATTGGATTACAGAGCAAAATGTAAAACCTAAAAATACAAACATCTAGAAGAAAACATGTAGAGAATCTTTATAGATTTGGATCAGGCAAAGTGTTTTTTTTTTTTTTAATTTGGCATAAAATAAATATGAAATGTAAAATTTAAAAAGTGGTGTAGAGCTTTATCAAATTTTTAAAATGATATTCAAAAGAATCTGTTGAGAAAATAAAAGATAGAGAAGATCAAGATGATGAAGTAAGAGGACATAGAACTCACATCCCTCCATGAACACATCTAAAATACATCTATATGTAGAGAGATTCTCACTGAAAACTAAGTGGGGACAGGCAGAAAGACTCCTGTATAACCAAATCTGTAAGAAAGATCCATAGGGAATCAGGTAGAAAGGTAAAAGAAACAATGGGGTCTTGAACTATGCCCCTTGGAGGGGACTCAGAGGAAAAGGGCTATTACACAAGTGGAGATCCTTCCTGGGGAGTGAGTGGTTTGAGCCACATAGTGGGATCCCCAGCCCTGGGGCCATACACAGGAAATATGAGGCATCTTGGCTGGTTGGAGGGCCAGAGTGGCTAACAGAAGCACTGTGGAAAGCCTGGACTCTGCTCATGAAGAGCACATGCATGCTTGCTTTTTCTCAAAGCAAGGCAAAGAGGGAGAATGAAAAACTTCTCCAGTGACTGGCTGGTTTCCCATGACCGCCCAGATGCTAGCCCAAGCCTGAGCTGGGTGAATGTTCTAGCCCTGTTCGCTTTGCAATGTAGCTCCACACTGGGGTAAGGGATTGGCTGTGAGATAGAGAGGCAACTTAGGCCTGAAGTGGCATCTGAGCAAGGTGGGAGCAACCATTATTTGTGCTTACACAGGCAATGCATCAGAACCAATCTGGGTCTAGGACTCTGGTCAGACCATCACAGCCTGTTCCCAGAACCATGTTGAGTGTCCACATCAGACCCTTATGCTCCAGCACTTTTCCCTTCTGGGGTGAGGGAGAGTCTAGCAATATGATCAAGAAGATCAATTAATCTTTGACAAAGGCGGCAAGAATGTACAATGGACAAAAGACAGTCTCTTCAATAAGTGATGTTTGGAAACTGGACAGCTATACTACATACAAAAGAATGAGATTAGAACAGTTTCTCACAATTACATAAAAGGGTAAACTCAAAATGGATTAAAGACCTAAATTTAAGACTTGAAATCATAAAACCCCTAGAAGAGAACATAGGCAGAACACTTTTTGACATAAATCATAACCATTTTTTTCCTTTTTACATTTGTCTCCTAAGACAAAATAAATAAAAGCAAAAATAAACAAATGCAACCTAGTTAAGTTAAAAGCTTTGACACTAAAAGAAAAGTTGACAAAATAAAAAGAGAAGCAAGCTACTGAATGGGAGAAAATATTTGCCAATGATCTGATTGATAATGGGTTAATATCCAAAAATACACAAAAACCTCACACAACTCAATAAAAACAACAACAACAAAAAACTGATTAAAAAATGAGAAGACCTGAATAGACATTTTTCCAAAGAAGACATACAGATGGCCAACAGGCAATGAAAAGATGCTTAACTTCACTAATAATCAGAGAAAAGTAAATCAAAACCCTGATGAGATATTACTTCACCTCTGTTGGATTGGATTTCATCAAAAAGACCACAAATAACAAAAGTTGATGAGGATGCAGTGAAAAGGGAATTTTTGTGCACTCTTGCTGGGAATGTAAATTGGTGCAACCACTATAAAAAACAGTATGGAAATTCCTTAAAATACTAAAAGTATAACTACCATATGATCCAGCAATTCCACTCCTGGGAATACATGTACAGAAAACAAAACCAGCAATTTGAAAAGATACATGCATCCCGATGTTCATAGTGGCATTATTTACAATAGCCAAGATATGGAAGCAACCTAAGTGTTCATCAACAGATGAATGGAAAAAGAAGATGTGACATATATACAAGTAAATATTACTCAGCTATAAAAACGAATAAAATTCTTCCATTTTCAACAACATGATTGGATATATAGAGAGTATTATGCTTAGTGAAATAAGTCAGGCAATGTATTCTATGATTTATGTGAGGAATATAAAAATATAAATGGAATGAATGTAACAAAACAGAAACAGACTCACTAATATAGAAAACAAAATATTGCTTACCTGTGGGGAGAAGGAAGGGAGAGGTTCAAAATAGGGGTATGGAATTAAAAGATACAAACTACCATGTGTAAGGTAGATAATCACAGGATAGGTTTTACAGCAGAGAGAAAAATAGCAATTATGTTATAATAACTTTAAATGGAGTATTTCTGGGAAAACTAATAAAGTAGTCTTTTTCAGGCTTCAGAGGCAGAAGCAGGCTTCTGAATGACCTGTGACCCTGCCAGGACTGCTCTCCTGCTTAAACACCTAACACTTGCTGCTAGCAAATCAAAGGCACTTACGATAAGAAAGGGAGTGAGTCTTGGAATTTCTTGAGCCCTGGGGAAATGACCAGTCCCTTGGGGTCTGGAAAATCTTGGGACCCACATGGTAAAACCAAAAGCATTGTTAGAGTGAATCCAGAGAGTTAGAGTAAATTCATTTTGCAAGCAAAATGATATCAGTTTGCAGCCTGGAATTATAAATGGAAGCCCCCAGAACTCCACTTGGAAGTCTCACCCATGTGCTGGATGCACTGCCTGGGACCACTCCCAAATGGGGTTCCAGAATGCTGTCACTCAGGACTCCCCAGCTGGTGTTTGGATCTGGAAGTAGCTGTCTGCTGTATTCTGTGATGTATACCGAGTTATGTTTCTCTAATATTCTTATTCCTTTCCTTCTAATGATTGTATATTAAAATTAAGTCAAATCACCTTTCATTAAAGAATTGATTAAAGCTGTTTGTTTGTGTGAGATGAGTGGTTAATTTGCCAGTGAATCTAATGAAACTTAAAACCAAAAGAAGGCTTTCGACAAAACAAGTATAATCTATAAAAATGTTGAATCATTATGTTATACACCTAAAACAAATATACTCTTGTAAATCAAATATACTTTAATAAAAAGAAAAGAAAAGAAATAGATAAGGCACACATGAGAGAGAAAATTTCCAAAACACATATTTGAAAAAGGACTTTTGTCCAGTATATATCAAGAACCCTTAAAATTCAATGAGAAGAAGAAAACCCAATAAAAAATTGATTTAAAAAATGCGGGGGCTGGCTGCAGGGGGCCAGGACACAGATACCAAGCTTAGCAACAGGGCTCTCCCTGCTGATGGCACTGTAACAAGATGGTGGATGACAAAGAAGGAAGGCACAGCTGTGTGGCTGACAGGGTCTTGGTATTCCAGTCAGGTGTCAGGCCTGTGCCTCAGAGGTGGGAAAGCCAAGTTCAGGACATTGGATGACCAGAGAACTCCCAGCTCCACATAATACCAAATGGTGAAAGCTCTCCCAGAGATATCGATCTCAACGCTAAGACCCAGCTCCACTCAACAACAAGCAAGCTACAGTGCTGGACAACCTATGCCAAACAACTAGCAAGACAGGAACACAAAGCCACCCATTAGCAGAGAGACTGTCTAAAATCATAATAAGGTCACAGACATCCCAAAACACACCACCAGATGTGGCTCTGCCCACCAGAAAGACAAGATCCAGTCTCATCCACCAGAACACAGGCACTAGTCCCCTACACAAGGAAGCCTACACAACCCAGTGAACTAATCTTAGCCACACGGGGCAGACACCAAAATCAATGGGAGCTACATCCCAGCAGCCTGCAAAAAGGAGACCCCAAACACAGTAAGTTAGGCAAAATGAGAAGACAGAGAAGCACACAGCACATGAAGGAGCAGGGCAAAAACCCACCAGACCAAATAAATGAATAGGAAATAGACAGTCTACCTGAAAAAAGAATTCACAATAATGATAGTAAAGATTATCCAAAATTTTGGAAATAGAATGGAATAAATACAAGAAACATTTAACAAGGACCTAGAAGAACTAATCAGCAAACAAACAATGATGAACAACACAATTAATTAAATTAAAAATTATCTAGATGGAATCAATAACAGAATAACTGAGGCAGAAGAACAGATAAGTGACCTGAAAGATAAAGTAGTAGAAATAACTATTGCAGAGCAGAATAAAGAAAAAACAAATGAAAAGAATTGAGGACAGTCTCAGCGACCCCAGGGACAACATTAAATGCACCAACATGTGAATTATAGGGGTTCCAGAAGAGGAAGAGAAAAAGGAAAGGACTCAGAAAATATTTGAAGAGATTATAGTTGAAAAATTCCCTAATATAGGAAAGGAAATAGTTAATAAAGTCCAGGAAGCACAAAGAGTCCCATCCAAGATAAATTGAAGGAGAAACACGCCAAGACACATATTAATCAAACTATCAAAAATTAGGTACAAAGAAAAAAATATTAAAAGCAGCAAGGGAAAAACAACAAATAACATACAAGGGAATCACCATAAGGTTAACAGCTGATCTTTCAGCAGAAACTGCAAGTCAGAAGGGTGTGGCAGGACATATTTAAAGTGATGAAAAGGAAAAGCCTGCAACCAAGATTACTCTACCCAGAAAGGATCTCATTCAAATTCAATGGAAAAATCAAAACCTTTACAGACAAGCAAAAGCTAGGAGAATTTGGCACAAGCATATCAGCTTTACAACAAATGCTCAAGGAACTTCTCTAGGCAGAAAGCACAAGAGAAGAAAAAGACCTACAATAACAAACCCAAAACAATTAGGATAATGGTAATAGGGACATACATATCAATAATTACCTTAAATGTAAGTGGATTCAAGGCTCCCACCAAAAGACATAGACTGGTTGAATGGATAAAAATCAACACCAATGTATATGCTGTCTACAGGAGACCCACTTCAGACCTAGGGACACATAAAGACTGCAAGTGAGGGGATGGAAAAAGATATTCCATGCAAAGGGAAATCAAAAGAAAGGTAGAATTTCAATTCCCATATCAGCCAAAATAGACTTTAAAATAAACTTGATTACAAACAGACAAAGAAGGACACTAAATAATGATGAAGGAATCAATCCAAGATGAAGATATTGTTAATCATTATACACCCAACATAGGAACACCTCAATACATAAGGTGAATGCTAACAGCCATAAAAGGGGAAATCAACAGTAACACAATCATAATAGGGGACTGTAACACCCACTTTCACCAATGGACAGATCATCCAAAATGAAAATAAAGAAGGAAACACAAGCTTTAAATGATTCATTAAACAAGATGGACTTAATTGATATTTGTAGGACATTCCATCCAAAAGCAACAGAATACACTTTTTTCTCAAGTGCTCATGGAACATTCTCCAGGATAAATCATATCTTGGGTCACAAATCAAGCCTTGGTAAATTTAAGAAAATTGAAATCATATCAAGTACCTTTTCTGACCACAACACTATGAGACTAGATATCAATTACAGGGAAATATCTGTAAAAAATAACAACACATGGAGGCTAAACAATACACTACTTAACAACCAAGAGATCACTGAGGAACTCAAAGAGGAAATCAAAACATACCTAGAAACAAATGACAATGAAAGCACGATAACCCAAAACCTAAGAGATGCAGCAAAAGCAGTTTTAAGAGGGAAGTTTATAGCAATACAATCCTACCTGAAGAAACAAGAAAAATCTCAAATAAACAACCTAACCTTACAACTAAAGCAATTAGAGAAAGAAGAAGAAGAACAACAAAAAAGTTAGCAGAAGGGAAGAAATCATAAAAATCAGATCAGAAATAAATGAAAAATAAAGGAAGGAAACAATAACAAAGATCAATATAACCAAAAGTTGGTTCTTTGAAAAGATAAACAAAATTGATAAACCATTAGCCAGACTCTTCAAGGAAAAAAGGGAGAAGACTCAAATCAATAGAATTAGAAATGAAAAAGGAGAAGTAACAACTGACACTGCAGAAATAAAAAAGATCATGAGAGATTACTAAAACCAATTATGTGCCAATAAAATGACAAACTTGAACAAATGAAAAAATTATTAGAAAAGCACAACCTTCTGAGACTGAACCAGGAAGAAACAGCAAATATAAACAGACCAATCACAAGTATTGAAATTGAGACTGATTAAATACCTTCCAACAACAACAAAAAACAGGGCCAGATGGCTTCACAAGGGAATTCTATTAATAATATAGAGAAGAGCTAACACCTAACCTTCTCAAACTCTTTCAAAATATGGCAGAGGGAGGAACACCACCAAACTCATTCTATGAGGCCACCATCACCCTGATAGCAAAACCAGAAAAGATGTCACAGAGAAAGAAAACTACAGGCCAATATCAATAATGAACATAGATGCAAAAATCCTCAACAAAATACTAGCAAACAGAATCCAACAGCACATTAAAAGGATCATGCACCATGATCAAGAGGGGTTTATCCCAGGAATGCAAGGATTCTTCAAAATACACAAACCAAGCAATGTGACACACCTTATTAACAAATTGAAGCATAAAAAACATATAATCCTTTCAATACATACAGAAAAACTTTTAACAAAATTCAACACCCATTAATCATAAAAACTCTTCAGAAAGTAGACATAGAGAGAACTTACCTCAACATCCTAAAGGCCATATATGACAAACCCACAGCCAAATCATTCTCAATGGCAAAAAACTGAAACCATTTCCTACTAAGATGAAGAAGAAGACAAGTTTTCCCATTCTCAGCACTATTATTCAACATAGTTTTGGAAGTTTTTGCCACAGTCATCAGAGTAGAAAAATAAATAAAGGGAATCCAAATCAGAAAAGAAGAATTAAGCTGTCACTGTTTGCAGGTGCATGATACTATACAGAGACAATCTTAAAGTTGCTACTATAAAACTACTGGAGCTAATGAATGAATTTTTAAAGTAGCAGGATACAAAATTAATGCACAGAAACCTCTTGCATTCCTATACAGTAATGATGAAAAATCTGAAAGAGAAATTAAGGAAACACTCCCACTTACCATTGCAACAAAAAGAACAAAATGCCTAGGAATAAACCTACCTAAGGAGAGAAAAGACCTGTATGCAGAAAATTATAAGACACTGATGAAAGAAATTAAAGATGATACAAACAGATGGGAGGATATACCATGTTCTTGGATTGGAAGAATCAACATTGTGAAAATGACTATACTGCCCAAAGCTATCTACAGATTCAATGCAATCCCTCTCAAGCTACCAATGGCATTTTTCACAAAACTAGAACAAAAAATGTCACAATTTGTACAGAAGCACAAAAGACCCTGAATAGCCAAAGCAATCTTGGAAAGGAAAATGCAGCTGGAGGAATCAGGCTCTCAGACCTCAGACTATACTACAGAGCTACAGTAATCAATGTAGTATGGTACTGACACAAAAACAGAAATATAGATCAATGGAACAGGATAGAAAGCCCAGAGATAAACCCACACATATATGGTCACTTTATTTTTGACAAAGGAGGCAAGGATATACAATGGAAAAAAGACAACCTCTTCAATATGTGGTGCTGGGAAAACTGGACAGCTACATGTAAAAGAATGAAATTAGAACACTCCCTAACACCATACACAAAAGCAAACTCAAAATGGATTAGACCTATATGTAAGGCAAAACACTATTAAACTCTCAGAGGAAAACATAGGCAGACACTTTTTGACATAATCACATCAAGATCCTTTTTGACCCACCTCCTAGAGAAATGGAAATAAAAACAGAAATAAACAAATGGACCTAATGAAACTTAAAAGCTTTTGCACAACAAAGGAAACCATAAAGAAGGTGAAAAGACAACCTTTGGAATATGAAAAAATATTTGCAAATGAAGCAACTGACAAAGATTAATCTCCAAAATTTACAAGTGGCTCATGCAGCTCAATTTCAAAAAAAAAAAAAAACAATACAAAAAAACTAAAAAAAAAATCAAAAAATGGTCAGTGCTTCCCTGGTGGTACAGTGGTTGAGAGTCCACATGCCGATGCAGGGGACACGGGTTCATGACTTGGTCCTGGAAGATCCCACATGCTGCAGAGTGGCTGGGCCCATGAGCCATGGCTGTTAAGCTTGCACATCTGAAGCCTGTGCTCTGCAACTGGAGAGGAGGCCACAACAGTGAGAGGCCCACGTACTGCTAAAAAAAAAAAAAAAAAAAAAGAATGGGCAGAACACCTGAATAGACATTTCTCCAAAGAAGATATACAGATTGACAACAAACACATGAAAGAATGCTCAACATCACTAATCATTAGAGAAATGCAAATCAAAACTGCAATGAGGTATCACCTCACACCAGTCAGAATGGCCATCATCAAAAAATTTACAAATAATAAATGCTGGAGAGGGTGTGGAGAAAAGGGAGCCCTCTTGCACTGTTGGTGTGAATGTAAATTGATACAGCTACTATGGAGAACAGTATGGAGGTTCCTTAAAAAACTAAAAAGAGAACTACCATACAACCCAGCAATCCCACTACTAACATATACACTGAGAAAATATAATTCAAAAAGAATCATGTACCACAATGTTCATTGCAGCTCTCTTTACAATAATCAGGACTTGAAAGCAACCTGTGTCCATCGACAGATGAATGGATAAAGAAGATGTGACACATATATACAATGGAATATTACTCAGCCATAAAAGGAAATGAAATTGAGTTATTTGTAGTGAGGTGGATGGATCTAGAGGCTGTCATACAGAGTGAAGTAAGTCAGAAAGAGAAAATCAAATACTGGATGCTAACACATGTATATGGAATCTAAAAAATAAAAATGTTAATGGAGAACCTAGGGGCAGGGCAGGAACAAAGACACAGACATACAGAATGGACTTGAGGACACAGGGAGTGAGTGTTAAGCTGGGATGAAGTGAGAGAGTGGCATGGACTTATATATACTACCATATATAAAATAGATAACTAGTGGGAAGCAGCCGCATAGCACAGGGAGATCAGCTCCATGTTTTGTGACCACCTAGAGGTGTGGGTTAGGGAGGGTGGGAGGGAGACACAAGAGGGAGGAGATACGGGGATATATGTATATGTATAGCTGATTCACTTTGTTTTAAAGCAGAAACTACCACCCCATTGTAAAACAATTGTACTCCAATAAAGATGTTAAAAAAAATGTGAACAAACACTTCACCAAGGAAAGAGAAATGGCAAATAAACACATGGAAATAATTTTCAGCCTCAGTAGTCATTAGGGATGAGCAAATTAAAATCGCAATGAGATTTCACTGCACATATACTGGAAAGGCTAGAATTTAAACAAAATTAGACAGGCTGTACAAAGTTTTGGGAAGGATGTGACACAACTGAACTCCCACACAGTGCTGGGGGAATTCAAAATATATTTAATAATAAAAATGGAGCTAACTTTTTTTTTTTTTTTTTGCGTACACAGGCCTCTCACTGTTTTGGCCTCTGTCGTTGTGGAACACAGGCTCTGGACGTGCAGGCTCAGCCGCCATGGCTCAGGGGCCCAGCTGCTCTGCGGCATGTGGGATCTTCCCAGACTGGGTCATGAACCCGTGTACCCTGCATCGGCAGGCGGACTCTCAACCACTGTGCCACCAGGGAAGCCCAGAACTAACTATTAATGTATCCTCCACTATGAATTAAGTCCAAAAATGTTAAAGAAACGAGGCCATAACTCAAAAAGTTACAGTGTTTCCATTAACATGTTATTTTGGAAAATGCAAGGTATAGGAACAGATATCAGATAATCAGTTGCCAGGGACTGGGTGTGGGGTGAAGGGGTCTGACTACAAAGGGGAATCGGGTAATTTTGGTGAGTATTGGAAATATTTTATATTTTAATTATGTTGGTTGTTATACAACTGATTGCATTTCTCAAACCTTATGGAGCTGGATGCATTTTTCAAACCACACACACACACAATTTTCACAGATATAAATTAAATATCAGTAAGCCTGAATTGATAAAAAATATATGGTGTGACAACTGCTTTAGTGGAATGTCCTTCTTCATCTCTTGATGTATCTTACTTCATAATCTTAAATTATATATTTATTTATTTATCTGTTTAATGGTCAGTCTCCCTACTAGAATGCATGCTTCTCCAGCTCACTCCTTGTTCAATATGATATTCCTGATGTTTAGACTAGTACATGACATCCAGGACAGGCTTCTGTGTTAAGTTTCTTGTTCAACAATGAATACTTTAAAGATACTTTACACTGTTCAGTTCTTTTTTCAATAGCTACAAAAATAGTAGATTTTTTTTCTTTTAACATTGTTTCTACTCTAGAACTTAAAAATATATATGTATAAAATGACTTAACTTTCCAGGATGGAGTGGGGGGTTTTCTTCTCCTGCCTAGTCCCTCCTGTCACACTGTATTGTGAAACGGGGTCCCTAAAGAAACTTACCTTCCTTTTCTATGGCCAAACTTATTCTAGATGCATGCCTCTCCAATAAGGGAACTCCTGGTGCCTTATGCAGTTTCTTACTTTTGGAGAAATCAGCATTGTTTTAAAGACCTGAAAAGTGTGTTCTCAAGATTCGGTTTCTCATTTGAACAACGTGTCTAATATTACCTACTCTTCAGGTTTGTGGTAAGGATTAAAATTAAAAAAGGGTATATAATGTGCCAGGTCCAATGCTGGGTGAAAATTATTATTCAATACATATCTTTCTTCAAAAAATATTCAATATATATTTTCCACTTCTGGACTAAACAAAATAATGCCATTAAATTTTATAAGAGGAAATCCAGTACTTTCTGTCCAGATTTCCAAACATATAGAAAAGACTTTTATTTCTTTTCCCATGACTTTAGTGAACACAATGTTCAGTGTTATCTTTATATCTTATGAAATCCAAGACAGATTTTCTGTACTGGTTAATTGGTATTTTTGTTTTTTACTGTATTATTGTTGGTGCTTTCCTACATATATATAGAAAATTCTATGTCCAGCTAACTGCCCCACCCCCTACTTCATTCTATATGCATCTCAAGGGCAAGAACTCTGCTTTATACTCCTTTGGATCTTGACCTTAATACACTGTATATTTTAGGTTTTCCAAAACACGTTGTCTTGTTGACTAAGCTGTGGGAAGCAGCTCAGTTATACATTCAGAAATTGATGATCAAAAAAAGATGAGTATTAAATATCCCCATAAAACAAACAAACAAAAACAGCAACAAAAGACTCCCACTATATTTGAAGTTTTCTCCAAAATTTAGCTGGGTTAATTCATTTCTAAGATCATTTAGTAAGCATATCTAGGAAATTTCCCCAGTAGTCAATATAATGTGTAAGTCCGTTGACACTGTGAACAATTACTCGTGCAGTAAAGAAAGGTCTACCAGTTGATCAAAGGGCATCTAGCTCATTTTTCTTTCTTGCCTAGTCTCATTATACTTTAAGCTCAGGGAATGAAGAATACTATTTTACAAAGAGTGGAGCACTGTACATTCCCCTAAGCACTACTATTTAAAAGTCCAAAGATTGTTTTTTTAATTTTTATTTCATATTGAAGCATAGTTGATTAACAATGTTGTGTTAGTTTCAAGTGTACAGCAAAGTGATTCAGTTATACATACACATATCTCTTATTTTTCAAATTATTTTCTCATTTATGTTATTACAGAATAATGAACAGAGTTCCCTGTGCTATACAGTAGGTCCTTGCTGGTTATCTATTTTAAATATAGCAGTGTTTATGTGTCAACCCCAAATTCCCAATCTATCCCTGTCCCAAACCCTTCCCCTCGGTAACCATAAACTTCTTCTCAAAGTCTGTGTGTCTGTTTCTGTTTGGTACCTAAATTCACTTGTATATATTTTTATATTCCACATATAAGTGACATCATATGATATTTTTCTTTCTCTGTCTGACTTACTTCACAGAGTATGATAGTCTGCAGGGCTATCCAGGTTGCTGCAATGGAATTATCTCATTCTTTTTAATGGCTGGTTAACATTCCATTGTATATATGTACCACATCTTCTTATCCATTCATCTGCCAATGGACATTTAGGTTGTTTCAATGTCTTGGCTATTGTAAGAGTGCTGCAATGAACATGGGCGTACATGTATCATTTTGAACCACGTTGTTCCCAGGATATATGCCCAGAAGTGGGATTGCTGAATCGTATGGTAACTCTATAATTAGATTTTTAAGGAACCTCCATACTGTGCTCCATAGTGGCTGTACCAATTTACATTCCCACCAACAGTGTAGGAGGGCTCCCTTTTCTCCACACCCTCTCCAGCATTTATGGTTTATAGATTTTTTGATGATGGTCATTCTGAGTGGTGTGAGGTGATATCTCATTGTAGTTTTGGTTTGTATTTCTCTAATAATTAGTGATGTTGGGAATCGTTTCATGTGCCTCTATCTATTTGTCTCATCCTCTATTCCTTTCATCAGAGTTGTATAGTTTTTAGAGAACAGGTATTTAGTCTTCTTAGGTAGGTTTATTCCTAGGTATTTTATTATTTTGGATGTGATGGCAAATGGGCTTCTTTCTTTAATTTCTCTTTCTGATCTTTTGCTGCTAACAAATAAAAGTGAAATAGATTTCTGTGTATTAATTTTGTATCCTGCAAATTTACTGAATTCATTGGTAAGCTCTAATAGGTTTCTGGTGGTATCTTTAGTAGTTTTTATGTATAGTATTATGTCATCTGCAAACAGTGACAGTTTTGCTTCTTCCTTTCCAATTTGGTTTCCTTTCATTTCTTTTTCTTCTCTGATTGCTGTGGCTAAAGACTTCCAAAACTATGTTGAATAAAAGTGGAGTGAGTGAACATCCTTGTTTTGTTCCTGATCTTAGAGGAAATGCTTTCATCTTTTCATGGTTGAGTATAATGTTAGCTGCAGGTTTGTCATATATGGCCTTTATTATGTTGAGGTATGTTCCCTCTATGCCCACTTTCTGTAGAGTTTTTATCATAAGTGGGTGTTGACTTTTGTTAAAAGGTTTTTCTGTATCTATTCAGATGATCATACGTTTTTTATTCTTCAATCTGTTAATGTGGTGTGCCACATTGATTGATCTGCATGTATTGAAAAGTCCTTGCATCCCTCGTATAAATCCAATTTGATCATGGTATATGATACTTTTAATGTATTTTTGGATTTGGTTTGCTAGAATTTTGTTGAGGATTTTTTGTGTCTATGTTCATCAGTGACATGGGCCTGTAATTTTCTTTTTTTGTGGTATCTTTGGTTTTGGTACCAGGATGATGGTGCCCTCATTGAATGAGTTTGAGAGTTTCCTTCCTCTACAATTTTTTGGAATAATTTCAGAAGTATAGGTGTTAATTCTTCTCTAAATGTTCAATAGAATTCACGTGTGAAACCATCTGGTCCTGATTTTTTTGTTGTTGGTTTTAAACCACAGTTTCAATTTCAGTACTTGTTATTTGTCTGGTTATATATTCTATTTCCTCCTGGTTCAGTCTTGGGAGAGTGTACCTTTCTAAAAAATTTATCCACTTCTTCCAAGTTATCCATTTTACCGGCATATAGTTGCTTGTTGTAATCTCTTATGATCCTTTGTATTTCTGTGGTGTCCATATTTTATTTCTAATTTTATTGATTTGCACCCTCTCCCTTTTTTTCTTGATTAGTCTGACTAAAGGTTTATCCATTTTGTTTATCTTTTTAAAGAGTAAGCTTTTATTTTCATTGTACTTTTCTATTGTTTTCTTCTCTCTTTCATTTATTTATCCTCTTATTTTATGATTTCTTTCCTTCTACTAATTTTGAGTTTTGTTTGTTTTTCTTTCTCTAGTTTTTTTATGTATAAGCTAAGGTTGTTTATTTGAGATTTTTCTTGTTTCTTGAGGTATGATTGTAGTGCTATAAACTTTCCTTTTAGAACCACTTCTGTTGCTTCCCATAGATTTTGGATCACTGCTTTCATTTTCATTTGTCTCTAGGTATTTTTTAATTTCCTCCTGATTTCTTAAATGATCCATTTTTTGTTTAGTAGCATATTGTTTAGCCTCCATGTATTTATGTTTTTTACAGTTCTTTTTTCCTGTAGTTAATTTCCAATCTCACAGCATTGTTGTCAGAAAAGATGCTTGATATGATTTCAATCATCTTAAATTTATCAAGGCTCACTTTGTGGCCTAGCTTGTGGTCAATCTTGGAGAATGTTCCATGTGCACTTGAGATTAATGTGTATTCTGTTGTCTTTGGATGGAATGCCCTATAAATATCAATTAATTCTATCTGGTCTAATATGTCATTAAATCCTGTGTTTCCTTATTAATTTTCTGTCTGGATGATCTGTCCATTGGCGTAAGCGGCGTTTTAAAGTTCCCCACTACTATTGTGTTACTGCTGATTTTCCCTTTTATGGCTGTTAGCATTTGCCTTATATATTGAGGTGTTCCTGGGTTGGGTGCATATATATTTACAATTGTTTTATCTTATTTTTGGATTGTTCCCTTGATGTTTATGTAGTGTCCATCTTTGTCTCTTATAAGAGTCTTTATTTTAAAGTCTATTTTGTTTGATATGAGTATTGCTACTCCAGCTTCTTTTGATTTCCATTTGCATGGAATGCCTTTTCCATCCCCTCAATTTTAGTCTGTATGTGTCCCGAGATCTGAAGTGGGTGTCTTGTAGACAGCATATATACAAAACTTGTTTTTGTATCCAATAAGCGCGTCTGTGTCTTTTGGTTGGAGCATTTAATCCATTTACATTTAAGGTAATTATCCATGTGTATGTTCCTATTGCCATTTTCTTAATTGTTTGGGGTTTGTTTTTGTAGGTCTCTTTACTTCCTTTCTTCTTTTTTTCTCTTCTCTTGTGATTTGATGACTAACTTTAGTGTTGTGTTTGGATTCCTTTTTCTCTTTTGTGTGCTTATCTATTTTAGATTTTTGGTTTGAGATTATCATGAGGATTTGATGTAGAAGTCTATATATAAAAAAGATTGTTTAAGTTGCTGGTCTTTTAATTTTAAATGCATTTCCAATATCCTGCATTTGTGCTCTCCTTTTCTCACAATAGCTAGTTTTAATATCATATTTGTGTGCAGATGTTTTCCTACCTTTACTTTATGCTTGCCTTTACCAGCTTTTCCATTCATAATTTTCTTATTTCTAGTAGTGGCCTTTTTTTGTGCTTAGAGAAGTTCCTTTAGCATTTGTTGCAAAGCTGGTCTGGTGGTGCTAAAAATTTTTTTAAAGTAAAAGAAAAGAAATGAAAAGAAATAAATTTTATCATCATCCTTTTAAGTCTCCTCAAACTTATTTTTTAAGTTACCTTGAACCTGATTTTCAAGTACTAATTTCCTGAAGGCAGTGCCAAAAAATTTAACTTTAAAAGTGCCAGAAGTTGAACTTTATTTTCAAAATAATATATATATTTTTAAAATTTTAGGTTTTAAATGTATGGTCAGAAACTAATTATCTCTGAATCACTTCCATGAGTTCCCTTATGCTGGGATTAGCCTTCTTTGGCCATATATACTTATCTTCTGACTTAAGGTAAGGATTAAGAGGTGAGGATATAACAAATCTTAACCAAGGGACTGATAAGTAGCATTAAATAAATATCTTTTCTACTCCTGAAACTGTTCCCCTGCTCTTCTGGATGTCCTTCCTCAAAGTCATGTATAATCACTGGTCAAGTCATGTAATTAGGCAGTCTACATATATATTTACCCACTTGAAAGGATGGATATACAAAAAGAAAAATATACAGACCACATATAACAATAGAACTCTGACCAATCACTCTGTACTAACCAATCCAAAAGCTAATTGGCAACTTCCTCAGCAACCAGCCCAGGAAGCCAAACTAAAACTTCTAGCAACCAGCCAAGAAGGGTCAGGATCTGTCAACTTCCCTACTGTTGTCCCTGTTTCCAATTCAGGACCAACCAGAGAAAGCCAAAATTCTTCAATACAATCACATAGGACCCCCCCATTTCTTATTAGTGTGCCTCCAGTCTCCCCATGCCAACAACTTCTAATTAGAACAAACCTGAAGCCTTCATTTTTGTACTATAAACCTTTCTTATTTGTTACCTATCTTGAGTGTCTGTCAAATGCAAGTGATAATGGTTGACTCTCTTGCTATACCAAGCTCTAAATAAATAGCCTCTCCTTTCATTTGGGTGATCTTCATTAATTTTAACACACTTTACATTTGAATTTACATTTTTAACTTTGAATATTTTGGTAACCTCTTACTGTTTTCAACTCCTTGTTTTAAACTCTCACAATATCCTATATATTTACAGCTACATCATATAGTTTTAACAGTTTGATACTTTAGCACTTATTCCAATTGTATCAGTCTCTATTTAAATATTTGCACATATTCCTCATTTCCTGAAAGGCAAATACGCAATATTTCATATGACCAAAACATTCCATGATTTAGTGTCACTTTAGTGTCCTTTTCACCTTTCACATGTATTCTTTGCAATTCAACAACACTAAACTACTTAAAAATTCCATGTTTATGCCAAGACAAACCAGCATCTCTATTTCTTTCTATTTGCTAAAACTTTTGCTTCCAATGATTTTTCTTGATTGCTTTCACCAAACACTCTAACTTATTCTTTCATTCTCAGGTCAATTATCACATTTGATAAGCTTTCTTAAATCCCATATATAGTTTAGCTAGCAGCATTATAACAAATGCCATATAATGTTGTAGTGGCTACTTAGGTATTTGGTTCTTTTCTAGATTTCAAGATGATGAAAAGAGAGTTCCTTTTCTTTTTACTTTTATATTCCCAGGGTATGACACTTGGTAGGTGTTCCAAAAATGTTAGTTGAAATAATGCAGGTGTTGATGGATGCTCAGGAACCTGCCCAATAGTCAACTGCTTTTTCATTATTTCCAAATGAGTTGAGATTTATTTTTCATGTGGAGAACACTATATAAGTTGCTCCTTCTTAAGCATACAAAAATGAAAAGGGATAAAAAACGAAGACATAACATTTAAGTTTGTACACATTTTGACCACACCCAAATTGTTTAATATACTAAGAGACTACTTTTAAGTACCATGAAAGAGGCCAGGGAAGGTGAGTCATATTTTAAATCTTTTAACATACAACTTCCTGCAGATCCCAAATTAACATAAGGAGTGGTGTTTGCATAATTGTTTTTTGCAATTAACCTAACCATACTCCTTTGGTAAGATTTTTCATCATATGTAGATTTATTCCCAAACTGTTTTCACAGGGGAATGTCTTGTACTTCATTATGCTGAATTTAAAAGCAGTTAGCATGTTATGACAAAGTATTCCATAACTGTCTGAGCACAAGTGTCATTAAAATTTGCAAACTGAATACTGAGTATTTACAGATATGGATAAAACATCTCTTCAAATTCCAGAAAGGCTTTGTTCCCTTAATAAAAAGACAAAATGTGTAAAATTTTAAAAATCTATGTGCATATGTTTGTTTTTTCAAAACACATATTGGCTTTTCACTCAAACAAAATTATGTAGAAAAGAAGTTGGGCCAGATTGAAGGCTTACTTGTTGAATTATAATTGCTTATAAAATGTCCAGGGCAATCTATCTGGCAGGCAGAGGACTATTATAATTTGAATCTTGAGAAAACGTTATTAAATAAAAACTTATATATGGGTCTGTTCAGGCAAAAAAGGGGAGTTTGAACTTTCAATGTTGTCACCTAAAGATAGTGTGGAAAGGAGAAGGTTGATGGACCAAATTAAGCAGCACCAACATTTGAGAATAGGCAGTGCCAGACAAGCCTATAAAATAGGAAATAAAGGTTTATGTTACATCTACTAGCAGTCCTGGCACAAAAGCCTGATGCATGAAATACTCAGTAAATTCAGCATAATGTGCATTAGTTATATAATAAGTAATACAATTTAGGGATAAACAAAATAATATTAGATTAACAACTAATATGTTTAATTTCAAGAAATAATTAGTGTTTATTAGTCGTTTCCCTATTTGTTCACTCAAAACACATTTATTGCGTGGTGGACCTCTCAGACAAGATCCTTGCCTCATGAACCTTAAATTAAAGTTCATTATATTGACAATAAACAATGAAATAATGAAATGAGTAAATTTCAGATAATCATAGGTGCTGTGAAAACAAAACAACGTTAAAACTCACTAGAGTAGAATGGTGTGAGGGGAGCAAGAGGTTGGTTAGTTGTTTTAGATAACATGTTTAGATAAGCCTTTCTGAGGAAATGACGTTTGGACTGAGATTTTTCATGACAAAGAAGCTCCTTTGTACACATTTAGGGAAAAATTACCAGGGAGAAGGAATAATTAAGGCAAAAGTCTATTGAAGGATGAACTTAGCAATTTCAAAGACCAGAAAGAGGGCTTATATGACTCAAGCCCAATTGAGAAGAGGAATATGATTCCCATGTGAGATCAGAGAGGTAACAAAGAGTCAGTTTGTACAGGAAGTCACAAGCCATGGTACATATTTGGATTTAATTTAATTTCAACAGAACACTTTGGGAGAGGTTTAAGCAGAGAAGTAGAAAGATTTGATTAACCTTTTTTATTATATTTATTTTAATGATCAAACTGGCTAAAACTAGATTGATAATGACAGTAGGGGAAGATGAGTGCCTCCCTGAGACTTGTTATTCAGGGGATGTGCTGTCCAGAGAAGGGTTAATAGCAGTGGAAAATAAAATAGTTACATTTGCAATATGTGTGACATACTTGACTAATTGTTGGAGAAACAAAAATAAAACAGATACCCATATACTTGAAAAGTTTATAGGCCATCTAAAATAAAATAAGTAGTGTGATGACTGCTATAATTAAAGGAATGTAATGATATATTTAAATATTTGTGTTTGGAAGCTAGACTGTTAAAAGGCACAAATCCAAGTCCTGACATTTATTAAAAACAAGACCTCACTAAATAACTTATGCTACTCTGAGACAACTTTCTTATTTCTAAAAAATATATACCATTTAATACTTTTAAGATGTCAATTCTTCTCATCTTGACATATAGGTAACAAAATACCAATCAAAATCACAAGCTATTTTATAGATACTGACAAACTTATTCTGAAGTTTATGTGAAAAGGCAAAAGACCTTGAGTAAACAACACAGCACTGAAGAAGAACAAAGTAAGCCTGCTCACACTACTGAATATCAAGGTTTGAGATAGAGTTACAGTCATCAGGACATCGCAGTACTTGTAAAAGAATAGACACACAGATCAATGGAACAGAACAGAGAACCCAGTAATAGACACACAAATATAGTCAAGTTTGACAATGGAGCAAAGACATTTCAATGGAGAATGGATAATCAATTTGGTGCTAGAATGACTGGATAAATAAACCTAGACATAAATCTTATACTTTTCACAAAAATTACTAAAATGGATAGTAAATTTAAATATCGAACACAAAATTATAAAATGTCTAGAAGATAACATGGAAGAAAATTATGTGACTTTGGAATTGGTAATGGGCTTTTTATATATAAAACACTAGTATCAAGAATCATGAAAAATATTGGTAAGTTGGAATTTATTAAAATTAAAAACATCACTTCTTAAAAAGACACTATTAAGAGAATGAAAAGACAAACCACATACTAGGGGAAAATATGCGAAAAATATATTTAATAAATGACTTCTCTCCAAAATATACAAAGAACTACTAAAACCGCACAACAAGGAAAAAAAGTTAAACTGGACCAAAAATTGTGAACAAATATTTTACCAAAGAAGATATACTGCTTTCAAGTAAGCATATAAAATATGATTAACATCATTTATTATTAGGGAATTTCAAATTAAAACACAAAGATAACACCACACACTTGTTAGAACAGTAAAAATCCAAAAAGTTGATGACACCAATTGCAAATAAAGATAGAGAACAACAGGGATTTTCATTCATTGCTAGTGAGAATGCAAGATGCCGCTTCTGCTTTGGAAGTTTTCATAGCCTTGCCACATGATCCAGCAATCATAAATCCTAGGTAATTACCCAGTTGATTTGAAAATCTATATCCACACAAAAAGCTGCACATGAATGTTTATGGAGACTTTATTCATAATTGAAAAAAAGCAGTAGTAACCAAGATGACATGTACTTAAATAGGTGAATGGATAAACAAACCAGAACATCCATATAATAAAATTCTATTCAGCAGGAAAATAAAGGAGTTATCAAGCCTTGAAAAGATAATGAAGAATCTTAAATGTATATTGCTAAATGAAATAAGTCAGTCTGTAAAAGCTGCATGCTATATACATGAGCCCAACTATATGACATTCTGGAAAATGCAAAATTACAGTGATGCTATATTAGTTTCTTATGGCTGCCATAGCAAATACCGCAAAATTGGTGGCTTAACACAATAGAAATTTATTCTTTCATAGTTCCAGAGATTATAAGTCTAAAATAAAGATTTTGACAGGGTCACACTCCCTCCAAAGGTACTAGATAACAATCCGTTCCTTGCATCTTCCAGCATCTGGAAGCAACTGACTCCAGACATTCCCTGGCTGGTGGACATATCACTCCAATCTCTGCCTCAGCTGGTCATGTGGGTTTCTCCTCTTCACTGTGTGTCTTCCTGCTGTTTGTTTCTTATAAGGTCATTTGTCATTGAATTTAGTGTCCACCTGAGTCATTCAGGATTTTTAAATGTAAATCTTTAACGACATTTGCAAAGAGGCGTTTTGCAAATATGGAAGCATTCAATCCACTACAAGTAGTAATGTCAGTGGCTTAGGGAAGGGTGGAGGGTTGGATAGCTAAAACACAGATGATTTTTTAGGGTTGTAAAATGACTATATGATACTGAAGTGGTTGATATAAGACACTATGCTTTTGTTGAAAATCCATAAAACTTTATACCACAAAGTGTGAACCTTAATATATGCAACTTAAAAATTATTTTGGAGGCCAGAGAATTTCTAGATGGAATGAAAAATGTGACAAATCAATTGAACTATATTACAAATTCAGGAAATAATTCATTAAAGGGGGTGGGAAAAATAATGCTGAGCTAAGTAACTTTGGAAATGAGTAGAGTCTATAAAACTAAAGGCATATGATTCTGTCCATAGCACTGCACTTTAGTCGATAAAGTTGTTCCCCATGAAGTTATGGGTTAACAATTCTGATAACACTATACATGTACACTGGAATTAAACAATTATGTAAAATAAAATGTGGCTTGTGGGAGCCAAGCTTCTCATTTTTGGAGTGGGACATTGTACATGAACAAGGGGAGGAAGTTAGACTGAGCCATGTGATAAAGATTAGAGTTGTAGATATCAGTCTGAAGTCATGTTAGCTTAATATAAGTACAGATCGTTGCACATAGAAATATTTTTAGATATGACTATATATTAGTTAGTATATATACATATATTTCCTTGAAGTGTCAGCTAAGACACAGAAGCCATAACACTCTAGTAGGAATAGGCACACCTGGTACTCAGATCTTGATTTTTCAATCTATTCTCCAATAAAATTAACCACAGTTCATTGGAATAAATGTCCAATTCTTGAACTGGAGCAGAAAATATACAAGATGAGCCTGGAGCATCTAGTAGTGACCAAAAGTAAGGAAGTCTTTAACGAATGAACAAGCAAAAGCAAAACAAAATGATGAAACCAATAACAAAAAAAAAAAAACAAAAAATAAAACAAAACACAATGAGGTGAATATGTCAAAGTGACCAGGAGTCAACTGAAAAAGCTCTCAATGGCCAAATCTGAGATCATGTGAATAATAAAATACATAAAGTTGTATTAGATTATAATCCAAAGTATAAAATGAATATCCTAGAGTCATCACTGACATAACAAAATGATTGAATAAATTAATATATGAGTGAGAATAGACAAATCTCCCATGTAGAAGAATTTTAAATTTATTTAGACACTCCACTGTCAAGAAGATGGGCCTTGGATCTCCATTCTTGATATGGGTGGTACATAGTGACTTATTTCCAAAGTACAACATGCTCTTTCCAAAAAGTACTGTATGGGAGAAAGAGTAACTTTATAGTGGAGAGCTCTGACAAACATCACCTCAGCCAGGTGATTAAGATTAACAGCAACAGTTATGAGCCATATTGATAGTATGTATCCTTGATATGATGTGATGAAAATGGCAGTTTAGCTCTGTAGTCTTTCTCCCCCAAACACATAACCCTAGCCTAATCATGAGAGAGACTTAAGAAGATCTCAATCAAAAGACGTTCTGCAAAATAAGTGACCAGTACTTTTCTCAACTGTCAAGATAATCAAAATCAAGGAAAGTCTGGAGAAATTGTCGTAGCTAAGAGGAGACAAAAAGATATGACAGTTCAATTTATTGTGATATCCTGGATGGGATCCTGGAACTGAAATAGTACATTAGATAAATACTAAGAAAATATGAATAAAGCATGGACTTTATCTAATGATAATGTATCAATATTAGTTCATTAATTGGAACAAATGCAAATACTAATGTAACATCCTGATAATAGTGGAAACTGGATGTGGGGTATGTGGGAACTCTCTGTACTGTCTTGGCAATTTTTCTTTAAAGGTAAAATTGTTCTAAAACTTTTAAAAGTTTATTTAAAAATGTAAATTAACAGCATGGTGGAAGAAGATGTAAGAAACCTAAAACACTAACTGTGAAAGAATGTTAGCTCATTATATGGATGTATATATTATTTTTACTTTGAATAATTGAAACATCCTCCAGAATATTATAGCATTTAACATTACACAAGTGTCTGAACCTCCCACTTTGGCTGATATTATTTTTATCACTTCTTACTGTTGTCTTTTAAAATCCAACTTATTTTTTCAAGGTCTAACCCAAAGCTATAAAGGCTTTTACACTCACCTCCCACAAAAATGATGTCTTTCTTTTCTCTGCATTTATTAAGACAGCCAGTTTATAAGACCACATTGTCTTTAGGATATACATTTTTCTGTCTCTGAGACAGTGAGTTTCTGACACACTGTGAATTTCTTGGAGTCAGCATAACACAGTGATTAGAAAATGGATACTTAATCAAGAGAACTTGGAATTGAATCATTAGCTACTTCATTTTCCAGTTACATGAACTTGGGCATTATTTAACCCTTCTGTGTCTCAGGTTTCTTATCTATAAGATGGGTCTACCTATAATGACACTGTGAGGAATAAATGAGTTAATATGTTTGAAAGTTAAGGAAAGTCCTGGTATATAGAATGAACTTCATAGAAAATTTCTATTATTATTATTAATGATATTATTGTTTAACTTACTGTTGTATTTGTTACTGTTATTGAAATCTGTGTCACTATCACCTGGCTTAAATAAACAAAGTCTTATTAGATAGCCATTGCTTTTCTATTCAAGTTTAATAAATGCCATGGAGTAAAATGCAACCAATTCATTGCTCTGCATAAAGCTATGATGTAACTTTACAAAATAAGTTTAAGGAATAGGAAACTCCAAATCTCATCTGTATAGCAAGTTTCTTCTCAATTCCAATAAAACTGAAAGATTGCAGTAAATAATTCCTCTTTGGGTATAGTTGATTGGAAAATGATAGAGCCCATTATGTAAACTAGAAATTTCTCCAGTGTTTAAAAAAAATATTGTTGGAAATTTGACAAATGTCTTTCACATGAAGCAAAATCAGTTGCCTTTAGTAAGGCAAAATGTTAATTATCTAAGACACCCTATAAACTTTAATATATGAAACATGGATATGGTATTTTGTATTTCAAACACATGATGTTATTTCTATCAGAATACCAGAAACGCATTTAAATTTCTGTTCCCAGGGCCTAACAAATTCGTAAATGTAAATAATATTTGTGAAACATTAAGAATCAGAAGTGTATAGAAGTGTTCATTTTTATTTTAAGTATATCATGGAGATTACCATAATTTTACCATAATTATGTTTGCATTTCCTAAAAATCCCAGAAATAGTGTCTCAAATGTATTTTCAAACTTAAAAATAAGTAATTTGTCTTGTCTTTTAATTACCTACCTTAGAAAGACCAGCATGTATATGATAGCTAACATAAATAAACACATCATAGGAAGGACTATTATCCCAACAAAATAAACCCCTATAATACAGCAAATCAGGTAACTGTAGCAAATACCATTTTTATATGATTATATATATATATATACAAACACATTTTATTTATGATATAGAAAATGAGGCAAATAGACGGCAGTGATTGGCAGTGTGTACAAAGGAGAAGAGAGTAGCTCTTAACTAGCATTGAGAGACTCTGTTTTTATGTTGTTATTTAGTGTAATCTCCCCTCTCTCATAAATACCAAGCTAGGACTACTAATAGGCACACACACATACAGAAAAACACACACATGCACACATAGACATATATATACAAAAAGATATATATTTTTTAATGACTGCTTCCCTCCCTAGAGCAAAAGAATATTTTCATATCAAATTAGTTTGCCATTTATTAACATGTCATCTTCAAGGTATCTCATAAAAATGTGATTATCTCTACAGAAAAACTGGGAGAATTACTAAAACTATTGTATGTGAATACCTTTTGAAAATGAGTTTACAATTATTGTTATTGATTAATTTTTCTTAAAGATCAAGAGAAATTATTAGTTTTAAGCCTGGATATATTTCTTATGTTTTGATGATCATACTCACATTGAAAAAAAAGCTGAGTCCTCTCTCTGGGTATTTGAGCAAAGATACATTCACTTTCACACATACACATACACACACACACACACACACACAGAAGCACAATTCATGTAAACATCCAGGGTGTCTATGGATCACCTAAAGATATATAGTCACCCAAAGACCCTAAATAAGAACGCTTGTTCTAAAATGTTTCAATTACATAAAACTTCTAGGACAGTGGAATATGGATGATAAGCAATATGGACAATGATTAGTGAAATACAAATGATAAGCTAGTGATCACCCATTCAAATATTCCCCACATTTAACTCGGCTTTAAACACTTCTGTTCAAAGGGCAATATTCAAATGCAAAGTTTTATTTCAGGATCACAATTTGATTCAGAATGTTCAGCCTCCAAATGGACTAGCATTTTTGTGAATTTTGTTAGGAGTATTGTGCTCCTCTTGACTGCTACCATTGCTTGGGTACTAAAAAATCACACCTTCAGTTAACTTCAACATCTTCAGAAACACAAGCAGTAGGCTCTTCACAAATTCCCTGCCTTTTTGAAAATCAGTGTTTCAAGCAAGAATTATTTCTTGTGGCTGACTCTGACGGCTGCTCTTTTGTTTCATTAGCAATTTCTTTTTTTCCTCACTGAAGATATAAGTTGTAGACTGAAGTTCCTCATGCTGACTCTTCCCATGTGTAACATGGAATTCAGCAGAAACCACTTAAAGATTTATAAAGACTTTTAGTTCATTTTACCCTCTGATTAGATTTGTATGTATTCACATTCTGAATGTCCCAAATGTAATTAGCTTTTTCTGTTTACCAGTTATCTGGGAAGATTTGCCAAATGCATCTTGACAGTGTTCTGACAGGAACTTGCAACAGTTACAAATTATTAGCAATAAGTTCATTTACACCATAGTGTAATTCTATGCTACATAGAAAATGAACACTATTTATTTATGTTATACTAGAAACACTCTAAAGGATTTCTATCAAAGACAATTTGTCATCATTTGTTGAAATGAACAAGTCATTAAGAAGTACAACACATAAATCTCCATCAACAAAAAATTATTTATTTCTAATTTTACCTTCATAGCTTTCAACTTAAGATATTTTCTATCAATGCAAAGCCAAGAATGAGTTAATCAGCTCTTAAAAATCTACATTAATGGTAATAATAAGTTATTCTGATATTTCAGAAACTATGTATACTGAGCTTTAAAAGGTGGTATAAGGATATATAACATTTGAATTAAATAAAGAAAACCACATGTTAAACTCATGGTTATCCTCTTAATTTTGATATAGAAATTTCTGATAAACAATCAGTTTAAAGCTGAGCAGATTCTTCTAGCTAAGTTTGCTGGATATCATTCGTTTTAGTAGAAAAACTAATTGTTTAGGTTTAAAATGTATTGTGTTCTTATAATAATTGAATACTAGATATTTATCTTTATGTCAACAAATCATATGTTTAAACAGAATGAATGAGAGCCAAATTTGGTACTCATGTAAGGAGACATGATGAAAGGTTGAAATGCAAATGGCCAGTAAACTTATTAAAATATTCAAACTCATCAGGAGTCAATGTAACACAAGCTATTACAACAAAGAAATGCCCTTTTCACCTATAAAATTGGAAAATGAAAACAAATGATTAAATAAAATAGATTACTACTACCTACATATATATATATATTCATTTAATCCTTGCTCTGTCTTTCCCCAGGATTTGAGAAAACCTGAGGAAAAACAAACTTATTGAACAGTAACACACATATGCACCTTGACACACACATAAGCACACACACACAGAAACACCAAGAAATATATAACTAAAATAAATTTACCAGCCAAATAGAGAAGCTATATTTTAAATACAGCTATTCTATATTTATAAAAATATAAATATAAATAGTGCCCCGTTTTATTCTAAAAATAGCTCCTGTTTCAGTGATTTATATGATCATCTCAAAAAGAGGCTTTAGCTAACTTTAATGTGGAAAAGTCTCACTGAGAGGCTAAGAAGTTAATAAGATAGAAAACAAACAAAAAAGTAGACAGTAAAGAGTATGCAAAAGTTTTTTTTTACATTTAAGTCTTTAAGCCATTTTGAGTTTACTTTTGTGTATAGTATTAGGGAGTGTTCTAATTTCATTCATTTACATATAGCTGTCTAGTTTTCCCAGAATCACTTATTGAAGTCAGTTTTTCCTCCATTGTATATTCTTGCCTGCTTTGTAATAGATTAGGTGATCATAGGTGCATGGATTTATCTCTGGACTTTCTATTCTTTTCCATTGATCTATCTTTCTGTTTTTGTACCAATACTAAACTGTTTTGATTACTGTAGCTTTGTAGTGTAGTCTGAAGTCAGAAAGCCTGATTCATCCAGCTCTGTTTTTCATTCTCAAGATTGCTTTGGCTATTTGGGGTCTTTCATGTCTCCATACGAATTGTAAAAATTTTTGTTCTAATTCTGGGAAAAATGCCATTGGTAATTTGATAGGGATTGCAATGAATCTGTAGATTGCTTTGGATAGTAGAGTCATTTTGACAATATTCATTCTTCCAATCCAAGAACATTGTATATTTCTCCATCTGTCTGTGTCATCTTCAGTTACTTTCATCAGTACCCTATAGTTTTCTGAGTACATGTCTTTTGCCTCATTAGGTAGGTTTATTCCTAGGTTTTTTTTTTTTTTTTTTCTTTTTGTTGCAATGGTAAATGGGATTGTTTTCTTAGTTTCTCTTTCTGATCTTTCATTTTTGTGTATAGTAATGCAAGAGATTTCTGTGTATTAATTGTGTATCCTTCAACTTTAACAAATTCATTGATGAACTCTAGGAGTTTCCTGGTAGCATCTTTAGGATTTTCTATGTATAGTATTATGTCATCTTCAAACAGTGACAGTTTTACTTCTTTTCCAATCTGGATCCCTTTTATTTATTTTTCTTCTCTGATTTCCATGGCTAATACTTCCAAAACTATGTTGAATAAAACTGGTGAGAGTTGACATCCTTGTCTTGTTCCTGACCTTATAGGAAATATTTTCAGTTTTTCACCACTGAGTATGATGTTAGCTGTAGGTTTGTCATATGTGGTCTTTATTATGTTGAGGTATGTTCCCTCTATGCCCACTTTCTGGAGAGTTTTTATCATATATCAGTGTTGAATTCTGTCAAAAGCTTTTTCTGCATCTATTGAGATGATCATATGGCTTTTATTCCTTAATTTGTATCATATTGATTGATCTGCCTATAATAAAAAATCATTGCATCCCTGGGATAAATCACACATGGTCATGGTGTTTGCTCCTTTTAATGTGTTGCTGAATTTGGTTTGCTAGTATTTATTTGAGGGTTTTTGCGTCTATTTTCATCATTGATATTGGCCTGTAATTTTCTTTTTGGGGGGGATTTTTTTTCTGGTTTTGGTATCAGGGTGATGGTGGCCTCGTAGAATGAGCTTGGGAGTGTTCCTTCCACTGCAAATATTTTGGAAGAGTTTCAGAAGGGCAGGTGGTAACACTTCTCTAAATGTTTGATAGAATTCGCCTGTGAAGCCCTCTGTTCTTGAACTTTTGTTTGTTGGAACATTTAAAATCAGTTTCAATTCCAGTACTTGTGATTCGTCTGTTCATATTTTCTATTTCTTTCTGCTTCAGTGTTGGGAGATTGTACCTTTCTAATAATATGTCCATTTCTTCTGGTTGTCCATTTTATTGGCATAGTAATTGTTTGTAGTAATCTTTTATGATCTTTTGTATTTCTATGGTGACCATTGTAACTGCTACTTTTTCATCTCTAATTTTATTGATTTGAGCCCTCTCCCTTTTTTCTTGATGAATCTTGCTAAAGGTTAAGAATTTTTTTTTTATATTTTCAAAGAACCAGCTTTTAGCTTCATTGATCTTTTCTATTGTTTTCTTTGTCTCTATTTCATTTATTTCTGCTCTGATTTTATGATTTCTTTCCTTCTGCTAACTTTGGAGTTTGTTTGTTCTTCTTTCTCTAGTTGCTTTAAGTGTAAGGTTATGTTGTTTATTTGAGATTTTTCAGGTTTCCTGAGGTAAGATTGTATTGTTATAAACTTTCCTCTTAGAACTGTTCTTGCTGTATCCCATAGATTTTGGATTGTCATATTTTTGTTGTCATTTGTCTCTAGGTATTTTTTGATTTCGTTTGTGATTTCTTCAGTGATCCATTATTTGTATAGTAACATATTGTTTGGGCTCCAAGTGTTTGTATTATTTACAGTTCTTTTTCCTGTAATTTATTTCTAATCTCATAGCTTTGTGGTCAGAAAAGATGCTTGATATGATTTCAGTTTTCTTAAATTTACCAAGGCTTGATTTGTTACCTAAGATGTTATCTATCTTAGAGAATATTCCATGTGCACTTGAGAAGAAAGTGTATTCTGCTGCTTTTGGATGGAATGTCCTATAAATATCAAATATCAATTAAGTCTATCTGGTCTAATGTGTCATTTAATGCTTGTGTTTCCTTATGAATTTTCTGGCTGGATGATCTGTCCATTGGTGTAAGTGGGGTATTAATTCCCCCAATATCATTGTGTTACTGCCGATTTCCCCTTTTACGGCTGTTAGCATTTGCCTTATATATTGGGGTGTTCCTATGTTGGGTGCATATATGTCTACAATTATTATATCTTCTTCTTGGATTGATCCTTTGATTATTATGTGTGTCCTTCTTTGTCTCTTCTGACAGTCTTTATTTTAAATTCTATGTTTTTCTCATGTAAGTATTGTTACTCCAGCTTTCTTTTGATTTCCATTTACATGGAATATCTTTTTCCATCCTCTCACTTTCAGTCTGTGTGTCTCTAGGTCTGAAGTGGGTCTCTTGTAGATAGCATATATGGGTCTTGTTTTTGTATCCATTCAGCCAGTCTGGTCTTTTGGTTGGAGCATTTAACCCATTTACTTTTAAGGTAATTATCCATAGTATGTTCCTATTTTCTTAATTGTTTTGGGTTTGTTTCTGTAGACATTTTTCTGTTTTGTTTTCTTCGTCTTTTTTTTTCTATTCTCTTGCTGTTTGATTTCCATATTTAGTGTTATGTTTGGACTGCTTTTTCTTTTTGTGTGTGTATCTATTATAGTTTTTTAATTTGCATTTCCCATGAGGTTTTGATATAGAAGTCTATCTATATATAAGTTTTTTTAAGTTGTTGGTTCCTTAATTTCAAATGCAATTCCTTTCTGACATTTGTGCTCTCCTCTTCTTATGGTTGCTTGTTTTGATATCATATTTGTGTATGGATAATTTCCTGCTTTTACCCTATGTTTCCTTTTACCAGTGAGATTTTCCATTTGTGATTTTCTTGTGACCTTTTTTTTTCCCCATCTAGAGAATTTCCTTTACTATTTGTTTTAAAACTGGTTTGGTGGTGTTGAATTCCCTTAGCTTTTTCTTGTCTGTACAGTTTTTGATTTCTCTATTGAATCTGAGTGAGAGTCTTGCTGGGTAGAGTATTCTTCATTATAGGTTTTTCTCTTTCATCACTTTAAATATATCCTGCCACTTCCTCAGAGCCCACAACTGCTAAAGCCAGACCTGTCTCAGCTGCAGTAGCACTTGTTACCTGTTCAGATATTACACAGGTGCTGAATTCAGGAAATTGTCAGTGGAGGTGTAACTCCATGTCTTGCACAGCCCCAAGGAGAGATTTTAGCTCTTCTTCCTTCATCACACGGCCCCTGTATGTGGACCTCTGTGTGTGGGCCACCCACCAGCAACTGCTCCCGAGGCTGTCAGAGTACACGAGTCCATCAGGTGGGAGGAGGCAGAGACAGAGATCAGGCACGGGGCTGCCCAGGTAAGAGAGGGCCATGGTGGCTATTGGGATGCACAAGTCCATCACCAGGAGGGAGCTAAGGTGGTAATCAGGTGAGCAGTTCACCCAGGCAGGAGGGTCCTGAGGTGGTGATCTGGGTGAGTAGTTTGCCCAGGCAGAGAGGGGACAGAGGAGGTGATGGCCAGGGGGGCAAGAGCCACTCAAATGGGACCCCTCCCTGGTGCCCATGGATGCAGGGGATTGAGCATGAGGAGAGAGACTGCAGTGGCGGCCCCACCCTTTACATGTCACTCAACAATGATGCTTTTCTTCTATGGTGGTCTGAGCTTTCTCCCTGAGCATTCCCGGTTGCAGAGCTCCTCACTCCCATCCACTCAGGCTGTCTCCGCACAGCCAACAGTAGTTCTCTCCTTGGGTTTTCTTTCCAAACCCCAAGTTCCAGCATCCAGCCTCTGTGTACACCTGTGGACACCTGTCTCAGGCTGGGTCACACAGGGCTGTGGCACAGACCATCTGTGTAGGTCTCACTCTGTCCTGCTTACCACAAATCAGTTGCTATGTTCTCCTCCAAGCCCCCCAAACTCCCCCTCTGTTCCAGCTGATCTCCCTGCTATCAAGGGGGCTTCCCCAGATGAGGGAACTTGTCATCACCTTCAGTCCCCCTCCAGGGGCATAGGTCCCATTCCATTTCCTCCCTTCTTCCTTTTCCCTTCTTCTTTCTTTCATCCTACCTGATTACATGGGGATCTTTCTTGTTCTTTTAGTTGTCTGAGGTCCTCTGCTAGTGTTCAGAAGGTGCTCTGTGAGAATTGCTCCATTTGTAGATGTATTCTTGATGTGTTTGTGGGGAGAGATGAACTCCATAGCCTCCTGCTCCTCCTCCATCTTGACTGTCCCTTTCATTACTATTTTAAAAAGTGAAACAATAATTAAAATCATTCTATAATGAAAACTCCAAGTCTATAAGATTTCATCATAGAACTCTAACAAATGAACAACAGTTCAGTGGATAACAGAGCAGTTATACACATGCTCTTCTTCAGAAAAGTCTTTTTAAAATTTATTTTGAGGTATAATTGACACAAGAAAAGGCTGTATATACTTAATGTTTACATCTTGAAAATGAAAAAAAAATTCTACTTTTAAAATAGATCAGGTAAGTGTAATGATATACCTCCTTTGAATTTCTTTTCTACTTAGGTTAATGAAAGTGGATTTGTATTTGCCCCTATGTTCCTGATTAAAATTGACCTGTAAGTTTTCTATCAATATTTTTGTCAGGCATTGTTATATCAGGGAACTATATTTTCCAGGAACCAAGGGACCAAGTACAATATCCACAGCAGTTATCATCTACTGTCACTTGGACTTCTGCCATTGCAGGAGTACTGTATTGCAATTCTCTATAACCCTGGACACTTGCTACCATGTCAAGGATCTCTTCAATCTACAGTATCTTTGTAGTATTTAAATTCCTGTGGGAAACCTTCTAGTTGGCCACAATTTTGATATTTACAAAAGCTGTACCTTGCAGAAGATATTAAAAAAATAGATATGGACTACTGTGTCTTAACATTCACCTATCATGGGATGCCACATAAATAAAAATGAACACATATCATTTTAGCTGTCTAACATCTATATGAATTCTTTCTTATACTTTAGACCTTCCCCACACCACACACAAATATTTCTGCTTTATATAATGCAACTATCCCTTTTATAACTCAAACTGCAATCACACTTTCCTCAAGGGAACAAACAAAAATTTCATTAATTACTGCACTCTGTCTAGGTCCAGAATTTCTAGGTCATGTATATTGCACTTTAAGTTCTGGTATTCTTATATTCTGAAGATTATAGAAATATTTTGTAGTTAATTATAAAATTAACAACCAAAATCTATAAACTATTGAAGGAGAGGTAGTGAATACAAGGAACATTCATTAAAATATATAAAAATATGCATTACACATTCTACCTTCATTATTAATAATATGCTCTGAATTGAGCATCTGTTAGCATAGAGACCTTGAGATATGGTGAATCTTTAGAACTATAAGTGCAGAGTTGAGGTACACCCTGAACAAGCTGAAGAGCCTTTGCTGGCATGGGGTTCCACAATGAACTGACTACTTTGGGGAGTGAGTCAGGAAGTAAGTTGGAGCATTCTCCTATATTGTGATATATATTCCCTCCAAAATCAATCAGGAGGCCTCTTTCTTAGTGATTGAGAGCACTAGGCTGTAGCATCTTGACTTACCCCTATAGAAGGAAGGGCCTGGCATGTTTCAGATCATTGGCCATTCAGAAATTTCCCTGACATAATCCAGTTCTTAAAACATAACATATAGTGTATTATTTTGTTGATCAGTTAAATGTTTAAATTCCCTGAGATCTTAATTGTATTAAAGAATTTGGTTTGTCACATGTGGTTTCACAGTTTGTGTACTGCACTAGGGCACTGATCTAAGGGAGTAAAAGTAAACTGCAATTGAGTCTGCACTCAGCTCACTTAGCTCTGTGCTCTGGAATTGGGCTACATTTGCCTGTAAGAAGGCATACAATATATGTCTTTTATGAAATTTGTTCCTCTTCCTCTCATGGAGCACACTTTTCCTCCCAGGGTGAAAATTGTTCTAATTTGTCCACATATAGAGGTGTTTTTTTCCCCTCTAATTGAAAAAAAAAAAAAAAAAAAAGGTACTTTAAAGGGTAGTGGTAGCCCAATAGAGAGGGTGGGTAATCCTAAAGCAAGTGGTAATATTTTATTGTTGGGTTTGTGAGGTAAAAGGAATCTTATTGTGCTGTTTTATCTTATTGTAATAGAGAAAAAGTATTTGTCAGGTCAATAGCTGTTTGCCAACTGAACTGAGTTGTTCCTATTACAAGAGCATACCTAGAAGAAAAGCTGCACTGGAGTGATGATATGATTAAACTTAAGATATTCCACTGTGTTCCTCAAAAAGCCATTTATCTTTTGCATCAGCCAAGATAGAGTCTTAAATGTGAGTACAATAAGAGTCACCATTCCTAACCCTAAAGTTTTGATGTTGACTCTAGTATCTACAATTCCCTCAGGATCTGGTTTTGCTTTTGATTTTAATTGTCTTTTTCATCCATAACAGGCCTTGCTTGGTGTGTCAGTGAGCCATTGTGGTAGTTCTGCCAGACCCAAAGCATACATGTTTTGACTACACATACTATTTTAACAATCCTATCATGAGGAAAATTCAGATCTTCCTTCATTATCTGACACTTTGATGGACTGATGGACCTGTGATGTTCTGTTCCCCCAATAATTGGTATTAGCCAAAGATGGTGTCTAATAGTTTTTCCTTCCCATAGGCACAGTTACCCAGCTGAGTTGCTGAAGGTCTCTTTCAGGATAGTTAAGAGGAAGTCACTGTATACAACTGTCATGCTATTGCATTCTTCCTTCTGAAGGAGATCTGGATTTTTCTTCATTTGCAGGGCATTGTTTGTGATCTGATTAGATAAACTCAGGAAACTCTAAGCAAGAATTAACATGAAGATCACTATTTGTAGATATGCCATTTTAAAAACAGTTAGAGCCAAACTAAGGAAAATATCCTGAAAGTAACCAGCATAAAATTCTATATTATATAAAGAGCAACTATGCTTCAAATTACTGTTGATTTTCATCAGAAAGAAAAATGTAAAAGACAGTAAAATAGCATCTTTAGAGTACTGAATAAAATCTAACTAAATAAAACTATCATTCTAGAATTCTATATTCAGCCAAAGTAAACCAGAAGACTAAAGGCAAAAGACATCAAAGATATAAGAAAACTTAGAGAATTCTTTTGACATCAAATACACAATGCAAATAAATAAATACTTACATACATAAACAAAAGGAATTCTCCAAGCATTACAAGTTGGAAATCTGTGTCTTTAAAAAAGAAAAAAGTCCATGGGAAATGTTAAACATTTGGATAAATATAAATTCTCCTTATTTCCTCTTTCTTTGAAATTTATGTATCTTTCTGAAGCAAAAATATGTAGCATTTTCTTTTATAGTTTATAAGGTATATACATGTAATATTTATAATGATAGCATAATGCAAAGGATAACAAACTATGGCCCATGGACAACATCTAGCCTACCGTCTCTATATTTGTAAACTTCAAGCTGAGAATGATTTTCTACATTAAAAAAAAATTATTAAAACAAAACAAAACAAAAACAAAGCAGAATACGCAACAGGAACTGTTTGTATCCTGCAAAGTCTAGAATATTTACCATCTGGTCCATTACATAAAAAGTTTTCTACCTCTAGCATAAAATGTGTGTGTGGTGATGGGGGGAGAGAGGGGGGATTTATTAGATCTATATGTTGGTGAGATTTCAACATTTTAATGATGTGTTATAATATTAACTCTAGTTTGTAAATCTAAACATGTTTATTGTAATCTCTAGAGCAAACACATAAAATATATGTGGGATAAAAAACACACGAGCTAAAGAAACAATAACTAATTTAATATAGGAGAAAGGATTTTCTTGATATATCTTTGGATGTTCAAGGAGCATATGTCAATTTTGTAATGAACTAGCATATGAGTGTGAAATAAATGGAATAAAGAGAGAAATGGATGATTTTTAAATATATATATGTATGTTATGTAGGTAATTTAAAATAGAATTCCAAAAAATATTTAAATAATTGAAATAAAGCAGAAAAAGAGAAACTAAAAGGGACTGGCAAATAAAAACTAAACAGTAAAATGGTAGACCTAAATCTGACCATATAAATAATTACTTTATATATTAATGGGAAGTCTTCAGAATCTTGGCAATGGTTCTTAGATATAACATTAATACCACAAGCAACATTTGAAAAATAGATAAATTGAACTTCACCATAATTAAGATTATTGTCCTACAAATTATACCATTAAGAAAGTGAAAAATAGTACAAAGAAAGAAGAAAATATTTGCAAATCATGAATTTCATACAGCATTTGTATGTAGAAAATAAAGAACTATTATTACTCAATAATAAAAAAGACAAGTAATGAAATTCAAAAAACAGGGAAAGAACCAAGACCCAGCAATCTACACAGCATGGAAAAAAAAAAAAAAATCAACGAACAAACAAAGAAAAAAAAAAAAAAAACCCCAGAAAACAGCAGAACAACAAAGAATAAAGAAAATAGAATTAGAAAAATTTAAAATATATTAGAAAAACTAAAAATGAAACAACAACGAAAAGAACCACAACAGCCAAAAATAAAGAATAAAATAAAAAGTTAAAAAAAATTTAAATAAGAATTTCCCTGATGCCTCATCTATCAGTGTCCTTGTCCCCATGGTGAGCTACAGCCTACTCCCATGTCTGCAGTAGGCCTCCAAGACCTCTATGTAGGTCTCTGGACCTGCTGTGTCAGCCCCACCTCTGCATGTTTTCCTCTCACCAGTGTCTGCTCCTGTAGCTGGCCTGGAGCACATGCGCCTGTGCAGGCCAGCTAGGATGCAGGCCTCCACAGGCATGCCAGCAGGGACTGGTACAGATGGAGGAGGCCTTGGAGGGGGTGGGGCTCAGTCCTGGGGACTTACGTGGCCAGAAGGGACCCCAGGGTTTGGGTTTCAGGCTCAGGACCCAAACAGGCATACTAGGGTCCAAGCAGGAGGGGGAGATGCTGGCTACTTCCCCCTCTGATTCCCTCAAAGGTCCCTCTTCATCTCCACTGATCCCCTCGCTGTGAGTGGACCCCTTCGAGCATGGGAACCTCTCTCCTCCCCCAGCCCCCGTAAGGGGCACTGTCCTGTCCCCCTTCCACTTTTCTTCCCTCCCTGATGAACAGCACAATAGTTGAAATGAAAAATACACTAGAAGGAATCAAGAGCAGAATAACTGAGACAGAAAAATGAATAAGTGAGCTGGAAGATAGAATGGTGGAAATAACTGTTGAGGAGCAGACTAAAGAAAAAAGAGTGAAAAGAAATGAGGACAGTCTCAAAGACATCTGGGACAATGTTAAATGCACAAACATTCAAATTATAGGGGTCCCAGAAGAAGAAGAGAAAGAGAAAGGGTCTGAGAAAATATTTGAAGACGTTATAGTCAAAAACTTCCCTAATATGGGAAAGGAAATAACCACCCAAGTCCAAGAAGTGCAGAGAGTCCCACACAGGATAAGCCCAAGGAGAAACACGCCAAGACAATTAATCAAACTAACAAAAATTAAATACAAAGAAAAAAGTATTAAAATCAGCAAGGGAAAAGCAAAAAGTAACATACAAAGGAATCCCCATAAGTTTATCAGCTGATTTTTCAGCAGAAACTCTGCAGGCCAGAAGGGAGTGTTAGGATATACTTAAAGTGTTGAAAGGAGAAAACCTACAACCAAGATTACTCTGCCCAGGAAGGATCTCATTCAGATTCAATGGAGAAATCAAAAGCTTCACAAACAAGCAAAAGCTAAGAGAATTCAGCACCACCAAACCAGCTTTACAACGAATGCTAAAGGAATTTCTTTAGGTGGGAAACACAGGAGAAGAAAAAGACCTGCAAAAACAAACCCAAACAAATAAGAAAATGGTAATAGAAACATACATATTGATAATTAGCTTCAATGTAAATGGATTATATGCTCCAAAAAAAAAAAGACATATACTGCCTGAATAGATACAAAAACAAGACACATACATATGCAGTCTATAAGAGAACAACTTCAGACCTAGGGACACATACAGACTGAAAGTGAGGGGATGGAAAAAGGTATTCCATGCAAATGGAAATCAAAAGAAAGCTGAAAGGCTTCCCTGGTGGCACAGTAGTTGAGAGCCTGCCTGCTGATGCAGGGGACATGAGTTCATGCCCACGTCTGGGAAGATCCCACATGCCATGGAGTGGCTAGGTCCGTGAGTCATGACCACTGAGCCTGAGTGTCTGGGACCTGTGCTCCACAATGGGAGAGGCCACAGCAGTGAGAGTCCCATGTACCACAAAAAAAAAAAAAAAAAAAAAAGGTTGAAGTAGCAATACTCATACCTGATAAACAAGACTTTAAAATAAAGACTGTTACAAGAAACAAGGAAGGACACTACATAATGATCAAGGGATCAATTCAAGAAGCCATAACAATTGTAAATACTTATGCATCCAACATAGGAGCACCTCAATACATAAGGCAAATGCTAACAACCATAAAAGGAGAAATTTAGCAGAAACTAACACAGCATTTTGAAGGAACTATAACTCAATGGGGAGAAAAAAAACCAGGGAAGGAGTATGAATAGATGTTTCTTCAAAGAAGGTGTACATGTGGCTAATAAGCATATAAAACTTGCTGAATATTATCAATCACTAGGAAAATACAAATCAAAACTATAATATGATGCCATTTCACACCCACTAGGACGACTATAAAAAAAAGACAAAATGACACATATTGGCAAAGATACAGAGAAATTGGAACTCTCACATGTTGCTTATAAGATGTAAGAAAAAAATCAGTTGCATTTTTAGTACTAGTAGCAAACACAAATAAAATGGAATAAATAATTTTATTCAGAGTAGCATTATAAGACAAAATATTTAGGAATACATTTTTTAAAAAGATGAAGGAAATCTCTAAAATGAATGCCATAAAACATAGCTGAGATCATTTAACAAGACGTAAATAAGTGAAAAGGTATACCATTTTCATTAATGGAAAATTCAATGTTATTAATATATGTGTTCCACCCAATTTGATCTACAGATTCAATGTCATCCTAAAGTCCCAAAAGACTTCTCTGTAAACTTAGTAGGCTGGTTAAAATATATATTGAGCTGCAAAGAAATTAGAATATGCAAAGAAATCTTAAAAGAAGAAGAAAGTTTAAAAGCCTTACATTACTTGATTTCGGAATTAACAAAAAAGCTACCATAATCAAGACTGTACAATAAAACAATAAGTATCAGAGACAGAGACAGAGATCAATGCAACAAAATTTAAAATCTAGTAATAGACACATTGGTATATAGTCATTTAATTTTCAACAAAAGCACCAAAGCAACCCAGTGGGTTGATTTTTTTTTTTCAGGAAATGCTGCAGAAAAATTAAATATTCATAACAGAGAAAATGGAAAGACTAAAACCATAAAGCACTGTAGAAGAAATGCAGAAGTATATAGCTGTGACTTGAAATTAGCTAAATGTGTCTTATATAAGCCACAGAAATAAATAACTATAACTACAATAAAAATCAATTTAAAAATGACCTAATAAAAAGAGGCAAGATTTAATAGACATTTTTAAAAGGTGTTCCATGTTGTAAGTCATCAGGCAAATGGAAAATAAATTTATCACCCACCAAATGGGTTAAAACAAAAATGATTGGTGATAACAAGTGTACTTGAGGATGTGGAGAAACTTTAATTCCTGTATATTGTTGGTGGAAATGTAAAATAATACAACCACCTTGGAAGCATTATGGCAGTGTCTTAGTTTTTTATGAAACTAAACATACACCTAGCATATGTCACAGAAATTAAACTTCTAGATATACACTCATGAAAAATGAAAAGAAATATTAACAGAAAAACTTTTACACAAATGTTCATGACAGTTTCATTCATAATATTCCCAAAAAGAAGTTTCCATCAACAATATAATGAATATACAAACTAAGATATGTTTTTTTTAATTCAATACTACTCAGTTACAAAAAGAAATAAACTACTTGTTTCATACACAAAAAGAATCAGTATCAAAAGCATCTGTAGTATTAAAAAGCACAAGAGGGCTTCCCTGGTGGCACAGTGATTGAGAGTCTGCCTGCTGATGCAGGGGACACGGGTTCGTGCCCCGGTCTGGGAAGATCCCACATGCCGCGGAGCGGCTGGGCCCATGAGCCATGGCCACTGAGCCTGCGCGTCCAGAGCCTGTGCTCCGCAACGAGAGAGTCCACAACAGTGAGAGGCCCGCGTACCGCCAAAAAAAAAAAAAAAAAGCACAAGAGAACATGCTATATAATTCAACTTAAATGAAGTTCTTTACTAGGCAAAATTGATTAACAGTGGGGAAGAATTAAAAAATTGTTGGTGGGTGTAGGGTTTATCTGGAAAAATGCACGAGGAAAGTTTCTGGAGTCATTATAATATTGTATATCTTGATATTCATCTGTGTTTCCCAGATGTAAGCATTTGTTAAAACACAGCAAATGTACACTTAATATTTATGTATTCATTGTATGTAAATTTTGCATCAAAAGAAGAGAGTCTGAAGATAACTATTGAAGTTTAGCTAAGAGATTACATATTACAATATTTAGGTGGAAGTGTACTGATGCCTACAAATTACTTTGAAACGTATCAAAAACTACAATGTAATGTTGGATGGATAGGGTGTTGGTGCATGGATGGAAACATATATGATAAAGCCAGTACAGTAAAATATTAATGGTAGATACTAGATGATACGTATATTGGTCTTCACTATGAAATACTTTCAGTTTGGTATATATTTGAAAAATCTCATAATAAAATTTGGGGGAAATTATTTTAAAGATGGATAGGTATTACACATATGAGCCTGATGGGATAAATTCTAGATAAAGACATTAGCATATGGAAAAGATAGAGGCCTAGTAAATAAATTGATGAGTCATAATTAAATAATCTAGAGCTTGGGTCTCAAGAATAGAAACTTGTTTCTTTATATATAAATGGAGATGTTAAAACTAAGTTCTCTGAGTTATTTTAAGGATTAAAAACATAATAAACATGAGAGTATTTGATGTATAACATAACCATCAATAATTGTTAGCTTAACCACAATAACCACAATAATTGTTAGCTTTGTCTTAAGACAAAGAATAAACAGCAAGAAATCCAAGTGATCTCTTTTAGCTATATTACATGGAACCAAGAGGAAAATGTGGAAGTAATTAATGCTTGGGAAATACGTTAGGACAATTTGGTAACCAGAATTCTAACATGGCCCCCAAAATTCCTCTTCCTGGTGTACATGCCCTACATAGTGCCCTCCCTTTTGGTGTGGGGAGAAACTGTGAACATGATAGGATATTACTCCATGATTAGGTTACTTTATATAGAAAAAGTTAAAGGATTTCACAGATAGCAATAAGGTTTCAAATCAATTATCTATAAGTTAATGAAAGGGGAGATTATACTGAGTGGGCCTGACTTAATCAGCTGAAAACCTTTAAAAGGGGAAATGGGCCCTTACTGAATAGAGAGTCTCTTCCTGACTTCAAAGAAGTAAGCTGCCAAGTTGTGAGAGGTTCACATGCCTAGGACCTGAGGATGGCCCTTAGGAGCTGAGAGTGACCCCTTGCTGACAACCAGCAAGAAAACAGGGACTTTAGTACAACAGTCACAAGGAGCTGAATTCTCCCAACAATCTGAGGGAGGCTGGAAGTTAATTTTTCTCAAGTCAAGCCTCTTTCAGGACCTCAGCCCCATTCATCATCTTGGTTGCAGGCTTGTGAGACCCCACTAAACTGCCTGGACTTTTGACCCATGAAAACTGTACCAGAATTAAGCATGTGTTGTTTTCAGTAGCTGAGTTTGTGGCAATTGCTGCAAAGCACTCAAAAACTAATAAAAGTAGGGTCATGATCTTGAATGCCACACTAAATATTCTGAACATTTATTGTTAATTGAAAAAGAGAGAAAAACCATGACACCCTTTAGGTAAGGAGTAGCATGATCTGAGGGAAGTTAAAAAGACTAAGTATAGGTTTGCCCATAGTGTAACTTATAAACCCTTATATCTCACTTTCTTAACAAAACAAAGGTTTAGTTTTCACTTTGTAACAGTCTGCAACTTATTTCCACTGTCACCAAGGAGTGTTGGGTCTGTGCATTCTGCAGCTCTGGCAATTTGGAGTTCTTTGCCTCCCTCAATGCAAACAAGAGACAGAACACAGAAAATTCATATCCTAGTTCTTTACTGGTTCAGAAAAGAAGGAATGCACATCAATTCCACTCAAACCCATTGGGCACAATGAGTCACGTGTTCTCAATGTAACTTCAAGGGTGCCTGGGAAATGTACAGGAGCCCATGGAATATTTGGTGATCCCAAATTCTTTCTGCCCACAGAGGAGAATTTCAAGAAGTAAGAAGTCAGTGTCAATTCAGAAAAGTAAAAATGATGATGACTGAAAATTAGCTATTAGGTTATATCAGGAGCCTGCAAATATAGCTCACACGGCAAATCCAGTCCACTCCCTGTATTTATGAATAAAGTTTTATAGGAATACAGCTTGTCCATTTTTTATGTATTGTCTGCAGCTGCTTTTGTGCTACAATGGCAGAGTTTAGTTGTGGCAGAGCCTGTTTAGCCAGTCAAGACTAACATATTTACTGTGTGACCCTTTTCAGAAATAGTTTGCCAAACCCAGGATTACAGGAGTAGAAAGTTAATTATGATTTTAAGCTGTGAATAGAACCAAGAGGGAAGGAATGATAGGTAGATGACACAGAAAATTAATAAAGTAGATATAACTACTTCTAGAAGTTTGCTGGAGAAGAAAATAGGAAGACATGTTTTCTGTTGTCGTTGTTGTTGTTTTAACATCTTTATTGGAGTATAATTGCTTTACAATGGTGTGTTAGTTTCTGCTTTATAATGAAGTGAATCAGCTATACATATACATATATCCCCATATCTTTTCCCTCCTGCATGTCCCTCCCACCCTCCCTATCCCACCCTTCTAGGTGGTCACAAAACACCGAGCTGATCTCCCTGTGCTATGCAGCTGCTATGCTAACACATATATATGGAATCTAAAAAAAAAAAAAAAAAAAGGTTCTGAAGAACCTAGAGGCAGGACGGGAATAAAGACGCAGACATAGAGAATGGACTTGAGGACATGGGAAGTAGGCAGGGTAAGCTGGGACGAAGTGAGAGAGTGGCATGGACATATATACACTACCAAATGTAAAATAGAAAGACATGTTTTAAAATTTTGTTACTTAGTTACTTATTCACTTGTTTCTTTTGTTCTATTTTTCCAAATTATCATTTTGTGAAACCTGAGGATGTTGTAAACCATGGTGAAACTGACAATGGAGGTATATCATGAGATAATTGAGGATGTGAGACTCTGAAGTAGTTAGAATGGGATGATATTACAAACATCAGTGGAAGACCCAGTCTTGCTAAGGATGATAGCATTAAAATTCCCCTGAGACAAGTTTTGAAAAGAGAAGAAAGAGATCTCTATGTAGCATTTTAATAAATGCTTTCTTTTTTTTCCCTAACTACGAATTTAGTTCAGTATGTAGACAGTTGAATACAATGGAAATTTAGAAAAAAAAGTAAATAAATTTCTTCCATAATGAAACATGAATAACTGTTTATAAAAAGCAAGCATCGGGGCTTCCCTGGTGGCAAAGTGGTTGAGAGTCCACCTGCCGATGCAGGGAATACAGGTTCATGCACCGGTCTGGGAAGATCCCACATGCTGCGGAGCTGCTGGGCCCGTGAGCCATGGCCGCTGAGCCTGCGCGTCCGGAGCCAAAAAAAAAAAAGCAAGCATCAGTTCTTCTGTATTTTTCTGGCCTACATAATTTATGTATATTTTATACAGATAATATTTTATGCTATATACTGTTCTTTACTTGCTTTCTTTGCCATAGATTGTCAATTATGTATAGAGCTCTCTCTTTTTTAATAGATCCATACAGATCCCTTATATAGATACCCCAGGTTTTATCTTAAGAATTCATAAACATTCATGCACATTTAAGTTATTTCTAATGTTAGTTATTATTAGGATACTATAATTAGTGTATTTACCTATAAGTATGTCTTACTTTTATTAATGTTCCATAGAATAAATATTAAAGGTGGAATTAATAGTAATTTTAAACTGAAAAGGAAATGTTGAGGGGCTGGACATTAAATAAGACACAAGCAGATTTTTCAGCTGTATATAAAATAGAAAGGCTGTATTCAAGGCTTGAAGAGACTGGAGAAGCTCTAGAACAAGTAATGCCATATGATGCTAATCTTGTAGCATTTTTTTTTCAAATTATAATACTATTTTATCCTTTTGCCCCTGTATTCTTACACAGCTTCTGGATGTTCTGTGGCTAACCATAAAGTACATTTTTCATTGTTATGAAAATGTGATAGCTGACAGCAGAGCTAACCTTGCCAAACCCCAACTAGGCTTCTCTTTTCTTTCATCTGGATGCTGTGTTAAGTTAATATAATAAAACAGCTCTTTCAAAAGAAGGATAGCACACCACAAATATGAAAGTGACCTCACTGACCTCATTGACCTCAATGTCAAGAAATATCAACTATTCAAAAGTCTGTAGTTGGAATATTGGGAATAATGGATCAGATATTTTTGCAGTGTTCTCTAGTTAACTTGCATTATTGATTCATCTATCTATTATGACCAAATTTACTGATTTGCCTTGCCTGTCTTTACAAAACAGACTTCCAATACTCAAATTGTTCTCTTAGTAGAAAATGGTTAAATGTTTGAAGTTAAGCTAATAGATAGATACTTTTAATAGTTCTTTGCTTGTACATACATTCAGTGAATGTGCTTTGAGAGCCTACCCTGTGTCAGGACTAAGCTAGAATGCTTAGAATACAAACATGGGCAAGACATAGCATATGATTTCATGAAACTTTCAGCCTACTGAGGGAAAAAGACAAGCAGTTAAAATATTTTCTTATCATAGAGAAGTCAGGATGTCATTGGGTTTACTGAATATTAAAATAAGTCATATGCAATGAGAAGTTTGAACAAAGTGAAAGAAAGCATGGATTACTGGTAGTACTGAAAGTTATTTCAGAAGAACTGGATATTAGAAATTGGAGGGAATACTGCAAAGGGGAGATGAGCTATATAGAACAAAGGATCATGACAAAAAACTACAGAATATTCCACCTTATTTCTTCATGAAGATAATGTGCATATATCTGATTTTTATATTTGGAGAAATTAAAGGATTTATTCAAATTTTAAACAAAATATATTGAATTTGAAATTAACAAAGCATTTATCCAAATTTTCCATTAATAATGAAAATCAGTATGAACAGTTTTACTTACATTTAGCATTTATATGTAAATGCATAGATATAATTTAGTTTTCTTTCAGAGTCCTATGGTGTCAAAATACAGACAAGTATAAAATGAATTACAAATTACCTGTTTTTTCTAATATCTTTTTATAGAGAAGAACCTCCTTGCTATTTTCAGAGAACATGAAATTCAAAATAAATTAGGTACAGCTCATTGCCATTTCCAAACCTATTGTACCAGTAACATTAATTAGCATAAAAAATTTGTTGATTCCTATATTTAACTCTAAGTACTCAATTTTCCCTGTTTATATCTTTTAGATTTTTTGGGTGAAGGAAGGAGTGAAAGCTGTTAAAAACAAAAGACTTAGCAGCTGTATATTTTAAATATTGCAGAGTTTTGCCTAAGGCTTGACTATTGTGTAAACAGAAAAAATGTATATAAAGATTGCTAGTTCATTATGTAATAATGATAATCTGCTTTACCACCGCATTTCCCACCACAATACAATTACATTTAGACCACTAGTTAATCACATTTATCTATCTATTGTTGAAATGGACATGACACTGTCAGTGCTGTAGAATCTTATAGCTTGATTATAGCTTGCTATTGGAGTTTTGGAATTGCAACACAGGTTGAAAGCAATATTTTCTGTGAATTAATGAGGTACTCAGATCATTTGCTCTCCTTATCTCTATTGAACAGGTGCAAAATGGAAAAAGGATAATTATTTTAAATTTTGTTGTGCATGTATTAAAATTATATTCTACAAGTAACAAAGTAACAACATGAAAGACTATAAAAGCTGTTAAGAGGGCTAATACACAGCAAAATTAAAAACTTACTCTTTGATGTGTGCACACAAACTAAGATTTTTTCACTAGATTTTTCATGTAACATATTTTTTTTGATTATTAGGAAAATACATATATTTATTCAACATGTATTTGCAATTGACCAAAAATTTATTGTGTGGTTACATGGAAGACACTGTACTAGGCCCTGGGGATGCAAAAATAAATAAATTTTTGAGGATATTAAAATTTGGTCTGTGCAGACTGCACCCTGCTTCTTTTCCTCATCATTTTTACAAGATTTATATATGTATTTGTTTGCTAATTTGTATTCTTATCTCTTGCAGACATTCTTTTCTTTTCATTTTTTTGGCTAAAAACAACAGAAATTTATTGTTCCATAGTAGAGATTACCGATTAATCTTCTAGAGATTAAAAGTCCAAAATCAAGGTGTTAGTAGGACCAAACTCCTTCTGAAAACTCTAGGAGAAGGTTCTTCCTTATCTCTTCCGCTTCTAGTAGCCCCAGGTGTTGCTTGGCTTGCGGCTGCATCACTCAAATCTCTGCCTCCATCTTCTCCCTTTGTGTCTGTGTCTCTATAAAAATGTCCCCCTTACAATGAAGACACCAGTCATATTAAATTTAGGTCCACCATAATCCAATATGACCACATCTTAACTACATCTACAAAGACCCTATTTCCAAATAAGATCATATTCTGAGGTTCTGGTTGTGCGTTTCTTGGAGGACTATTCTGCCTAACACACATGCCATAGAAGAAGTGGTAGGTATAGGCAATATGACGTATTGGAAGCCACTCAATTACAGTAAACTTGAGGGACTCAGAGAAATGACTCTTACTAAAGATAATTCTCTTTTGTTCAGCATGAATAAAGGGTCAGATGTGACATGTGCTTAAGGTGCTTAACCTTTTGAGAGGGTTAGTGCATTCTCACTACAAATATAGTTTGGGAAAATGTTCTCTATTAATGCAGGCTGTATTCTGTCAATCAAAACATATCTAATACTGAGTAGATACTCAAAAATATTTGAGAAGAAAAGAAGGAAGGACAAAAGGAAGAAAAAATAGAAGAACCTGTTCAATAGAATTTTGTTAGAATTTTCATAGAGATATTTTCTGAAATCCAAAGGAATACATAGGAACAACATCTAGCTCAGTCTGAGAAAGGTTAAGTATGTTTCCCTGGGGAGAAAAAGTGCTGAAACTTTATATATATGAACATATCTCTTGTAGCCTTGATATTGCACAGTTTGGCTAAATATAACTTTCTACATTGGAGATAATTCTTCACATTTAAGAACATTTTGTTTGATTTTTTCCCTAACTTCTCATTTTGTTTTTAACAACCTCAACCTCCAATATTATTCTGGAATTTTGCTTAGTGGCTATATATATATTTTTTTCTGAAAATATGTAGATCTTCACTGCCAGAAAATTTGGGGATGATCTATTGTTTTCCATTTTCTGGGGAACATGATGGATATTTCAATCTGTAAATTTATACCTTCCAATGACAGGAAATATTCTTAAGTTATTTATGTGATAATCTCCTCCATTTCATTATGCTGAGGGGTTGATAGCACAGAATCTTGAGTCACAATTCCTGGTTGCAGACCCAAGTTCTATCCACACTAGCTGTATGACTAGAGCCAAATGGCTTAACCTTTCATACTTAGGATTTTTCAACTGCTAAGTGTAGACCATATGAATAGTGTCTCCTCATAGAATTGTTTCAGATTTGAATTAATTGCTTTTTGTAAAAAATTGAGAATATTGTCTGCCATTTAGTGATTGTTATACAAAAGTCTGCTATTGTTATTATCTTTAAGAATGATTTCTAGAGTTTTTCCTATTTTCTCTCCTCTGTTTTCCATATCTGTTTCTTATTGCTATACATTCTGAGAGATCTCCTCAACTCTATCTTCTAGACACTTAATTGAGCTTTTCATTTGTAATGTCATATTTCAATCTTGAGCTCTATTTTCTTTTCATCATGTTTATCTTATACTCTGTACAATTTTACAGATGCAATGTCTTCTCTTAAATCTCTGAGAGATGGGATATTATTTGATTATACTTGAACACAATTTAAAGCAGTTCAAAGCTTATTAGGGAAAAGTTGCCTCCTATACACACCTTCTTTTCTCACATTCTTGTACAGTGCTTTTTGCTGTTTCTCTTTGCATTTACCTATTCATCTCTAAATAATGTTGGTACTGTTCTTCTTTTATTTCTGTTTTAGAAATTACCTGCTCACTTCCTACATAAGAGTATAAAAATCTCCTCCTCCAAGTGGGCCAGCACCAGCCCCAATTACCCCAGACCACACAGTCAATTTATGGGAGAAATCCCGCCTCCCCTTTCCCCCCTCCAGAAAGTCCACAGTCACCACAAAAGGCAGGTCCTTGCATCCAACCAGGCAGGGGGGCCAGCCCTGCATACAAGTGCACCCACAGTAGTAGGCCAAACACAACAGAAGTACCAATATAGGGGGCACCCCTAGAGAATATATCTTTGATGACTAGTGAGGAGTGTGCTTCTTGGCCACATAAGAAGTCTCTTATATAAGACTAGTTCCCCAAGATCAGGAAATGTAACTGACCTACCTAACACAAAAAGAAATAAACATAGAGAATTGGGCAAAATAAAGTGACAGAGGAACACTTTCTAAAGAAGGAACAGAATATAACCTCAGAAAAACAACTCAGTGCAGTGGAGATAAATGATCTACCTGAGATAATTCAAAGTAATGACCATTAAGATGATCAACAAACACAGGAGAAAAATGGATGAACACAGTAAGAATTTCAATAAAGAGTTAGAAAATATAAAAAAGAACCAGCAGGGCTGAAGAATACAATAACTCAAATAAAAAGTACACTAGCAGGAATCAATAGTAGGTAAGACAATAAAAATGAAAGGATCACGGATCTGGAAGACAGAACAGTGGAAATCACCAAGCTGAACAGAAAAGAGGAAAAAAAAGAATTTAAAAAATGAGGGTAGTTTAAGAGCCATATGGGACTATGTCAAGCATACTAATATTTGTGTAATAAGGGTCAAAGAAGTATAAGAGAGAGAAAAATGGACAGAGAACTGATTTAAATAAATAATAGCTGAAAAATTCCCTAACCTGGCAAATGAAACAGATGTCATAGTCTCAAACAAGACAAACCCAAAGAGATCCACATCAAGACACATTATGATTATGATTAAAATGGCAAGAAATAAGATTAAGAGAGAATCTTTAAATAGCATAAGTGCTACAGTAAGTCCCCTACATATGAATGTGTTCTGTTCTGAGAGAGTGTTCATAAGTCCCATTTGTTCATAAGTCCAACAAAGTTAGCCTAGGTACCCAACTAACATAATTGGCTATACAGTCCTGTACTGCAATAGGTTTATAATACTTTTCACAAAAATAATACATAAAAAACAAACAAAAATAAAGAAAACATTTTTTAATCTTACAGTACAGTACCTTGAACTGTACCATACAGTACCATACAAGAGCTGGTATACAGGGGCTGGCATCCAGTGAACAGGCAAGAAAAGTTATTGACTGGAGGAGGGAAAGGAGGTGGGGGATGTTAGAGGTGAAGTGTTGTCAGCAATAGGAGACAGACGGAAATCACAATTTCACTCATGCCTGACATTGATGGAATGCCTGTTTGCATCTTTGAAAGTTTGCAACTTGAAGGTTTGTATGTAGGGTACATACAAAGAAACTCTCATAAGATGGATTACTTTTCAGTGGAAACTTTGAAGCACAGAAGGGGATGGCACAATATATTCAAAGTTATGAAAGGAAAAACCTACTACCAAGAATAATCTACCTGACAAAGTTATCACTCAGATTTGAATGGGAGAGAAATAATTTTATAGACAAGCAAAAACCAAAAGAGTTCAGTACCACTAGACCTGCTTGTCAAGAAAAGTTAAAGGGATTTTTCTAAGTGGAAAGAAAAGGCCACAGCTAGAAATATGAAAATTATGAAAGGAAAAATCTCACAGTAAAGGCAATTGTACAGTAAAGATAGTACATCCATCACATTTAAAGCTAGTATGAAGGTTAAAAGCCAGAAGAAATAAATTCATCTATATCCAGAATAAGTAGTTTAGGGATACACAAAACAAAAAGATGTAAAATATGACATTAAAACATTAAATGTGAGAGGAGAGTAAAAGCGTAGGCTGGTTAGAATGTGTTCCAACTTTGAAATAATCAACTTAAAATAATCATATATGTAATCATTATATATAATATAATCATATATAAATATATATTTTATGAACCTCATGGCAACCACATACCAAAAATCTATAATAGATACACACAAAGAGGACAGGCAATGAATCACAAAGGAAGAGAGCAAAAGAAGTAGCACTAAAGATACTCATCAAATCACAAGAGAAGAGAGCAGAAAAAGAAGGAATGAAAAAGAACTACAAAAACAACCAGAACAGAATGAGCAAAATAACAGTAAGTGCACACCTATAAATAATTATAGGGCTTCCCTGGTGGTGCAGTGGTTAAGAATCCACCTGACAATACAGGGGACATGGGTTTGAGCCCTGGTCTGGGCTGACCCCACATGACATGGAACAACTAAGCCCATGCACCACAACTACTAAACCTGTGCTCTAGATCCTGTGAGCCACAACTACTGAAGCTTGCATGCCTATAACCCATGCTCATCAACAAGAGAAGCCACCACAGTGAGAAGCCTGCTCACTGCAATGAAGAGTAGCCTCTGCTTGCCACAACTAGGGAGAGCCTGCACACTGCTATGAAGACCCAACACAGCCAAAGATAAATAAATAAAAAGTTTTTTTAAATTGCTTTAAAATAATTATATTAAATGTTAAATAGACTATATGCTCCAATTATATACATAGAGTGGATTAATGGTTAAAATAAAAGCAATACCTATATATATGTTGCCTATAAGAGATTCACTTCAGATCTAAAGACACACACACAGTGAAAGTGAGGGGATGGAGAAAGATATTCCATGCAAATGGAAATAAAAGGAAAACTGGGATTGCAATACTTATACTAGACAAAATAGACTTTAGAACAAAGACTGAACTAAGAGACAGAAAATGACATTAAATAATGGTAAAGGATTAATCCATCAAGAAGATATATGCACCCAACATAGGAGCCCCTAAATACATAAAGCAAATATTAACAAACACAAAAGAAGAAACTGAAAATAACACAATAACAGTAGGGGACTTTTACATCCCACTCACATCAGTGGAGAGATCAGTCAGACAGAAAAGCAGTAAAGAAACACTGGCCTTAACCAACACATTAGATTAGTTGGTATTAATGGATAGATAGAAGTTTCCAACCCAAAATCTCCAGAATACACAGTATTTTCAAGGCACATGAAATATTCTCCAGCATAGATCAAATGCTAAGCCATAAAACAAATCTCAGTAAATTTACTAAAGTTGAACTGATATTAGTCATCCTTTTCTGACCACAAAGGTATGGGACTGGAAATCAACTGTAAGAACAAACTGAACAACAGACAAACAAAAACAAAAACCACAAACACATAGAGGTGAACCGACATACTACCTAACAACCAATGGGTCATGAAGAAATAAAAGAGGAAATTAAAACATACCTGGAAACAAATGAAAATGTAAAAACATGATCTAACATCTATGGGATGCAGCAAACTTCTAAGAAGAAAGTTCATAGCAACTAAGCCTACCTTAGGAAACAAGGAAAAAAATCTCAAGTAATCTCAAATTATGCCTAAAGGAACTAGAAACAGAACATTCAAAACCCAAAGTTAGCAGCAGGAATGATAATAAATATCAGAGCAGAAAACCATGAAATAGAGACAAAAATAAATAAATAAATAAACCAAACAAAACCAAACAAACAAACAAAAACAATAGAAAAGTTCAATGAAACTAAGAGATGGTTCTTTGAAAAGATAAACAAAATTGATAAAACATTAGAGAAACTCATAAAGAAAAAAAAGAAAAGAGGGTCCATCCAATAAAGATGTTTAAAACAAAAAAAGAGGGCCCAAATAAATAAATCAGAAATGAAAGAGTAGAAATTACAACAGACCCCACAGAAAATACAAAGAATCATAAGAGATTACTGCAAACAATTTTATGCCAATAAAATATAAGACCCCTTGTGTAAATGAATAAATTCCTAGAAAGGTAAAATTTCCCAAGACTGAATCAAGAGAAATAGAAAATATGAACAGACTGATTATCAGTAGCGAAATTAAGTCAGTAATTTAAACAAACAAACAAGCAACAAGAACAACAAAAACTCTCAATGAACAAAAGTCCAGGACCAGATGGCTTCACAGGTGAATTCTAACAAAACATTTAAATAAAAGATAGCACCTCTCCTTCTCAAATTATTCCAAAAAATTGCAGAGGAAGTAATGCAGCCAAACTCATTCTAGGAGTCCAACATCACCCTGATACCAGAACCAAACAAAGACATACAGAAAAGAAAATTATAGACTAGAATCACTGGTGAACATAGATGCCATAATCCTCAACTAAATATTAATAAATCAACCTCAACAACACATTAAAGAATCATATGCCATGATCATGTTTGATTTATCCCAGACATGCAAAAATGTTTCAATATTCACAAATCAATCAATGTGATATACTACATTAACACACTGAAGAATAAAAATCATATTATCATCTCAATAGATGCAGAAAAAGCTTTTGAAAAATATCAACATCCTTTAATGATAAATACCTTCAACAAAACGGGTGTAGAAGGAACATGCCTCAACAAGATAAAGGTCCATAGCAAATGACAAACCCATAGCCAATATCATATCTAGTGTTGAAAAGCTGAAAAATTTTTCTTTAAGATCAGGTACAAGACAAGGATGCCCCACTTTCACTAATTTTATCCAATATAGTATTGGAAGCCTTAGCCGCAGCAATCAGACAAAGAAAATAAAAGGAATCAAAAGAATCCTAATTGAAAAGGAAGAAGTAAACTGTTACTGCTGACAAATGGCATAATAATATATATGGAAAATCCTAATGACGTCATGAAAAATTACTAGAACTGATAAATACATTCAGTAAAGTTGCAGGCTACAAAATTAATATACAGAAATATGTTGCATTTCTATCACTAATAACAAACTCTCAGAAAGAAAACTTAACAAAACAATTTCATTATAATTGCGTTTTAAAAACAATAAATGCCCAAGGAATAAATCTAACCAAAGAGGTAAAAGTCTTACACTTTGAAAACTATAAGACATTGGTGAAAGAAACTGAAGATGACACAAGCAAATGGAAAGATATACCGTGCTCATGGACTGGAAAAATTAACATTGTTAAAATGACCATACTCCCCAAGGCAATTTACAGATCTAATGCAATCCCTGTCAAAATACCAAAAGCATTTTTCACAGAGCTAGAACAAATAATTCTAAAATTCATATGGAAACAAAAAAATAGCCAAATATACCTTGAGGAAAAAGAACAAAACTGGAGGTATCACACTCCCTAATTTAAAATTACACTACAAAGCTACAGTAATCAAAACAGTATGGTAAGGGCACCAAAGCAGACACATAAACAAATCGAACAGAATAGAGGGCCCAGAAATAAACCTAAACTTATATGGTCACCTAATGTATGGCAAAGGAGGGAAGAATATGTAATATTCTCTTCAATAAATCATGTTAGGAAAACTGGACAGCTCCATGCAAAAGAATCAGTGTGGACTTCTTTCTCCCACCATATACAAAAATAAACTCAAAATGTATTAAAGACTTAAAATGTAAGAATTGAAGACATAAAACTTATAGAAAAAACATAGGCAGTATGCTCTTTGACATTGGACTTAGCAACAATTTTTGGATCTGTCTCCTAAAGCAAGCAAACAAAATAAACAAATGAACTATAACAAACTAAAAAGCTTTTGCACAGATAAGGAAACTATCAACAAAATGAAAAAGGCAGCCTACTGAATGAGAGAAACATTTGCAAATGATATATCTAATCAGGGGTTAATATCTAAAATATATATGGAATTTCTTCCAATTCAACATCACAAAACTGATTTAAAAAATGAACAGAGGACCTGAAAAAAACATTTTTCCAAAGAATACATACAGATGGCCAGCAGACAAAAGAAAAGATGTTTAACATTACTAATCATCAGGTTAATGTAAATTAAATCTATAATAAGATATCACCTTACACCTCTCAGAATGGTATAATAAAATAGCAACAAATAACAAGTGTTGGTGAGGAGAAAATGAAACACTCAGGCACTGTTAGTGGGAATGTAAATTGGTGCAGCCATTATTGGAAGCAGTATGGTGGCTCCTCAAAAATTACAAATAGAACTGGAACAGAATCTAGGAATTTACTTCTGGGTTTTACCTGAAGTAAACAAAACATTAATTTGAAAATACATATGCACACCAATGATCATTGCAACATTATTTACAATAACCAAGATATGGAATGGATATAGATATTTGAAAATTAATGGATAAAGAAGATGTGGTACATATATGCAAATACAAATCTTTTCATTTGCTACAACATGGATTGATCTAGAGTCTATTATGGAAAGTAAAATAAGTCAGACAATGGCTTATACAAAGACAAGTACCTATGTTCTCTCTTATATGTAAAACCTAAAAAAAATGAACAAACAAAAATGAAGCCATCTGAGATACAGAGAACAAATAGAACAAATGGGTGATTGTTGAGGAGAAGAGGGTGGGGGGATGAAATGGATGAAAGGTATTAAAAGGTACAAACCTCTAGTTAGAAAATAAATAAGTCAAGGTGATATACTTAATATACAACATAAACAATATGGTCACAAATATTGTAATAACTTCATGTGGGACAGTTGATTATTAGTGGTCATTGTTATGATCATTTCATAATGTATGGAAATATCAAGTCACTATGTTGTATACCTGAAACAAATATTGCACAGCAACTATATTACAATAAAAAACAATTTCCTCTTCCATCCTTTATTAGACACACACATACACACAGAAGTCCCAGTAACCCCTCTTCAATATAGTTATAATTTTGATTATATTGATATTCAGTTCATATATTGATATGGCTATTAAAATGCTATTTATATGTGAGCCATACAGTACTCTATAATTGTTTTGTTTTCAAGAACACATATTTATTCTATTTTCTACACTTAATTATGTTATCATTTGTGTTTGCTTGCTTGGTTAAACTGTTGATTTATCAAAAAAATATTTATGGGGCTTCCCTGGTAGCGCAGTGGTTGAGAGTCCGCCTGCCAATGGCAGGGGACACGGGTTCATGCCCCAGTCTGGGAATATCCCCACATGTCGTGGAGCAGCTGGTCCTGTGAGCCGTGGCTGCTGAGCCTATGTGTCCAGAGCCTGTACTCTGCAGCGGGAGAGGCCACAGCAGTGAGAGGCCCACGTAACGCAAAAAAAAAAAAAAAAATATTGAATCACCCAAATTTCAATCACCAATACACAAATCACCTTTCCAATCTTTCCAGGATATCATACCTATCATCAATTTGATCTTTTTGTAGACACCTTTCCTGAATTTCATGAACAATTCCCCTCTGGAGGTGTTACTCCCAAGACCTGGGGCACAACTATTATATTGTTATCTTCCCTTCACAACTATCATAGTGATTCTGTTCATCTGTGTGACAGATGTTCTAGTTCTCAGATGTCATTGGTTTCCAGTAATTTTAAAATTAAGACCAACATAATAAATATATACAAATATTGTTTCCTAGTGAAACCAAATCAATTTTTAGTGATGTTCCTCTATGTCCAAGCCCTATTCAGGCCCTCAACATTTTAGTCACCCAGTTTTTAAACAAGCAGCCACATGTCCTTGGAAATCAGAGAAAGATTTACAAACATTAAAGGACCAAGACAAACAAATAAACATTATAAAAATACCTAGGCAGAGATGAAAAACTTCAGAATAATGCTTAAAACTGAAAAAATCAAGACATACTAAAGGATCCAGTTTTTATGAAGACTTAAACTTACAGTATTTAGGAGGCTTTCTTTAAGAGAAAAATCAAAATGAGTTAAAAATAGGTACAAAAGGGGATATTTACTTAGAATAAAAAAGGAAGAGGACTTGCAAGGAATCCAGGCAAATGAGGGGAACAGAAACTTCATTATTTTTAAAACTAAATTAGAATCTAATGAACATATTATCTAGAAATATAGTGGTAAATAACAAAATAAACATTTGAAGGGTCAAAGTGTTTTCTTCTTTTAATAAGAAATAGGAATGTTTGCTTTATGTAATAAGTTTTGAGTATTTATATTTTAAAATAATCTATATATTTAATTTATAAAATTATCTGAAGAAACTTCCATAAAATACATTTATGCACACAATAGATATGATTACTGTAATTAATCAAAGTGGTTAAGTCTAAGGAGACTGAACGAGTGTTGGACTGAGAAAAGCAGTGAGCCTAAACAATTTTACAATAGAACCGTGGTGTTATAATATTTTGTTTTGGTTTTAACCTTAATCTTTATTGACTAATGATGCTTTTAAATTCTTATCCAGGAGCTGAAGTTAGAGTTTTACCCAGGCATCGGAAAGCAGGGTGTATCCATATTAAAATCAATATAATGCATTTCCCCTGCTACTTTTATAAAGGAGCCAAGTATTCCCTTTTCCATGAAAGGGATCAAAAATGCAAACACTTAAAAGAAGTTAATTTGAATGATAGTACTCCATTTGTTGAAAAGTAAAAATATCTCCAAGTTATTCCATTAGTGACTTGATGGTTTGTTTTTACTCTATAAATACAAACCTTAAAACACTTATTTATTAACAGCCAGATTAAAAGTTAAATGTTTACTTAAATGTACCTTTACTGTTAACATATGTAACCTAGAGAGGTTCAAACTTTTAAATTTTTATAATTAGTTTATTTTTCTGACACATTACTATTTTTATTTAATGTTGCAAGGTATTTCATCATGTGAATGTATTGAATATATACTTAAGCAGTTACATATTGTTAGATACTTAGGGTATTATCGATGTTACCTTGGTACAAGTTATACCAAATAAATTACCTGTACAAATGTCATTTCACACATGTACAAGTACTTCTATATTCAAACATGAAGAACATCTAGGTCAGAGGGAACGTATGTCAATAATTTAGATGAGTATTGCCAAATTGCCACCTTCTCATACGTACAAATAATGTTTTTTTAAACATCTTTATGGAGTATAATTACTTTACAATGTGTGTTAGTTTCTGCTTTATAACAAAGTGAAACAGCTATACATATACATATACCACATAGCTCTACCCTCTTGTGTCTCCCTCCCTCCCACTCTCCCTAACCCACTCCACTAGGTGGTCACAAAGCACCAATCTGAACTCTCTGTGCCATGAGGCTGCCTCCACTAGCTATCAATTTCCATTAGGCAGTGTATATATGCCATTCTCTCACTTTGTCCCAGCTTAACCTTCCACCACCCCACGTCCTTAAGTACAGTCTCTAGTAGGTCTGCCCCTTTCTTCCGGTCCTGCCCCCTGGTTCTTCATGACCATTTTTTTTTCTTTTTAGATTCCATATATATTTGTTAGCATAAGACATTTGTTTTTCTCTTTCTGACTTACTTCACTCAGTATGACAGACTCTAGGTCCATCCACCTCACTACAAAAACTCAATTTCATTTCTTTTTATGGCTGAGTAATATTCCATTGCATATATGTGCCACATCTTCTTTATCCATTCATCTATCAATGGACACTTAGGTTGCTTCCATGTTCTGGCTATTGTAAATACAGCTGCAGTGAACATTGTGGTACATGACTCTTTTTGAATTATGGTTTTCTCAGGATATATGTCCAATAGTGGTATTGCTGGGTCATATGGTAGTTCTATTTTTAGTTTTTTAAGGAACCTCCATATTGTTCTCCATAGTAGCTCTAGCAATTTACATTCCTACCAACAGTGCAAGAGGGTTCCCTTTTCTCCACACCCTGTCCAGCATTTATTGTTCGTAAATTTTTTAATCATGGCCATTCTGACTGGAGTGAGGTGATACCTCATTGTAGATTTGATTTGCATATCTCTAATGATTAATGATGTTGAGCATTCTTTCATGTGTTTGTTGGCAATCTGTATATCTTTTTTGGAAAAAAATGTCTATTTACGTCTTCTGCCCATTTTTGGATTTTTTTTTTTTTTTTTTGATATTGAGCTGCATGAGCTGCTTATAAGTTTTGGAGATTAATACTTTGTCAGTTGCTTCATTTGCAAATATTTTCACCCACTCTGAGGGTTGGCTTTTCACCTATTTTATGGTTTCCTTTCCTGTGAAAAAGATTTTAAGTTTCATTAACTCCCATTTGTTTATTTTTGTTTTTATTTTCATTTCTCTAGGAGGTGGATCAAAAAGAATCTTGCTGTGATTTATGTCAGAGTGCTCTGCCTATCTTTTCCTCTAAGAGTTTGATAGGGTCTAGCCTTACATTTAGGTCTTTAATCCATGTTGAGTTTATTTATGTGTATGGTGTTAGGGAATGTTCTAAATTCATTCTTTTACATATAGCTGTCCAGTTTTCCCAGCACCATTTATTGAAGTGGCTGTCTTTTCTGTATTGTATATTCTTGCCTCCTTTATCAAAAATAAGGTGACTGAAGGGGCATGGGTTTACCTCTGGGCTTTCAATCCTGTTCAATTGATCTGTATTTCTGTTTTTTGTGCCAGTACCATACTGTATTGATTACTGTAGCTTTGTAGATAGTCTGAAGACTGGGAGCCTGATTCCTCCAGCTGCATTTTTCTTTCTCAAGATTGCTTTGGCTCTTCGAGGTCTTTTGTGTTTCCATACAAATTGTGAATTTTTTTGTTCTAGTTCTGTGAAAAATGCCAGTGGTAGTTTGATAGGGATTGCCACTGAATCTGTAGATTGCTTTGGGTAGTAGAGTCATTTTCACAATATTGATTCTTCCAATCCCAGTCATGGTATATCTCTCCATCTATTTTTATCATCTTTGATTTCTTTCACCAGTATCTTATAGTTTTCTGCATACAGGTCTTTTGTCTCCTTAGGTAGGTTTATTCCCAGATATTTTATTCTTTTTGTTGTAATGGTAAATGGGAGTGTTTCCTTAACATCACTTTCCGATTTTTCATCATTAGTGTATAGGAATGCTAGAGATTTCTGTGTGTTAATTTTGTGTCCTCTACTTTACCAAATTCATTGATTAGCTCTAGTAGTTTTCTGGTAACATATTTAGGATTCTCTATGTAAAGAATCATGTTATATGCAAAGAGTGACAGCTTTGTTATTTATTTTCTGATTTGGATTCCTTTTGTTTCTTTTTCTTCTCTGATGGCTGTGGCTAAAACTTCCAAAACAATGTTGAATAATAGTGGTGAGTGGGCAACCTTGTCTTGTTCCTGATCTTAGTGGAAATGATTTCAGTTTTTCACCATTGAGGATGATGTTGGCTGTGGGCTTGTCACATATGGCCTTGATTATGTTGAAGTAAATTCCCTCTATGCCTACTTTCTGGAGAGTATTTTTCATACATCGTTGTTGAAAGTTGTTCAAAGCTTTTTCTGCATCTATTGAGATTATCATATGGTTTTTCTCCTTCAATTTGTTAATATGGTTTATCACATTGTTTGATTTTGGTATATTGGAGAATCCTTGCATTACTGGGATAAACCCCACTTGATCATGCTATATGATCCTTTAATGTGCTGTTGGATTCTGTTCGCTAGTATTTTTTTTGAGAATTTTTCATCTATGTTCATCAGTGCTACTTGCCTGTAGTTTTCTTTCTTTGTGAAATTTTTGTCTGGTTTTGGTATCAGAGTGATGGTGGCCTTGTAGAATGAGTTTGGGAGGGTTCCTCCCTCTGTTATATTTCAGAAGAGTTTGAGAAGTATGGGTATTAGCTCTTCTCAAAATGTTTGATAGAATTCGCTTGTGAAGCCATCTGTTCCTGAGCTTTTGTTTGTTGGAACATTTTGAGGGTTTTTTTTGTTTTTTTGTTTTTCTGTACATGGGCCTCTCACTGTTGTGGCCTCTCCCATTGCGGAGCACAGGCTCCAGACACACAGGCTCAGCGGCCATGGCTCATGGGCACAGCCACTCTGCGGCATGTTTGGATCTTCCCGGACAAGGCACGAACCCGTGTCCCCTGCATCGGCCGGTGGACTCTTAACCACTGTGCCACCAGGGAAACCCTGTTGGAACATTTTTAATCACAGTTTTAATTTCAGGCCTTGTGATTGGTCTGTTAATATTTTCTATTTCTTCCTGGTTCAGTCTCGGAAGGTTGTGCTTTTCTAAGAATTGTCCATTTCTTCCAGGCTGTCCATTTCTATTGGCATAGAGCTGCTTGTAGTAATCTCCCATGATTGTTTTGTATTTCTGTAGTGTCAGTTGTTACTTCTCCTTTTTTCATTTCTAATTCCATTGATTTGAGTCTTCTCCCTTTTTTTCTTGGTGAGCCTAGCTAATGATTTATCAATTTTATCTTCTCAAACAACCAGCTTTTACCTTTATTGATTTTTGCTATTGTTTCCTTCATTTCTTTTTCATTTATTTCTGATCTGATCTTTATGATTTCTTTCCTTCTGCTAACTCTGGGTTTTTTTTGTTCTTCATTCTCTAATTGTTTTAGGTGTAATGTTAGTTTGTTTTCTTGAGATGTTTCTTGTTTCTTCGGGTAGGGTTGTATTGGTATAAACTTCCCTCTTAGAACTGGTTCTGCTGCATCCCATATGTCTTGGGTCGTCGTATTCTCATTGTCATTTGTTTCTAGGTATTTTTTGATATCCTCTATGATTTCTCAGTGATAACTTGGTTATTAAGTAGTGTATTGTTTAGCTTCCATGTGTTTGTATTTTTTACCTATTTTTTTTCCTGTAGTTGATATCTAGTCTCATAGCATTGTGGTTGGAAAAGATACTTGATACAATTTCCATTTTCATAAATATATCAATGCTTGATTTGTAACCCAAGATATGATCTATCCCTGGAGAATATTCCATGAGCACTTGAGAAGAAAGTGTGTTCTGTTGTTTTTGGATGGAATGTCCTATAAATATAATTAAGTCCATCTTGTTTAACGTATCATTTAAAGGTTGTGTTTCCTTATTTATTTTCATTTTGGATGATCTGTCCATTGGTGAAAGTGGGGTATTAAAGTCCCATAGTATGATTGTGTTACTGCTGATTTCCCCTTTTATGGCTGTTAGTATTTGCCTTATGTATTGAGGTGCTCCTATGTTGGGTGCATAAATATTTACAATTGTTATATCATCTTCTTGGATTGATCCCTTGATCATTATGCAGTGCCCTTCTTTTTCTCTTGTAATAGTCTTTGTTTTAAAGTCTATTTTTTCTGATATGAGAATTGCTACTCCAGCTTTCTTTCTATTTCCATTTGCATGGAATATCTTTTTCCATCCCTTCACTTTCACTCTGTATGTGTCCCTCGGTCTGAAGTTGGTGTCTTGTAGACAGCATATATATGGGTCTTGTTTTTGTATCCATTCATCCAGTGTATGCCTTTTGCTTGGAGCATTTAATCCATTTACATTTAAGGTAATTATTGATATGTATGTTCCTATTACCATTTTCTTAATTGTTTTGAGTTTGTTATTGTAGGTCTTTTCCTTCTCTTGTGTTTCCTGCCTAGAGAAGTTCCTTTAGCATTTTTTCTAAAGCTAGTTTAGTGTTGCTGAATTCTCTTAGCTTTTGCTTGTCTCTAAAGGTTTCAATTTCTCCATTGAATCTGAATGAGATCCTTGCTGGGTAGAATAATCTTGGTTGTAGTTTTTTCTCTTTCATCACTTTAGATATGTCCTGCCACTCCCTTCTGACTTGCAGAGCTTCTGTTGAAAGATCAGCTGTTAACCTTATGGGGATTCCCTTGTATGTTATTTGTTGTTTTTCTCTCGCTGCTTTTCATATTTTTTCTTTGTATTTTATTTTTGATAGTTTGTTAATTTGTGTCTTGGCCTGTTTCTCTTTGGATTTATCCTGTATTGGACTGTCTGGCACTTCCTGGACTTGATTGACTATTTCCTTTCCCACATTAGGGAAACTTTCCACTGTAATCTCCTCAAATATTTTCTCAATCCCTTTCTTTTTCTCTTCTTCTTCTGGTTCCCCTGTAATTCGAATATTGGTGCATTTAATGTTGTTCCAGAGGTCTCTGAGATTATCCTCAATTATTTTTATTCTTTTTACTTTATTCTGTTCTGCAGTAGTTATTTCCACTGTTTTATCTTCCAGATCACTTATCCGTTTCTTCTGCCTCAGTTATTCTACTATGAATCCTTCTAGAGAATTTTTAATTTCATTTATTGTGCTGTTCATCAGTATTTATTTGCTCTTTAGTCCTTCTAGGTCCTTGTTAAACATTTCTTGTATTTTCTCCATTCTATTGCCAAGATTTTGGATCATCTTTACTATCTTTATTCTGAATTATTTTTTCAGGTAGACTGCCTTTTTTCCTCTTCATTTGTTTGGTTCTGGTGGATTTTTACCTTGCTCCTTCATCTCCTGTATGTTTCTTGTCTTTCCCCTTTTCCTTAATTTACCATGCTTGGGGTCTCCTTTGAGCAGCCTGCAAGTTTGTAGTTCCTGTTGTTTTTGATGTTTTGTCCACAGTAGCTAAGCTTGGTTCAGTGGGTTGTGTAGGCTTCCCGGTGGAGGGGACTAATGCCTGTTTTCTGTTGGATGTGGCTGGATCTTTTCTTTCTGGTGGGCAGGTCCACGTACGGTTTTGTGTTTGAGGTGTCTGTGACCTTATTATGATTTTAGGTAGCCTGTCTGCTAAACAGTGGGATTGTGTTCCTGTCTTGCTAGTTGTTTGGCCTATGACGTCCAGTACTGTGGCTTGGTAGTCGTTGAGTGGAGCTGGGTCTTGGTGTTGAGTTGGAGATCCCTGGGAGATTTTTGCTCTTTGATATTGGTCTCTGGTCAACCAATGTCCTGAGCTCGGCTCTCCCAACTAAGAGGCACAGGCCTGATGCCAGTCCAGAGCACCAAAACCCTGTCATCCACACAGCTTGGAATAAAGGGAGCAAATAGGAAAGAAAGAAAGAAAGAAAGAAAGAAAGAAAGAAAGAAAGAAAGAAAGAAAGAAAGAAAGAAAGAAAGAAAGAAAGAAAGAAAGAAAGAAGGAAAGAAAGAAAGAAAGAAAGAAAGGAAGGAAGGAAGGAAGGAAGGAAGAAGAAAGGAAGGAAGAAGGAAAGAAAGAAAGAAAGAAAGAAAGAAAGAAAGAAAGAAAGAAAGAAAGAAAGAAAGAAAGAAAATAACATAAAATAAAATTATTAAAATAAAACATAATTATTAAAAATTAAAAAAAATTAAAGTAATAGAAATAAGAAAGAAAGAAGAGAGCCACCAAACCAAAAAACAAACCCACCAATGATAACAAGGGCTAAAAACTATTCCCAACAACACAAAAAAATGGACAGACAGAACCCTAGGAGAAATGGTAAAAGCAATGCTATACAGACAAAATCACATACAGATGTATAAACATACACACTCACAAAAAGTGAAAAAGGGAAAAAATATATATATATATATATTGTAGCCCCCAAAGGCCACTGCCTCAATTTGGGATGATTCATTGTCTCTTCAGGTATTCCACAGATGCAGGGTACATCAAGTTGATTGTGGAGATTTAATCCACTTCTCCTGATGCTGCTGGAGAGATTTCCCTTTCTCTTCTTTGTTCGCACTGCTACTGGGTTTCAGCTTTGGATTTGGCCCTGGCTCTGCATATAGGTTGCCTGAGGGCATCTGTTCCCACCCAGACAGGACAAGGTTAAAGAAGCAGCTGATTTCGGGGGCTCTGGCTCACTCAGGCCAGTGGAGGAAGAGTTCAGATTGTGGGGTGAGCCTGTGGTGGCAGAGACTGTCGTGACATTGCAAAAGCCTGAGGTGCACCTTGTGTTCTGGGAAAGTTGTCCCTGTAACATGGGACCTTAGCAGTGGCAGGCTGCACAGGCTCCCGGGAGGGGAGGTGTAGACAGTGACCTGTGATTGAACACAGGCTTCCTGATGGCTGCAACAGCAACCTTAGTATCTCATGCCTGTCTCTGGGATCTGAGCTGATAGCTGTGGCTCACGCCCATCTCTGGAGCTTGTTTAGGTGGTGTTTCTAATCCCCTCTCTTCACTCACTGTGAAACAAAAAGGCAAGAGAAAGTCTCTTGCCTCTTCGGAAGCTCCAGACATTTTCCTGGACACACACTCCCGACTATCGTGATGCACTAGCCCCCTTCAGACTGTGTTCATGTAGCCAAACCCCAGTTCTTTCCCTAGGATCCAACTTCCGAAGCTGGAGCCTCAGCTCCCAGCCCCGCCCACCCCGTCGGGTGAGCAGACAAGCCTCTCGGGCTGGTGAGTGCTGGCCGGCACTGATACCCTTTGTGGGAATCTCTCTGCTTTGCCCTCTGCACCCTTGTTGTGGCACTCTCCTCTGTGTCTCCGAAACTTCCCCCCTCCATTAGCCACAGTCTCCACCCACAAAGGGGCTTCCTAGTGTGTGGAAACCTTTTCCTCCTTCACAGCTCCCTCTCACTGGTGCATGTCCCGTCCCTATTCTTTTGTCTCTTTTTTTCTTTCTGTTTTGCCCTACCCAGGTACATGGGGAATTTCTTGCCTTTTGGGAGGTCTGAGATCTTCTTCCAGCGTTCAGTAGGTGTTATGTAGGAGTTGTTCCACATGTAGATGTATTTTCTGATGTGTCTGTGGGGAGGAAGTTGATCTACATGTCTTACTCTTCCACCATCTTGAAGCTCCTCTAAAATTAGATTTAAAGGCATAATTATAGGCTCTAATCCTAGTAATATCTTTCAAGGAATTTAGTAATGATTTTTATAAATTAGCAATAATTAAAGACATAAATGCATGTTCTAATTCGAAACATAAAAAGAGAAAGAAATTTTCAGTAAAGTATAAATGTTACATATTTCTAGATGCACTTTATTTATTTATTTATTTTTAAAACATCTTTATTGGGGTATAATTGCTTTACAATGGTGTGTTAGTTTCTGCTTTACAACAAAGTGAATCAGCTATACATATACATATGTTCCCATATGTCTTCCCTCTTGCGTCTCCCTCCCTCCCACTCTCCCCATCCCACCCCTCCAGGCTGTCACAAGCACGGAGCTAATATCCCTGTGCCTTGCGGCTGCTTCCCCCCAGCTATCTACCTTACTACGTTTGTTAGTGTGTATATGTCCATGACTCTCTCTCGCCCTGTCAAAACTCACCCTTCCCCCTCCCCATATCCTCAAGTCCGTTCTCCAGTAGGTCTGCGTCTTTGTTCCTGTCTTACCCCTAGGTTCTTCATGACATTTTTTTTCCCTTAAATTCCATATATATGTGTTAGCATACGGTATTTGTCTTTTTATTCCTGACTTACTTCACTCTGTATGACAGACTCTAGGTCTATCCATCTCATTACAAATAGCTCAATTACATTTCTTTTTAAGGCTGAGTAATATTCCATTGTGTATATGTACCACATCTTCTTTATCCATTCATCCGATGATGGGCGCTTATGTTTTTTTTTTTTTTTTTTTTTTTTTTTTTTTTTATTTTTATTTTTTTTTAAACATCTTTATTGGGGTATAATTGCTTTACAATGGTGTGTTAGTTTCTGCTTTATAACAAAGTGAATCAGCTATACATATACATATGTTCCCATATGTCTTCCCTCTTGCGTCTCCCTCCCTCCCACTCTCCCCATCCCACCCTTCCAGGCTGTCATAAAGCACCGAGATGATCTCCCTGTGCCTTGCGGCTGCTTCCCCCCAGCTATCTACCTTACTACGTTTGTTTGTATATGTCCATGACGCTCTCGCCCTGCCAAAGCTCACCCTTCCCCCTCCCCATATCCTCAAGTCCGTTCTCCAGTAGGTCTGTGTCTTTATTCCTATCTTACCCCCTAGGTTCTTCATGACATTTTTTTCCCTTAAATTCCATATATATGTGTTAGCATACGGTATTTGTCTTTTTCTTTCTGACTTACTTCACTCTGTATGACAGACTCTAGGTCTATCCATCTCATTACAAATAGCTCAATTTCATTTCTTTTTAAGGCTGAGTAATATTCCATTGTGTATATGTGCCATATGTTCTTTATCCATTCATCTGACGATGGGCGCTTATGTTGTTTCCATCTCCGGGCTATTGTAAATAGAGTTGCAATGAACATTTTGGTACATGACTCTTTTTGAATTTTGGTTTTCTCAGGGTATATGCCCAGTAGTGGGATTGCTGGGTCATATGGTAATTCTATTTGTAGTTTTTTAAGGAACCTCCATACTGTTCTCCATAGTGGCTGAACCAATTCACATTCCCACCAGCAGTGGAAGAGTGTCCCCTTTTCTCCACACCTCTCCAGCATTTATTGTTTCTAGATTTTTTGATGATGGCCATTCTGACTGGTGTGAGATGATATCTCATTGTAGTTTTGATTTGCATTTCTCTAATGATTAATGATGTTGAGCATTCTTTCATGTGTTTGTTGGCATTCTGTATATCTTCTTTGGAGAAATGTCTATTTAGGTCTTCTGCACATTTTTGGATGGGGTTGTTTGTTATTTTGTTATTGGGCTGCATGAGCTTCTTGTAAATTTTGGAGATTAATCCTTTGTCAGTTGCTTCATTTGCAAATGTTTTCTCCCATTCTGAGGGTTGTCTTTTGGTCTTGGTTATGGTTTCCTTTGCTGTGCAAAAGCTTTGAAGTTTCATTAGGTCCCATTTGTTTATTTTTGTTTTTATTTCCATTACTCATAGGAGGTGGGTCAGAAAGGATCTTGCTTGTGATTTATGTCATAGAGTGTTCTTCCTATGTTTTCCTCTAAGAGTTTGATAGTTTCTGGCCTTACATTTAGGTCTTTAATCCATTTTGAGCTTATTTTTGTGTATGGTGTTAGGGAGTGATCTAATCTCATACTTTTACATGTACCTGTCCAGTTTTCCTAGCACCATTTATTGAAGAGGCTGTCCTTTCCTCCACTGTACATTCCTGCCTCCTTTATCAAAGATAAGGTGTCCATATGTGCATGGGTTATCTCTGGGCTTTCTATCCTGTTTCCACTGATCTATCTTTCTGGTTTTTGTGCCAGTACCATACTGTCTTGATTACTGTTGCTTTGTAATATAGTCTGAAGTCAGGGAGCCTGATTCCTCCAGCTCCTTTTCTCGTTCTCAAGATTGCGTTGGCTATTTGGGGTCTTTTGTGTTTCCATACAAATTGCGAAATTTTTTGTTCTAGCTCTGTGAAAAATGCCAGTGGTAGTTTGATACGGATTGCATTGAATCTGTAGATTGCTTTGGGTAGTAGAGTCATTTTCACAATGTTGATTCTTCCCATCCAAGAACATGGTATATCTCTCCATCTATTTGTATCATCTTTAATTTCTTTCATCAGTGTTTTATAATTTTCTGCATACAGGTCTTTCGTCTCCTTAGGTAGGTTTATTCCTAGATATTTTATTCTTTTTGTTGCAATGGTAAAAGGGAGTGTTTTCTTGATTTCACTTTCAGATTTTTCATCATTAGTATACAGGAATGCAAGAGATTTCTGTGCATTAATTTTGTATCCTGCTACTTTACCAAATTCATTGATTAGCTCTAGTAGTTTTCTGGTAGCATCTTTAGGATTCTCTATGTATAGTATCATGTCATCTGCAAACAGTGACAGCTTTACTTCTTCTTTTCCGATTTGGATTCCTTTTATTTCCTTTTCTTCTCTGATTGCTCTGGCTAAAACTTCCAAAACTATGTTGAATAAGAGTGGTGAGAGTGAGCAACCTTGTCTTGTTCCTGATCTTAGTGGAAATGCTTTCAGTTTTTCACCATTGAGGATGATGTTTGCTGTGGGCTTGTCATATATGGCCTTTATTATGTTGAGGAAAGTTTCCTCTATGCCTACTTTCTGGAGGGTTTTTATCATAAATGGGTGTTGAATTTTGTCGAAAGCTTTCTCTGCATCTATTGAGATGATCATATGGTTTTTCTCCTTCAATTTGTTAATATGGCTTATCACATTGATAGATTTGCGTATATTGAAGAATCCTTGCATTCCTGGAATAAACCCCACTTGATCATGGTGTATGATCCTTTTAATGTGCTGTTGGATTCTGTTTCCTAGTATTTTGTTGAGAATTTTTGCATCTATGTTCATCAGTGATATTGGCCTGTAGTTTTCTTTCTTTGTGACGTCCTTGTCTGGTTTTGGTATCAAGGTGATGGTGGCCTCGTAGAAGGAATTTGGGAGTGTTCCTCCCTCTGCTATATTTTGGAAGAGTTCGAGAAGGATAGGTGTTAGCTCTTCTCTAAACGTTTGATAGAATTCGCCTGTGAAGCCATTTGGTCCTGGGCTTTTGTTTGTTGGAAGATTTTTAATCACAGTTTCAATTTCAGTGCTTGTGATTGGTCTGTTCATATTTTCTATTTCTTCCTGATTCAGTCTTGGCAGGTTATGCATTTCTAAGAATTTGTCCATTTCTTCCAGATTGTCCATTTTATTGGCATAGAGTTGCTTGTAGTAATCTCTCATGATTTTTTTTATTTCTGCAGTGTCAGTTGTTACTTCTCCTTTTTCATTTCTAATTCTATTGATTGAGTCTTCTCCCTTTTTTTCTTGATGAGTCTGGCTAGTGGTTTATCTATTTTGTTTATATTCTCAAAGAACCAGCTTTTAGTTTTATTGATCTTTGCTATCGTTTCCTTTATTTCTTTTTCATTTATTTCTGATCTGATTTTTATGATTTCTTTCCTTCGGCTAGCTTTGGGGTTTTTTTGTTCTTCTTTATCTAATTGCTTGAGGTGCAAGGTTAGGTTGTTTATTCAAGATGTTTCCTGCTTCTTAAGGTGGGCTTGTAGTGCTATAAACTTCCCCCTTAGAACTGCTTTTGCTGCATCCCATAGGTTTTGGGTCGTTGTGTCTCCATTGTCATTTGTTTCTAGGTATTTTTTGATTTCCTCTTTGATTTCTTCAGTGATCACTTCATTATTAAGTAGTGTATTGTTTAGCCTCCATGTGTTTGTATTTTTTACAGATCTTTTCCTGTAATTGATATCTAGTCTCATGGCGTTGTGGTCAGAAAAGATACTAGATACAATTTCAGTTTTCTTAAATTTACCAAGGCTTGATTTGTGACCCAAGATATGATCTATCCTGGAGAATGTTCCATGAACACTTGACAAAAATGTGTATTCTGTTGTTTTTGGATGGAGTGTCCTATAAATATCAATTAAGTCCATCTTGTTTAATGTATCATTTAAAGCTTGTGTTTCCTTACTTATTTTCATTTTGGATGATCTGTCCATGGGTGAAAGTGGGGTGTTAAAGTCCCCTACTATGAATTTGTTACTGTCGATCTCCCCTTTTATGGTTGTTAGTATTTGCCTTATGTATTGAGGTGCTCCTATGTTGGGTGCATAAATATTTACAATTGTTATATCTTCTTCTTGGATCGATCCCTTGATCATTATATAGTGTCCTTCTTTGTCCCTTTTAATAGTCCTTATTTTAAAGTCTATTTTGTCTGATATGAGAATTGCTACTCCAGCTTTCTTTTGGTTTCCATTTGCATGGAATATCTTTTTCCATCCCCTTACTTTCAGTCTGTATGTGTCTCTAGGTCTGAAGTGGGTCTCTTGTAGACAGCATATATAAGGGTCTTGTTTTTGTATCCATTCAGCCAATCTGTGTCTTTTGGTGGGAGCATTTAGTCCATTTACCTTTAAGGTAATTATCGATATGTATGTTCCTGTTCCCATTTTCTATATTGTTTTGGGTTCGTTATTTTAGGTCGTATCCTTCTCTTGTGTTTCTTGTCTAGAGAAGTTCCTTTAGCATTTGTTGTCAAGCTGGTTTGGTGGTGCTGAACTCTCTCAGCTTTTGCTTGTCTGTAAAGGTTTTAATTTCTCCATCAAATCTGAATGAGATCCTTGCTTGGTAGAGTAGTCTTGGTTGCAGGTTTTTCTCATTCATCACTTTCAGTATGTCCTGCCACTCCCTTCTGGCTTGTAGGGTTTCTGCTGAGAGATCAGCTGTTAACTTTATGGGGATTCCCTTGTGAGTTATTTGTTGTTTTACCCTTGTTGCTTTTAATATGCTTTCTTTGTATTTAATTTTTGACAGTTTGATTAATATGTGTCTTGGCGTATTTCTCCTTGCATTTATCCCGTATGGGACTCTCTGTGCTTCCTGGACTTGATTAACTATTTTCTTTCCCATATTAGGGAAGTTTTCAACTATAATCTCTTCAAATATTTTCTCAGTCCCTTTCTTTCTTTCTTCTTCTCTGGAACCCCTATAATTCGAATGTTGGTGCGTTTCATGTTGTCCCAGAGGTCTCTGAGACTGTCCTCAGTTCTTTTCATTCTTTTTTCTTTATTCTGCTCTGCAGTAGTTATTTCCACTACTTTATCTTCCAGGTCACTTATCCGTTCTTCTGCCTCAGTTATTCTGCTATTGATCCTATCTAGAGTACTTTTAATTTCATTTATTGCGTTGTTCATCGTTGCTTGTTTCATCTTTAGTTCTTGTAGGTCCTTGTTAACTGTTTCTTGCATTTTGTCCATTCTACTTCCAAGATTTCGGATCATCCTTACTATCATTATTCTGAATTCTTTTTCAGGTAGACTGCCTATTTCCTCTTCATTTGTTAGGTCTGGTGGGTTTTTATCTTGCTCCTTCATCTGCTGTGTGTTTTTCTGTCTTCTCATTTTGCTTATCTTACTGTGTTTGGGGTCTCCTTTTTGCAGGTTGCACGTTCATAGTTCCCGTTGTTTTTGATGTCTGTCTCCAGTGGCTAAGGTTGTTTCAGTAGGTTGTGTAGGCTTCCTGGTCGAGGGGACTAGTGCCTGTGTTGTGGTGGATGAGGCTGGATCTTGTCTCTCTAGTGGGCAGGTTAACATCTGGTGGTGTGTGTTGGGGTGTCTGTGGCCTTATTATGATTTTAGGCAGCCTCTCTGCTAATGGGTGGGGTTGTGTTCCTGTTTTGCTAGTTGTTTGGCATAGGTTGTCCAGCACTGTGGCTTGCTGGTCGTTGAGTGAAGCTGGGTGCTGGTGTTAAGATGGAGGTCTCTGGGAGATTTCCACCGTTTAATATTATGTGGAGCTGGGAGGTCTCTTGTTGACCAGTGTCCTGAAGTTGGCTCTCCTACCTCAGAGGCAGAGCCCTGCCTCCTGGGCTGGAGCACCAAGATCCTTTCATCCACACGGCTCAGAATAAAAGGGAGAAAATGTAGAGAGAATTAGTACAAGTATAAGGAAAGAAAGAGGGAAAGGAGGAAAGGAAGGAAGGAAGAAAGAAGCAAAGAAGGAAAGAAAGGAGGGAGAGAGGGAGGAAGGAAGAAGGAAGGAGGGAAAGAAGGAAAAAAGACAGAAAGAAAGAAGATACAGTAAAAATAAAATAAAGTATAATATAGTTATTGAATTCAAAAATATTTAGGAAAAAAAAAAAGGGACGGATAGAACCTTAGGACAAATGTTGGAAGCAAAGCTATACAGAGAAAATCTTACACAGAAGCATACACATACACCTTCACAAAAAGAGGTAAAGGGGGAAAAATCATAAATCTTGCTCTCAGAGACCACCTCCTCAATTTGGGGTGATTCGTTGTCTAAAGGAGGGAAGGAAGGAAGGAAAGAAAGAAAGAAAGAACGAAGGTAAAGTATAATAAAGTTATTACAATTAAAATTAATTATTAAGAAAAAGAATGTTTTTAAAAAATCATGGACGGATAGAGCCCTAGGACAAATGGTGGAAGCAAGAGTATACAGACAAGATCTCACACAGAAGCACACACGTACACATTCACAAAAAGAGGAAAAGGGAAAAAAAATCATAGATCTCGCTCCTAAATTCCACCTCTTCAATTTGGGATCATTCCTTTTCTATTCAGGTATTCCACAGATGCAGGGTATATCAAGTTGATTGTGGAGCTTTAATCCGCTGCTTCTGTGGCTGCTGGGAGAGATTTCCCTTTCTCTTCTTTGTTCTCACAGCTCACAGGAGCTCAGCTTTGGATTTGGCCCTGCCTCTGCGCGTAGGTCGCTGGAGGCCGTCTGTTTTTTGCTCAGACAGGACGGGGTTAAAGGAGCCGCTGATTCGGGGGCTCCGGCTCACTCAGGCCGGGGGTTGGGGGATGGGGGAAGGAGGGACACTGCGTGTGGGGCGGGCCTGCGGCGGCAGAGGCGGCGTGACGTTGCGGCAGAGGCCGGCGTGACGTTGCACCAGCCTGAGACCCGCCGTGTGTTGTCCCGGGGAAGTTGTCCCTGGATCCCGGGAACCTGGCAGTGGCGGGCTGCAGAGGCTCCGCGGAAGAGGGGTGTGGAGAGTGACCTGTGCTCGCACACAGGCCCCTTGGTGGCGGCAGCAGCAGCCTTAGTGTCTCCCGCCCGTCTCTGGGGTTCGCGCTTTCAGCCGCGGCTTGCGCCCCTCTCTGGCGTTCGCGCTTTTAGCCGCGGCTCGCGCACGTCTCTGGGGTTCGCGCTTTTAGCCCCGGCTCGCGCCCGTCTCTGGAGATCCTTTAAGCAGCGCTCTTAAACCCCTCTCCTCGCGCACCAGGAAACAAAGAGGGAAGAAAAAGTCTCTTGCCTCTTCGGCAGGTGCAGGCTTTTCCCAGAACTCCCTCCCGGCTAGTCGTGGTGCACTAACCCCTTCAGGCTATGTTCAAGCAGCCAACCCCAGTCCTCTCCCTGAGCTCCGTTGGAAACCGAAACCCAGGCCTCAGCTCGCAGCCCCGCCCACCCCGGCGGGTGAGCAGACAAGCCTCTCGGGTTTGGTGAGTGCCGGTCGGAACACCGATCGTCTGTGCTAGGAATCTCCCCGCTTTGCCCTCTGCACCACCGTCGCTGTGCACTACTCCTCGGTCCCGCAACTCCCCCACCTCCGCCTCCTGCAGTCTCCGCCCGCGGGAGGGCTTCCTAGTGTGTGGAAACTTTTCCTCCTTCACAGCTCCCTCCCACTGGTGCAGGTGCCGTCCTTATTCTTTTTGTCTCGTGTTTTTTCTTTTTTTCTTTTGCCTACCCAGGTACCTGGGGAGTTTCTTGCCTGTTGGGAGGTCTGAGGTCTTCTGCCAGCCTTCAGTAGGTATTCTGTAGGAGTTGTTCCACGTGTGGATGTATTTCTGGTGTATCCGTGGGGAGGAAGGGGATCTCCGCGTCTTACTCTTCTGCCATCTTCAAGGTCCCCCTAGATGCACTTTAGAATGTCCCTCAGTCAACTCTAATGGAAAAGCAAAACAAAACAAAAGAAAAAAGCACAAGTGTGTGGTTTTCCAATTATTATTATACAAATATCCTAGCATATTTTACTGATTATTATATTTTTATTGATTATTTTTATACTTTAAAAAATGGCTTTATTTGTTATATGCTAAGGAATATACTGTTGTCAGACAATAGTTAGCTTATACCATAGTTTATATTAGAGTTTACCTTTGGTGTTATAAATTATGTGGGTTTTGAAAAATGTATAATGACATGTATTTACCTCTGTAGTATCATATATCAGGGTTTCAAGTTTTATCCATAGAATTATTTTCTTTTAGGGCACTACATGAGTGGGCTGATCACAAATAAGATCCCCTGAATGAAGACCCCCTGCCAAACTAGACTTCTAATTACTGCTTCTGTTACTGAGCAATGGGCTTGCTGCCCAACAAGCATAGAAGTCAATACTATGGGATCAATTTTTGATAAAATAAAGGCTTTATGGCAATGCCAACCTGCAAAGAGAAAAGAGCACACTCAAATCTGTCTCCCTGGTCTGGGGTTCAGTCAAAATTTTATGGATTAAGGGAAGAGGGTTTGTATATGGGGGAACTGGTGAGTCGAGTTTTTCTCCCTTCTGACCCTGACTTCTTCTTGACTGCAGGGCTTTGGACTTGGCCATTTATGGTAAGATGTGGTAAAGGGGTGTCAGCACTGGATCTTCCTGGGCAAAGAGACCTTAACTTCTGAAAGGGATCCAGCATTCAGTTTCTGTTGTGGTCTTGGTTCTTTTGTTCTGAGGAGGGAAGAAATTTTATTCTGTGTATTGTTTGAGGTCAAAATCTTCTCCTCTGTGCATAAACTGTGGTTTATTCTATTTTCACTGAAAACAACTCAGTATCTTGTTAGAAACAGGAAAAGGCCAGTTTGGTTCTGGTTCTGCAGTTACAAATGTCCCCTTTTTGTTGTTGACCTCCTCATCTTGAGGGATAATGAGAGACATCTTCTCTGGCTACTTCCTTTTGGTAAGATTATATGCCTAAAAAGGACTTGAGAATACATTACAAACAGCAAGTGCAGAGTTTGATAAGACAGAATATAAAATCCTAGCAAGCACAAAACAATAATACCCAGTTTAAAGCAATCTCTCAAATATAGAACCTTATTTCCCATGGGTCTAATGGAAAGATATTTTCTAAAAGATAGAATCCAGGTTCTTGTAATGACACAAGTTGCCTGATACCTAATTTTATCTAGATGGTTTTCTATTTCAGAGGGTGGATTAATATAAACACAAAATGATGATTTAACTACTGCACAAACAACTGCTTATTCAGGTAGTTTGTAACCAAGAAAATTCTCCTGTCTAATAGTTCACTAAGAAATATAATGCCTTCATCCTGGGTGCTAATGGCATAGGTTCTCCTCTGTTTTAAGCATTGTTTTAAGGCGAGTTTGAGGACAAGCAAGTACCTTTATATAGAACAGTCCAGTGCAGAGGCCCTTCTGAAATGGGGAACTAAATCTTGAGTCAATTTCCTTCCGTTTCACTGTGCATGATGTTGTTCAAAAATACCTGATAAGTGTCCTTCCATCTAGCTTTGAAAGAGTCCTTGAATGATGTGTTTTCCAATGTGCATAATCTTCTTATTGCAGGTCACAAAGCACCTGATTTCATCCAAAGATATGTTTACTACGGTGAGCTTTGGAAACAATCCTAGCATGTCTTCTTAATAATCAATTACACTCCATAATAACACAACATAGCAACAAGGAGACATTCTGGAAGGGAGCCTTAGGCAGTAAATACAAAAGCTCAAAGACAATTAACAGCACTAGAACTTAATATCGATGAAAATATATTACTAAAACAGAAATTTTTCTCTCTAAAAGTATTTTCTTTCATTTCTACCAAATATAGCCAAATTAAGACTAATTTGTTGCAAATAATCTAGTTTCAGTTACCTTGACCTGACTATTTACATACATGTAATTGATCATATAGGCTCTTTAAACTTGCCTTTGCTGGAACATTCCATAGGAATCTGAGATTGAATTTTTAAAAAGCCCTATCAAAGCCAGGGAAGCCACAACAAGGGCTTTCTATAAGATTACCCAAAAACAAATGACAATGGAGGACACGATGACCCAAAACCTATGGGATGCAACAAAAGCAGTTCTAAGAGGGAAGTTTATAGCCAATACATCCTACCTTAAGACACAGGAAACATCTCAAATAACACCGTACCTTGTACTTAAAGAAAAAGAGAAAGAAGAACCAAATAACCCCAAATTAGCAACAGGAAAGAAATCATAAAGATCAGATCAGAAATAAATGAAAAATAAATGAAGGAAATGATAGCAAAGATAAATAAAATTAAAAGCTGGTTCTTTGAGAAGATAAACAAAATTGATAAAGCATCAGTCCGACTCATCAATTAAACAGGGAGAAGACTTAAATCAATAGAATTAGAAATGAAAAAGGAGAAGTAACACTGACACTGCAGAAATACAAACGATCATGAGAGATTACTACAAGCAAACTCTATGCCAATAAAATTGACAACCTGGAGGAAATGGGAAAATACTTAGAAATGCACAACTGCTGGACTGAACCAGGAAGAAATAGAAAATATGAACAGACCAACCACAGGCATCTGAAATTGACACTGTGATTAAAAAATCTTCCAACAAACAAAAGTCCAGCACCAAGATAGCTTCACAGGTGAATTCTATCAAACATTTAGAGAAGAGCTAACACCTATCCTTCTCAAACTCTTCCAAAATATAGCAGAGGGAAGAACACTCCCAAACTCATTCTACGAGGCCACCATCATCCTGATACCAAAAACCAGACAAGGATGTCACAAAAAAAGAAAACTACAGGCCATAACACTGATGGATATAGACGCAAAAATCCTCAACAAAATACTAGCAACAGAATCCAACAGCACATTAAAAGGATCATACACTATGATCAAGTGGAGTTTATTCCAGAAATGCAAGGATTCTTCAATATACACAAATCAATCAACGTGATACACCATATTAACAAATTGAAGGAGAAAAACTATATGATTACCGCAATAAATGCGGAGAAAGCTTTCGACAAAATTCAACACCCATTTATGATAAAAACTCTGCAGAAAGTAGGCATAGAAGGAACTTTCATCAACATAATAAACACCATATATGACAGAACCCACAGCCAACATCATCTTCAATGGTGAAACACTGAAACCATTTCCACTGAGATCATGAACAAGACAAGGTTGCCCACTCTCACTACTATTATTCAACATATTTTGGAAGTTTTAGCCCCCAGCAATCAGAGAAGAAAAAGAACATGAAAAGAATCCAAATCGGAAAAGAAGAAGTAAAGTTGTCACTGTTTGCAGATGACATGATACTCTACATAGAGAATCCTAAAGATGCTACCAGAAAACTACTAGAGCTAATCAATGAATTTGGTAAAGTAGCAGGATACAAAATTAATGCACAGAAATATCTGGCATTCCTATACACTAATGATGAAAAATCTGAAAATTAAATTAAGAAAACACTCCCATTTACCATTGCAACAAAAAGAATAAAATATCTATTAATAACCTGCCTAAGGAGATAAAAGACCTGTATGCAGAAAATTTATAAGACACTGATGAAAGAAATAAAGATGATCCAAATAGATGGAGCGATATACCATGTTCTTAGATTGGAAGTATCAACATTGTGATAATGACTCTACTATCCAAAGCAATCTACAAATTCAATGCAATCCCTATCAAACTACACTGTCATTTTTCACAGAAATAGAACAAAAAAAATTACAATTTGTATGTGAAACACAAAAGACCCCAAATAGCCAAAGCAATCTGGAGAGCAAAAAAATGGATCTGGAGGTATCAGGCTCCCTGAACTTCAGACAATACTTACAAAGGTACAATAATCAAGACAGTATGGTTTCTGGAACAAAAACAGAAATATAGATCAATGGAACAGGATAGAAAGCAGATAAACCCGTGCACATATCGTCGCTTATCTTTGATAAAGGAGGCAAGAATATACAGTGGAGAAAGACATCCTCTTCAATAAGTGTGCTGTGAAAATTGGACAGGTACAAGAAAAAGTATGAGATTAGAAACAATCCCTAACACCATACACAAAAAATAAGCTCTAAATGGATTAAAGACCTAAATGTAAGACCAGAAACTATCTACCTTTTAGAGGAAAACATAGGCAGAACACTCTATGACATAAATCACAGCAAGATTCCTTTTGACCCACCACCTAGAAAAATGGAAATAAAATCAAAAATAAACAAATGGGACCTAATGAAACTTAAAAGCTTCTGCACAGCAAAGAAACCATAAACAAGACCAAAAGACAACCCTTGGAATGGGTGAAAATATTTGCAAATGAAGCAACTGATAAAGGAATAATCTCCAAAATTTACAAGCATCTCATGCAACCCAATTACAAAACAACAACAACCCAATCCGTCAATGCGCAAAAGACCTAAATAGACATTTCTCCAAAGAAGATATACAAAATTGCCAACAAACACATGAAAGAATGTTCCACATCATTAATCATTAGAGAAAATGCAAATCAAACTACAATGAGATTCATCTCACACCGGTCAGAATGGCCATCATCAAAAAATCTAGAAACAATAAATGTTGGAGAGGGTGTGGAGAAAAGGGAACCCTCCTGCACTGTTGGTAGGAATGTAAATTGATACAGCCACTATGGAGAACAGTATGGCGGTTCAGTAAAAAACTACAAATAGAACTACCATACGACCCAGCAATCCCACTACTGGGCATATACCCTGAGCAAACCATAATTCAAAAAGCGTCATGTACCAATTGTTCTTTGCAGCTCTATTTACAATAGCCAGGACATGGAAACAACCTAAGTGTCCATTAACAGATGAATGGGTAAAGAAGATGTGGCACATGGGTACAATGGAATATTACTCAGTCATAAAAAGAAACAAAATTGAGTTATTTGTAATGAGGTGGATGGACCTAGAGTCTGTCAAACACAGTGAAGTAAGTCAGAAAGAGAAAAACAAATACTGTATGCTAACACCTATATATAGAATCTAAGAAAATAAAAAAGTCATGAAGAACCTAGGGGTAAGATGGGAATAAAGACACAGACCTACTAGAGAATGGACTTGAGGATATGGGGAGGGGGAAGGGTAAGCTGTGACAAAGTGAGAGAGTGGCATGGACATATATACACTACCAAACGTTAAATAGATAGCTAGTGGGAAGCAGCCGCATAGCACAGGGAGATCAGCTCGGTGCTTTGTGACCAGCTAGAGTGGTGGGATAGGGAGGGTGGGAGGGAGGGAGACGCAAGAGGGAAGAGTTTTAGGAACATATGTATATGTATAACTGATTCACTTTGTTATAAAGCAGAAACTAACACACCATTGTAAAGCAATTATACTCCAATAAAGATGTTAAAAAAAAATATTACGCCTGCAATATCTATAGATCTGGGTAAATTCCTCTCTTCTCAAAGTCCCTAAAATATCCTGAGATTCTTGCATCTGTCAGGAAGTGACCACTTTTATTCACCTGATAAGGCTGCTGAGAATCCTACAAGCCGGGTACCAGGTTGTTTTTCCAAGTGGCTTCATGACTGTATAAGGTTTACCTCAGTACTTTAAAATTGTCTGGTTATATCTCATTCTATGTATATTCTCAAGTATGATATTTCAGTAAAAGCTATGGCAGCATAACCAATGTTTCCAATTATGTTCTAAGGAGAAGAGATCCTTATTGAATTTATGCAAATAAATATATTGCCATAAAGATTAGAATACTCGCTAATAGTTTCCAAAATCTGGAGGGATCAAGTAGAGAGAAAGGATAAATGTTTCAATTCTGCTTACAAAAATATAATTTACCAAGTGATTGTAAGTCATAATTAGCTTAAGGGAAAAAGGTTTTCTTATATCTAAAAAAATACAGATTAAAAGTCAGTAATATTTCAGTCAAAAAACCCATGAAAATTATAACTATATTCATCAGTTCACTCAGTCCCATGTAACTAATCCTTGATCTTACTTTTAACAGTTTCATGAAGCCATCCGAGTTTCCACTACAAGTTTTTACTATATTAGTCAGGTCAGTGGTATGATATGAAAGTTATCAGAAACCTGTACTTGTCAAAAAATCCTTTCTATGAAGCTGAAGTATTTTTGCAAAGGCATAAGAGTAAAACAAAGTAGTCTGGAGACACTTAAGGTCAGCGACAAGAGCCTGCAGCCCACAGGGAGCTAGAGTCTCAGGCAGGTGGTCACAGGACATTGGTCCCTTAATTGTTAGCAGAAATTGTTACTAAGCAAAGAGCTCACTGCCTGACATGCATAGAAGCCAGAACTGTGGCACAGACTTTTGAGAAAATAAAAAGCTTTATTGCATGGTCAACGTACAAGGAGGCATGTCTCAAATCTGTCTCTCCAATCTGGAGTTTGGTCAAACTTTTATGAGTTAGAAGAGGAAATATTTGGAAGAGCTGGTAAGGCAGTTTTCCACTGGAGGACTTTGGCGCTTAGCCATTTATGATAAGGTGTGATGAAGGGGCTTCAGCACCAGATCTTCCTGGACACACTTTGCTTCTGAAAGTGTTATGGTGTTCAAGTTCTGGTTATTCCCCTGTCCTCTGGTTCTGTCTGTGGGAGAAACTTTGGTTCCAGGAGTTGTTTGAGGTCAAAATCTTCTCCTCTACTCATGCTTCAGCTGCATGAATTGTGATTTTGTTCTCTTGCCTCTGAAAAAGAACTCCATATCTTATTAGTAAAAGGATAGGGACAGCTTGGGACAGTTCCACTTGTTGCATATTGCCTTGTTTATCTTCTATTCACCTGACAAGATCCCATTACCTTTTTAATGTTGATCTTTTGTTGAATTAGTTTGACAATTTTTATGACCTCTTAACATTGTGACTTATATCCCTGTCTCTACCTCCACCCTCCACGTTCATACAGTATATTGAGTCAAACCCACCTGACTCCATCAGTTCCCTTGTTTTGGGTATTAATTCCTTTTTAATATTCATATATTAAACTTGCTATGAGGGACACTGCTTGCCTAAATCATGATATGGTCTTTAATACACAAGCATTAAATTCCAATGAACAGAAGAAAAAGCTACCATTTATCTTAAAATTAAACTTCCCTATTATCTTTACTATTTTATTGTGATTGCAGAACAAAGGAACAACATATATTATTTCAATAATAAACATTACAGACTCAAATTTTATTTTAAGTACTGCTAGTTTATTTGGACCCTGTGACACTCTTGGGAGTTATCTTGTCTAATGGAGCATAACATTATAGAATCTTAGAACTTTGGGGGATCATAACATTTATATAGTTCTCTCCATGTGTGCTCCAAATGAGGAGATTGAAACCTCATTGCCTAATGGGAGTTTCCCAATACCATTCAACTAGTTGGTAGCAATGGAGGACTAAAATCTAGGTTTCTTTATTCATGGAAAGGATATTATTCTGTATATTATTTATAAGGTAAATGGTTTGGAAGAGAATAGAGGTATGGAAGTAGAAGTCCATGAGGACTGCCTTTCAGAGAGCCTCATAGTATAACTCTATGTTGTTAAACTTAAAAAGGGCAAAATTTATGTGATACAATAAGAAGTGCCTATTTGGTCTTTGTCTGCTTCCTGGCATACATTTCCTAAAATACTTGGAATATCCAGAGTGATGAATATCTTGTATGTTAATGAGATGACTGGTGGCTGAGAGCCCCTAGATGTCTTCAGGATGGGGGCTGGTCACCAGAAAGACTAAGGAGTGATTAGATGATTCAGAACTTATAACCCCACACCCAACCTACAGGACAGGAGAGGGGCTGGAA